>NW_026294402.1:82602201-83817201 GCF_007827085.1 Peromyscus californicus insignis | reverse complement strand
GAGACAAATTAGCAAAAAAAGAAAATAAAAATGTTGAGACACAGAAGATCAATCTAGACTTTTTACTATCTAGTTAATAAGAATTCCTGAAAGATCCAGAGAAAAACTAGTAATCAAGACGTGGTGGTTTGAATGAGAATGGATACCATGGGCTCATCCATTTGAATGTGTTGCTCTCAGCCGGAACTATTTAGAAGGGTTAGGAGATGTGTACCTTCTTGTAGAAGGTGTGACATTCTGGGTGGGCTGTAGAGAGCACAAAGTCCTTGTGCTCACAGATAAGCACTGGGAAACTCTGAACGTTAAACACTAAGGTTTGTCTCTTCAAAGGAAGAGATGTATCATTTCTTTTCTGCCCAGAAGGCTGGGAATAGATTTGGTTAATAGCCTGATGACCTCTGAACTATCTCTATGGCCAGACCACACATGGTTCTCCCATACTCTTATGTTTGTCTCAGTCATCCTCCCTAGACGCTTACCTGGAGCATTGCTCCTCAGTCAGTAGAGCCCATCTTTATGGGAGCTGTCACATGTACTTTACAAATGGGAGCAGAAGAGGTTAATAGGGTGGTGACTTTTGCACTATCTGTATGACCAACACCACACCAGATCTTTAACATGTCACATGTAGTCAATCTATACAATCCATCTTAATGGGAGAGGACACATGTACCTTGGAAAGAGTTTCAATGTAACCGTGTCTTAAGCTTTGTTGCATAGACAGGATTGAATTAATAAGCACCAGAAAACTTTTTCTCAAAATGTGCTGTGCTTAAATATGCCTAAAATAAAGTGTCCTTTGTCAGACTCTAAAAGTTTGAACCAACACGCGCCACTGAGTCGTGTTGAGGCAGGCTTCTTTCTTGCTTCACACTGATGACACTCTTCTGGCCTCTATGATCACAGAGACCACCACAGTGGGCTTTGAGGTTTCAAAATCCCACAGCCCATGACAAACCCAGTCAGTCTCTCTCTCCCTCTTTCCCTTTCTCCCTCCCTCCATTTTGTGGATAAGATGTAAGCTCTCAGCTACTTCTCCAGCACTATGCCTCCCTGCTTGCCTCCATGCTTCGCACCACCATGATTACAGTCTAACCCTCTGAAACTATAAGCAAGCCCCAAATTAAATGCTTCTTTTTATAAGTTGCCTTGGTTATGGTATCTCTTCACAGCAATAGAACTGCAACTAAGCCACAAAATATAATACATAAATAAAAACTCTAGATTGGATGTCACAAATGTTGAACACAATGAGAAAAAAAATAAAAAATTTGAAATCAATTGAGCAGTCAAATGGGAGCTGTTGGGTCTAGAGAGATGGTTCGGCAGTTTAAGAGCACTTAATGCTCTTGCAGACAACCTGGATTCAAATTATAGCACCTATGCCGGGCAGTGGTGGCACATGTCTTTAATTCCAGCACTCTGGAGGCAGAGGCCAGCAGATCTCTGTGAGTTCAAGACCAGCCTGGTCTATAACGGGAGTTCAGGACAGCCAGGACTATACAGAGAAATCCTGTCTTGAAAAACCAAAACCAAAACAAAACACAAAACAAAACAAAAACCCAAACTAAACAAATTATAGCACCTACATGGGGGCTTAAAACCATCCTTAACTATATTTTCAGGGGATCTGGCACCCACTGCTGACCTCGAAAGGCACCAGGCACATTCGCACATGCACACACACACACACACACACACACACACACACACACACACAAAAAACCTCACAGACACACATACAGGCAAAACATTCATACATATGAACTAAAAATAAATAAAGGTTGCCAATCACATTGCTATTTTCTTAAAAAAAAAAATTAAGGACATAATCTAAAAAAGTTGAGAAGAAAAAATACGTAAGAAAGAAGGCAACGAGTTCCAGACACAACCCTAACTCAGAAGCAGAAACCAGACTCTGCGGATGCAGTTAACTCACAACGTGAAAATTAATCCACCCACAGGTAAACTCAGATTCTAGTAAATAAAGGAAGACGCAATTTAAAACTAGAAAAACAGACCCCAATTCAGTGTTCTAAGTATGGGATAAATAAAATGTAGCACATTTTTAAACAATTGTATCACTGAGCCTAATCCCCAGTCCTACAATTTTTCATTCGACTCCTCCATCTGCTAGATCTTCTGATCCTTTAAGAGGCAACAATCACCTTTTTCATCTCTATAACCCAATACACAGCAAAATGGTTTACTATTAGGTATTAAACACATGTGAATGAATTAAATGTAAACCGGGAAGTGCGGGCCTGCCTGTTTGGACATTCTCTGCATCTACTTAAGCTCACAGCAAGGCCTTTCCTCACTATAACAAAATAACTGCAAACGTGCCTGAGTCCAACCTCCCTCAGAAGCTCCCGGGCTCTCCACAGGCTCCGCCCCCTGCCCTACAAAGCCAGCCCGGAGCCACGAGCATGCGCCTAAGAGGGCGCGCGCAAGGGGGAGAGGTGCGCCTGCGCAGACCCGCGAGCCAGCCCAAGCTTCCAGGCGTTTAACTCCCGCAGCCTTCTCGTACCTTCTGAGTGAGGAGGTGGGACTGGCGCAGCCGTTCCTCCGCGCTTAAGGCCCGCAAACGCTGCTTCAGCTCCGCCCGCAGGCTCCGCTTGGCGCTGCTTACAGCGGCCGCCGCCATCACGTGGCAAGCACCGCCCAGGCCACGCCCACCACCTCCTGCCGTGGGGAAGGGGAGTGAGGGGGCGTGGCCTCTGTAGACAGCTGAGGTGCAACGGCCGCTCAGGCGTCTGGGCCGGCCCCCATCTTGTGGCAGCGAAGGGCAGCGTGCTGTGGCGTCCTTAGCCTTTCCTGCTGGAATAGCCGGGCACTGTGCACAAAGCCCCGTGCATTTACCCTTCTTCACAGCCTAAGGAGGTAGCCATGCTTCTGCAGAAGGTCCAACCACGGCTGTCAACTATACTTGCGGACTCAGTACTCCTCTAAATTACCTTAACGTTGTGGAGTGCAGGGCTGAAGAGTCGTCAGAAGAAGGGCAGAGCGAGCCAGATGCGTGAACATCATTGCCGGTGGACACTTGGCTCCCCCTGGCCAAAGGACAGAACATCCTGCTTTACCACAGAGTACCTTTTTCAGTCAGTTGGCTCATTACTGATAGACTTTGGGGCCGCTGTTACAACAAATGGCAGTCCCTTTCTGGAGATGGATATCCAGTCTCTGGGGAACTCAAGGACGCAGACACCCTGTTCATTATTATAGAAGAGTTTTGCTGCTGTCGTAACCTGCTGTTCAGAGACTGACAATGCCTTTCTCTAGCAGATGTTTGACTGAGTGGGGAGAGGAGATTAAAGTAAGTAGATATGAGGAGCACTGACTTGGATTTATACCACACCCCCATGTTACCATTCAGTAGCTGAGGACTGGTTTTTAAGAGTTAATTTTTCAGAGCTGGGAAGATGAGAAGTCGGGTTCAAATTTCCAGCACCCATGTAAAAAGGTATATAGTTCATTTCTGTAAAATCTAAGTGCTTGAAGACAAAGCAAGGCAGAAGAGGGAGAACAAATATGAATAGAATTCTCATCATGGACTGCAAAACAAGCAGTGAATTCACTTACATTGTGGTCTCATCTTTACGCTTATAGACCTAACAATTCAGGTCAGTGTGGCCACGTAATATCCATTTACCAATACTTGAACATGAGTGTGGTCTATGGATCAGTGTCCCCAAAAGCATGTCAAGTATGGAGAATCCTGACCCATTCCCAGACCTAGGCAGTCCAAATGGTCCTCAGGTGATTTCTATCTATATTAATTTTTGAGAATCACTACCATAAATCAATGTATGCAGCAAGTATTAATCTGCAGAAGAAGTTTAAAACAGCGTGCATGTGGTCCTAGGTTTTATCACCAACATCACACACACAAAAATAAATTGTACATGTTACTATTGATAAATTGCTGCTATTGAATTCTGGAGGCAGGCTTTTTCTGGATATCTCTGGCTATTCTATGTGGCTTCCTATCATGGGCACATCCCTTCTGTAATACATAGTCTGTCCGAGGGGTAAAGTGCCTGCTTTGCATATACAAGGCTTTTGGCTTGATTGTCAGTGCTGCAAAAATAATGATAGCTTTGTCCAGTTTGGCATGGGAGAAAGCATTTTTACTTAATCCCAGGCTTTGACAAAAATACTTTAGTTCCATATATACATTTTCATCAAGAATATATATATATATATATATATATATATATATATATATATATATATATAAAAATGCATGCAACCTTAGGTATAAAGCTCATTAGGGTTATGAATCTTCAGAGGGTTCTGTATGTCCTCTCACAGGTAAGACTTCATGACAGAATCGCTGATATCTCCATTTCCCCAATGTTTTCAACCATCTGGAGCTATTATTTTCAGCAAAAATTAAAATCATAGGAAGACTCAATAACATAAAGGTGTCAGATACTAAAGAAAGATATTGTACTTGACACTGTAGAGTAGCTGAAACAAAAAAAGAGATCAATAGAAAACAGGTTGTTAAAGGTCTTAAAGGCTAATATCTGAACCTTGAAGGTTCTAGGCAATTCTGAGCTACATAGGTACATAGGAAGACTCAAAACAAAACAAAACCAAACAAACAAACAAACAAACAAACAAAAAACCTCACATAGGATAACTTGAATTGGTTTCACACATCTCTAATCTCAGTATTCAGAAGACTGAGGCAGGAGGATTTTGGTATCAGCTACACAAGGGAGACTGTGTCTTAAACACAGTTCATGGTTTGAATGTGAAATTCCCCCACCCACAGTCTCATGTGTCTGAACACTTAGTCCCCATCTGATGGTACTGTTTTGGGGTGCTTTGGAACATTTCTAATAAGTAGATCAGTGTGGGCAGTAAAGGTCAAAGCTGGTATCTTGTTCTGATTCACCTCAATAGGATTTTAAGTAACTTCCTACCTCGTCTTTTTGCTTATTCCTTTTCCCTTCTCCAGTTTAAAAGTGGTAAAAAATAAAAGTCCATGCTGTTTAGGATGAAGCACCATTGCTAGAGTGCTTGCCTTGCATGCACAGAGCGTGGTGGTGATAACGTAGCTGTAATCCTAGCCCTCAGGATGTGGAAACAGAAGGATCAGATTTTAAGGTCATTACTGACTTGGTCCCATATCTTCATTCTCTCAGTTAGGAATCACATCACAGAGGTAATGTTGATAACTGAGATCCCTTATAAAGATGTACCTGGCCTTGGAAAAAAGGGTTCTGTCTTTATTGAATCTATTAATGGTCTCAAGGGAAATGTAATGCAAGTGATCTAGACCTAAATAGAGGATTTCTGTATTGCCATCAAACTTGATCTAAAAATTGGAACATGGTCTAACAAAAGACAGTTTTCTCACACACACACACACAAATCAAGTTTAAAAATGACTTGATATTCATTCACTTAACTGTTTTTATTCAAACCATTCCAGTTTCCTGATGTAGGAGCAGAAAGAGAAGTGATCCCTTCCTGACTACTAGAATTGCAGACTGATCATATATATAGTCTGACTATTGATTATGACTTGACTCGGGGAAAGTGAATTCTACTTTTTGTATCTTGCCTTGGAGGAAAATGGGGGGGGGGGTTTGAGAGAAAAGAATGCAAGAGGTCAGAGAGAAAAATGATTTGAGTCCTTCCTTTTAGGATATCTTTTCTGACCCCAACACTGCATATCTGTCTGTTCTCTCCATGAAGCCCAAATGAAAGGCCAGGAGAGTTGAGAAGCGAGCATCAACGAGAAACTGTAAGCCTCTAGGGATATAGAAAGTGTGGACTCAGGAAAGAGTTAGGAGGCAGATTTTAGCCCCCATGTAGTTTAGCCTAGTGACACAGAATGATGATGGCTAACAGACACAGCCTTATGGGAGAGTCTCTACCTCATGGCAGAGGGACACAATACCCTCCAGGTCATCATCAGTCCTTACTTCAGTACCTGTCCCTGTGTAGAGTATTGTTGGAGTTCCAGGCAGACTCGAAAACTTAAAACATGAAACACATCCAGGAACAAATATCAGTAATTTATTCATTAAAGTGGGAACAAAACATCCGCAACTCTGGAAAGTCAAGTCCTGTCATCTGAGTTGTTTGCAAATGGACGTACTAAGTGCTGGTCACCATTGTCACAGGTTCCATTGTCTCTCTGGTCAGTAGTGTTACTTGAGGAGAAAAAGAGCATTTCCCAGATCTGCCCTGTCATTTCCAGAAAGGTCAGCCAGCCAGATTTAGGTTCAAACTTCTTCATGAAGCCATCTTCCTATGAGAACAAAGTGAAGATTTAAGACTCAGTGAGACAATCTTCTCTATTCTCTCACTATGTGTAGTCATTTCATTCTCAGTATTGTTCTCTACTCCTTTAGCAATACCACCCAATAGAAATACAGTTTGAGCTACATATGTTTTCAAGAGTTTTTTGCAGCCATATATTAAGAAGTATCTTTGTCAATCTTCTATTGCTACAAAGAGTCACCATGACCAAGGTAGCTCTTAATTTAATTGGGGGCTGGCTTATAATTTCAGAGGCTTAGTCCATTATCATCATGGCAGGGAGCATGATGGCATGCAGGCAGGTAAGAACTAAGATGACATGCAGTAGCTGCTAAAAGCTACATCTTGATCTGATCCATAAGCAGAGAGAGAGAGACTCTGGGGTTGGCATGGGCTTTTGAAACCCCAAAGCCTACCCTAACTGACATACTTCCTCCAACAAGGCCATACCTCCTAATCCTTTTAATCATTTCAGAGAGTACCACTCCCTGGTGACTAAGCCTATGGAAGCCATTCCTATTCAAACTACCACAAGAATTAAAAAAGTAAAAATGCTTTGAAAATTTATCTAATTCAATGTATATTTAGTATATGAATATTCATTCAGAGTATAGACAGTATAAAGTCATTATTGAGATGTAATATTCTGTTTTGCCTACCAGACATTCGACATCCAAAGAACAGTACTTTCATCTTCGTTCAAACTAGCCCTGTTTCTGTTGCTCACTGCCTCTAAGCTTCAGAGAAAGGAATTCTCTGGTGTTTTGTTTTATTTTCCTCTCTTTTTCTTTCAGGTACCTAGCACTGAAAATTAAATTTATATTTATATTTATAAAATGTATTATACTGAGAATTATTATTATCTATTTGTTTGTTTTTTGAGACAGGCTTTCTCTGTGTAACAGCAATGGCTGCCCTAGAACTCACTTTGTAGACCACGCTGGCCTTAAATTCATAGAGATGCACCAGCCTCTGCCTCCCAATTGCTGGGATTAAAGGACTGCTGCCTAGCTGTTCTGAAAATTATAAGGACTCATAGTAAATCCAAATTAAATCAATGTACTTGAGCCTAAGAAAATGTTGATTATTTCTACTATAATTATTTTTGAGGATGAAAATACTTTTTAATTAGGAACATCTAGGCTGGTAGAAATGCCTGTCTAGGATATATGGATTCCTAGATTCAAGCCCCAGAATACACACACACACACACACACACAGAGAGAGAGAGAGAGAGAGAGAGAGAGATACCAAAAAACCAATGAACTGTAGCACACTGTAATAATACGTTAACAACTTGAAAATCTATAATTATATTACATTTTTATTGGAAATTACTTCTATCCAAGTGCAAACTCTTATGTTGTCTAATGAGGACATTGAGACCACGGGGAAAAGGTACCTAAGATAATACAACTCATGGTGTGTATTGGTATATACCATGTTCTCGATACTTAGAAGATGGAGACAGGGGGATTACTGTAAGCAAGCCTTGACTACACAGTGAGTTCCAAACCAGCCTGGGCTACAGAGCAAGATGTTGTGTCAAAAATAAATAAATAAAAGACAATATAATTCTTTGCCTGGACCTGGATTGGGATGCTAACTTTACACTCCTTTTCACTCCATATATTTCAAAACAAGCAAAAAAAAAAAACTATAAAATTGTTTAAAACACTTATTTCATTTATTGTTATTTATTTATTTGTTTATATTCATTTTATTTTCTAGAACTTACCAAGTAACCAGAGATGCCCTTGAACATTTGAATTTTCTGGGATTATATCCATGCCCCATCATGCCTGGTTCAGGCAGTGCTGGGGATAGACCCTAGTATCTTGTGCATGCTAAGCAAGCACTCTACCAACTGAGCTATGTCCCCAGACTATGCTTGCATGCTCTCTGTACCACCACCCCTGATATTTTTGATGTTCATCTAGTAAACATTTGCTTTGCATCTTGTAGGTTCCAGGATTACAATGTATCCAAATGTGTATGCTACAGTGGGACTAATCCAGAAAAGGTGAACCAGGTTTAGCTTCTTGAGAGTCAGAGGACTCTGGAAATCTCTGCAGATCTTGAAATTAATAGTTGTGTAATCATCAGCAAACCAGGCAGCCACCAGTCAGAGGAAAGTATCTGCATGTGGTGTGCAGAGTCAGCTATGAGGCACATGATGTCATGTCCCAACAGAAAAAAGAGATTGCTCATTTCCCTTTTTCCTCTTCTCCTAACTTTACATTCTCAAGTATTTCCCACAGTCTCGGTATTTAGACATTTCTTGTTCCTCTTCCAAGAATAATCATAATCTTATAACAGATAGGTACAGTGATATCCTCTAAAATGATTCTTTATTAACAGAACAACTGGTTATTTCTGGGCAGTTAACATGTTAACTTGTTACATATTTTCAACTTCTAAGGTAAAGAAAGTAAAAGAAAAAGCTAAATGAAGATATGAAATAGTCATAAATCTATAAGAAACTAAAATTAAAAAACCACAAACCAGTAAAATATATTTATCAAGAAAGAGTTCATTCAAATGTAAGAGAAAATAATCAGGCCTTAATAGTTAAAAAGAGGAATTCACTGAGACTAAATCACTAATAATATATAGGAAAACACTTCACATTACCACCAATTAAAGAGCTTTATATTACGATACAATCATAGTTTTTTATACCTATAAAAATGCTTTTTCAAGCAGATTCTTTCAAAACTGTTTCCTTTAGGGATGCAATTTGAATCCTAAGGCCAATATATAAAAATAAATATACAAGTAAGGATTCATTGTCACATCAGTAATGTAGTAATAAATAAGAAATGCCCAGGTCTGATTATTTCTGGGAGTAGTGAAAATTTACTAAATTGGACTACTCTGATTTTAAGAAAGACTAAAGCATAAATAATATACCAAGCTGACATGTTTTGTTTATATCTTCCAAAACTCATGTTGAGTCTTAGTTGCTATTTTGATAATATTAATAGTTGGAATCTTTAAGAAATGGTTTGATCATGAGAGCACCCCCTCCATGACTAGATGGAGACTATTATCCAAGGAGTGGATTTGTTATCAAAAGATGTGTTCAGCCCTCTAGTCATTTTTCCTTCCTCCTCCCTTCCCTCCCTCCATCTCTGCCTTTCTACCTCACTTCCTGCAGCAAGAAGGCTCTTACTAGATGCATCTCTTCAATACTGGTGCTCTTCAGTGCTAGTGGCCTTGGATGCTGGCACTCTCAGACTCCCTAATCAACTTCCTTTCTATTATCATTTACTGTGTGATATTCCATTATAGCATTGCAAAGCAGACTGACACATACTGTACCAATAACCCAAAGAAAATTAAAAGCTCTGAATTTTTTTACAGATATAAGTAGATACCACAGTCACTCCTCTAAAGATTATTTGTTCAGTCAGTCATTCGAGTACTGTTTTGGTGGTCTGGGGCAAAAGCTTGATGGTAGAGCGTATGCTTAGCATTTACAGAACTTGGCTATTTATACCTTTGGAAATGCCTTTACTGAGATGAATGGTTACCCAGTCATCTGTACATATCTGTGTATCCACTCTGCCCATTCATTTTATTACCAAACTAACTGCACCATTAGAGCAAGCAGAAAGAAGGTAGGAGGGGAACAAGGTGAGGAAAAGAGGAGAGGACCTCTTAGCTTAACTCTTACTATTCTGGCTACTTGGAAGGGACCAATTCAATGCATCCCCACTTCTAAAAGGGATTTCTTTTTGTATTTAGAGTAGTTTTTAAAAACTATATATTTAAATTTCTTGAAATTTCCCTTATAATCCCCATACTTGCATAATTGCAGAATAAGTGATTTCTGTTGGCTGGAATACAGTATTGAGATTGCTTTACAATGATCTTAAAGAGTGCTTCTAACATGTCTACAGCATAAGCTCCCAGGTGTAAAAGAAAAGATCTGAGAATCCACATAGGAGCTTTAAGAAGGGTAAGGGTGTGGGGGGAGGGTGTGTGTGTGTGCATTGCATGAAATGTACTTTTTAATCTCTATTAGGATAAGTTTTCCCTATTATATACATGCTAATATCTCTATGATTCCAGGGCGAATGCATTTCTAGAAATTCTAAGAGACCATTCCATACCACTCATTCATTTTTAATTCTAAGAATTCACACAATATATTATATTAACATGTTTTTAAGTAACATGTATTCAGTGTCTTCTACATACCGTGCTAGACAGTGGCAACATAGAGTAAATCTAAAGAGCTTGTAAGACTATTTTCTATAGGCTCACTGGTGGCCTCTGTGCTAGAAGACACCTGCCTTCACCTTAGGTGTACACTGCGCAGCAGAGATTTTCCTGAGTCCTTCCCACAGCCAACCAGGAGAAACATAACCAAACATCTGACATGTTTCACCTAGACCCAAATTAGAAAGAAGAGCTACAGGTAGTTGAAAGCAATTGAAAAGGAGGACTGCTTCACAGTAAGACATAGCACTGAGCAAGCAGACTCAACAAAATAGAAATGGAACAAATTCTGTGTTCAATACAGTCAATTGTATAAAATTCCAAACACTTGTAATTATTGAAGACATCTACAGTTTTAGGAGATAATCAACAAACAAAATGAAATCTGCCACATATAAAAATAATTTGCATTCAGCTTGTTCAAAGAATTCCTTTGTTAATAAAACAATTGGAAACCAGGCAAAAGAAAGAAGCAGGCAATTCTTTCAGTAAGAATTAGTCAATGAACATGAACTTGAGCTCAGCATTAAGAGAACTTTAACTATACTAGTAACCTAGGGCAAAATTAATTAACATAAGATACTAAGTATATGTATTAACAAAGTGGAGACATTGTAATAGATTACTAGGATCTCCTCCTACCAAAGAAATGTTGAATACTCTAATATGCTGCTGACAGGATTATAATTTGGTAGAACCACTATGGAGCAGAAAAATCTAGTAATTTCAAAACGGATATAAACCATGAGCAAATGACCAAGTATCCACCCTAGAAAACAACTACACATAGGAGAGGATACATATTGATATATTCAAAGAAACATTGCTTGACACAGAAAACTCTGGAAATAACCCAATTAAACAGCTCTTCAACAGCATGTACATTCAGCAGAACATATTAAGAACGCTTTTAATTTTTGTTTATTTATGGTGCTAGGGATTGAATTAGGGGCCTTGTTCATGCAACACAGAAGCTCCACAATTGATCTACTTCCCCAGTCCCTAAAATGTTCTTTAAAATACTATTTTAAGTACCCTGGGTTGAAAAAAAAAACAGTTACAGAATAAGTCCATGTACTATTTAGGGTGGACAGATTAGACAGACCTTCATATGACCCGATCTGGCCTTCTACTGACTTGCTATGGATATGAAGATGACTCTGAACTTTTGATCCTCTTATCTTTTGTTCCTGGGTTCTGGAATTACAGATGTGCTCTGCCATGTCTAGCTCAGATACTAATTTGTAAAGTATTTTTCAGAAAGACTACCATGAGGCTGAGGGTACAGTGCAGTGATAGAACATGTGTTCAGATTGTGTTAGGCTCTAGGTTTGATCCCTGGTGACAAAAGGCTGAGGCGTGGTGTGGATAGAAATGTTTTTCAACTCTGTATTAAACATATTAAAACATAAAACAAAGCATCTAAATATAGCTGAGCAAGGCTTCTGGATAACCTGAGCTCCAAAAATTCTTGGCATAGTCCTGGCTTTTTGAGATACTGATGTTTAAAAAAAAAAGCAAATTTTAATATTTGAAAATGCTTTAAAAAGGGTTCATTTCAGTGAGGCGGTACATTATTTATTTGTATCATGAAACATTAGTAGCCCATAATTTGTATATTAGAAAAATGGGAAAAGTCAATGTATAAGTAAGGAATGCACAAAACTGTGCAGCTGACTGTTACAACACCGCAAAGTACAAATGAGAAGTTCTAATTCCAGCTCTTTCTGTACTAATTCTCTGTTGTCATGAGAATCCTAGCAAAAGGCAGACACTTGAGGGTCTGCACTGCTGATTCTGAAGATGTAGTCAAAAGCAGCTGCTTTCAGTCCCAGACCTCATGACTAGTTCCCAAGCTAGAAGAAAAGCTAGACAAATGTTTGCCAACTGTAAAGTTGTAGGATCCATTGGAAATGACCCAGGAGATTTCTGCTTTGTTTACTTTTAATTAAAAGCATCTAAAATAAGATCTACAAGCAGACTGAAATCTTTTCATTGGTATTTTCTTGTTTGTTTTAATTAGTAAGGAAACTCTCCATTCCAATTTTGCAGTAGAGAAATGTAAAAAGAATGTCATCACACTTACCCAGCCTCCATTCTGCCGTATCCATTCTCCTGTGTTATTCATTATGAATTCAGCCACAAAACTGGAAACTTGCTTGTAAGCACCTGCATCCATGCCAATCTGCTCTTGTGGGAGTTTTTTGAGGAGAACACCCCCAAAGGCAAATACAGTCACAATCCTTCCCCAGTTAATGATGCCATCTTCAAATTCTTTTTCCATCACTTGATTGAATATAGTTCTGGCAGCATCTATGGATCCCACATCAAAATCATCCAAGTATAGTTTCAGATTCTTTTCCACTTTTTTTTGAGCTGAGAAAGCAACTCTTTGTAGCACTCTGGATGTTTTGCTTGGAGCCAATTCTAAAGGGGGTACCTGCAGGACATACTGAAGATAGTCCTCAGCCAGAGAGTGGATATACATGAACTCATAGTCAGTCATCTTCCCTGGCAGAGCTGACTGGAGCTGTCCACCCGGAGGCCAAAGAGGCAACTAACACAAAGACAGGATCTGGCGGCGGAGGGTAATCATATTTGAAGGCTGCTGGAATTTCTCTTTACGTAGGTCACTGTGTGGGCTATGTGTGAAAGCAAAAGCTCAAACTGTGAAGGAGGAAAATGTTTCAGAGCAACACCACTTCCTCTTATGGTTCAGTTGAAGCATCAAAAATGAGAGGAGGTAGAGAAATCAGATCCCCGTAGGTTCCTGGGAACTAGAGGCCCTTCTGAGTCACTCTGGCAATATTACCCTTGAGATGTAGATATACTAGGTTGAAAGGAGAAAAAGTTAGCTTCTCATATTTATAATTTCTGATGGGAAACAATTTGGCTTTAAGCCCAACTTAGTACATATTCTCGTTTAAGTGTGTATCTATTTTTGTTTTATACCTGTGCCTGAGTTTATGTATATGCAACATGTACATGCAGTACCCATGGAAGCCAGAAGAGGGGTTGGACCCCTTAGAACTGGAGTTACAGGTAGCCTGGTATGGGTGCTAGGATCTGAACCTGGATCCCCTGAAATAGCAACAAGTGCTCTTAACTTCTGAGCCACATTTCTAGTCCTTAATACATAGTCTTAAATCATATACATTATCCTGTATCTTGGTCAGAAATCATGGGAGAAATTAGAAGGAGCAATGATCTTAGAGTTACAATGCCTGGTCTCAGTTATAGACAAGTCCTTCTTCCTGTTTACTGTGGCTGTGGCCTGAACTTTGTAAAAGGAAGCCATCTAGACTGACTTTAGAGGGCTGAGGTGAAACCAAAGGAGATGACCTAGATAATGCACCTGTCATCATGTCTGGTGAGATTAGGTGCTTTGTGGTGCTGCTCTTCATTCTTTTAAGAATTAGTGATGATTCGGCTTCTCAGTCATCTCCTGACCTAGTGAGTAGAGAACTTCAGAAGTTCACAATTTGAAAGCCTGCATTTTGTTGAGCTTTGGTAGCAATTCTGAGAGAAGCTTAGTGGAGATGGTGAAATCAGTGGCTAAAGCAATGTTGCCGACTTTGGGTTGAAGCTTAAGTCTCCTCACTTAAGTATGTAGCAGTGAAAGCAGCTGCTGAATTCATGAAGATGAGGGGCCTTGCTTGTCTGACAGCTTCAAACTGAAGAGCCAGTGGTGGAGAAATAGAGACAATTCCTATCTTTGGAAAAGTCAAATGTTTTTTTACCCTTCTTCTATACATGCTGTGATTTTGATTCTTTGCATCAGATTCTCATGCACAACTGCAAACATGGAAGACAAAGTCATTTACAACTTGTATTTACAATCCGTCACCATAGAGTTGAGGAGGAGGGGAGACAGATTACTTAGGGTGCTTGGAAATAGAGACCTATGGTAGCCATGGAAATATATAAGAGTTATTGATTCAAAGTCCCAGCTGATTTGTTTTAAACTTACCACCAACTTTGCACTAGAGACAGCAAGGCAGGACTGTGAAGCCACCCTCCTATACAACTGGTTATAAAACAGGTAGATTATATTAATCTACTTGATTAATGCTACTTTCCATGCTTTTCTTCCTTCCTCACATGGATCAGTCCTGAATTACTCTCTTGCAGCCTGCCAGTTTCTTCTGGCTCCCTTCCCATCTCCTCTAACAGCATTTTCCTCAGCTATTTCCTCACATCTACTTAACACAGAATCTTCTTTTTGGAGTATCCATACAGAACAGAAGAATTCATGGTTAAAGGGCCACCATACTTCTATTAAATTTTACCATGCAAAATTCCTTTGTGACTATTTCTGTTAGCCCACATAATCACAAGGCCATGGGTAAACTCCGCTCTGGCTTTCTAATCAGATTTGAGCATCCTAAGGACCACTGAAATGATAGGAGGATTGTATACCCCCCACACATACATTCCTATGATGCTCAGAATTTCTGACAAAGTAGTAGAAGAATGTAGCTTGAGAATTTTAATAAAGTCTTCTGTGGTCAAGGGTACCTTTTACATCTCTTAATACTTATTGCTCCACCTATTGCCTAAGTCTGGACCCAGGAAAGGCAAGAAGTTGACCTTTGTTGAATAAGTGAAATACACTTACTTCAAAACTAGAAGTCCAACTACATTTAGATTTTATATTTCTGAAATATTGGTCCAAAAATGATCTGATTTTAAGTTTTTTTAAATTTTGTTGCTTTATTTAATTTATTTTGGAGGGTTTCCAAATAATTACATTTTAAGACTAGATGAAAGAGAAAAAGAAAAATTTTCACCACCACCACTAAAAAAAAAAAAAAAAAGAAGGAGAAGAAGAAAATGAAAAGGGAATTTCATATATCAAATAAAATGTAAAAGGTCTAGGGGCAGAGTAGCATGCAGAGGGAAGTGAGGGTAAGAGGCAAGTAGCTGACCAAGACACACATACAAGGACATGGAAAGTATCCACTACCACTACAGTCTGTGGCCATGGGTCTTCATTCCTTGCTAGTTCTATATGTAGAATTTTGTGTAGAATAGAACCTACCCCAATACACCCTGAGCAGGTCAACCATACTAGGTGGAAACTGAAAATCATACATTTATTATATTATTCCATAAATGTAGACTAAGGAACAGTGTACCAGCACTGTTGTCTACTAGGTTTAAAAGAAAAAAAAAAGCTTTCCAGCTTACAAAGAGTTTTCAGTACAGGAAAAACAGCATGCCATACATAGTCCAAGGATCTGTTGAATGGAATGATTAGAAGAGGTCGCTCTAGTAGATTCAAAAATAGAGGTATTTCCTGAATTACAAACTAAGATGATCATAGTCTTGAGGCGGTGCCATGGTTCTGAAGCTCTGAACTTTATCTATTGTGAATTAATTGTGGCAGGCTGATTGGAAAGAGAGATGGTTGGAAAAATATTTGCCAATATTTCCATATTTAAAAAGTCCTTTGGCTCAGGGTCTGGCATTTATCATAGCTGTAGGGCAGCTGGTTAGCAGCTTGCCTGAGTTTAATCCCCAGCAACACAAATATGAAAGAAAAACATCTATGGCCTGACCAAGCCTTTCTTTGTGCTTATTTTATCCAGAAGATTCAATTGAAGAAGCTTGATAGCCCAGCCGGGACTGAATGAACTACTAGTGACTGCCATGAGAACAACAAGAATATGTGTCATCTTAATAATGAATTAAGAACTTCATCCTTTTGTACAATTTTTTTGCTGTCAATGTTTTGGTTATTAATTAGTGTGTACATCCTTGTGTATTTTCATTGAACTTGTAAAAGTACTCCTATGTCCAATTATCTGTGCTTATAATAAGCCACCCTCTCAATACCCAAGGTTTAAAATAGTAATCAGGTAGTTGTCTGTGTGTATGTGTGTGTGTGTGTGTGTGTGTGTGTGTGTGTGTGTGTGTAAGTATGTATGTATGTTTCTCATGACCCTGACATTTGTCAGGACCTAATAGGGCTAACTGGTATTTGTTCCTTAATGTCTAGGATTTGGCTGAAATGACTTAAAACAATTGGGACTCTTCTGTTCTGACCAATAGAAGAAATAGTTGCGATAGGAAACAAGAGTACAGAACTCCAAAACTATCCCAGCTAATGAGTATCCAGGATGATGCAAGCTGCAGGACAAGGTAAGTAAGTTTCAAAAGAAACTATTGAGGTCAACTTCTCTTTCCCCAAAGGAGGAACCTGAAAATTTGCTGGGCTTTTTGTTGCTTCCTCGGAAGTGACATGGGGGAGTTCTGACTCTGCTTGGCTCTTTCACTCTTCTGAATTTAGCATAACTACTTCCCTATTCTGAAGCCCTGACCAAGGCAAATTCTCTGTAGAGAAAGATGGTCTTCATGTATACAAAACGAGGAGATGATCTCTCCAAGGTATAATTGAGGAAAAGTTTTTTTATTGTATATATGAGGGAGAGTACGGTCAGAGGTATCTGGAAGAGTCCAGAGCAGGGAGAGAAAGTAGTAGACTAAACAAGACCAGTAGACTGAACTGGGCCATGGGGGGAGGGGGAGCAAGAGAGGAAGAGAAGAGAGAGCAAAGACAAGAGAGGGCCAAGAGAGAGGACCAAGAACCAAGAGAGAAGAGAACCAAGACAGGGGCTGGAGAGATGGCTCAGTGGTTAAGAGCACTGGCTACCCTTCCAGAAGTCCTGAGTTCAATTCCCAGCAACCACATGGTGACTCACAACCATCTTTAATGAGATCTGGTGCCCTCTTCTGGCCTGCAGGCAAATATGCAGGTAGAACACTGTATACATAATAATAAATGAATAAATCTGGCCAGGCAGTGGTGGTGCATGCCTTTAATCCCAGCACTCAGGAGGGAGAGCCAGGTGGATCTCTGTGAGTTCGAGGCCAGCCTGGTCTATAGAGCGAGATCCAGAACAGGTACCAAAACTACACAGAGAAACCCTGTCTCACAAAGAATCAATCAATCAATCAATCTGAAAAAAAAAGAGAGACAACCAAGACAACAAAAAGAGGGCACATGTCCAAAATGGCAAGGTTCTATAGAGATGAGAAGCTGGAGAAAGGGAAGACCATAGGCTAGAGAAGTTTAGGGTAGGGGTTGGGGTGAGAAGAGCTGAGAGGAGTCATGGATTATAACAGGTACTTGCAATGCTGAGAGAGCCTAGAGGCCAGCATGTTCTTTGGTACGTTAATAGGTACCACTGTTAGCCATTTGTCCCCAGTTTCTCTTGGACCTGACACACTAATAACACAGTTGAAGCACAAAAGAATGAGAGAAATAAGCATAAGAATTCACCTGTGTGTCTTTCATGACCTCCTTCAGTCCAATGGGATCAGGTCTTCATGGTCAGAAAAATCCACTGGAGACAAACCCATCTCCTCAGTTCCCTGGGTTATTTTTTGTTTTTGTTTTTGTTTTTTGTTTGTTTGTTTGGTTGGTTGGTTTGGTCTAAAATAAGAAAAAGCACTAGAGTCTCAGAGTGACAAGGTTCCTGGTAGGAGTGCATTTCTCACTATGGAGACTGAGCTCCAGGCTATTCTATGAGCACAAATGGAAGCATGAGTTCCCTTAATTTTCTTCCTATGTTCTGGAGGAAAGTTCAAGAGGGTTCTGGAGAGACCCAACTAGTTATGAACTCAGTCAGTGGATTGATACCTGAGAAAGCAGAGAAGCATCGTGCAACCTGGTGTGGAATGTTATCTAAGGATACAGAGGCACAAGGAAATGAAAGGGGGAAAGGATGGGGAAAGTGAAACAAGGAATGGGAAGCCAGGGGAGAGGTTATCTTTACAGATACAGTCAGGAAAACTCTGTTGTTTTACTGTCGGCTTAGCAGCTGCATCTGAATCTAGGGCTATTTTAGCTGCTGTCTGCAGCTCTGCAGTCAGTGCTCCTCTAGCTCCTCTACTCAGGCTGTGGCTGGTGGGACTTCCCATCCAGCTGACACCAATTCTGCCATTGCCACCAAATGTAGGTTTTAGCTAAGTATCATTCTATTTACCAATAAAGACTTGGGAGTCAGATGATGGGGTGAAAACCTGCTAGCTCAGAGAAGCCTAAAAGCAACCAACTGACTGACCTTCCTCTTTGGCTGACAACCCAGCAAGAGTATCTCTCCAGCTGTCCCAAACCCAAAAGACTGCCAATACTCCAAGTTTCCCTACTACTTCTTGTCTATCTCTCTATCCATCTTCCTGGCTCCTTCATACTCTCTGTGTCTAATTCCTGTCAACTAGTTGCTGGCTCTGCCTCCTGACCCAAGGTTGATTTTATTACATAGTCTTGGGTTCACAGTGCAATCAAATATCCTGCAACAAACCTCTTTATGTGTGCTGGATGGAAGTAGGTATGCAGATAGTGAGTGTCATGCTGTGTCTTATGCTGCAGCTACTATACGCTTTAAGCTGAGCTACAGGCTCATAGCTGTCTAGTAGTACTATCTCACCTTTGATTTCTCTGGAAAGCCTGGCTTAGGGACTGGTACATAGAAAACACATAATAAATGTTCACTGGGTTCAGTAGTATTGTTGAGTATTTCACTTATGTCCTGATATAAACTGAGGTTGATATTGTATCCAAACTATATTAGCTTTCTGTTAAGTTTTGCTCAGCAAAGCAAAAGGAAAATGTTCTTTTCCTTCAAATATCATTTCAGGGGAAGTACGAGGGGAAGGCCTGTTTAAATAGGACCTTTAAGTCATTGTGGTAGAGGGCCTTGGGATTTTCACTGCCCAGAATGAAATGGCAAAAAGCACACATTACCAAAGAAGCAGAAGTACTTGGTGACAGCAAGTGAAACTGGGTCTCTCCAGGGCAATTTTCTACAAGTGTCAAGGTCTACACATTCACTGAGAAACAAAGTACAGAGGACAGCTATGCACCAAGCCAATTGCTCTCTACTGAGTATAGGCCACATGCCAGGCCCTGAACTGGGCTCCAGGAATCTGAACAGGGAGTCTTGAGTTATTAACACAGTCCTCAGAGTGTGAACCAACAAAAAAAAATTGAACTGCAGAGTGTCACAGTACAAAATAATACAAAAGACCAAGAGGGAGGAAAAAGGGTCTTTTCTGAGAAGACTGGCATAGAAGTTGGCTTTTATAGATAAACAAGATGTCATCAGTCAGAAACTGCAGCATTGTGAAGTGTATAAGTGTACTTTAATGAGTGTGCTTTATGGTGAGCTAAAGTGTGGACTCTAGTGTATGGATGGATGCCTTAAGAGAGGGGAATCCAGATCACAGTAGCCTTGAGTACCAGGTTATGAGCTTTGAGTACTGGGTTGTAAGCTGAAAATAAGAGGGACATTTGAAAGGTTTAAAATAGGACAGGATCATGGTAAAAATCTATATTTTAGGACTGCTAGTTGGACTTTATTTCTGGTAAACAGAAGCTTTCCTCTGTCCTGCCCTGTCCCACAGCTGCTTTTAAATAATCACTCAGAGGCTTAATATCAATTACAGAATGTTTGGCCCATAGTTCAGGCTTATTACTAACTAGATCTTACATTTAGATTAACCCATTTCTATTAATCTATGCATTGCCATGTAGCCTGTGACTTACTGGTTCTCTGACATCTTGTGCCTCGGGTGACTGAATCGAGTCTGCCGACTCCTCCTTCCTTCTCCCTGTATCTCCATTTTGCTTTCCCGCTCAGCCTTATTCTGCCTGGCTATAGGCCAAATCAGCTTTTATTATCAATCAATGAGAGCAGCATACATTCAGCATACAGAAGGATCCTCCCACAGCAGTTGGGTCCTAGGGAAATTGGTGTCATGAGAAACAAATTTATGTAAGTCCTGCATATGAAAGAAAGTGTGGTATTAGGCTGAGTTCAACTTATTTCACTTAATGATTTCAGTTTTATTTACAGGATCATAAAATTCTATTGTGAATATGTATCATGTTCCCTTTATCCATTTTTGTTGATGGACATCTAGGCTGGTTCTATTTCAGGCATTTATAAATAGTACAGCAATAAATGTGAATGTATAGGTAAGGTATTTCTGTGTGTTAACTTGGCATCTTTTAAATATGTACATAAGAGTGACATAGGAGATTGAAATGGTCATTCAATTTTTATTTTTTTGAGGCGCCTCCATACTTATTTCCATAGTGGCTGCATAGGTTTGGTTTCTCATCAGCAACGAATAAGGGTTTTCCTCCCACATTCCCCTTTCCTGCATTTGATGTCATTTGTTTCCATGATCATGGTCATCTGACTGGGTTGAAATGGAATTTCAAAGTAGTATTGTGTCTCCTTGATGACTTGGAACACTTTTCCAAGTATTTATTGCCCATTTGTATTTCTTCACTTGAGAATAGTCTATTTAGTTCATTGGCCCATTTACTGGTTTAGGTGCTTTGTTTTTATCTGTTCCATTTTTTGCAGTTCTTTATAAATATCCCAGAAATCAATGACTTGTCTTATGAATAATAGGCAGATATTTTTTTCCATTCAGTAGGCTGACACTTCATTCTAATGTTGTTTCCTTTGCTGTGCCAAAGATGTTTTCATTTCATGTAATCCTCATTCATCCATTCTTAGAACTATTTCTGATATATTAGAGTCCTTTTCGAAAAATGCTTGCCTATGCCTGTATCTTCAGGTGTTTTTCTTAGATTTTTTTGTAACAGTTGCAGAGTTTCTTTTATTATTATTATCATTATTATTATTATTATTATGAAATTTTCTATTCATTTTACATACCAACCACACAGATCCCCCTCTCCAATTCCCCAACCTCCTCCAACCCTCCCCCCATTCCCACTTCATCCAAGTCAAGGTCTCCCATGGGAAGTCAGCAAGCAGAGCCTGGCACATTCAGTTGAGGCAGGTCCAAGCCCCTACCCCCTGCACCAAGGCTGCGCAAGGTGTCACACCTTAGGCAGTGGGCTCTAAAAAGCCCACTTATGCACCAGGGACAGATCCTGATCCCCCTGCCTGGGGACCCCCCAAACAGTTCAAGCTAAATGACTGTCTCACATATCCAGAGGGCCTAATCCAGTCCCATGGGGGGCTCCACAGCTACTGGTCCATGGTTCATGGGTTTCCACTAGTGTGTCTGGTCATCTCTTTACGTTTTCCCATCATGATCTTGATGACCCTTTCTTATAGAATCCCTCCTCTCTCTCATTGATTGGATTCCTGGAGCTCAGCCTGGTGCCCAGCCATGGATCTCTGCAACTGCTTCCATCAGTAACTGGATAAAGGCTCTATGATGACAATTAGGGTATTCACTAATCTGGTTACCAGAGCAGACAGGTTCAGGCACTCTCTTGACTATTGCTAGTAGTCTAAGGTGGGGTCATCCTTGTGGATTCCTGGGAACTTCCCTAGCACCCTGTTACTTCCTATTCCCATGATGTCTTCATTTATCATGGTATCTCTTTCCTTGGTCACACACTCTGTCCCTGTTCCAGCTTGAACCTCCCATTTTCTTAAGTTCTCATCCCCCATTCTTGGCCATCCATTACCACCCCCCCCACTCCCAGTTTGCTCACAGAGATCTCATCTATTTCTCCTTCACTGGGCTATCTATATGTTCCTCTTAGGGTCTTCCTTGTTAGCTAGCTTCTCTGGAGCTGTGGGTTGTAGTCTAGTTTTTCTTTGCTTTACATATAGTATCCACTTATGAGTGAGTACATATCATGTTTGTTCTTCTGAGTCTGGGTTACCTCACTCAGGATGATACTTCCTAGTTCCACCAATTTGCCTGCAAATTTCATGATAGCATTGTTTTTACTGCTGCATAGTACTCCATTGTATGTATGTGCCACATTTTCTTAACCCATTCTTCAGTTGAGGGGCATCTAGGTTGTTTCCAGGTTCTGGCTATTACAAATAATGCTGTTATGAACATAGTTGAGCATGTGTCCTTGTGATATGATTGAGCATTCCTTGGGTATATGCCCAAGAGTGGTATAGCTGGGTCTTGAGGAGGATTGATTCCCAATTTTCTGAGAAACTGTCATACTAATTTCCAAAGTGGCTGTACAAGTTTGCATTCCCACCAACAGTAGACAAATGTTCCCCTTGCTCCATATCCTCTTCAACATAAGTTGTCTTCAGTGTTTTTGATCTTAGCCCTCTGACAGGTATAAGATGGTATCTCAGAGTCATTTTGATTTGCATTTCCCTAATGACTAAAGATGTTGATCAGTTCCTTAAGTCTTTCACCCATTTGAGAGTCTTTTTGTTGAGAATTCTCTGTTTAGCTCTGTAGACCATTTTTAATTAGATTATTCAATTGCAAAGTTTCACTTTAATATCTTTGATCCATTTTGAATTGATTCTGTGGAGGATGAGAAATAGAGATCTAGTTGTGTTCTTTTACATGAAAATCATTCCCTCAGAACCATTTGTAAAGGAGGCTATTTTGTCTCCAATTTATATTTTGGACAGCTTTTCCAAAACAATATGACTGTGTTTATAAGGCTTTATTACTAGATCATCTATTCTAGCCCATTAATCTGCATATCTGGTTTAATGACAGCACTATGCTGTTTTTGTTCCAATAACTATGTAATACAATTTGAGATTGGATATTGTGACATATCCTGTGTTATTCTTTCTGCTAAGAATTACATTAGTTATTAGGAGTATTGTGCTTCCATATGTGAAGAATGTCATTGTTGTTTTGACAGAAATTGATTTGAATATGTACATTGCTTTGATATATATATATATATATATATATATATATATATATATATATATATATATATAATTTTGCCTACCCAAAAGAGCAGGAGGTCATTCCATTTTCTAGTGTTTTCCTCAATTTCTTTCTTTAGTTTCATAAATTTTCATTGTAGGTCTTTTACTTTCATGGTTAGGCCTATTCCCAACTATTTTTTAAAAAGCTATTATAAATGGGATTTCACTCTAACTTTATTTCCAATGAATTTACTATTGATATATACAAAGGATACTATTTTTGTGTTTTAATTTTTATATCCTGCTACTCTGCTGAAAGTGTTTGTTAGAGCTTATAATTTGCTGGTAGAATCATGAGGGTCTATTAAGTATAAGGTTGTGCTGTCTACAAATAGCAGTAATCCACCTTCTTTTTTTTTCTGTTTGTATCCTCTTTCTCCAGTTCTCTTATCTTAAATGCTCTAGCTAAGACTTTGTATTTAATAACAATGGAAGGTGTGTGCATCCTGTTTTCATTGTAAATTTCAAAGGAAATGCTCCCAGTTTCCCCCAATTAGTATAACACTAATACTTGTTGTACACTGCCTTTATTATCTTGAGATGATCTTTTCTTCTGAGTTTCTTTGAGGTTTTATGATGAAGGAATGGTGGACTTTATCCAAGACCTTTTTTTTCATTGATTAATATGATAATGTGGTTTCTATCTCTAAGCCTACTTATGTTCTGAATTACACTTACTTATTTACAGATGTTGAAACTTTTATACCTCCCTGATGTGAAACCAACTTAATTTTCTTATTATGTTCTTATTATGTTCTTCACTTCAGCTTGTAAGAATTTTATTGAGACTACTTGGTGTAGAGGTCTACTTGGTGTAGAGGAAATTCTAAATGGTCTTATTAAATAAGAAATACAGAGCCAAATATAGAGTTAAAAGCCCAAGAGATCTGAGCACTAGCAAAGAGCCAAGACCACCTTATCTTACCACTTGCTGCCATCCTTCCCCTGAGAGAGAGACTTTCTTCCTGTGTGTCTTGAGTTTTATTGCTTTTCTATTCTGCCTTCTCATTGGCTCTAAGCCCAGCCACATGACTTCCTCATCACTGCCTGTCTATACAGACCTTCTGGTCTCTGTGGTTGGTACTGGGATTAAAGACTCAAGGGTCACCATGCTTGGCTGTGTCCTTGACCACACAGAGACTCTGCTTGCTATGTGATCGGGGATTAAGGGTGTGGCCTACCACCACCTGACATCTATTCCTGGCTTGCTAATGACCTCTGATCTCCAGGCAAACTTTATTTATTAACATATAAATAAAATCACATTTCAGCACAATTAAAATGTCACCACATGGGCTGGAGAGATGACTCAGAGGTTAAGAGCACTGACTGCTCTTCCAGAGGTCCTGAGTTCAACTCCCAGCAACCACATGGTGGCTCATAACCATCTGTAATGAGATCTGGTGCCCTCTTCTGGTCATACATGCTGTATACAAAATAAATAAATCTTAAAAAAAATAAATAAATAAAATGTCACCACAACTTGGATCAATATTCATCAGAGAAATTGATTCACAGTTATCATTATGGTTCTGTTTAAGTTCTTTATAACTTCATGTTTGGATTTTGCTAGATAATTTGTGTGCAAATTTATCCATTTCTTCTATATTCCTCAGTTTGGGGAAGTATATAAATTGTCAATGTACCCTTTAATGATTCTTTGTATTTTACCTAATTTTTTCTATAATTTTTCAGTTTGGGTCTTTTCTCTCTTTTGACAAATTGGGCAGGGATTTGTCAATTTTTTTTGGTTCTTTATAGTATTCCCTATATTCTACCTTGTTCTTCATTGTTTATTGCCATCTACTGCTTTAGAGTTTGGACTGTTCTTGTTTTCTAGGACCTTGAGGTACATCCTTAAGTTATTTACTCTAGATTGTTCTGGTTTTTAAAAGTACTCAAAACTATATTTTTTCCCCTTATAAAACTACCTTAGTTATATCCCAAAAGTTTTGATATAATGTATTTTCATTTTCATTTGGTTCTAGGTTTTTTTTTTTTTTAATTTCTTCAACAGCCCTGCTGGTCATTCAAGAATGTACTGTTCAGTTTCTGTGTATTGGTGTCATTTTTCTGTAGTTGTCCTTGCTACTGAATTATAGGTTTTTCTTTTTTTGCACTGTGGTCTGGTAAGATACAAGATATTATTTTGGTAATTTTATATTTGTCTAGATTGGATTTGTGGTCTGTGTTAGAGAAGGTTGATAGGCCCCTAAGAAAGGTGTTCATACTGTTTCTGTTGGATGAAATGTTCCGTATACATCTGTTGTGTAAATTTACTTTACAATATAGTCTAACTTTTTTTAAACTTTTAATTTGGATGACTTCTCTTGAAATGAGAATGGAGTATTGAAATTACCAAATATTATTATATCAGGATCCTCCTGACCTTTTATGTCCCTTGGACTTTGTTTTGTGAAATTGGGGATACCGATATTTAATGCATATATTTTTACATTGCCATATTTTCTTAATAATTGTTTCATTTTTTAGTATGATGTAGTTTTCTTTATCCTTTCTATTTTTGATTTGAATCTACTTCATTTGGTAGAATAGTACTTATGTCAGATTCATACATTTCCATTTGTTTGATTGTTTCCCATCATTGGTTATTAGTCTGTGGTTGTCTTTATTAGTAAGGTACGCTTCTTAGAGATAACAAAAAGTTGAATCTAATTGTTTTTAACTCAGGTAGCCAGTCTTTTCTTTTCATTGGTGAATTGAATCCACTTGTATTTAAGGTTATTATTACTCAGCTATACTCACTGAGTCCAATAATTTTGTTAGCTGTTTATTGTTTGATTTTTCTCTCCAATCATTGTATTAGGGGTTTTCTGGTTAATTGTTCTGGATATGATGAACTCTTTCTTAGCTCTTCCTTGTTTTTATGCATTTCTCCCATAAAATGTGTTTCCTGTGCTCTTGAATTTGAGGCTGTCTTCCTTTCTCTTCTTTTTATAGCATTCCTCTAAGTACCGACTACAGAGATAAGGTTGGTGGTTATGAACTGCCTTGGTGTGTGCTTATTTTGAAATCCTTAATTTTTTTCTGTCTATTTAAAAATATGTCTTTGTGATGTAAAACTCTTATTTGTCAGTAATTTACTTTCACGGCTTGAAATAAACAGCATTCCACAATTTCCTGGCTTTGAGGTTTGCTGATATTGTTTAAATGTTTCTGCCTTTGTAAATGAATTGGTGTTTTTCTCTTACCACTTTCAATATTCTTTTACTCAGTATTTTTCACATGTTGACAGTACTATGTTGTGGATAAGTATTCTGGTCATATCTATTTGGTATTCTAAATGGCCCTTTGAATATCTATTTCTTTGTCTAAGATTTAGGAAATTTTCTTCTATCTTAAATAGGTTCTCTGTGCCTTCCTAATGTTTATCTCAGCTCTTTGCATCCTATAGATTTGAGAGTTTGGTCTACTTACTGCAGCTCAGAGCTCCTGGACATTGTAGTCATACTCATTTGTTTTCTTTTTCTTCATTAATATTTGATAATTAGTATTTCACCCACTTTTCTTCTTGATGTTGCTGAGTCTGTATTGGAAAATGTCTGATGTTTGCTTGAGCTGCCTTCACAGTGGGAGTTTTCTCTTGTTATCTCAGGGGCCTCTCAGAAGGCAGTACTTAACTACATTAATGGGCTGCACAGATTTTCTCACCCTCGTACTCCTTAGAGACTCCCAGATTGTACCTCTTGGGATAGTTTTGAACTGAAAGTTGTCTTCAAGTGCATTGAGAGCATGGAAAAGAACCACAGCAGACAGAAAACTGGTGTTCGTACTTTCAGAGCCTCGTGAGCATTAACCTAATGGAGGATTGACACTATAAGGATTGTGTATACCTCTGCCACAGAATTCGCAGGCTCTACACCACGATAGCACATAACAGCTTCAAAACTTGTCCACTTTCTGATCGAAGGATCAAAGCTACTAAACTCTAGGTTAATTCTCAATTAAAGATGTTGAAGATGATGGCCTGTTCTTAGCCACCAGAGGCAAGTCTGTCTTTCCTTATGCAGTTCTAGCCTAAGCTAATCTGATGTGGGATGTCTTTCTGTACACTGTGATATATGTTGCTCCCTTTGGTTAATAAATAAAGCTGCTTTGGCCTATGGCAAGGCAGGATAGAGCCAGGCAGGAAAACCAAATGGAGATAAAGGAGAAGAAGGGCAGAGTCTGGGGGAATTTAGCCAGCTACCCAAGGAGCAAGATGCCAGCAGACTGGTAACACCATGGCCACATGGCAATACATAGATTAATAAAAATGTGATATAGAAATATAAGATAAATATTTTACATTGCTATAGATTTTAGATTATTGATATAAATTTAAAGTTAATTTTGTTATACTGTATGTATATTTCTACTCTTGTTTAAAGTATTTTGTTTGTGCAACTCATTTGAAATTGTAGTGTATAGGTGAGAAATACAAATTAATAATTAGTTTTCTATGATAATCAAACTTATAGTCATGTTAGTTAAGTTCTCTAGGTATACGTAGATATATTTCAGTTAGGTAGGTAATCTTCAAACACTTTCAAAGACCTACAGAATATAGCATTTAAAATGTTTTAAAAACTTAGACTGTCTGAATAGTGAGACACGTCTGCTCCTGGCAGCACCAATTTACTTCAAAGAGGAAGATGGGCATCAAAGACACTCTACATGGAATTTATCTTCTTCTTGGCAAAAATAGCCATTTGGGCAAGAAACTCCTCTTGCCTTTACTGCTGATAATATGTTATATAAACTGGATATGCAGGACCCATAGGAAGGTGACCACTGAACTTTGCAAGGCAAGATGGTCCTTCAGGTTCCTGCTATGCAGAAGAAACTGCTAGATAGTCTATAGGACACAAGAAGAAATGACTAGAAAAATTCTAGGCCTGTAGGCTGAAGATGGATCCCCCAACATTGCAGAGGAACGTTGAATGACTGTCCAGGCAGCCAACTGTCTCTGTCATTCTAGATTTTTGGAAGTTGCTTACAATGCTCTTCCTGTTTACTTAGGTAATATTATATCCATCTGGGGTCTTTGATGTAGTTGAATACTAGATAGTTGTAATTATAGTTTTCCTTAGTCATGATAAAAGATAAATTAGATATAAAACTTTAACCTCACAAATATAGGATAAATGATAGAATATTTTCTTTAATTTTGACAAATACAAATAGACTAGATATTGAAATTGTAATTCTTGCTTGATAATTGTTCTATTATATGTAATTTTTTTTCCCCAAACCCCTCTATTATATGTAATTTTACTATGTTAAAGTTAAAACCTTCCTTTTGATTAGACAGAAAAGGGGAAGGAAGTGCTGTGGAATGTCGTTCTCTATGGTGTGAATGTGTGTTTCTCTGATTGGTTGATAAATAAAATGCTGATTGGCTAGTAGCCAGGCAGGAAGTATAGGTGGGATAAGCAGACAAGGAGAATTCTGGAAAGAGAAAGACTGAGTCAGGAGTCACCAGCCAGACACAGAGAAAACAAGATAACAAGACAGAACTGAAAAAAGGTACCAAGCCATGTGACTAAACATAAATAAAAATTATGGGTTAATTTAAGTGTAAGAGCTAGTCAGTAATAAGCCTGAGCTAATGGCCAAGCAGTTATAATTAATATAAGCCTCTGTGTGCTTACTTGGGGGATGCAAGTGGGAGAGATTTGTCCCAACTGCCAGCCGGCCAGGACACAGGAAAACTTTCAGTTACAGAAATGGGTTAATTTAAATAGTAAGAGCTAGTTAGTAATAAACCTGAGCTGTTCACCCAAGCAGTTTTTAATTAATTAATATTAAGCCTCTGAGTGATTATTTTAGAAGCAGCCACTGGATAGGGTGGGACAGAAAAAAAGCCTCTGTTTACTCTGTCCTGAAAACACCAGCTTTGCCATAACAACCCCACAATTCCCTGTTGTTATTTGACCAGACCATGTATGTAGGATATGACCCAATGAGAATCTCCCTTCAAGATTTTTATATGAGTTGTTTCTCAGGATTTATGGGCTGAAAGCTTGGTCTCCAGTATGGCAGTGTTGAGAGCCT
Source organism: Peromyscus californicus insignis (assembly GCF_007827085.1). Lineage (NCBI taxonomy): Eukaryota > Metazoa > Chordata > Mammalia > Rodentia > Cricetidae > Peromyscus > Peromyscus californicus. Next base: position 83,787,925 of record NW_026294402.1, on the reverse strand, counting down.
AATAGAAAGTAATTAGTGATGTTTTAATTTAGGTACAGTGAATGAGCCCTAATATACTGCTATTTCAGCCAGCAATTGCAACTCTGCAGTTATGGGCCTGCTTCTCCAGCAGTGGCTTTGGTTGCTCAGGCCACAGGCTGGTGAGAATTCTGTTCCTGCAGGCACCAGCTTTGTACTGTCACTGTCACTAAAGGTAGCTTTAACTAAATCTCTATTGTTCTAATTTATAAATAAGACTTGAAATTCAAAGGCTGTGATAAAAACCTGTGAGCTTAGAGAGGCTGAGTAGCCAAAAGCTAACTTTCTCTCCTTGTTTCTGCTTGCAAAACCAGAAAAACCTGTGCCACTCCAAATCTAACCCTACTAGTTCCTGTGTCTCTCTATCCCTCCTGGATGCCCTCCGATGCTCTATGATTACTTTCTGTCAACTAATTGCTAACTCAGCCTCCTGACCCAAGGTTAATTTTATTTAATCAACACAATGCAAACTCTGGGGTTCACAGTGTGATTAAATATCCCCAAACAAATTAGAACATGGCAGACTCCACTCAGGAATGGATTAATACTATATACATAGATTGGGCTGGATCTGTCAGGAGTTAATTCGTGTTGGATCATGTAGTTAGAAATAGACATGCCTGCCCTTAACTCATACACCTTTTGCACATGTCTGTTACCCTTTCTGATTTTCTCTGATTGCAACACAGTCAGAGGACTCTTCCTAGGATATCAGAAAGCACCATACTATGTAGACTTTCTAGCTACTAGAATCATGAGTCAAATAACATTTTCTTCTATGTTGTCCAACATCAGTTTTGTTGTCCTGACATAAAGTATACTAAAAAAAATGACAGATAATTCAGTCTTCTTCATCATATAAGTCCTAAAGTAGTAATCAAGACCTGTTAGTGCCTGTGTTTCTCAATTTGTAAAGCTGGTAAAAGTGAAAGAAGTCCAGAGCTGGGGAGATGGCTCAGTGGTCAAGAACACTTTCTATTCTTGAAGAGGACCTTGTTTTTGTTCCCAGTACACACATGGTGGCTTATACCATCCTTAACTTCATTCTGGAGGATATGACACCATCTTCTGGCCACCACAGGTACAAGGCACACTTGCACAGTACTATATATATATATATGCAGGGAAACCATTCATACAAATAAAAATAAATTAAAAATCTTTAAAAATTGAATGAAGTCTGTATGTAGAAAGGAGAAGAGATTGCTGGGGAGAGCCCTAGAGGTCTATAGGTCCTACGTTCAAATTGTTCCATCCCATATTTAGGTAGTGGAATATATCAGAGTCCTTCCAATAAATTCTTTGTCATTTCTGACTAAACAGCTCAAATCAAATATAACAGGTCCAAACTCAGTGCTATTGGTGGAATAGGCATTGGCTCTACTGAGAAAAATCTTGACAGATGAAGCAACCCTGAAAAAAACAAATACTGCTCACTATTGAGCATCATGACAAGCAGATGTCATGTGTTAGGTTTTCAGTAAGCAAGCTGCCAGTGTTTCCTCCATTCTAATCACCCTGCTCTCTTCTGTTGGTGGATAGGACTGAGCTGTACCTGGAGTTGCAATTCCATATGGCCTATGTGGGACTTCCCTTGGAGTTCCCTTCTTATTCCTATGCTCACAAAGTGAAGACATTGGATCCTTTCTTTTTTGCCCATGACTTGGGTAATTTCCATAATTTACTGAATTGAACCCTCAGTACTGAGACATCTTCATTAGCAAGATAAACATTTTATAGTTCATCTCATGTTAAAAAGAAATAAATCTTCCTTGATTTGTGACCTCCTACAGCTTTACTACATTTTCAAATTTGTTACAATAATTTTCTGTATCATTTAATCCTTATGCCCTCATTTTCTCAAGTCACTGCTTCTTTGAATTCACACTTTGAAGCACTTTATATCCACCTACTCATCAAAACTATACACAGGAAGGTGTGGCTGGCCAACAGTGAAGTGAGAGGCAACAAAGCAAGTTCTTGGATTCCAGCAATGCAGATATAACAGGTGTAGAATGGTGAGGTTGGTCCAAAATGTGCTCAGTTCTAGGGCTTCCTATCCTCACTGTTTCTCTAGTATTTCTTTCCCACAGACTCTAGACTCATATATCCAGTTGGCTACCTGGCTTTTCTACTTAAATATATAACAGGCATCTCAGACTTTAAAATCTCCAAATGAAATTTGACTTCCCTCCTGTCTGTTCCAACAGTGTTCCTTATCTTATGAAAAGCATCATCCTCCATTGCATCCAAGATATTTAGAACATTTGCCTTTCTTCCCTGTGAACCACATGCCCAAAGCTTAGCCTTGGGAAAATAGGAGAGAGAAGTATGTCTCACAGGAACACATTTCCCACAGGCACTAGGGCCTCAGCCATTTCTTCCTGCCATGATACTCCATAGGGAATTCCAATTTATAGGGGACCATTGTTTTGGTGTTTTGATAGCCAAAGGGAAGAAAACAAGTTGTTTTATTTAGAATATTTTTACTCTTGCAAGTAGGGTTACCTATAAAGCCTTTGGTTTCTAATACACTTGGGGGACATCTATCTATCTAGTGAAATGTAAGCTCCAAAGGAAACCCCCTTCCTTTGTCATTCTTGACATCTCAGGAACCAACCCTAGTTGCAGATAGCTTTAACAGCCATATGTCTCCACCATTAGAAAGTCTTGGGGGGTTTCCAGAATCTTTTCTTCCCACTTCCTATTTCTCAAGTCACTTTAGCTCTCATATATTTTTTTAATCATGGAGGTTAGACATAAAGGAGAAGTCCTAAACACTTGGCCAAGCTTCTCACTGAGGGCAAAGTTCCATCCTTAGAGCTCAGTCCCCTTTGTAGATCATAGTTTAGATGCAGAAGAATTAATGATGAGTGGTAAGTTCTGTCATTTCATTCTGTGTATTCTATTCTGCCATACATGGAAACTATACAGGAAGAAGGGAGTATAAGGGCTTAAAGAAGTGATTCCAAGTCATGAAGCATCTACTTCTATAACCATCCTGGCAGGCATGAAATAATGTAAAGATATACTTTTGGTATTAGAACACTGATACCATTAATGCCAGGAATCTCATTCTGGGAGAAGCAACAAGCTAGGACCCTTGAGGAACCCAGGAGGACTTATTTTCTGGAAAGAAACTTAAAACATATCATACCACTTTTCAGGAGACTGAAGCTCAGACAATGGTAATGGAGGTCAGGAGGGAGGGAATACCTTGACCAACACTGCTGAGCTATATAGATACCTCTTGATTTGTTTAAAACTAAATCTCTAGATAGGATCCTGAGCATGGTCTTGATGGAGGAGTCAATAAACCTCTTTGTTTCTCTTCTCAATGAACTACCATAGCCAACATCAACAGGCCTTCTTAGGATGCCATCTTGTGTTGTTCAGTGGGACTACAGCAGAGCAATCAGAGCAACATTCATGGAAAGTGGTCCGGTGGGGCTGAAGCAAAGAAAAGAGTTAATTTATCAATCTTCCTTTTCTGCTTTTTACTATTAATTGTGTCTTTAATTGATTAGGGAGTGTCTTAGTTACTTTTATATTTCTGTGATAAAACATCATGGCCAAGGCAACTTATAAAATAAAATATTTAATTTGGGGCTTAAAGTTTCAGAAGGTTAGAGTCCATGACCATCATGGCAAAAAGCATGGCAACAGGCTGGCAAGAATGACACTGGAGCAGTAGCTGAGAACCCACATTTTGATCCACAAGTAGGAGGAAAACACACACATAAACAGACACACACACACACACACACACACACACACACACACACACACACACACACACACTGGCAAAAATTCTTTTGAAACCTCAACATTTGCTCCCAGTAACATCAACTCCTCCAATAAGGCCACATCTCTTAATACTTCCCAAAAAGTTCCGACAATTGTAGACCAAGTGTTCAAATATATGAGCCTGTGGAAGCCATTCTTATTTGAACGACCATAGTGGGATTCAGAGTCATGGTTTGGACCCTAACGTAGGAAACACTTACACATCAAGTATAGGAACTGTACATGGGGAATTTTTTACAGCTGAAGAAGCCTAGAGAGAACTTCTTTTAACCTATTCTACCCCTCTGTTACAACCTGGGTGGGTTACCAATTCTAAAGACCTATGCTGATCACCCCAAGCTTATAAAAAGCCTCTTGAGGCAATCCAGGTTTGTTCCCCCAAGAACAAAGGGGCTGAGCTCCAATAGACACCTAGACAGTCTAATCGAGAGGCTAGTCCTTATAACCATATGACCACATTTTTAAATATCTGTACTCTTTCCAGGATGTTTCACTTAAAACCAGACTCACTACATGGCACATGCAGGCAAACAAACCTATGGGGTCTGAAAGGACAAAAAGACCCACAATTGGACACTATGCAGAGAGAGGAATTTTGGAACACTCAGTCCTAAATGATATGTCTTCATCTAGTCTGCCCCTCATGGCTCAGGGACCTATGCAGAAGAGGAGGTGGAAATGACTCCAGAGGTGATGAATGACTCCAAGGAAACAATGTCCTCCAGATGTAACAGGACTGATGCATGTATGAATTCACAGAGCCTGTGGCAGCACACATAGGACCTTCACAGGGGCAAGCCAGACAGGTTCAAAAACTCTGAGAGAGGGAAGTAGACAGGGTTCCTACTCCTAATCAAGAAGCTCTTTGCAACCAATACCTATGGGCAAAGGAAAAATAAGTTTTTTACAATGTTAAGTAGATGGCATTTGCAGAGTTCTTGGCCTAAGCCCTCATGTTGATTATAGACTTCACTGACCACACTGCTTACTGTTCTGTGCATTATAATAGCTTCTGCACACAGCTCGTTGCTCATTCTGGTATGACCTCCTGGTGTACAGACTTGCCTTTCTGTAGCTCAGCGGTCATCACCTAGCAGCAGTGCAGTAAGTACACTAACTTTCAATTAGATGATGATGAATGAGTACAGCGTATATTGGCACCATCTCCACACTCTAACATCCAAGGCCTTTGTGAAGTGGCATAGAAAGCTGAGTTACTCGGGCCTAAGTGTTACATAGCTACTACAATATTAGTAGGCTTGAAGGACATCATAATAATGTTTAAAACCAAGGACTACAACTACAATCAACCAGTGGTCAAGAAGAATGGGACCTGAGTCATATCTCTGACCCTGAAAGATAACATGACATCTTGAACTGCTAAGAAAACCTTTAATTGATAACTGTCAAAACCTGGTTCTGGAGAAACATGGTAACCGCCAATACCTGGTTATGGAGAAAATGACCTTAATTAAAAAAAAAAAGATATGATCCCCATAGGGAATCTTCAAAAGCATGGTCCTGAAATCTCAAACTGCTAACCACAGATTGCTGCAATTTGGCATCACAGAACTGCAGCCTATTGCCCTGTGACCCACACTTTAACCAGAAACAAACTTTAATCAACCAGGACTGCTCTTATTTGTATGACTCTGACTTGCACAGGGCCTATTCACATGGCCAGGAATGTATAATTGAAGATTGTGTGCACTGAAGTTTATGCTGACCTCCCAGACTAGGTAATCTGAACTGCATTTTTTGCATGTTAAGAAACATGCTAGGAAACCACACACAAGGAAAGTCTCTCTTACTATAAAAGTAGTTTGCTCAAATGAAGACATCCCCCACACCGGCCTCACACCCGCTGCCCTGTCCTCTAGGTGATACTGTAGTTACTTCCCAGCCTGCTTACCTTCTGCAGTCTACTCGATAAACTATTATTCCTGTTCTGGGCTAAAGAGTGAATTTGTTAACTCTACATTCATGCCTTCCCTACTACTGTAGTGGCTGAACATTCAGCCTGCTACAAAAAAATCTTATAAAATTACTGTTTAGCAAGAGGCCTTCTGATAATGAGCAAGGGATACCATATGCACATCCTGTAAGAGTCAATTTGAATGGTCTTGTCAATCACCCACAGAGGAAAACACTCCTAAGGGGGCTTTGGAATAAAGCCTGCTTAAAATATAAATTGACATAATAGTATCTTTGGTCACTGTTAACTTACCCCTGTTGAGAGCACCAAACTTTACTCTGTAGTAAGGACTGTCTACCTCCTGTACTATATTCTAAAATGTCTCATCAGAATTTTCTCAACAGAGATAACAAGGACCAGGGAGATGAGGCAGAGCCAGGGTGAAGTTTTTCATGTATTTTTTTTTTCTTAGAACACAAAAGGGGAGAAAAAATCCAATAAAACTTGGACTGATCTTTTTGTGGCAAGGATGTGGGGAAAAGGAGAAAACATTTTCTTTGGTGGTGGGAGGGCAAATTTGTACAGCCACAATGGCAATCAGTTTGGTGGTTCCTCAGGAATCTGGGAATAGATCTACCTGAAGATCTAAATATACTACTCTTGAGCATGTACCCAAAGGACTCTACATCCTCTTACAGAGAAACTTTTTCATCCACATTCACTGCTGTTCTAGTCTAGATGTCCATTGACTGATTGAGAGGATATTGAAAATGCGGTACATTTACACAAAGGAATTTTGTGTTTTTTTAAGCTGAATGAAATTCCATTGTGTAATGTAATTAGACTAGAACATCCTTACCAGCATGAGCTGCCATGTGTTCATTTGTTTTATTGATGATCTTGGTTGTTTTGACTGGTATAAAATGTGTGTGTGTGTGTGTGTGTGTGTGTGTGTGTGTGTGTGTGTGTGTGTGTGTGTGTTCATGTGCCTCTATCTCATTGATTTCAGCCATGAGTTGATTATTTTTCACTGTCTACTCCTTTTGGGTGTTATCTCTTCTCCTCCTCCTCCTCCTCCTCCTCCTCCTCTTCTTCTTCTCCTCTTTCTCCTTCTTCTGTTTGTCTCTTTAATCAAGACTGTCAGCTCCCCAGTAATGACACAGAGACTTATTAATTATGAAAACTCAGCCTATAGCTTAGGCTTGTTTCTAACTAGTTCTTATAATTTAAATTAACCCATTTCTCTTAATCCACATCCTGCCATGTGGCTCATATCTGTTACCTCTCCTCCTGCATGTCTTGCTTGTTCCCTCTCTCTCAGCACCTCTGCCCTTCTTCTTCCCAGTGTCCTCTGTGCTCCCCAAATTCTGCCTAGCTATTGGCCATTTATCTTTTTATTAAACAATTCACAGTGACATATCTTCACACAGTGTAATCATATATCTTGCAGCATTTCCCTCTTTTTGGGAAATAAAAAGGAAATGACTTTTTAACTCTAATATAGTAAAACTATATACAATAAGAACAATTATCAAGTAAGGATTACATTTACAATCTCCAGTCCATTTGTATTTGGCAGATTCAAAGAAAATACTCCATTATTTATCCTATCTTGTGAGTCCAAAGTTTTGTACCTAATGTTTTTCTTTCATAACTAAGGAAAAGTATAACTATAACTATCTAGACTTCAACTTCATCAAAGACCTCAGAAGGATATACTATTACCTGAGTAAACAGGAAGTGCAGTGCAAGCCACTTCCAAACCTGTAGAAACAATAGACATCTGGATGCCTGGACAATCACTCAACATGCCTCTACATGCCTTTATAACATTTGGGTCATCCATCTTTAGCCTACAGTCGATATCTGTCAGACTTTTCTATGAATTAGGAATTTTTGAAGGACTGTCTTACCCTGTCTTGGCAAAATTCAGTAGTTGCTTTTTTGTGTGTCCTGCTTGTCTAGTTTAGACAGTGTACTGATAACGGTAGAGGCAAAGGCAGTTTCTTGCCAAAATGACTAGCTTTTGCCACATAGAAAGCAAACTGCATAGGGAGTTTCTTCAATGACTCATTGTCTCTGAAGTAGATTGGTGCTGCCAGTATTAGCTGTGTCCCACTGTCATGAAAAGCCCTATGTTATTAAAACATTAAAATGCCATATTCTGTAGGTCTCTGAAGTGTTTGAAGACCATCTATATATTTAAAATATGTCTCTGATTAACCTTGAAAATATACCTAACTATAAGTTTGATTGTTATAGAAGACTAACTACTAACCTGTATTTCTTTATTATCCTAAATAGTTTTCAAGGGCTAGAACTTAAATTACATTTTTAAATGAGGTACATAGACACAATATCTTAAAAAAGAGTATAAACATACCTTCAGTATAACAAAAATAACTTTAAATTTGTATCGATATACCAAAATCCATACCAATGTAAAATATTTGAGGTTAAAAGTTGTCTTTTTATCCTATATTCATATATCCCCACTAAATTATGACAAACATCCATGACACATTGGATTACCATAAACTACCCACTCCATCTCTTGGGAATGTGGGTGTCATGTTCTCTAAACTTCTTCCTGTTGTCTGGGGGCACTGGCATCTTTGGCGACCTTAGGAAAATTAGGACAATGGTCAAGTGCTGGCTAAAATAATCTGCAAGGTTGGACCATGTAGCTGGAGTTTTCTCCAGTCCCACCTGGGCCCACAGCCTCTCAGACCCAAATAAACACACAGAGGCTTGTATTAATCAAAAGTGTATGGCCTAATGAGTCAGGCTTCTTGCTAGCTAGATCTTACATCTTAAATTAACCCATTTCTATAAATCTGTACCTTGTCACATGGCTTGTGGCTTACCAGTATCTTTACATCTTGCTTCTCATGGCAGTGGCAGCTGGTAGCATCTCCTGACTCAGCCTTCTCCCTCCCAGAATTCTCCTCTCTGCTTGTCCTGCCTATACTTCCTGCCTGGCTACTGGCCAATCAGCATTTTATTTATTAACCAAATCAGAGCAACACATTCACAGCATACAAAGCAATACCCACAGCAGGACTATCTCAGCCAGCAGCCTTGAAGCTATTCTGGATGCAGAACTCTGAAGAAACTGCAACAAAGACACTCTGAGAGGCTGGATCACCTGGACCATCTGTTTTCATTGGTGTCTGGTCCCTTTGCTCTAAAAACACATAAACTTTTAAAGGTAACATACATACCTGCATTAACACAAGTATGGACTGTGTGGTGTGCACAAGTCAGTTAAAGATAACTTTTTGTTTCATGTTGTAGAATATTATTTTAAGATAGTTTGTGCTGTGGGACATTTGTTTAATAATGCAGGGATATGTTACATTCTTTTATGTTGCATTTGTTTGGCCCCGTGAAGTTGTGTTGCTTTGCCTATCTAGAGTACCTGATGGTCTGAAGAAGAGCTAAGCAGTCAGTAGTGGTGCAAGAGAAAGGAGAGGAAGGACTGGCAGGCAGAGAGAATAAATATAAGGAGAAATCTGGAGGGAAAAGAAAGAAGGGACCAGAGAAGGATAGGAGGACTTCAGGGGCCAGCCACCCATCCACACAGCCAACCATGGAGTAAGAATAAAAGTAAGGTATACGAAAGTAAGAGAAAGGTAAAAGCCCAGAGGCAAAAGGTAGACAGAATAATTTAAGTTAAGGAAAGCTGGCTAAAAACAAGCCAAGCTGCTGTGGGATGGTCTGTATGTCAAATGTGTTGCTGATTGGTCAATAAATAAAACACTGATTGGCCAGTGGCCAGGCAAGAAGTATAGGCAGGACAAGGAGGAGAATAAAGCTGGGAAGTGGAAGGCTGAGAGAGAGACACTGCCAGCTGCCACGATGACAAACAGCATGTGAAGATGCCAGTAAGCCATGAGCCATGTGGCAAGGTATAGATTAATGGAAATGGATTAATTTAAGCTGCAAGAACAGTTAGCAAGAAGCCTGCCACGGCCATACAGTTTGTAAGCAATATAAGTCTCTGTGTTTACTTGGTCGGTTTTGAGCGGCTGTGGGACTAGCAGGTGAGAGAGATTTGTCCTGACTGTGGGCCAGGCAAGAAAACTCTAGCTACACCAAGCTAAGGCCAGGAATTTATAATTAAGACTAGATCTCTGTATGTATTTATTTTGGAGCTGAGTAGCAGGCCCCCTAAAAGAGCAAAAATAACCAACAGCAATAGTTTTATGATTGAGCAGGTAAAAGATACATCATCTGTCTTGTAGTTTTTATAGGTTTATTTCTTTATGTCTGTAGTCAGAATTTTCAGGGGTTTTCCCCAATCAAATCTGATCCCAATTACCTTGAATGAATCCACAGCCTTTTATTTCCTTTGGAAACCAAAGCATGACCTCTTCCCAAAGTAACATATTCCTTTACTTCCATTTTGAATTTAAGACATTTTAAAAATATATAGACTGGTTAAATTTAGTAGTTTTTATAATCCAATGTCTCCCAGCAGCTATTCTTTGCTCATCAGCAATCAAAAAATTTAAAGTCAATATAGCACCATACGGGATCCAGGTTCCCTGTATATTTTCCATCTCTACATGGCTTATTCTTTTTTTTATTTTTTAACTTTACTTCTCTCTTTAAAGACTTTTTATTACTATTTTTTTAACTGTCTATATCATTTTTCTTTTATTTTTCTTAAGCCTTTGCACACTGTGAAACACACTGTAACCTGTTTTGAGTTTTCTTGTGTTTGGACCTGGCTTTACTAAGCATCTGCAACATTCTCTGATCACATAACATGCATCTTACCTTAGCACATGGCACTGGCACATGGTTCTAGTGGCTGGTGACTGGCTCTAGCCCACAGGCAGCAACCAGTAGCCTTGTCTTTGTACACTGGCAAGATCCAGCTTGCCTGGGAGACTGTAGGACTGGGAAGCTACATCTGGCTCTTTTCCCAGAATTTTTTTTCCCTCAGGCCCTATGTTTGGATATTTATGCCCCCACGTTAGACGCCATTTATAGGCAGATTTTTCATTGGGACCATCAGCTCTCCAGTAATGACACAAGGATTTCTTATTAATTATGAAATCTTGGCCTATAGCTTAGGCTTGTTTCTAACTAGTTCTTATAACTTAAATGAACTTATTTCTATTAATCTATGTCCTGCTATGTGGGTCATGTCTGTTACTTCTCCTTCTGCATGTCTTGCTTATTCCCCATTTCTCAACATCTCTGCCCTTCTTCCTAGCATTCTCTGTGCCCCCAAATTCCTGCCTAGCTATTGGCCATTTAGCTTTTTATTAAACTAATCACAGTGACATATCTTCACACAGTGTAATCAGATATCTCACAGCACTTCTTCTCCTTCTTCTTTCTTAGAGCTTTCAGATTTACTATTGCGTTGCCAACATGAGATCTCTTTGTTTTTGTTTTGTTTGTTTGATTTATATGTGAGCACTTAGTGTTATGAACTTGCATCTTAGATTGCCTTCTTTGTATCTCATAGCTGTGGGCATGCTGTGTTTTCATTTTCATTCAATTTCAAAAAGTTTTAATTTCCTTCTTGATTTCTGTCTTGACTCAATTTTCATCAATAGTTGTTCAGTTTCCATGTCTTTGTTCACTTTCTATTGTTTCTGCTGTTGTTAATACCTAGGTTTAATATGTGGTGTTCAGATAAGATACAGAGTTTTATTTCAATTTTCTTATATCTGTTGAGACTTGCTTCATGTACAGTTGTATGATCAATTTTGGAGAAAGTTCCATGAGCTGCTGAGAAGAAATTATATTCTTTTGTGTTTGGATAAAATATTACCTAGATATCTACTAGGTACATATGATTTATGGCATTATTTAACACCAACATGTCTCTGTTTAGTTTTTATCTAGATGACTTGTCTATTGAAGAGAGTATATGGAAGTCACCTACTATTGCTGTGTGAGGGTCAGTATGTGATTCTAGGTGTAGTACTTTCATGAATGTGGGTGACCTTGGGTTTGATGCATAAATGTTTAGAACTGCAGTGTCCTCTTGGAGGATTTGATGAGTATCTCTATTTTGGTTTCAGATTTTTGTTGTTTTTTTTTTTGTGTGTGTATGTGTTTCTTCAAGAGAGAATGAGGGTGAGAGAAATAACATGGACTTGGGTTGGTAGAAAGGTGGGACAGTGTTGACCCACCATAGCCAGTGAGGCTGTGTAGGCAGAGTTTTCCTTCCCCACTGCCTGCTCGGAAAAAATCAACATGGAGAATTAAGATCACTTATAAGTGCTCAGCCAATAGCTCAGGCTTATTACTAACTAGCTCTTACATTAAATTAACCCATATTTCTTATTTATGCCCTGCCATGTGACAGTACCTTTATTAGCATGGCATGTTCATCTCCTGTTCCCTCTGTGTCTGGCTGGTGACTTCTCTGACTCCATCCTTCCTCTTCCCACCATTCTCAATTTTGCTTTCCTGCCTAACTTTATCCTGTTCAGCTGTTGGCTAGTCATCTTCTTTATTAAACCAATCACAGAGACAAATCTTCACAGTGTACAAAAGGATTATTCCACAGCATCTTCCCCTTTTTGTCAAATTAAAAAGGAAGGTTTTAACTTTAACACAGTAAGATTATATACAACAAAAATATTGAGAATTACAGTTACAATATCAGTCCATTTTGTATTTGACAAAATGACAGAAAATATTCTATTATTTATCTTATCTTTGTGACTCCAAAGTTTTGTACCTAATGTACCTTCTATCATAACTAAGGAAAACTATAACTATCTAGTCTTCAACTACATCAAAGACCCAAGAAGGATGAAATGTTACCTAATGACAGGAACATCAGGCTGCCTAGACAGTCACCCAGAGTTCCTTTGCAACATTGGGGTACCCAATTCTGGTCTACAGGCCTAGCATATCTGACAGACTTCCCTGTGAAGCAGGGAATTTTGAAAGACTGTCCTATCTTGTCTTGACAAAGTTCCACAGTCACCTTTCTTGCATCCTGCTGGTCCAGTTTGGACATAACTGTCAACAATTGAGGCAAGGTCATTTTCTTTGCCCACATGGCTAGATTTTGCAATAAATAAAGCAAACTCTATATGGAGTTTCCTTGAGGCCCATCATCTCTGAAGTAGATTGGTGCTTCCAGGAGCAGACGGGTCTCACTGTCATGAAAAGCTTTAGGTTATTAAACATATTAAATGACATATTCTATAGGTCTTTGAAGTGTCTGAATACTATATATCTATCTAAATATATCTGTTTATGACTTGAAAACATATCTAATGTGACTATAAGTTTGACTGTTGTAGATGACTGTTGATCTGTATTTTTTGTTTTGTTTTGTTTTCGAGACAGGGTTTCCCTGTGTTGTTTTGGAACCTGTCCTGGAAATTGCTTTGTAGACCAGGCTGGCCTTTAACTCACAGAGATCCACCTGACTCTGCTTCCCAAGTGCTGGGATTAAAGGCCTACACCACCACTACCCAGCTTAATCTGTATTTTTAATTATACATTACAATTTTTATTTTATCATTTAATGCAATTTCACATATCAGCCACAGATTCCCCTGTCCTCCCTCCTCCAAACCTCCCCCCAGCCCACCCCCTATTCCCATGTCCTTCAGAGCAAGGACTCCCCTGGGGATTCAGCTCAGCCTGGTAGATTCAGTTGAGGCAGTTCCAGTCCCCTCCTCCCTTCACCCAGGCTGAGCAAAGTGTCCCTGCATAGGCCCCAGGTTCCAAACCACTGAGGACAGGTCCTGGTCCCACTGCCTGGGGCCCTCCCAAACCATTCAAGCTAATCAACTGTCTCAATTATCTAGAGGGCCTGATCCAGTTGGGGGCTCCTCAGCTATTGGTTCATAGTTCATGTGTTTCCACTAGTTTGGCTATTTGTTCCTGTGCTTTTTCCAATCATGGTCTCAACAATTCTCGCTCATACAATCCCTCCTCTTTCTTGCCGATTGGACTCCCGGAGCTCCACCTGGGGCCTGGCTGTGGATCTCTGTAGGTAGAGTTTTCCTGCCTGGCCCACAGTCAGGGCAAATCTCTCTCACCTGCCAGTCCCACAGACGCTCAGACCCGACCAAGTAAACACAGAGACTTGTATTGGTTTCAAACTGTATGGCCATGGCAGGCTTCTTGCTAACTGTTCTTACAGCTTAAATTAATCCATTTCTATAAGTCTGTACCTTGCCACATGGCTTGTGGCTTACCGGCATCTTCACATGCTGTTTGTCATCGTGGCGGCTGGCAGTGTCTCTCTGACTCAGCCTTCCACTTCCCAGCTTTATTCTCCTCCTTGTCCCGCCTACACTTCCTGCCTAGCCAATGGCCAATCAGTGTTTTAATTATTGACTAATCAGCAACACATTTGACATACAGAACATCCCACAGCACTTCCCCCTTTTTTTTTTAAAAAAGGAAGGTTTTAACCTTAACAAAATAAAATTACATATAATTTGGGAATTTGGGCGTAGCTTCTCTTACTACTTCCTGCTGGAGGGGGGCGCTGTATCTTATGGGGATACAAAGAAAATTTTAGGATCATGGAAAAGTCCATGAGGGTGTATCGTCTGAGCCAGTTGCCTTCAAACCATTCTGGATGTTGGATCATCTGGGCCATGGTGTCATCAGAGACCTTTCAGGGGGTCTTGGCTGGTCAAACCTGATGTATCTTAATCTGGAACAAATCCATAGCCTCTGGCTTTCTGTGGGAACAAAAGCAGAATCTCCTTTCCAAAGCAACATATCCTTATATCCAAATTTTGAAGTAAAGTTACCTTTAAAATATACATTTTGGCATAACTCAACAGCTTTTACAATCAAATGTTTTTCTGCAGTTAAAAATCCCAAAGACAACACAATCCAGATTCTCTGTGTAATATCCATTTTTACGTGGCTTATTTTTTATACTACCTTTACTGTCTCTTTAAAGACTTTATTTTTTAAAACTATGTATTTGTTTCTATAACTCTATATATCATCTTTTTTGTCTCTTTCAAGCCTACGTATCTTTTACACACATTGCAAACTATTACATCTGAATCTGTCTTATTGTGAATCTCTTGCTTTAAACTGCAGCAGCTGTGGCTGCTGGCTCCGCCCACCTCAGCTTCCCAACATGGCAGTGGTTTACCGCCAGTTCTGGGAGCTATCGTGGGTCTATGCTTTTATCCAAGCAGTGTATAGCCCAGAAACCTCTTTTTTTGTTTTGTACCTGCAAAGGCTAAATCCACCACGCAGCTTAATGTGCCACTTGCAGAGGACTCATTCCCGCCATACTGCAGGTCGATCGCGCACGCCAGCAACCCGCCAGTAGCTCAAACCGGCAGCTGCCGCTCATTTGAGAGAGACAATTAGGAAGCTGTTTTTAGCTCCGTTTTAGAATCTTTTTTCTCAGGTTTTAGGTGGAAACTCTTGCCACCACGTTGGACGCCATTTGTAGGTAGAGTTTTCCTGCCTGGCCCACAGTCAGGGCAAATCTCTCTCACCTGCCAGTCCCACAGACGCTCAGACCCGACCAAGTAAACACAGAGACTTGTATTGGTTTCAAACTGTATGGCCATGGCAGGCTTCTTGCTAACTGTTCTTACAGCTTAAATTAATCCATTTCTATAAGTCTGTACCTTGCCACATGGTTTGTGGCTTACCGGCATCTTCACATGCTGTTTGTCATCGTGGCGGCTGGCAGTGTCTCTCTGACTCAGCCTTCCACTTCCCAGCTTTATTCTCCTCCTTGTCCCGCCTACACTTCCTGCCTAGCCAATGGCCAATCAGTGTTTTAATTATTGACTAATCAGCAACACATTTGACATACAGAACATCCCACAGCAGATCTCTGTATCAGCTTCCATCAGTCATTGCATGAGAGTTCTACCTCGACAGTTAGGGTGTTTGGCCATCCGATCACCACAAGGGCACATGCTCAGCTATGTTCATAGCAGCATCATTTGTAACATCCAGAACCTGGAAACAACCTAGATGCCCTTCAACTGAAGAATGGATTGCTGTGGGATGTTCTGTATGGCAAATGTGTTGCTGATTAGTCAATAAATAAAACACTGATTGGCCATTGGCTAGGCAGGAAGTGTAGGCGGGACAAGGAGGAGAATAAAGTTGGGAAGTGGAAGGCTGAGTCAGAGAGACACTGCCAGCCGCCACGATGACAAACAGCATGTGAAGATGCCAGTAAGCCACGAGCCATGTGGCAAGGTATAGATTAATGGAAATGGATTAATTTAAGCTGCAAGAACAGTTAGCAAGAAGCCTGCCACGGCCATACAGTTTGTAAGCAATATAAGTCTCTGTGTTTACTTGGTCGGTTTTGAGCGGCTGTGGGACTGGCGGGTGAGAGAGATTTGTCCTGACTGTGGGCCAGGCAGGAAAACTCTAGCTACAATGGATAAATAAAATGTTGTACATATACACAATGGAGTACTACTCAGCAGAGAAAAACAATGACATCATAAGGTTTGCAGACAAATGGATGGATCTAGGAAAAAATCATCCTGAGTGAGGTAACCCAGACTCAGAAAGACAAACATGGTATGTACTCACTCATAGGTGGATACTAGATGTAAAACAAAGGATGACTAGACTGCTACTCACAACTCCAAGGAGACTACCTAGAAAAGAGGACCCTAAGAAAGACACAGGGATCACCCAACGACAGAGAAATGGATGAAATCTACATGAGCAAACTGGACATGAGAGGGGGCTAATGAAGGGCAAGGGTCGAGGGAAAGAGAGCTTAGGGGAGTGGGAGATCCCAGCTGGATCAAGAACAGAGAGGGAGAACAAGGAAAAAGAGACCATGATAAATGAAGACCCCATGGAAATAGGAAGAAGCAAAGTGCTAGAGAGGTCCCCAGAAATCCATAAAGATTCCTCCACAACAGACTACTGGCAATGGTTGAGAGAAAGCCCGAACTATACATTACATTTTTAAATGAGTTGCATCAGCATAATAATCAAACAAGAGTATTACAAAATTAACTTTAAATTTGTATCAATATACAAAAATCCATACCAGTGTAAAATACTTAAGACTAGTAGTTGCATTTGGTTTAAATGTAGATACAATAATCAACCCTTTTATTCTATTATTTTTATATCCCCTCTTTTTCTTTTCGGAAGAGGATTCTTGAATCTAATCTCCTTTGTTCAGCTTTTTTTCTTGACCATTACCAATAACAACTTGTAACCAACCCCCCTAAAATGAAAACAAACATCCATAGCCAATATTTTGGGAATGTGGATGTTGTTTTATCTAGACTGCTTCCTGTTGTCTGGGGGCACTGGTAATCTTTGAGAGAACTTTGAGAAAATCAGGATAATTGTTAAGTCTTGGCTGGAGTATTCTGGGAGGCTGGGTCATCTCAGGAGCCTTGAAGCTGTTTTGGATGCTGGATCACCTGGTCCATCCATTTTAATTGGTGTCTGGTTCCCTTGTTCTGAAAATACATAAACTTTTAAAGGTAACATTCATATCTGTATCAATATAAATATAGATTGTGCATTGTACACAAGTCAGCCAAAGATGATTTTTTGTTATGTGTTTGAGCAAGTAAAATATACATCATGTGTCTTGTTCTTTTAGGTTTATTTCTTTATGTCTGCAGTCAGGATTTCAGGGGGTCTTCCTGGATCTAACCTGATTTTTTTTTACCTGGAATGAGTCCACAGCCTCTCATTTACTGTGGAAATGAAAGCACCTCTCCCCCAAAGCAACACATCTTTTGACTTAAATTTTCAAGTCAAGGTATTTTTAAAATATATAGGTTGGTTGAACCTAGCAGTGTTCATAATTCAATGTCTCTTAGCAGACAAAAATTTAAAACAAAGAGAATAGCATACAAGATCCATACTCTCTGTTTATTTACCATCTTTATGTGGCTTACTATAGTTTTTAAAATATTCTTAATGGACTTTCTCTATGCTTTGTCTTTTCTCTCCCAAGCCTATGTGTTGATGTTCTGGCTCTGCCAACCCAGGTACCCTTGTGGGCAGGGCGTGAGAAGATGCAGAGTTAACAACATAGACTCCAGGAGGTTGCAAGCAAGCTTGTTTATTAAACAAGGGGCTGAGGTATTTATGTGTGGACTGTTTAGTGGGCTTTGCTTCTATTTCTGTTGTTGCATTTCTTGATTTGGCCCTGGGTCTTACATCGGAAGTTGTCTTCCTGGGGGTCCAGTTTGTCTCCTCTGGGTCAAGGTGCTACTGTGCATGTCACAGCTTTTTTTACTTGAGCCTGAGCCTGTTCATTTGGTGTATGGGCCTTATCTGTCTCACCTGTGTATACTTTTAAATATGCTGTTACCCATTTAGAAGTCTTTTTAATCTGGATCTGCCTTTACTGTGTATCTGTAACCTTCTTTGGTCTGCATGTGCAAAAGCCTTAAACCCACCATACAGCATGCTGCCGGGAGACATCTCTTTGTACCATGGCCCATGTGAGAGACTGTGGGAACCCACCATGTGGCTTAGCTCATGATGTGCTGGCAGTTGCCAGGAAATGTGTCTCTGTACTGTGGCAGGTAGAGAGATACAACACTAGGAAGTCATGTCTGGCTCTGTTTCTATGCATTTAGAACCCTTTAGATAGCTTTCTCAGGCTTTATGTGGATGAATATGGCCCTGGAAGCTGGGTGCCATTTGTAGGCAGAGTTTTCCTCTCCTGACCACCTGCTCCCAAATAATCAACATGAAGACTTGATTACTTATAAATGCTTGGCCAATAGCTCAGGCTTATTACTAACTAGCGCTTACATTTTAAGTTAACTCATATATTTATGCTCTGCCATATGGTGGTACCTTTATTAGCATGGCACATAAATCCCTTGCTCCCTGTACATCTGGCTGGCAACTCCTCTGACTCTGCCCTTCCTCTTCCCAGCATTCTCAGTTTGACTCTCCTGCCTAATCTTATCCTGTTCAGCTATTGGTCAGTCATCTTTATTAAAACAATCACAGTGACAAATCTTAGTAGTATACACAGGATTACTCCACAGCAGGGCTGTCTCTGCAGATTGAAGGAAATGCCAAATACCTGATGTGTTGTGGAATATTAGCTTGAGATGTGTTACATTTGTTTATGCTGTGGGATATTTATTTAATGATGCAAAATTGTATTGCATTCTTTTATGTTACTTTGTCTCCCTAAAACACCTGATTGGTCTAATAAAGAGCTGAATGGCCAACAGCTGGGCAGGAGAAAGGATAAGGAGGGCTGACAGGAAGAGAGAATAAATTGGAGGAGAAATCTTAGAAGAAATATCAAGGAGCAAGAAAAGGAGAGAACACCGGGGGCAACCATCCAGCTACACAGTAAGCTACAGAGTAAGAAGTAAAGAAAGGTATATAGAAATAGAGAAAGATAAAAGCTCAGAGACAAAGGTAGATGGGATAATTTAAGAAAAGTTGGCTAGAAACAAGCCAGGCTAAGGCCAGGCATTCATAAGGAAGACTACACCTCTGTGATTTATTTGGGAGCTGGATGATGGGCCCCCAAAGAACAAAATTTAAAAAACAAAAAAAACTACAGAGATCTTTTCTGAAAAAAAAAGAAAACATAGCAATATTGAGAAAATAGGACGTTGATGAGAAAGGCATGAACAGGTATGGGGCACTCTCAGTGCTTCTATAGTCATTACCCCTATCTTAGCTAGAATTAATAAAGGCTATACAAATGGTCAATGAGGATGTCACCTAGATAGTGATAGGTACAGGCACTATTTATTATATTACTAATGCACCTGTGCTGTAGAATCTCATTCTGTATGCTGTGAATGTGTCTTGCTCTGATTGGTTGATAAATAAAAAAATGCTGATTGGCCAGTAGCCAGGCAAGAAGTATAAGCCGGATAAGCAGATAAGGAGAATTCTGTGAAGAGAAAGGCTGAGTCAGGAGTCACCAGACACAGAGGAAACAAGATGTGAAGCCATGTGGTTAAACATAGATAAGAATTATGGGTTAATTTAAGTATAAGAGCTGGTCAGTAATAAGCCTGAGCTAATGGCCATACAGAAGTTATAATTAATATAAGCTTCTGAGTGATTATTTTATAAGCAGCTGCAGGACTGTGGGTTAGAAAGATTTCTCTGGACCATGTAGGGCCAGGTGGGACACTGGAAAACTTCCAACTACACACATGGCTGCTGTTCTTGTCAGTGTGTGAAGAGGGCATATCCAGGCCTGGCTAGTGGAAGGGAAGTTTGTATCCATCCCAACCATCATGTAACAATTTGCTTTGAGTGAGTTTGAATCTGAGCATCTCTAGAAAATATGCAAGCAACATATTTCTGCTAAACTAGTGCCCTCCTATAGCTTCTCATGTAAACAGTGAAGGTAAACAGTGAAAATAAATACATTCTCTACTGTTGGTTACATGAGTAACCAACACAAACCTCATGCTACCTAGATTCACTCATATGTAGCTGACTCTTCTGCCAGTAACAGATACTACAGAGCAATTCTGTAATATATGTCCATTTCCTTGAGGGCAAGCTGTGTGTGTGTGTGTGTGTGTGTGTGTGTGTGTGTGTGTGTGTGTGTGTGTGTATGGATGGATATATGGATGGATGGATATATACTTGTATATCTATATGTTTTGGGCTGAAAGTCTCATAGTGTGTCAGTATATAGCACCCTAGTGAACACTATTCAGAAAGAAGGGAGTTTATAAGTGTTACCATATTTATGCAACTCCAAGAGAGGCATTGACCCTGCTCATCAGGTAAAAGCCAACTTAACATAGTCATGTTGCTCTTTTAACACTGTTGCACTGACATGAATTTATGACTTGACTACACCACGAATGCAGTGCATGCTGTACCATGCAGTGCACTCAGTGACCTTCCTGGAACACCACCAAGGCTGTGATGACAGTGCCTGGAGAAGCCTTTCTCTTCACAGACTTCTCCTTATCTGCTTATCCGGCTTATACTTCTTGCCTGGCTACTGGCCAATCAGCATTTTTTTATTTATCAACCAATCAGAGCAAGACACATTCACAGCATACAGAATGAGATTCTACAGCACATGGAATGTACAAACATAGAACCATTACTGACCTCCTCTGTTTTCCTGGAGTGAAGCTGACATGATTGTTTCTGCTGTTAATGTACTCTTAGTGTCCAGTATCTTGGGAAAAACTATCAGAAGCATGTTCTTGCTCCTGAGGATGCTGAAGGACCTCAAGTCCATGCTGGTACTTCCATAGAAAGACCACAAAGTAAAATGGAAGGGACACTTGAAGTTCAACCATACAATTTAAGAATTAAATTGAAATTCATCTTTTGCAATTGTTGAGTAACAAGAAACAGAGGAAAGGTGAACTCAATCTTGTCTCTGTCATTGTCCCTTTACCTGGTGCAGGCAAGAATAGGTGAGCCAAACTCTCTATTACTTTATCCCAGAAACATGTGATGTAGGTGAACTGAGTATAAATAATCTCAAGATTGACATGGTGACTGTCAAAATTGTCAAGAGTTAGGACAAAATTTGAAACAGATAACAGCATTTCTGGTCTGACCCAAAGGGAGTGAGTCCCTGGAGTAGTGTGTCACACCCTGTGCTTATGAGAAAGAACAGTAGAGACAAGGACATAGCAGGAAGTTTCTGTGCTTTTCCTTTCCAAAGGCATCATGTAGACTAGTTTAAGTATTCTTGTTTCTGGCTCTGTCATTTGAAGGCAGTCTTTTTTTTTAATTTATTTTAATTTATTTTGCAATACAATTCAGTTCTACATATCAGCCACGGATTCCCTTGTTCTCCCCCCCTCCCATCCCCCTCACCTTCCCCCCAACCCCCCCCCCCCCCATTCCCATCTCCTCCAGGGCAAAGCCTTCCCCATAGACTGAGGTCAACCTGGTAGACTCAGTCCAGGTAGGTCTAGTCCCCTCCTCCCAGGCCGAGCCAAACAATCCTGCATAGGCCCCAGGTTTCAAACAGCCAACTCATGCAATGAGCACAAGATCTGGTCCCACTGCCTGGATGCCTCCCAAACAGATCAAGCCAATCAACTGTCTCACCCATTCGGAGGGACTGATCCAGTGGGGACCCCTCAGCCATTGGTTCATAGTTCATGTGTTTCCATTCATTTGGCTATTTGTCCCTGTGCTTTATCCAACCTTGGTCTCAACAATTCTCGCTCATATAAACCCTCCTCATTCTCGCTAATTGGACTCCCAGAGATCCACCCGGGGCCTAGTCATGGATCTCTGCATCCAGATCCCTCAGTAGTTGGATGAGGTTTCTAGCACAACAATTAGGGTGTTTGGCCATCCCATCACCAGAGTAGGTCAGTTCGGGCTGTCTCTCGACCATTGCCAGCAGTCTGTTGTGTGGGTATCTTTGTGGATTTCTGTGGGCCTCTCTAGCACTTTGCTTCTTCCTATTCTCATGTGGTCTTCATTTACCATGGTCTCCTATTCCTTGTTCTCCCTCTCTGTTGTTGATCCAGCTGGGATCTCCTGCTCCCCCAAGCTCTCTTTCCCTCAACCCTCGCCTTTCATTACCCCCACTCATGTCCAGGCTGTTCATGTAGATCTCATTCCATTTCTCTGTCATTGGGCGATCCCTGTGTCTTTCTTGGGGTCCTGTTTTCCAGGTAGCCTCCCTGGTGATGTGAGTAGCAGACAAGTCATCCTTGTTTCATGTCTAGTATCCTGCTATGAGTGAGTACATACCATGTTTGTCTTTCTGAGTCTGGGTTACCTCACTCAGGATGATTTTTTCTAGATCCATCCATTTGTCTGCAAACCTCATGATGCCATTGTTTTTCTCTGCTGAGTAGTATTCCATTGTGTATATGTACCACATTTTGTTTATCCATTCTTCAGTTGAAGGGCATCTGGGTTGTTTCCATGTTCTGGCTATTACAAACAATGCTGATATGAACATAGCTGAACAAGTGCTCTTATGGTGTGGTTGAGCATTTCTTGGGTATATGCCCAAGAGTGGTATAGCTGGATCTTGGGGGAGATGGATTCCCAATTTTCTAAGAAAGCGCCATATTGATTTCCAAAGTGGTTGTACAAGCTTGCATTCCCACCAGCAGTGGAGGAGAGTTCCCCTAGCTCCACATCCTCTCCAGCATAAGGTGTCCTCAGTGTTTTTGATCTTAGCCATTCTGACAGGCATAAGGTGGTATCTCAGAGTTGTTTTGATTTGCATTTCCCTGATGATTAGGGATGTTGAGCAATTCCTTAAATGTCTTTCGGCCATTTGAGTTTCCTCTGTTGAGAATTCTGTTTAGTTCTATAGCCCATTTCTTAATTGGACTGTTAGGCATTTTGATGTCTAATTTCTTGAATTCCTTATATATTCTGGATATCAGTCCTCTGTCAGATGTGGGGTTGGTGAAGATCTTTTCCCATTCTGTAGGCTGTCGCTTTGCCTTGTTGACCGTATCCTTTGCTCTACAAAAGCTTCTCAGTTTCAAGAGGTCCCATTGATTGATTGTTTCTCTCAGAGTCTGTGCTACTGGTGTTCTATTTAGGAAGTAGTCTCCTATGCCAATGCATTCAAGACTACTTCCTACTTTCTCTTCTAGCAGGTTCAGAGTAGCTGGATTTATGTTGAGGTCCTTGATCCACTTGGACTTAAGTTTTGTGCACGGTGATAGATATGGATCTATTTGCAGCTGAAGGCAGTCTTTTAATACTTAATGCTTTTCAGCATTCATCACTACCAAATGTCCAAGCCTGTCATTGTGCTTAGCAGCTTTCCATGGAATGTGTGCATAAAGTACTTTCCCAGTTAGTGTGATGAAATACTATGACCCAAACATGCCAGAGAAGGAGTGTTTGTTTTGCCATGATGTCATGAGTATGGTGTGCATATTTGTTGAGAAACCATAGACAAAGGAGCCTGAGTCAGAGGTCCAGTGCACCAAGAATAGAGAAAATGCTCAGCTCACCTTCTCCTTCTACAGTCATGGATCTCAGCCCCAGGAACAATGCACTAACAGCTGAACCATTTGCTACCTCAGTTAACCTTGTCAAGATAATGTCATCCAGGCATTATGAGTTGACCTTATCAGTTGAGTACTGATATTAACTATCACAGTGCTCACAAACTTTTGTGGTCATTTTAGGGTATTGATGTTGGATATTTACACTGTATGAAGATGTGTCACTGTGGTTGGTTTAATAAAGAACTGAATGGCCAATAACTAGACAGGAATAGGTTAGGTGGGACTTCTGGGGACAATGAGAGTCCTGGAAAAAAAGAAAAGGTGGAGTCACCTGATAGACACAGAGAAGAAACAGGAGGTGCAAGATAGAAGATAAGTAATGGCATATGATCGAACATAGATTAATATAAATGGGTTAATTTAAGTTATAAGAGCTAGCTAGGAACAGGCATAAGCTATATGCCAAGCTTTCCTAATTAATAAGAAGGAAATTATTTTGTTAGGTGTGAGCTTGCAGCCCAAAGGAAGGAAGGAAGGAGAATAATATAGAAAATATTAGGGAGTACATCTTAAGGCTTCCATATCAAGACCCAATATGATCACTCAGATACCACAGCACTAAGAAGGAAAATATATGACTCCAAAATGGACAATGAAATGAAGTCATGGAGGATGAGCTTAGTACATTCCTAATATTTCCCTAGTTAAAAGGGTAGACTAAAAGACAGAAGCAAAAATAGGAAGGAAATCATGCCATGAGGATGCTCCTGGCTGGCTCACCAGCCTAGCCTCCCTTGTGGTCTAGTGGTTATGATTAGGTTCACTCAATGTCTCAGCCTGGCTAATTCTGTCGGTGGAGTATGAGACTTGTAATCTCAGGGTAATGGGTTCGTGCCCCATGTTGAGTGCCATATGTAGTCAGATTTTTCTTTGGGCTGCTAGCTCATAAATAACAAAATCAAGACTTCCTTTTAATTATGAAAGCTCAGCCTATAGGTTAGGCTTGTGCCTAACTGGTTCTTATAAGTTAAATTAACCTACTTATATTAATCTATGTTCTATCAGTTAGCATTACCTCTATTCTTCTATCTTATACCTCCTGTTCCCAATCCATGTCTGCCTGGTGACTCCTCCTTTTCTTTTTTTTCAGTCTTTTCTGTCCCTGAAAGTCCCACCTAACCTTTTCCTGCCTAGCTATTTCATTCAGCTCTTTATTAAACCAATCACAGTGATACATCTTCACACACTGTACAAATATCGCACAACATTTTAATCTATGGTAGAGCCAGTCTCTCTGGTGGGGAACAACCCTCTTCTGTGCATGCAAATGTACCTATAGATAAAGGTCTTACAAAGTGGTCTTGGTGATATAAAATAAGCAAATCTTGTTCCCATGGTCCCTTGGGACTTTGGTAACAGTGTCCTTCTTGGTTCTTTCTTGACCATTTAGTCCTGCTTTATAGGACATCCACAGGGTAAACTGTTAAGTAGCTAGCAGGCTTCTTTAGTATGGCCTTATTGCAACCCTAGCAATGTCCTGACAAGTAAAGGGCTAATGTATAGCTTTACCTTTTAGCAATCTATGCTTATAACTTTAACTGGCATGCTGGGTGATTTGAGTCAAGGGAGGTTACAGGCTGACATCCATCTTGGATCCTTTGCCTTAATGGATAAAAAAGGGTCTGTATTTTCAATATCCCTTCTTATTACCTCTTGCTCCTATTCTTCTCCAGCCACTTCTCTTTCATAATTGCCATTTGATTGGGAAATGTAGCTCTGGAAAGCCATAGAAGGCTATGTAGTTCATTCTTCCAGTTACCTTATTGGTACTGTGTACTGGAACACATTGTCAAGGCAATGTGGCCTAACTCACAGACAAATGCCCAGTTTCAGTCCTGGGTGTTCTAGGTCTTTAATCCCTAAATGTCTATCTCTCACAAAGCTCATGAGATTGAAAAAATAAGAGTAGAGAACAGAAAAGAACCCTTCTCAGAGAAACATGCCTGGAAAAGTAGTTGAGTCTCTGGTAAAGTTGTGGAGCAGACCTTTACTATATGTACATAGGTAAAAGTCTGCTGGTGGCCAGCTGAGGTTGAAGACAGTAGCAATTACTTTGCACTCAAAATCATCACAGGGACTGATTGTACTCTGTGATTTTTATCATAAGATTTGTTTTATGGAGTCAGTGAGAGCTCAGCAGTCAAGGCACTTTCTTTAAAGATTGAGATCAAGATTTTGAACCTGGAACCTACATAGTTGACTGAGAGAACCAGGTACATAAGATTCACTTCTGCTGGATGCACTGCCAGCTGTTGAGTCCCTGAACAGAATAAGTATAAAAATTTTTTTGGAAGATTTCATCTTTACACCATATAACAGATTTTTTTACACAGCTTTAGATTCCCATTCCCTACAAAGAAAAATATTCTATTCCTCATTTGTCTCCAGATCTTCTCTCTGCCTTAGTTTGTCTTCCTGGAAGACAGTCAGGCAACAGCCTAACCATATTGTTCATTAGGTTTAGTAAAATGTACCAAGACAGTCCAGCAACAGCCCAACCATTTTGTTCATTATGTTTAGTAAAATGTACCAAGTCTGTGTGCTCTTACTCACATCAAACAAAGATCTCATGCAAATAATAATCAGTTCTGTGAGCTGAGAGTCACTTTCTGTTCTCTTAGAATCTCCTGAATCTACAGACAACACAAGTACATCAGTGTACGAACGAAAGCCTCCAATTAGAATGGTGAAGGTAAGAGGGCCTTTTCTTTCTCTGAGGTAGAAAGGTTGCCTCAGTAGTCCCCTTGTGTTTCAGTGGGTATCATATTCGAATCATTAAACTGATCTGAGGCATTGATGGATATTAGAGAGTTTATATAGGAAGAGGAGGGAATAGAACTGTACCAATTTGGTCTTGAGTCAAGATAGCATACATCACAATGTGGCACAACTTTGTATCCTGTTTTATGAGTGACCCCATCAAGGTGGGTGCTTCTTTTTTTCTTTTTTTTAAGCTTTTAAAAGAAGCATTTATTTGTAGTATGTGTGCATTACAGGAAACAAAACACAAGAAGCCAAGAAGAGCCACCCAGTCACAAGCAGCTCAGCTTGATGTGTCCTTCTAGATGCTGCAAGTGTACACACATTTAGGGAATTGAGATTATACAGCATATACCATGCTTTCCCCCACATTGCGAATATTCACCAACTAAAAAACCCCATGCTACATGAGTATTTTGATAACCAAGAATACACCATGCTGTTGCTTGAGCTTTCCTGCCTGGCCCACAGTCAGGACAAATCTCTCTCACCTGCCAGTCCCACAGCCACTCAAACCCAACCAAGTAAACACAGAGACTTATATTGATTACAAACTGTATGGCTGTGGCAGGTTTCTTGCTAACTGTTCTTACAGCTTAAATTAATCCATTTCTATAAGTCTGTACCTTGCCACATGGCTTGTGGCTTACCGGCATCTTCACATGCTGTTTGTCATCTTGGCGGCTGGCAGTGTCTCTCTGACTCAGCCTTCCACTTCCCAGCTTTATTCTCCTCCTTGTCCCGCCTACACTTCCTGCCTAGCCAATGGCCAATCAGTGTTTTAATTATTGACTAATCAGCAACACATTTGACATACAGAACATCCCACAGCACTTCCCCCCTTTTTTTTTTTAAAAAAAAAGAAGGTTTTAACCTTAACAAAGTAAAATTACATATAATTTGGGAATTTGGGCGTAGCTTCTCTTACTACTTCCTGCTGGAGGGGGGCGCTGTATCTTATGGGGATACAAAGAAAATTTTAGGATCATGGAAAAGTCCATGAGGGTGTATCGTCTGAGCCAGTTGCCTTCAAACCATTCTGGATGTTGGATCATCTGGGCCATGGTGTCATCGGAGACCTTTCAGGGGGTCTTGGCTGGTCAAACCTGATGTATCTTAATCTGGAACAAATCCATAGCCTCTGGCTTTCTGTGGGAACAAAAGCAGAGTCTCCTTTCCAAAGTAACATATCCTTATATTCAAATTTTGAAGTCAAGATACCTTTAAAATATACATTTTGGCGTAACTCAACAGCTTTTACAATGAAATGTTTTTCTGCAGTTAAAAGTCCCAAAGACAAGACAATGCAGATTCTCTGTGTAATATCCATTTTTACATGGCTTATTTTTTATACTACCTTTACTGTCTCTTTAAAGACTTTATTTTTTAAAACTATGTATTTGTTTCTATAACTCTATATATCACCTTTTTTGTCTCTTTTAAGCCTACGTATATTTTACACATATTGTAAACTATTACATCTGAATCTGTCTTATTGTGAATCTATTGCCTTAAACTGCAGCAGCTGTAGCTGCTGGCTCCACCCACCTTAGCTTCCCAACATGGCATTTTCCACCAGCTCTGGGAGCTATCGTGGGTCTCTATGCTTTTATCCAAGCAGCGTGTAGCCCAGAAACCTCTTTTTTTTGTTTTGTACCTGCAAAGGCTAAATCCACCATGCAGCTTAATGTGCCACTTGCAGAGGCCTCATTCCCGCCAAACTGCAGGTCGAGCACGCACAACAGAAACCCACAAGTAGCTCAAACCGGCAGCTGCCGCTCATTTGAGAGAGACAATTAGGAAGCTGTTTTTAGCTCCATTTTAGAATCTTTTTTTCTCAGTTTTTAGGTGGAAACTCTTGCCACCACGTTGGACGCCATTTGTTGCTTGAGTTTTCCTGCCTGGCCCACAGTCAGGACAAATCTCTCTCACCTGCCAGTCCCACAGCTGCTCAAACCCAACCAAGTAAACACAGAGACTTATATTGGTTACAAACTGTATGGCCGTGGCAGGCTTCTTGCTAACTGTTCTTACAGCTTAAATTAATCCATTTCTATAAGTCTGTACCTTGCCACATGGCTTGTGGCTTACCGGCATCTTCACATGCTGTTTGTCATCGTGGCAGCTGGCATTGTCTCTCTGACTCAGCCTTCCACTTCCCAGCTTTATTCTCCTCCTTGTCCCGCCTACACTTCCTGCCTAGCCAATGGCCAATCAGTGTTTTAATTATTGACTAATCAGCAACACATTTGACATACAGAACATCCCACAGCACCATGCTATCTCAGTCTGTCAGACAAAACTATAATCCTGTCTTCCTTGGCAACAATAATTTCATAGAAGACAAAAATGGCAGCAGGTCTCTAGATAGAAATACTGGCGAAGTTACAATTAAAATTCTGCATTCTAGGGCTGGAGAGATGGCTCAGTGGTTAAGAGCACTGACTGCTCTTCCAGAGGACCCAGGTTCAATTCCCAGCACCCACATGACAGCTCACATGTCTGTAACTTCAGTTCCAGGGGACCTGATACCCTCACACAGACATACATGCAAGTAAAACACCAATGCACATAAAAAAATTCTGCATTCCTCAATGCTCAATGCTTACAAGAAAACACAAAGCCACAGACCACTAATCCTCATGGTTTAAAGATCTTACCAACTGAATGCTGGCCATCCAATCTGGACACACTGAGCTTCCAACACATTAAACTTTGGACCATATACTCAAGATATTTGTAAACCATAGTCCCTAGAAACAGAAAACACCTTAGTGAAAAATACAAGTTTTCATAGATGGTATGTGATACAGGTTTTGCAACCCTCTAGAGGCCAGACTGATTTGCCTGATCTGCCTTTGAATCAGAGAAAGTATGAAAGGTAATAGTTTGTGTCATAAAGTAGAGAGACCCAGATCTTCTGTGGCATCATCAAATAATGTGCCCATTAATATAGTCTCTTTAGTGCTCTTCTCTGTCCTGATTTCAATTATACAGTGTCAGTGGAGAAGCCAAAGGCTTTGCAGACATTATTCAGCATGATTATGGCATTAAATATTTTCTTTCCTATTGATTACAGGGGATGTCTAGAAAACGCAGATATGGTATGTATTTTTTAATCACTTTCTAAAACACAGTTTAGATAGGAATTGTGAAAACACTGGTTGTATTTTTTGTGTGATGCACCACTATAATCTAAGATGCTAACTGGTAATTAGAATTGTGGTTTTAGTAGTGGGTTTCTTTTTTTAAACAAAAAAAATTAGAAGAAATAACTCACCAAGTTAAAACTCATAGATATTTCTTTGCTTTGCTCATCAGTGAACTCTTTTTTTAAATCTTGTCTATTGTACTCCAAGTCGTGTCTAAATCTTTTCCCCAAAAAATTAGCATGCCATTTTCCTGGCCTAGATTGCAGTGACAGATATGTAAATTGAAAAGTCAGAGTACAGATTACCTACAAAAATGTGCTCAAACTTCATCCTAGCCATGCTTTGTCAGGCATATGATTTTGTGTTCATCCATATCTGAATAAAGCATAATTCAGAAGCATTGATAAAGATCTTTTGCTGCTCATCTCAAGAGCCACTTTTACCCCACCACAGGCAAAATAATCCCTATGGAAGAGTTCTAGCTTCTAGCATCTGCATGCAATAAGGCAAATCTACAGGAATCTTAAATGCTATAATGACTGCTGTTGCGGTTAGAAGTCCTAAGTAGTCTCATTCAGCAGGCAGAAGATAGTTTGAAAGGTACACATACTTCTTTTTGGATGACAGAGCTTGAAAATGAAACACAATGTACATGGGAGCCTGGGGTGGATGTGGGACTGGCTTTTGAATAGACATGATTCATTTTAATACGGTCTGGAGAAAAGCTTAAGTGGGTTCACAATATTAGTATAAACAAACAGCAACATAATTTACACAGTGTCAACTAAGAATTCCGGTCACCACCTAGATGTTTATCAGTGCTATCTCATTCTTTAAGGAATTTAGGGTTTTGTTTTTGGTTTAAAGTTTGTTTATATACATATGCAGTTCTATTACAGCCATGGATACATAGTGAGATCCTGTCTCAAAAATAAACCAAACAGCAATGTAGAGAAAATAGGACTTTGGTGAGGAAGGCATGAACAGGTATGGGGCATTCTCAGTGCTACTGTGGTCATTATCCCTATCTTAGTTAGAATTAATAAAGGCTGTACAGATGGTCAATGAGGATGTCACCTAGAAAGTGATGTGTGCAGGCACTGTTTATTATATTACCAATGCACCTGGCTACTGTTCTTGTCAGTTCCTGATGAGGACATATCCATGCGTGGCTAGTGAAAGGGAAGTTTCTATTCATCCCAACCATCATGTGACAACTTGGCTTTGAGTGACTTTGAATCTCAGCATCTCTAGGAAATATGCAATGTTCACCTCTCAATGTGGTCCTCTAACCAGAGAATTGCTCACTGAGAGGCACCAGGCAGATTGAAAATATTGGAGGAAGACCATAAATTTCTGCTAAACTAGGACCCTCCTAGCCTCTCACGTAAAGAATGAAGGTAAACAGTGAAAATAAATACATCCTCTGCTGTTGGTTACATGAGTAACCAACACAAACCTCATGCTACCTAGATTCACTCATATGTAGCTGACTCTTCTGCCATTGAACAGATACCACAGAGAACATCTGCAATATATCTGCTTTTCTTTGAGTTTTAATTTATGTGGTTATATATACACAAGTGCATACATACTTGTGTTTTGAACTGGAAAGTCTCATAGGGAGTCAAGTATATAGCATCTTAGTGAAAACCACACAGAAATGAGGGAGTTTGTAAATTTTACTGTGTTTATCTGACTCTAAGAGAAATTTTGATGCTGCTTATTAGGTACAATGCCAATGTAACACAGTCACATTGCTCTTCTTCTTGAATTGTCACACTGACATGAATTATGACTTCCCTTCAACATCAATGTCATGCATGCTGGAATGTGCAGTGCATGCAGAGAATTTCCTGAAACACCACTCTGACTCTGATGACAGTGCCTGGAGAGGGGTCATGAGATGAAATGTACAAACAGAACCATTACTGGATTCCTCTATTTTTATGCCATGAAACTGACATAACTGTCCCTGTTGTGAATGCATTCCCAGGGTCGAAGATCTTGGGAAAATTGAATTGGGAGGTCAATGTTGTTCCTAAAGATGCTGAAGGACCTGAAGCCCAAGCTGAAACTTGCAGAAAAACACCACAAAGTGAAATGGAAGGTACTGTTGAAATGCAATAATTTGATTGAATTGTTTCATAATTATAGATCATATTGTGTGGTACATGAACAAACTGAATAAATTAGCAGTATTTTCCTATGTAGATACTGTAAATTTGCTGTCTCTGTCACTGTCCCATCACCTGGTGCAGGCAGGAATAGGTGAGCCAACCTCTCTATTACTTTATCCCAGAAACATGTGATGTAGGTGAACTGAGTATAAATAATCTCAAGATTGACATGGTGACTGTCAAAATTGTCAAGAGTTAGGACAAAATTTGAAACAGATAACAGCATTTCTGGTCTGACCCAAGGGGAGTGGGTCCCTGGAGTAGTGTGTCACACCCTGTGCTTATGAGAAAAAACAGTAGAGACAAGGACATGGCAGGAGATTTCTGAGCTTTTCCTTTCCAAAGGCGTCATGGTAGTCATGTCTGGTTTAAGTATTCTTGTTTCTGGCTCTGTCATTTGAAGGCAGTCTTTTAACACTTAATGCTTTTCAGCATTCATCACTACCAAATGTCCAAGCCTGTCATTGTGCTTAGCAGCTTTCCATGGAATGTATGCATAAGGTACTTTCCCAGTTAGTGTGATGAAATACTATGACCCAAACATACCAGAGAAGGAGTGTTTGTTTTGCCATGATGTCATGAGTATGGTGTGCATATTTGTTGAGAAACCATAGACAAAGGAGCCTGAGTCAGACCAAGAATAGAGAAAAGGGGTGCTTATGCTCAGCTCACCTTCTCCTTCTCCAGTCATGGATCTCAGCCCCAGGAACAATGCACTAACAGCTGAACCATTTGCTACCTCAGTTAACCTTGTCAAGATAATGCCATAAAGGTATGCTCTGGGATCTGGACCTTATGAAGTTGACTACTGATTTTAAAATGACTGGTATGGTCATTTTAGGGTTTTAATATATGATAGAGCCAGTCTCTCTGATAGGGGACAACCCTCTCATTTACACTCAAATGTAACATATAAATAAAGGGCCTATAAAGCTGTTCTGGTGATGCAGTTCCTGTCCC
This sequence comes from Peromyscus californicus insignis, assembly GCF_007827085.1. Lineage (NCBI taxonomy): Eukaryota > Metazoa > Chordata > Mammalia > Rodentia > Cricetidae > Peromyscus > Peromyscus californicus. The sequence continues at coordinate 83,755,176 of NW_026294402.1, read as the reverse complement.
TGGGTCCCTTGGTACATTTGTAGTAGTGCCTTTTTGGTCCTCTCATGACCATTTTGTCCCTATATACAGGACATTCGCTGGGTAAACTGCTGAATAGCTAGTAGGGTTCTCTAGTCTGGCTTTATTGCAGCACTAGCAATGTTCTGGCAATTAAGGATATAATGTATGTCTTTAGGTTCTTTTCAATCTATGTTCCTTACATTGACCTGCATGTTAGATGTTTGAGTCAAGGAAGGTTAAAGCCTGATATTTATCTTGGATCCTTGGACTTAATGGATGAGAAAGGGTCTTCACTCTGGCCCATCCTTACGAGGCATTCTTGATTCATCTTCCAAGGCAGAGGCTGGGTTTGAGAGTTCTCCTAAAAGACTGCCCAGCTTCCTCAGGATAAAGGACATGGATTCATGGAGATCAGCTCTCCTGGTACCCATCTTGGCCATACGCTATGTCTGTCCTCTGTGCTGTCAGTACTTGAGTCTCTCTCTCACTCTTGGCATAGTCTGGCCTGTCTCATCTTTTCTGCAATGTGAAATTATAATCTAAGGAATCATCTTCCTCAATGTGGCTTCTTTATATAGCTACTTGAGTAGGTTCACAGCCAAGGCTCATCAGAAACATGTCTGCTTCTCCTGGATTCTCTCACTGTACAAGTGGTCTGGTATCAATCATAGGCTAGGCCTGTAGGTTTGATGCACGGTGTTTATTGATTGTAAAAGTCAGGCTCCTGCTTCTGAGCCATGTGTGCCAGAGACACGGGATTCCACTTCTAGCCCTCACTTTTCAATCTCCCTTATTACCTCTTGGCCCTATCTTTCTCCAGCTACTTCTCCTCTTTCATAATTGCCATGTTGACCAGGACTATAGGTCTGGCAAGTCATGGAGGCCTATGTGATCGCTTCTACCTGTTAACTTATTGTTGATGCTACATACTGGAACACATTGCCCATTTAATGTGGCCTAACTCCCAGGCATGTCCCCCAGCCTCAGCCCTTGGTGTACTGGGCTCTTTTGTATTCACTAAATGTCTCTTCCTCACAAAACTAATGAGACTGACAAGGTCATTGGGAGAGAACTAAACAGAACCCTTCTTGGGGACAATATGCCTAGAAAGGCAGTTGAATCTCAGTAGGTCATCTGGATCTTCACACATGTACTAAGGTGTTGTATGATATTTTGTTTGTGTTCTGACAAATAAAGCTTGCCTGGAGATCAGAGAAACAGAGCAGCCAGCCACTAGAGACATTTTACCTCTATAAAATCTCCCATCGAATGGGGGAAATCCTGTCTCTATGTGTCCTCAGACTGAATGGGGCACTGAGATCCTGTCTCCACCCACCTTATATTCCTGTCTCCACCTCTCTAGTGCTGGGATTAAAGTCATGCACCACCACCACCTGGCTCTGTTTCTCTTTTAGACTGGTTCAATCTCCTGTAGCCCAGGGTGGCCTTGAACTCCTGATCTTCCTGCTTCCTCCTCCCAAGTGCTGGGATTAAAGGTGTGAACCACCACTGCATAGCTTCTTAACTCATGGCTAGCTTTGTCCTCTGATCTCCAGGCAAGCTTTATTTGTCAGAACACAAACAAAATATTATACAACACAAAGGTACATCCTCGTTTTTCTCCAAGTCTTCCCTCTGCTTTAGTTTGCTTTATGGGAAGACAGTCCAGCTGCAGCAGCAGAACCATCTTGTTCATTAGGTTTAGTCACATGTACTAAGTCCATGCACTTTTACCCACATCAAGTAAATTCCAGTGGAAATAGTAAGCAGTCCTGTGAGCTGACAGTCACTTTCTGTCCTCCTAGCGTCCCCTCAACCAGCTGGCGGTACAGCTTCACCAGTGGACCAGCAAAAGCCACCAGTGAGGATGCTGGAGGTAAAAGGGCCTTTTCTTTCTCTGAGATAGAAAGGTTACCTCACTGGTCCCCTTATGTTTCAGTGGGTATCACATTTTAATCATGAAACTGATCAGGTTCATCATGTGTTGTTGTTTTAAATGTGTATTTTGCCTGCGTATGTATATTTGCACCATGTATATACTTGGTGCCAAGCAGGGCAGAAACACCATGTGGGTGCTAGAAATCAAATCCAGTATGAGCATGTATGTCTGTATGAGAGTATCACAAGCCCTGGAATTGGAGTTACAGACAGGTGTGAGATGTCACATGGGTACTGGGAATTGTACCCAGGTCCTCTGGAAGAGCAACCAGTGCTCTTAACATCTAAGTCATCTTTCTAGCCCAGTACATCATGTATTTAAAGATCCTCATGTGCAGTGGTGGCACACACCTTTAATCCCAGCACTCGGGAGGCAGAGCCAGGCAGATCTCTGTGAGTTCTGGGCCAGCCTGGTCAAAAGAGTGAGATCCAGGACAGGCACCAAAACTACACAGAAAAACCCTGTGTTGAAAAAACAAACAAACAAACAAACAAACAAAAAGATCTTCCTGTTGCTGGACACACTAAGCTCCTGACATATCCAACTTTGGGTCATATGCCAAATTATTTCTACCATAGTCTCTAGAAACAAAAAATATCTTAGTGAAAAATATAAGTTTTCATGAGTTGGCTTTTTAGAGCCCATTCCATATGATGGAATGCTTTGCTCAGCCTTGATGTGGGTTGGGGGTGGGGGGTTGTTAGTCCTGCCTCAACTGAATGTACCAGGTTTTGTTGACTCCCTGTGGGAGGCCTTACCCTTTTGGAGGAGTGGATGAGGGGTAGGTCAGAGGGGGGAAAGGGGGGGAAAGGGAAACAGGAGGAGGGATGGGACAGGGAACTGTGGTTGGTATGTAAAATGAAAAAAAATTAAACAAAAAAAGAACTACATTGAAAGATGAAAAATAAAAAAAATAAAAATACAAGTTTTCATAGATGTTAAGTGATGTAGGTTAGGAAACCTTCAGTAGAGGCCAGACAGGTTATCCTGATCTGCCCTTGACTCAGAAAAAATTGTAAAAGGTACTAGTCTTTAGCACAAAGTATAGAGTCCCAGATCTTCTGTTACATCATCAAATAAGGAATATAATATAGTCTCCATTTCAACTATGGAAGGATCAAAGATCTTTACAAATACTACTCAACATGATATAAATATTAAATATTTTCTTTCATTTCAATTACAGGTGGTATATAATAAACGAAAATGTGGTATGTACTGTAGAATCACCCTCTTAAGACACAATTTAGATGAGAATTGTGTAAATACTGGTTGTCTTTTGTGTGATGAACCACTGTGATATAAGCTGCTTACTGATAATGAGAATTATATATATTTCCTTAAATATACATTTAAATTTTTATTTCTTTTAAAATTGTTAATATAATTTTATTAATTTTGATAAGTTTATTCACTGTATTTTATCTTATTCATCCCCCATGACTCTTACTGTCCATAGATCCTCTCTCATTTTACCTTTTCCCAAATTTTATCCTTAAAAAATAACTTGCTAGTCCATTTTGTGCTAAACATATACTCAAACATGTAGGGGCATCCACTGACTCTGGATTCACCTTCCAGGGACAACACCTTTAATTAAACTGTCCTTCCTTCACACAAAAGTCATAAATTGCCAATAGCTTCTCAGTTAGGGGTGAGAAGGGTTTCTGAACTTCTCTTCCCTGCAAGCCACAGTGTTGACCTCTTTGATCTTGTACAATAAACTTTTAAAGGAGAGCTAGACTCTGAGCAACAAGGCTACTTCCTGTCATAGGTAGTTAGACTCCATGTTGCCTATTCCATTTTTGCTCTGGGGCATTTACATAGGCAGCAGGAAAGAGTGTCACTGGGCATCATTCTATCCACATTGGTGTTGTCTGCATGCTCAGGCTCTCACCAGTGAGCTGATGTGTTAAGTGGAGCTATTATGGGGATTGGATTTGTACATGCCTATCGTGTCTAAAAACCTGAGTTTCATCCCAAGTATTCCATATAATGTACCCAGGACTGCACAGTCTGTAATCTTTGATTTAGGTGGTAGATGCAAGAAAGTTATAAGTTCAAGACCAGCTTTTTCTAAATAGTGAATTTTAGGCCAGCCTAGGCTAAAGGCCCTTTTTACCAATAAAACAAAACAAATAATCAATGAAAAAACAAAAATAAACTGAAATAGAAGAGGCCCATATAAGATCTGTTGATGGAAGGAGAGTATATAGAAACTGACTTTGCCCATAGCAGGTTGACCAAAGTTCAGAAGATAGCCACATGCCCATAAGTATGTTATTAGCATAAACTGAACTTGGTAGGTTATTTAGGGAGAATAAAAAGGACACAGAGCTGGTAAGGAGTGGAGAGATATGAATGTAATCAAGAGAGTGAGAGTGATGAGTAGAGATGAATATGATCAAAATACATTTTATGGAATTTTCAAAGAATCAAGTATTTTATTAAAAATTTTGATGAGAAAGCAGTGAGCAGATATGATGCACAGTCATGACTTGTGCAGCCACTTCTCTTATCTATTGGCACCCAGAGAGTAGTTACATCATGAAGCACCAGACCCCTTTTAATGTCAGGTTATGTTCAGGGGTTGGACAGGGTTGGACAATTTAAAGGAACTTGTTTTTTGTCCAACCTTCATGTGACAATTTCATTTAGAACAACTTAGACTCTGAGTCATCACAGAAGACACACAAGCATAAGTCACTTCTCAGTGTGGGTACTTGATGATCAGAATCACTTGCTGAGAGGTCCCTGGCAGGATGAAGATGTTGGAGAAAGGCTGTGTTTACAATTCAGAGATCTTCTACAACTTATTTTGGAGGAAATACATAATTGGAGTCAGGAATCAAAGACAGAGCATCTATCTCTTTGGTTATATCTGTCAGGGAATTTGATCAGATCATCATGGATATGATTAATATGGTACCCAAAGTTAAAATAGTTAGAGGAATACACAGCTCCTTACCTTCAAAACTCACTTAAAGTGATACTGTATCTCCTGCATGAGCTGTAAAATATCCTGGATAAGCAAAGAATGAAAATTAAACAACTGTTGGTCATTGTCCTGTAGCAAACTAAACACTTGCTCAGGATTCAGTCATTTTGTCTAATTGAATTTTTTCACAGTTCACAAACATCATAGAACACTTGTACAATCCTTGTGCTTTTCCTTATGCTTTAACATATGTTTTACACCAATAAGACTCCTGGGGGTCCTCATGAAATTTTTAGTTTCCAGTGCAAAGATGTGATCACAGTGGGATTGCATGGATTTCACTGTGTCCTGATGCTCTAACTGGGATTTGAATGCTGCCTATCAGTCACCACACCAACATAACACAGTCGTGTTGCTCTTCTTTCTCTATTGTCACATCTGTGCTAATTTAGACTTTACCTACAGCATCATGTGACCATAATAGACTTTATCTACATCATCATGTGATACATAATTAATTGGATGCTGACTCGGTGATCTTCCTGAAGCACCATTTTAATTACAGTGACTTACCTGAAAATAAATAAGGAGATCAAATATACAAACACTCAACTATTCTTAGTTTCCTTTGTTTGTCTGCCATGAAGCTAACATAACTCTTCCTGTTGTGACTGCATTCCCAGTTTCTGCATTACTAAAGAAAAGGTGTATCCAAACAACCGTGATCCCGCTTGATATGGATGGACCTCAAGTCATCTCCAGTACCTCCAGAGAAACATCACACATTAAAACAGAAGGTACTGAGGGAATTCAGTAATTATGTTCAATTATGTGTAGTAGATGCCCTTTATGCTATGCACTATATGTAAATCTATAGAGATGTTTTGCTGTAGTTTTTAATGTGTGGATACTCATCTGTAGAAATACAACCACAGAATTTAAATAGGATAAATAGGTTTAAAGGTTAAAGGTAACCTTTGCCTTTCATTAAGTAATCGTAGGAAAGCTGAGACTTACCTTGTATGAGTGAGAATGGCTTCACCCAGGGTAGGCATGAGTGACTGAGCCACCCTTTCAGTCACTTTGTCCCAGACATGGATGATGCAGATATGGAAAGTCTCAAGAATGATCTGATTAATGTCCAGAATCTCAAGAGTGAGGATGAAATTTGAGTTAGACAAAGGCCTTCCTAGTCAGGTCCACTGGGAGAGGGCCCTAGGAGTAGTCATCTTAGACCTTGTGCTTGGGAGGCTAAAAGAGTGGGAAAAATCAGTAAGGACACAGAAACCTGTGAGGTTTCTGTGCTTTTCCTTTTTCAAATGCGTAATGGCTAACACTGGCAGGGTTGAGAGTGCTTTGCTTCTGGCTCTGTTATTTAGAGACTGTATTTCCCAGAATTCATAAACCATTCTTTCCCTGCCAGTCCCAATGCCCAAACGTTTGACTGTTGTTATAGCTCACCTGGGAAGTTTTGTTAGGATTACTTTTCCAGAGGCAGTGAGCAAGGAAATGTTTACTTTGCCATAGAGTTTGAGTTTGGAGTCCATAATTGGGAAGCAGTAGATAGAGACAGAAACTTGAGGGAGACTGACCTTGCAACCAGAGCCCAGAAGCAAAGAAAAATGAATGAATGTACTCTCCTGACTTTTCTTCCTGTTATACTGTCCAGGATCCCATCCAAGGGAATGATTGTACCCACAGGGAACAGGTCTTCCCATCTAACTTAATCTAACTAAGATAAACCCCAAGGGTATGCCCAGACAACACAGATCTCATCAGTTTTACAGCTGAGCTTCAGTATCATAGAGCCAATGAAGTATTGTTTTCACTTTTGAGTATTAACCTGTATTGGGGCCAATTTATCTTTAGGGAACAACTTTCTCTCCTCACCAGAACCCATAAGTAAATGTATTATAGTGTGATCCCAATGATGCAGGAGATACAAGTTCTCTCCCTTCTTCTCCCAGGTCTTGTAGCAGCACTTCATGTTCCTCTCTTCCCTGTGAACCACTGCTTTTCATGGACCCAACAGGGTGGAGTGGCTAAAGAACCAGAATGGCTTTTTGTTCTGTCAAAACCCCAAGGCTGCAATGTCCTGGAGTAAGGACCCAGCGTATGACTTTAGCTCCTTTGTAGGCAGTGTTCCTCACCTCAGACTGACATACAGGATGGCTGAGACAAGGGAAATTAGAGGTCTGACATCCATCTTGGAGCCTCTGACCTATTAGGTGGGGGTGTGATCTGAACTCTAGCACACACTTGGCCCCATTTCATAAATTCTTGGATCAGCCTTCAAGATTCAGAACATGGGGTTGGGAGTTCTAGTAAACTACATCAGTTCCCAGGACTAAAGGACTATAGGCACTTGGGTATCAGCTCTCTTGGCACCTATTTGGTCATAGGGTTGTGTCTGTCCTTTGTGCTGTCACCATTTGTGTCTTTCGCTTGTTATAGGCTTTCCTGACTTGTCTTCTTTAGGGGAAGGAGTTTATAATCTCAGAAATGAGTTTCCTGTGTCTTCCCTGGAGCCTCTTCATTAGGCTCGAGGCCCTTGATCCCCACAAGTGTGTTGGCTTCTCCTGCATTCCCTCATTGTTTAGCTGTGTTTGGCTCCACCATGACAGGCAGTATTTGTAGAATTAATGCATTGTGTTACTCACTGCATACCCTGGGTCTCCTGCTTGTGAGTAGTGTGTCCTACAGAGCCCCATGACCCATCTCTAGCCTCATACACTTCGATATCCCTTCTTAGAGTTTCTTGCCTTTTATCCTTCTCCAGCAGTTTCTCCATTTCCTGAGTGCCATGTTCATTCTGCATTCTGTGCCTGGCTATCCATAGAGTCTTGGAGGTTCCCTTCCACCAATTATCTAGTTCCTGACACTGCATACTAGAACACACTATAGCTTAACCCTCTGGCATGCTCCCACCCTCAGTCCAGATAGTTTTTTGCTTTTTGTTTTATCTCTAATTATCTCTTCCTCACCAAACTCACTGGACAGATAAGACCAGTGAGAGTAAAGTGTATAGAACCTTCTTAGGGACAATATACCCAGAAAGAAAGACATTCAAATCTTAGTAGTTTGTCTGGTTCAGTCCTTGATCTGGTGGGCAAAGCTAAAGGGCTCCTGATGCCTAGCTGTATGGCATGGATATGTGAAGAGAGGAAAAAAAGGCTGAACTCAGTCAGCCAGAGGAAGTCTCATCAACAGGGCAAGATTCTGTATATTAGAAGAACAACAAACCCAGAAAAGGTTGTTCCAAACCTTAGGGATTGTAAGGAAGAAGGCTGAATGAGCCTTGGTGAGCGAGACAGTAAGCATCACCCCTTCATGGCCTTTGCATCCTCTCCTGACTCTGGGTTCTTACCCTGTTCAGTTCCTGTCCTGACTTGCCCCAGGAACTGAGTGTGAAGAGAGAACTGTATGCTGAAATAAAGTCTTTCCTCTACAAGGTGTTTATGATCATAGTGTTTTGTCACAGCAATAGAAATCCTAAATAAGACACTATGTAAACTATTAAGAGGCATGGGATTATGTCATTTGCAGAAAATAGATGTAAGTATGTTGCATGAATCTTAAAAGGTCTTATTAATAAAAACAAACTCGGAGCCAGGTATTGGGGTGAATGCTGGAAGATCAGAGACACAGAACAAGCCACAGCCACCTCACCTCGCCAATTTCCTCAGACTGGAAGCCTCTGAGTCCTCATCCAAATGGGTCTCAGCTGAACTGTTACTAGAAGCCTTAACCAGGCTAGTTCCTGGTCCTTATGCCTTATATACTTTTCTTCTTTCTGCCATCACTTCCTGGGATTAAAGGCGTGAGTCACCATGCCTGGCTGTTTCCAATGTGACCTTGAACTTACAGAGATCCAGATGGATCTCTGCCTTTGGAATACTAGTATTAAGGGCGTGTGTGCCACCATTTTCTGGCCTCTATATCTAGTGGCTGTTCTGTTCTCTGACCCCAGATAAGTTTATTAGGGTGCACAATAATATTTTGGGGAACAAAATATCGCCACATAAGTGAATATAATTGCCATGTTAAATGTCTTATGTTACATTGAAAAAGACAAGTACCAGGTGATTTCTTTCATTTGAAGGTCCAGGTTTTTAATTTAAAAATAAAATTACTTATGTGTATATGATGTGAACAAAGTAGAGGCTTCTTTGTCAGTTAAGAGGACTAATGAGATGGGAGGAGAAGGCAGGTGGTGTAGGTACAGTCTTATATACAAGTGCCCTTCTGAAACCAGTACTCTATGTGTACTGGGTACTATACTGTGCCAATTGAAAAGGATATATTTTCTTATTCTGATTTCTCTCCAGTGTTACCTTTAAATTTGAGACATATGTTAATTTTGCTTTTTTTTGTGTGTGGTAATTCCATAAATGTTGGTACTTGATAATTGATGATATCATTGTTGTCAGCTATACCCAAATTGATTGTTTCCCAATTGCTCTGCTAACTCAACATTGAACTTAAAATTTTGGAATTTTTGATTGGTTCTTTCACATTATACGTTGGATAAATTCTTAGATAATGTGAATTTGGAAGTTGATTCCATGCTTCCTTTACTTCTTTGGTCATTGTAGATGAACGGTCTTGTTAAATAAGAAACACAGAGCCAATGCAGAGATGAAAACCCAAGAGGTCAGAGCTAAAAACCTTACCCTTCACTGCTGCTGTTGTCCTCTTCAGCAAGAGACCTACTTCCTGTCTGTTTGTCTTTTTTTATAGACTTTCTATTCTGCCTTCCCATTGCCTCCTTGACCACATGACCTCCTTGTCACTGCCTGTCTGTAAAGACCTCCAGGTCTTCTATGGTTGGTATTGAGATTAAAGGCGTGTATCTCCATGCTGACTGTATCCTTGAACACACAGAGATCCGCCTAGCTCTGCCTCCCAAAAGCTGGGATTAAAGGCATGCACCACCACCACCCAGTTTCTGCTATGGCTTGCTATTAGATCTGACCCCCAGGCAACTTTATTTATTAACATACAAATAAAATCACATTTCAGTACAATTAAAATATCACCATATTTCCCCTTTTCTATTTTAATAAAAAGAAAAAAGGAAAAAGGTTATAACTAACATAAAACTACATACAAAAGTACAATAACTATATACCATATATACAAGTAAAAATACCTAAACAATGTCTAGTCCATTTGTATTTGACAAATTCAGAGAAAATAATTCCATTATCTATCCTATTTTGGTAAGTCCAAAATGTACCTATTTCACTTTCTATTCTAACTAATCTTCAACTATAACTAACTAATCTTCAACTCCCTCAGAGACCCAAGAAGGAAATAATATTACCTAAAAAAAAAATAAAACCATGAAGTGCATGCAAGCAGCTTCCAAAAAAAAATGTGAGTTGACAGAAACAGCCAGCTGCCTGGACAATCATCTGAGGTTTCTCCGCAGTGTTGGGGCATCATCTTCAGCCTATAGGCTTAGCATATCTGACAGACTCATTTGTGAAGTAGGATGTACATAAGGTCAATAGTTCGGCCTCACATTGGGTGAGAGCAGTCCATGTACCAGAAACACCTGAATTCCATTAGTGTCATGTCATGATTCAGGATTTTAAATTCTGGAAATTGTTGATGTTTTTTGAATTCAGCTGTCCATTCTTCTTGGCTATGAGTGTGTGTGTGTGGCTTCATCTCAGCATCCCATTCTTCTCCATATCCTTTTATTAAATGCCAGTCTACTATTGAGAGATGTGAGTTTAGTTACTCTTCAAGAATAACTGTTTCAGCTGCTGTTCCACTACACATCAGAAGCCATCAGCCCACTGCCTGTTCAGCTGCCTTAGAAGAAAAGGGCTCAGCTGGGCGGTGGTGGCGCACGCCTTTAATCCCAGCACTCGGGAGGCAGAGCCAGGCAGATCTCTGTGAGTTCGAGGCCAGCCTGGGCTACCAAGTGAGTTCCAGGAGAGGCGCAAAGCTACACAGAGAAACCCTGTCTCGAAAAACAAACAAAAAAAAAAAAAAAAAAAAAAAAAAAAAAAAAAAAAAAAGAAGAAGAAGAAAAGGGCTCTATCCCTTTTCCGGATTGTGAAGGCCACTTCAGGGATGGTGCCATATTGTCCTGGCCTTAGAAGATGCCTTTTGATAAAGCCATAACCGCACTTGTTTTGGCAAAAATCAGTAGTCCTTTGTTTCGTGTCCTATCTGTCCATTTTGTCCTATTGTCAGCAGTTGATTCAAGGATACTTTGTTGTCCAGTGGCTAACTTTTGCCACAATGAAAGTTCATCATTTTTTACCCCAACAATAGTTCTTAGATGAGAAATATCTCCAAATAATCTTTGAAAGTCATTAAGAGTCTGTAGTCTATCTCTCCTAATTTGCACCTTTTGGGGTCTAATTTTTTGTAGCTCTATTTTATATTCTAAATAATTAATAGCATCTCCTCTTTGTATCTTTTCAGGAGCAATTTGTAATCCCCAGCAAGGCAAAATTTTCTTTACTTCTTCAAACATTCTTTCTAAAGTATCTGCATTTGAGTCAGCTAGTAAAATATCATCCATATAATGATAAATTATAGATTTAGGAAATTTTTTACGTATCACTTCCACTGACTGTTGTAACAAAATATTGGCACAGAGTTGGGCTATTCCTCATTCGCTGTGGGAGGACCCTCCATTGGTATCTTTTAACCAGTTGAGAATTATTGTAAGTAGGCACCGTGAAAGCAAATCTTTCTCTGCCTTTTTCTTGTAAGGGTATTGAAAAGAAACAGTCTTTTAAATCAACAACTATGAGAGGCCATCCTTTTGGTAACAGAGTAGGCAAAGGAATTCCAGATTGTAGAGAGCCCATTGGCTGAATTAATTTGTTAATTGCTCTAAAGTCTGTTACCATTCTCCATTTACCAGATTTCTTTTTAATAACAAATACAGGAAAATTCCAAGGGCTGGTTGATTCTTTAATATGCTGAGCATTTAACTGTTCTTCTACCAGCTCTTCTAAAGCCTGGAGTTTCTTTGTTGTTAAAGGTCATTGCTGAACCCATACAGGCTTGTTTGTTAACCATTTAAAGGTAGAGCTGTTGGTGTCTTTGGAAGATCATCAGTTGTTGTGCCCTGTTCTTGTATAATATGGATGGCTGGTGACCACTCATTAGAATAATATCTTCTAATATTTCTCTCAGAAACATGTGCTAGTTTATGATTTGTTTCTGAGGTTGGAGGGATGTTAATCTGAGTATTCCATTGTTGCAACAGGTCTCAACCCCACAGGTTCATAGCTGTGTTAGCCACATATGGCTTTAATTTTCCTCTCTGGCTTTCTGGACCTATACATTCGAGCCATCTTGCACTCCGTTTCACTTGAGATAATGTCCTAGTTCCTAACAGTTGAACGTTTACCTCCTGAAGAGGCAAAGTTGGATGCCAAAATTCTGGTGCAATTATGGTAATGTCAGCACCTGTGTCTACCAGACCAGACAACAAAACACCATTTATTATTATTGTTAATTTTGGTCTTTGTTCATTTATAGAAGTTTGCCAAAAAATTTACTTTATGTTTTCTCCTGAATTTTCTATTCTCTCTGTTGCATCATCATGAGCAACATGATTTATTCCAATAGGCATTTGGTTATTTAATTGCTCTGAGTAGGGGTTTCCTCTACAACTGCAGGAAAGGTCTGAACTGGATTAACTGTGGGGGCCTGTCTGAGGCCCCTCTGGGAGTTTCCCAAAGACTGAGGCAAAGGATTACCTTCTCTGTCCCTTGTTGATCTACATTCGTTGGTTCAGTGTTTTCCCTTACCACACCTTCTGCATACTCCAGAAGGAAGGGACATTCTGTTGCCATTGTTCCTTGATGAAACATTGTTTCTAGGAATGACCTGTTTACAGTCCCTTTTCAAATGTCCTTGCTTTCCACATCCAAAACATCTAACATTCCTCAAAACTTTTGAAATTGCTTCTCCTACCCACATAGCATCTTGGTCATGAGCCTCAACATTAACCAGGTCTCTAATCCAATCTTCCAAGTGCAAATCTTGCCTTTAATGGCCTGATTATTCTCTTGCATACTGCATTCATGTTCTCAAAAGCCAAAGATTCAGTTATTATCTGACGAGCTTCTGAATTCGGGACCATTCTCTTTACTGCTGAAGCCAGTCTTTGTAAGAAATCTGTGAAAGATTCTTTTGGGCCCTGTATAGCCTTTGTAAATGACTCAGTTTTCTTTCCTGGTTCCTCAACTCTGTCCCATCCATTCAAGGCTGCCATTTGACATAGAATTAAGGTTTGGATATCATATAAACATTGTGTTTGTATTGCAGCATATTGGCCTTCTCCAACAAGCTGATCCTGGAAGACTTGTATTCCTTTATCCCTCCATTGTTTTTCTATGTTTTTAGCCTCCTCTTTGAACCACATTTGCCACTGGAGCTGTTGTCCAGGTTCCAGAACAGCATGTGCCAGCTCCCGCCAGTCCTGTGGTATAATCCTATTTTAAGTTGACCAGGTGTTTAACATTTACTTTACATATGGGGAATGCATGCCATAAGATACTATTGCCTCCTTAAACCTTCGTAAATCTAACATTTAAATTGGAGTCCAAATATTTTGTGTATTCACTTGATCAGATAACTGCTGTACAGTTACCGGATAAATTAAGGGTGATTGTGTGAAAACAGGCTTTCTTTCTGTAACCTTATGATCCAATCTTGAAACAACTTCACTGTTAATTATTTGTCTGAATTTGAATTTCTTTATAATTCATTTTAACAGGTTTAACAGGTTTTTATAAAACTTTTATCCTGGCACTTAAATTGACTATCTTTTAAAATAGTAATATAAGGATAAGAAAAGTAATAAAGTGCATAATTTGATCAACATTAATCTTCTCATATAGTTGTTCCATTGTCAGACTGCCTAAAATTTCAAACAAAGCCCAATTTTCTTCAAATGTACACATAAAACCCATTTTTTTGAATGTGGAAAAAATTTCTCTTTTAAATAGTTTTTACCTTTAAAATATCTGATATCTTAATTGACTTACCAAGTCTGAGTAGAACAGTAGAAATCCAAGGGAATTTCAAAACAGCTACCTAGTCTCTGAGGTGTGAATCCAAAGAGAGAGAGAGAGAGAGAGAGAGAGAGAGAGAGAGAGAGAGAGAGAGAGAGAAAGAGAGAGAGAGAGAAGCAAGCAAGAAAGCGTAGCCACAAGTTCTGGCTAAAAGCTTTAATCCAGCCACATGTTCCCACTTGAGCCAAGCCTGGGCTCCAGCTTCCTTAAGCTCAGACCACTGCAATTAGTGGTATTTCCTGCAGGGCAGGCCTGAGTTGTTTGTAGCACTGGCTTTAAGCAAGTAGCTCCAGCTGTGGTAATTAATGGCTTATAGCTAAAGTCAGTAGGGCTTGAGACCTAAGCCGAGCTGGGCCCAAGCTAGGGAGCCAGGCCCGAGCTAGGGAGCTGGGCTGCCTAGGCAGGAAACCGGACCCACTGCCAAGCCAAGCCAAGCCAAGCCAAGCAGTTTTTAATGAATTCTTGCCCCAACATTCGCGGTACAAATTCATGAAAAAGCTGCTTGCCTGTGGCCTTGTAGGCCCCAGTTCTGACCCAAGCTACACTAAGCCAGGTGTGGTGATGCATGCCCATAGGATTTACTGAAGAAGGCAGAGGCAGGAAGATCCTGAGTTTGAAGGCAGCCTAGGAGACTTGCTAAGGAGAAGCTTTGGCCAGGGCCCAGCCACAAACGGTGGCAGCAGGACGACTGCTGCTCCGAGTTGCAGGCTGCTTCTCATCGTGTTGGTGACTGCAATGATGCTGCTTCCTGGGTCAAAGGGTTTACCGCTGTTTGTCCAGAGAAGAATTGCCAGGACCATCATGTTACAAGAAAGCATCTGCAAAGGTCAGTTTGGAAAAATTTGGCAAGACAAATGGTGGGGAGAAATTGCTGTGAAGATATTCTCTTCTAGGGAAGAACATTCGTGGTTCCAAGAGACAGACATTTATCAGACTGTGATTGCTCCAAACCACAGAGGAGGCACAAAAAAAAATCTGCAGGAAACCATGACCACGCCTAACAGCAACTTTGAAATCTTCAAAAAGATGACAGAATTCCACAACAATGATTCCACATGGACTATGATAAAACCATTAAGCTGATTAACACCAAGGAAAGATCGACTTTGGACTGCAAACTGGTCAGGACAATTTCGAGATGACTAGCTGAGATAATCCAGCCTGACAGACTACTCAAACGAGGACTTGTGACAAGCCCTAAAATTTCCTATTACACAGAGACTGGATAAATGATACAGGACTTGACAATTAACCCCCAAAATTTTCTTTTCAGGATTCCCTAAATATGTCTTCACCCCTAGAAAGCAGAAAGTAATTTTAGGAAAATGACACCCACATTCCCAAGAGGTGGGATGGGAGGTTTTTGGTCGTTTGAGTTATGGATATTGTCATTGATTATGATGGTTGGTTACAAGTTGTTAATTGTTAATGGTCAGGAAAAAAGCTGAACAAGGAAACTAGATTCAGAGTTTTTGTTTAAAAAAAGATAAAGAAATAATAGGATAAATGGGTAGATCACTGAATCTACTATAAAGAAAAAGGGGAAGATATAAAAATGACAAAAGGTAGATCACTGAATCTACACTAAAAAGAAAAATACTTTTAAAAAGCTGCTACTTGTTTTAAATAAGATAAGTAATGAAAATTTTTTGTCTGAGTTTATCAAATGTTACTGGACTGGACCTTGTTATATATATAATGGGATTTTTTGTCTGAATCTGTCTAATGTTAATGGACTAGACATCGTTAATGTAATCTTGACTGTGTATATTGTATATACTTATTGGATATAATTTTTCTTGTATTAGTTATAATCTTTTTTTAATTTTAGAAAAAAAGGGGAAATGTGGTGGTATTGTGTTCCCTGAAATATTGTGCACCCTAATAAACTTATCTGGGGTCAGAGACAGAACAGTCACAATATTAAACATAGAGGATAGGCAGTGGTGGTACACGCCTTTAATCCCAGTACTTGGGAGGCAGAGCTAGGCAGAAATCTATGTGTTCAAGGATACAGCCAAGCATGGTGACTCACACCTTTAATCCTAGAAAGCAGCCTTTAATCCCAGGGAGTGAGGGTAGAAGGCAGAAAGATATATAAGGCGTGAGGACCAGGAACTAGAAGTATTTGGGTTGGTTAAGCATTTGGCCTGGTTAAGCATTCAGGCTTTTGAGTAGCAGTTCAGCTGAGACCCATTCTGGATGAGGACACATAGGCTTCCAGTCTGAGGAAACAAGATCATCTGAGAAGTTGGCCAGGTGAGGTTAGCTGTGGCTTGTTCTGTCTCTCTGATTTTCCAGTATTCACCCCAATACCTGGCTCAGGTTTGATTTTATTAATAAGAACTTTTAAGATTCATGCTACAGGTCATGGCTTATAGAGATGTGTTATTATGTGCAGTTGTCTCAGTATTTCCTTAGAATTTTTCCCATTGTCCTTAGCACCAATATCTGAAACTAATCAAGCCCTTATATTACACTGTGTCTTATAGGGCTATAACACATACATGTTCTTCATGCTCCTTAAAACCCTGTAGAATACTGACAATACTCAGCATGGTATAACAAAATATAATATATGATATGCTATACTTTGGGAAATAATGTGCACACAACATAGGCAAGAATTTTCTTAGATATGCTCATCCTAGTAAAATTTCCCAAGTAAAATGGATAAATTAGCATGGATCATAATTAATGACAAATTCTGAATTAACATATGTAATTGGTGGAGGTTGAAATAGACTTAAGACATATGCCTCAGGAAGTATCAATTGTTCCCTGCTTTAAACAGGAAGTGACAGTATTCTGTCACTTAATCATAAAGCTTCTTTTATTAGGAAAGATAGGTTGGTGTCACAACACAGGCACCAGATTCCCAAAAGCCTGCCCATGTACTAGGGATGAATCCCAAAGAATCCGGTGCCTGTGGCATGATGCCTTGCACAGCCTTGGTGCAGTGGGAAGGGGCTTGGACCTGCCTAGGCTAAGTGTGCCAGGCTATGCTGACTCCCCATGGGTGACCTTGATTTGGGGGATGTGGGGATGTAGGGTGGCATGGGAGGGAGGGCTGGGGGTGGGAGGAGGGACGAGGTGGGATCTGTGGGTGCCATGTAGATTAAGTAGAAAATTTCATTTTTTAATATTTTTATTTTATAATTAACTTAATTTCACATATCAGCCATGGATTCCCCTGTCCTCCCTCCTCCCACCCCCCAGCCCTTTCCCCCAATCCGCCCCCCATTCTCACCTCCTCCAAGGCAAGGTCTCCCCTGGGGACTCAGTCCAGCCTGGTAGACTCAGCTGAGGCAGATCCAGTCCCCTCCTCCCTATACCAAGGCTGAGCAACTGAAGAATGGATAAATAAAATGTGGTACATATACACAATGGAATACTACTCAGCAGAGAAAAACAATGACATCATGAGGTTTGCAGGCAAATGGATGGATCTAGAAAAAATCATCCTGAGTGAGGTAACCCAGACTCAGAAAGACAAATATGGTATGTACTTACTCATAAGTGGATACTAGATGTAAAGCAAAGGATAACCAGACTGTAACTCACAACTCCAGGGAGGCTACCTAGTAAACAGGACCCTAAGAAAGACACAGGGATCGCCCAACGACAGAGAAATGGATGAGATCTACATGAGCAAACTGGGGGTGGGGGTGGGGTAATGGAGGGCAAGGGTCCAGGGAAAGAGAGCTTAGGGGAGTGGGAGGTCCCAGCTGGATCAGGAGCAGAGTGGGAGAACAGAGAGGGAGATACCATGATGAATGAAGACCCCAGGGGAAAAAGAAGCAGCAGAGTGCTAGAGAGGTCCCCAGAAATCCACAAAGATACCTCCACTGTAGACTACTGGCAATGGTCCAGAGAGTGCCTGAGCTGACCTGCTCTGGTGATCAGATGGCCAAACACCCTAACTGTCATGATAGAACTCTCATCCAGTGTCTGATGGAAGTGGATGCAGAGATCTACAGCCAAGCCCCAGGTGGATTTCTGGGATTTCCAATCGGCGAGAGAGAGGAGGGATTGTATGAGCGAGAGATATTGAGACCATGATTGGAAAAAGCACAGGGACAAATAGCCAAACTAAAGGAAACACATGAACTGTGAACCAATGGCTGAGGAGCCCCAGGCCCTCTGGATAAGTGAGACAGTTGATTAGCTTGAACTGTTTGGGAGGCCCCCAGGCAGTAGAGCCGGGACCTGTCCTTGGTGCATGAGCTGGCTTTTTGGAGCCTCGGGCCTATGCTGAGACATGGTGCTCAGCCTTGGTGTAGGGAAAATTTCTTGATAAAGAAAAATGAAAAAAAAAAGTAAAAAAAAAAAAGAAAAGATAGGTTGGATCAGTGCATTATGACTTTTTCAGCCAAGCCTTCTGACTGCAGTTGAATCCCAGAACTCACATGGTGAAAGGAGAAAACCAGACCCTTAAAGAGCCCCTCTATATTCCACCTGCACACAGAGACACATCCATGGTTTCTTCTAACCAGAATAAATGCAGTGCATATTTTGAAAGATTTATTTACTTTCATGCAGTGAAAGATTCTTTCACATTGATTTAGATTTCCATTGTCTAGAAAACCAAAAGTTCTGTTCCTCATTTCTCTTCAGTTCTTCTCTTTGCCATAATTTGTTTGCCAGCAATATAATCCACAGTCTGGGAATGAGCAAAAAGCAAACCATGCTTAACACTTTGGCTGGCTCTTAAGATTCCATTCCTCATACTGGATTGCCTTGACCAGCCTTGATACAAGGAGAAGTGCTTAGTCCCATGGCAACTTGGTGTGCCATGCTTTGTTGATACCTGTAGGAGGCCTGCCACTTTCTGAACAGAGACAGAGGAGGAGTGGATTGGATAAAAAATTAAATCAAGTCACATATGCTAGCTACATGGACTTCTATACACATCAAGCAAGGATCCCTGGAATAATTAAAAGCAATATCATGTGTTGACAAGTTACTTTCTGTCCTTTTAGTGGTACATAAAAATGCTGACATTGCATCTTCCTCAAGAGAACAGAGAGTGCCACCAGTGATGATGGTGGAGGTAAGATTTCCTTTCCTTTCTCTAATATAAAAAGTTGCTTTGTCTCCTTACCTTGTGGATATGAAATTTGATTAACAAAAGCTAGGTACATTGTGGGTTAGCTCAGGGAGAAAAGGAAATGGAATTGTACCAGCTTGCTCCTGATTGAACTAAACAAATGTTTGTAGTGTCATTTATCACAGTTTGTATGAGAGGATGGTTTCTCCTGAAGAAAAGGTTCCTCTTTAGATGCCTGTATCATTTTCACTCAGAAGTTGACAGCCACTTCTGGTTCCTAAAATCTTGATGCAGTTTGATTATGTTCCACGGAAGCAATTGTAGAAAAAGTTTCTCAATTTCAGTGTGGGGATGTTGAATGGTAAGACAGCATGAGGATTAGTGTAAATAATTGAGGCCCAGCTGTAGGAGGAATTATCTCACAGTCATGTTATAAAGATGTGGTGTGGCTTAGGGAACATTCAGTAGAGACCAAACAAATAGTGTTTCTTAATCTGGCCTTTGAACCAGCAAAAGTGGGAACTGTCACAAACTATAGAGTCCCAGTTCTTCTGTGACATTGTCACATAATACACTAGTACATAGGACTCTTGCTCATTTTGATTGGCATCATACCATGTTGACATGTGTTCCAAAGACCCATGTAAACAGAATTCAGCATGACCTGTGCCTCAAACTGTTTTCTTTCCTTTAAATTTCAGGTGGAGTCTAGAAAACGCAGTATGTATTATGAAATCCCTTTGTTAAGACATATTTTAGAAATATATTGTATAATTACTGGATATCCCTATGTCTAATGCACCACTGTGATCTAATCCACCTATAGGGAAGAGCTTAGATTTTGTTTTTTTAAAAAAATAGTACTCAAATTTAAAACAAAACTGGAATTATCTACCGTCACTGGATTCAGATATGATCTCTTTAGATTGTTTGGGATGTTCTGTACCAGGCTATGTCTAAATCTGTTTTTCCCAAAGATAGATAATCCTAATTACCCAGTCAAATCTCTTGTGACAAACTACTGAATTAACAAATTAGGATACACACTTTACCTACAGTATATGTGTTCAAATCCCATTACATGCGGTACATTTATTTGTGTGCTACTCTACTGAAGAATAAACCAGGGCATAGAGGTAAGTGATGAGGCTCTCCATACAGATCAAGGGACATTTTGTAGCCCAAGGACTTGATAATCCCTAAGTTCCAGCTTCCCATCATTTGCCTTCAGGAGGTCAAAACTGCAGAGATCAAGACCCTGTAGTGACTACCACAGAGGGCAAAACCCTGGTCATTGCTTTTCATCTACCTACAGACATACACAACCATGAAAGGTTAGAAAGTCCACGTGCTTCTAGTCAGATCAGTGATTCTGAGAATGGGAGACAGACACTGCATGGGGAGATGCGGCGGGCATTTTTCACTTAGGCTTTTGTTAT
This sequence comes from Peromyscus californicus insignis, assembly GCF_007827085.1. Taxonomy (NCBI): domain Eukaryota; kingdom Metazoa; phylum Chordata; class Mammalia; order Rodentia; family Cricetidae; genus Peromyscus; species Peromyscus californicus. The sequence goes on along the minus strand of NW_026294402.1, from coordinate 83,734,754 downwards.
ATATGGCTCTTTCCAGTATTCTCTATTGTCACGTTGTCATAAATTTAGACTTTACCTACACAGTTCATGTATTGCTTAATGGATTATAAACTGTATTCAGTGAACTTCCTGAAGCTCCATTCTCACTCTGATGACTGTACCTGGAAACAGGCAATCAGATCAAATGGACAAACACACAGCAGTTGTTAGTTTCCTCTGTTTTTCTGTCATGAGGCTGACATGACTCCCTGTTATAATGCATTCCCAGTTCCTGCATTCTTAAGGGAAATTTGTCGGAAGCAATCTTTTGCCCCTCGGGATGTGGAAGGACCTCCCGTCCCTGAAGGACCTTCTGCAGAAACAACACCAATGCAAGTAGAAGGTACTGTGGGAATTCCATAATTCTGTCCAATTGTATATACTGGTTGCTAATTATTTTGCTTTATATCTAAGTCTACAGAGAAGCTTAAGACTATTTTTCCTATGTAGGATAATACTAATATATCTAGGTCTTCAATGTAAACACAACCACAGAATTTAAAATACATCTAAGGCTCAGTGTGCTGGACTCTGCTGACTCCTCATGGGAGACCTTGATTTGGGGAATGTGGGGATGTGGGGTGGCTTGGGAGAGAGGGTTAGGGAGGTGGAAAGAGGGAGGAGGGGGATCTGTGGGTGGTATGTGAAGTAAGTAGAAAATTTCTTAATAAAGAAAAATGAAAAAAAAAAAAAGGAAAAAAATACACCTAATGTCACCTTGGGCTCTCATTCAATAGTATGAACCAGTGGAAAGCTGAGGCTCATCTTGTATTGGGTCAGGGTGGCTTCACCTGGTATAGACAGGAATGGGTGAACCACCCTCTCTAATACTTTCTCTGTGGGTGATGCAGATGGAGTAGAGCTAATGTTTCTCAAAGGGACTTGGTAAAGGTCTAATGTTTCATGACTGAGGGTAAAATTCAAATTAGATAAGAATGTTCCTGGATTGATCCAATGAGCAAGGGTTTCAGGAGTGGTCATGTTACACACTGTGCTTGGAGGGTCAGGAAATGGAAAAGATATCAGTAGGGACAAGGAAAATGGGAGGGGGATGTCCTTTTCCTCTTTCAGTGGGGTGTCTGGGGAAAGTGTGCTTTGCCATTTGACGACAGTATTTCCCAGGACATTACTCTTTTTTTCAAGACTTGCTTTTTAAAATTTAATATGTCTTGGATATTTTCCTTTTTTTCTTGAAAACTTACACAATATGTTCTGATCTTGGTTTCCCCTTCTCCATCTCTTCCCAGATTCTCCCCACCTCACCACCCATCCACTGTCTTTATCTCTCACTTTAGAAAAGAAACAAATCAAAAATAGAAAGCCCAAACAGATCAAGAGTAGTATAGCTGGATCTTGGGGGAGATTGATTCCCAATTTTCTAAGAAAGCGCCATATTGATTTCCAAAGTGGTTGTACAAGCTTGCATTCCTACCAGCAGTGGAGGAGAGTTCCCCTAGCTCCACATCCTCTCCAGCATAAGGTGTCTTCAGTGTTTTTGATCTTAGCCATTCTGACAGGCATAAGGTGGTATCTCAGAGTTGTTTTGATTTGCATTTCCCTGATAATTAGGGATGTTGAGTAATTCCTTAAATGTCTTTCAGCCATTTGAGTTTCCTCTGTTGAGAATTCTCTGTTTAGTTCTATAGCCCATTTCTTAATTGGACTGTTGGGCATTTTGATGTCTAATTTCTTGAGTTCCTTATATATTCTGGATATGAGTCCTCTGTCAGATGTGGGCTTGGTGAAGACCTTTTCCCATTCTGTAGGCTGTCACTTTGCCTTGTTGACTGTATCCTTTGTTCTACAAAAGCTTCTCAGTTTCAAGAGGTCCCATTGATTGATTGTTTCTCTCTGTGTCTGAGCTACTGGTGTTATATTTAGGAAGTGACCTCCTATGCCAATGCGTTCAAGACTACTTCCTACTTTCTCTTCTAGCAGGTTCAGAGTAGCTGGATTTATGTTGAGATCCTTGATCCACTTGGACTTAAGTTTGTGCACAGTGACAGATAATGGATCTATTTGCAGCCTTCTACACGTTGATATCCAGTTATGCCAGCACCATTTGTTGAAGATGCTTTCTTTTTTCCATTGTACACTTTTGGCTTCTTTGTCAAAAATTATATGTTCATAGGTGTGCGGATTAATGTCAGGGTCTTCAATTCGATTCCATGGCAGTGGGACCGGGTCCTGTGCTCAGTGCATGAGTTGGCTGTTTGAAACCTGGGTCTTATGCAGGGACGCTTAGCTCAGCCTGGGAGGAGGGGACTGGACCTGCCTGGACTGAGTCTACCAGGTTGATCTCAATCCTTGGGGGAGGCTTTGCCCTGGAGGAGGTGGAAATCGGTGGTGGGCTGGGGGGAAGAGGAGGGGGGAGAACAAGGGAATCTGTGGCTGATATGTAGAACTAAATTATATTGTAAAATAAAAAAAAAGAAAAAGAAAGCTTCCTGGGTAACTGTGGTGTACAGAAGCTTCAGATCAATTTGATAAATAATGTTGCTACTGTCTCTCACTGCTCCATATCCACAGAGAGGTTTCATGTTGCTATAAATATATCTATTGGGGAAAATATAGTTCCTGCTCCTTTTGTTCACTTCCTTTGAAGTAATCAATATTAATTGGCATTTACTCTTCATATTTTACACTAAGCATATGTTTTAAACTATATAGGACAGGTTGAAGCTTCAGATCAATAGTGTTCATTTTCTTGAGGGCAATGTATGCAACTGGCCTTGGTTCCTCATGGCTAGAAAAATGAGAAGGATGGATAAATCAAGGGTGAAGGAAAAGAATGAAATAAAGATGAAAAACAGGAGGAGGAAGGAAAGGGAAGAAAGAGGATGAGAAAAAGAAACAGGTAAAAAAAGGTAGACCCTCTTCTGAGTGTCCTTTCAAAGCTAACAGGAATTAGGCTAGACTGAACCCCAAATAAAGCCTGCCATGTTTCTCATTTCTGTGTAAACTATGCGTGTTTAAATACTCGAAATAAAAGGGTATTTCTGGAACTACCTACCCGGGAGCTGTGAGATGTGATAGAAAGGTGTTATTTTAAGTGTCTCATAATCTAGCTTCTTCCATTCCATTGTCAATTTTGAGGTGTGTTCTACCCTTGCTGCCTGCCCGTCTTTCTCAGTCTCACTTGCTCTTGAACTCAATGTCTTCTGACCTTCTGCCCCCACATGAATGAAACTGCATTTCTGAATGTCACAAATGATAATCACAGGGTAGAATAGCTTTTCTCTGCTCTGTACTTTTCATTCACTGTGCACCGTTTTAACAGTTTTGACCCCCCATCCTTGAAATTCTCTTTCCCCCTGGCTTTCTTACCATTAAACCCATGCGTTTAAACCAAAAAAAAAAAAAAATAATAGAAAACCAATATATAATCAGTGAAAAAGCACAACAAACATACACACACACACCCCAAAAAAGCAACATAAAAACCAAAATCAGAAACCATAATATATTTGCAAAAGACCAGTAAGATTTTAAAAATGCCCAAACAAAGCAATATGAGACCCAAAATGTCTACAAAAATACCATTGCATTTGTTTGGTTTTGGCTTGCATTGGACCTACCTTTAAGTGTGGTTAATATACCTAATGTGACTCTATTGGAGAAAACTAATTTTTCCCTTGCAAGAGTTTGCCAATGAAGATAGCTTCTTGGTTAGGAATGGGAGCTCCTGTTCACTTCCCCCTCTCAACACTGGGGCCCTGTCTGGCTAGAGCCTGTGCGTGCTGCCACAGTCTCTGTGAGTTCATAAGTGCATCAGTCCTGTTGTGTCTGGAAGACAGTATTTCCTTGATGTCATCCAACACTGGATCCTTTCTACCTCCTCTTCCACATACCTCCCTAAAACCTGGGGTGAGGGGGTGTTAATGAAGACATTTAGAACTGAGTATCAGAATATTTTTTCAGCCTGTGACACTACCAAATTCCTAAGCTTTTGCTTGTGGTTACTAGATCTTCATTTTAATTGTGTCTGTCTGAATTTTTTTCTCAGGTGTGAGTAAAACAAACTAAAGAATAATTAGCTTCTTTAGTCCATGGAGTCTAAGGTTACAACCGATAATTGCAGGGCAGTCACATATAGAGGCAGGAGCTTATGGTAAAGAAACAAAACTTGTTGAAAACCTAGATGAATGAATGCTTGGGCTCAGCTCACTTTCTTCTTTTTATATAGTACTCTCTGGATTATTCAGGGTTCTCTAGAGTAGCATAATGAATAGATGAATCTCTATATATAGATATAGAAGGAGGATTTATTAGAATGACTTACAGGCTGCGGTGCAGCTAATCTAACAATGACTGACTATGAACAGAAAGTCTGAGAATCCAGAAGCTGCTCTGTCCATGAGGCTGGGTGTCTCAGTAGACACTGGAATTCTGAAGAAGTAGGCTGTAATGCCAGTGAAGGAATGCACTTGCTAACAAGGCCAGAGTAATCAGGCAAAGAGCAAAAGCTTCTTTCTTCCATGTCCTTATATAGGCTTCCAGCAGGAGGTGTAAGCTGGATTAAAGCTGTGGCTTCCTGCCTCAAGTTCCTGGTTGAAGGCATGTGTCTTCATGCCACAAGTGCTTGTCTTTTCCTAGCTCAAAAGATTTAGATTAAAGGTGTGTCTTCCTACCTCAAAGATCTGAAAGGAAGTGGATTTTCCTACTTCACCTTAAGAAAAAAAATTTCTCACAGATATGCCCTCTATTTTGAGGTTTTAGTTCATTCCAGATGAAAACAAGTTGACAAGCAATAACCACCACACCTTCCTAAGCAATAATGCTGAGGAGAGTTCGTTAGTCATCCCATCTCAGCTAACCTAGTTGATATAATCTCACACTTGCATGCCCGGTACTGGATATCATCCAGTTGACTGTGGAGATTAACCATGGCAGTGCCCGTGAAGTATTTTGTTCACTTTGTGTATTAACCTGTGATAGAGCCAATCTGTATGGTGAGGGACAGCATTCTCTCTTATACTCACAGAAACCTGTAGATGATAGTCTAATATAGGCAGAGTTTCTTTGTGTCCCAGCAGCCGCTTCATAATAACCACATTGAGCCTTAACATAAATTATAAATGTTCAGCTGATAGCTCAGGCTTGTTACTAATTAGCTCTTACAACTTAAGTCATTTCTATTCACCTATATTCTCCCATGAGGTTCATGGCTTTTACCTCTATCCCATTTTTTTTTATGTCTGACTCTTTCTCCATCTGACTGGCAACTCCTCTGATGCCATTCTTCCTCATCCCATCATTCTCAGTTTGGCTTTCTCACCTAACTTTATTCTGTTAAGCTTTTGACCAGTCAGCTTGTTTATTAAACCAATCATAGCAACATGTATTCACACAGTGTAGAGAAGGATTATTCTATAGCAGTCTAGCAGTGGGCCCAATGATGCAGGAATAACAGAGCCCTTCCCTTTCATCCTTCAGGACTTGTAGCAATCCATGCATAGTCCTCTTTTCACTGTTAACTCCTACTTCATGTGGCACCAATAGGGTAGAGTGTGGCTAAAACGGCTGTTTACTCTGACAGAACTACCACATCTGCAGTGTACATTCCCAGCCTATGCTCCTCATCCTGGACTGCCATGCAGGATGACTGAGGTGTAAAGGAGGTTAGAGAATTGTCATTCATCCTTGAGCCTCTGACCTTGTGAATGAGGAGGGATCTGATCTCTGGCCCCTGCCTTGGCTCTTTTTCATGCGTTCTTGATTCCAGCTCCAAGATGCAGATGGTGCCTTAGGGAGTTCCCATAAACTAATACCCATGTTCCAAGGGCTAAAAGACATGAACAATTGGGAATCAACTCTCTTGGCACCCATCTTGCCACAGGCTGTCTCTGTCCTCAATGTTTTGCATATTTGTGACTTTCTCCAGGGAATAGCTGACATGCTTGTTTTGGGGTGGAAATGAGTTAATATCTAAGGAGTGTGTTTCCTCCCTTCCTTGGTAGGTTCAAGAACTTTGATCTTTGAAAGTCTGATCTCCTGCATTCTCTTGTTGGGCTCCATAGGCAATCTCTGTAGCTTTAATACTGTGTGTCTCTTTACCTTAAACTCAGCAGCTATTGCTTCTGAGCAAGATGTCACAGAGATCCAGGACTAGTCTCCACCCCATAATCTCCCATCTTTCTTATCCAGCCACTTTCTCCTGTTTCTGGAGTGCCATGTGGTCTCTAGACTCTGTACCTGGAAATATATAAAAGTGTGTCAATTCCCTTGTATCAGGAAACTTGTTCTTGATGTTTCATACTATGAAACATTGCTCAGAGGAGTCCCCAGAATGACTCTCTATGTGTCATGTCTTTTATATTCCATATTTTTCTCTCTCTCCTTTGCTAAACTCATCAGATTCAGAAGACCATTAAGAGATAAGAGGACATAACAGAAAACTTCTTGTGGACTACATGCCCAGAATGACAGTTGAATCTTAGTAGGTCATCTGGCTCATCCCTTTACCTTATGGACAGAGCTGAAAGGCTGATGGTGAGCAACTGAGGCATGTGAATGTGTAAAGACAGAGAAGTTAATCAGAGTCAGCTAGGAGAAGTCACATAAGCAGAGTGATACAAGACACAGTAAAAAACAACCAAGTGAAAACATATATAGACACACACACACACACACACACACACACACACACACACACACACAGACATGTAGACACAGACACACACACACAGACACACAGACAGATAGACACACATAGACAAAGACACACACACAAATAGAAGAAAATTGTCTGAAATCCTAGGAAGAGTAACAAAGAACAGTAAAGTCACTGACATGTGATGGTCACTTTGGTCCAAACACCTAAGGCTGTGATTCCAATTAGTGAAATATCATCTCCCTACAATGACTCTTTCTTGAATTTACCCGCATCTATATACTGGTGGTAGCCTCATGTTCACAGGCCTTCATTTTGCATGGAAAAGATCACCTTCAGGGAAATGCCTATCCTTTGTGCCTTCTCTAAAAGAAGTCCCATGTCTTTGGCCTTCACCTTGCTAAAAATGCGCAACTTCTAATCATTATTTAGGAGTTTTGGTAAGTTTAAAAGGGTTGCTGCTTGTTGATATATACTTCACAAAGCAGAAGTGTTACAAAGACAAGAAAACTATGTTCATAAACACATAAAACACATGTAGATTTTGTGCAATGTTATTCCATAAAATATGTACCACATATGATGAATTATTACAATTTACCTCTTATTATTCATGATTACCAAGATTGCATCATTCTTTACCTTTGAGAGATAATATAATGGGACATGAACATTCACTTTTAAATAGTTGTTTAATGTTAAATGCATGGTGTACAGATGGCTCAGTACACACATCAGTACCCTATTTTGAATCTCCAGGGCACATAAAAAAGTCAGACAATTCTGTGCACACCCATAACCCCAGCATATTCAGGGGCAGAGAAAGAAGGATTCTGTGTCTTGCTGGCTATTATTCCAGGTCTAGCTCAAATGAAAATCCTTGATTGAAGGAAGGAAGACAAAAGTGAAAGATCAGGGTTGTTATAATTTACATTTTTAATTCTTTGAGAATTTAATGTGACTACTGTATTTACATTATTCTATCCCACCTTCTCCTCAATCTAACTCATCCCATGTCCACCCTTCAAATATATGACTTCTTTTATGATAATAATTATAGTTACATATACAGATGAGTCCATTTAATGTTGCTCTTATGTATACTTATGTATGCTGTTGTATGTTTAGTGTTGTTGGTTTGGGATTAAATTACTTATGAGGGGGTTTACCCATGGAGAAAATTGATTCTTCATCTCTCTACAGCCATTGATTGCCTGTAGCTCTTGGGCTAGGATGGCTTATCAGTAGGAACTGTCCTGATGCAGGTCCTATTTGGGGAATTGTATTGAGATTTCATGGGTTATATCATCCCTGCCATGTCTAGAAGACACCATCTAGTAGCATATGTCCTGTTCCTCTGGTTCTTATAGTCTTTCCACTCCTCTACCAAAATGTTCCTTAAGTCTTAGGTGAAGGGGTTATCTTATGCATCTATAATTTGGGATCCCACAATATGTCTTCTGACCTCCACATGCAAACTGAGCCATACCAGTGGTCCCACCAAAGAGAATACATGTGAAGATATGTATTTAATCTTCAATCAGATAGATTATTTTATGTTGCTTTAGGTTTCCACTGTCTGGAAATAAAACAATTTTGTTACTCATATATCTCCAGGACTCTCTCTGTTTTAATTTCCCTTCAAGGGAAGACAGTTCAGCAGCCACCCAACCATCTGTTCATTAGGTCTAGTCATTTGTACTGAGTCCATGCACTTTTAGCCCCATCAAGCAAGAATGCTGCATAAGTAGTAAGCAGTACCATGAGCTGACAGTTACTTTCTGTCTCCTTAGCATTACCTGAAAAGACACCAGTAAAGGTAGAAAAGGTAAGGGGGCCTTTCTTTTCTCTAAGGTAGAAAGGTTACTTTAGTGATCTTATGTTTGAGTGGATATTCCATTGAACAACAAAACTAAGCAGGGCGTCATGGGTATAAGAGAGTTAGTTTAGGAAAAGGACAAAGGAATTGTATCATCCTGGTCCAGACTGAATCAAATCTTCCAGCATCAAGTATCACAATCTGTGTGAAGGGGCCTTTTCTTCTGGATAAAAAGGGCTCCTCTTTAGAAAAATGAGTATAATATTGATTCAGAAGTTAATAGGCATGTCATCTATTAAGATGTGTATTTTTCCTTAAGACTCCTCTCCTATTTGTTTCTCCAACCTGTCATCTAGATGGAGTTTGGGTTGTTCCCCAAAAGTCTATGTGGTGGGAAGCATCATGCATCCAATATTTGAATATTTAGGGTATGATACATTTAAAACATGTGCATTCATGCAAATAATTGGAGGACCCCCCATAGAAGAAAATAATCTCCCAAATCAGGTTGTTAAGTTGGTCTGCCATGTTGTGATGTAACTTAGGGAGCCCTCAGTGAAGGCCAAACAGAAGAGGTGCTCTGCCCTCGCTTTGAATCAGCATAGATGTGTGATGTATTATTTTTTGTCACAAATATGTAGCTCTGTTTTGCTGTGACACCCTCATATTGTATCAGTACAGTCTTTTTTATGTCTTTTTCCTATCCTACTTTACACTATGCTGTGTTATAGCGTTAACTAAAGAGCTATGCAAATAGACTCTGTATGACCTGAACCTCAAAGTGTTTTTTTTCCTTTCAATTACAGGTGAAGAATAGAAAATTCAATTGCAGTATGTATTATGGTATCACTCAAGACACATTTTAGAATTATTTAAATGCTGGCTGTCTTTTCTCTGGTACTCCAATGTGATATGAGACTCCTATTGGGAGTTCAAGGTGGCGGGGGTGGGGGGAAGGCAATGCCCTGAGTAACCAGCCCTACTCATGTGTCTACAGTCACTGCATTCAGCTATTTTGGAATTTTGTGCACCAGGCAGGGTCTAAATAGCTTTTCCCCCAATACAGTTATCCCTATGGCACAGTCCACTTTCCAGTGACAAATTTGTCAATTCAAAAAGCAAGATACACATTTTACCTACAAAAAAGTTCAAACCTTGCCATACAGATATGTGGTAGACTTGTTTCTTTGTCCAGCTCTCTGGAGAAGCATAGCCCAAGGTGAGGAGATAGGTCATTGGTCTTTCCAGTGATAGAGCTCAGGAAGGACTTTTTACTTGTCAAGGGCTCGGGAATCCCTATGTGATAGGTTCAGCCTCTCAGCACCTGCCTGCAATAACCCAGCCCTAGGGAGATTCCAGACAATGATGAGCACCACAGTGGGTAGAAGGCCAGGGCAGTGCTCCACACCTGCCTGCAGACACTCATAATTATGATAGATGGAAAGTCCATATGTTTGATCAGATCAGAGAGTTTGACTGTAGGAGACACTACACTGAAAAATAGGTCGGATGTGTGTGATAACTGGATTTATGGTAGAGATGATTCATTCCAGTAAGAACTGGTGTAAATGCTTAACAGATTAGACATTAACAACATTAACATGAGCCCAAAGAGCAACACAATTTATGGGCAATGTCCACTTAGACCTCCAGTCATCCCTTCATTTTTGAGCTGCACTGGATCATTCTTTTGGCTATATATACATCTTTAAAGGTGAACTTGAGTTTGTGTTCCAATATTACTTCTGTCACTGGCTGTCATTCTCCATGCTGCCTGCTATGTCTGAGCATTCAGTGGAATGATAAAAGCAACAGTGAGTTATACAGGCAGAGTATGGCTGGGTATCATCATTTTGAAGATGCTGGCTGTGTTACAGTAACCTCACAGTCAGGATTTGACAGAGAGGGTCAGTGGGAAGGAATGTAAAGACCAGTTGGTTTAGTGTACTTTTAGCATATTCAAAGTCCTGGATTTGATTGCAATGGCTGTATAATATGTGCCCATGGTGGCACACTTCGGTAAACCCAGTTCTTCAGAGCTGGAGTGAGGAGAATCATAAATTCAAACTTATCCTTTTGTACATAGGCATTTTCAGCCTAATCTTCCATTATAGGTATTTCTGGTAGTTTAAAGAATGTTTAGGGAGTCAGTGTGACTCAATTGTCCCTATAGAACCTGTGGATGGAAGAGTATGTAGAAACTGGACTTTGATGAGTCAGAGCAGAGCAGTTATGGTGCACATTTGGTGTTAATATAGACTCTACCCTTCTATCTACACTTTATCTGGGTTATCCATGTAGTGGCTGAGGATATTTGTCATCTAGAAAGCCATGTGCATACATATTACCCAAATGACAGACTGCTTTTCTTGCTTGGTCATGTTGAAGACATCAAGGTTGGGCCAATTGAAGGGAAGTTTCATTTTTTCAAACCGCCATGCAATAACATGGTTTAGAATAAATTGGACTCTGAGTATTTCCAAGGAATATGAATCTATAATCTCTCAGTGTGGTTCCCTGGCAATTAAAATTAGTCACTGAGAGGGATATGACAGGTTGAAGATGCAGAGGAAGGGTCACATATTTGTACTAAGCCAGTGCCCTCTTCTCCAATTTTGAGTCAAAGATTGGAAGGTAAAGAGTATCTCTCTCAGGCTGCTTGTGTCAGGTGTTTGGTCACAGTGACAGGAATATAACTACTGTGGTACCTAAAAGTCAAAAGTAGGGAATGCACACAGTTCTTTACTTCTCAACTCATCTAAGGCAATACCATATGTTCTCTGTGAGCTATAAGTACCATGGGCAAATGAAGAATGAAGGTCAACAACAGCCATGCTCCCCATGCTGGACCCATGGATCACTCTGAATTCAGTCACTAGCATCTAGCTGAATTCCTCTGATATTTAACAAACATCATTGGAATATTTCTGCTGTACGTGTTCCTTTCCTTATGATTTACCATTTGTAGTTCTCTTTTAGACTAGAAAGTATCATGAGAAGTCCTTCTGAAACTTCCAGTGTTTGGAGAAAAGCATGGAAGAAAGAGGAATTGTGTGAACAACAGTTGTATTCATGTGATTCTCAGAAGGATGGCTTCCCATCTGGCATCAAATCCATATAACACATTCAGTCCTGCTGCTTTTTCTGTATTGTACCAGCCACGTAAATGCAGACATTACCTATAGTGTCTGTATACTGCTTAATCACAAAGTATGGTGATCTTCTTGAAGCAATACTCTGACTCTGATGACTAGCTGGAAACAGGAAATTAGATGAAATTTACAAACACAGCCGTGATTAGTTTTCTGTTTTTCTGCCATAAACTAACATAACTCTCTCTGTTGTGACTACATTCCCAGTATTTTCAATATTTAGAAGATTTTATAAGAAGAAAACTATCACCTCTCAAGATGTAGAGGAACCTCCAGCTGCTCCAGCTGTCACTAGTACTTCTAAAGAAATGCCACAAACACAAAGGGAAGGTAGTGTACATATTGATATATTGAGGCTTTGTTTCTGTTCTATGTATTAGTCAATTATCCTTTGTACTATCTGTAAAACTGAAAAGATTTATCAGAAATTTTAATATGTGAAAAATGTTAATGTATCTATCTCATCAGTAGAAATACAACCATAGAGTTTTGGGTTTTTTTTTTTTTTTTTTTTTTGGTTTTTGGTTTTGGTTTTTGGTTTTTCGAGACAGGGTTTCTCTGTGTAGCTTTGCGCCTTTCCTGGAACCCACTCTGTAGCCCAGGTTGTGCTCAACTCACAGAGATCCGCCTGGCTCTGTCTCCTGAGTGCTGGGATTAAAGGCATGGGCCGCCACCACCCAGACAACCATAGAAATTAAAGATATATTTAAAAGTCACTTTGGATCTTGCTGAATAACATGAACTAGAGGAAAGCTGGGGCACATGTGTAAGTTGATGTAGTTTCACCTGATGTGGGCAGGAACGGGTGAGCATCCCTATCTGCTACTTATTCCCACGTGTGGGTAACAGAGATGGATTAGATCTGGAGTCCAAAAAATACAGGTGAAATTTGATTTATATAGCAGCCTTCTTAATCAGGTTCAATGGGGAAGGATCCCAGAAGTGGCAGTGTCACATCCTGTGCTTTCGAGTGTGAGAGCAGGAAAGAGATCTGTAAGTACAAGAAAAATGGAAGGTTCTTGTGCTTTTCCTCTTTCAGAAGCATAAGGATACACAACAGCTCTCCATGGAAATGCTGCCTAAATTAATTTTCTATTCTCTTTAACAAAATACTTTGAGAAAAACAAACTAGAGCTGAAAGGTTTATTTTGCAATTAGCTTGAGAATCCATTTCATGATTGTAGAACATCTATATAGAGAAAAGCTCTAAGTAACCAGAACCAGAAAGCAGTGAAAAATCAATGGTATTGCACAACTCACTTTCTTCTATTTTTACTGTTCAAGATCCCAGTCAAGGAAATGATGTCTCCCCACAGTTGGTGGATCATCCCACTTCAGCTTTCCTAGTCACTATAATGTCTCACAGGTGTGCTCTGAGGTTCTGGATCTCATCAAATTGATAATTGAGATGAATCATCACAGTAGCCCTGAAGTACTTTTTGTTTATGGTTGTGTGCTAACCTATGGTAGAGCCCATCTCTCTGCTTAGGACAATTCTCTCATGTGTGCTCATACATATGAACTTGGATATGAAAGTCTCATAGTGTTGGCTCAATGCTGCAGGAGAATCAGATTCTCTTCCTCTAGTCCTTTAGAGCTTGTATTACCATCTTCATGGTCTGCTCTTCAATGTTTAGACTTGTTTTAACGACACCCAGAGAATGGCATGGCTAAACTGACAGAAAGGCTTTTTAGCCTGGCCTCCATCCCTGGAAGTAAGTGTCAAACATATGAGTTTCATTCATTTGAATTCTCTTCTCCTCTCCTTGGACTGGTTGATGTGCAAGATGACTGAGGTAATGGATATCTGAGAGCTGGCATCTGTCTTGCAGCAACTGACCTAGTGGATGAGGAGGAAGCTTGACCTTGGCCTAGCTTTGACCCCTTTTAATGCATTCTGGGTTCAATCTACAAGGTCAGAGGTCTTGGGAGTTCCCATGAACTCCTACCTGTATACTAGGACTTAGAAACATGATATCAGCCTTCCTGTGACCTATCTGGACCTTGTCTGTATCTGTCCTACGTGCTTTAGTATACTTGTATGTTTTATGTTGGGGTAAGAAGTCCATTTCCTCCAAGTGTCTTCAGTAGGTGCAAGGCCTTAGCTCATCACAAGTATGTCTGTTCCTGCTAGCTTTGGACCACTTTTTACAGGCCATGTATTATAAGTTGAATATACGTTGTCCTTACTGTAAACTCTAGATTACCAAAAAAATGTAGGAAGAGTGTAAATAATATCCACGATTCTCATTTTATTGTAATTTCATTTTCTGGAATATTTGCCCCAGAATATGCTTATCACCACAGGAAACCACCAGAAAAACATGGTCTGACAATGCTTTTAGCATATGACTTAGGAAAAGACTTTTCTACTCCAAAGATAAAAATTACATAGCTTTATTAGTCCACTTTAAAAATCATATCTACTCCAGAGAAAAGTTGTGCTGCTCCAACACAACAGTATTAAAGGTTTTCCTTTCCCCAGTATGTGACTGTCCCTTTGTAGTTCATGCACTGAACTAGGGAATGGAGCATGGTGCCACTAGAAGTTAAAATGCTGCATGGTTCATTGAATTAGCTCCTGGATTGCTATGAGCCTTGCTTCATTTCTGGCATTCTGAGGTGCCCAGATGTGCTGCAGAGGGGAGACATTATCATGGTTTTTATTTTCTCATGTTCACTGATGCCACTCCATAAACCATATTCTTTTGGGTATCCTGGAGAGTGTGTACTAGATGGCACTTGGTATAAATTAAAACTCACATTATTTCTTGATTTTAGAAGACTGGTTTTCAAGTGATTGATAGGAGTAATGGGAATCTTGTACCATTGGAAAACTATCTTATTGTCTTCTGTTGACATTAGCACACTGCAAGTGTTTCATTTATTCCCTGCTTCTCATTGACTGGGTGCTTTCAATGAGGATTCTCCAGCAACTACTTGGTCTAGCCTTCAGAGCATAGCCATACATACAATCCTGTTGTGTAAGCTAAGCTGTGTCCTCTCAGGAAGCCATGGGCCACAGCACCAGTGATTAACAGTCACTCTGTCTTCCTAGGTTCTACAAATGTCCCTGATATTAAACAGATTTTTTGTCGAGAGGAAGAGTTCGACCATCATGATGAGGTAAAGTGACCTTTCGTGACTGACATAGAAATGTTGCTATCTGAATTTTCTATTTCATTGAGTTTTGCTATTAAAATATGACAGTGTGTGTTATATATACTATGCTGTGTTTTCTTTAGTAGTAGAACTGTCCCTTGCCAATGGACATCTTAAGAGAAAGAGCATTTGTGAATGGCACAGACAGGGTACAAAACAGATGCTCTACCTGTCCCTCTGGAAAACAATTCTTCTTCCTTGGATTAACTATTTTTTGATTGGGGACTGAAGGAGGGTTAGAGATACATCATTCAAGAAAAAAAATCAAAGCTTTGTCACAGATATATCTTATCTTTGTTTTACCAGCTATTAATGTTGGCAGTGATTGCCATGCGTTTTCAATACTGACATGCCTACATGTCCCATGATGCTACCCTCAAAATGTCTTTGTTTCTGTAATTTCAGGGAGCTTGGGAAGAATACCAAAGTTGTAAGTATTGTTTAACTCCTTGATGAGGAAAAATGTAAATGCTAAGATAGGTAGGGTGTCCCTTACTGTCTTCTTTTTGAAAGGCCACCCAACTTGCTCTTTCTGGAAGGAGCAAAACAGTCAACATGATTTTTTAAAGGTGCTCTAGATACCCTTTTACAGTCAAGTTTCTGCATAGATTTCCACGAGGCTGCGTGCATAAAGAATGCTAGGGTTTCATGTGCTTCAATGTCTTGTGATTCTGAATGTATGTGATTGTGCACAGGGGGATGGTTTATAGAGCACATAGTTCACACTCACACACACACACTTTAAATGAACTTTATACTTTATTAGCTCTGCTGGTTTCATGATATTTGTGCCTGGGAATTGTTATAACCCCTTCTTTAGAACAAAAATGAAGATTCCCTGACTCAAAGTCGAAAGCAGAAAGTTAAAACATAAATCTATCTGGGTAATCCATTGCTCTTGCTTCCATGGTTGAGCCTTAAATTCATTTAAGAAAAAAATTAGAGCATTATCAGCAGGGCTGAGAGTTTACCACATGGTTCAGAGATGCTGACCATTCATGGCAAATTACCTCCATGTCCTTTTAACTGCATATTAATCTAGGCCACATCCACAGATGCTTGAAGTCACTCGTGAAAGTCCAAAGACACCCTGCTGTGTCTGGTCATTTCCCAGAGACCTTTGGAGTTAAAAACAATTATTAAGGACAAGGTGGCTTACTTCTGTAGATTCTGGACTCATATCTTAGAAGCTGACCCAAACATAAAAGAAAAATGACAAAAATATTATAGTATACATTCTAATAGCACTATGAACAATAAGATTTTCCAACCTAGCTTATCGATAACCAAAGAAAGACTCAGTTGAGCAGCCTGTGCAGTTCTGAGAAACATCTGTTGGTGACAGATAACAAGTGTTAACAATTACACATACTGTGCTTTGAAACTTTTTATTCTTTGAAATTAAATTATGTCATTTTCCTCTTTCCTCCCTCTGACCATCCCCATGTCCGGTCCCCTTTCTTCCTCAAATTCATGCCCTCTCGCCTCCTTTCCTGTAACTGTAGATTTTAGGTGTGTGTGTGTGTGTGTGTGTGTGTGTGTGTGTGTATTCCTAAATATATATATATATATATATATATATATATATATATATATATATATATATATATATACACAATCCACTCTTTACATATAATTTTTTTTTTTCAAGACAAGGTTTCTCCGTATAGCTTTGGCACCTTTCCTGGAACTCAGTCTGTAGCCCAGGCTGGTGTCGAACTCACAGAGATCTGCCCACCTCTGCCTCCCGAGTGCTGGGATTAAAGGCATGCACCACCACTGACCAGCTTCTTTGCATATAATGTTATCTGTACTATGAGATTTCAGAGCTGACCATCTCTTCTTGAAAATCCAATTGGGCTGTTCCCTGGGGAAGAGAATTTTCTCCCACTCTCCACAGTTTTTGGTTGCAGGACTAGTGTTCTAAATGGATGGTTCAGGCCGGGCACCCCACAGTCACTTGTTCTCTGCATTTGCATTTGTTGTGGTTTTCTGTTATGATCTCATTCTCTTACAAAGAGAAATTGTTCTGTTGGATGGTAAAAGCTACACTGACCTATGAGTGTAAGGATAAATATTTAGAATACAGTTAGAAATTATGCTGCTTTAATATATATATATATATATATATATATATATATATATATATATATATATATATATATATATATATATATATATATAGAGAGAGAGAGAGAGAGAGAGAGAGAAACATTTATCCCAGGCTAGCCTCTATCTCACTATAAAGTTGAAGCTGACCTTGAACCCTGATCCTCCTTCACCTGCCACTTGAATGCTGTGATTACAAGTATATACCTCAAAGTGTGAATCAGCTGGATTTATTTTATATTGTTTAAAGTGGCTTTAATTGAGGAACCAGGATCCTAGGTCTTATTTTGTTCTGTTTTTTTTTTTCTTTTCTGGAACATCCTTCTACACTTGAGAATGGCCCAACAGCAACCCAAGCTATCTCCATACACATGTGTGTACATTGAGAATATTTCCTGAGTGTTTTATAATCATTAGTTGGCAACATCCTCACAGTTATTCTGTTTTGTCCTAGATTTCCCAGGTGGTATACATGTTCCAGAATCCAAGCATACGGTAAGAGCACCTTTGTGTATCTTCTACAAAAATATTTGGGTTCCTTGTGTGTTACTCTTTAAAAACAGTTTCCTTTGTGGAGTTCAGGTGGTTTTCCTGCCACTGGGTCTCCAGGTCTCTAGTGTCGTTGACATCACCACATCTATTAAAATTGAATCATAGAAGTAGTTCCCTCAGGAATTACTTTCCCTGTTCTATTAAGGATTTGCTTGCAGTGTTAATGGACTTGGGAAGTACAGTGCATGGAAGACTCTTTCCATCTGTACTGGTGTCATATGCAGTACAGTAGAGCTATATTTCCATTTTCCCTAAGTCATGAAGAGAAAACTAGACCATTGTGAAGTATATAGTACAGCCTATCTTAACAATGCTTTCTGTTTCATAATTGCAGGTGGCTTCCAACATGCTAGGAAGCTGTAAGTATCTGAAATATGTCTCTTGTTCAGGAAATCTCTTAGTGTTTCCTTCCTAAATAAAAAGCCTGAATCAGGATTCTTGTAGGGAAGGAAGGTTGAAAGTTAAATGAGAGGAAATGATTCTGCCATAGACACTCCATGGAAAATCCCAAGAAGAATTGTGGTTAATTTTGTGTGCACTCTCGTGGATTCACCTGGTACACTTTGTCCTGATGTTCTTGCAGATGTAGCCCAGGTGGGAGACACAGATGTTGAAGAACAGCAGAACATCGATAGTAAAGAGAGCTTTCCTGGTAAGTAACAACATGCCTACCGGAATCAATAGGAGAGGATCCAGGAAACAGCCAGGTTGTACCTTCTGCTTGGCAGGCTTAAGCAGTGGGGAATGTATCAGTGAGGTGTAGATTTGCATGGAGATTTGTGTACTACTCCTTCCAGGCATAACTGTAAAGAGGGATAGAAACAATGACACCAAACCCCACTGTCAATTAAAGATGATTTGGGGGAGTTGGAGAGATGACTCTTTGATTAAGAGCACTGTCTGCTCTACCAGAGGATCAGATTTGAGTCCCAGCACCCATATAGCTGCTTACAACTGTCTGTATCTCAGTTCCAGGGTATCTGATGCCCTCTTCTAGTCTTGGCTGGCCTGCATGCAAGTGATATACAGGCACTCAAATGCAGGCAATACAGATGAAATAAACTTAAAAATAAAAATATGATCTTTACCAGAACATCCATCCTTCCTGCCTCTGTCACTTCCAAAGCTCCTAGCCTTCGGTTGTAATTAGTAGCTCTCCTTGGAAATTGTGTGTATTCTGATGTAGTCTGGGAAAAAATGTACACGTGGTGCTCACTTTTGATTGGTGAGTTGTGACAGAAGGAACTGTCAATGAATCACAACTCTCTATAGTCAATGACATGAACCTGAGTACAAAGGTCTTGTAGTGTGGGCCCAATAATGCAGAAGAAGCTAATCCTCTTCTGGCTGGTCCTGCAGGACTTGTAACAGTACCTCAATGTTTCTGTTCAGTTTTTTTTTTTTCTAAAATCTTAAAGTACCAGCTTCTATTTATTTATTTGTTTGTTTGTATACAGTGTTCTACCTGCATGTATGCCTGCATGCCAGAAGAGGGCACCAGATCTCATTATAGATGGTTGTGAGCCACCATGTGGTTGCTGGGAATTGAACTCAGGATCTCTGGAAGCCAGTGCTCTTGACCTCTGAGCCATCTCTCCAGCCTCCATTCAGTCTTTATATGAAGGGCATTCTATGGGTAGGTGGCAGAGTGAGTAGTCTGGCCTCACTGAAGCACCTTCCATAACCTAAGATGTCAAGGAACCAGTGGAAAGCTGAGGCTGATCTGGTGTGAACTGATGAGGTTGTATCTTCTGTAGGCAGAATAAGCCACTCTGTTTGCTTTCTTCCAGATGCGTTTGAAGTACAGCTCTGGGAGCTGAGAAAGGTATCAAGTACTGTAGCTCCGGGTAGGTAACAACATTGCATTCTATGTCTACTCTGTCATGTGGACAAGGTGTCTGTGGGGACAGGGAAAAAAGGAAGGCTGTATGTGAGCTCATTTCCACCCTGTGCTCCTCATACTAGACTGACCTCTAGGGTGAATGAGTCAAAGGACACACTGACATCTATCTTGGAGCTTCTGACCTAGTGCTTGAACATGGATCTGGGACTCTCTGGTCCAGATAAGGGCTCCTTTTCAGATATTCCTAGTTCATAATTGCTGCAAAAGATCCCAGGATTTAAAGTGCATGGCCACTTGTATTTCATCTTTTGAGTCCTTTCTGGATTATCCTCTTTATGTTTGAATGTCTATTTCCTTCCCTGTCTCATCAGATCACCTTGCCATGTCTGCCTGTGTATTCTGTCCTCTGAGCTGTCTGGAACTTCTATGTGCTTCATACTTAGAATAGTTCTCACCTATCTTCACTGGTCTAGAGTTTGAATCAAAGGCGAGTATATTCCCCAAATGTCTTTTATGAAACCCCTGCAATAGGGTGAGGGTTTCTCTTCACTGCAAAGTATGTCTGCCTTCTCTGTATTCTACTTCTGATGCATTGATTCTGTCTTGTGTAAACTCAGGGACTCCTCTTTCTAATCAATGTGTCCACATCCATGAAGGAGCCCACTTCACTGCCCACATTATTTGACCACTCTTCTGTCCCTTACCCAGAGCCTTCTCCACTCTCTTCCCTATTTCCTGAGTGGAATGGGAACTCTGCACTTTATGCCTAGTAATCCATGAAAGTCCTTGCTGCCTTGTTCTTGATTGTGCATACTGGGTTGCATTGCCCATCTGATGGGGCCTAACCATCCAACATGGGTCCCAGGATTCATTCCTGTTTTGTGCCTAAGTGTACCTGATTTTCTTCCCCTTCCCTTGAGATGTGGCCTCACCTGAGTTCTTTATAAAGTTTATGGGACAGCCAAAAATCCCAATGGGAAGTGTATACAATGAGACATTTCTTAGGGACATGCCCAGCAAGACACAGTTGGGTCTTTTTTTTTTTTTTTTTTTTTGGTTTTTGAAACATGGTTTCTCTGTGTAGTTTTGCGCCTTTCCTGGAACTCACTTGGTAGCCCAGGCTGGCCTCGAACTCACAGAGATCCGCCTGGCTCTGCCTCCCGAGTGCTGGGATTAAAGGCGTGCGCCACCACCACCCGGCCACAGTTGGGTCTTAACAGGTTATCTGGTCACACCTTTCCTTATGGAAAAGAGGTGAAGGGTTGTTCTTGCCTAGCTGAGGAAAGCAGGGAGCTGAACAGAATGGGAACAGGGATGCTAAGCACAACACAGTTAGCAAGCAAAGCTTTGTTTCTGATGTGAAAGGAGACCCAAGGGGAACATCCAAAAATTACAAACAACAAAACAACAAACAGCCAATAGAAAATTCTCCCAAACAATGTCGATAGCATGGAAGGTGGCATGTGTGGGAGCAGTCACTCACCTAGGATGGTCAACTTATTCCCTGCAAGAAATACCCAACAATGTCCCAGAGCTTTGTGCCATGACTCCTTCCCTGTTTTGAACCTATTCCTACTTTATTCCTAGTGCTGAATGTGCTGTATCTAGCCCCAACTAAATCTTCAGATGAAGATATTGTACCCATAAAGAAGAAGAAGAAAAGGAGGAAGCGCTACTACTGATAAAAAAAAGTCTCCAATATTGCCCAGTAAGTACTGCATACCCAGAGATGTCATGAAGTTAAAATCACTGGGGGCAGGAGGAACAAAGAAATGGGTATACAGACAGACAGTTGAGCCTCCAGTTTACTTGGTAGCAGAGCTTCACTAAGAAGAAAAATTGCTATATCAAAGCTTTGTACAGTTGTCAGGGGATGTTGGGTGTAGGGAGCTTGCTATCGGAGAGCCCATGTCAGGCTACTCCATTTCCTTAATGAGTCCAGAATCTTTGTGGATGCTGGACTCCTACCCTCCACACAGTCTGTCTGTGACCTTCAGTGCAGGAACCTGGGGGCAGCACTGAAGCAGAGGGCATGGAGGAGTTCTGCTTAGTGGCTTGATTCTCATGGCTTGTGCAGCTTATGTTCTTAAAGAACCCAGAATCACCAGCCTAGGGATGGCACCACCCACAATGGGCTGGGCTCTCTTCCATCAATCACTATGAGCTGGCTGTTTGAAACCTGGGGCTTATGCAGGGACACTTAGCTCAGCCTGGGAGGAGGGGACTGGACCTGCCTGAACTGAATCTATCAGGTTGAACTCAATCCCCAGGGGAGTCTTTGCCCTGGAGGAGATGGGAATGGAGGGTGAGCTGGGGGGGTTGCCGGGAGGGGGGAGGACAAGGGAATCTGTGGCTGATATGTAAAATTAAGTTAAATTATAAAATAAAATTTAAAAAAAAGAAAAAGAAAATGTCCTACAAGCTTGCCAACAGCCTGTAGCCTTGTGTAGGCAAATTCTCAACTGAGGCTCCCTCCTCCCAGATGACTTTAGCTTGGATCAGCTTGACATCAAACTAGGTAGGACTCGGGGCATGAGGATGGAAGGTAAATGCACAGGTCAGGTCATGCAGTACACTAAGAACCACATGTTGGGGTATGAGGTTACTTGTGTCAAAGGATATAACAATGGCATCAAGAGGAAACGGTGGAGAGTGGGGCTGAGAGATGAGAGTGGAGAAACCTGACCAAGCCTGAATCAGTAACACTTTTTATAGAGTTGAGGAAACTTGCTGGAGAGAGAAAAGTAATTTTCCAAGAGCTCTTTCCACTTTGAGATAGCAAGGTCCCAAAGGCTTGTGGTACCATCAAGGTCAGAAACCACAACTCTGCCTTGTCAGGGGCTTCTTCAGGTATAAGCTACTGGAGGCATTGAGAGTGGAACAGAGATACACAGAAGATGAGGTCACAATTTGGAAAAGTGCATCCCAGGCCTTGCACATAGCACAGTCCCTGGGAAGTAGATGTTCTCAGACTATGATGGGTTGGCAGCCTAGGAAGGGCTGTTCAGCCACTGCAGAGTCTCATCTCTATTGAAATAACTCTTTATTTGTCCTCTGTTTATATGTGGTAATATATAGTGCACCCCAATAAAGCTTACCTGGGGGTCAGAGGACAGAGCCAGCCACTAAATTAGACATAGAAGTTAGGCAGTGGTGGCACACACCTTTAATCATATCACTCGGGAAGCAGAGATCTGTCTTGATCTCTATGAATTCAAGGCCACACTGGGCTGCATGAGAGAAACAGAACCAGGCAGTGGTGACACGTGCCTTTAATCCCAGGAAGTAATATGGCAGGACACAGAAAGGTATATAAGGCTTGAGGAAACATAAACTCGCTCTCTTGAGGCTGAGGACTTCATAGAGGTAAGCTAGTGGCTGGCTGTTCTGCTTCTTTGATCTTTCAACTTTTACCCCAATATCTAGCTCTGGGTTGTTTTTTTTTATTATAAAACCTTTTAAGATTTGTGTTACATTTATAGGCCCAAGGTACTTGGTATGAATGCTGGCTTTCAATGGCTGGAGGCAGATAAGTGTTAGCCAATGGCCAGAATGCCCCCCCAGAACCTAGTTGGAGAGCTTCTTCCAGGACATGGATCCAAGGACAGTGACTTTGTCACCTGTTAAGACCTGGTAAGATCTAGGACCCTGTTTTATTCCTGAATCTCTTTTACAATCCTAGTCCCACCAAGGCAGTGCTTGCCGGGGCATTCTCTCTGTCATCCCAAACTTACTGGCAGAAAAGCCTATATGTTTGTCAGCTTGACACAAGCTAGAGCTATGTGAGAGATAGAAACCTCACTTGAGAGAATGCTTCCATAAGGTCAAGCTCTAGGGCATTTTCTTAATTAGTGGTTGATTGAGGAGAGCCCAGCCCATCCCTTGGCAATTGGTCCTGGGTTCTGTATGAAAGAAGGATGAGCAAGCCATGAGAAGCAGGCCAATAAGAAGCACCCCTCCATGGCCTCTGCATTAGCTCCTGTCTCCAGGTTCCTGCCCTGTGTGAGTTCCTGCCCTCACTGCTTTTGATGATGAACTATAGGAACTGGTGCAAAATAAACCCTTTCCTCTCCAAGTTGTTTTTGGTCATGTTGTTTCATTACTGCAATAGAAACCCTAACTATAAGACTAGTAATTTGTTTATAGCAACATGTACACAACTAAAAAGGCTTTATGTGTTCCCTCTTCCCAAAATATTTGTGTTTTAACTAGAGAATATCACATCAGAGAAATACCTTGCAAATAGTATTCGTTTTGTTTTGGTGTGTGTGTATGTATTGGGTTGTTTTTTGTTGTTTGTTTGTTTTATACATGATCTCACTATGTAGCTCAGGCTGACCTGCAACTCAGCATAAGCTGGCCAAAAACTCTCAATCCTTCTAAGTCATCTTCTCCAGTGTGGAGATTACAAGCATGTCCTTCCTGAGTTTAGGCTCCCAAAGCTAATAATTCCAGCTTTGGAGAATGGTCACAATCCTTAAGATCAAACCAGATTGAATGTAATTTAAACTCTGTCACAGTTGTGGGTTCCAATAAGCAGATTTAAGCTATGTAGTCTAGACCAACATGGACTACCTTTTATTTGCTTACTTGTCATTTGGCCTGCTATTTCCTTCTAGTAATGCCTCTTGCTGGTTTATGTCCTTTCCCCATCAATACTCTTCCTGTAGGCAGGCTAGACTGGGCACAGCAAAGTATAAAAAGTTGATAAAATATAATTTCCTCATAGGCACGTGGCCCATGCCTATAATCCCTGCTATCTGGGGGGTGAGGCAGGAGAATTTCAAGGCCAATTTGGACTACTTGACAAATTCTTTCTCTATAAACTTACAAAAAAATGTGTGCAACTTTCAAAATATCCAAGAGAGCTTTTGTGTATATATAAAATTAATACATTAAAGATCTTGTCTGATGTATTTTTTTACTCTTAACAACTTAACCAGTGATATGCCATGACCACACTGAATATCACCAGTGCTGGGATAGTCATAAACAATTTGACAGTTAAATATTAGGACAAATTTTCTAAATTGAAAATGGCAAATGTCCAACAAGATGTAAGTTGTTGATGTTATGTGTGCTATGAGATATAAATTAGTTTAGGCATTCCTGGACAAAACTCTGATAGCTAAAGATTAATTCAGTGAGTCTGGGACTGTTAATTCAAACTAATCACTCTAGTTTGGACTATGATTATAAAACAGAAAGGCTGTGCCTTCTAGTTTTTGGCCACATTCCCATTTCAGGTGAGTTTTCTGTGATTGTGAATCATTACCAAAGGGCATGTCTTGATGTAAGAAAGAGTTCAGTGGGTTGGGCTTGGTTATTTCCATAGGTTCAGCAAGGATGTCCATTAAACATACTTGCCTCCTTGATTTTGATCTGCAAAATGAAGACTTAGCCAATCGTTCCCACCTCGTTTTCACATGCAATTGTAAGCCACCTCAGGAGAGCAACTGACAAGAAATTTAAAACTACAACTGACTGTATTAGTTACTTTTCTTCTTGTCCTGACAAAAGCAACTAAGGTGGCTTTTTTCCTCAGGTTCAGAGGACGTATAATCAATCCATCATGGTCATAGGAGGATGCATCATCAGGTTATATGCATGTGTAATTGGGAAGCACTGATCGATGAATGCTTGTGCTCATTTGATTTCAGTTTCACCTCTTTTTGCTCAGTCTTCTACACCAGCCCATGGCATGGTGCTGCCCTCACTGACAGAAGGTCTTCAGTTCAATTGCACAGACCTGTCTCATAGTTTGTCTCCTCATAGATTCTAAAACCCTCAACTAGAGAAGGAATGTTACTCATCTCACCAGCACTCACAGTTTTCCTTATTTTGAAAGGGGTACATGGAATGAGGGAATGGACATGGAAATTTCCAATATTGAAACTGGGGAAGAACTTTAACTGTGAAATTATGTCACACTACTTCCATTCTGAGACTACACAATGAATACCAAATATTTTCTCCCATACATATTAGCTGTAGATATTAATGGGTTTTTCTCTTCCTTGAGTTCTCAAATTTCATTCCAAGATGTTAACACCTTTGTTCATGTGGATTAAAGCCAGACTGTATATCCTTGGATTCAAGGTTGTCTCCGAAAGCTTGTCACAGTCAATTAAATGAGAATCATTATCTAAGATTTTCCAGTAGGTACTAAATCAGTTGTATCCAGATAAAATAGGAAGACAAACTCTCATGAATATAAACCTGGTGGGTATGACCATTTCAACATTTTTAGCTTTTTCATTAGGGAGGTGTCCTAACATTTTTTTAAATAAAAATTTAAGGTATGATTTGGATGGTAAGTAGAGAGTAGAGGAAGTGATTGTGGTGAGGCTGAATCTTTCTTCTTACCTAGGCAGCTAACACGGAGTAGTTACTTCCTCTAAGTCCTAGATATGGACCTACTAATGTGTGCTTCTAGTATTAATTAAGACAAGTTTTAGTTCTGCATGTGTAGAGATAGTGGAGTCCACAATGCCATTTGGAAGGCATTTTGTAGCCTTGCTCACTGCAGTTCCACAAACCAGAAAGCAGAAGACAGAGTTATTTAAGGAGAAGAGGTATATTTCAGGTTAGTTCCAGCATGTGCTCCTCAGGAGGTGTCCCCAGAAGGAAGTGTGTCTCTTTACGCTGAACCTTCTCTCAGTTGAGTGAATTAAGAGGGACTTCTGGCAAGGAGGTGGATTACATGGCTAAGAACTCAACAGCACAGTCCATCTTCTTGATTCTCAAAGAACACTGCCAATCTGGGGCTCTGACATCCACATGTCAGTTGAGGAAACTGAGTTATGGAAAATGAAATGCCTTATGCCCAAGTTCAAAGGCTGGTGATGAAGACACATGACTATAATAATCACAAGCGTACAAGCACACAGACACACAGAAACACATGGTGTGAGAAAATAAGCATTGGGGTCCACATGACAGATAAAAATGATGACCCATTACACCTTCTCGTGGGGAGATCTGCTGTACAGTTGGAAGGTGAATAACATCGGCTTTCCCTGCTCTGATTTTTACTTCCTCTCTTCCTTCCTAGGGTTGCCAGAATCAAGGAGAAGGAACCAGACCTACAGGCTCTGTCACACCCCAGGACACATCCTGCTACCTGGCTGTTTATGGACAACAGTCAGTGGGACCAGCCTTTGAGCAGCTTCAGAAGCTGCCTGTATAGATCAATACAGCTCTCCTTAATCAGTCTCAGGTTCCTAAATGCCTTGCCTATTGGAGCAGATTGCCAACTCCTTTTTTTTATTAAGAAAAATTTTCCATTCATTTTATACACCAATCAAAGATCTACCTCTTCCCTCCTTCTCCCCCCCCCCCAGCCTCCCCCTCATAACCAACCCCTACTTCTCCCCGCAAGAAGGCAAGGCCTCCCATGAGGAAACACATCCAGTAGAAGCAAGTCCAAGCCCCTTCCCCCTGCCTAAGTCTGCTAGAGGTGTCCCATAATAGGTAGTGAGCTCCCAAAAGCCAGCTCACGCACCAGGGATGGATTCTGATCCTACTGCCAGGGGGCCTCCCCAAACAGATCAGGCTGCATAAACTGTCTTGTCATGAAGGGGGCCTAGCCCAGTCCCATGCAGGCTCCACAGCCATTGATCCAACTTTCACGAGTTCCCACCAGTTTGGTTTGGTCATCTCTGCAGGTTTCCCCATCATGATCTTGATGCACTTGCTCATAAAATCCTTCTTATCTCTCTTTGACTGGACTCCTGGAGCTCTGCCTGGTGTTTGACTGTGCATTTCTGCATCTGCTTCCATCAGTCACTGGAGAAAAGCTCTGTGATGACAGTTGGGGTATTCACCGATCTGGTCACTGGGGTAAGCCAGTTCAGTTCAGGCACCCTCTCCACTATTTCTAATAGTCCAAGCTGGGGTCATCCTTGGGGATTCCTGAGAACTTCCCTAGCACCTGATTTCTCTCTATCCCCATAATGTCTCCCTCTATCATGGTATCTCTTTCATTGCTTTCCCACTCCATCCCTGTTCCTGCTCAACCATCCCATTTTCTTATGTTCTCATCCTCTATCCCCTATCCTCCATTGTCCATCCCTCATCCCCATTTTACTCAAGGAGTTCTCATCTATTTCCTTTTCCCAGGGCGATCCATGTGTCCCTCTATGGTCTTCCTTGTTAGCTAGCTTCTCTGGAGTTGTGGGTTGGAGTGTGGTTATCCTTTGTTTTACATCTAGAATCCACTTATGAGTCAGTATATACTATGTTTGTCCTTCTGAGTCTGGGTTACCTCACTCGGGATGATATTTTCTAGTTTCATCCATTTGCCTACAAATTTCATGATGTCATAGTTTTTCTCTGCTGAGTAGTACTCCATTGTGTATATGTACCACTTTTTCTTAATCCATTTTTCAGTTCAGGGGCATCTAGGCTGTTTCTATATTCTGGCTATTACAAATAATGCTGCTATAAACATAGTTGAGCATGGGTCCTTGTGGTATGATTGAGCATTCCTTGAGTATATGCCGAAGAGTAGTATAGCTGGGTTTTGATGAAGATTGATTCCCAAATTTCTGAGAAACCGCCATACTGGTTTCCAGAGTGGCTGTATAAATTTGCACTCCCACCAACAGTGGAGGAGTGTTCCTGATGCTCCACATCCTCTCCAACATAAGCTGTCTTTAATTGTTTTTGTTTGTTTTATAGAAGGAAGAGTTTATTTTGACTTGTAGTTCCAGAGGGTTAGGGGCCCATCTTGGCAGGGAGGCATGACAGCAAGAACAGGAAGCTGAGAGCTCACAGCCTCAACTGAAAACATGAAGCAAAGAGAGTTAACTGGAAGTGTTGAGCTTTTAATCTCTAATCGCTTCCCTAGTGACATACTTCCGCCAACAAGGCCCACCATCCAAGCCTCCCACAACAGCACCATCAACTGGGTGCCAAGTGTTCAAATATCTGAGCATATAGGCGACATTGTCAACTCCATCCAGGTATCTCTAAAGTGAAAGCTAAGGAGCAATTTGTCTCCTGATAGCTTATGTAGTAGAATACTTTTAATGTTGTCTTGGGAACTCACATCTCTCTGGTTAATTCACCTGTACTCATACCTGTTCCAAACTTTTCCAAACTTATCTCCTCACATCTCAAAGGAGGAGGAAGTCATCTTTGATTTTTCAGAGAATAAAAAGAGTTCTGTCTTCATTGTTTTTGATCATAGCCATTCTGACAGGTGTAAGATGGTATCTCAGAGTCGTTTTTATTTGCATATCTCTGATGTCTAAGGATGTTTAGCAATTTCTTAAATGTTTTTCAGCCATTTGAGATTCTTCCTTTGAGAATTCTCTGTTTAGCTCTGTAGCCCATTTTTTTTTAAGATTGTCCATTATTTTGATGTCTAGTTTCTTGAGCTCTTTATATATTTTGGAAATTAGTCCTCTGTCACATGTAGGGTTGGTGAAGATGTTTTCCCATTTTGTAAGCTGTCATTTTGTCTTATTTACTGTGTCCTTTGCTTTACAGAAGCTTCTCAGTTTCCAGAGGTCCCTTTATTAGTTGTTGCTCTCCGTGTCTGTGCTACTGGTGTTATATTTAAGAAGTGGTCTCCTGTGCCAATACATTCAAGGCTACTTCCTACTTTCTCTTCTATCAGGTTCAGTGTAACTGGATTTATGTTGAGGTCTTTGATCCGTTTGGACTTGAGTTTTTTGCATGGGGATAGATATTGATCTATTTACATTCTTCTACATGTCCACATCCAGGTTTGCCAGCACCATTTGTTGAAGATGCTTTCTTTTTTCCATTGTACAGTTTTGGCTTCTTTGTCAAAAATCAGGTGTTTATAGGTGTTTGGATTAATGTCAGGGTCTTCAGTTAGATTCCATTGGTCTACATACCGGTTTTTATGCCAATACCAAGCTGTTTTAATTACAATAGCTCTATAGTAGAGCTTGAGGTCAGGTATCGTGATGCCTTCAAAGGTGGCTTTATTGTACAGGATTATTTTAACTATCCTGGGTTTTCTGTTTTTTCAAATGAACTTGAGTATTGTTCTTTCCAGGTCTGTGAAGAATTGTGTTGGGATTTTGATGGGGATTTCACTGAATCTATAGATTGCTTTTGGTAAGATTGCCATTTTTACTTTGTTGATCCTACCTATCCATGAGCATGGGAGATCTTTCCATCTTCTGATACACTCTTCAATTTCTTTCTTCAGAGACTTAAAGCTTTTGCCATACACTTTTCCCACTTGCTTAGAGTTAACCCAAGGTATTTTATATTATTTGTGTCTATTGTAAAGGATGATGATTCTATGATTTCTTTCTCAGTCTATTTGTCATTTGTATATAGGAGGGCTACTGATTTTTGAGTTAATTTTATTTCCTGCCACATTACAGAAGTTTATTATCTGTAGGAGTACCCTGGTAGAATTTTTGGGGTCACTTATATATACTATCTTATCATCTGCAAATGGTGAAAGTTTGACCTCTTCCTTTCCAGTTTGTATCTCCTTGATCTCGATTTGTTGTCTTATTGCTCTAGCTAGAACTTCAAGTACTATATTGAATAAATGTGGGGAGAGTGGAGAGTCTTGTCTTGTTCCTGAGTTTAGTGGAGTTGCTTTGAGTTCCTCTCCATTTAATTTGATGTTGGCTGTTGGCTTGCTGTAAATTCTCTTTATTGTGTTTAGGTATGTTATTTATATTACTGCTCTCTCCAAGGCCTTTATCATGAAGGGGTATTGGATCTTGTCAAAGGCCTTTTCAGCATCTAATGAAATGATCATGTAGGTTTTTTTCTTTCAGTTTGTTTATATAGTGTATTACATTGACAGATTTTCATAAGTTGAAACATCCTTGCATCTCTGGGATGAAGCCTACTTGATCATGGATAATTTTTTTGATGTGTTCGTGGATCCAGTTTGCCAATATTTTATTGAGTATTTTTTGCATCAATGTTCATGAGAGAGATTGGTCTGTAATTCTCTTTCTTTGTTGCATCTTTGTGTGGTTAGGGAATCAGAGTAAATCATAAAAGGAGGTTGGTAATGTTCCTTCTGTTTCTATTGTGTGGAACAATTTGAAGAGTATTGGTATTAGCTCTTCTTTGAATAACTGGTAGAATTCTGCTTTGAAGCCATCTGGTCCTGGGATTTTTTGGTTGGGAGACTTTTAATGACTGTTTCTATTTCCTTAGGGGTTATTGGTCTATTTAAATTGTTTATCTGATCTTGATTTAACTTTTGTATGTGGTACCTATCCAGAAAATTATCCATTTCCTTTAGATTTTCTAATTTTGTGAAGTCAGGTTTTTGAAGTATGACCTGATGATTCTCTGGATTTCCTCACTGTCTGTTGTTATGTCTCCCTTTTCATTTCTGATTTTGTTTATTTGGATACTCTCTCTGTACCTTTTGGTTAATTTGGATAAGGGCTTGTCTATCTTATTGATTTTCTCAAAGAACCAACTCTGTTTCATTGATTCTTTGTATTATTCTCTTTGTTTCTATTTTTATTGATTTCAACCCTCAAATGTCTATTCCTCCTGGATGAGTTTGCTTCTTGTTGTTCTAGAGCTTTTAGGTGTGCTGTTAAGTCACTAGTGTGATATTTCTCCAACTTTTTTTGTGGGCATTTAGTGCTATGAATTTTTCTCTTAGCACTGCTTTCATGGTGTCCCATAAATTTGGGTATGTTGTACATTCATATTCATTGAATTCTAGGAAGTCTTTACTTTCTTATTTCTTCCTTGACCAATTGGTGATTCAGTTGGCATTATTCAGTTTCCATGAGATTGTAGCCTTTCTGCAATTTTTGTTGTTGAAATCTAGTCTTAAGCCATAGTGGTCCCATAGAATACAGGAAGTTATTCCAATTTTTTGTAACTGTTGAGATTTGCTTTGAGACAGAGTATGTGGTTGATATTAGAGATGGTTTTTTGGGGTGCTGAGAAGAAGGTATATTTTTTGTGTTAGGGTGGAATGTTCTGTAGATGTCGATTAAGTCCATTTGAGTCATTGTATCTGTTAGTTCCCTTATTTCTCTGGTAAGTTTCTGTCTGGCAGATCTGTCCAGTGGTGAGAGTGGGGTGTTGAAGTCTCCAACTATTAATGTGTGGGTTTTGATGTGTGATTTAAGCTTTAGTGTTGTTTCTTTTACAAATGTGGGTGCCCTTGTATTTGGGGCATAAATGTTCAGAATTGAAACTTCATGTTGGTGGATCTTTCCTGTGATGAGTATATAACGTTTTTTCCTGACCTCTTTAGATTGATTTTAGTTTGAAGTCTATTTTGTTAGATATTAGGATAACTACATCAGCTTGCTTCTTAAATCTGTTTGTTTGGAAAGTCTTTTACCAGACTTTTACTCTGAGGTAGTGTCTGTCTTTGAAGATGAGGTATGTTACTTATATTCAGCAGAAAGATGGATACTGATTTGGTATCCATTCTGGCCTGTGTCTTTTTATAGGTAAATTGAATCCATTGACATTA
The DNA here is from genome assembly GCF_007827085.1 of Peromyscus californicus insignis. NCBI lineage: Eukaryota > Metazoa > Chordata > Mammalia > Rodentia > Cricetidae > Peromyscus > Peromyscus californicus. Next base: position 83,703,023 of record NW_026294402.1, on the reverse strand, counting down.
AGGGATATCAATGACCAGTGATTGTTAATTTCTGTTATCTTTTGGTCGTAGTGTGTTTGTATTTCCCTTCTTTGGGATTTACTGCTGTGGTGTTATCTATTGCCTGTGTTTTCATGGGTGTATCTGACTTCCTTAGGTTGGAATTTTCCTTCTAGTGCTTTCTGTAGGGCTGGATTTGTGGATAGGTATTGTTTAAATCTAGTTTTGTCTTGGAATGTCTTGTTCACTCTGTCTATGGTGATTGAAATTTTTGCTGGGTATATTAGTATAGGCTGACATCCATGGTCTCTTAGTGTCTGCATTACATCTGACCAGGTACTTCTGGCTTTCAAAGTCTACCATTGAGAAGTCAAGTGTTATACTGATGGGTCTGCCTTTATAAGTCATTTGGCCTTTTTCCTTTGCTGTTTTTAATATTCTTTCTTTATTCTGTATGTTTAGTGGTTTAATATGTGGTAAGAGGGCTTTTTGGGGGGTCTAGTATATTTGGTGTTCTATAAGCTTCTTGTATCTTCATAAGTATTTCCTTCTTTAAGTTGGAAAAAGTTTTCTTCCATGATTTTGTTAGATATATTTTCTGTGCCTTTGAGTTGGTATTCTTCTCCTTCTTCTATCCCTATTGTTCTTAGGTTTGGCCTTTTCATGGTGTCCCAGATTTCCTAGACATTTTGTGTTAAGACTTTTTTGGGTTTAGTGTTTTCTTTGACTGACAAATCTATTTCCTCTATTGTATCCTCTACACCAGAGATTCTGTCCTCCATCTCTTGTATTCTGCTGGTTATGCTTGCATTGGTAGTTCCTGTTTGTTTACTCAGATTTTTTATTTTCAGCATTCTCTCTGTGTCTTCTTATTGCTTCTATTTCCCTTTTCAGGTCTTGAACTGTTGCTTTCACCTTGTTTAATTGCTTTTTCATGGTTTTCTAGGCTTTCTTTAAGGGATGTATTGATTTCTTCCAATTTTTTGTTTTTCTTGTCCTTAATTCTTTTAAAGGAATTTTTCAATTTAAAGACCTCTAGCTTATTCATGAAGTTATTTTTAAGGTTGCTTTCTTCTGCTTCTACATTGTGATGCTCAGGTCCTGCTGTTATAAAAGGCCTAGATCTGGTGATGCCATATTGCTCTTTATGTTGTGGTATGTGTTTTTGCACTGGCATCTACCCATCTCTTCCTCCAGTAGGTACAAGAGTTGCCTGTTTCTGAGCAAGCTGCTATTAGTCCAATCTGTGTTTGCTGTGTCTTATGTCTCACAGGGCCCCTCTGTGTCCAATCTTAGCTCTTGGTCTAATTAGAGCTGGCAGATTCTGTATCTCAGGGAGCTGCTCTTGGTCGAATCCAAGCTAGCTGATTCTGTGGCTCAGGGAGCTACTCTTGGCTCTTTGTCCAGTGAGAGCTGGCAGATTCTGTGCCTCAGGAAGGCACTAGTGTTGCAGGAGTATGGGTATTGGGGTAGGGTGTGGGTCTTGTAAATTGCTGGGTCCAATGGGGGGTTGGTAGGGAAGCCTGCCTACAGGAGTCTTCCCTGCTGGCCATCAACTGGAGCAGAGATGGGTGGGGGTTCCTGGAGACTGGTTGTGTCCCAAGGCCTAGGTCCTCAAAGCAGGACTCTCTGGGTTAGAGAAGAGTCACTCACCTCTTGGTCCAATGACAGATGGCATATTCTGTGTCTCAGAAAGATACTGGTGTCACAGGGGGTTGGGTATTGAGTTAGAGCATGGGTCTTGTAGATTGCTGGGTCTGATGGGGATTCTGGTGGGGGAGCCTGCCCAGAGGAATTTTCCCTGTTGGCCTGCAACTGGGGCAGAGATGGATGGGGGTTTCCAGGGACTGGTTGTATCCCAGCACCTGGGTCCTAGAGGCAGGACTCTGATTGCCAATTTTTTAAAGACAGCTTCTTTGCTTTTTGTTGTTTTGTTTTTTAGTTTTAAGTGCTTTTAATAGCTTACAACTTTTAATTATGTTTATGTATGTTTTAGCATCATAATAATATAATGCCAATAATCCTGTATAAATGTCTTTTTTGTTATTATTTCTATATCCATGAGTATGCTCACAGAGTACAAAATAGCATGTCAAATTCCCTGGAGCTATTGTGATAGACAATTGTGACCCATCCTATATAGCTACTTAGAACTGAGATCCAGTTCTCTGAAAGAACAGCAAGCACACTTAGCTACTGAGCCCTCTTTCTAGTACCCAGATCTCCATCTTGAAGGCACATTTGATATTTTGAGAGTATCCAGCCATAGATACAGATAGGCTTAAAAGCACTCCCCCAGAATATCTCCAACACCTAGGGCAGGAGGTGTGGAAGTCTCTAAGAGGAGTATATCATCCCTGAACACCCCCCTGTAGTATACCGGAGTCCTGGAGACCAATAGTAGGTAATGTTCCTCTGGAGACACCTCAGAACTTCACTGGGTAGCTGGGGAGCCTAAGATAGCCAATTTCAGTCTTGCTCCTTCAGAAGCTGGGCTTGGTCCCTGGGGTGTCTTCCAGATCTCCAGTCCTTAGATAAAAGTGACAGAGGCCCTCACCCTGCTACAGTACTGAAGGGACCTGCCACAGTGTCTTTATTCCACACAGGCTTTGAATCAGGTCCACCAGACCAAAGCCATTCCTGGAAGAGTCCTATGTATCCTCAACAGGTCCTAGACACTGTGGGATTGGTACCCACTGAGAGGTCCTCCTCACTGGGTGAGCAAAGCAAGTGTCTTGAGAGAGCCAATTTTAGATGCCTTTGATATAGATGGGCTACCTATATAATGCCTCTGAAACCTGGGAGAGTAGCCCACAGCTTAGCAAGGAAACCCAGTGTTGTAGCACAAATCTAACTGGTCTTAATAATAAAAACCCAGAGTCAGATATCAAAAAGAAAGCTGAAAGATAAGAAAGCAGAGCAGCCAGCCACTAGACTTCCTACTTCTTCAAAATCCTCAGCCTGAAAGGAGACTGGGTTCCTATCTCCTCCTGCCTTATATTCCTCAATCCACCAGCCATATCAGTTCCTGTCTCCATCTCCCTAGTGCTAGAATTAAAGGCCTGAGATCCCAAGGGCTGGGATCAAAGGTGTATGCCACCATTGCCTGTCCTCTATGACTAACTAGTTGCTGGCTTTGCCCTCTGGTCTTCAGGCAAACTTTATTTGTTAGAGCATACACAAAATATCACCACACAGTGTGCTAAAGGAAGCAGATTCTGGTTACACAGCTGGCTGTTTAGGTTCATGGCCTGGAACCTGGACATCCAGAATCACCCAGGAAGAGGCTTACCCATGTTTTACAGTACCTGATAAATTACAGGTTCCAGCATAGTCAAATGCTGCTGTTAGGGCATGTTGATCTCTTCACAGAAGTCTTTTTTTTCATAGAAGCTCATCTTAAGATTGCAACCTGGCCCCAAGAGATCACAATAACCCTCAACACACTTATTGATCTAGAAGCTCACATCTGATTCACAGGTAAGAAGGTGAATCAGAATGAAATCTGTCCACCAAGCCAGAAGAAGGGGGCATGCCCAAAGACCCATGAACAGACTCCAAGGAGGCTGGGATGATCTCTGCAGAGATCTCATGCTTCGCAAGGCTCAGAATGACTTTGAGTTCAACATCTATGTCACTGAGTGAGAGACTGAGACACAGGCAAGACTTTCCTCATGTACCTTCTGCACCATGGTGCCTTTACCACTGATCATCAACCTCTGGGAAGGCAGCCTTGGAGGTAAAGCTTCTTACCAGGTCAGCAACCTGGATTTCACAGAAGAGAGCCAAGAGTGTTTGGCATGAGCAGAGCCTGAAAAAGAGCAGATTCAATCCCGCTTCCTCTATCCATTGTCTAAAAGATCTGTGGATGGGAGCATATTGGTCAGGTGATTTTGAAAAATATGAATGGGCAGCTTCACCTCTTCTTCTGCTCCACCAGATTCAGTCCACCCAGTCTCAACCCCAGCTCTGTTGAAGAACACCTGCTGCAGTCTCCCTTTCTTCTCTGACCCCATCCCCAGTGGACCACAAAGATCTTCTCCTACAACCTTCCTTTCCTCAACTGATCCCATTATTTCAAGCTCCAATGCCAGCAGGCATTCATCTGGAAAACACCAGGTGAACAGTCTAGGGAAACAAAGCCCTGAAACCAAACCACTGTAGGCAGACTTTTCTTTCCTGCCCACCAGGAAAGTTACCAAATAACTGACACTTAGAATTAATGCAAATTATACATGCTTGGTCAATAGCTAATTCTTATTACTAATTCTTACAACTTAAATTAACCCATTTCTGTTAATACATAGGTATTGCCACATGGCTCATGGCTTTACCTGTTCTCCAGTATGTCTTATTTCCTCTGTATATCCTGGAGACCTGTTAGACTCTGCCCTCATTTCCAGCATTCTCTCTGCCCTGAAAATCCTGCCTTGCCATCTATCAATCAGCTTTATATTAACAATGAGAGCAATAGATATTTACAAAGATTGTTCCACAACATACCAAAGCAGACCCTGAATATTCCAATTTAGCTGAAAGCACTAGAAAAAGACCTTAAAACAGTCAGTATGAAGATGATAGAGGTTCTTAATGAGGAAATTAATAAATCTCTTAAAGAAATTGATGAAAATACAAGCAAACAGTAGAAGGAAATGAATAAGTTTCTTAAATAAATACAGTAAAGCACAAAGAAACAGAAGAAGGAAATGAATAAGGCAGTTCAAGACCTGAAAATGGAAATAGAATCAACAACAACAACAAAACCCAACTGAGGGAATTCTGTAAATGAAAAACTCAGAAATTTGAACAGGAACCAACAGAATACAAGAGATGGATGAGAGATTATCAGATGTTGATGATATGATAGAAGAAACTGATACATTAGTAAAGAAAATGTTAACTCTAAAAAACTTCTGGCACAAAATATCCAGGAAATATGGGACACTATGAAAAGACTAAATCTAAGAATAATAGGAATAGAGGAAAGAAAAGAAACATAGCTCAAATGCCCAGAAAATATTTTCAACAAGACTGTAGAATAAAATTTTCTTAACCTAAAAAAGGAGGTGTGAATAAAAGTACAAGAAGCATACAAAGCACTAAACAGGTGGGACCAGAAAAGAAAGTTCCCTTCAGCACATAATCAGAATACTAAATATATAGAACAATGAAAAAATATTAAAAGTTACAAGGGAAAAAGACCAAGTGACATATAAAGGCAGACCAATTAGAATTACATCTGACTTATCCATGGACACTCTAAAAGCCAGAGTAGCCTGGACAGATATTCTACAGACTCTAAGACACCACAGCACAGATGCCAGCCCAGAGTACTATACCCAGCAAAATTTTCAATCACCATAGATAAAGCTGTGGTGGTTTGAAAGAGAATGGTCCCAAAGGGAGTGGCACTAGAAGGAGATGTGGCCTTGGTGGAGTAGGTGTGGTCTTGTTGGAGGAAGTATATCATGTGGAGGCAGTGTTTGAGGTCTCATATATGCTCAAGATATTGCCCAGTGTTTCAGATCACTTCCTGTTGCTTGCTTGCAAGATGTAGATTCTCAGCCACTTTTCCAGCAACATGTCTGCCTGCATTCTGCCATTTCGCACTGTGATGATAATGGACTAAACCTCTGAAAATATAAACAATCCAACCCAATAAAATGTTTTCCTTTATAAGAGTTGCCGGATCATGGTGTCTCTTCACAGCAATAGAAACCCTAACTAAGATAAAGGCCAATTTTAATCAGTATATATCTACTTATTTAGTCCTGCAGAAGGTTCTAGAAGGAAAATTGCAACCTAAGGAGGTTAACTACACCCATGAAAACACAGGGAATAATCTCACACCAGCAAGATTAAAAGAAGGTAAAATACACACACACACACACACACACACACACACACACACACACACACACACACACCATCACCATTACCATCACCATCACCACCAATACCACCACCACCACAACAGCAACAACACAACAGAAATCAACAGTCATTGGTCATTGATATCTCAAAAGCTATGATCTCAATCGCCCAACAGAAAGACATAGACAGAATGGATATGAAAACAGGATCTATCCTCTTGCATCCAAGAAACATGCCTCAAAATCAAGGAGAGGCATTACCTCAGGGTAAAGGTTTAAAAAAAGATATTCCAAGCAAATGAACCTAAGAAGCAAGGTGGTGTAGCCATTTTAATACCTAACAAAACAGACTTCAAACCAAAACTAATTAAAAGAGATGAGAAAGGACACTACATACTCATCAAAGAAAAAAATCCACCAAGATAATATTTCAGTTCTTAACAACTATGCCCCAAACACAGGGACACCAAAGTTTGTAAAAAGCAACACCACTACAGCTTATATCATACATTGACCCTCACACAGTGACAGTGGGGAACTTCAATACCCCACTCATACCAATATGCAGGTCATCCAGACAAAAACTAAACAGGGAAATACTTGAGCTAACAAATCTTATAAACTAAATAGACCAAACATGTTTATAGAACATTTCACTCAAACTAAAAAGAATATTTCTTCTCTGCACCTCATTGAACTTTCTCCAAAACTGACCACATACTTGGACACAAAGCAAGTCTCAACAGATACAAGAAAATTGAAACAGCTCACTGCATCCTATTAAGCCACCACAGAATAGAGGTTGATATCAACAGAAAGCTTACAAACTCATGGAAACTGAACAACTCTCTACCAAATGAAAAATGGGTCGAGACAGAAATAAAGACAGACTATATTAGATTTTCTATTGCTGTAAAGAGACACCATGACCATGGCAACTCTTGTTAAATAAAAACATTTAAGTGGGGCTGGCTTACAGTTCAGAGGTTTAGTTGATTATCATCATGGCAGTAAGCATGGTGGCACACAGGCAGACAAGGTATTGGAGAGGTAGCTGAGAGTTCTACATGTGGTTTGGCAGGCAGCAGGAAGAGAGAGATAGACACTGGGCTTGGCTTGCACTTCTGAAACCTCAAAGCCCATTGACACACTTCTTCCAAAAGGGCCATACCTACTCCTACCAGGCCAGATCAATTTATAATGTAACTCACTATGAGGCTATATAGGGCATTTTCATTAAAACAACCACAAAAATTTTTCAGAATTAAATAAAAATAAATACACAACATGGCCAAAATTGTGGGACACAATGAAAGAGGGGTTTTTCTTTTTAGTTTATTCTCTCATAAAATAGATCCTGTCTTCATGCTCTACTCCATCCCCTCCTCATAATCCCCTCATCTCTTTCACCCAGATACACTACTACTCTGTTTCCCTTCAGAAAAGAGCAAACCTAGAGGTTTTAAGAGGCAAATCTATAGCACCAAGTACCTACATAAAAAATTAATTAAAAAAACTGAAGTGATCTTATAATAGCAGTATAACAGAACAACTGAAATGCTAGAACAAAAAGAAGAAATCACACACAAAGGAGTGAATGGCAAGAAATAATCAAACCCAAGTCTGAAATCAAAGTAGAAACAAAAAGAGTAATTGATTCTTTGAGAAAATAAATATGATAGATAAACCCTCATCCAAATTAACTTAAAGTCAGAGAGAAAAAGTCCAAAGTAACAAAATTTGAAATGAAAAGGAAGGCATAACAACAGACACAGAGGAAATCCATAGAATCATGAGGACATAGTTTAAAAACCTGTACTCCACTAAATTGGAAAAATCTAAAAGAAATGGATACTTTTCTGAATAGGTACCACTTACAAAAGTAAAATGAGCCGGGCGGTGGTGGCGCACGCCTTTAATCCCAGCACTCGGGAGGCAGAGCCAGGCGGATCTCTGTGAGTTCGAGGCCAGCCTGGACTACCAAGTGAGTTCCAGGAAAGGCACAAAGCTACACAGAGAAACCCTGTCTCGAAAAACCAAAAAAAAAAAAAACAAACAAAAAGTAAAATGAAGATCAGGCAAGCAATTTAAATTGACCTATAACTCCTAGTGAATTAGAAACAGTCATTAAAAGTCTCCCCACTAAAAATAGCCTAGGACCAGATGTTTTCAGTGCAGAATTCAACAGACATTCAAAAATGCCCATACTCTGCAAATTATTCCACAAAATAGAAATAAAAGGAACATTGCCCAATTCATTTTATGAGGACACAGTTTTCCTGATACCAAAACCACATGAATACTCAACAGAGAAAGAGAATTACAGACCACTTTCCCTTATGAACTTAGATACAAAAATACTCAATAAAATACTTGCAAACCAAATCCAGGAATACATCATATAGATCATCCGCCATGATCAAGGAGGCTTCATCTGAGAGATACAGGGATGGGACAACATGTGAAAATGAATATATGTAATCCACCATATAAACAAACTGAAGGAAAAAACAACACAACATCATCTCAGTAGATGGAGCAAAGACCTTTAACAGAATCCAACACCTCTTCATGATTAAAGTCCAGGAGAGTTTAGGGACATAGGGGACATACTCAACATAATAAAGGCAGTTTACAGCAAGCCTGTAGCCAACATCAACATAAATGGAGAGAAACTCAAAACAATTCCACTAAAATCACAAGGCAAGGTTGTCCATTCTCTCCAGACCTATTCAATATTCTACTTGAACTCTTAACTAGAACAATAAGACAACTAAAGAAAACCAAAGGGATGCAAACATGCAAAGGGAGAAGTCAAAGAATCTTTATTTGCAGATTGTATGATAGTATACATAAGTGAACCTAAAAATTCCACCAGGGAACTCATACACCTGATAAACCTTTCAGCAAAGTAACTGGATACAAAAATAAACTCATAAAAATCAGTAGCCCTCCCATATACAAGTGACAGACTGAGAAAAAATTCAAAGAAACACACCTATTCCAATTGCCACTAATAATATAAAATATCTTGGGGTAACTCAAGAAAGTAAAGGATTTATATGATGAAAACTTCAAGTCTTTGAAAAAAAATTGAAGAAAATATTAGAAGATGCAAAGATCTCCCATGCTCATGCATCAGTAGGAGTAACATAGTAAAAATGGCCATCTGACCAAAAGCAATACAGATTCAATGTAATCCCCATCAAAATTTCAACACAATTCTTCACAGAACTTGGAAAAACAATTTTTAGCTTCATATCAAAAATGAAAAAATCTAGGATAGCTAAAACAATCCTGAACAATAGAAGAGCTGCTGGAGATCTCACTATTCCTGATTTCAAGTTGTACTGGAAAGCTATATTAACAAAAACTATATAGTAGTAGCATAAAAAAGACACATTGATGCATGGAATAGGATTGAAGAACCAGGCACAAATCCACACTCTTTTGGCACCTGATTTTTATAAAGAAGCCAGAAATACACTTTGGAAAAAAAAAGCATCTTCAACACATGGTTCTGGTAAAATAGGATGTCTGCATGGGGAAGAATGAAAAATAGATTCATACCTACAACCTTCACAAAACAACTCCAAATAGATGAAAGACCTCAACATAAAGCCAGATACACTGAACCTTATAGAAGAGAAAGTAGGGAATAGTCTTGACTCATAGACACAGGAGATGACTTCCTGAACAGAACACTGTTAGCATGGGCACAAAATTCGACAATTAATAAATGGGAACTCATGAAACTGAAAAGGACACCATCATTCCTACAAAGTGACTGCCTACAGAATGGAAAAAGGTTATACCAACTCCACATCTAGTAGAAGATTAATATCCAATGCAGCACAAATCTTAACGAGTCTTATTAATAAAAAACTTGGGAGCCAGATATTGGAATGAACACTGAAAGATCAGAGAAGCAGAACAAGCTACAGCTAACTTCACCTTGCCAACTTCTCAGCCCATCCTGTTTCCTCAAACTGGAAGCCTCTGAGTCCTCACCCGAATGGATCTCAGCTGAACTGCAGCTGAAAGCCTAAAAACTGAAAGGGTTCTAGTCACTGGTTTTCACGCCCTATATACCTTTATGCTTCCTGCCATCACTTCCTAGGATTAAAGGCATGTGTCACCATGCCTGTCTGTTTCCAGTGTGGCCTTAAAATCACAGAGATCTGGATGGATGCCTCCAGAATGCTAGGATTAAAGGTGTGTGTGCCACCATTTTCTGGCCTCTATGTCTATCTAGTGGCTGTTCTGTTCTCTGACTCCAGATAAGTTTATTAGGGTTCACAATATATTGGGGGACACAATATCACTACAATCCAAAATATGGAAAAAACTCAAAACTAGATATCAAGTAACCAAATAACCCGATTAAAAATGGGGTACAGCCGGGCAGTGGTGGCACACGCCTTTAATCCCAGCACTCGGGAGGCAGAGGCAGGCGGATCTCTATAAGTTCGAGGCCAGCCTGGTCTACAGAGCGAGATCCAGGAAAGGCGCAAAGCTACACAGAGAAACCCTGTCTCAAAAAACCTAAAAAAAAAAAAAAAAATGGGGTACAAATCTAAACAGAATTCTTAATAGAGAATTACTGCTTTTGGGAAAATATTCAAATGACATTTCATCCTACCACAAGAAAACATGTTAAACCATATTCATTACTGCTCTTCATGACCGCCAGAAATTGGAAACAACCTAGATGTCCCTCAACAGAAGAATAAAGTAAATGTGCTACAAAATGGACTATTACTCAGCTGTTTAAAAAATAACATCTTGAAAAACAGCAGCTGGATAGCCCTGCTCTCTTGGCCCTAGCTTCCAGGGGTACATCTCATGCCTCACCCCATCCACTGACACCTACGCCCCAGAGATCCTGTAACACCCTCCCCCCACCCCCAGAAATTCCCATCTCATCAGTGATGACCAGGTCTACCTGCACCTGGAGGAGGAGCTACCACAGGTACCACCTGCACCTAGAGGAGGATGTGAGTGTGTGGACTTTAAGCTAGACAGCCCTGCTCTCTAGTCCTTAGCACCCAGGGGCACATCTCATGCCTCTCCCCCCGCCCAGACATCAAAGCCCCAGAGACCCAGCGGCACCCTCCCCACACCCTCAAACATCCCCTGAGGCATCAGTGACCATCAGAGCCACAGGCCCCACCTGCACCAAGTGGAGGAAGAGATGGTAGACTACAGTGTCAGAATATATTCAACAACATAAAGAGCAATATGGCACCACCAGAAACCAGTGGTTCTATGACTACAAGATATTGGCCGGGCGGTGGTGGCGCACGCCTTTAATCCCAGCACTCGGGAGGCAGAGCCAGGCGGATCTCTGTGAGTTCGAGGCCAGCCTGGGCTACCAAGTGAGTCCCAGGAAAGGCGCAAAACTGCACAGAGAAACCCTGTCTCGAAAAACCAAAAAAAAAAAAAAAAAAAAAAAAAAGATATGAACACCCCAATGTAGAAGCAGAAGAACACAACCTAAAAAATATCTTTATAAAGAGGATAGAGGCCCTTTAAAAGGAAATGAAAAACTCCCTTAAGGAAATGGAGGAAAAGACAAATAAAAAATTGGAAGAGATCAATAAATTCTTTAAAGAGAGCCAAGAAAAACAAACAGGTGAAGGAAACAGTTCAAGACTAGAAAATTGAAATAGAGGCAATAAAGAAAACACAAACTAAGGGAATTCTGGAGGGGGAAAATCTGAGTAAATCATAAGGAACTACAGATGCAGGCATAACAAACAGAATACAAGAGAAGGAAGAGCGAATCTCAAGTGTTGAAGATATGATCGAAGAAATAGATTCATTATTCTGCAAAATCAAACAAATTCTTAACACAAAACATCCAGGAAATCTGAGACACCATGAAAAGACCAAATCTAAGAATAATAAGGAAAGAAGAAAGAGAAGAATTTCAGCGAAAGGCATAGAAAATACATTTAACAAAATCATAAAAGAAAAATTTCCCAACCTAAAGAAGAACATGCCTATGAAACTACAAGAAGCTTACAGAACACCAAATAGACTGGACCAAAACAAGTCCCCTCGCCATATAATCATCAAACCACTAAACATACAGTATAAAGAAAGAATATTAAGAGTTACAAAGAAAAAAGTCAAGTAATATATAAAGGCAGACCCATCAGAATTACACTCAACTTCTCAGTGGAGACTCTGAAAGCCAGAAGGCCCTGGACAGACTTTCTGCATACACTAATAAACCATGGATAGCAGGCCAGACTACTATACCCAACAAAGCTTTCAATCATCATAGATGGAGAAAACAAGATATTCCATGACAAAACCAGATTTAAACAATACCTATCCACAAAGCCAGCCCAACAGAAAATACTAGAAGGAAAACTCCAACCCAAGGAAGTTAGGTGCATGCACAAAAACACAGGCAATACATAATCTCACACCAACAAACCCCAAAGAAGGGAAACACACAAGCACTACCACTACCAACCCCCAAACCGAAAATAGCAGGAATTAACAAGTACTGGTTATGAATATCCCTTAACATCAATAGACTCAATTCACCTATAAAAAAGGCTCAGGCTAACAGAATGGATATGAAAACAGGACCCATTTTTCTGCTGCATACCAGAAAGACACCTCAACCTCAAAGACAGACATCATCTCGGAGTAAAGGGTTGGGAAAAGATTTTCCAATGAAATGGACCTAAGAAACAAGCTGGTATAGCTATCTGCATATCTAACAAAATAGACTTCAAACTAAAATCAATCAAAAGAGATGGAGAAAGACATTTCATATTCATCAGAGGAAAAACCCATCAAGATGAAGTCTCAATTCTAAACATCTATGCCCCAAATATAAGAGCATCCACATTTGTAAAAGAAGCATGACTGAAGCTTAAATCACACATCAAACCACACACCAATAGTGGGAGACTTCAACACCCCACTCTCAACACTGGACAGATCTGCAAGACAGAAACTTAACAGGATTAACAGAAATAAGGTAACACATGTTATGACTCAAATAGACATAACAGACATGTATAGAACATTTCATCCAAACACAAAAGAATGTACCTTCTTCTCAGCACCTCACAGAACCTTCTCTAAAATTGACCACATACTTGGTAACAAAGCAAACCTCAACAGATAAAAAAAATGGATTAGCCCCCTGTTATCTTATGGGTTCACTATGGCTTAAAGTCAAAATTAAACAACAATACTAATGTAAAAAAGCCTACAAACTCATGGAAATTGAACAATGCTCAACTGAATCACCATGGGGTCAAAGAAGAAAGAAAGAAAGAAATTAAAGACTTCTTAGAATTCAATGAAATGAATGCAGAGCATACCCAAATTATGGTACTCTGTGAAAGCAGTTCTAAGAAGAAAGTTCATGGCACTAAGTGACTACATAAAGAGCATGGAGAAATCAAACTAGTGATTTAACAGCACAACTGAGAGCTCTAGAACCAAAAGAAAAAAATCTCATCCAGGAAGAGTAGAGTACAGGAAATAATTAAATTGAGGGCTGAATTCAATAAAATAGAAATAAAGAGAACAATACAAAGAATCAATGACACAAAGGTTGGTTCTTTGAGAAAATCAGTAAGATAGACAAACTAACCAAAAGGCAGAGAGAAAATATCCAAATTAACAAAATTAGAAATAAAAAGGAAGATATAACAACAGACACTGAGGAAATTTGGAGAACCATTAGATCATACTTCAAAAGCCTGTTCTCCACAAAATTGGAAAATGTAAAAGAAGTGGACAATTTTCTGGATAGGTGCCAAATACCAAAATTAAGTCAAGAGTAGATAAACAATTTAAATAAATTTATAACCTCTAAGGAAATAGACTCGGTCATCAAAAGTCTCCAAACCAGAAAAAGCCCAGGACCAGATATTTTCAGCACAGAATTCTATCAGAATTTCAAAGAAAAGCTAATACCAGTACTCCTCAAGTTGGTCCACACTATAGAAACAGAAGGAACATTGCCAAACTCTTTATGAGGTTACAGTTTCCCTGATACCAAACCAAACAAAGACACAACTAAGAAAGAATTACAGACCAGTCTCCCTCATGAACAATGAAACAAAAATACTCAAATTCTGGCAAACTGAATCCAAGAACATTTCAGAAAAGTCATCCACCATGATCAAGTAGTCTTATTTCCAGAGATGCAGGCATGGTTCAACATACGAAAATTTGTAAATGCTATCCACCATATAAACAAACAGAAAGGAAAAAAAAACACATGATCATCTCATTAGATGCTGAAAAAGCCTTTGACAAAATCCAACCCCTTCATTATAAAGGTCTTGGAGAGATCAAGGATATAAGGAACATACTGAAACATAATAAAGGCAGTATACAGCAAGCCTACAGCCAACACCAAACTAAATGGAGAGAAAGTCAAAGCAATTCCACTGAAATCAGGAAACAAGACAAAACTGTCCACTCTCTCCATTATCTATTCAATATAATATTCATAGTTCTATCTATAGCAATAAGACAAAAGGATATCAAGGGGATACAAATTGGAAAGGAAGAAGTCAAACTTTCACTATTTGCAGATGATGTTATAGTATACAAAAGTGACCCCAAAAATTCTACCAGTGTGCTCCTATAACTAATAAACTTCTGTAATGTGGAAGGATATAAGATTAACTCAAGAAATCAGTAGCCCCCCTATATACAAATGATAAACAGGCTGAGAAAGAAATAAAAGAAGCATCATTCTTAACAATAGCCATAAACAACATAAAATATCTTGGGGTAACTCTAACTAAACAAATGAAAGACATGTATGACAAGAAATTCAAGTCTTTAAAGAAAGAATTTGAAAAAGATATCAGAAACTGGAAAGATCTCCCATGTTCATGGATAGGTAGGATTAACATAGTAAAAATGGCAATCTTACCAAAAGCAATCTACAGATTCAATGCAATCCCCATCAAAATCCCAAAACAATTCTTCACAGACCTGGTTAGAACAATGCTCAATTTCATATGGGAAAACAAAACACCCAGGATAGACAAAAGATAGACAATAAAACAACCTCTGGAGGTATCACAATCCCTGGCTTCAAGCTCTAATATAGAACTACAGTAATAAAAACAGCTTGGTATTGGCATAAAAACAGACATGTAGACCAATGGAAATGAATCGAAGACTCTGACATTAATCCAAACACCTATGAACCCCTGAATTTGACAAAGAAGCTAAAACTATACAAAAGAAAGAGTCTTCAACAAATGGTGCTGGCAAACCTGGATGTGGACATGTAGAAAAATGAAAATAGATCCATATCTATCCTCATGCAAAAAACTCAAGTCCAAATGGGTCAAAGACCTCAACATAAATCCAGTTACACTGAACCTGATAGAAGAGAAAGTAGGAAGTAGCATCCAATGCATTGGCACAGGAGACCACATCTTAAATATAACACCAGTAACACAGACACACATAGCAACACTTAATAAATGGGACCTCTTGAAATGGAGAAGCTTCTGTAAGGCAAAGGACACAGTAAATAAGACAAAAATGGCAGCGTACTGAATGGGAAAAGTTCTTCACCAACCACACATCTGACACAGGACTGATCACCAAAATATATAAAGAACTCAAGAAACTAGACATCAAAATACCAAATAATCCCATTAAAAATGGGGTACAGAGCTAAACAGAAGTCTCAACAGAACAATATCAAATGGCTGAAAGACATTTAAAGCATTGTTCACCATCCTTAGCCTTCAGGGAAATGCAAATCAAAATAACATTGAGATATCATCTTACACCTGTCAGAATGAATAAAATTAAAATCACTGATGACAGCTTATGTTGGAGAGGATGTGGAGTTAGCAGACACACCTCCATTGCTGGTGGGACTGCAAATTTATATAGCCATGTTGGAAACCAGTAGTTGGTTTTTCAGAAAATTGTGTATCAATCTTCCTCGAGACCCAGCAATACCACTATTGAATGTATACTGAAAAGATGCTCAACCATACCACAAGCAAACTTGAAATAATCATCCTGAGTGAGGTAACTCAGAACCAGAAAGACAAACACAGTTTGTACTCACTCTTAAATGGATATTAGATGCAAAGTAAAGGATAACCAGGCTACAGTCCACAACCCTAGAAGGACACACATGGAAAGGCCCCAGGAAGGGAAAATAGTTAAGATCTTTGAGGTAATCTGGGAGGGAGGATAAAGGAAAGGGATAGGGGATGTGAACAGAAGGGCCTGAGATGGCCGAGTTGAGGGAGGGACAGAGAGGGAGTACAAAGGAAGAGATATCTTGGTAGAGGGAACACTGAGAGGATTAGGGAGAAACTTAGTACTAGGGAAATCCTGAGGAATCCACAAGGATGTCACCAACTAAGACTCCTAGCAATAATAGAGAGGGTGCCTGAACAACCTTCCCCTGTAATCAGATTAGTGACTACCCTAAATGTCACCCTAGAACCTATATTCAGTAATTGATAGAAGCAGATGCAGTGATCCACAATCTAGCACTGGGCTGAAATCCTAGACTTCAGTTGAAGAGAAGGAGGAGAGATCACAGGAGCAAGTGAGGTCAAGATCATGATGGGGAAAACCACAGAGACAGCTGACCCAAACTGGTGGGAGGTCATGGACAGCTGGGGAACATGCATGGGATGGAATGAGGCCCTCTGAACATGAGTGACAGTTACGTGGCTATATCTGTTTGAGGAGCTCCTGACAGTGGACCAGGACTTTTCCCAGGTGCATGAAATGTTTTTTTGGAACAAATTCCCAAGGGTGGTATACCCTGCTCAGCCTTGATAAGGGGGGTGGGGTGGGTGTTGGGTGGTGGGTGGATGGGGGAAGCTTGGTCCTTCCTCAGCTTAGTATGCCAGACTTGGTTGGCTTCCAAACAGAGGCCTTACCCTCTCTGAGGAATGGATGGTGCAGTAAGATGGGGGCAATTGAGGTGGGGTGGGAGGAGAGGGTGAGCTGGGACTGGTATGTAAAATGAAAAAAAGAACTTTTTTTAAAGATAGAAAGAAGGAAAGAGGGAGGGAGGGAGGGAGGGAGGGAAGGGAGGAAGGAAGGATGAAAGAAAAATACAAAAGTCCTTGAAAATTACAAGATCTTATGAAAAGACAAATTAGTAGTGAAGACTAAATGGTATAAATTTGGCAAACTAGGTTTAGGTTTCTTTTGCAATTTATTGCTTTGGTTTATAAATCAGATTTTTATTAAAATATGTGACTTTGCTAATTTATTTTTCCTATGGGTATTCTTTACCACACATGCAACATACTGGGCAAATACTGAGTCTAAAACCTCAGCAATAACTGAATTCTAGACCCAGGTACAACGTTGACTAAATAAATGACTTATAAATCAGATAATTTTTCCTTAGCATAGGAATTATAATACCAGTTGTACTTTCCTTGTGAAGATTTTTAATTTAATTTTTATGTTTTTGAGAATATCATGCATGAGAACTATATTTACATCATTTGTCCCTTCAGACTTCTCCCCAACTCTTTTAATGCCCCTTACTCCCTTTCAAATTCATGACCTCTTCTTTATTACTGTAGCATATGAAACTCAGTATATATATAAATGTGAATATATAAAACATACTGATACATATATATTTATATTGTATATGCACAATACATTTGTACTGTATTCCAAAAATAAAAACAGCATGTTATTGGCTCAAAAACGTCATTGTTGATCAATGGAATCAAATTGAAGGTCCAGACACATCCACACACCTATAGACACTTGATTTTTAGGAAAGAAGTCAGCAACACATATTGGAGAACTTGAATAAATAGTGCCAGTCAAACGGGATGTCTGCATGCAGAACAATGACAATAGATACATACTATAACCTTGCACAAAACTCAACTCCCTGTGGATCAAACTCATCAACATAAAACCACATATACTGAACCTAATAGAAAAAAATGGGGAATAGTCTTGAGCTCATCAGCACGAGAAAGAACTTTCTGAACAGAACACCAATAACACAGCCACTAAAAACAAGAAGTAATAAATGGAACCAAATGGAACTGAAAAGTTTCTGTTTGGCAAAGGACACCATCACAGGGACAAAATGACAACCTAGAGAATGGGGAAAGATTTTTACTAACTACACACACAATAGATGGATAATATTTAAAATACGTAAAGAACTAAAAAAAACTGAACATCAAGTAAACAATTAACTCAGCTAAAAATGGAGTATAGATCTACACAGAGAATTCTCAAAAGTGGAAATACAACCTCCACTTCAGGATGCCTTTATCTTGTACCCACCCTTCCTAATCCTCAGTCCCCCAAAGAGCAGGATCAAGGAACTCTGCACAAAGCTTAGTTCACACCACGAAAGTTTGCTTAAATGAACCAAATCATCTGCCTTTTTGGCTCTCGTATTCTCAAAGACAGATGGAACATGGCTTCTGTGATCTACTTAACTAGAGTTAAGGCTTTCGAGGATCTGACTATGACTTCAGAGGCAAAGAAAATTGCCTAAGGGGATTTGAGGGTCTCCATCTTCTGGTGTCCCATCAGGTAACCCTTGTTACTGTAGTGATTTTAATTCAAACACCAGGAAGATGCTTCATAAAAGCCACAGCATGAATGATAGCACAGGTGGTGGCCTCATCCATGGGATTCCTGCTAACTCAGTTAGTAATAATCCTTATCTGAACTATATTTCCAGCTACAAGACTCAAATAAGCTTTACATATGGGGAATCTTCAAAAGTCTGATGACTCCAATTCCCTAATCATGACTCCAATTCCCTAATCAGGATTTAGTAAGTTACCTATAATTTTTATGTCTTTCTCCTCATTATTTTACACATTCCTAGGAATCCATCTTAACATATCCCTTATGTTCCTTGTGCTCTCTAAATACTAAACACATCTTAGTGTTGTCAACTGGCTTGCCACAAAAATAATACAAAACACACTTTACCTGTCAGTTCTCTTAATAATTATACCAAGTTTTCCCTTGATCTCATAATCCCTGAAACATTAATTTATCATTGATTTGGCTTACTATAAAATTAAGCAAAACATTAGATTTTAGATCAAGTAAAAAAAGCCTACTAATGCTTACTTACAAGAACATATAAAAGAAGCAATATCCAGGCTGATATGCACAGAATACCAAAATGGAGAGTGTAAAAGTCAAGAGATCATGGGGATCCAAACTCCAACAGATACATCTATATCCTAGCTCCTACATCAATAGCTCCAGAAATATTGTGGGAGAGGGGTCAGAAAGGTGAGTGCCAGAATACCAGGAAGTGTGCTGTGAAACAGTTTCTTCTAGAAATGGCTTCATAAACAAGACCAGAACAATGAACATGTTGATAGGAATGTGGGAAATTTTGAAAGAGTTCCACCTGTAGACACAGAATTAGCCTCAAACAAGGAAGAACTCACTAACTGATCATCCAACACAAATTGGTCAGCCCTTCTCATGGCTATTCCTGGTTGCCAATTTTGGAATCCCCTGAAGAATATACCAGTGAAGGAATGAACTTGCCAGTGAGAGTGAGAACAAGAAGTCAAAGAGCAAAGATAACAGAGTTTCCTTCTTCCATGTTCTTTATACAGGCTGTCACCAGCTAAGATTTAAGGTTGATTCTCAAACCTCAAAACTTCTGAGTTTAGGTGAGGCTTCCCACTTCAAATGATTCAATCAAGAAAATTCCCTCACAAGAAAAATCACAGCCTCTTGGGTTTTAGTTAATCAAACATTTTTTTCATCTTTCTTTTGTTTATTTTTTTTTAGACAGGGTTTCTCTGTGTAGCATTGGAGCCTATTTTGGAACTCACTCTGTAGACCTGGCTAGCCTCGAACTTATAGAGTTCTGCCTGCCTGTGCCTTCTGAATGCTAGGACTAAAGATATTTGCATCACTGTCTTGCTTCCCCATCTATTAAAAACAAAAGAAAAACAGAAAGGAGAGTGGGTAAAGAGAGGGGATGAATCTCAAAGAAATTGTATTTGAGGTAAATTTGATAAAAATTAGTTGAACACATTCTCAAGAATTATTAAGAATTTTTTAATATTGATATTTGCTAAAATCACAGATTGATATCATTAATTGTTAAATTACAAAATGAAAAGTGGAGATTTCTATGTTAGTCCTCAGGAGGCAGTATTTTTTTCCTGGTTCTTTCAACTGGAAGGTTCTGCCTGCGCCCCCAACTTTGGGTACTGGGCTCTGCATCATGCCAACATGGTGGACCACAGTCCAGTGCTCATGCTCAATCAAAATACCAAACATGAATCTGGAAGAAAAGTTCAATCTGGAAATATCAATGCTGCTAAGATAATTGCAGACATCATCCAGATATGTTTGGGACCTAAATCTATGATGAAGATGTTTTTGGACCCAATGGGAGGCATGGTGATGACCAATGATGGCAATGCCATTCTTTGAGAGATTCAAGTCCAGCATCCAGCAGCCAATTCCATGACTGAAATTAGGAGGACCCAGGATAAAGAGGTTGGAGATGGAACCACATCAGTAATTATTCTTACAGGAGAAATGCTCTCTGTGGCTGAGCACTTTCTAGAGCAGCAGATGCACCCAACAGTGGTGATCAGTGCTTACTACATGACACTGGATAATATGATCAGCACTCTGAATAAAATCAGTACCCCATTGATGTCAAAAACCATGATATAGTGCTGAACATCATCAATAGCTCTATTACTACAAAAGTCATCAGTCAATGGTCTTTTTTGGCATGCAATATAACCCTAGATGCTGTCAAGACTATGCAGTTTGAAGAGAATGTCGTAAAGGAAATTGACATCAAGAAGTATGCAAGAGTGGAAAAAATCACTGAGGTCAATATTGAAGACTTGTGTGTCTGACATGGAGTCATGATTAACAAGGATGTGACCCATTCACATATGCACCACTGTATCAAGAACCCTAAGTTTGTGCTACTAGATTCTTCTTTGGAATACAAGAAAGGAGAAAGCCCGACTGACATTGAGATTACATGAAAGGAGGAATTCCCCTGAATCCTGCAAATGAAAGAAGAGTACATCCAGCAGTTGTGTGAGAACATTATCCAGCCGAAGCCTGACATGGTCATCGCAGAGAAGGGCATCTCAGATTATAGCTCAGCACCACCTCATTCAGGCCAATGTCACCGCCATTGGCAGAGTATAGAAGACAGACAATAATTGCATTGCTGGAGCCTGTAGAGCATGGATAGTAAGCCCATCAGAGGAACTGAGAGAAGAAGATGATGGTACAGGCACAGGCCTATTGCAAATCAAGAAAATTGGAGATGAATACTTCACATTCCTCACTGAGTGCAAAGACACAAAGCCTGCACCATTCTTCTTAGAGGAGCCACCTCGGGGATACTGTCAGAAGTAGAAAGCAACCTCTAGGACGCAAAGTAAGTTTGCCAAAACATTCTGGACCCTCAGTTGGTACCTGGTCATGGAGCCTCAGAGATGGCTGTGGCCCATGCCTTGAAAGAAAACTTTAAGGCCATGACTGGTGTGGAACAATGGCCATATAGAGCTGTGGCCCAAGCTTTAGGTTATCTCTCGTACCTTGATCTAGAACTTCGGGGCAAGTACCATGCATTTACTTACCTCCCTTCGAGCCAAGCACACACAGGAGAGTTGTGATTCTTGGGGTAGGAAGGGTGAGACTGGTTCTTCAGGGGACATGAAAGAGCTGGGTATATGGGAGCCGTTTCCTGTGAATGTACAAACGTACAAAAACACAGTGGAGAGTGCAGTTCTGCCTCTGCAGATTGATGACATTGTCTCTGGCCACAAGAAGAGGTGCTGGCAAAGTTGTTCTCCAGATGCTGGCCAGGAGTGAGTGGTGGGCAAGGTGACTTCAATGTGCAGAACCAGCAATCTCCACATTTCCTGTGCCAGAGATCCAGGAACACTGTGGACATCTTTGTTTGCAAAGGATCAAGTTGAGGGGCAGCCCGCAGTCTGTCCCATTTCAGTTTCTAAAAAGCACTGACATGTATCTCTTCTCTGTTGTATCCTTTCCATTTAGTTTGCTTCCAATAATTAAATCTAAGACATTTGATAGAAAAAAAAAACAAAACAAAAGGAAAAGCCAAAATATAAGTATACCACAAAGTATTTAGATATAGCGAAGTGTTGTAGCAGAATTACTCTGTATTTTTTAGACAAGTTCCTATTGTATGTCCTAGGCAGGCCTTGAGGTAAAACTCCTCCTGCTTCCACAGCCCATTCCCTAGGACACTAGGATTAAAGGTGTGAGCTACCACACCCAGCTAAACAGGAACTCAGGGAACCTTATTTTGCAGATTTGATTGTGGATACTGGTCATAGATTTAATACAATCTTTCATCCATTTAGAATACTGCTATTTACAGGAGCTCCCCTACAGCAAGCATTATGTGGGCTCACCTACAAAAGCAACATGGGAGGAAGTGGGCATGGTCTTTAGAGAGTATATAAGGACAATCTAGGGGCCAGCCAGGTTCATTCTTCTCTAGACCAGACAGAGTGTGTTTCTGTAACTTCTGGCTCCTAGACTACTAGATCTATCACCACCATACATTGAGTATCATACCCAAGATCTGAGCTAATATTGTATCTACAACTAAAAAGTGCTGAGGCCAGAGACAACTCCTTGGGTGAGTGCACAATTAACAGGTGCAATGTCATTGATATTTTCTAATTTTAATTTATTACCAAACTAAGTTTTCTGCTTAAAAATGCTTAATATTTTGCTATTTATCAAAAGAGATTCTACTCCCATTTGGTCATCTTTCTTCATAAATATACTGTGAATTGCAGCTGTATATAATTTAATTTATACATATACAGTCTTTCATTGCTCTGATGTTCTACTACTCAATTTTGATGTTTTTCTAAATTATAAAACATTTTTAGAGTGTTTCTGATGTACTTCATACATGCAACATGGACATCTCTAAATTATTGTACACATATAATATATAAAAATAAATACTCTGAATGGGTTGAAAATTACTAGTGTTTAGAGATTTGTTATATAAATACTATGTATAAAAGTGAAAACTCATGATTTATCAAAGGAAAATATTTTAGTATTTTTCTGTTGTAAACTTTAGGAAGATATTATTACCGTGTGAAGTAATGTGTAGTCATAGTTTACCATCTTGGTTATTCCTGCTTTTGACTGATTTACTAGGTTAGAAGTATACATGTGATTAAATTAGAGAAAACTAGTCACAATATTCTATTCATGAAAGTTTATTCTAGTTAAAATCAGGTGCAATTTTTCAGTTCTTTGTTCACTTTTCATTATCTCTGTGTATTTATTACATTGGAATTAAGTATCTAATGTACAGAAAAAAATAGGGAAGGAGGGCCATCAGGTAAGTTAAAGAAGGAAGCATTGGAGTCTCCATCTCTTTTCTAAACTAACCTTCACAATGAGTATTAGTGTTGTATTTGAAGTATATAGGACCACCAGCTATGCCATTGATTCCATTTACTTCAGACACCAGAAGCTTAAGTTATTTGGAGGATATTTACCTCAATCAAACCAAGATTCTTCATTTGTGTAGATGTTGAAAGAGAAGGGCAATGGGCACCTGTTGATTAAATAGCCAAATCTCCAGTAGTCATGAGAGCCTCGTTTATGCCTCAAGGATTCATCCCTCAAACTCAACCCAGGAATTGTTATCTTTAGTAAACAAACAAGTTTCCCCAGAGAGTACCCTAGTATGCGACTCTATGGAATTTAAGAAACACAAGGAAACTTCTGTAGATATCTGTGAAGGATTATTAGAGGTAGATTTACTACACTTGGAAAGAACTACACTAATTGCTAATGAGATCACTTGATCATTCCATGGTTTGAGGTCTCAAACTGAAGGAAAAAAGAGAAAAAAACAGGAGCTGAGCAGCAAGTGTTCCTTGTTTTCTGCTTCCTGATTTTGAATGCCTTGAAAACACCTACCTCAACCTCCTACCACCATTTCTATCCTATAATGATGGACAATATACTTGAATTATGAGCCAAAATAATTTTTATTCTTGTTAGATATTTTTAGCTGAAAGAAGACAAGTAACTAATATTGCCTTCAAGTGTCAAGGAGTTGGACAGTAGTATGTGAACCATTAATACACTAAGATCAGAAATCAAGCAAAGGATTTACTTGGGACCATGTGAAGCGGGGAGTGTTTTCTTGGAAAGGCAACAAAGAATCATGTTTAACCTACCTATGTCAGTAGCAAAAGGCCAACATATGGACTTGAAGGAGTTTGATCTCTCCACAGTGTATAATTTTTTCATACTCACTGAGAGAGCATGTCTCAGATCATGAACCAAGGTACTAATTTGGATGGAGTCTCCAGAAATGATGCAGGTGGTAGGCCACAGAAGGTCATTAGATCAATCTATACTTCTGTCAAGAAAAAGAAACAGGAAAGATTAGCAACTACAATTCTATACTAATACTGACTTTTGGTCACCAAAAAATAAAGCTTGTTTTGCCATACACAGAATTAAATCACAACTTGAAGGAAATTTTTTGCAGTCTCTTGCTTCTCTGGGGTCCAATAATAGCAATTCTGTTTTCTTCCTTCAGAAAAATGGAGTCAGACATCTCACAAGCCTTCCAGAAAAAACTGCTTCATCTTCCTGAGCTGCCTGACAGACCCAGTCACCATAAGCTGTGGCCACAGCTTCTGTCGAGCCTGCCTCCACCTTTCCTGGGAAGACACCCAACTTCCTGTCCAATGCCCTATGTGCAGGGAACCATCCCAGAAGAAGGGCTTGAGAACCAACATTGTTCTAAAGAAGCTTGTGTCCATTACCAGAAAAGCCAGCCTATTGAAGGACCTGAGCTCTGAGGAGCATAAGTGTGTGACCCACGAGGATCCTAAGAGGATCTTCTGTGCTGAGAATAGGACCTTCCTCTGTCAACTCTGCTCAAACTCCCATGAGCACGGGGGACACAGACACTGTCCCATTGAAGCAGCTGCTGAGGATCAAATGGTAAGTGATGCTTCTGAGAGAACTTGCAAGCTGGAGAGAGGTAGGCTTAGCAAACCAGAGGAAGATGCTGGTCCTCATTATGACAAAGGCACTGTTTTCAGAATGGTCGTACTTTATTAACATCTAATGAAGAAAGGGTGACTAGGAATGTAAACATCCGTTGGGGGACCCATGAGTATAAAGATCATTTGTATTTTATGATACATTATGCCCAGGTCACTGGAAAGTGCAAAACTGAATTCATATTTTTTAAAAGTGTCTATGACTGGAGACTAAATTAGGAAAAATACTTTGTAGTCAGGTACAGCCAAACATCTGGGAATCCCAATCCTATGCAAATTACCGAGACATTAATCAAAATTATTAATCACTATACCTGAGCGAAGAGGTATGCTATATTTTCTATTTCTATATACTGAAATATAAAATTTAAGTTACAAATAGAAAAAATGAAGGAATATTGTGATCCTTCTACTCTCATTAAAGTAATTGTATTAATTGCCTAAGAGTCTGTTTATCAGTACTGTTTATCAAAAGTTGATATTCATTGTGTTTTACAGGACAGACTTATAAAGCAAATGGCATCTTTATGGGAGAAGAACCAAGAAAATCCAGAGAATATAAAGACAGTTTTAAACTTTGTTAATATATTAATGGTCATATAGAGTACTAACTAATTCTAGAAAAAAGGCTTCAATTAGCTGCCTATATATGTCTTTGTGTTCGAGTCTCTTATCAGTTTTCTGCAGGAAATCATGGCCAGGCTTAACATCAACTGAAGTCTCCAGGAAGAAGATGGGGCCCCACAACAACAATAGTTCCACATGGACAATAATAATATCACTAAGCTGACAAACATCATCTACAGATCAACTTTGGACTACAAAGTGCTCAGAGCAATTTTAAGAGGGCTAGCTGAGATGATCCAGTTTCAAAGACTACTTGAATAAGGACTTGAGATAAACCCTGAACTTTGGCATTATGCACAGACTGGATAACAAAGGATATAGCTACCTTTCCTAGAATTTGACGATTAACCCAAATTTTTTCTTTTTAGAATAAATAACATGTAATGCAATTTGCTGGTCCTTGAATGTTATTATTACCAACTATTAGGATATAAAGAAATGAAAGTTAGTAGTTAGATATTGCAATAGAACTTGTAGTCATATTAGGTGTGTTTTCAAGATCAAGCAGCTATATTCTAGATAGAAAGGTCATCTTCAAACCCTTCAGAGATCTACAGAATATGGCATTTAAAATGTTCTAATAACTTAGAAAATTTTTCTTTTTTGTTATGACTATGAGACATGTCAGCTCCTGGCAATACCAATCTACTTCAGAGAAAATTTGGTTGGAGCCATGTTAATTGGAGTATTCCATTGTTGCAACAGGTCTCAATCCCACAGGTTCATAGCTATGTTAGCCACATATGGTTTTAATTTTCCTCTCTGTCCTTCTGGACCTATACATTCAAGCCATCTTGCACTCTGTTTCACTTGAGATAATATTCCAATTCCTAACAGTTGAATGTTTACCTCCTGAAGAGGCCAAGTTAGATGACAAAATTCTGGTGCAATTATGGTAATGTCAGCAATGTGTCTACCAGACCAGACAACAAAACACCATTTATTTTTATTGTTAATTTAGGTCTTTGTTCATTTATAGAAGTTTGCCAAAATTTTTTTTTTATCATTTCTCCTGAATTTTCTGTTCTCTCTGTCTCAGCTGTTTCATCATCCTGAGAAGCCTGATTTATTCCATTAGGCATTTGGTCATTTAATTGCTCTGAATAGGGGTTTCCTCTAAGACTGCAGGAAAGGTCTGGATTTGCTGTGGGAGCCTGCCTGAGGCCCTTCTGGAAGTTTCCCTAAGTATTACCTTGCCTGTCCCTTGTTGATCTACGTTCATTGTTTCAGTGTTTTTCCTTACCACACCTTCTGCATACTCCAGAAGGAAGGGGCATTCTGTTGCATTTGTTCCTTGAAGAAACATTGTTTCTAGGAATGTCCTGTTTATAGTCCCTTTTTAAATGTCCTTGCTTCCACATCTAAAACATCAAAACTTTTGAAATTGCTTCTCCTATCTACAAGTCATCATGGTCATGAGCCTCAACATTAACCCTGTCTCTAATCCAATCTTCCAAGGGTACAGATCTTGCCTTTAATGGCCTGATTATTCTCTTGCATGCTGCATTTGAATTCTCAAAAGACAAAGATTCAATTATTATCTGACTAGCTTCTGAATTCGGGACCATTCTCTTTACTGCTGAAGTCAGTCTTTGTAAGAAATCTGTGAAAGATTCTTTTAGGCCCTGTATAACTTTTATAAATGACTCAGTTTTCTTTCCTGGTTCCTCAATTCTGTCCCATCCATTCAAGGCTGCCATTCAACATAGAATTAGGGTTTGGTTATCATATAAACATTGTGTTTGTATTGCAGCATATTGGCCTTTTCCAACAAGATGATCCTGGAAGATTTATATATCTTTAGCCCTCCATCGAATTTCTATGCTTTTAGCTTCCTCTTTGAACCACATTTCCCACTGCAGCTGTGCCCGTTTTGCAGAACAGCATTTACCAGCTCTCGCCAGTCCTGTGGTATAATCTTATTACAAGTTGACCAGGAGTTTAACATTTGCTTTACAAATGGGGAACGCATGCCATAAGATACTATTGCCTCCTTAAACCTTTGTAAATCTAACATTTCAATTGGAGTCCAAATATTTAATGCATTAATTTGACCAGGTACCTCCTGTACGATTACTGGATAAATTAAGGGTGATTGTGTGAAAACAGGATTTCTTTCTGTAACCTTATAATTCAATCCTGAAACAATTTTACCATTATTTTCTTCTATCTGAATCTGAATTTCTCTGTAATTCATTTTAACAGGTTTTTCTAAAGCTTTTATCCTGGCACTTAAATTGACTATCTTTTTAAATAATAAAATAAGGATAAGGAAAGTAATAATGTGCATAATCCCATCATCATTAATCTTCTAATATAGTTGTTCCATTTTCAGATTGCCTAAAATTTTATTAAACAAAGCCCAATTTTCTTCCAGTGTACACATAATAACCTTTTTTTATGTGAAAAAAATTTTAAATAGTTTTCTCCTTTAAAATATCTGATATCTTAATTGACTTACCAAATCTGCATAGAACAGTAGAAATCTGAGGGAATTTCAAAACAGCTACCTAGCATCCAAAGTGGGAATCCAAAGAGAGAGAGAGAGAGAGAGAGAGAGAGAGAGAGAGAGAGAGAGAGAGAGAAGAAAAGAAAAGAGAGAAAGAAAGAAAGAAAGAAAGAAAGAAAGAAAGAAAGAAAGAAAGAAAGAAAGAAAGAAAGAGTTGCCACAAGTCACAAGTTCTGGCTAAAAGCTTAAATCCAACCACATGTTCCTGCTTTAGCCGAATCAAGTCTGGGCTCCAGCTTCCTTAAGCTCTGATCACATGTGTTGGCGTTTTGGCCTCAAGGAGCTATATCCGCAGTTGCATGTAGCTGTTGTAATTACAGTCGAGTGCAGCTGACCAGTAGCTCTGGCAGGCCTGAGTTGTGTGTAGCACCAGCATTAAGCAAGTAGCTCCAGCTGTGGTAACTGCTTGTAGCTATGGTCGGTCAGGCCTAGGGCCTAGGCCAAGCTGCCTCGAGATGGGGAACCAGGCCCACCAAGGCCTCCAAGCCCAGCCAAACCAAGCCAAGCTGAATGGTTTTTAATGAAACCTTGCCACATGGGTGCCAAATGTAGATGTAACAGTCTTATTATTAAATAAGAAACATAGAGCCAAATGCAGAGTTAAAAGCCCAAGAGGTCAGAGCAGCAGCCAAGAGCTAAGAACAAGACCATCTTCTTACCCCTGGC
Organism: Peromyscus californicus insignis; assembly: GCF_007827085.1. Taxonomy (NCBI): domain Eukaryota; kingdom Metazoa; phylum Chordata; class Mammalia; order Rodentia; family Cricetidae; genus Peromyscus; species Peromyscus californicus. The sequence continues at coordinate 83,674,284 of NW_026294402.1, read as the reverse complement.
TGTCGCTGTCATCCTTCCCCTCACAAAGAGACCTTCTTCCTGTGTATCTATCTTTTTATTGACTTTCTGTTCTGCCTTCTCATTGGTTGTAAACCCAACCATATGACCTCCTCATCACTGCCTGTCTATACAGACCTCCAGGTCTTCTATGGTTGGTATTGAGATTAAAGGTATGTGTCTCCATGCTGGCTGTATCCTTGAACAGACAGATATCTGCCTGTCATGTGATCTGGATTAAGGGCGTGTGCTACCACTGCCAGACTTCTGCTATGGCTTGCTATTAGCTCTGACCTCCCAGGCAACTTTATTTATTAACATACAAATAAAATCACATTTCAGCACAAATAAAATATCACTATAGATGTTCATTCAGCATTATATCACGGTTATTGACATGAATGGGGTACTGATTTTATTCAGAGTGCTGATCATATCATCCAGTGTCATGTAGTAAGCACTGATCACCACTGTTGGGTGCATCTGATGCTCTAGAAAGTGCTCAGCCACAGACAGCATTTCTCCTGTAAGAATAATTACTGATGTGGTTCCATCTCCAACCTCTTTATCCTGGGTCCTGCTAATTTCAATCATGAAATTGGCTGCTGGATGCTGGACTTGAATCTCTCAAAGAATGGCATTGCCATCATTGGTCATCACCATGCCTCCCATTGGGTCCAAAAGCATCTTCATCATAGATTTAGGTCCCAAACATGTCTAGATGATGTCTGCAATTTTCTTAGTAGCATTGATATTTCCAGATTGAACTTTTCTTCCAGACTCACACTTTGTATTTTGACTGAGCACAAACAATGGATTTTGGTCCATCATGTTGGCATGATACAGAGCCCAGTACCCAGGGCTGGGGGATCAGGAAGAACCTTCTGGAGGGAAACAACCGTGAAGAAAACCTCATTATTTGTTTCTTTGTTTTTCCATACTTACTAGAAGTACTAATTTAGTTATTAAGCTTAGAGTATAAAATAGACTAGTCTTAGGAACTAAGGGTCTAGGTTAGAGTTAGAAAGCTCTTTTAAGTATGCTAAGGACCCTCACTTGGATCTAGCATCATAAAAATATGATCTAGCTGTGGAATTTCTTTTAATGCCATCAAGCAGGAGCACAGATATGTATTGTGCTGGCTAATTTAATGTAAACTTGACATATGCTATTTTTATTTTTTGAGACACAGTTTCTCTGTGTAGCCTTGGCTCTCCTCTACACATCCCAAGTACTTTGATTAAAGTTGTATACCACCAACACTTGAAAAAAAAACTCTTTCTCTTTCTCTTTTTTTCTTCTTTCTTTCTTCCTTTCATTTTTGCTTGCTTGCTTTTATTTGTTATTTGAGACAAGGTATTTTTGTGTAGCCTTGTAAGTTCTGGATCAGGCTATAAACCAAGGTGTTCTTGAATTCACAGATATCTCCCTGTCTCTGCTTTCCCAGTGCTGGGATTAAAGGCTAATGTCACCACCACAAGAAAGATCCCCCTCTTTCTATTTGGGTTGGTTCAAGAACAGGTTTCTCTCTGTAGCCTTCTCTGTTACAGAACTTCAACTGTAGACTAGGCTGGCCTCAGACTCAAAGAGATCTGTCTACTCTGCCTCCCTGGGGCTAAGATTAAAGGAATGAAAATCTGCTGCTGGCCCACAATTCTTTTTTTTTTTATTAAGAAAATTTTTCATTCATTTTACACACCAATCAAAGATTCCACTCTTCCCTCCTCCCACACCCCAGCCTCCCCATCCCAACCCACCTACCAGTTTCCCCAAAAAGAAGGCAAGGCCTCCCATGAGGAGTCACATCCAGTAGAGTCAAATCCAATCCCTTGCCCCTGTCTGAAGATTGCCAAAGGTTTTGCATCATAGATAGGGGGTTCCAAAAAGCCTGCTCATGCACCAGAAATGGATTCTGATCCTACTACCAGGGTTCACCCCCAAACAGATCAAGCTTCACAACTGTCTAGCCATGCAGAGGGACTACTCTAGTCCCATGCAGGCTCCATGGTTATTGATGCAGCATTCATGAGTTCCCACTAGTTTGGTTTAGTCATTTCTAAAGGTTTCTCCATCATGATCCTGATACACTTGCTCATAGAATCCCATATCTCTCTCTTTGGCTGGACTCCTAGAGCTCAGCCTGGTGTTTGTCTGTGGATCTCTGCATCTGCTTCTATCAGGCATTGGAGAGAAGCTCTGTGATGATGTTAGTGTATTCACTGGTCTGATCACTGGGGTAAGCTAGTTCAGTTCAGGCAACTTCTCCACTATTTCTAGCAGTCCAAGCTGGGTTCATCCTTGGGGATTCCTGGCAACTTCTCAAGGACCAGGTTTCTCACTATACCCATGATATATCTCTCTATTGTGGTATCTCTTTCCTTGCTTTCCCCATCCATCCCTGTTCTAGCTCAATCATCCCATTCCCTTATGTTATCATTCCCTATCCCCTACCCTCCATTGCCCACCCCTCATACCCCATTTACTCATGGAGATCTGATCTATTTCCCCTTCCCAGGGTGATCCATGCATCTCTCTTTGGGTTTTCCTTACTAGCTAGCTTCTCTGGAGTTGTGGGTTGTTGTCTGATTACCGTTTGATTTACACCTAGAATCCACTTATGTGTGGGTACATACCATGTTTGTCTTTCTGAGTCTGGGTTACCTCACTCAGGATAATATTTTCTAGTTCCATCCATTTGCCTGTAAATTTCATGATGGCATTGTTTTTCTCTGCTGAGTAGTACTCCATTGTGTATGTGTACCACAATTTCTTAATCCATTCTTAGGTTGAGGGGCATCTAGGTTGTTGCCAGGCCACCAATTCTTTAGAGATATTGAAAGGACAATCATCAGATTCATATGGAAATAAAAAACAAACAAAACCAAATACAAGAACCAAAAAAAGGCAAAAAACTCATGAAAACCAAAACAATCATGAACAATAAAAGAACTGTTGGATATATCACTATCATTGTTTGCAAATTGTATTACAGAGCTATAGTAATAAAAAGCTTGATGTCGCATAAAATAGACACATTGATCAATAGAAACAAATTGAAAATCTTCACATAAATTCATAAACTCATGCAAAATGGACACCTAATTTTTCATTATTAAAAAAGCCAAAAATGCATATTAAAATGTAGACAACATCTTTAACAAATGTACCTGGTCAAACTGGATGACCTCATGTAGAAGATTCCAAATACATCAATATTTATCACACTATATAGAACTCAACTCTAAATAGATAAAAAGACCTCAGCCAGATACATTGAATATGATAGAAGAGAAAGTGGAGAATAGCCTTGAACTCACTGGAACAGGAAAAGACTTTCTGGGTTTTTTTTTTTTTTTTGAGACAGGGTTTCTCTGTATAGCTTTGCGCCTTTCCTGGATCTCGCTCTGTAGACCAGGCTGGCCTTGAACTCACAAAGATCTGCCTGTCTCTGCCTCCCGAGTGCTGGGATTAAAGGCGTGCACCACCACCACCCTGCGACTTTCTGAACAGAACAATAATAGCACAAGTACTAAGAACAACAATTAATAAATAGGACTTCATGGAACTGAAAAGATTCTGTTTGGCATAAAACACCATCACTGGGACAAATGGAAGCCTACAGAATAAGAAAAGAAGTTGAACTACTACAAAACAAATAAAGGGCTAATATCTTAAACACATAAAGAACTAAAAAAAACTGGATATCAAGAAAACAATTAATCCAGTTAAAAATGGAGTGTAGATATGAACAGAGAAATCCCAAAGGAGGAAACACAACAAACTCCACTTCAGGATGTCTTCTTCCTGTAGCCTCCATTCCTAAAACTGAGCCCACCATAGAGAAGGATTAGGGAGCTCCTCAAAAAGCTTCATTTGCACCCCAAGTTTTCCTTAAAGGAACCAAATCATCCAACTTCTTTTGCCCTGGTATTCCCAATGGCAGATTCGAAATGGCTTCAACTAGGGTTAAGGCTTTCAAGGATCTGGTGATGACTTTAGAGGCAAAGAAAATTGCCTCAGAGGAACCAAGAAGCTCCATCTCCTGATCTCCAATCAGGTAACACTTGTTACTATAGTGATTTTAATTCAAACACCAGGAAGATGCTACATAGAAGCCACAGCCTGAATGATAGAACAGGTCATGACTCCATCAATAAGATTCCTGCTAACTCCAGACAGAAATAATTTTTATCTGAACCATATTTATATTAGAAGACTCAAATACTTTACATACAGGAAATCATCATCATTCTGACAACTTCAGTTCCCTCACCCAGTATTTAATGGGTAAGTTATATGTAATATTAAAGTCTTTCTCATCATCTTTTTACACACTCTTGGAAGCTGTGTTAAGATACCCATTATGGTTCCTTGTGATCTCTAAACACTAAACACATCTCAGTGTTTACAACTTGCATGACAAAAAATACTGACCATTTTTCTTGTCTGTTTTCTTTGTAGTTATTCCTATCATTACTTGAACTCATAATCCATGAAACAATTTATTCTTGATTTGGTTTTTTTTTTTTGGTTTTTCGAGACAGGGTTTCTCTGTGTAGCTTTGGAGCCTGTCCTGGAACTAACTCTGTAGCCCAGGCTGGCCTTGAACTCACAGAGATCCACCTGCCTCTGCCTCCTGAGTGCTGGGATTTAAGGTGTGCTCCACCACCACCACCACCAGTCGACTTGGTTTACTATTAAGCTGTACAATACATTAGATTTCAGATCAAGTAAGAGAAGACTAGTCATGCTTATTTACAAGAACATAGAAAAGAATCAATCGGCATACAGGCAGACACTCACAGAATACCACAACTGGACAAAATGTAAAAATCAAGAGATCGTGGGGATCTGAACTCCAACAAATACATCTATATCCTTCATCAATGGCTCCAGAAATATTGTGGAAGAGGACTCAGAAAGACAGTGAGAGCCAGAATACCAGGAATTGTGCTGTGAAACAGACTCTCCTAGAAATGGCTGCATAAAAGAGACCAGAACAATAAATACGTTGATATGAATGTGGTTAATTTTGAGAGTCCAACACCTAGACAAAGAATTAGGCTCTATAAGGGACGAGCTCTGGAATGATCCATACACAAAGTGGTCATCCCTGCTGATGACTATTCCTTGTTGTCAATTTGACTACTTGTGAAGTTAACTAAAACCCAAGAGATAAGTATAGCAACCACCCTGAATCTAGAGAAACAAAACTAAATGAATATGGGCACACATACACACACACACACACACACACACACACACACACACACACACACACACACACACACACACAGAGAGAGACAGAGACAGAGAGAGACAGATAGAGACAGAGAAAAGTGGTTCAGTCTACAAGGGTGGATGTATCAGCTGGTCTTCAGTATACTTTGGAATTCCCCACAAAAAAAATAGGCTCTTATACCAGTGAAGGGATGAACTTGGCAGTGAGATTGAGAGCAAGAAGACAAAGAGCAAAGATGACAGAGTTTCCTTCTTCCATGTCCTTTATATAGGCTGCCACCAGCTAAGATTTAAGGTAGATGATTCAGTTGGGTATTATTCAGTTTCCATGAGATTGCAGGTTTTCTGTAGTTTTTGTTGTTGTTGAAATCCAACTTTAGACCATGGGGACCTACCTGGACTGAGTCTACCAGGTTGACCTCAGTCTGTGGGGAAGGCTTTACCCTGGAGGAGATGGGAATGGGGGGGGGCGTTGGGGGGAAGGTGAGGGGGACGGGAGGGGGGAGAACAAGGGAATCCGTGACTGATATGTAGAACTGAATTGTATTGCAAAATAAATTAAAATAAATTAAAAAAAAAAAAAGAAAAAAAAAAGAAAAGCATACAGAAGTAAGTAAATTGAAAGGAAAATAAAATAATGAATTTTTAACAGCCTGAGCTTTGGATGTCACAGTCCAAAAGGTTATAACAGTAATACAAAGTATGGGACAATCTAGTAGATACTTAGATTTCATAAATCAATAAACATTATGTTCAGGAAATAAAAAAAAAAAAAGATTTAAGGTAGATTGTCACACCTCAAAACATCTGAGATTAGATGGGGCTTCCCACTTCAAAAGATTCAATCAAGAAAATTCCCTCATAAGAAAAATCTAAGACTCTTGGGTCTCAGTTAATCAAAATTTTTTTTCGAAACCTGGTTTCTTTGTGTATCTTTGGAGCACATCTTTGAAAACACTTTGTAGACCAGGCTAGCCTCTAACTCACAGAGATCTGCCTGCCTCTGCCTCCAGAATGCCAGGATTGAAGGTATGTGCACCCACTGCGTGGCTTCACCATGTATTTATTTAAAAAGAAAAAAGAAAAGAACAAACAGTTGAGTGGGTAGAGTGTGGGGTGAATCTCAAAGAAATCACAGTTGAGGTGAATATGATATAAAATGATTTGAACACAATTCTAAAGAATTTTTAAGAAATTTTTAATATTGATATTTGCTAAAATCACAGATTGATATCATTAACTGTGAAATTACAAAAGGAAAATCAAAAATATGAGCACACCATGAAATATTTAGAAACAGTGAAATATTGTAGCAAATTTTTTTAGAAAAGTTCTCACTGTATATCCTAGGCAGGCCTTGAACTAAAACTCCTTCTGCTTCAGCAGCTCATCCTCTGGGACTCTAAGGATTAAAGGTGTGAGCTACCACACCCAGCTAAGCAGGAACTCAGGAAACCTTGTTGTGGAGATTTGTTTGTGGATACTGGCCATAGAGTTAATTCAATCTTCTATCCATTTAGAATACTGCTATTTATAGGAGCTCAGCTACAACAAGCATTAGTAAAAGCAATATGGGAGGAAGTGGGTGTGGTCTTTAGAGAGTATATAAGGACACTCCAGGGCCCAGTCAGGTTCATTCTTCTCTACACCAGACAGATTGTGTTTCCATAGCTTCTGGCTCTCAGACTGCTAGATATATCTCCTCCACACATTGAAGATCATACCCCAGAGCTGAGCTAATATTGTTGTGTTTCCACTAAACACTGCTGAGGCCAGAGTCTATTTGTGGGTAAGTAGACAATTTACAGTTGGAAAGTCATTGATATTTCCTATTTTTAATGTATTACCAAACTGAGGTTTCTGCTTAAAATTGCTTAAATTTGGCTGTTTATCAAAAGAGATTCTGCTCTTATTTGGACATCTTTCCTCATAAATACACTGTGAGTTACAGCTATAGGTAAATTTTAGTATATATATATATATATATATATATATATATATGTATATATATATATATATATTCTTTGTTCTGATGTTCTACTTTTCAATTTTGATCTTTCTCTAAAGTTTAAAAGCATTTTAGAGCATTTCTGTATGTACTTCATATATATAAGATCAACACCTCTAAATTAATTTTATGGATAATATATAAAAATAATTGCTCAGATTAGATTGATAATTAGTAGTATTTAGAGATACATTCTAAAAATATTATATAAAAGTGAAAACTCATGATTTACCAAAGGAAAAAATTTTAGTATTTTTTGTTGTAAACTAGAGGAAAACATCACAGTGTGAAATAATGCTTGATAATAGTTTATATCTTGGAAGAACTGACTATTCCTGCTATAGACAGATTTATTAGGTTGGAAGTATATGTGTGATTAAATTAGAGAAAACTAATCACAATATTGTATTCAAAAAAGTAGATTCTGGTTATAATCTGGTGCAATTTTTCAATTCTGTGTTCAGTTTTTATTATTTCTGTGAACTCATGAATTATTTTGGAATGAAGTATCTAATGTACAGAAAAAAATACCAAATGAGGTCCATCAGGTAATTTAAGGAAGGCAGCATTGGAGTCTCCATCTCTTTTCTAAACTAATCTTGACAATGAGTATTAGTATTATTATCGATTTAAATACTAAAATCATTGACTCCATTTGCTTCAGACCCCAGAAGCTTAAGTTATTTGAGGGATGTTTATCTTGGTCAAACCAAAATTCTTTATTTGTGTAGATGTTTAAAGAGAAGGACAATGGACACCTGTTGATTAGATAGCCAATTCTCAACAGTCATGAGAACCTAATTTATGCCTCATGTTCATCCCATAAACTCAAGCCAGGAGCTGTATCTTTAGTAAACAAATGTTTCCCCAGAGAGTACCTTAGTATTGGACTCAATGGGATTTAGGAAAGACATGGAAACCTCTGGGGATGTCTAAAGGATTATTTGGTGTAGATTCAGTACACTTGGAAAAATCCACACTAAATGCTCAAGAGATCACTTGACCATTCCGTGGCTTGAGGTCTTAATCTGAAAAAAGAAATGGAACAGGAGCTGAGCAGCAAGTGTTCCTTGCTTTCTGCTTCCTGATTTTGGATGCCATGAGACCAGCTACCTCAAGCTCCTGCCATCATTTCTTCCCCACAATGATGAACAATATCCTTGAATTATGAGCCACCATAATTCTTATTCTCGTTACATATTTTCAACAAAAAGAAGATAAGTAACTAATATTGCCTTCAAGTGTCATGGGGCAGGACAGTGGCATGTAAAACTGTTGGACACTCACATCAGAAATCAAGCAAATCATTTATAATGGACCATGTGAAATAGGGAGTGTTTTCTTGGATAGACAACAAAGAAGCATGTGTTTAACTTACCTATGTCTGTAGTGAAAGGCCAACATGTGGGCATGAAGGAATTAGATCACTCCACAGTGTATAATTTTTTTCTTAAGAATTGAGAGATCATGTCTCAGACCACGAAAGGTACTGACTTGGATGGAGTCTCCAAAAGTGATGCAGGTGGTGGGACGCAGAAGATCATTAGATGAATCCATGCTTCTGTCAAGAAGAGTGAAACAGGAAAGACCAGCTGTAGCTAGAGTTTTCCTGCCTGGCCCACAGTCAGGACAAATCTCTGACACCCACCAGTCCCACAGCCATTCAGACCCAACCAAGTAAACACAGAGACTTATATTGGTTACAAACTGTATGGCCGTGGCAGGCTTCTTGCTAACTGTTCTTACAGCTTAAATTAATCCATTTCCATTAATCTATACCTTGCCACATGGCTTGTGGCTTACCGGTACTTTACATCTTCCTTGTCCTGATGGCGGCTGGCAGTGTCTCCATCACCCAACTTCCTGTTCTCTCAATTCTCCTCTCTGTTAGTCCCGCCCATACTTCCTGTCTGGCCACTTACCAATCAGTGATTTATTCATTGACCAATCAGCAACACATTTGACATACAGACCATCCCACAGCAATCAGCAACTGAAATCCTATACTAATGTTGATTTTTGGTCACCCAAAAGTTTTGCCAAAAACAGAATTGAATCACAACTTGATGGAAATTTTGTGCAGTCTCTTCTTTCTTCGGGGTCCAATAATAGCAATACTGCTTTTCCTCCTTCAGAAAAATGGAGTCAGACATTTCACAAGCCTTCCAGAAAGAACTCACCTGCTTCATCTGCCTGAGCTGCCTGACAGACCCAGTCACCATAAGCTGTGGCCACAGCTTCTGTCAAGCCTGCCTCCACCTTTCCTGGGAAGACATCCAACTTCCTGTCCAATGCCCTATGTGCAGGGAACCATCCCAGAAGAAGGGCTTGAGAACTAACATTGTTCTGAAGAAGCTGGTGTCCATTGCCAGACAAACCAGCCTCATGAAGGACCTGAGCTCTGAGGAGCATAAGTGTGTGACTCATAAGGAAGCAAAGAGGATCTTCTGTGCTGAGAAGAGGATCTTCCTCTGTCAACTCTGCTCTAACTCCCATGAGCACAGAGGACACAGACACTGTCCCATTGAAGCAGCTGCTGAGGATCAAATGGTAAGTGATGCTTCTGAGAGAACTTGCAAGCTGGAGAAAGTTAGGCTTAGCAAACCACAGGAATATGCTGGTCCTCATTATGACAAAGGAACTGTTTTCAGAATGGTGGCACTTTAATAAGAGCTAATAAAGAAAGGGTGACTAGAATTGTAAATATGCCTTGACCCATGAGTGAAAAGATCATTTGTATTTTATGATACATTATGCCTAGGTCACTGGAAACAGCAATACTGAATTCATATCTTTTGAAAGTGTCTCTGCCTGGAGACTAAATTAATAAAATACATTGGAATCAGGTACATCCAAGAATCTGGGAATCCCAATCTTATTCAAATTACCCAGACATTAATCAAAATTATTAAGCAGTATACCTGAGAGAAAGGGTATGCTGTACTTTCTATTTCTATGTTCTGAAATCTAAAATTCATAGTTAAAAAAGAAAAAAATTAATATTGTGATCCTTCTAATCTCACTAAAGTAATTGTATTAATTGCCCAAGCGTCTGTCAATCAGTTATATTTTTCAAAATTGATATTCATTGTTTTTTTACAGGATAGACTTTTGAAGCAAATGGCATCTTTATGGGAGAAGATCCAAGAAAATCAAGAGAATATAGAGGCAGAGAACAGAATGATAACTCGGTGGATGGTAAGTATGAGATCCATGCTTAAAATCTGGGTGAAGCAGATATTTTTTAAAATTCATCAATTAAGATTTGAGTATAAGGCATTGGATATGATATTAGGAGTACATGTCCTGCTAGCCTCTAATTCCTAGTGTTAGTATAACTATATGTGGAATGAATGGTCTGGCTGTGGCAGAAGAGTCTGGAAATAATGAGTGAATTGCTGACAGTTCAGCACCCTGCATTAGACTCTATGACTACACCATGAATTCTAATTACTACATGCAGAATTTCATAACTTTGTGAACATATGAATTATCAATCAATACCTTTTCTTCAGGCACCTCTGCATCTCTAATATAGGTGAAAATGCTTAGTGTCTGTTTGCCTGTGTAATTAATAAAGAAGAAATAAATGAAACCAAGGAATTTACATTTTCTGAAAAGTGGGGACAGTCAATCATAGTCTATGTGCAAAGTTATAGAAGTCATTTGTGAAATGTAAGCATAGGAGGATGCAATGGAAGAGGATAAAATGTTTGCAAATATTATTGGAATGTCCCTGTTTGTTCAGGAGTACTTGACTCTTCGGGAAGAAATGATCAGGACAGAGTATAGGAAACTGCATCCACTCCTCTGTGAAGAAGAAGAGAAACACATTGAGTGTATGAGAAATAAAAGCCAATGTGTTTTAGAGAAACTCAGGACAAGTGAAGCCATGATGGTCCAAAAGAACAAAGAACTAAGAAAAATATATCAGGAGCTGATGGCAATGTCCCAGGAGCCATATGTGGTCCTGCTGCAGGTAGGCATGAAGGAGGGCAGGAAGAGGCTTTATTGTCTTAGGCACACACCGGTGATTGATATACTAAGATAGCTTTCAATGTCCCCTGTATTTACGTTAGGGGATTTCCTTTTTACAAATAATCTTGAAAGAACAAGCATGTTGAAATTGTCAGTAGATTTCCCAAGGGATATGTCCTAACTGTTGGCTTTTGTACCTTGCTTCTCTGAGAACCCAAATTCAGTGGTTGCTGTTTCCAACACTCTTTTTCCCTCTACTTGGATATTGTGCACAATTTTAAAGTGACCTATGTCTTAATATCTTATCTTTGAAAGCTGTGTTTTTGAGAGTTCTTTGGGAGGTTAGGATTTTGGAGGTTTAGATAAGGTCCTTCTCTGGTGGATGGTGGCCTGCAACTCACAGTAATGCTCAGGCCTCTAAATCTGTAATTCAGGAATTACAGGTGTGAGGCACCATGCAGAGGTGAACTTATCCATTTGAAGTACTCTTACTTAAAGTATCCCTTGCTTTGTAGCAAAGCTCAGAAAAAGTTACCTTTTCAGACAGGTGGGGGTTCAAATGCAATGTTTGTTCACTGCCCTTGTCCTTCTCAAATTTTACTCTTGCAGTCTAAATGCAACAAGAATTTGAATTCTGCTAAACTGCTTCATTGGCATTATCTTGAGACATAACTATAAGTTTTAACAGTAGATAAATGTGATGGTGACTAAAATTACCTGAACTTTAAAAACAAACTTTGTGTGCCATTTCTTAAGATATCTAATTTTTTCTTGTTTTGTTTGCAGGGTTTGGATGACGTGTTCAGAAGGTGAGTTTAGATATCAGTGCAACCCAGGATACCCTGAAATATGCTATAAAATTGATGAACCTGCCTTAGCAAAGTACAGATATACTCTATATAGAAAGTACTCAATTGTTGGTGTTTAATATGTTTGGGATTCTTCTATTTGATTTGTTATACTTATGTGTGTGAATGTACATGCACATGTGCCATTGCACAGATGTGCAAGTCAGAGGACATCTTTCAGGAGACAGTCCTCTCCTTCCACCATGGGATTGAACTCAAGTTTTTAGACTTGTGTAACAAGGGACTTATCCCCAGATCCATTTGGCTGTACTTGGAGTGAGGTTTTTCCTAATCACTGTGATAATATCTTTAGCACCAGGCAGATCAATATTTTCTTTTCCTTGCAGGAGTGAGTCAATGCAGCTGAGCATGCCTCAGACTACGAACCCAGAACTCAATGCCCTACCCATCACTGGATTGAGTGAAAGTTACAAACAGTTCCAAGGTGAGTGTCTCCACTGATAAAATGACCAAAGGTACCCTTCAATAATGAGATATCTTTTGCAAACACAAATATTTTAACTCCCCAGTAATATATCCAGGTAAGTCACATTGTAATCTTATTTAATCAGGTGGTCATCTTAAAAAACAAACAAACATAAATGAATATCAAAATCATGGTGTATGTGATACTGGCTGAAAAGAGTATCAGTTGTTCACTGAGACATAAGAAATTATAAATTAATTCAGAATGGTTTAATTCAAATTAAGTGTAGCCAGTGATGGATATATTTGAATGTTTTCCTTTAAACATTTTAGCAATTAATTTCTTACATTGCAGTTAACTCCATAGTTAAAAATACACAGGATCTAGTGATGCACACTCATAATCCCAACATCAAAAACCTAGAGAAAGGAGGACTGCCAATGAGTTTGAGTACAGTCTGGTCAACATAGTGAGTTCCATGCCAGTCAAGGATAAATAGCAAGACCCTATCACAAAAGGAACCGGAAAAGAAAAATCATAAAATAACTAAACAGACAAGGCCATGTATCATGAGCAATGAAAATGAAACAAATTGATAGGCCATGAGGCAGTGTCTAAATCCCTCTCAGAGATCTAAAAGTCAATTGAAACCTCACAGGGAAAGAGTATCAGAGGAACCAGAGGTTAAAGGAGGACAGATACATTCAGGGATCCACTTCTAGAGCATATTTAGATTCTCCTTGAGTATAAATATGCTCAGTTAGATGCAAATCAAAACACTAATAGGAAAGTTATCACTGCTTATACCTTGGTAATAACTTTTGATGTAGACACACAAGCATAGCCTTTGCTCTGGCCCTCGCTACAATACACACATCATCTTTTGCCCAGTGTAATAAAAGTCATCTGATAGAAGTAGGCTGAGGCAAGCTCCTCTACAGCACTTACAAAGTTTCATGCTACTATTCTGTTTCTTGTGGAAATCCATCACTTTGTGTATGACTCCAAGTCTTAGCCTTCACTTTTTTAAGATCAAGAAGACTCTACAGACCTCTCTCACCGGAGAAATGTAAATGGTCATTTTAACTAAAATGTTGATTCTTCCAACAGTTCACATTTTCTTTGAAAATACAATCGTATTCCATCACAAGATGAACATACTTAATGCCATGAGAAGATTTATCTTTCGACCTCACCATAATGATACTTCTGCAGTTTCTGCTGGATGCTATTTTGCTTCCTGGAGATCAAAGAACTCCTTCACCTCTGGGAAATATTACTGGGAACTGGATTTGAAGGACTCTTGGGACTGGGCTGTAGGGGTCTGTAAGGATTCCTGGTTGAGGAGTAGAAACCAACTGATTGAATATGAAGGTGCATTTCTTCTTGTGTGTGTGAAGGAGAATAGTCATTATAGTCTCCTCACCACGTGCCCAGTATTCCAGCACTATATAGAGAAGCCAATAGGTCGAGTTGGGGTGCTCCTTGATTGTGTGGATGGAAGTTTAAGTTTCCTGAATGTTGCTAAGAGTTCTCTCATATACAGGTACCCCCCTGGCACCTTTAATTATCAGGTCAAGCCTTTCTTCCTCACTGGCTACACTTGGTCATAGGAAGATGTAATCCAGTACTTTGGTATTTTGAAAGTATTTATTCTGTTACCTCATTTACTGCTATTAAATATTAAAATACTATTACATGAAAAAGATGGTTGACTATGTTTCCTTTTCATCTGTGGCTCACGTGTTATACCAAGATAACATCCTTTCAAAGTGGTTTTGTCTTGTTTGTTCATTTGTTTTTACAAATTTGTCAGAATTACTAATTAGGACTAAAGCTTTAGTTTGGTCCTAGAGCCCTTTTTAAGTATGCTCAGGACCTTCAGTTGGATTCTAGCACCACAAAAAATTCATGTAGCTGTTTATATGATATATATGTCTGTGATATATACATATCTATGCATATAATATTTTACTATCTTATTGCTGCCAAGCAGGAGCACAAGTATATATCATACTTACTAATTTTAAGTCAGCTTGAAACAGGCTACAGTCATCTGAGAGAAAGGAACTCCAGTTATGAAAATGCATCCATGACCATGGACTCTGGGCAAGTCTGTAGAGCATTTTCTTACTTAGTAGTTGATGATGGAGCACGGCAGATTACTGTTGGCAGGATTTTCCCAATCCTGCTGGTGGTGGATTCTATAAGAAAGTAGTATTAGCAAGCCACAGGTGTAATCGAGTAAGCAGGATTCCTCCAAGGCCTCTTCATCAGCTCCTGCTTCAAGGTTCCTGCCCTGTGGGAGTTGCTGTCCTAACTTCCTTTAATGGTGAACAATGAAGATATGGAAGCATACGCCAAATAAACACTTGTAGATGAACAGTCTTATTAAATAAGAAACACAAAGCAAAATGCCTAGTTAAAAGCCCAAGACGTCAGAGCAATAGCTAAGAGCTAAAAACCCTTTCTTACCCTTCACTGTTGCTGCTGTCCTTCCACTCAGCAAGAGCTACTTCCTGTGTATCTATCTTTTTATTGACTTTCTATTCTGCCTTCTCATTGGTTGTAAACCCAACCACATGACCTCCTCGTCACTGCCCATCTATACAGACGTCCAGGTCTTCTATGGTTGGTATTAAGATTAAAGGCATGTGTGTCCATGCTGACTGTATCTTTGAGCACACTGAGATCTGCCCGTCATATGATCAGGATTAAGGGCATGTGCTACCACTGCCAGACTTCTGCTATGGCTTGCTATTAGCTCTGACCCCCAGGCAACGTTATTTATTAACATACAAATGAAATCACATTTCAGTTCAAATAAAATATCACCATAAACACTTTTCTCCCCAGATTGCTTTTGTCAAGATATTTCATCACAGCAATAGTACTATTAATAGAACAATTTAGTACCAGGATAGTGGGGTATAGCTGTAACAGACCTGACCATGTTGTCTTGGAGAGAATGGTGGAAGGATTTGGTACCTTTGGGCTGGAAAAGTCATTGAGTGTTGAGTGCCCAATGTCCTATTCTATAGGACTTTGGAAGGTAAGAATATTGAAATAATGGAGACCTGGGTTGTGAAGTTTCAGATGGAAGGAAAGAGTCTATCAGGACTTTTGTGTAAAGATCCTGTGATGTCTTGTCAGCTAGAGCTGGTGTCAGCTGTGATTAACCAGAGACCAGAACCACTAAAGTAAAATCCTTGCTTTGCTGGGACAATGGATGCTGGTCAACTTGGCTGAAGAAATCAGATATGATTAAGAAGAGACCAGCATCATCTAGGTGATGTCTTTTGGTAAGTGTTTCCTTGGGGTCAGCCCACAAAAGCTGTGTTCCAGAAGACCTGAGCTTGTACTCATGCTGGTAACTGGACTTGGTAGTGTAAGGGGTACTGGTTGTGAAGGCATGAAGAGGTCATGGAGAACAGCTAAGGCTTGGGAGCATGAGAGGCCAGGTGAAGCCTTTGAAGAAGGATCTACTACAAAGACATTTGTTAAAACATGTTCATTGATGCTTTATTCATACTACCCAGAAATTGGAACAACTTAGATGTCAATCAACACATGAATGGATTAAAAAGTATGACACACTCACACAATGACACTCACACAATGCAATCATGAGATTTCCAGGTAGATGGATGGAACTAGAAAAATATCATACTGAGTGAGGTAACCCAGACCAATTACGAACTCATAAAAGTTTTCAAAAATTGCTGGGAGATATTACCTGTTATGGCCCTCAGTCATTAAAAATTTAAGAACTAAGTATTTTATTTCAAACTTTACAAGGTGACAAAGACTTAAATAGTCCAAAAACTTATCAGCTGAAGGTGAAAGAGAATTGGCTTAGAAAAGAAACTACAGGATGCTCATGTGGATTGCTTGGATGCAGAATATGGTTGTATTCTGGTCATAGTACCTTCCACAATTTCTTCTACAGGAATCTCTTTGCAGAGAGATGATAATATTTTAGAATGGATATTTTTGCAACAGAAACAGAGTTAAAAGCATTAAATACCTATGTAGCAAAGGTTTATAAATTGATTCTAAAAGAAGACTGAGACTTTGTCAATTGAAAGCATAGACCAAGCAGAAATTGTGGTACTCTTTACTAATGCTGAAATTTCCTCATTATGGGCAGAAAATGAACAAAAAAAAAAAGAAAAGAAAAAGGCTTGCACTAATTTCTTTGAAGAGATTATCAACAAACATCCCCAAAGCAAGAAACCCCAGTTTATAAAAAACAAAAACAAAAACAAAACAAAAACTAATTGGCTCCGTCTTGACATTGGGCAATCAACACCAATTTCTACAGCCCCTACATTCTTTTTTAATTAAAATTTTTAAATTTATTTATATACCAATGATAGCTTGCCCTCCCTCCTCTAATCTTACTCCCTCCCCCACCTCCTTTCTATCCCCATCTACTCCTCAGCAAGGGTAAAGCCTCCCATGGGAGTCAACAAAGCATGACAATAACAAGTTAGACAAGACCAAGCTCCTCCCCACTGCATCAAGACTGAGTGAGGTATCCCACAATTGTTTTACTTATCTGAGTGTGTGTGTGTGTGTGTGTGTGTGTGTGTGTGTGTGTGTGTGTGTCCACATGTGCACGCATGCATGTGTGATATATGTATATGATATGGCCTACATATGAAGGTCAGAGGACAACTTGTAGAAATCTATTCTCTCTTTCCATCAGGTTGATCTCAAGACTTGAACTCTGGTCATTAGGCTTGGTGGCAAGCACCTTCCCTGCTGAACCATCTCATTAGCATTTTAATTTATTATTTAATTTTTTATGTGCACTGGTGTTTTATCTGTGAGGGTATAGGGTCCCTTGGAACTGGAGTTACAAAGAGCTGTGAGTTGCAAGGTGGGTGCTGGCAACGGAACCAGGGTCCTCTGGAATAGCAGCCAGTGCTCTTAACCACTGAGCCATCTTTCCAGGCCTTCTACATTCTATACTGATGAGAACAAGTCAGAAAAGGCAGGTTATAAGTCATGAAATTTAAGTAAAGTGGGTCAAAGCCTTTATGATTCTGCTCAAGAGTCAGAATTATATGATATACTCATGGTATTAGATTTCCCAGAACCTCTTAATATACTAGCAGACTTTAATATGAAGAAAGAGATGTTTTAACCATTGAAGTTGCTGAACTTATTCCAGATGATTCAGAATTAATTTTGTTATTTATTCAATTACAAGAAATAATTAGAAATAAAAGTCAAACTTGTATAGAACACACACACACACACACACACACACACACACACACATATATATATATATATATATATATATAGTATAATCAAACCACACACACACACACACACACATATATATATATATATATATATATATATATATATATATATATTATAATCAAACTCCACTACCTGTAAGAAGTAACCCAAAGGTTACTCAAATGAAATGTGGGAAATGGATGTGTTTCATTTGGCAGAATTTGGAAAATTAGAGTATGTACACCATGCATAGATATTTATTCAGGATTTCAGTGGAAACAGCCATGAGTTCTGAAAAGGTTGACTCTAATTACACATCTATTAAAAGTCATGGCCATCATGAGAATACCTGCACAAATTAAGACTGGCAATGCTTCAGCATATGTCTCTAGCAAAATGAAACAGTTTTTGCATATTACAACATAAAGCATATTACAGGTATATCCCACAATCATAAAGGACAAACACTTAAAGAAAGATTTAATCTGATTTTTTTAAATATGCTTAATAAAAAAGAGGTAATAAAGACCCCCAGATATAAATTACACAATGCTTTATTAACCTCAAAATTTTTAAATGCCAATGAGAATGGAACAACCACTACAGAGAGACACTGGATAGTAGAAAAAAAAGTTGAACTAAATCATCCTGTATACTTTAAGGATGCACTGATGGCAGAATGGAAAACAGGATATGTGTTAGGTTGAAAAAGAGGATTTGCTTTTGTTTCCACAGGAAAAGAAAAGCTATGGATACCATCAAAATTGATAAAGATTATAATCACTCACGAGAGACATCTTGATTAAGAGAAGTGATAGTTCATCAAACAGCATGGAATTCAACCTGCCAAAAAAGAAAACTCCTCAAAGTTAACGTTGAGGCAGAGTTTTGTTTTGTCTTTCCAGGAGAATAAAAGCATCCAACTAAGGAATCCAAAGACCAATGGACAAATAAGACATCTGAAAAAGGGCAAATCATCCAGGGAAAATGCCCTGAGAAAAAGAGTAAATTGGCCTAATGGTATAGCACACTTCCTATATTATGAAATCTCATTAATCTTCCCAAATGCTTGTCTCTACTGTTCTCCTCAAATCTATAAGACAAATGGTCTTTTTGTACTCCCCATTCAAGTAAAAAGTAAAGCTGGCTTTGGAGTTGGAGTGTGGCTCTCTCCTCTAAACCCAAGCATGCTTGGTTAAGGAAAATCCAAAATCTCTGTCTCATGTCACAAGAGACGCCTTGTATGGGACAAAAGAAAAACCAAAATGAGACACTACTCTATTACCACTAATCTCATAAGTCTTTGGTTTTATTTTGACTCTTTTAAACTTTTCTTAGGTGAAAGATTATCTCAAAATTTATAAGGTTAATACACACACCCACACATATATTTAAAATTTGGCAGGGCGGTGGTGGCGCACGCCTTTAATCCCAGCACTCGGGAGGCAGAGCCAGGCGGATCTCTGTGAGTTCAAGGCCAGCCTGGGCTACCAAGTGAGTTCCAGGAAAGGCGCAAAGCTACACAGAGAAACCCTGTCTCGAAAAACCCAAAAAAAAATAAAAAAATAAAAAAATAAATAAAATTTGTGTCATGATATTAATGGTCATGTACAGTATTAACTGATTCTAAAAATAGGCTACATCTAGCTTCCTATATGTGATTTCAGGCTTGAATCTGAACCAGGTACTAGGAGCTAAGTTTGTGTACCCTGGGTGTATTTAATTGTGGTCCTTTAACCTCTCTTGTATCTGCTGCATGTGACTTTAAAATGTTTAAGTTTCCTGCAGTGAACCATGACCATTCCTAACAGCGATCTTTGAAGTCTCCAAAAATATGTTGAAGCACCACAAATATGAATCCACCTGGAAGTATGGTAATGCCACTAAGCTTACAAACACCACTCAAAGATCAGTCCTATAAACTACTCAGGAAAACTTCAAAGCCTTTAGCTAAGATGGTCCAGCCTCATAGAACACTCTAGTCAAGACTTTGAATGGACCTTGTACTCTCCCATTGCACCCAGACAGGATGGCAGCTAGCTCTCCCAGAGATTGATCTTTATCTCATTTTTTTCGGGGTCCCCTGAGGGTGCTGTTATCCCCAGACAACAGGACGTAATTTTAAGCGTGGTGCCCCAGTTCCCAGGGGGTTGAGTGAGTGATTTGGGTCATTCGGTGAATGTTTGTTATTGTGTTACAGGGGTTAGTCACAGGTTGGTGTTGGTCATGGTCAAGAGGGAGACTGGATGGGGAAACTGGATTGAGGGATCTTGTTCTGTGGGGAAAAAGTGGAATGTAGAAATGTGGGATAAAAGGGTGTATTATTGTATCTACTTTCAAACTAAAAGAACAACTACTAGTATCACATACTTTGCAATAATATGGATTTTTGTATATTGATACCAAATTTTGGGTTATTTTTGTTATGCTGTATATATGTTTCTACTTTTGTTTGAGGTATTTTTGTATATTGATGCAAATTTAAGGTTATTTTTGTTGTACTTTATCATGTTTCTATTTCTTGTTTAAGGTATTGTACTTATACAGCTAAGTTAAAAATGTAATCACACAGACTCCACCAGCTCCAAGTGGACAAAGAGGTGAGTCTTTATTCTCTTAGCCAATTCCCCCAGCGTCTAGGCTTTAGGCCCTGGGGCTCAACCCATGCCTCACTACCCCCACCCATGACACTCTCAGTTGCAGGCCAGCAAGCAGGAGTTCTGTAGACAGGCCAGACTACCACCACCCCCAGTCAGACCCTATAACCCACAAGCCCCACCCCATCCCTGAAAATCACCCATCCTCGGAGACCACAGCTGTTCCCTGAGATACATTCTTCGTCAGCTCTTAGTGGACCAAGAGGTGAGTCATTGTTCTCCTAGCTGATCACCCCTTCATCTGGGCTTTAGGTCCAGGGGCACAACCTGTGCCCCCATAACCCCACCCATTGCACTCTCAGTTGCAGGCCAGCAGGCTGGACTCCTGTAGGCAGGCCAGACTACACCATCCCTCACCAGACACTGTAACATACAAGCCCCACCCCATCCCCCAAACACACTCATCCTCCAACATCACAGCTGCTCCCTGAGACACAGACTCCACCAGGGCCAAGTGGACCAAGAGCTCCAATTGGACCAAGAGTGCCTATTAGATCAAAAGAGGCTCCCTCAGACACATACATCATTTGCACTCATTGAAGGAAGAGATGGGTAGATCCCAGTGCAAAAATACATTCAACAACACAAAGAGCAGTATGGCACAACCAGAACCTAGTGGTTCTACATCAGGAAGACCTAAAAATCTCAACACAGAAGAAGCAGAAGAAATTGACCTTAAAAATGACTGTGAGAAGATGATAGAAGCCTTTAAAGAGGAAATTAAAAAATTCCCTTAAAGAACTCAAGAAAAATACAAACAAAAATTGGAAGAAATCAATAAATCCCCTCAAGAAAGCCAACAAAACCAAGAAAAAGCATCCAAACAGGTGAAATAAACAGTTTAAGACTTGAAAACTGCAATAGAGGCAATAAAGAAGACACAAACAGAGGAAATGCTGAAAATAGAAAATCTGAGTAAATGAACAGGAACTATGGATGCAAGCATGATCAACAGAATGTAAGAGATGGAGGAGAAAAACTCAGGAGTTGAAAATACAACAGAGGAAATAGATTCATCAGTCATAGAAAACATTAAAGCCAACAAGTCATAACACGAAACATCCAGGAAATCTGGGACACCACGAAATGACCAAAACTAACAATAATAGTGATAGAAGGAGAAGAATACCAACTCAAAGCCACAGAGAATGTATTAAAAATATCATAGTAGAAAACTTTCCCAAGCTAAAGAAAGAAATGCCTATGAAGTTGCAAGAAGCCTACAGAATACCAAATAGACCTGAAAAAAAAACGTGAAAAAAAAAAAAAGACTGGGTTTCTCTCTATAGCCTTGTCTGTTCTAGAACTTGAACTATAGGCAAGGCCTGCCTCAGACTTACAGAAGTCTGTGTACTCTGCCTCTGGAGTGCTAAGATTAGAGGAATGAAAATGCACTGCTGTCCCACAATTCTGTTTTTTTTTTTTTAATTAAGAATTATTTTTCATTCATTTTACACACCAATCAAAGATTCCCCTCTTTCTTCCTCCCACCCCCACTGATCCTACTGCCAGCCTCCCCCCGCAAATAGACCAAGCTACACATCTGGCTAGCCATGCAGAAGGCCTAGTCCAGTCCCATGCAGGTTCCACAGTAATTGATCCAACTTTCATAAGTTCCCAATAGTTTGGTTTGGTCATCTCTAGAGGTTTGCCCATTATGACCCTGATGTACTTACTCATAGATCTCTTCTTCTCTCTCTTTGACTGGACTCCTGGAGCTCTGTCTGGTGCTTGGCTGTGGATCTCTACATCTGTTTCCATCAGTCATTGGAGAGATGCTCTGTGATGACAGTTACGGTATTCACCGGTCTGATCACTGGGGTAAGCCAGTTCAGTTCAGGCACACTCTCCACTATTTCTAGTAGTTCAAGCTGGGTTCATCCTTGGGGATTCCTGGCAACTTCCCAAGTACCAGGTTTCTCTCTATCCCCATGATATCTTCCTCTATCATGGTATCTCTTTCATTGCTTCTCCCCTCCATCCTTGTTCCAGTTCAACCATCCCATGCCCTTATGTTCTTATTCCACATCCCATACCTTCCATTGTCCACCCCTCATCCCCAGTTTACTCATGGAAATCTCATCTATATCCCCTTCCCAGGGCGATCCATGCATCCCTCTTTGGGTCTTCCTTGTTAGCTAGCTTCTCTGGAGTTGTGGGTTGTTGTTTGATTATCCTTTGCTTTACATCTAGAATCCACTTATGTGTGGGTACATACCATATTTGTCCTTCTGAGCCTGGGTTACCTCACTCAGGATGACATTTTCTAGTTCTATCCATTTGCCACAAATTTCATGATGCCATTGTTTTTCTCTGCAGAGTAGTATGCCATTGTGTATATGTACCACATTTTCTTAATCCATTCTCCAGGTGAAGGGCATCTTTGTTGATGCCAGGCCAACAATTCTTTAGAAATCTTGAAAGGACGAGTAACAGATTCATATGGATATACAAAAAAACAAACAAACAGGGCCGGGCGGTGGTGGCGCACGCCTTTAATCCCAGCACTTGGGAGGCAGAGGCAGGCGGATCTTTGTGAGTTCGAGGCCAGCCTGGTCTACAGCGCGAGATCCAGGAAAGGCGCAAAGCTGCACATAGAAACCCTGTCTCGAAAAACCTAAAAAAAAAAAAACAAAAACAAAAAAACAAAAAAAAAACAAACAAAAACAAACAAACGAACAAACACAAGTACAAAAAAAAAGTAAAAAACTTAGGAAAACTAAAACAATCACGAACAATAAAAGAACTTTTGGATATATCACTATCATTGCTTGCAAATTATGTTACAGAGTTATAGTAATAAAAAGTTTGATGTTGGCATAAAAATAGACACATTGATCAATTGAAATAAATTGAAGATCTACACATAAATTCCTAAGCTTATGAATAATATACACCTGATTTTTTATTCTTAAAAAAAGCCAAAAATACATATTAAAATGAACACAACATCTTTACCAAATTTACCTGGTCAAACTGGATAGCCTCATGTAGAAGACTCCAAATACATCAATGTTTATCACCCTGTGAAGAACTCAACTCTAAATAGATCAAAGACCTCAGCCAGATACATTGAATATGGTAGAAGAGAAAGTAGGGGATAGCCTTGAACTCACTGGAACAGGAAAAGATTTTCTGAACAGAACACCAATGACACAGACAATAAGAACAACAATTAATAAACAGGACCTCATGGAACAGAAAAGTTTCTGTTTGGCATAACATAGAATCGTTGGAACAAAGTGGCAGCCTACAACACAGGAAAAGTTTAACTACTACACAACCAATAAAGGGCTAATATCAAAAACCTATTAAGAACTAAAAAAAAACCAAACAAACAAAGAAAAAAACCCTGGATATCAAGAAAACAATTAACCCAGTGCAAAAAGGAGTATAGATCTAAACAGAGATCTCCCAAAGGAGGAAAAACATCAACCTCCACTGCAGGATGCCTATATCCTGCAGCCTCCCTTCCTAAACCTGAACCCACAAAAGAGAAGGATAAGCACCACATAAAGCTTAGTTCACACCCCAAGATTTCCTTAAATGAACCAAATCATCCAACTTCTTTTGCCATGGTATTCACAAAGGCAGAGTCTAAATGATTTCAACTGGTGGTAAGGCTTTCCAATCTGAAAAAGAAAATTGCCTAAGGGGAACCAAGAGGCTCCATCTCCTGGTCTCCCATCAGATAACACCTGTTACTGTAGTGATTTTAATTCAAACACCAGGATGATTCTACATAGACGCTATAGCATGAATGATAGCACAGGTCATGACTCCATTAATAGGGTTCCTGCTAACTCAGGAATATTCCTCATGTGAACCCTATTTATAGCTAGAAGACTCAAATAAACTTTACATACAGAATATCTCCACCAGTCTGACAACTCCAATTCCCTCACCCAGTATTTATGGGTAAGTTACATGTAATATTATTGTCTTTCTTATCAACATTTTACACACTCCTTGGAAGCTGTGTTAAGATACCCATTATGGTTCCTTGTGCTCTCTAAATACTAAACACATCTCAACGTTGACAACTTGCATGACAAATAATACTAAGCACAATTTTCTTGCCAGTCCTCTTTGTAGTTATTCCTATCTTTGCCTTGATCTCACAATCCATAAAACAATTTATCCTTGATCTGCTTTACTATTAACCTGAATAATACATTAGATTTAAGATCAAGTAAGAAAAGCCTAGTCATGCTTATTTACAAGAACATAGAAAAGAATCGATCAGCCATACAGGCAGACACTCACAGAATACCACAACTGGATAGAATGTAAATATCCAGAGATCATGGGGATCTGAACTCCAACAGATACTTCTATATTCTACATCAGTGGCTCCAGAAATATTTTGGAGGAGGGTTCAGAAAGACAGTGAGAGCCAGAATACCAGGAAGTGTGCTGTGAAACATTCTCTCCTAGAAATGGCTGCATAAACAAGACCAGAACAATGAATATGTTGGTATGAATGTGGGAAATACTGAGAGTCACATCCCTAGACAAAGAATTAGGCTCTGGGCTGGAAAGAGGGTTCAGAGGTGAAGAGCACTGACTGCTCCTCCAGATGTCCTGAATTCAATTCTGAGCACCCACATGGTGGTTCATAACCATCTGTAATGAGATCTGGCACCCTCTTCTGTATATATAATAAATAAATAAATCTTAAAAAAAGAATTAGGCTCTATTAGGGATGAGCTCCCTAACTGATCATCCAACACAAAGTGGTCAGCCCCTCTGATGGCTATTCCTGGTTGTCAGTTTGACTACATGTGGAGTTAACTAAAACCCAAGAAGATAAGTGTAGCAACCACCCTGAATCTAGAGGAACAAAACTAAATGGATATGGGCACACATGGAGAGAGAGAGGGGGGGGGAGGGGGAGACAGAGACAGAGACAGAGACAGAGAGACAGACCAGTGGTTCAGTCTACAAGGCTGGATGTATCAGCTGGTCTTCAGCATACTTTGGAATCCCCCCCAAATATAGGTTTTATACCAGGGAAGGGATGAACTTGCCAGTGAGAGTGAGAGTAAGACAAAGAGCCAAGATGAGAAAGTTTCCTTCTTCCATGTCCTTTTACATAGGCTGCCTCCAGCTAAGATTTAAGGTGGAGTCTCACACCTTAAAAACATCTGAGTTTAGGTGAGGATTCCCACTTCAAATGATTCAGTCAAGAAAATTCTCTCACACGAAAAATCTGAGACTCTTGGGTTTAGTCAATCAAATACATTTTTCTTTTTTGAGACCTAACTTCTCTGCATATCTTTGGAGCACATCTTTGAAAACACTTTGTAGACCAGGCTTGCCTCTAACTCACAGAGATGTGCCTGCCTCTCTCTCCAGAATGCTAGGATTGAAGGTATGTGCCACCATGGCTTCCCCATGTATTTATTTAAAAAAGAAAAGAGAAAAGAAAAGACAGTTGAGTGGGTAGAGAAAGGAATGAATCTCAAAAAAAGTTGCAGTTGCCGGGCGGTGGTGGCGCACGCCTTTAATCCCAGCACTCGGGAGGCAGAGCCAGGCAGATCTCTGTGAGTTCGAGGCCAGCCTGGTCTCCAAAGCGAGTTCCAGGAAAGGCGCAAAGCTACACAGAGAAACCCTGTCTCGAAAAACCAAAAAAAAAAAAAAAGTTGCAGTTGAGTTGAATACGGTAATAATGAGTTGAACAAAATTCTAAAGAATTATTGAGAACTTTTTAATGTTGATATTTGCTAAAATCACAGATTGATATCATTAACTGTGAAATTACAAAAGGAAAAGCAAAAATATAAGCCCATCATTTAGAAACAGTGAAATATTGTAGCAAAATTTCTCTTTATTTATTTTTTTTAGAAAAGTTTTCACTGTATATCCTAGGAAGGCATTGAACTCCTGCTTCAGCAGCTCATTCCCTAAGACTCTAGGATTAAAGGTGTGAGCTACCACCACACCCAGTTAAGCAGGAACTCAGGAAACCTTGTTGTGTAGTTTTGATTGTGGATACTGGCCATAGAGTTAATTCAATCTTCCATCCATTTAGAATACTGCTATTTACAGGAGCTCACCTACAGCAAGCATTAGTAAAAGCAACATGGGAGGAATTGGGCATGGTCTTTAGAGAGTATATAAGGACACTCCAGGAGCCAGCCAGGTTCATTCTTCTCTAGACCAGACAGAGTGAGTCTCCATATATTCTGTCTCCTAGACTGCTAGATCTATCTCCTCCACACATTGAGGATCATACCCCAGAGCTGAGCTAATATTGCTGTGTCTCAACTAAACACTGCTGAGGCCAGAGACTATTTCTTAGGTGGGTACACAGTTTACCGGTGGAAAGACGTTGAAATTTCCTATTTTTAATATATTACCAAACTGAGGTTTCTGCTTAAAAAATGCTTAAAATTTGGCTATTTATCAAAAGAGATTCTACTCCCATTTGGTCATCTTTCTTTGTAAATATACTGTGAGTTATAGCTATAGATAATTTTAGTTTATCCATTCACAGTCTTTCTCTGAATAGATTGATGATTTACTAGTTTGGAAGTATACATGTGATTAAATTAGAGAAAGCTAGTCACACTATCCTATTCAGGAAAGTAGATTCTGTTTATAATATGGTTTAGTTTTTTAATTCTGTGCTCATTTTCATTATTTCTGTGAACTCATAAATTATTTTGGAATGAAGTATCTAATGAACAGAAAAAATACCAAATGAGGGCCATCAGATAAGTTCAGGAAGTTAGCATTGGAGTCTCCATCTCTTTTCTAAAATAATCTTGACAATGAGTATTAGTATTGTTTTCGAGGTAAATAGGACCACCAGCTAAAGCCATTGACTCCATTTGCTTCAGACCTCAGAAGCTGAAGTTATTTGGGGGATGTTCATCTCAGTCAAACCAAGATTCTTTATTTGTGTAGATGTTCATAGAGAAGGGCAATGAGCACCTGTTGATTAAATATAGTCATGAGAGCTTCCTTTATGCCTCAGGTTCATCCCATAAACTGAAGCCAGGAACTGTATCTTTGGTAAACTAACAAGTTTCCACAGATAGTACTCTAGAATTCAACTTGATGGGATTTAGGAAAGACATGGAAACCTCTGGGGGTGTCTGTAGAGGATTATTTGGAGGAGAATGACTACACTTGGAAAGATTCACACTAAATGTTTATGAGATCACTTGATCATTCCATGGGTTAAGTTCTCAGACTGAGGATGAAAGGGAACAGTAGCTGAGCCGAAAGTGTTCCTTGCTTTCTGCTTGCTGATTTTGGATGCAATGTGACCAGTTATCTCAAACTCCTGCTGCCATTTTTTTCTCCACCATGATAAACACTATCCTTGAATTATGAACCACCATAATTCTTATTCTCTGTAGGTATTCCCAGCAGAAAGAAGACAAGTAACTACTATTGCCTTCAAGAGTCAAGGGGCAGAACAGTGGGATGTGAATGACTAAGATGCTAAAATGAGAAATCAAGCAAAGCATTTAATAGGGACCATGTTGTGGGAGCCCGTTTTCGGGTTCCTCATGGCTTTACCCAGCAGGTCCACATAGAGGATGATTAGAACCATGGGCTTGAATGCAGGTGTCTGAGATGGTCTACACTTGGCTGTGCTGTGAGGGGGGAGGTCTTTTGCTCCACCCCTTGGCGTCTCTATAAATACCCTGGGGCAGAGACAGGTGGTCCCATTGGAAAAGGTTCCAGGCCCTCTCGAGGCTATCCTTTATTTTCTATCTGTTTATCTCCACAAGATCCTCCGCAATAAATCCTTCTAATATCTCCTGCTGCTCACACTCAAGAAAACTCTGGGGAGCTCTGGGGTTGGTGGGTAAACGCCCCACACCATGTGAAGTAGGGAGTTTTTTCTTGAATAGAAAACAAAGAAGGATGTATTTAATATACCTCTGTCTGTAGTGAAAGGCCAACATGTGGACATGAAGGAGTTTGATCACTCCATAGTGTATATTTTTTTTCCATAAGCACTGGGGATCCTGTCTCAGTCCATTCACCAAGTTTCTAATTTGAATGAAGTCTCCAAAGAAGATGCAGGAGGTAGGGCACAAAAGTCCATCAGATCAGTGTGTACTTCTGTTAAAAAGACTGAAACAGAAAAGATCAGCAACTGAAATTCTATACATATCTTGATTTTTGGTCACCAAAAAATGAAGCATGTTTTGCAATACACAGATTAAATCACAACTTGAAGCAAATTATGTGCAGTGTCTAGCTACTCTGGGGTCCAATAATAGCAATTTTGCTTTTCTTCTTTCAGAGAAATGGAATCAGACCTCTCACAAGCCTTCCAGAAAGAACTCACCTGCTTCATCTGCCTGAGCTGCCTGACAGAGCCAGGCACCATAAGCTGCGGCCACAGTTTCTGTCAAACCTGCCTCCACGTTTCCAGCGAAGACATCCAACGTCCTGTCCAATGCCCTATGTGTAGGGAACCATCTCAGAAGGACTTGAGAACCAACATTGTTCTGAAGAAGCTGGTGTCCGTTGTCAGAAAAGCCTGCCTCATGAAGGACCTGAGCTCTGAGGAGCATAAGTGTATGACCCACAGAGAAACAAAGAGGATTTTCTGTGCTGAGAAGAGTATCTTCCTCTGTCAACTCTGTTCTAACTCCCATGAGCACAGAGGACACAGACACTGTTCCATTGAAGCAGCTGCTGAGAGTCAAATGGTAAGTGATGCTTCTGAGAGTACTTGGAAGCTGGAGAGAGGTAGGCTTAGCAAACCACAAGAAGATGCTGTTTCTCATTATGACAAAGCCACTGTTTTCAGAATGGTGGCACTATATTAACATCTAATGAAGTAAAGGTGACTATAAGTGTAAGCATCCATTGGGAGACCCATGAGTGTAAAGATTATTTGTATTTTATGATACATTATGCCCAGGTCACTGGAAACTGCAATAGTAAATTCATATCTTTTAAAAATGTTTATGCCTGGAGACTAAATTAGAAAATATACATTGGACTCAACTAGAGAGAAGCATCTGCGAATCACAGTCTTATGCAAATTACCCAGACACTAGCTATAATTATTAATCACTATACCAGAACAAAGAGACATGCTGTATTTTCTATTTCTGTGTTTCGAAATCTAAAATTCATTGTTACCAAAAGTAAGAAAAGAAAGAATATTGTGATCCTTCTATTCCTACTAAAGTAATTGTATTTATTGTCCAAGATCTGTCCATCAGTACTATTTATCAAAAGTTGATATTTATTGTTTTTTCAGGAAAGTCTTGTGAAGCAAATGGCATCTTTATGGGAGAAGATTGAAGAAAATCAAGAGAATTTAGAGGCAGAGAACAGAATGACAACTCTGTGGTTGGTGAGTATGAGATTCATGCTTAAAATCTGGTCTAAGCAGATATTTTTCAAAATTTGTCATTCAAGATTTGAATATAAGGCATGGGATATGATCCTACCAAAATATGTTGCTGGCCTCTAATTCTGTGTGTATAATATATCTCTGCTCATGGAAAGAATGGTCTGGCTATGGCAGAAGAGTCTGGTAATAATGAGTGATTTGCTGACAGTTGAGCACACTGCATTAGACTACACCATGAATTCTAATTACTACGTGTAGAGTTACATATCTTTGTGAACTTATGAATAAATACCTTTTCTTCAGGCACCTTTGCATCTCTAATATGGGTGAACATGCTTAGTGTCTGTTTGCTTGTGTAATTAATAAAGAAGAAATAAATGAAACCAAGGAATTTACCTTTTCTGAAAAGTGGAGACAGTCAACCACAGTCTCTGTAGCAGAGTTCTAGAAGTCATTTGTGAAATTTAAGTGTAGGAGGGTGCAACATAGGAGGTCAAAACCACTTTGCAAATATGATTAATAATGTCCTTTTTCTACAGGACTACCTGACTCTGCGGGAACAAACGATCAAGTCAGAGTATAGAAAACTGTACCCAGTCCTCTGTGAAGAGGAAGAGAAACACATTGAGTCTATGTGAAATGAAGGCCAGTGTGTATTAAAGAAACTCAGGACAAATGAAGCCATGGCGGTCCAAAACAGCAAAGAACTAAGAGGTATGTATCAGGAGCTGATGGCAATGTCCCAGGAGCCATATGTGGTCCTGCTGCAGGTGAGCATGGAGGAGTGCAGGAAGAGTCTTTATTGTCTTAGGCCCACACTGATGATTGTTATACTATGATAGCTTTCAATATTTCCTGTATTTATATTAGGGGGTTTCCTTTTCAGAAATATTTAATTTCAGTGGTTGCTGTTTTCAATCCTCTCTTTTTACCTCTTCGTGGATATTGTGCACCATTTTAAAGAAAGCTATTACTTAATTTCTTCTCTTTCAAAGCCGTGTTATGGAGAGTTCTTAAGAGTTTGGGATTTTGAGATAGGGTCCTATACTATAGTGCAGATGGTGTAGATGTAGTGCTGATGGACTCCAACTCACAGTAATCTTCTGACTTCTAATCCTGCAGACATGGAACTAGGTGTGAAGCACCATGCAGGATTTTAGATCATCCTCTTGAAGTGTCCTTACTCTGGTTTTTAGGAAAGCTCAGTGAAAGTTATCTTTGCAGATATTTGGGGGTTCAAAAACAATGTACAGTCAATACCCATGTCCTTCTCAAATTTTACTCTCCAGTCTGATTTCATCAAAAATTTGATTTCTGCTAATCTGCTTGGTTGGCATCATCTTGAGACATAAAAATTTTCAGGGTAGATTGGTGTAAAGGTGACTGATGTTTATATTAACTTTATAAACAAACATTGCTTCAGAAATCTAAGTTTTTCTTTTTTGTTTGAGGATTTGAATGACATTTTTGGAAGGTGAATTTAGCCATCAGTGCATGCCAGTATACCATCAAATATGCTATAAAAACAACCAAGCTGCCTTAGCAAAGTGCAGATATACATCATGTAGTAAATACTCAATTGTTTGTGTATTATGTGTTTGGGATTCTTCTCATGGATATGATTTCTACACTCTTTTACCAGGACGAACCTTTACTTAGTACATATTAGTGAAGGAGTGTATGTAATGAGGCCTGATGCTAAATTTTCTAGCTTAAAAACCTACACATGGAGGACAACAGGCTGTATTTTCCTGGTAGTAAATACAGGGGCAGGAACCACTGAGAAAGAGTTTGGTATCAGGCATGGTTTCAGAAAGAGCATCAATGAATAAATTATCTTGCCTGCTGATCATGGGGATCACTATAATATCCAAAAATGCTTATTCTGAAACATGTTCAGATAAGTGTTTGTTACCTTTAAAATTGATTTGTTATAATTATTTGTGTGTGTGAATATGTGTGCATGTGCATGCACATGTGCCACTGCACATGTGTGCAGGTCAGAGGATAACTTTCAGGGGACAGTTCTCTCCTTCCATTGTCGGTTTCATGGATTGAACTCAAGTTGTCAGGCTTGTATAGCAATGGATTTATCCCCTGAGCCATTTGGCTGTTCTTGGAGTGAATTTTTTTCCTAATCACCTTGTTGATATCTTTAGCACCAGGCAGATCCATGGCAGATCCATGTCTTCTTGCAAGAGTGAGTAAATGCAGCTGAGCATGCCCCAGGCTGTGAAACCAGAACTCAATGCCCTACCCATCACTGGACTGACTGAAAGTTACAACCAGTTCCAAGGTGAGTGTCTCCACTGAAAAAATGACCAGAGGTACCTCTCAATAATGTGATAACCTTTGCTAACACAAATATTTTAACTTTCCAGACAAATGTCTAGGTAAGTCACACTGTAATCATATTTAATCACATGGCCATCTTACAAATAAACAAACATAGATGAATGTTGTTTGTATGTGATAATGGCTGAAAAGTGTATCAGTTGTTAACTGAGACATAAGGAATGATAAACTAATTCAGGAGAGTCTAATTCAAATTAAGTGTAACCAGTGATGGATATATTTGAATATTTTCCTTTAAATTCTTTAGCAATTAATTTCTTATACTGGATTTTACTCCATAGATTAAAAAAGACTTTCTCCTCTGTAGCATCTAAAATGTTCAAAAAACTCTTCAGCATGCTACCATTCTGTTTCTTGTGGAAATCCTCGACTTGGATGTATCTAAGCCACATTTAACCTCAAGTCTTTAGTCTTCTCTTTTAAAATCCAAGAAGATTCTGGGGACTTCACTCATTGGAGAAATGTAAATGGTTATTTAAACTAAAATATTGACACTTCCCACAGCTCAAATTTTCTTTGAAAACATAACCATGCTTCATTCCAAGATGAACATATTTAATGTCATGAGAACATTCAGCTTCAAACCTCAACATAAAAATACACCTGTGGATTCTGCTGGATTCTATTTTGCTTTCTGGGGATCACAGAGCTTCATCTCAGGGAAATATTACTGGGAGATTGATTTGAAGGACTCTTGTGAGTGGGCTGTGGGAGTCTGTAAGGATTCCTGGTTAAGCAGTAGAAACCAAATGATTGAATCTGAGGGTGCATTTCTTCTTGTGTGTGTGAAGGAGGGTAATCATTACAGTCTCCTCACCACATGCCCAGTATCCCGGCACTATATAGAGAAGCCATTGGGCCAGGTTGGTGTGCTTCTTGATTGTGAGGATGGATGTTTAAGCTTCCTGAATGTTACCAAGAGTTCCCTCATATACAGGTATCCTCCTGGCACCTTCAATTACCCTGTCAGGCCTTTTATATCCAGTGGCCACACATAATCATAGGAAGATGTAATCCAGTACTCTATTGTTTTAAAGTTTTTACTCTGTAATGTTACACCTTTCACCTCTATTAAATATTACAGTACTATTAAATGTAAAAGATGGTTGACTGTTTCCTTTCATCTGTGGTCCACATATTCTACAAAGAACACTTCCTTTCAAAGTGCTTTTTTTCTTATTTATTAGTTTGTTTTTGCAAACTTGTCTGAATTACTTATTAGGACTAAGTGCTAGAGCCCTCTTTAAGTATGCTCAGGACCATCAGAAGAGCTCTAACACAATAAAAATATTATATAGCTGTATATGTGTGTATACATATACATACATGTTTACATATAGCTATATAACATTTTACTACATTATTGGTGTCTAGTAGGAGCACAGATGTGCTGAATATTTTTATTTTCACCTTGAAACAGGCTACAGTCATCTGAGAGAAGAGAACCTGTTTGAGAAAATGCCTGCATAACATGGGCTATGGGCAAGCCTGTAGAGCATTTTCTTAGTTATTGATGAAGGAGGGGGCAGATTATTGTTGCAGGATTCTCCCTGGGCTGGAGGTGGTGGATTCTATAAAAAAGCAGGCTGAGCATCCATGGGGAAAAACTTAGGAAGCAGGATCTCTCCACTGCCTGCGCTTTAGTTCCTACCTCCAGGTTCCTGTCCTGTGTGAGTTCTTGGTCCTGACTTCCCTTTGATGATGAACAGTGATAAGGAAGTGTAAGCCACATAAATTCTTTCCTCCTCAAGTTGCTTTGGTCAAGTTGTTTCATCACAGCAATAGTGCTCATAAATGAGATAGTTTATTATCAGAATAGTGAGGTGTTGTTGTAATAGACCTGTGAAGCATTTCAGGTCCTGCAACTTTGTTTCTAATCAGAGACTGAATTTCTCTGTAGCATTGGCTCTCCTGGAAGTAGCTGTGTGGAACAGTCTGGCCTGGACCTAACAGCGATCCACCTGCCTGCGCTTCCCAGGTTTTTCGATTAAAGACAGACTCCACCACCACCCTGCAGAATCTTCAACATTTCAGTCAGATACTGTTGATTGCTTTGCACATGGAGGCCATGTTTTTTTTCTTACATTTCTAATATGTTATTACTGGAAAATTAAATTACATCATTTTCTCCCTCTGTTCCTTCTTATGGGTCCTTCATGTAGTTTCTAATGTCCACACCCACTTCCTCCCTGGTGTCTTTTATTAATGCTTCCAATAGATGAGCTCCTGTAAATTAACATTATTCCAAATGGATGAAAGTTTGAACTCATACAGCAGGGAATCCCCACAAGATTTCTTGAGTCACTGCTTAGCTGGGTGTAGTAGCTCAGACTTTCAATCCTAGAATCCTAAGGAATAGGATGCTGTACCAGAAGGATTTTTACTACAAGGTTAGCCTAGTGTATACAATGAGAACTTGGAGAGGATTTAGAGCAGGGGAACATTCCTCTATTGTTGGTTGGAGTGCAAACTTGTACAGCCACTTTGGACATAAACATGGATGTTCCTCAGAAAATTGGTAAGCAATCTACCTCAAGACCCAGTGATTGATACCACTCTTGCTCATATATCCAACAGATACATAATCATACCACATGGTTGTAGCTTGAGTTTTCCTGCCTGGCCCACAGTCAGGACAAATCTCTGTCACCCGCCAGTCCCGCAGCCTCTCAGACCCAACCAAGTAAACACAGAGACTTATATTGGTTACAAACTGTATGGCCTTGGCAGGCTTCTTGCTAACTGTTCTTACAGCTTAAATTAATCCATTTCCATTAATCTATACCTTGCCACATGGCTCGTGGCTTACCGGCATCTTCACATGCTGTTTCTCATCATGGCGGCTGGCAGTGTCTCTCTGACTCAGCCTTCTACTTCCCAGCTTTATTCTCCTCCTTGTCCCGCCTACACTTCCTGCCTAGCCAATGGCCAATCAGTGTTTTATTTATTGACCAATCAGCAACACATTTGCCATACAGAACATCCCAACTATTTTCATAGCAGCTTTATTTCTAATATCCAGAACCTGAAAATAATCTAGATGTCCCTTAACCAAAGAATGGATAAAGAAAATATGGTATATTTACAGATGGAGTTTTACTCAGCTGTTAAAAATAATGATATGAGGACATTTGAAGATGAATGGATAAAATTAGAAAAAAAAATCATCCTGAGTGAGGTAACCCAGACCTAGGAAGACACACGTGGTATGCACTCACTCATGAGTGGATATCAACACTAAAGTAAAGGATAACCATGCTGCAATCCACAGACCCAAATAAACTATATAGCAAGGAGGGCCCAAGAGGGGACACATGAGCTCTCTGTAACTGAGAAATAGAAGAGATCTCCTGGGTAGACTGGTGGTGGGAGGGGATGGGAACATAAAGAATCAGCTTGGAGGTTGGGTGGAGTGGGAGAGTACTCAAAGAGACAATTGAAAAGGGGAGGCACTTTTCAGGGTCAGGTAGTAACCGGATGTAAGGGTAACTCCCATGAATCTACAAGGATGACCACAGCTAAGACTCCTAGCAATAGTGGATAGGTAGCCTGAGATAGCCAACTTCTGTGATCAGATTGGTGACTACCCCAGATTTCATCAGAGAGGATTCATCCAGTAACTAACAGAAACAGATGCAGAAATCTATAGTCAAATATTAGAGAGAGCTCAGGAAATCCTTCTGAAGAGAGGGAAAAAAGATTGTAAGAGCCAGAGGGGTCAAGTATACCACAAAAAAAACCCAAGAAACGACTAACCTGGCTCATAGGAACCAACAACTAGGGAGCCTGCATGGGACTGACATAAGAACTCTCTATATAAGTGACAGTTGTATAGCCTGGTCTGTTTGTAGGACTCATAACAATAGGAAGAGAGGCTTCCATAATGCTCTTGGTGGCTCTTGGGAACTTATTCCTCATACTGGGTTGCCTTGCCCAGCCTTAATAGAAGGGGAGATGTTTAGTCTTATCTGAAACTTGGTATGGCATGCTTTGTTAATATGCATGGGAGGCCTGAACTGTTCTGAACAGAATCCGAGTAGGAGTGGATTGGGGTTGGGCAGAAAGGCAATGGGAGGAAGGAATGGGAGGAAAGGAGGCAGTGGACACTGAGGTTAGAATGTAAAATAAATAAACAAT
Source organism: Peromyscus californicus insignis (assembly GCF_007827085.1). Classification (NCBI taxonomy): domain Eukaryota; kingdom Metazoa; phylum Chordata; class Mammalia; order Rodentia; family Cricetidae; genus Peromyscus; species Peromyscus californicus. Next base: position 83,638,043 of record NW_026294402.1, on the reverse strand, counting down.
TTTTAAATAGACTAAAAAAAAGCAATTTAAAAAATATTGTTCTGTACTCATTATTTTGCAGTGTGCTTATATTTTACTCTTGATAATTTAACAAATGATGTCATCAATCTGTGATTTTAAGAGCAAGACTAGAACATCACAAGGTGGAAGAAGCAGAAGAAAGCAACCTTAAGAATAGCATCATGAAGATGCTAGAGGCCTTTCAGGAAAAAAATCGAAAATGAAATTGAGCAAACTGGATGTGAGGCGGGGTAATGAAGGACAAGGGTATGGGGGGAATGAGAGCTTAGGGGAGCGGGAGATCCCAGCTGGATCCAGAACAGAGAGAGAGAACAAGGAAAGAGATACAATGACAAATGAAAATGCTCATGTAGATCTCATCCATTTCTCTGTCATTGGGCAATCCCTGTGTCTTTCTTAGGGTCTTCTTTACTACGTAGCCTCCCTGAAGTTGTGAGTAGCAGTCTAATCATCCTTTGCTTAACATCTAGTATCCACCTATGAGTGAGTACATACCATGTTTCTCTTTCTAAGTCTGAGTTACCTCACTCAGGATGATTTTTTCTAGATCCAGCCATTTGCCTGCAAACCTTCATGATGTCATTGTTTTACCACATTTTATTTATCCATTCTTCAGTTGAAGGATATCTACGTTGTTTCCAGGTTCTGGCTATTACAAACAATGCTGCTATGAGCATAGCTGAGCCTGTCCCTTGTGGTATGATTGAGCATTCTTGGGGTATATGCCCAAGAGTGCTATAGCTGTGTCTTGGGGGAGATTGATTCCCAGTTTTCGAAGAAAGCACCATATTGATTTCCAAAGTGGCTGGACAAGCTTGCATTCCCACCAACAATGGAGGAGAGTTCCCCTTGCTCCACATCCTCTCCAGCATAAGCTGTCTTCAGTGTTTTCGATCTTAGCCATTCTGACAGATATAAGTTGTTATTTCAGAGTCGTTTTGACTTGCATTTCTGTGATGATTAGGGATGTTGAGCAATTCCTTAAAAGTCTTTCAGCCATTTGAGCTTCCTCTGTTGAGAATTCTGTTTAGATCTATAGCCCATTTCTTAATTGGACTGTTGGGCATTTTGATGTCTAATTTCCTGAGTTCTTTATATATTCTGGATATCAGCCCTCTGTCAGATGTGGGGTTGATGAAGACCTATTCCTATTCTTTAGGCTGTCACTTTGTCTTGTTGACTGTATCCTTTGCTCTACAAAAGCTTCTCAGTTTCAAGAGGTCCCATTGATTAATTGTTAGTCTCAGGGTCTGTGCTACTGGTGTTATATTTAGGAAGTGATCTCCGGTGCCAATGCATTCAAGACTACTTCCTACTATCTCTTCTATCATGTTCAGAGTAACTGGATGTATGTTGAGGTCTTTGATCCACTTGGACTTAAGTTTTGTGCACAGTGACAGATATGGATCTATTTGCAGCCTTCTACATACTGACATCCATTTATGCCAGCCCCATTTGTTGAAGATGCTTTCTTTTTTCCATTATACAATTGTGGCTTCTTTGTCAAAAATTATATGTTCATAGGTGTGAGGATTAATGTCAGGGTCTTCAGTTCGATTCCATTGGTCCACATGTCGGTTTTTATGCCAGTACCAAGCTGTTTTTATTACTGTAGCTCTATAGTAGAGCTTGAAGTCAAGGATCGTGATGCCTCCAGAGATTGTGTTATTGTACAGGATTCTTTTGGCTATCCTGGGTTTTTGTTTTTCCATATGAAGTTGAGTATTGTTCTTTCCAGGTCTGTGAAGAATTGTGTTGGTTTTTGATGGGGATTGCATTGAATCTGTAGATTGCTTTTGGTAAGATTGCCATTTTTACTATGTTAATCCTGCCTATTGATGAGCATGGGCGATCTTTGCATTTTCTGACATCTTCTTCAATTTCTTTCTTCAGTGAATTAGAGTTCTTGTCATATAGGCCCTTCACTTGCTTAGTTAGAGTTATCTCAAGATATTTTATATCATTTGTGGCTATTGTAAAGGGTGGTGTATCTCTGATTTCCTTCTTAGCCTTTTTGTCAATTGTATATAGGAGGGCTACTGTTTTTTTGAGTTGATCTTGTATCCTGCTACATTGCTGAAGGTGTTTATAAGCTGTATTTTTCCTTGGTCAAATTTTTGGGGTCACTTATGTATACTATCATGTCATCTGCAAATAGCAAAAGTTTGACTTCTTCCTTTCAAATTTGTATCCCTTTGATCTCCTTATGTTGTCTTATTGCTCTAACTAGAACTTCAAGTACTATATTGATAAGTATGGAGAGAGTGGACAGCCTTGCCTTGTTCCTGATTTTAGTGGAATCACTTTGAACTTCCCTCCATTTACTTTGATGTTGGATGTTGACTTGCTGTCAATTGCCTTTATTAAGTTTAGGTATGCTCCTTGTATTCCTGATCTCTACAAGACCTTTATCGCAAAGGGGTGTGGGATTTTGTCAAATGCCTTTTCAGCATCTAATGAGATGATCATGTGGGGTTTTTTCTTTCAGTTTGTTTATATGGTGTATTACATTAACAGACTTTCGTATGTTGAACCACCCTTGCATCCCTGGGAAGAAGCCTACTTGATCATGGTGGATAATTGTTTTGATGTGTTCTTGGAGTCTGTTTGCTAGTATTTTATTGAGTATTTTTGCATCAATGTTCATGAGGGAGATTGATCTGAAGTTCTCTTTCTTTGTTGCATCTACATTTGGCTTGGGAATCAGGGTAATTGCATCCTCATAGAAGGAGTTTGGTAATGTTCCTTCTTTTTCTATTGTATGGAACAATTTAAAGAGTATTGGTATTAACTCTTCTTTGAAGATCTAGTAGAATTCTGCGCTGAAACCATTTGATCCTGGGCTTTTTTTTTTTTTTTTTTTTGGTTGGGAGACTGTTAATGACTGATTCTATTTCTTTAGGGGTTATTTGACTATTTAAATAGTTTATCTTGTCATGATTTAACTTAGGTATGTGGTACCTATCCAGAAAATTATCCATTTCTTTTAGATTTTCCAGTTTTGTGGAGTAGAGGTTTTTGAAGTATGACCTCATGATTCTCTGGATTTCCTCAGTGTTGTTATGTCTCCCTTTTTCATTTCTGATTTTGTAAATTTGTATGCTCTCTCTGCATTTTGGTTAGTTTGGATAAGGACTTGTCTATCTTGTTGATTTTCTCAAAGAACCAACTCTTTGTTTCATTAATTCTTTGTATTGTTCTCTTCGTTTTTATTTTATTAATTTCAGCTCTCAATTTGATTATTTCCTGGCGTCTATTTATCCTGGGTGACTTTGCTTCCTCTTGTTCTAGAGCTTTCAGGTGTGGTGTTATGTCACTAGTGTGAGATTTCTCCAACTTCTTTATTTGGGCAGTTAGTGCTATGAATTTCCCTCTTAGCACTGCTTTCATGGTGTCCCATAAGTTTGAGTATATTCATTTTCATTGATCTCTAGGAAGTCTTTATTTTCTTTTTTATTTCTTCCTTAACCCGTTGGTAATTCAGTTGAGCATTATACAGTTTCCATGAGATTGTAGGCTTTCCATAGTTTTTGTTGTTTTTGAAATCTAACTTTATACCATGGTGGTCTGATAGAACACAGGAGCTTATTTCAATTTTTTTGTATCTGTTGATTTTTGCTTTTTGACCAAGTATGTGGTTGATTTTAGAGAAGGTTCCATGGGGTGCTGAGAAGAAGTTATATTCTTTTTTGTTTGCATGAAATGTTCTGTAGATATTGATTAAGTCCATTTGAGTCATAACATCAGCTAAGTCCTTTATTACTCTGTAAAGTTTCAATTTAGCAGATCTGTCCAAATTGAACACACCTCAATTGAGGTGAGAGTGGGGTGTTGAAGTCTCCCACTATTAATGTGTGGGGTTTTATATGTGGTTTAAGCTTTAGTAATGTTTCTTTTACATATGTGAGTGCCCTTGTGTTTGGGGCATAAATGTTCAGAATTGAAACTTCATCTTGGTGGATCTTTCCTGTGATGAGTATGTAATGCCTTTCATGGTCTCTTTTGATTGATTTAAGTTTGAAGTCTATTTTGCTGGATATTAGCATGGTAACACCCGCTTGCTTCTTAATACCATTTGATTGGAAAGACTTTTCTCAGCCTTTTACTCTGAGGTAGTGTCTATCTTTGAAATTGAGGTGTGTTTCTTGTATGCAGCAGAAAAATGGGTCCTGCTTTCATATCCATTCTGTTAGCCTGTGTCTTTTTATAGGTGAATTAAGTCCATTGATATTAAAGGATATTAATGACCAGCGATTGTTCATTTTTGTTATTTCTTGGTGGTAGTGTGTGTGTGTACTTCTCTTCCGTGTGGTTTACTGCTGTGGTGTTATCTATTGCCTGTGTTTTCATGGGTGTATCTGATTTCCTTAGGTTGGAATTTTCCTTCTAGTGCTTTCTGTGGAGCTGTGTTTGTGGATAAGTATTGTTTAAATCTGGTTTTGTCTTGGAATGTCTTGTTCACTCCGTCTATAATGATTGAAAGTTTTGCTTGGTATATTAGTCTAGGCTGGCATCCATGGTCTCTTAGTATCTGTATTACATCTGTCCAGGTCCTTCTGGCTTTCAAAGACTCCATTGAAAAATCAGGTTTTATTCTGATGGGTTTGCCTTTATAAGTTATTTGGCCTTTTTCCTTTGCTGCTCTTAAAGTTCTTTCTTTATTCTGTACATTTAGTTGTTTAATTATTATGTGGTGAGGGGACTTTTTTGGGGGGGTCTAGTCTGTTCGGTGTTCTATGGGCTTCTTGTGTCTTCATAGGCATTTCCTTCTTTAAGTTGGGAAAGTTTTCTTCTATGATCCTCTTGAATGTATTTTCTGTGCCTTTGAGTTCATATTTTTCTTCTTCCTCTATCCCTATTATTTGTAGGTTTGGTCTTTTCATAGTGTCCCAGATTTCTTGAACATTTTGTGTTATGATTTTTTTTGGCATTGGTGTTTTCTTTGACTGATGAATCCATTTCATCTATTGTATCCTCTACACCAGAGATCCTCTCTTCCATCTCTTGCATTCTGTTGGGTATGCTTGCATCTGTGTTTCCTGTTCGTTTACTCAGATTTTCTATTTCCAGCATTCCCTCTGTTTTGTCTTCTTCATTATTTCTATTTCCCTTTTCAGGTCATAAACTGTCTCCTTCACCTGTTTCATTGCTTTTTCATGGTTTTCTTTAAGGGATTTATTGTTTAGTTCCACTTTTTTTATTTGTCTTTTCCTCTAGTTCTTTATAGATTTCTTCCCATTTTTTGTTCGACTTTTTCTCATTTTCTTTATTGATTTCCTCCACTTTTTTTGTTTATCTTTTCTTCAATTTCATTTCATTATTATACCATGATTGAAGACCTCATGGGAATAAGAAGAAGCAAAGTGCTAGAGAGGTCCTCAGAAATCCACAAAGATACCTCCACAATAGACTACTGACAATAGTCGAGAGAAAGCCCAAACTGACCTACTCTGGTGATCAGATGTCCAAACACTCTAATTGTCCTGATAGAACTTTCATCCAATGACTGATGGAAGCAGATGCAGAGATCCACGTCCAGGCCCCAGGTGGAGCTCCAGGAGTCCAATCGGCAAGAGAGAGGAGGTATTGTATGAGTGAGAGATGTTGAGACCATGATTGGAAAAAGCACAGGAACAAATAGCCAAACTAGTAGAAACACATGAACTATGAACCAATAGCTGAGGAGCCCCCATGGAACTGGATCAGGCCCTCTGCATAAGTGAGACAGTTGATTAGCTTGAACTGTTTGGGAGGCCCCCAGGCAGTGGGACCAGGACATGTCTTTAGTGCATGAGTTGGGACTTTTTTCGAACCTGGGGCCTATGCTGGGACACTTTTGCTCAGCCTGGGTGAAGGGAGGAGGGGACCAGACCTGCCTGGACTGAATCTAACAGGCTGAGCTGAATCCCCAGGAGAGTCTTTGCCCTGGAGGAGGTAGGAATGGGGAATGGATTGGAGGGAGGGCAGGGGATTGGGGAGTGGGAGGAGGGAGGAGAGAGGAATCCATGGCTGATACGTAAAATTAAATTAATTATAAAATTAAATAAATAAAAATGAAAAAAAAGAAATATCAACATTAAAAAATTCTTGGTAGTTTTTTTTGTTTTGTTTTGTTTTTTTTACTTTACCAACTCAGAATTTCTTTGGTATTAAACTATATCAAGATATTACAAGAAAATGAACATAAATCTCATGAACATCTCCCAACTGTCATCAAACTACAGTTTGTGGACTGGCTATTTGTATGTGTTTTTTTTTTTACTTTTATTTTTATTTTGAAATACAATTCAGTTCTACATATCAGCCACAGATTCCCTTGTTCTACCCCCTCCGGTCCCCCTCACCTTCCCCCCAGCCCACCCCTCATTCCCACCTCCTTGAGGGCAAAGCCTCCCCCGAGGACTGAGATCAACCTGGTAGACTCAGTCCAGGTAGGTCCAGTCCCCTCCTCCCAGGCCAAGCCAAGGGATCCTGCATAGACCCCAGGTTTCAAACAGCCAACTCATGCAATGAGCACAGGACCCAGTCCCACTACCTGGGTGCCTCCCAAACAGATCAAGCCAATCGACTATCTCACCCATTCAGAGGGCCTGATCCAGTTGGTGACCCCTCAGCCATTGGTTCATAGTTCATGTGTTTCCATTCATTTGGCTATTTGTCCCTGTGCTTTATTCAACCTTGGTCTCAACAATTCTCGATCATATAAACCCTCCTCATTCTTGCTAATTGGACTCCCAGAGATCCACCTGGGGCCTAGCCATGGATCTCTGCATCCAGATCCCTCAGTAGTTGTATGGGGTTTCTAGCACGACAATTAGGGCATTTGGCCATCCTATCACCAGAGTAGGTCCGTTTGGGCTGTATCTCGACCATTGCCAGCAGTCTGTTGTGGGGGTATCTTTGTGGATTTCTGTGGGCCTCTCTAGCACTTTGCTTCTTCCTATTCTCATGTGGTCTTCATTTATCATGGTCTTCTATTCTTTGTTCTCCCTCTCTGTTGTTGATCCAGCTGGTATCTCTCGCTCCCTCAAGCTCTCTTTCCCTCGACCCTTGCCCTTCATTACCCCCACTCATGTCCAGGCTGTTCATGTAGATCTCTTCCATTTCTCCATCACTGGGCGATCCCCATGTCTTTCTTGGTGTCCTATTTTCCAGGTAGCCTCCCTGGTGATGTGAGTAGCAGTCCAGTCATCCTTGTTCCACATCTAGTATCCTCCTATGAGTGAGTACATACCATGTTTGTCTTTCTGAGTCTGGTTTACCTCACTCAGGATGATTTTTTCTGGATCCATCCATTTGCAAACCTCATGATGTCATTGTTTTTCTCTGCTGAGTAGTATTCCATTGTGTATATGTACCACATTTTGTTTATCCATTCTTCAGTTGAACTAGTTTTGAGCATATACATCTGAATTGCCACTCCTTCCAGATCCATCCCCTTTTCCTACTCACTCAACTTTCTGTCTTAAAAAAAAATCATTAATCTCATTCTATTTCATTTTCAACTGTTTATAGTTGACAATAGAGGCGAAAGATGCCTTGCTTCCCAGCGTCTGGAGATCACAGTAACCAGACAGAAAACTGTGTAGAAATGCACTAGATATGAAATATTGAAAAACCTTCTGAATCTCAATCAAGTGCTGTAGATCGCTTTGCACCTGGATGCTGTGGGATTTTCATATTTCTAGTATGTTTTTAGGTGAAAGAAAATTGGACCAATTTCTCCTCCTTTTCCTTCTTACAGGTCCTTTTTACATAACCTACCAGTAGACCATGTGAGCAGGATGTAAGGCAATCTGAACACTCCAGAAGATCCAGGTTTTGTTGGGTCTTCCTACTTTAAATGATTCAATCAAGAAAAATCGCTAACAAGAAAAATCACATCCACTTGCTTTTAGTTAATTCCAGATGTAGTCGAATTAACAGCCAAGAATAGCCATCTCGAGGGATGACCACTTTGTATTAGGTCATTCTTTAGGGAGCTCATCGCTAATAGATGCTAATTCCGTGTCTAGAAATGAGACTCTTTCAAACCTTCCCACATTCATATCAACATATTCATTGTTCTGTTCTGGTTTATGCAGCCATTTCTAGGAAAGACTGTTTCACAGCACCCTTCCTGGTATTCTGGCTCTCCCTGTCTTTCTGACCACTCTTCCAAAATATTTCTGGAGCCATTGATATAGGATATAGAGGTATCTATTGGGGTTCAGATCCCCATGATCTCTGGATATTTACATTCTGTCCAGTTGTGGTATTCTGTGAGCGTCTGCCTCTATGGCCGATCAATTTTTTTCTATGTTCTTATAAATAAGCATGACTAGGCTTTTCTTACTTGATCTTAAATCTAATGTATTATTCAGGTTAATAGTAAAGCAGATCAAGGATAAATTGTTTTATGGATTGTGAGATCAAGGCAAAGATAGGAATAACTACAAAGAGGACTGGCAAGAAAATTGTGCTTAGTATTATTTGCCAAGCAAGTTGTCAATGTTGAGATGTGTTTAGTATTTAGAGAGCACAAGGAACCATAATGGGTATCTTAACACAGCTTCCAAGGAGTGTGTAAAACGATTAAGAGAAAGACGCTAATATTACATGTAACTTAACCATTAAATCCTGTGTGAGGGAACTGGTGTTGTCAGACTAGTGAAGATTTCCTGTATGTAAAGTTTATTTGAGTCTTCTAGCTATAAATATGGTTCAGATAACGATTATTCCTAACTGAGTTAGCAGGAATCCTATTGATGGTGTCATGACCTGTGCTATCATTCATGCTGTGACTTTCATGTAGTATCTTTCTGGTGTTTGAATTAAAATCATTACAGTAGCAGGTGTTACCTAATAAGGAACCAGGAGATGGAGCCCTTTACTACCCCTTAAGCAAATTTCACTGCCTCCAAAGTGGTAGCCTTAAACCTAGTTGAGTAAATCATAGAAGCCATTTAGAATCTGCCTTTGACAATACCAAAGCAAAAGAAGTTGGATGATTTGGTTCATTTAAGGAAACCTCTGGTGTGTGAACTAAGCTTTAATTGGAGCTTCCTGATCCTTCTCTTTGGTGTGCTCATTATTAGGAAGGGAGGCTACAGGATGAAGAAATCCTAAAGTGGATGATGATGTGTTTGCTCCTTTGGGAATTCTCTGTTCAGATCTATACTCCATTTTTAACTGGATTGTTTTCCTGATGTCCAGTTTTTTGAGTTCTTTATATATTTTTGATATTAGCCCTTTGTTGACTGTGTAGTAGTTAAACTTATTTTCCTATTCTGTAGGCTACAACTTTGTCCCAATGATGGTGTCCTATGCCAAACAGAATATTTTCAGTTCCATGAGGTCCCATTTATTAGTTGTTGTTCTTCGTGCTTGTGCTATTGGTGTTCTGTTAAGAAAACCTTGCCTGTTTCAAGTGAGTTCAAGACTATTCCTCCATTTCCCCTCTATCATATTCAAAATATTTTGCTGAGGTCTTTGATCTATTTAAAGTTGAGATCTGTACAGGGTGATAAATGTTGATGTGTTGGAATCTTCTACTTGAAGCCATCTTGTTTGACCTGGTACATTTTTTAAAGATGTTGTCTTCATTTTATTTTGTATATTTCACTTTAAAAATAAAAAATCAGGTATTCATAATTGTTTGAATTTATGAATTTATGTGTAGATCTCAATTTGCTTCCATTGATCAATGCATCTATTTTTATGACAACATCAAACTATTTTAATTACTATAGCTCTATAGTACAGTTTGAACATAGAGATAGTGATATATCTATCAGTTCTTTTATTATTCATGATTTATTTTGGCTTTCCCATTTTATTATTTTTTTTTGCATTTTTTGTTGTCCTCGAGATTTTTTTTTTGTATTTCTCTACGAATCTGATAACTGTCCTTTCAAGTGTTTAAAAATTATGGCCTGGAGGTGGATTTGCACTCCTTTAAACTTAGCAGACAGATTTCTGTGACTCTTATGCCAGCGTGATCTACAGTTCAAATTCTAGGATAGCCAAGGCTACAGAGACAAACCCTGTCTGGAATGCACCCATCACCAAAAAAAAAAAGTGGTTTCTTTTTTGTGGTGGTAGCACAAGACTTTAACCCCAGCATTAGGGATTCAGAGACAGGGGCATATCTTCGAGTTCAAGATCAACCTCCTCCATAGCCTTGTCCAGGACAGCCAAGGCTACAAAAATCTTGTCTCAAATAACAAAACAAGAAGGAAGGAAAGAAGGAAGGAAGGAAAGAAGGTTTTTTTCAGGTGTTGATGGTATATGCTTTTAATCCCAGCACCTGGAATGCAGAGAACAGCCCAAGCTACAAAAAGAACCCCTGTCTCTAAACACCAAAGGAGCCTCTGTCAAAGTGACATTAAATTAGTCTGAACAATGCACATCTGTGCTCCTGCTTGACACCATTAAATGGAATCCTACAGCATGCAAATCAAGGAAACAAAAATCCCTATGAAAGGAAGGGTTCTTTGTGGACCACAGAATAAAAGGTAACATGGTCTACCATTTTTTTCCTTTAATAGTTTTTTAATGTTTAATAGCAATAAAGGAGGTAACATTACATTAGGAAACACTTAAAAAACACTAAAGTACTGGATTGTACATTCCCCACATATGACCACTGGAGAAGAAAGGCCAGACAGGATAATCGAAGGTGCCAGGAGGGTACCTGTATATGAGGGAACCCTTGGCAATATTCACGAAACTTAAACTTCCATCCTCACAATCAAGGAACACACCAACTCAGCCCAGTGGCTTCTCTATATAGTGCTGGAATACTGTGCATGTGGTAAGGAGACTGTAATGATTACCCTCCTTCACACACATACACACAAGAAGAAATGCACCTTCAAATTCAATCAGCTGGTTCCTATTCCTCAAACGGGAATCCTTACAGACCCCTACAGCTCAGTCCCAAGAGCCTTCAACTTAATCTCCCAGTAATATTTCCCTGAGATGAAGCTCTGTGATCCCCAGGAAGCAAAATAGAACTCAGCATAATCTGAAGATGTATCTTTATGGTGAGGTCTGAAGCTGAATCTTCTCATGGCATGAAATAGGTTCATCTTGTAATGCAGCATGGTTATGTTATCAAAGAAATTGAGCACTGTGGGAAGAGTCAACATTTTAGGGATAATGACTGTGGTGGTATTTTACTTGTACTGAAATGTGATTTTAGTTGTATGTTAATAAATAAAGTTGCCTGGGGGTCAGAGCTAAGAGCCTCACCCTTCCTGCTTCAGCGATCCTCTTCAGTCAAGAGAGCTCTCCGAAAAAGGGACGATTTACATTTCTTGGGTGAGAGATGTCCATAGAATCTTCACAGATTTTAAAAGGAGAAGGCTAAGACTTGAGGTTAAATTTGGCTCATATACACCAATGTCAATAATTTCCACAAGAAAAGAGTGGTAGCATGCTGAAAATTTTTTTTGAAAATTTTAGATGCTGGGGAGTTAAAATAGCTGTGTTTACAAAAAGTTATCTCATTGTTGAAGGACACTTTATCAGTGGAGACACTCACCTTGCAAGTGGTTGTAACTTTCAGTCAGTCGAGTAATTGGTAGGGCTTGGAGTTTTGGTTCCATAGTGTGGATCATGCTCAGCTGCATTGACTCACTCCTGCAAGAGAAGAAGACATTGATCTGCCTGGTTCTAAAAATACCATCACAGTGATTAGGAAAACTTCACTTCCAAGTTCAGCCAAATGGCTCAGGGGATAAACATCTTCCCACATAAGCCTGACAACTTGAGTTTAATTCCAATATGGAAGGAGAAGACTGTCTCCTGAAAGCTGTCCTCTGACCTGCACACATGTACAATGGTACATGTACACGCACACTCACACATATTCAAAACACACATAAATATAACAAATTTAATTAAAAAATCCCAAACATATTAAACACAAACAATTGGGGATTTTCTGTATAAAGTGTATCTGCACTTTGCTAAGGCAGCTTGTTCAATTTTATAGCTTATTTGAGGGTTTCCTGGCTTGCACTGATGGCTAAATTCACCTTCTGAAAATGTCTTCCAAACCCTGCAAAGAAGACAAGAAGAAGTTAGACTTCTGAAGAAATGGCATACAATGTTGTTTATGGAGTTCATACAAATATCAGTCACCATCACACCAATCTGACCTGAAACATTATATTCATGTCTCAGGATGATGCCCAGCAAGTAGATTAGCATGATTCGAATTCTGATGAAATCAGACTAGAGACTCAAATTTGAGAAGGACATGGGTATTGACTGTACATTGCTTTTGAACTCCCACCTGTCTGCAAAGGGAACTTTCACTGAGCTTATCTACAAGCCATAGGGATACTTTAGCTAAGGGTACTTAAAAAGGTTGAGCTCACCCCTGCATTGTTCCTCACACCTGCAAATCAAGAATTGAGGGGTTAGAGGCCTGAAGATTACTGTAAGTTGCAGGCCATCATGCATTGCCTATTAGGAACCTTTCTCAAAATCCCAAATAACACTCAAAATACAGCTTTCAAACAGAAGAAATTGAACCATAGGTATCTTGAAAATTGTGCACAATATCCAAGTAGAGGGAAAAAGAGTGTTGGAAACAGCAGCCACTGAATTGGGGCTCTCAGAGATGCAACGTACAAATTCCAAAAGTTAGGACCTATTCCTTGGGGAATCTACTGACATAATTTCAAAAAGCTTGTTCTTTCAAGATTATTCCTGAAAAGGGAAACTCCTAACATAAATCTAGGGAATATTGAAAGCTATCTTAGTATAACAATCACCAGTGTGGGCCTAAGACAATAAAGCCTCTTCCTGCACTCCTCCATGCTCACCTGCAACAGGACCACATATGGCTCCTGGGACATTGCCATCAGCACCTGATACATACCTCTTAGTTCTTTGCTCTTTTGGATCATCATGACTTCACTTATCCTGAGTTTCTCTAAAAGACATTGGCCTTCATTTCACATAGACTCAATATGTTTCTCTTCCCCTTCACAGAGGATGGATGCTGTTTCCTATACTCTGTCCTGATCATTTCTTCCCAAAGAGTCAAGTAGTCCTGAAGAAAAAGGGACATTCTCAATCATATTTGTAAAGTATTTTATCCTTCTCCATTGTATTCTCCTATGCTTAAATTTCACAAATGACTTCTAGAACTCTGCTACATAGACTGTAATTGACTGTCCCCAGTTTTCAGAAAATGTAAATTCCTTGGTTTCCTTTATTTCTTCTTTATTAATTGCATAGTCGAATAGACCCTAAGCATTTTCACCTATACTAGAGGTGCAGAACTGCCTGAAATGGAGGTATTGGTTGATCATTCATATGTTGAGTCAGATAGAAACTCCTCTTGTAGTAATTAGAATTAATAGTGTATTCATAGATTTTAATGCAGCGTGTTGAATTGTCAGCAATTCACTCAGTCCCAGACTCTTCTGCACAGCCAGACCATTCATTCCATGTATAGTTACACTAACACTCAGGATTAGGGCCAGCAGGAAATATTTTCCAACTATCACATCCCATGCCTCATACTCAATTCATGATTGATACATTTTGAAAAACATCTTCATCAACCAGATTTTAAGCATGAATCTCATACTCACCATCCACAGAGTTATCATTCTGTTCTCTGCCTCTATATTCTCTTGGTTTTCTTGGACCTTCTCTCATAAAGAAGCCATTCGCTTTACAGTCTTTCCTGTAAAAAACAATAAATATCAACTTTTGGTAAATGGTACTGGGAGACAGACTCCTGGGCATTTAATACAATTACTTTACTGCAAGTAGGAGGATTACAATGCTATATTTTTTTTTTACATTTGGTAACTATGAATTTTAGATTTCAGAACATATTAACAGAAAATATAGCATACCCCTTTACTGAGATATAGTGGTTAATAATTGTAATTAATGTCTGGGAAATTTGAATAACATTGGGATTTCCAGATACTTGGCTGTAGATGACTCCAATGTACTTTTTAAATTATGTCCTCAGTTATAGAGATGTTTAAAAGATATGAAGTTATTATTTACTTTCCAGTGACCTGGGCATAACATTTCATAAATATAAATGATCTTTACACTCATGGATCCCCCAGAGGATGTTTACATTCCTAGTCACCCTTTCTTCATTAGATGTTAATAAAGTACCACCATTCTGAAAACAGTGCCTTTGTCATAATGAGGACCAGCATCTTCCTGTGGTTTGCTAAGGCTACCTCTCTCCAGGTTCCAAGTTCTCTCAGAAGCATCACTTACCATTTGATCCTCAGCAGCTGCTTCAATGGGACAGTGTCTGTGTCCTCTGTGCTCATGGGAGTTAGAACAGAGTTGACAGAGGAAGATACTCTTCTCAGCACAGAAAATCCTCTTTGTTTCTTTGTGAGTCACACACTTATGCTCCTCAGAGCTCAGGTCCTTCATGAGGCAGGCTTTTCTGACAACGGACACCAACTTCTTCAGAACAATGTTGGTTCTCAAGTCCTTCTGAGATGGTTCCCTGCACATAGGGCATTGGACAGGACGTTGGATGTCTTCCCTGGAAACGTGGAGGCAGGTTTGACAGAAACTGTGGCCGCAGCTTATGGTGCCTGGCTCTGTCAGGCAGCTCAGGCAGATGAAGCAGGTGAGTTCTTTCTGGAAGGCTTGTGAGAGGTCTGATTCCATTTCTCTGAAAGAAGAAAAGCAAAATTGCTATTATTGGACCCCAGAGTAGCTAGACACTGCACATAATTTGCTTCAAGTTGTGATTTAATCTGTGTATTGCAAAACATGCTTCATTTTTTGGTGACCAAAAATCAAGATATGTATAGAATTTCAGTTGCTGATCTTTTCTGTTTCAGTCTTTTTAACAGAAGTACACATTGATCTGATGGACTTTTGTGCCCTACCTCCTGCATCTTCTTTGGAGACTCCATTCAAATTAGAAACTTGGTGAATGGACTGAGACAGGATCCCCAGTGCTTATGGAAAAAAAATATACACTATGGAGTGATCAAACTCCTTCATGTCCACATGTTGGCCTTTCACTACAGACAGAGGTATATTAAATACATCCTTCTTTGTTTTCTATTCAAGAAAAAACTCCCTACTTCACATGGTGTGGGGCGTTTACCCACCAACCCCAGAGCTCCCCAGAGTTTTCTTGAGTGTGAGCAGCAGGAGATATTAGAAGGATTTATTGTGGAGGATCTTGTGGAGATAAACAGATAGAAAATAAAGGATAGCCTCGAGAGGGCCTGGAACCTTTTCCAATGGGACCACCTGTCTCTGCCCCAGGGTATTTATAGAGACGCCAAGGGGTGGAGCAAAAGACCTCCCCCCTCACAGCACAGCCAAGTGTAGACCATCTCAGACACCTGCATTCAAGCCCATGGTTCTAATCATCCTCTATGTGGACCTGCTGGGTAAAGCCATGAGGAACCCGAAAACGGGCTCCCACAACATGGTCCCTATTAAATGCTTTGTTTGATTTCTCATTTTAGCATCTTAGTCATTCACATCCCACTGTTCTGCCCCTTGACTCTTGAAGGCAATAGTAGTTACTTGTCTTCTTTCTGCTGGGAATACCTACAGAGAATAAGAATTATGGTGGTTCATAATTCAAGGATAGTGTTTATCATGGTGGAGAAAAAAATGGCAGCAGGAGTTTGAGATAACTGGTCACATTGCATCCAAAATCAGCAAGCAGAAAGCAAGGAACACTTTCGGTTCAGCTACTGTTCCCTTTCATCCTCAGTCTGAGAACTTAACCCATGGAATGATCAAGTGATCTCATAAACATTTAGTGTGAATCTTTCCAAGTGTAGTCATTCTCCTCCAAATAATCCTCTACAGACATCCCCAGAGGTTTCCATGTCTTTCCTAAATCCCATCAAGTTAAATTCTAGAGTACTATCTGTGGAAACTTGTTAGTTTACCAAAGATACAGTTCCTGGCTTCAGTTTATGGGATGAACCTGAGGCATAAAGGAAGCTCTCATGACTATATTTAATCAACAGGTGCTCATTGCCCTTCTCTATGAACATCTACACAAATAAAGAATCTTGGTTTGACTGAGATGAACATCCCCCAAATAACTTCAGCTTCTGAGGTCTGAAGCAAATGGAGTCAATGGCTTTAGCTGGTGGTCCTATTTACCTCGAAAACAATACTAATACTCATTGTCAAGATTATTTTAGAAAAGAGATGGAGACTCCAATGCTAACTTCCTGAACTTATCTGATGGCCCTCATTTGGTATTTTTTCTGTTCATTAGATACTTCATTCCAAAATAATTTATGAGTTCACAGAAATAATGAAAATGAGCACAGAATTAAAAAACTAAACCATATTATAAACAGAATCTACTTTCCTGAATAGGATAGTGTGACTAGTTTTCTCTAATTTAATCACATGTATACTTCCAAACTAGTAAATCATCAATCTATTCAGAGAAAGACTGTGAATGAATAAACTAAAATTATCTATAGCTATAACTCACAGTATATTTACAAAGAAAGATGACCAAATGGGAGTAGAATCTCTTTTGATAAATAGCCAAATTTTAAGCATTTTTTAAGCAGAAACCTCAGTTTGGTAATATATTAAAAATAGGAAATTTCAACGTCTTTCCACCGGTAAACTGTGTACCCACCTAAGAAATAGTCTCTGGCCTCAGCAGTGTTTAGTTGAGACACAGCAATATTAGCTCAGCTCTGGGGTATGATCCTCAATGTGTGGAGGAGATAGATCTAGCAGTCTAGGAGACAGAATATATGGAGACTCACTCTGTCTGGTCTAGAGAAGAATGAACCTGGCTGGCTCCTGGAGTGTCCTTATATACTCTCTAAAGACCATGCCCAATTCCTCCCATGTTGCTTTTACTAATGCTTGCTGTAGGTGAGCTCCTGTAAATAGCAGTATTCTAAATGGATGGAAGATTGAATTAACTCTATGGCCAGTATCCACAATCAAAACTACACAACAAGGTTTCCTGAGTTCCTGCTTAACTGGGTGTGGTGGTAGCTCACACCTTTAATCCTAGAGTCTTAGGGAATGAGCTGCTGAAGCAGGAGTTCAATGCCTTCCTAGTATATACAGTGAAAACTTTTCTAAAAAAAATAAATAAAGAGAAATTTTGCTACAATATTTCACTGTTTCTAAATGATGGGCTTATATTTTTGCTTTTCCTTTTGTAATTTCACAGTTAATGATATCAATCTGTGATTTTAGCAAATATCAACATTAAAAAGTTCTCAATAATTCTTTAGAATTTTGTTCAACTCATTATTACCGTATTCAACTCAACTGCAACTTTTTTTGAGATTCATTCCTTTCTCTACCCACTCAACTGTCTTTTCTTTTCTTTTTTCTTTTTTAAATAAATACATGGGGAAGCCATGGTGGCACATACCTTCAATCCTAGCATTCTGGAGAGAGAGGCAGGCACATCTCTGTGAGTTAGAGGCAAGCCTGGTCTACAAAGTGTTTTCAAAGATGTGCTCCAAAGATATGCAGAGAAGTTAGGTCTCAAAAAAGAAAAATGTATTTGATTGACTAAACCCAAGAGTCTCAGATTTTTCGTGTGAGAGAATTTTCTTGACTGAATCATTTGAAGTGGGAATCCTCACCTAAACTCAGATGTTTTTAAGGTGTGAGACTCCACCTTAAATCTTAGCTGGAGGCAGCCTATGTAAAAGGACATGGAAGAAGGAAACTTTCTCATCTTGGCTCTTTGTCTTACTCTCACTCTCACTGGCAAGTTCATCCCTTCCCTGGTATAAAACCTATATTTGGGGGGGATTCCAAAGTATGCTGAAGACCAGCTGATACATCCAGCCTTGTAGACTGAACCACTGGTCTGTCTCTCTGTCTCTGTCTCTGTCTCTGTCTCCCCCTCCCCCCCCTCTCTCTCTCTCCATGTGTGCCCATATCCATTTAGTTTTGTTCCTCTAGATTCAGGGTGGTTGCTACACTTATCTTCTTGGGTTTTAGTTAACTCCACATGTAGTCAAACTGACAACCAGGAATAGCCATCAGAGGGGCTGACCACTTTGTGTTGGATGATCAGTTAGGGAGCTCATCCCTAATAGAGCCTAATTCTTTTTTTAAGATTTATTTATTTATTATATATACAGAAGAGGGTGCCAGATCTCATTACAGATGGTTATGAACCACCATGTGGGTGCTCAGAATTGAATTCAGGACCTCTGGAGGAGCAGTCAGTGCTCTTCACCTCTGAACCCTCTTTCCAGCCCAGAGCCTAATTCTTTGTCTAGGGATGTGACTCTCAGTATTTCCCACATTCATACCAACATATTCATTGTTCTGGTCTTGTTTATGCAGCCATTTCTAGGAGAGAATGTTTCACAGCACACTTCCTGGTATTCTGGCTCTCACTGTCTTTCTGAACCCTCCTCCAAAATATTTCTGGAGCCACTGATGTAGAATATAGAAGTATCTGTTGGAGTTCAGATCCCCATGATCTCTGGATATTTACATTCTATCCAGTTGTGGTATTCTGTGAGTGTCTGCCTGTATGGCTGATCGATTCTTTTCTACGTTCTTGTAAATAAGCATGACTAGGCTTTTCTTACTTGATCTTAAATCTAATGTATTATTCAGGTTAATAGTAAAGCAGATCAAGGATAAATTGTTTTATGGATTGTGAGATCAAGGCAAAGATAGGAATAACTACAAAGAGGACTGGCAAGAAAATTGTGCTTAGTATTATTTGTCATGCAAGTTGTCAATGTTGAGATGTGTTTAGTATTTAGAGAGCACAAGGAACCATAATGGGTATCTTAACACAGCTTCCAAGGAGTGTGTAAAACGTTGATAAGAAAGACAATAATATTACATGTAACTTACCCATAAATACTGGGTGAGGGAATTGGAGTTGTCAGACTGGTGGAGATATTCTGTATGTAAAGTTTATTTGAGTCTTCTAGCTATAAATAGGGTTCACATGAGGATTATTCCTGAGTTAGCAGGAACCCTATTAATGGAGTCATGACCTGTGCTATCATTCATGCTATAGCGTCTATGTAGAATCATCCTGGTGTTTGAATTAAAATCACTACAGTAACAGGTGTTATCTGATGGGAGACCAGGAGATGGAGCCTCTTGGTTCCCCTTAGGCAATTTTCTTTTTCAGATTGGAAAGCCTTACCACCAGTTGAAATCATTTAGACTCTGCCTTTGTGAATACCATGGCAAAAGAAGTTGGATGATTTGGTTCATTTAAGGAAATCTTGGGGTGTGAACTAAGCTTTATGTGGTGCTTATCCTTCTCTTTTGTGGGTTCAGGTTTAGGAAGGGAGGCTGCAGGATATAGGCATCCTGCAGTGGAGGTTGATGTTTTTCCTCCTTTGGGAGATCTCTGTTTAGATCTATACTCCTTTTTGCACTGGGTTAATTGTTTTCTTGATATCCAGGGTTTTTTTCTTTGTTTGTTTGGTTTTTTTTTAGTTCTTAATAGGTTTTTGATATTAGCCCTTTATTGGTTGTGTAGTAGTTAAACTTTTCCTGTGTTGTAGGCTGCCACTTTGTTCCAACGATTCTATGTTATGCCAAACAGAAACTTTTCTGTTCCATGAGGTCCTGTTTATTAATTGTTGTTCTTATTGTCTGTGTCATTGGTGTTCTGTTCAGAAAATCTTTTCCTGTTCCAGTGAGTTCAAGGCTATCCCCTACTTTCTCTTCTACCATATTCAATGTATCTGGCTGAGGTCTTTGATCTATTTAGAGTTGAGTTCTTCACAGGGTGATAAACATTGATGTATTTGGAGTCTTCTACATGAGGCTATCCAGTTTGACCAAGTAAATTTGGTAAAGATGTTGTGTTCATTTTAATATGTATTTTTGGCTTTTTTTAAGAATAAAAAATCAGGTGTATATTATTCATAAGCTTAGGAATTTATGTGTAGATCTTCAATTTATTTCAATTGATCAATGTGTCTATTTTTATGCCAACATCAAACTTTTTATTACTATAACTCTGTAACATAATTTGCAAGCAATGATAGTGATATATCCAAAAGTTCTTTTATTGTTCGTGATTGTTTTAGTTTTCCTAAGTTTTTTACTTTTTTTTTGTACTTGTGTTTGTTCGTTTGTTTGTTTTTGTTTGTTTTTTTTTTGTTTTTTTGTTTTTGTTTTTTTTTTTTTAGGTTTTTCGAGACAGGGTTTCTATGTGCAGCTTTGCGCCTTTCCTGGATCTCGCGCTGTAGACCAGGCTGGCCTCGAACTCACAAAGATCCGCCTGCCTCTGCCTCCCAAGTGCTGGGATTAAAGGCGTGCGCCACCACCGCCCGGCCCTGTTTGTTTGTTTTTTTGTATATCCATATGAATCTGTTACTCGTCCTTTCAAGATTTCTAAAGAATTGTTGGCCTGGCATCAACAAAGATGCCCTTCACCTGGAGAATGGATTAAGAAAATGTGGTACATATACACAATGGCATACTACTCTGCAGAGAAAAACAATGGCATCATGAAATTTGTGGCAAATGGATAGAACTAGAAAATGTCATCCTGAGTGAGGTAACCCAGGCTCAGAAGGACAAATATGGTATGTACCCACACATAAGTGGATTCTAGATGTAAAGCAAAGGATAATCAAACAACAACCCACAACTCCAGAGAAGCTAGCTAACAAGGAAGACCCAAAGAGGGATGCATGGATCGCCCTGGGAAGGGGATATAGATGAGATTTCCATGAGTAAACTGGGGATGAGGGGTGGACAATGGAAGGTATGGGATGTGGAATAAGAACATAAGGGCATGGGATGGTTGAACTGGAACAAGGATGGAGGGGAGAAGCAATGAAAGAGATACCATGATAGAGGAAGATATCATGGGGATAGAGAGAAACCTGGTACTTGGGAAGTTGCCAGGAATCCCCAAGGATGAACCCAGCTTGAACTACTAGAAATAGTGGAGAGTGTGCCTGAACTGAACTGGCTTACCCCAGTGATCAGACCGGTGAATACCGTAACTGTCATCACAGAGCATCTCTCCAATGACTGATGGAAACAGATGTAGAGATCCACAGCCAAGCACCAGACAGAGCTCCAGGAGTCCAGTCAAAGAGAGAGAAGAAGAGATCTATGAGTAAGTACATCAGGGTCATAATGGGCAAACCTCTAGAGATGACCAAACCAAACTATTGGGAACTTATGAAAGTTGGATCAATTACTGTGGAACCTGCATGGGACTGGACTAGGCCTTCTGCATGGCTAGCCAGATGTGTAGCTTGGTCTATTTGCGGGGGGAGGCTGGCAGTAGGATCAGTGGGGGTGGGAGGAAGAAAGAGGGGAATCTTTGATTGGTGTGTAAAATGAATGAAAAATAATTCTTAATTAAAAAAAAAAAAAACAGAATTGTGGGACAGCAGTGCATTTTCATTCCTCTAATCTTAGCACTCCAGAGGCAGAGTACACAGACTTCTGTAAGTCTGAGGCAGGCCTTGCCTATAGTTCAAGTTCTAGAACAGACAAGGCTATAGAGAGAAACCCAGTCTTTTTTTTTTTTTCACGTTTTTTTTTCAGGTCTATTTGGTATTCTGTAGGCTTCTTGCAACTTCATAGGCATTTCTTTCTTTAGCTTGGGAAAGTTTTCTACTATGATATTTTTAATACATTCTCTGTGGCTTTGAGTTGGTATTCTTCTCCTTCTATCACTATTATTGTTAGTTTTGGTCATTTCGTGGTGTCCCAGATTTCCTGGATGTTTCGTGTTATGACTTGTTGGCTTTAATGTTTTCTATGACTGATGAATCTATTTCCTCTGTTGTATTTTCAACTCCTGAGTTTTTCTCCTCCATCTCTTACATTCTGTTGATCATGCTTGCATCCATAGTTCCTGTTCATTTACTCAGATTTTCTATTTTCAGCATTTCCTCTGTTTGTGTCTTCTTTATTGCCTCTATTGCAGTTTTCAAGTCTTAAACTGTTTATTTCACCTGTTTGGATGCTTTTTCTTGGTTTTGTTGGCTTTCTTGAGGGGATTTATTGATTTCTTCCAATTTTTGTTTGTATTTTTCTTGAGTTCTTTAAGGGAATTTTTTAATTTCCTCTTTAAAGGCTTCTATCATCTTCTCACAGTCATTTTTAAGGTCAATTTCTTCTGCTTCTTCTGTGTTGAGATTTTTAGGTCTTCCTGATGTAGAACCACTAGGTTCTGGTTGTGCCATACTGCTCTTTGTGTTGTTGAATGTATTTTTGCACTGGGATCTACCCATCTCTTCCTTCAATGAGTGCAAATGATGTATGTGTCTGAGGGAGCCTCTTTTGATCTAATAGGCACTCTTGGTCCAATTGGAGCTCTTGGTCCACTTGGCCCTGGTGGAGTCTGTGTCTCAGGGAGCAGCTGTGATGTTGGAGGATGAGTGTGTTTGGGGGATGGGGTGGGGCTTGTATGTTACAGTGTCTGGTGAGGGATGGTGTAGTCTGGCCTGCCTACAGGAGTCCAGCCTGCTGGCCTGCAACTGAGAGTGCAATGGGTGGGGTTATGGGGGCACAGGTTGTGCCCCTGGACCTAAAGCCCAGATGAAGGGGTGATCAGCTAGGAGAACAATGACTCACCTCTTGGTCCACTAAGAGCTGACGAAGAATGTATCTCAGGGAACAGCTGTGGTCTCCGAGGATGGGTGATTTTCAGGGATGGGGTGGGGCTTGTGGGTTATAGGGTCTGACTGGGGGTGGTGGTAGTCTGGCCTGTCTACAGAACTCCTGCTTGCTGGCCTGCAACTGAGAGTGTCATGGGTGGGGGTAGTGAGGCATGGGTTGAGCCCCAGGGCCTAAAGCCTAGACGCTGGGGGAATTGGCTAAGAGAATAAAGACTCACCTCTTTGTCCACTTGGAGCTGGTGGAGTCTGTGTGATTACATTTTTAACTTAGCTGTATAAGTACAATACCTTAAACAAGAAATAGAAACATGATAAAGTACAACAAAAATAACCTTAAATTTGCATCAATATACAAAAATACCTCAAACAAAAGTAGAAACATATATACAGCATAACAAAAATAACCCAAAATTTGGTATCAATATACAAAAATCCATATTATTGCAAAGTATGTGATACTAGTAGTTGTTCTTTTAGTTTGAAAGTAGATACAATAATACACCCTTTTATCCCACATTTCTACATTCCACTTTTTCCCCACAGAACAAGATCCCTCAATCCAGTTTCCCCATCCAGTCTCCCTCTTGACCATGACCAACACCAACCTGTGACTAACCCCTGTAACACAATAACAAACATTCACCGAATGACCCAAATCACTCACTCAACCCCCTGGGAACTGGGGCACCACGCTTAAAATTACGTCCTGTTGTCTGGGGATAACAGCACCCTCAGGGGACCCCGAAAAAAATGAGATAAAGATCAATCTCTGGGAGAGCTAGCTGCCATCCTGTCTGGGTGCAATGGGAGAGTACAAGGTCCATTCAAAGTCTTGACTAGAGTGTTCTATGAGGCTGGACCATCTTAGCTAAAGGCTTTGAAGTTTTCCTGAGTAGTTTATAGGACTGATCTTTGAGTGGTGTTTGTAAGCTTAGTGGCATTACCATACTTCCAGGTGGATTCATATTTGTGGTGCTTCAACATATTTTTGGAGACTTCAAAGATCGCTGTTAGGAATGGTCATGGTTCACTGCAGGAAACTTAAACATTTTAAAGTCACATGCAGCAGATACAAGAGAGGTTAAAGGACCACAATTAAATACACCCAGGGTACACAAACTTAGCTCCTAGTACCTGGTTCAGATTCAAGCCTGAAATCACATATAGGAAGCTAGATGTAGCCTATTTTTAGAATCAGTTAATACTGTACATGACCATTAATATCATGACACAAATTTTATTTATTTTTTTATTTTTTTATTTTTTTTTGGGTTTTTCGAGACAGGGTTTCTCTGTGTAGCTTTGCGCCTTTCCTGGAACTCACTTGGTAGCCCAGGCTGGCCTTGAACTCACAGAGATCCGCCTGGCTCTGCCTCCCGAGTGCTGGGATTAAAGGCGTGCGCCACCACCGCCCTGCCAAATTTTAAATATATGTGTGGGTGTGTGTATTAACCTTATAAATTTTGAGATAATCTTTCACCTAAGAAAAGTTTAAAAGAGTCAAAATAAAACCAAAGACTTATGAGATTAGTGGTAATAGAGTAGTGTCTCATTTTGGTTTTTCTTTTGTCCCATACAAGGCGTCTCTTGTGACATGAGACAGAGATTTTGGATTTTCCTTAACCAAGCATGCTTGGGTTTAGAGGAGAGAGCCACACTCCAACTCCAAAGCCAGCTTTACTTTTTACTTGAATGGGGAGTACAAAAAGACCATTTGTCTTATAGATTTGAGGAGAACAGTAGAGACAAGCATTTGGGAAGATTAATGAGATTTCATAATATAGGAAGTGTGCTATACCATTAGGCCAATTTACTCTTTTTCTCAGGGCATTTTCCCTGGATGATTTGCCCTTTTTCAGATGTCTTATTTGTCCATTGGTCTTTGGATTCCTTAGTTGGATGCTTTTATTCTCCTGGAAAGACAAAACAAAACTCTGCCTCAACGTTAACTTTGAGGAGTTTTCTTTTTTGGCAGGTTGAATTCCATGCTGTTTGATGAACTATCACTTCTCTTAATCAAGATGTCTCTCGTGAGTGATTATAATCTTTATCAATTTTGATGGTATCCATAGCTTTTCTTTTCCTGTGGAAACAAAAGCAAATCCTCTTTTTCAACCTAACACATATCCTGTTTTCCATTCTGCCATCAGTGCATCCTTAAAGTATACAGGATGATTTAGTTCAACTTTTTTTTCTACTATCCAGTGTCTCTCTGTAGTGGTTGTTCCATTCTCATTGGCATTTAAAAATTTTGAGGTTAATAAAGCATTGTGTAATTTATATCTGGGGGTCTTTATTACCTCTTTTTTATTAAGCATATTTAAAAAAATCAGATTAAATCTTTCTTTAAGTGTTTGTCCTTTATGATTGTGGGATATACCTGTAATATGCTTTATGTTGTAATATGCAAAAACTGTTTCATTTTGCTAGAGACATATGCTGAAGCATTGCCAGTCTTAATTTGTGCAGGTATTCTCATGATGGCCATGACTTTTAATAGATGTGTAATTAGAGTCAACCTTTTCAGAACTCATGGCTGTTTCCACTGAAATCCTGAATAAATATCTATGCATGGTGTACATACTCTAATTTTCCAAATTCTGCCAAATGAAACACATCCATTTCCCACATTTCATTTGAGTAACCTTTGGGTTACTTCTTACAGGTAGTGGAGTTTGATTATAATATATATATATATATATATATATATATATATATATATATATGTGTGTGTGTGTGTGTGTGTGGTTTGATTATACTATATATATATATATATATATATATATGTGTGTGTGTGTGTGTGTGTGTGTGTGTGTGTGTGTTCTATACAAGTTTGACTTTTATTTCTAATTATTTCTTGTAATTGAATAAATAACAAAATTAATTCTGAATCATCTGGAATAAGTTCAGCAACTTCAATGGTTAAAACATCTCTTTCTTCATATTAAAGTCTGCTAGTATATTAAGAGGTTCTGGGAAATCTAATACCATGAGTATATCATATAATTCTGACTCTTGAGCAGAATCATAAAGGCTTTGACCCACTTTACTTAAATTTCATGACTTATAACCTGCCTTTTCTGACTTGTTCTCATCAGTATAGAATGTAGAAGGCCTGGAAAGATGGCTCAGTGGTTAAGAGCACTGGCTGCTATTCCAGAGGACCCTGGTTCCGTTGCCAGCACCCACCTTGCAACTCACAGCTCTTTGTAACTCCAGTTCCAAGGGACCCTATACCCTCACAGATAAAACACCAGTGCACATAAAAAATTAAATAATAAATTAAAATGCTAATGAGATGGTTCAGCAGGGAAGGTGCTTGCCACCAAGCCTAATGACCAGAGTTCAAGTCTTGAGATCAACCTGATGGAAAGAGAGAATAGATTTCTACAAGTTGTCCTCTGACCTTCATATGTAGGCCATATCATATACATATATCACACATGCATGCGTGCACATGTGGACACACACACACACACACACACACACACACACACACACACACACACTCAGATAAGTAAAACAATTGTGGGATACCTCACTCAGTCTTGATGCAGTGGGGAGGAGCTTGGTCTTGTCTAACTTGTTATTGTCATGCTTTGTTGACTCCCATGGGAGGCTTTACCCTTGCTGAGGAGTAGATGGGGATAGAAAGGAGGTGGGGGAGGGAGTAAGATTAGAGGAGGGAGGGCAAGCTATCATTGGTATATAAATAAATTTAAAAATTTTAATTAAAAAAGAATGTAGGGGCTGTAGAAATTGGTGTTGATTGCCCAATGTCAAGACGGAGCCAATTAGTTTTTGTTTTGTTTTTGTTTTTGTTTTTTATAAACTGGGGTTTCTTGCTTTGGGGATGTTTGTTGATAATCTCTTCAAAGAAATTAGTGCAAGCCTTTTTCTTTTCTTTTTTTTTTTGTTCATTTTCTGCCCATAATGAGGAAATTTCAGCATTAGTAAAGAGTACCACAATTTCTGCTTGGTCTATGCTTTCAATTGACAAAGTCTCAGTCTTCTTTTAGAATCAATTTATAAACCTTTGCTACATAGGTATTTAATGCTTTTAACTCTGTTTCTGTTGCAAAAATATCCATTCTAAAATATTATCATCTCTCTGCAAAGAGATTCCTGTAGAAGAAATTGTGGAAGGTACTATGACCAGAATACAACCATATTCTGCATCCAAGCAATCCACATGAGCATCCTGTAGTTTCTTTTCTAAGCCAATTCTCTTTCACCTTCAGCTGATAAGTTTTTGGACTATTTAAGTCTTTGTCACCTTGTAAAGTTTGAAATAAAATACTTAGTTCTTAAATTTTTAATGACTGAGGGCCATAACAGGTAATATCTCCCAGCAATTTTTGAAAACTTTTATGAGTTCGTAATTGGTCTGGGTTACCTCACTCAGTATGATATTTTTCTAGTTCCATCCATCTACCTGGAAATCTCATGATTGCATTGTGTGAGTGTCATTGTGTGAGTGTGTCATACTTTTTAATCCATTCATGTGTTGATTGACATCTAAGTTGTTCCAATTTCTGGGTAGTATGAATAAAGCATCAATGAACATGTTTTAACAAATGTCTTTGTAGTAGATCCTTCTTCAAAGGCTTCACCTGGCCTCTCATGCTCCCAAGCCTTAGCTGTTCTCCATGACCTCTTCATGCCTTCACAACCAGTACCCCTTACACTACCAAGTCCAGTTACCAGCATGAGTACAAGCTCAGGTCTTCTGGAACACAGCTTTTGTGGGCTGACCCCAAGGAAACACTTACCAAAAGACATCACCTAGATGATGCTGGTCTCTTCTTAATCATATCTGATTTCTTCAGCCAAGTTGACCAGCATCCATTGTCCCAGCAAAGCAAGGATTTTACTTTAGTGGTTCTGGTCTCTGGTTAATCACAGCTGACACCAGCTCTAGCTGACAAGACATCACAGGATCTTTACACAAAAGTCCTGATAGACTCTTTCCTTCCATCTGAAACTTCACAACCCAGGTCTCCATTATTTCAATATTCTTACCTTCCAAAGTCCTATAGAATAGGACATTGGGCACTCAACACTCAATGACTTTTCCAGCCCAAAGGTACCAAATCCTTCCACCATTCTCTCCAAGACAACATGGTCAGGTCTGTTACAGCTATACCCCACTATCCTGGTACTAAATTGTTCTATTAATAGTACTATTGCTGTGATGAAATATCTTGACAAAAGCAATCTGGGGAGAAAAGTGTTTATGGTGATATTTTATTTGAACTGAAATGTGATTTCATTTGTATGTTAATAAATAACGTTGCCTGGGGGTCAGAGCTAATAGCAAGCCATAGCAGAAGTCTGGCAGTGGTAGCACATGCCCTTAATCCTGATCATATGACGGGCAGATCTCAGTGTGCTCAAAGATACAGTCAGCATGGACACACATGCCTTTAATCTTAATACCAACCATAGAAGACCTGGACGTCTGTATAGATGGGCAGTGACGAGGAGGTCATGTGGTTGGGTTTACAACCAATGAGAAGGCAGAATAGAAAGTCAATAAAAAGATAGATACACAGGAAGTAGCTCTTGCTGAGTGGAAGGACAGCAGCAACAGTGAAGGGTAAGAAAGGGTTTTTAGCTCTTAGCTATTGCTCTGACGTCTTGGGCTTTTAACTAGGCATTTTGCTTTGTGTTTCTTATTTAATAAGACTGTTCATCTACAAGTGTTTATTTGGCGTATGCTTCCATATCTTCATTGTTCACCATTAAAGGAAGTTAGGACAGCAACTCCCACAGGGCAGGAACCTTGAAGCAGGAGCTGATGAAGAGGCCTTGGAGGAATCCTGCTTACTCGATTACACCTGTGGCTTGCTAATACTACTTTCTTATAGAATCCACCACCAGCAGGATTGGGAAAATCCTGCCAACAGTAATCTGCCGTGCTCCATCATCAACTACTAAGTAAGAAAATGCTCTACAGACTTGCCCAGAGTCCATGGTCATGGATGCATTTTCATAACTGGAGTTCCTTTCTCTCAGATGACTGTAGCCTGTTTCAAGCTGACTTAAAATTAGTAAGTATGATATATACTTGTGCTCCTGCTTGGCAGCAATAAGATAGTAAAATATTATATGCATAGATATGTATATATCACAGACATATATATCATATAAACAGCTACATGAATTTTTTGTGGTGCTAGAATCCAACTGAAGGTCCTGAGCATACTTAAAAAGGGCTCTAGGACCAAACTAAAGCTTTAGTCCTAATTAGTAATTCTGACAAATTTGTAAAAACAAATGAACAAACAAGACAAAACCACTTTGAAAGGATGTTATCTTGGTATAACACGTGAGCCACAGATGAAAAGGAAACATAGTCAACCATCTTTTTCATGTAATAGTATTTTAATATTTAATAGCAGTAAATGAGGTAACAGAATAAATACTTTCAAAATACCAAAGTACTGGATTACATCTTCCTATGACCAAGTGTAGCCAGTGAGGAAGAAAGGCTTGACCTGATAATTAAAGGTGCCAGGGGGGTACCTGTATATGAGAGAACTCTTAGCAACATTCAGGAAACTTAAACTTCCATCCACACAATCAAGGAGCACCCCAACTCGACCTATTGGCTTCTCTATATAGTGCTGGAATACTGGGCACGTGGTGAGGAGACTATAATGACTATTCTCCTTCACACACACAAGAAGAAATGCACCTTCATATTCAATCAGTTGGTTTCTACTCCTCAACCAGGAATCCTTACAGACCCCCACAGCCCAGTCCCAAGAGTCCTTCAAATCCAGTTCCCAGTAATATTTCCCAGAGGTGAAGGAGTTCTTTGATCTCCAGGAAGCAAAATAGCATCCAGCAGAAACTGCAGAAGTATCATTATGGTGAGGTCGAAAGATAAATCTTCTCATGGCATTAAGTATGTTCATCTTGTGATGGAATACGATTGTATTTTCAAAGAAAATGTGAACTGTTGGAAGAATCAACATTTTAGTTAAAATGACCATTTACATTTCTCCGGTGAGAGAGGTCTGTAGAGTCTTCTTGATCTTAAAAAAGTGAAGGCTAAGACTTGGAGTCATACACAAAGTGATGGATTTCCACAAGAAACAGAATAGTAGCATGAAACTTTGTAAGTGCTGTAGAGGAGCTTGCCTCAGCCTACTTCTATCAGATGACTTTTATTACACTGGGCAAAAGATGATGTGTGTATTGTAGCGAGGGCCAGAGCAAAGGCTATGCTTGTGTGTCTACATCAAAAGTTATTACCAAGGTATAAGCAGTGATAACTTTCCTATTAGTGTTTTGATTTGCATCTAACTGAGCATATTTATACTCAAGGAGAATCTAAATATGCTCTAGAAGTGGATCCCTGAATGTATCTGTCCTCCTTTAACCTCTGGTTCCTCTGATACTCTTTCCCTGTGAGGTTTCAATTGACTTTTAGATCTCTGAGAGGGATTTAGACACTGCCTCATGGCCTATCAATTTGTTTCATTTTCATTGCTCATGATACATGGCCTTGTCTGTTTAGTTATTTTATGATTTTTCTTTTCCGGTTCCTTTTGTGATAGGGTCTTGCTATTTATCCTTGACTGGCATGGAACTCACTATGTTGACCAGACTGTACTCAAACTCATTGGCAGTCCTCCTTTCTCTAGGTTTTTGATGTTGGGATTATGAGTGTGCATCACTAGATCCTGTGTATTTTTAACTATGGAGTTAACTGCAATGTAAGAAATTAATTGCTAAAATGTTTAAAGGAAAACATTCAAATATATCCATCACTGGCTACACTTAATTTGAATTAAACCATTCTGAATTAATTTATAATTTCTTATGTCTCAGTGAACAACTGATACTCTTTTCAGCCAGTATCACATACACCATGATTTTGATATTCATTTATGTTTGTTTGTTTTTTAAGATGACCACCTGATTAAATAAGATTACAATGTGACTTACCTGGATATATTACTGGGGAGTTAAAATATTTGTGTTTGCAAAAGATATCTCATTATTGAAGGGTACCTTTGGTCATTTTATCAGTGGAGACACTCACCTTGGAACTGTTTGTAACTTTCACTCAATCCAGTGATGGGTAGGGCATTGAGTTCTGGGTTCGTAGTCTGAGGCATGCTCAGCTGCATTGACTCACTCCTGCAAGGAAAAGAAAATATTGATCTGCCTGGTGCTAAAGATATTATCACAGTGATTAGGAAAAACCTCACTCCAAGTACAGCCAAATGGATCTGGGGATAAGTCCCTTGTTACACAAGTCTAAAAACTTGAGTTCAATCCCATGGTGGAAGGAGAGGACTGTCTCCTGAAAGATGTCCTCTGACTTGCACATCTGTGCAATGGCACATGTGCATGTACATTCACACACATAAGTATAACAAATCAAATAGAAGAATCCCAAACATATTAAACACCAACAATTGAGTACTTTCTATATAGAGTATATCTGTACTTTGCTAAGGCAGGTTCATCAATTTTATAGCATATTTCAGGGTATCCTGGGTTGCACTGATATCTAAACTCACCTTCTGAACACGTCATCCAAACCCTGCAAACAAAACAAGAAAAAATTAGATATCTTAAGAAATGGCACACAAAGTTTGTTTTTAAAGTTCAGGTAATTTTAGTCACCATCACATTTATCTACTGTTAAAACTTATAGTTATGTCTCAAGATAATGCCAATGAAGCAGTTTAGCAGAATTCAAATTCTTGTTGCATTTAGACTGCAAGAGTAAAATTTGAGAAGGACAAGGGCAGTGAACAAACATTGCATTTGAACCCCCACCTGTCTGAAAAGGTAACTTTTTCTGAGCTTTGCTACAAAGCAAGGGATACTTTAAGTAAGAGTACTTCAAATGGATAAGTTCACCTCTGCATGGTGCCTCACACCTGTAATTCCTGAATTACAGATTTAGAGGCCTGAGCATTACTGTGAGTTGCAGGCCACCATCCACCAGAGAAGGACCTTATCTAAACCTCCAAAATCCTAACCTCCCAAAGAACTCTCAAAAACACAGCTTTCAAAGATAAGATATTAAGACATAGGTCACTTTAAAATTGTGCACAATATCCAAGTAGAGGGAAAAAGAGTGTTGGAAACAGCAACCACTGAATTTGGGTTCTCAGAGAAGCAAGGTACAAAAGCCAACAGTTAGGACATATCCCTTGGGAAATCTACTGACAATTTCAACATGCTTGTTCTTTCAAGATTATTTGTAAAAAGGAAATCCCCTAACGTAAATACAGGGGACATTGAAAGCTATCTTAGTATATCAATCACCGGTGTGTGCCTAAGACAATAAAGCCTCTTCCTGCCCTCCTTCATGCCTACCTGCAGCAGGACCACATATGGCTCCTGGGACATTGCCATCAGCTCCTGATATATTTTTCTTAGTTCTTTGTTCTTTTGGACCATCATGGCTTCACTTGTCCTGAGTTTCTCTAAAACACATTGGCTTTTATTTCTCATACACTCAATGTGTTTCTCTTCTTCTTCACAGAGGAGTGGATGCAGTTTCCTATACTCTGTCCTGATCATTTCTTCCCGAAGAGTCAAGTACTCCTGAACAAACAGGGACATTCCAATAATATTTGCAAACATTTTATCCTCTTCCATTGCATCCTCCTATGCTTACATTTCACAAATGACTTCTATAACTTTGCACATAGACTATGATTGACTGTCCCCACTTTTCAGAAAATGTAAATTCCTTGGTTTCATTTATTTCTTCTTTATTAATTACACAGGCAAACAGACACTAAGCATTTTCACCTATATTAGAGATGCAGAGGTGCCTGAAGAAAAGGTATTGATTGATAATTCATATGTTCACAAAGTTATGAAATTCTGCATGTAGTAATTAGAATTCATGGTGTAGTCATAGAGTCTAATGCAGGGTGCTGAACTGTCAGCAATTCACTCATTATTTCCAGACTCTTCTGCCACAGCCAGACCATTCATTCCACATATAGTTATACTAACACTAGGAATTAGAGGCTAGCAGGACATGTACTCCTAATATCATATCCAATGCCTTATACTCAAATCTTAATTGATGAATTTTAAAAAATATCTGCTTCACCCAGATTTTAAGCATGGATCTCATACTTACCATCCACCGAGTTATCATTCTGTTCTCTGCCTCTATATTCTCTTGATTTTCTTGGATCTTCTCCCATAAAGATGCCATTTGCTTCAAAAGTCTATCCTGTAAAAAAACAATGAATATCAATTTTGAAAAATATAACTGATTGACAGACGCTTGGGCAATTAATACAATTACTTTAGTGAGATTAGAAGGATCACAATATTAATTTTTTTCTTTTTTAACTATGAATTTTAGATTTCAGAACA
The DNA here is from genome assembly GCF_007827085.1 of Peromyscus californicus insignis. Lineage (NCBI taxonomy): Eukaryota > Metazoa > Chordata > Mammalia > Rodentia > Cricetidae > Peromyscus > Peromyscus californicus. Next base: position 83,605,050 of record NW_026294402.1, on the reverse strand, counting down.
TAGAAATAGAAAGTACAGCATACCCTTTCTCTCAGGTATACTGCTTAATAATTTTGATTAATGTCTGGGTAATTTGAATAAGATTGGGATTCCCAGATTCTTGGATGTACCTGATTCCAATGTATTTTATTAATTTAGTCTCCAGGCAGAGACACTTTCAAAAGATATGAATTCAGTATTGCTGTTTCCAGTGACCTAGGCATAATGTATCATAAAATACAAATGATCTTTTCACTCATGGGTCAAGGCATATTTACAATTCTAGTCACCCTTTCTTTATTAGCTCTTATTAAAGTGCCACCATTCTGAAAACAGTTCCTTTGTCATAATGAGGACCAGCATATTCCTGTGGTTTGCTAAGCCTAACTTTCTCCAGCTTGCAAGTTCTCTCAGAAGCATCACTTACCATTTGATCCTCAGCAGCTGCTTCAATGGGACAGTGTCTGTGTCCTCTGTGCTCATGGGAGTTAGAGCAGAGTTGACAGAGGAAGATCCTCTTCTCAGCACAGAAGATCCTCTTTGCTTCCTTATGAGTCACACACTTATGCTCCTCAGAGCTCAGGTCCTTCATGAGGCTGGTTTGTCTGGCAATGGACACCAGCTTCTTCAGAACAATGTTGGTTCTCAAGCCCTTCTTCTGGGATGGTTCCCTGCACATAGGGCATTGGACAGGAAGTTGGATGTCTTCCCAGGAAAGGTGGAGGCAGGCTTGACAGAAGCTGTGGCCACAGCTTATGGTGACTGGGTCTGTCAGGCAGCTCAGGCAGATGAAGCAGGTGAGTTCTTTCTGGAAGGCTTGTGAGATGTCTGACTCCATTTTTCTGAAGGAGGAAAAGCAGTATTGCTATTATTGGACCCTGAAGAAAGAAGAGACTGCACAAAATTTCCATCAAGTTGTGATTCAATTCTGTTTTTGGCAAAACTTTTGGGTGACCAAAAATCAACATTAGTATAGGATTTCAGTTGCTGATTGCTGTGGGATGGTCTGTATGTCAAATGTGTTGCTGATTGGTCAATGAATAAATCACTGATTGGTAAGTGGCCAGACAGGAAGTATGGGCGGGACTAACAGAGAGGAGAATTGAGAGAACAGGAAGTTGGGTGATGGAGACACTGCCAGCCACCATCAGGACAAGGAAGATGTAAAGTACCGGTAAGCCACAAGCCATGTGGCAAGGTATAGATTAATGGAAATGGATTAATTTAAGCTGTAAGAACAGTTAGCAAGAAGCCTGCCACGGCCATACAGTTTGTAACCAATATAAGTCTCTGTGTTTACTTGGTTGGGTCTGAATGGCTGTGGGACTGGTGGGTGTCAGAGATTTGTCCTGACTGTGGGCCAGGCAGGAAAACTCTAGCTACAGCTGGTCTTTCCTGTTTCACTCTTCTTGACAGAAGCATGGATTCATCTAATGATCTTCTGCGTCCCACCACCTGCATCACTTTTGGAGACTCCATCCAAGTCAGTACCTTGGTTCGTGGTCTGAGACATGATCTCTCAATTCTTAAGAAAAAAATTATACACTGTGGAGTGATCTAATTCCTTCATGCCCACATGTTGGCCTTTCACTACAGACATAGGTAAGTTAAACACATGCTTCTTTGTTGTCTATCCAAGAAAACACTCCCTATTTCACATGGTCCATTATAAATGATTTGCTTGATTTCTGATGTGAGTGTCCAACAGTGTTACATGCCACTGTCCTGCCCCATGACACTTGAAGGCAATATTAGTTACTTATCTTCTTTTTGTTGAAAATATGTAACGAGAATAAGAATTATGGTGGCTCATAATTCAAGGATATTGTTCATCATTGTGGGGAAGAAATGATGGCAGGAGCTTGAGGTAGCTGGTCTCATGGCATCCAAAATCAGGAAGCAGAAAGCAAGGAACACTTGCTGCTCAGCTCCTGTTCCATTTCTTTTTTCAGATTAAGACCTCAAGCCACGGAATGGTCAAGTGATCTCTTGAGCATTTAGTGTGGATTTTTCCAAGTGTACTGAATCTACACCAAATAATCCTTTAGATATCCCCAGAGGTTTCCATGTCTTTCCTAAATCCCATTGAGTCCAATACTAAGGTACTCTCTGGGGAAACATTTGTTTACTAAAGATACAGCTCCTGGCTTGAGTTTATGGGATGAACATGAGGCATAAATTAGGTTCTCATGACTGTTGAGAATTGGCTATCTAATCAACAGGTGTCCATTGTCCTTCTCTTTAAACATCTACACAAATAAAGAATTTTGGTTTGACCAAGATAAACATCCCTCAAATAACTTAAGCTTCTGGGGTCTGAAGCAAATGGAGTCAATGATTTTAGTATTTAAATCGATAATAATACTAATACTCATTGTCAAGATTAGTTTAGAAAAGAGATGGAGACTCCAATGCTGCCTTCCTTAAATTACCTGATGGACCTCATTTGGTATTTTTTTCTGTACATTAGATACTTCATTCCAAAATAATTCATGAGTTCACAGAAATAATAAAAACTGAACACAGAATTGAAAAATTGCACCAGATTATAACCAGAATCTACTTTTTTGAATACAATATTGTGATTAGTTTTCTCTAATTTAATCACACATATACTTCCAACCTAATAAATCTGTCTATAGCAGGAATAGCCAGTTCTTCCAAGATATAAACTATTATCAAGCATTATTTCACACTGTGATGTTTTCCTCTAGTTTACAACAAAAAATACTAAAATTTTTTCCTTTGGTAAATCATGAGTTTTCACTTTTATATAATATTTTTAGAATGTATCTCTAAATACTACTAATTATCAATCTAATCTGAGCAATTATTTTTATATATTATCCATAAAATTAATTTAGAGGTGTTGATCTTGCATAATATGAAGTACATACAGAAATGCTCTAAAATGCTTTTAAACTTTAGAGAAAGATCAAAATTGAAAAGTAGAACATCAGAACAAAGAAAGATATATATATATATACTGTATATATATATATATATATATATATATATACTAAAATTTACCTATAGCTGTAACTCACAGTGTATTTATGAGGAAAGATGTCCAAATAAGAGCAGAATCTCTTTTGATAAACAGCCAAATTTAAGCAATTTTAAGCAGAAACCTCAGTTTGGTAATACATTAAAAATAGGAAATATCAATGACTTTCCAACTGTAAATTGTCTACTTACCCACAAATAGACTCTGGCCTCAGCAGTGTTTAGTGGAAACACAACAATATTAGCTCAGCTCTGGGGTATGATCTTCAATGTGTGGAGGAGATATATCTAGCAGTCTGAGAGCCAGAATCTATGGAAACACAATCTGTCTGGTGTAGAGAAGAATGAACCTGACTGGGCCCTGGAGTGTCCTTATATACTCTCTAAAGACCACACCCACTTCCTCCCATGTTGCTTTTACTAATGCTTGTTGTAGCTGAGCTCCTATAAATAGCAATATTCTCAATGGATGGAAGATTGAATTAACTCTATGGCCAGTATCCACAAACAAATCTCCACAACAAGGTTTCCTGAGTTCCTGCTTAGCTGGGTGTGGTAGCTCACACCTTTAATCCATAGAGTCCCAGAGGATGAGCTGCTGAAGCAGAAGGAGTTTTAGTTCAAGGCCTGCCTAGGATATACAGTGAGAACTTGTCTAAAATAATTTGCTACAATATTTCACTGTTTCTAAATATTTCATGGTGTGCTCATATTTTTGATTTTCCTTTTGTAATTTCACAGTTAATGATATCAATCTGTGATGTTATCAAATATCAATATTAAAAATTTCTTAAAAATTCTTTAGAATTGTGTTCAAATAATTTTATATCATATTCACCTCAACTGTGATTTCTTTGAGATTCACCCCACACTCTACCCACTCAACTGTTTGTTCTTTTCTTTTTTCTTTTTAAATAAATACATGGTGAAGCCACGCAGTGGGTGCACATACCTTCAATCCTGGCATTCTGGAGGCAGAGGCAGGCAGATCTCTGTGAGTTAGAGGCTAGCCTGGTCTACAAAGTGTTTTCAAAGATGTGCTCCAAAGATACACAAAGAAACCAGGTTTCGAAAAAAAATTTTGATTAACTGAGACCCAAGAGTCTTAGATTTTTCTAATGAGGGAATTTCCTTGATTGAATCTTTTGAAGTGGGAAGCCCCATCTAATCTCAGATGTTTGAGGTGTGACAATCTACCTTAAATCTTAGCTGGTGGCAGCCGATATAAAGACATGGAAGAAGGAAACTCTCTCATCTTTGCTCTTTGTATTCTTGCTCTCAGTCTCACTGCCAAGTTCATCCCTTCACTGGTATAAGAGCCTATTTCTTGTGGGGGATTCCAAAGTATACTGAAGACCAGCTGAAACATCCACCCTTGTAGACTGAACCACTTTTCTCTGTCTCTATCTGTCTCTCTCCATCTCTGTCTCTCTCTCTGTCTCTGCCTCTCTGTCTCTATCTCTGTCTCTCTGTCTCTCTGTCTCTCTGTCTCTGTCTCTCTCTCTCTCTGTCTCTCTCTCTCTCTCTCTGTGTGTGTGTGTGTGTGTGTGTGTGTGTGTGTATGTGTGTCCATATTCATTTAGTTTTGTTTCTCTAGATTCAGGGTGGTTGCTATACTTATCTCTTGGGTTTTAGTTAACTTCACAAGTAGTCAAATTGACAACAAGGAATAGTCATCAGCAGGGATGAGCACTTTGTGTATGGATGATCATTCCAGAGCTCGTCCCTAGTAGAGCCTAATTCTTTGTCTAGGTGTTGGACTCTCAAAATTAACCACATTCATATCAACGTATTTATTATTCTGGTCTCCTTTATGCAGCCATTTCTAGGAGAGTCTGTTTCACAGCACAATTCCTTGTATTCTGGCTCTCACTGTCTTTCTGAGTCCTCTTCCACAATATTTCTGGAGCCATTGATGAAGGATATAGATGTATCTGTTGGTGTTCAGTACCCATGATCTCTTGATTTTTACATTTTGTCCAGTTGTTGTATTCTGTGAGTGTCTGCCTGTATGGCCGATTGATTCTTTTCTAAGTTCTTGTAAATATGCATGATTAGTCTTCTCTTACTTGATCTGAAATCTAATGTATTGTTCAGCTTAATAGTAAACCAAATCGACTGGTGGTGGTGGTGGAGCACACCTTAAATCCCAGCACTCAAGAGGCAGAGGCAGGTGGAACTCTGTGAGTTCAAGGCCAGCCTGGGCTACAGAGTTAGTTCCAGGACAGGCTCCAAAGCTACACAGAGAAACCCTGTCTCGAAAAACCAAAAAAAAAAAAACCATATCAAGGATAAATTGTTTCATGGATTATGAGTTCAAGTAATGATAGGAATAACTACAAAGAAAACAGGCAGGAAAAATGTTCTTAGTATTTTTTGTCATGCAAGTTGTAAACACTGAGATGTATTTAGTGTTTAGAGATCACAAGGAACCATAATGGGTATCTTAACACAGATTCCAAGGAGTGTGTAAAAAGATGATGAGAAAGACTTTAATATTACATATAACTTACCCATTAAATACTGGGTAAAGGAACTGAAGTTGTCAGATTGGTGATGATTTCCTGTATGTAAAGTATTTGAGTCTTCTAATATAAATATGGTTCAGATAAAAATTATTTCTGTCTGGAGTTAGCAGGAATCTTATTGATGGAGTCATGACCTGTTCTATCATTCAGGCTGTGGCTTCTATGTAGCATCTTCCTGGTGTTTGAATTAAAATCACTATAGTAACAAGTGTTACCTGATTGGAGACCAGGAGATGGAGCTTCATGGTTCCTCTGAGGCAATTTTCTTTGCCTCTAAAGTCATCACCAGATCCTTGAAAGCCTTAACCCTAGTTGAAGCCATTTCGAATCTGCCATTGGGAATACCAGGGCAAAAGAAGTTGGATGATTTGGTTCCTTTAAGGAAAACTTGGGGTGCAAATGAAGCTTTTTGAGGAGCTCCCTAATCCTTCTCTATGGTGGGCTCAGTATTAGGAATGGAGGCTACAGGAAGAAGACATCCTGAAGTGGAGTTTGTTGTGTTTCCTCCTTTGGGATTTCTCTGTTCATATCTACACTCCATTTTTAACTGGATTAATTGTTTTCTTGATATCCAGTTTTTTTTAGTTCTTTATGTGTTTAAGATATTAGCCCTTTATTTGTTTTGTAGTAGTTCAACTTCTTTTCTTATTCTGTAGGCTTCCATTTGTCCCAATGATGGTATTTTATGCCAAACAGAATCTTTTCAGTTCCATGAAGTCCTATTTATTAATTGTTGTTCTTAGTACTTGTGCTATTATTGTTCTGTTCAGAAAGTCGCCAGGCGGTGGTGGTGCACGCCTTTAATCCCAGCACTCGGGAGGCAGAGACAGGCAGATCTTTGTGAGTTCGAGGCCAGCCTGGTCTACAGAGCGAGATCCAGGAAAGGCGCAAAGCTATACAGAGAAACCCTGTCTCAAAAAAAAAAAAAAAAAAAAAAAAACAACAACAAAAACCCAGAAAGTCTTATCCTCTTCCAGTAAGTTCAAGGCCATTCTCCACTTTCTCTTCTATCATATGCAATGTATCTGGCTGAGGTCATTTTATCTATTTAGAGTTGAGTTCTATATAGTGTGATAAATATTGATGTATTTGGAATCTTCTACATGAGGTCATCCAGTTTGACCAGGTACATTTGTTAAAGATGTTGTCTACATTTTAATATGCATTTTCGGCTTTTTTAATAATGAAAAATTAGGTGTCCATTTTGCATGAGTTTATGAATTTATGTGAAGATCTTCAATTTGTTTCTATTGATCAATGTGTCTATTTTTATGCCAACATCAAACTTTTTATTACTATAGCTCTGTAATACAATTTGCAAACAATGATAGTGATATATCCAACAGTTCTTTTATTGTTCATGATTGTTTTGGTTTTCATGAGTTTTTTGCCTTTTTTTTTTGGTTCTTGTATTTGGTTTTGTTTGTTTTTTATTTCCATATGAATCTGATGATTGTCCTTTCAAGATCTCTAAAGAATTGGTGGCCTGGCAACAACCTAGATGCCCCTCAACCTAAGAATGGATTAAGCAATTGTGGTACACATACACAATGGAGTACTACTCAGCAGAGAAAAACAATGCCATCATGAAATTTACAGGCAAATGGATGGAACTAGAAAATATCATCCTGAGTGAGGTAACCCAGACTCAGAAAGACAAACATGGTATGTACCCACACATAAGTGGATTCTAGGTGTAAATCAAAGGGTAATCAGACAACAACCCACAACTCCAGAGAAGCTAGCTAGTAAGGAAAACCCAAAGAGAGATGCATGGATCACCCTGGGAAGGGGAAATAGATCAGATCTCCATGAGTAAACGGGGTATGAGGGGTGGGCAATGGAGGGTAGGGGATAGGGAATGATAACATAAGGGAATGGGATCATTGAGCTAGAACAGGGATGGATGGGGAAAGCAAGGAAAGAGATACCACAATAGAGAGATATATCATGGGTATAGTGAGAAACCTGGTCCTTGGGAAGTTGCCAGGAATCCCCAAGGATGAACCCAGCTTGGACTGCTAGAAATAGTGGAGAGGGTGCCTGAACTGAACTAGCTTACCCCAGTGATCACACCAGTGAATACCCTCACATCATCGCAGAGCTTCTCTCCAATGCCTGATAGAAGCAGATGCAGAGATCCACAGACAAACACCAGGCTGAGCTCTAGGAGTCCAGCCAAAGAGAGAGATATGGGATTCTACGAGCAAGTGCATCAGGATCATGATGGAGAAACCTTTAGAAATGACTAAACCAAACTAGTGGGAACTCATGAATGCTGCATCAATAACCATGGAGCCTGCATGGGACTAGAGTAGTCCCTCTGCATGGCTAGACAGTTGTGAAGCTTGATCTGTTTGGGGGTGAACCCTGGTAGTAGGATCAGAATCCATTTCTGGTGCATGAGCAGGCTTTTTGGAGCCCACTATCTATGATGCAACACCTTTGGCAATCTTGAATCAGGGGCAAGGGATTGGATTTGACTCTACTGCATGTGACTCCTCATGGGAGGCCTTGCCTTCTTTTTGGGGAAACTGGTAGGTTTGTTAGGATGGGGAGGCTGGGGTGTGGGAGGAGGGAAGAGCAGGATCTTTGATTGGTGTGTAAAATGAATGAAAAATTTTCTTAATAAAAAAATGAATTGTGGGCCAGCAGCGGATTTTCATTCCTTTAATCTAAGCCCCAGAGAGGCAGAGTAGACAGATCTCTTTGAGTCTGAGGCCAGCCTAGTCTACAGTTGAAGTTCTGTAACAGAGAAGGCTACAGAGAGAATCTTGTTCTTGAACCAACCCAAATAAAAAGAGGGGGATCTTTCTTGTGGTGGTGACATTAGCCTTTAATCCCAGCACTGGGAAAGCAGAGACAGGGAGATATCTGTGAATTCAAGAACACCCTGGTTTATAGCCTGATCCAGAACTTACAAAGCTACACAAAAATACCTTGTATCAAATAACAAATAAAAGCAAGCAAGAAAAAATGAAAGGAAGAAAGAAAGAAGAAAAACAGGAGAAAGAAAAAAAGAGAAAGAGAAAGAGTTTTTTTTCAAGTGTTGGTGGTATACAAATTTAATCAAAGTACTTGGGATGTGTAGAGGAGAGCCAAGGCTACACAGAGAAACTGTGTCTCAAAAAATAAAAATAGCCCATGTCAAGTTTACATTAAATTAGCCAGCACAATACATATCTGTGCTCCTGCTTGATGGCATTAAAAGAAATTCCACAGCTAGATCATATTTTTATGATGCTAGATCCAAGTGAGGGTCCTTAGCATACTTAAAAGAGCTTTCTAACTCTAACCTAGACCCTTAGTTCCTAAGACTAGTCTTTTTTATACTCTAAGCTTAATAACTAAATTAGTACTTCTAGTAAGTATGGAAAAACAAACAAACAAATAATGAGGTTTTCTTCACAGTTCTTTCCCTCCAGAAGGTTCTTCCTGATCCCCCATCTCTGGGTACTGGACTCTGTATCATGCCAACATGATGGACCAAAATCCATTGTTTGTGCTCAGTCAAAATACAAAGTGTGAGTCTGGAAGAAAAGTTCAATCTGGAAATATCAATGCTACTAAGAAAATTGCAGATATCATCTAGACATGTTTGGGACCTAAATCTATGATGAAGATGCTTTTGGACCCAATGGGAGGCATGGTGATGACCAATGATGGCAGTGCCATTCTTTGAGAGATTCAAGTCCAGCATCCAGCAGCCAATTCCATGATTGAAATTAGCAGGACCCAGGATAAAGAGGTTGGAGATGGAACCACATCAGTAATTATTCTTAGAGGAGAAATGCTCTCTGTGGCTGAGCACTTTCTAGAGCAGCAGATGCACCCAACAGTGGTGATCAGTGCTTACCACATGACACTGGATGATATGATCAGCACTCTGAATAAAATCAGTACCCCATTGATGTGAATAACCGTGATACAATGCTGAATGAACATCTATAGTGATATTTTATTTGTGCTGAAATGTGATTTTATTTGTATGTTAATAAATAAAGTTGCCTGGGAGGTCAGAGCTAATAGCAAGCCATAGCAGAAGTCTGGCAGTGGTAGCACACGCCCTTAATCCAGATCACATGACAGGCAGATATCTGTCTGTTCAAGGATACAGCCAGCATGGAGACACATACCTTTAATCTCAATACCAACCATAGAAGACCTGGAGGTCTGTTTAGACAGGCAGTGATGAGGAGGTCATATGGTTGGGTTTACAACCAATGAGAAGGCAGAACAGAAAGTCAATAAAAAGATAGATACACAGGAAGAAGGTCTCTTTGTGAGGGGAAGGATGACAGCGACAGCGAGGGGTAAGAAGATGGTCTTGGTCTTAGCTCTTGGCTGCTGCTCTGACCTCTTGGGCTTTTAACTCTGCATTTGGCTCTATGTTTCTTATTTAATAATAAGACTGTTACATCTACATTTGGCACCCATGTGGCAAGGTTTCATTAAAAACCGCTCAGCTTGGCTTGGCTTGGCTGGGCTTGGAGGCCTTGGTGGGCCCGGTTCCCCATCTCGAGCCAGCTTGGCCTAGGCCCCAGGCCTGACCGACCATAGCTACAAGCAGTTACCACAACTGGAGCTACTTGCTTAATGCTGGTGCTACACACAACTCAGGCCTGCCAGAGCTACTGGTCAGCTGCACTCGACTGTAATTACAACAGCTACATGCAACTGTGGATATAGCTGCTTGAGGCCAAAACGCCAACACATGTGGTCAGAGCTTAAGGAAGCCAGAGCCCAGACTTGACTCAGCTAAAGCAGGAACATGTGATTGGATTTAAGCTTTTAGCCAGAACTTGTGGCTACTCTTTCTTTCTTTTTCTTTCTTTCTTTCTTTCTTTCTTTCTTTCTTTCTTTCTTTCTTTCTTTCTTTCTTTCTTTCTTTTCTATTCTTCTCTCTCTCTCTCTCTCTCTCTCTCTCTCTCTCTCTCTCTCTCCCTCTCTCTCTCTCTCTTTGGATTCCCACTTTGGATGCTAGGTAACTGTTTTGAAATTCCCTCAGATTTCTACTGTTCTATGCAGATTTGGTATGCCAATTAAGATATCAGATATTTTAAAGGAGAAAACAATTTAAAATTTTTTTCACATGAAAAAAGGTTATTATGTGTACACTGGAAGAAAACTGGGCTTCGTTTAATAAAATTTTAGATAATCTGAAAATGGAACAACTATATGAGAAGATTAATGTTGATGGGATTATGCACATTATTACTTTCCTTATCCTTATTTTATTATTTAAAAAGATAGTCAATTTAAGTGCCAGGATAAAAGCTTTAGAAAAACCTGTTAAAATGAATTACAGAGAAATTCAGATTCAGATAGAAGAATTTAATGGTAAAATTGTTTCAGGATTGGATTATAAGGTTACAGAAAGAAATCCTGTTTTCACACAATCACCCTTAATTTATCCAGTAATCGTACAGCAGGTACCTGGTCAAGTGAATGCACTAAATATTTGGACTCCAATTGAAATGTTAGATTTACAAAGGTTTAAGGAGGCAATAGTATCTTATGGCATGCATTCCCCATTTGTAAAGCAAATGTTAAACTCCTGGTCAACTTGTAATAAGATTATACCACAGGACCGGCGAGAGGTGGTAAATGCTGTTCTGCAAAACGGGCACAGCTGCAGTGGGAAATGTGGTTCAAAGAGGAAGCTAAAAGCATAGAAATTTGATGGAGGGCTAAAGATATACAAATCTTCCAGGATCATCTTGTTTGAAAAGGCCAATATGCTGCAATACAAACACAATGTTTATATGATAACCAAACCCTAATTCTATGTTGAATGGCAGCCTTGAATGGATGGGACAGAGTTGAGGAACCAGGAAAGAAAACTGAATCATTTACAAAGGTTATACAGGGCCTAAAAGAATCTTTCACAGATTTCTTACAAAGACTGACTTCAGCAGTAAAGAGAATGGTCCCGAATTCAGAAGCTAGTCAGATGATAATTGAATCTTTGGCTTTTGAGAACTCGAATGAAGCATGCAAGAGAATAATCAGGCCATTAATGGCAAGATCTGTACCCTTGGAAGATTGGATTAGAGACAGGGTTAATGTTGAGGCTCATGACCATGATGACTTGTGGATAGGAGAAGCAATTTCAAAAGTTTTGAGGTTTTAGAAGTGGAAAGCAAGGACATTTACAAAGGGACTATAAACAGGACATTCCTAGAAACAATGTTTCTTCAAGGAACAAATGCAACAGAATGCCCCTTCCTTCTGGAGTATGCAGAAGGTGTGGTAAGGAAAAACACTGAACCAATGAGCGTAGATCAATAAGGAACTGGCAACGTAATACTTTGGGAAACTTCCAGAGGGGCCTCAGGCAGGCTCCCACAGCAAATCCAGACCTTTCCTGCAGTCTTAGAGGAAACCCCTACTCAGAGCAATTAAATGACCAAATGCCTAATGGAATAAATCAGGCTTCTCAGGATGATGAAACAGCTGAGACAGAGAGAACAGAAAATTCAGGAGAAATGATAAAAAATTTTTTTTTGGCAAACTTCTATAAATGAACACAGACCTAAATTAACAAAAATAAATGGTGTTTTGCTGTCTGGTCTGGTAGACACAGGTGCTGACATTACCATAATTGCACCAGAATTTTGTCATCCAACTTGGCCTCTTCAGGAGGTAAGCATTCAACTGTTAGGAATTGGAATATTATCTCAAGTGAAACAGAGTGCAAGATGGCTTGAATGTATAGGTCCAGAAGGACAGAGAGGAAAATTAAAACCATATGTGGCTAACATAGCTATGAACCTGTGGGATTGAGACCTGTTGCAACAATGGAATACTCAGATTAACATGGCTCCAACAAAATTTTCTCTGAAGTAGATTGGTACTGCCAGAAGCCGACATGTCTCATAGTCATAACAAAAAAGAAAAATTTTCTAAGTTATTAGAACATTTTAAATGCCATATTCTGTAGATCTCTGAAGGATTTGAAGATGACCTTTCTGTCTAGAATATAGCTGCTTGATCTTGAAAACACACCTAATATGACTACAAGTTCTATTGCAATATCTAACTACTAACTTTCATTTCTTTATATCCTAATAGATGGTAATAATAACATTCAAGGACCAGCAAATTGCATTATATGTTATTTATTCTGAAAAGAAAAAATTTGGGTTAATCGTCAAATTCTAGGAAAGGTAGCTATATCCTTTGTTATCCAGTCTGTGCATAATGCCAAAATTCAGGGTTTATCTCAAGTCCTTATTCAAGTAGTCTTTGAAACTGGATCATCTCAGCTAGCCCTCTTAAAATTGCTCTGAGCACTTTGTAGTCCAAAGTTGATCTGTAGATGATGTTTGTCAGCTTAGTGATATTATTATTGTCCGCGTAGAATTATTGTTGTTGTGGGGCCCCATCTTCTTCCTTGAGACTTCAGTTAATGTTAAGCCTGGCCGTGATTTCCTGCAGAAAACTGATAAGAGACTCGAACACAAAGACATATATAGGCAGCTAATTGAAGCCTTTTTTCTAGAATTAGTTAGTACTCTATATGACCATTAATATATTAACAAAGTTTAAAACTGTCTTTATATTCTCTGGATTTTCCTGATTCTTCTCCCATAAAGATGCCATTTGCTTTGTAAGTCTGTCCTATAAAACACAATGAATATCAACTTTTGATAAACAGTACTGATAAACAGACTCTTGGGCAATTAATACAAATACTTTAATGAGAGTAGAAGGATCACAATATTCCTTCTTTTTTATATTTGTAACTTGAATTTTATATTTCAGTATATAGAAATAGAAAATATAGCATACCTCTTCGCTCAGGTATAGTGATTAATAATTTTGATTAATGTCTTGGTAATTTGCATAGGATTGGGATTCCCAGATGTTTGGTTGTACCTGACTACAAAGTATTTTTCCTAATATTTCCCAGTCATAGACACTTTTAAAAGATATGAATTCAGTTTTGCACTTTCCAGTGACCTGGGCATAATGTATCATAAAATACAAATGATCTTTATACTCATGGGTCCCCCAACGGATGTTTACATTCCTAGTCACCCTTTCTTCATTAGATGTTAATAAAGTACCATCATTCTGAAAACAGTGCCTTTGTCATAATGAGGACCAGCATCTTCCTCTGGTTTGCTAAGCCTACCTCTCTCCAGCTTGCAAGTTCTCTCAGAAGCATCACTTACCATTTGATCCTCAGCAGCTGCTTCAATGGGACAGTGTCTGTGTCCTCTGTGCTCATGGGAGTTAGAGCAGAGTTGACAGAGGAAGGTCCTATTCTCAGCACAGAAGATCCTCTTAGGATCCTCGTGGGTCACACACTTATGCTCCTCAGAGCTCAGGTCCTTCAATAGGCTGGCTTTTCTGGTAATGGACACAAGCTTCTTCAGAACAATGTTGGTTCTCAAGCCCTTCTTCTGGGATGGTTCCCCGCACATAGGGCATTGGACAGGAAGTTGGATGTCTTCCCAGGAAAGGTGGAGGCAGGCTCGACAGAAGCTGTGGCCACAGCTTATGGTGACTGGGTCTGTCAGGCAGCTCAGGGAGATGAAGCAGTTTTTTTCTGGAAGTCTTGTGAGATGTCTGACTCCATTTTTCTGAAGGAAGAAAACAGAATTGCTATTATTGGACCCCAGAGAAGCAAGAGACTGCAAAAAATTTCCTTCAACTTGTGATTTAATTCTGTGTATGGCAAAACAAGCTTTATCTTTTGGTGACCAAAAGTCAGTATTAGTATAGAATTGTAGTTGCTAATCTTTCCTTTTTCACTCTTCTTGACAGAAGTATAGATTGATCTAATGACCTTCTGTGCCCTACCACCTGCATCATTTCTGGAGACTCCATCCAAATTAGTACCTTGGTTCATGATCTGAGACATGCTCTCTCAGTGAGTATGAAAAAATTTTACACTGTGGAGAGATCAAACTCCTTCAAGTCCATATGTTGGCCTTTCGCTACTGACATAGGTAGGTTAAACATGATTCTTTGTTGTCTTTCCAAGAAAAAACTCCCCACTTCACATGGTCCCAAGTAAATCCTTTGCTTGATTTCTGAGCTTAGTGTCTTAATGGTTCACATACTACTGTCCGACTCCTTGACACTTGAAGGCAATATTAGTTACTTGTCTTCTTTCAGCGAAAAATATCTAACAAGAATAAGAATTATTTTGGCTCATAATTCAAGAATATTGTCCATCATTGTGGGGTAGAAATGGTGGTAGGAGGTTTAGGTAGGTGCTCTCAAGGCATTCAAAATCAGGAAGCAGGAAACAAGGAACACTTGCTGCTCAGCTCCTGTTTTTTTCTCTTTTTTCCTTCAGTTTGAGACCTCAAACCATGGAATGTTCAAGTGATCTCATTAGCAATTAGTGTAGTTCTTTCCAAGTGTAATAAATCTACCTCTAATAATCCTTCACAGATATCTACAGAAGTTTCCTTGTGTTTCTTAAATCCCATATAGTCGCATACTAGGGTACTCTCTGGGGAAACTTGTTTGTTTACTAAAGATAACAATTCCTGGGTTGAGTTTGAGGGATGAATCCTTGAGGCATAAACGAGGCTCTCATGACTACTGGAGATTTGGCTATTTAATCAACAGGTGCCCATTGCCCTTCTCTTTCAATATCTACACAAATGAAGAATCTTGGTTTGATTGAGGTAAATATCCTCCAAATAACTTAAGCTTCTGGTGTCTGAAGTAAATGGAATCAATGGCTTTAGCTGGTGGTCCTGTATACTTCAAATACAACACTAATACTCATTGTGAAGGTTAGTTTAGAAAAGAGATGGAGACTCCAATGCTTCCTTCTTTAACTTACCTGATGGCCCTCCTTCCCTACTTTTTCTATACATTAGATACTTAATTCCAATGTAATAAATACACAGAGATAATGAAAAGTGAACAAAGAACTGAAAAATTGCACCTGATTTTAACTAGAATCTACTTTCATGAATAGAATATTGTGACTAGTTTTCTCTAATTTAATCACATGTATACTTCTAACCTAGTAAATCAGTCAAAAGCAGGAATAACCAAGATGGTAAACTATGACTACACATTACTTCACACAGTAATAATATCTTCCTAAAGTTTACAACAGAAAAATACTAAAATATTTTCCTTTGATAAATCATGAGTTTTCACTTTATACATAGTATTTATATAACAAATCTCTAAACACTAGTAATTTTCAACCCATTCAGAGTATTTATTTTTATATATTATATGTGTACAATAATTTAGAGATGTCCATGTTGCATGTATGAAGTACATCAGAAACACTCTAAAAATGTTTTAGAATTTAGAGAAACATCAAAATTGAGTAGTAGAACTTCAGAGCAATGAAAGACTGTATATGTATAAACTAAAATTATATACAGCTGCAATTCACAGTATATTTATGAAGAAAGATGACCAAATGGGAGTAGAATCTCTTTTGATAAATAGCAAAATATTAAGCATTTTTAAGCAGAAACCTTAGTTTGGTAATAAATTAAAATTAGGAAATATCAATGACATTGCACCTGTAAATTGGGTACTCACCCAAGGAGTTGTCTCTGGCCTCAGCACTTTTTAGTGGAGATACAATATTAGCTCAGCTCTGGGGTATGATACTCAATGTATGGTGGTGATAGATCTAGTAGTCTAGGAGCCAGAAGTTACAGAAACACACTCTGTCTGGTCTAGAGAGGAATGAACCTGGCTGGCCCCTAGATTGTCCTTATATACTCTCTAAAGACCATGCCCACTTCCTCCCATGTTGCTTTTGTAGGTGAGCCCACATAATGCTTGCTGTAGGGGAGCTCCTATAAATAGCAGTATTCTAAATGGATGGAAGATTGTATTAAATCTATGACCAGTATCCATAATCAAATCTGCAAAATAAGGTTTCCTGAGTTCCTGTTTAGCTGGGTGTGGTAGCTCACACCTTTAATCCTAGTGTCCTAGGGAATGGGTTGTGGAAGCAGGAGGAGTTTTACTTCAAGGCCTGCCTAGGACATACAATAGGAACTTGTCTAAAAAATACAGAGTAATTCTGCTACAACACTTCGCTATATCTAAATACTTTGTGGTATACTTATATTTTGGCTTTTCCTTTTGTTTGTTTTTTTTTTCTATCAAATGTCTTAGATTTAATTATTGGAAGCAAACTAAATGGAAAGGATACAACAGAGAAGGGATACATGTCAGTGCTTTTTAGAAACTGAAATGGGACAGACTTCGGGCTGCCCCTCAACTTGATCCTTTGCAAACAAAGATGTCCACAGTGTTCCTGGAACTCTGACTCAGGAAATGTGGAGATTGCTGGTTCTGCACATTGAAGTCATCTTGCTCACCACACACTATTGATTTAAAAGACTGTTTCTTTTCAATACCCTTACAAGAAAAAGAGAGAGAAAGATTTGCCTTCACGGTGCCTACTTACAATAATTCTCAACTGGTTAAAAGATATCAATGGAGGGTCCTCTCACAGAGAATGTTGAATAGTCCAACCCTGTGCCAATATTTTGTATAACAGCCATTGGAAGTGATATGTAAAAAATTTCCTAAATGTATAATTTATATATATTTATATAATTTATCATTATATGGATATTTTACTAGTTGACTCAAATGCAGATGTGTTAGAAAGAATGTTTGAAAAAGTAAAGAAAATTTTGCCTCACTGGGGATTACAAATAGCTCCTGGATAGGTACAAAGAGGAGTTTCTATTAATTATTTAGGATATAAAATAGAGCTACAAAAAAATTAGACCCCAAAGGGTGCAAATTAGGAGAGATCGACTACAGACTCTTAATGACTTTCAAAGATTACTTTAACTGGCAGTGGAGATTGGTGTCATTGTTTCTACACCTCTGTACAATTATGCCTGGAAGGAGTAGTACACAAATCTCCATGCAAATCTTCACCTCACTATACATTCCCCACTGCTTCAGCCTGCCAAGCAGAAGGTACAATCTGGCTGTGTCCTGGATCCTTTCCTATCGATTCCAGTAGGGCATGCTGTTACTTTCTAGGAAAGCTCTCTTTACTGTTGATGTTCTGCTGTTGTTCAACATCTGTGTCTCCCACCTGGGCTATATCTGCAAGAACATCAGGACAGATTATACCAGGTGAATCCACAGCACACACAAAATTAACCCCAGTTCTTCTTGTGATTTTTCATGGAGCATCCATTTCCTCTCACTTAACTTCACATGAACATCCTGTAGTTTCTTTTCTAAGCCAATTCTCTTTCATAGTACCAAGCATGACAGAGTTACTGTTAGTCACTGGTGCTCTGGGCCATGGCTTCCTGAGAGAACACTGCTTAGCTTACACAACAGGCTTATATGTATGGCTATGCTCTGAAGGCTAGACCAAGTGGCTGCTGGAGTGTCCTCATTAAAAGGACTGAGTCAACAAAAAGCAGGGAAGAAATGGAAAATCGAACAGTTGCAGTGTGCTAATGGCAACAGAATACAATAAGATAATCTTCCAATGATACAAGCTTCTCATTCCTCCTATCAATCACTTGAAGACCAGACAATATTCTAAAACCAGGGAACAATGTGAGTTTTAATTTATGCTAAGTGCCATCTAGTACACACTCTCCAGGGTACACAAAGGAATATGGTTGTGGAGTGGCATTGGTGAACATGAGAAATTAAAGACCATGATAATATCTGGGTACCTCAGAATGCTAGAAAAGAAGCAAGGCTCACAGCAATCCAGGAGCTAATTCAATGATCCATGGAGCATTTTAACTTCCTGTGGCACCATGCTCCATTCCCTAGTTCAGTTCCTATATATTTCTTCAAATCTCACTCTGGGCTCTCTGTCTCTGAGTCTCTATATCTCTTTATCTCTGTCTCTGTCTCTGTCTCTCTCTGTAGCTGCCTGGCCTGGAACTCATTATGCAGACCAGGCTGGCCTTGAACTCACAGATCTATTGCCTCTGCCTCCTGAGTGTTGGGATTGAAGGTAAGAAGCACCATGCACAGCTTCTGTGATCAGTCCTTTTAATACCCTCACCTATCCTACCCCATAAAAAGCACACTTGCCTTCCTCTGCACTGCTATCCCTTTTGTCCATACTTTGTTACCTCACAGTATAACACATGACTGCTCTCATTTGATTTAATGACTGCCTCTTGATACCAATGGAGTGTTTGTTATCTAAGAGGGATAACTTCTCTGTTTTGCACATTGATGGATCCCAACTGTTTAGAACAGCAATTACATACAGTAGGGGATTAATAAGTATTGAGAGTTTCAGGGCTGAATGACCACTGGAAGGGTCTTGTAGATGCTGGTGATTTGTTGGTTTGTTGGTTGTTTCCACTAAGTATTGGGCACTGAATGTGTACTCAGGCTCTCCTGGGGTCACCACAAGACCCAACTATGGCTATGGACTTGAAGAGGCCCTCTGCTGGAGGCCCCAGTGGGTACTCTGGATTGTGGCTGCCTTTGTGACTGGCTCCTTTGCTATCCAATTCACCCAGAGGCTCCATGTGATAACATGAATGGCTCCCAGGTTCTAATCCCTGGAACCTATGAGTGTCCTCTTCATTCTAAACAGGATTTGTAGGTGTGATTAAATGAAGGGTTTTGAGATGAGATTTTTATCTTGGATTATCAGGGTGTCAAAGTTTGGATATTAAATATCCATACAAACACACATGCATATATGTGGAGGTGTTCTTTATACATGACATGGCAGCTTTCGGAGGTGGGACCTAGCTGGAAGAGTAGGGCACCGGAGATGGAGGAAACTTGAGGTTTAGAGATGAGCTCTGTTTCCTGCCCCCTCTCTCCTACATGGTCCATGGAGATTCTAGTAAATAGTCCCACACTGTTGGAAACATCGCTTCAAGCCATTCCCACCCAGCCATCCTGCCCCCTTTATATTGAATGGTTTCATCTCAAATTGTTTGCAAGAATAAACCTCTCTTCCATTAAAAAATCATTTCATATATATCACTCTATGGGATTGTATTTCAGTTCCAATAATGTACAGTGACATTAGCGTTCAAAGAATCCTTGGTCTCCACCTATTTAGAGTTCAAGTTAAGCCCCCAGAGAGCTGGAAATGCTGTAGATGCCAAGCAGTTCAGAACATGCAACTTTTCTCTTATCAGAGACTGGATTTCTCTCTGTAGACTTGGCTCTCCTGAAAATAGCTGTGTGAAACAGTCTGGCCTAGACCTAACAGAGATCCACCTGCCTCTGCCTCCCAAGATCTGGGATTAAAGACTTACTCCACCACCACGGGGCAGAATATGCAACATTTCAGTCAGATAGTGTTGATTGCTTTGCATGTGGAGGCTGTTTTTTTTTTCTTTTATTTCTAATATGTTTTTAGTGAGAATGACATTACTTTGTTTTCTCCCTCCATCTTTTCTTATGGGTCCTTCAAGTAGTCCCTAAAGACCACACCCACTTCCTCCATGGTTGCTTTTAATAATGCTTCCAACAGATGAGTTGCTGTAATTAACATTATTCTAAATGGATGAAAGATTAAACCCATACAGCATCCAATCTCCACAGCAGGATTTCTTGAGTCATTGCTTAGCTGGGTGTGGTAGCTCACACTTTCAATCCTACAGTCATAAGGAATAGGCTACTGAAGCAGGAGGATTTTTAGTTCAAATCCAACCAAGGGTGTACAGTGAGACCTTGGAGGGGATTTAGAGGAACAGAAATATTCCTCTATTGGTGGGAGTACAAACTTATACAGCCACTTTGGAAATAAACATGGAAGTTTATCAGAACATTAGTAAGCAATCTACCTCAAGACCCAGTAATACCACTCTTGCTCATATATCCAACAGACACGCAATCATACCACAACGTCACTTGGTCAACTATGTTCAGACCAGCTTTATTTCTGATAGCCAGAACCTCAAAATAATCTAGATGTCCCTTAACCAAAGAATGGATAAAAAAATGCAGTATATTTACAGGATGGAGTATTACTCAGCTGTTAATGACATCAGGAAATTTGAAGATGAATGGATAAAATTAGAAAAAAAAATCATCCAGAGAGAGATAACCCAGACCCAGAAAGACAAACATGGTATGTACTCACTCATAAGTGGATATCAACACTAAAGTAAAGGATAACCATGCTGCAATCCACATACCCAAATAGGCTATGTAACAAGGAGGGCCCAAGAGGGGACATATTGACTCTCTGTAATTAAGAAATAGAAGAGATCTCCTTGGTCAACTGCTGGTGGGAGGGGTGAGAACATAAAGCATCAGCTTGGAGTTTGGGTGGAGGGGGAGAGTACTCAAAGAGATGACTGAAAAGGGGAGGCACTTTTCAGGGTCAGGTAGAAAACAGATGCAAGGGTAACTCCCACGAATCTACAAGGATGACCACAGCTAAGACTCCTAGCAACAGTGGATAGGTAGCCTGAGTTGGCCATCTCCTGTGTTCAGATTGGTGATTACCCCAGTTGTCATCAAAGAGGCTTCATCCAGTAACTAATGTAAACAGAAGTAGAGACCTATAGCCAAACATTAGGCAGAGCTCAGGAAATCCTGATAAGAGAGGGAAGAAGGATTGTAAGAGCCAGAGGGATCAAGTACACCACAAGAAAACCCACAGAATCAAATAACATGGCTCATAGGAACCAACAACCAGGGAGCCTGCCTGCATGGGACTGACCTAAGTTCTCTCGATATATGTGATAGTTGGGTAGCTTGGTCTATTTCTGGGACTCATAAAATTGGCAGCAAAGGCTTTCATAATGCTCTTGGTGGCTCTTAGGAATCTATTCCTCATACTGGGTCGCCTTGCCAAGCCTTGATACAAGGGCAGATGCTTAGTCTTATCTGAAACTTGGTATGCCATACTTTGTTGATACCCATGGAAGGAATTCCTCTTTCTCTACAGAATCAGAACAGAAGTGGATTTCAGGTCAGGATGTAAAATAAATAAATAATTTTATTAAAAGTCTAAAAAATAGCAATTAAAAATATTTTTCTTTGCTTAGTATATTGCAGTGTGCTTATATTTTCCTCTTGATAATTTATCAAATGATGTCATCAATGATTTTAGCAATATCAACATAAAAAAATCCTTACTAGGTTTTTAAAGTATCTTGTACTACTGGTTTTGAGCATGTACATCTGAACTGCAACTCCTTCCACATCCTTCCACTTTTCCTACTCACTCAACTTTCTGTCTTAAAAAAATTTAATTAATCTCATTCTATTTCATTTTCAACTGTTTGTACTTGACATTAAAAACAAAAAAATGCCTAGCTCTCTAGCATCTGGAGATCACAGTAACCAGACAGAAAACCATGTGGAAATACTCTAGATATAAAATATCAAAGAACCTTGGATCTCAGTCAAATGCTGTAGATTGATTTACACCTCGATGCTGTGTGTTTTTTTTTTATTTCTAATATGCTTTTAGGTGAAAGAAAATTAGACCACTTTCTCCTCCCTTTTCTACTTACAGGTCCTTTTTATACAGGCTGCCAGTAGACCATGTAGGCAGGATGTAAATTGATCTGAACACTCCAGAATATCCAGGTTTTGGTGGGTCTTCCTACATTAAATGATTTGATCAATACAAATCGATATCAAGAAAAAAAAACACCGTCTCTTGGGTTTTAGTTAATTCCAGATGTAGTCAAATTGACAATCAAGAATAGCCCTCACAAGGGATGATCACTTTGTATTAGGTGATCCTTTAGGGAACTCATCACTAAGAGAGACTAATTCATTATCCAGAGGTGGGACTCTTTCAAAATTCCCCACATTCATATCAACATATTCATTGTTCTGTTCTGATTTATGCAGCCATTTCTAGGAGAGACTGTTTCACAGCACACTTCCTGGTATTCTGGATCTCACTGTCTTTCTGAGCCCTCTTCCACACTATTTCTGGAGCCATTGATGTAGGATATAGACGTATCTGTTGGGATTCAGATCCCCATGATCTCTTGATTTTTACATTCTGTCCACTTATGGTGTATTGTGAGTGTCTGCCATTATGGCCGATCACTTGTTTTCTATGTTCTTGTAAATAAACATGAGTAGGTCTTTCTTATTTGATCTGAAATCTAATGTATTGTTCAGTAATAGTAAATAGTTTAATAATAAAATAAATAGTTTAATAGTAAACCAAATCAGGATACATTATTTCCAGGACTGTGAGATCAAAGCAATGATAGGATTAACTACTATGAAGACTGGCAACAAAAATGTGCTTAGTATTATTTGTCATGCAAGTTGTCAACACTGAGATATGTTTAGTATTTAGAGAGCACAAGGAACCATAATGGGTATGGTTCCAAGAAGTGTGTAAAACAATGATGAGAAAAACAATAATATTACATGTAACTTACACATTATATATTGGGTGAGGGAACTGGAGTTGTCAGACTAGTGAAGATTTCCTGTAATGCAGAGGACAGCCCAAGCTCGACAGAGAAACCATTTCTCAAAACACCAAAGAATCTGTACCAAATTGACATTAAATTAGCGAGCACAATACATACCTGTGCTCCAGCTTGACACCATTAAGTAGAATCCCATAGCTAAAGCATATTTTTATGGTGCTAGAATCCAACTGAGGGTCCTCAGCATACTTAAAAGAGGATTTAACACTGAACTAGAGCCTGAGTCTCTAAGACTAGTCTCTTAGTATCTGAACATAATTAATAATGTCAGGTAGACAAAATCAAGTAAACAAAAATCCCTATGATGGGTAATTTTTTTTATATATTCCTGGATTCAGTTAGCCAGTATTTTATTGAGTATTTTTGCATTATGGACTGCTGGCAGTGGTCCAGAGGGTGACTGGTCTAGCGAATAACCTAAGTATCATCATAGACCAGATGCAGGCAGATACAGTGATCCAAGCCAGGCTCCAGACTGAGTTTCGGGAATCTAATTGATGAGAGAGAATCGGGATTCTGCAGGCAGGGACCATTGAGATCCTAACAGGAAGACATGCAGAGATGACCGGCCATACTAGTGGAAGCACATGAACTGTAGAAGAGTGACTGTGGAGCTCCCATGGGACTGGACTAGGTCCTCTGGAATGAAGAATTGCTGTGGGATGTTCTGTATGGCAAATGTGTTGCTGATTAGTCAATAAATAAAACACTGATTGGCCATTGGCTAGGCAGGAAGTATAGGCGGGACAAGGAGGAGAATAAAGCTGGGAAGTGGAAGGCTGAGTCAGAGAGACACTGCCAGCTGCCATGATGAGAAACAGCATGTGAAGATGCCGGTAAGCCACGAGCCATGTGGCAAGGTATAGATTAATAGAAATGGATTAATTTGAGTTGTAGGAACAGTTAGCAAGAAGCCTGCCACGGCCATACAGTTTGTAACCAATATAAGTCTCTGTGTTTACTTGGTTGGGTCTGAGCAGCTGTGGGACTGGCAGGCGAGAGAGATTTGTCCTGAGTGTGGGCCAGGCAGGAAAACTCAAGCGACAAAGGATGGTTGTTTCCCTTCAACTGTTTGTAGGGCAACCAGGCAGGGGGATCTGGATCTGTCCCAGGTGCATGGGCAGGCTTTTGGGAATGTGGTGTCTGTGGTGTGATGCCTTGTGCAGGCTTGGTGCAGTGGGAAGTGGCTAGGACCTGCCTAGAATCCGTGTGCTGGGTACTGCTGACACCCCATGGAAGACCTTGATTTTAGGGATGTGGGGATGCGGGGTGGCATGGGAGGGAAGCCTGGTGGTGGAAAAGGGAGGAGCAGGCATCTATGGGTGGTATGTAGAGTGAGTAGAAAATTTCTTAATAAAGAAAAATGAAAAAAATGACTATGAAAGGAAATGTTCTTTGTGGAATATGTGGACCACAGAATAAAACATAACATAGTATGCCATTATTTATTTAATAGTATTTTATATTTAATAGCAATAAATGAGGTAACATTACAATAGGGAGTACTTAAAAAACACTATAGTGCTGGATTGCAGTTTCCCCACTGGAGAAGAAAGGCCAGACAGGATTTTTGAACGTGCCAGGAGGGTACCGGTATATGAGGGAACTCTTGGCAACATTCACAAAACTTAAACATCCATCCTCACAATCAAGGAACACACCAACTCGGCCCAGTGGCTTCTCTATATAGTGCTGGAGTACTGGGCATGTGGTGAGGAGACTATAATGATTACCCTCCTTCACATACACAAGAAGAAATGCACCTTCAGATTCAATCAGTTGGTTTCTATTTCTTAACAAGGAATCCTTACAGACCCCTACAGCCCAATCCCAAGAGTCCTTCAAATCAATCTCCCAGTAATATTTCCCTGAGATGAAGCTCTGTGATCCCCAGAAAGCCAAATAGCATCCAACAGAATCTGCAGTTGAATCCTGACGGTGAGGTCTGAAGCTGAATCTTCTCATGACATTAAATAGGTTCATCTTGTAATGCAACATCGTTAAGTTACCAAAGAAAATGGGCACTGTGGGAAGAACCAACATTTTAGGTAAAATGACATTTCTCAGGTGAGAGAGGTCCATAGAGTCTTCATAGATTTTAAAAAGAGGTTAAATTTGGCTCAAATACACCAATGTCAAGGATTTCCACAAGAAAAGAGTGGTAGCATGCTGAAAAGACTTTAAATTACACCTGCCTAAGGGAAGATGAGTGCATTGCAGCAAGGGCCAGAGCAAAGGCTGTGCTCATGGATCTACATGAAAGTTATTTTTATGTAGATATAAGTAGTGATAACTTTCATATTGGTGTTTTCATTTGCATCTAACTGAGCATATTTATACTCAGAGAGAATCTAAATATACTCTAGCAGTGGATCCCTGAATGTATCTGTCCTCCTTTAACCTCTGGTTCATCTGATACTCTTTCCCTGTGAGGTGAAAATTGACTTTTAGATCTACAAGGGGGATTTAGACACTGCCTCATGTCCTATCAATTTGTTTCATTTCCATTGCTCATGATACATGGCTTTGTCTGTTAAGTTATTTTATGATTTTTTTGTTCCTTTTGTGATAGGGATTTGCTAATTGTCCTAGACTGGCAAGGAACTCACTATGTTGACCTGACTTCCTCAAACTCATTGACAGTCCTCCACACACTAGGTTTTTGATGCTGGGATTACTAGTGTGCACTTCTTTATCTTGTGTATTTTTTAATCTGTGGAGTAAAATGCGATGTAAGAAATTGATTTCTAACACATTCAAAGGAAAATAATCAAATATCTCCATCACTGGCTACACTTCCTTTGAATTATACTGTCCAGAGTGAAATAACCATTCTACTCAATGAACAACTGACAGTCTCTTTTCTGCCACGATTATATACAACATGATATTAGTATGCATTTCTGTTTGTTGGTTTGTTTGTAAGATGACCTTGTGATTCAATAATAATAGAATGTGACTTACCTAGACATATTTATAGGGAGTTAAAATATTTGTGTTGGCAAGGGATATCTCATTATTGGAGGGTAACTCTCATCATCTTATCAGTGGAGACACTCACCTTGGAACTGGTTGTAACTTTCAGTCAGTCCAGTGATGGGTAGTGCATTGAGCTCTGTCTTAATATCTTGTGGCATGCTCAGCTGCATTGACTCACTTCTGCAAGGAAAAGAAAATATTGTTCTGTGTGGTGCTAAAGATATGACACAGTGATTAGGAAAAACTTCATTCCAAGTTCAGCCAAACACCTCAGGTTACACAAGCCTGACAACTTGAGTTCAATCCTTGGAACCCTTGATGAAAAGAGTTGTTCCCTGAAAGTTGTCCTGTGACCTGCACACATGTGCATGTACATGTACACACACGTAAAAATAACAACACAAATGAAAGAATCCCACACTAAATCAATTGAATATTTTCTGTATAAAAGATATCTGCACTTTCCTAAGGCACGTTGGACAATATTATAGCATATTTCAGGTTATCCTGACTTGCACTGATAGCTAAACTCACCTTCTGAACATGTCGTCCAAACCCTGCAAAAAAAAAAAAACAAGAAATGCTTAGATATCTGAAGAAATGAAATACAATGTTAGCTTCTAATGTTCATATAAATATCAGTCACCATCACACCAATCTATCCTGGTAAATTATATTCATGTCCTAAGACAATGTCAACCAATTTGATAAGCAGAATTCGAATTGCTGATGAAATCAGACTGGAGAGTCAAATTTAGAGAAGGACATGGGTATCGACTGTACATAGCTTTTGAACCCCAAAATGTATACAAGCCATAGGGATACTTTAGCTAAAGATACTTCAAAAGGGTGGCCTCACCCCTGTATGGTGCTTCACATGTGTATTTCAGAATTGCAAGGTTAGAGGCCTGAGCATTACTGTGAGTTGCAAGGTATCATGTACTACCAAATAGGATCCTATCTCAAAATGCCATCCTCCTAAAGGATTCTCAAAAACATAGCGCTCAAACAGAAGAAATTAAGCCATAGGTAACTTTAAAATTGTGCACAATATACAAGTACAGGTAAAGAATGTTGGAAACAGAAATCCCTGAATTTCACTTTTCAGAGAAGCAAGGCACAAAAGCCAAAAGTTAGGACATATTTTCTAGAGAATCTATGGGCATAATTTCAAAGAGATTGTTCTTTCAAGATTATTACAGAATTTTGTTTCTCCAGAAAATTTCTGAAAAGGAAACTCCCCCAAAAATGCAGGATATATTGAAAGCTATCTTAGTATAACAATCACCACTGTGGGCCTCAGACAATAAAGCCTCTTCCTGCACTCCTCCATGCTCACCTGCAGCAGGACCACATATGGCTCCTGGGACATTGTCATTAGCTCCTGATACATTTCTCTTAGTTCTTTGCTCTTTTGGACCATTATTCCCTCACTTCTCCTGAGTTTCTCTAAAACACATTGGCCTTCATTTCTCATAGACTCAATATGTTTCTCTTCCTCTTCACAGAGGAGTGGATGTAGTTTCCTATACTCTGTCCTGATCAATTTTTCCCGAAAATTCAGGTAGTCCTGAAGAAAAAGGGACATTCCCAATCATATTTGCAAAGTATTTTGTCCTCCCTCATTCCATCCTCCTATGCTTAAATTCCACAAATGACTTCTATAACTCTGATGCACATACTGATTGACTGTCTCCACACCTCAGAAAATGTAAATGCCTCGGTTTCATTTATTTCTTCTTTATTAATTACACAGCCAATCCAACCGTAAGATGCATTTACACCTATATTAGAGGTGCAGAGGTGCCTAAAGAAAGGATTGATCATTCTTATGTTCACAAAGATATGAAACTCTGCATGTAGTAATTAGAATTCATGGTGTAGGCATAAAGTCTAACGCAGTGTGCACAACCGTCAGCAATTCACTCATTAGTCCCAGACACATCAGCCAGACACATCAGACCATTCTTTCTGAGACCAGAGACATATTATACACTCAGAATTAGAGGTGAGCAGGACACATATTCCAAGTATCCTATCCTAGACCTTATATTCAAATCTTGAATGGCTAATTTTGAAAATATCTGCATCAAGCAGATTTTAAGCATGGTTCTCATACTCACCGTCCAAAGAGTTCTCATTAAGTTAACTGACTCTAAATTCTCTTGATTTTCTTGGACCTTCTCCCATAAAGATGCCATTTGCTTCAAAAGTCTGTCCTGTAAAAAAAACAATGAATACCAATTTTGAAAAATATAACTGATAGACAGACTCTGGGGCAATTAATACAATTATTCTAGTGAGAGTGACAGCATCAAAATTATCCTTCAATTTTTTCTTTTTGTAACTATGAATTTTAGATAAGAACACAGAATTAGAAAATGCAGTTTACCTTTTGCTCAGGTATACTGATGAAAAATTTTGATTACATGCGTGGCTATACCTGACTCCAATGTACTTTTCTTAATTTAGTCTCCAGCCACAGACACTTTTAAAAGATAGGAAGTTAGTGTTGCACTTTCCAGTGACCTGGGCATAATGCATCATAAAATACAAATGATCTTTACACTCATGGGTCAAGGCATATTTACATTCCTAGTCACCCTTTCTTTATTAGCTGTTATTAAAGTGCCACCATTCTGAAAACAGTGCCTTTGTCATAATGAGGACCAGCATCTTCCTGTGGTTTGCTAAGCCTAACTCTCTCCAGCTTGCAAGTTCTCTCAGAAGCATCACTTACCATTTGATCCTCAGCAGCTGCTTCAATGGGAAAGTGTCTGTGTCCTCTGTGCTCATGGGAGTTAGAGCAGAGTGGACAGAGGAAGATCTTGTTCTCAGCACAGAAGATCCTCTTAGTATCCTTGTGGGTTACACACTTTTGCTCCTCAGAGCTCAGGTCCTTCATGAGGCTGGCTTGTCTGACAATGGACACCAGCTTCTTCAAAGCAATGTTGGTTCTCAATTCCTTCCCATATTGTTCTCTACACAAAGGGCATCGGAGAAGAGGTTGGATGTCTTCCCAGGAAAGGTGGAGGCAGGCTCGACAGAAGCTGTGACCACAGATTATGGTGACTGGGTCTGTCAGGCAACTCAGGCAGATGAAGCAGGTGAGTTCTTTCTGGAAGGCTTGTGAGATGTCTGACTCCATTTTTCTGAAGGAAGAAAAGCAAAAGAATTGCTATTATTTGACCCCAGAGAAGCCAGAAACAACACAAAAACTGATGCAAGTTGTGATTTAATTCTGTTATGGCAAAGAAGGCTTCATTTTTCAGGAACAAAATATCAAGACGAGTATAGGATTGCAGTTCCTGATCTTTCCTCTTTCACTCTTCTTGACAGAAATATAGATTAGTCTGATGTCCTTCTGAGCCATTCCACCTGCATCTTTTTTGGAGACTCCCTTCAAATTGGTGTCTTCATTGCTGGTCTGAGACATGCTTTCCAAGTGTTTATAAATAAATATACACTAGAGTGATCAAACTCCTTCAAGCCCACATGTTTGCCTTTCACTACAGACATAGATAGGTTAAACACACCCTTCTTTGTTGGCTATCCAAGAAAACACTCCCTATTTCACATGGTCCCTAGTAAATGCTTTGCTTGATTTCTGATTTTAGCATCTTAGTCCTTCACATCCTATTATCATGCCCCTTGACACCTGAAGGCAAAATTAGTTACTTGACTTCCTTCTGATGCAAATAGTTAACAAGAATAAGAATTATACTGGCTCATAATTCAAGGATATTGTCCATCATGGTGGGAAAGATATGGCGGGAGGAGTCTGTGGGAGCTGGTCTCATTGCATTCAAAATCAACAAGAAAAAAGTAAAAACAATTTCTGCTCAGCTCCTGTTCCCTTTTCCTTAGTTTGAAACCTCAAACTATGGAATGGTCAAGTGATCTCATGAGCATTTAGTGTGGATCTTACCAACTGTAGTGAATCTACTCCCCCAAAAATCCTTCACAGTCATTCTCAGAGATTTCCATATCTATCCTAAATCCCATCAAGTTGAATTCTAGGGTACTCTCCATGGAAACTTGTTTGTTTGCCAAAGATGCAGTTCCTGGCTTCAGTTTATTGGATGAACCTTGAGGTATAAATGAGGCTCTCATAGCTAGCAGATTTTCCTAGTTAATCAACAGGTGCCCATTGTTCCTTCTCTTTGAACATATACACAAATAAAGAATCTTGGATTGACTGAGAAAGACATCCCCTAATAACATCAGCTTCTGTGGTCTGAAGCAAATGGAGTCCATGGATTTAGCTGGTGGTCCTATTTACCTTGAAAATAATACTAATACTCATTGTCAAGATTATTTTAGAAAAGAGATGGAGACTCCAATGCTGCCTTCCTTAACATACCTAATCATCCCCATTTGGTATTTTTTTCTGTATATTAGATACTTCATTTTTTTGAATGGCTAATGACATTTATTGAAGGAGGGATGTGGTCTTAAATACAGGCTTACAGCACAATGGGAGAACCTGAGGGCAGAAGCTTGCTACTAATGTATTACAATCTTCCATCTAAGCTGTTAATGCCCAATATGCAGGATATACAGACAAGGAACTTCCCTTAAGCATTCAGGAGGGTGTAACCCAGCAGGGAATTAGCATAGGGAGGATATCAAGGTCAAGGTCAGCAAGCAAGGCAACAGTTATCCAAAACGGGGGCCAGGGACATACACAAGTCCCCCCTTTTACTAAAAAATGAGCTTCTGATACTTCATTCCAAATTCACAGAAGTAATGAAATCTGAATGCAGAATTAAAAAGTTGCACCAGATTATAACCAGGATCTACTTCCCTGAATAGAATATTGTGTTTAGTTTTCTCTAATTTAATCACATGTATACTTCCAACCTAGCAAATCAACCAATAGCAAGAAGAGCCAGTTTTTCAAAGATGGTAAACTATTATCAAGCATTATTTCACACTGTGATGTTTTCCTTTAGTTTACAACAGGAAAACACTATAATATTTTCCTTTGTTAAATAATGAGTTTTCACTTTTTTTTTTTTTATTTTTTTTTTTTTTTGGTTTTTTTTTTTTTTTTCGAGACAGGTTTTCACTTTTATACATAATAGTCATAGAATATATCTCTAAATACTAGTAATTATCAATCTGTTCCTAGCAATTATTTTTATATATTATACTTGTAAAATTAATTTAGAAGTGTTGATCTCACATCTATGAACTACATAAAGAAATACTCTATAAATATTCTTGAAATTTAAAGAAAGAACAAAATTGAGAAGTGGAATACCAGAGCAAAGAAAGACTGTGAATGAATAAACTAAAATTATCTATAGCTATAACTCAAAGTATATATACAAACCAAGATGACCTTATGGGAGCAAAATTTCTTTTGTAAATAGCCAAATTTTAAGCATTTTAAAGCAGAAACCTCAGTTTGGTAATAAATTAAAATAGAAATCACCAACGACTTTCAATCTTAAATTGTGCACTTACCCAAGAAATAGACTCCAGCCTCAGCAGTGTTTTGTGGAGACACAGCAATATTAGCTCAGCTCTGGGGTATGATCTTCAGTGTGTGGAGGAGATAGATCTAGCAGTCTAGGAGCCACAAGATGTGGAGACTCACTCTGTCTGGTCTAGAGAAGAATGAACCTGGCTGGCCCCTGGAGTGTCCTTATATACTCTCTAAAGACCACGCCCACTTCCTCCCATGTTGCTTTTACTGATGCTTGCTGTATGTGAGCTCCTATGAATAGCAGTATTCTAAATGGATGGAAGATTGAATTAACTCTATGGCCAGTATCCACAAACAAATCTCCACAACAAGGTTTCCTGAGTTCCTGCTTAGCTGGGTGTGGTAGCTCACACCTTTAATCCATAGAGTCCTAGAGAATGGGCTGCTGAAGCAGGAGGAGTTTTAGTTCTAAAAAAATAAATAATAAATAAATAAAGAGAAGTTTTGCTCTAATATTTCACAGTTTCTAAATATTTTGTGGTGTGCTAATATTTTTGCTTTTCTTTTTATAATTTCACCGTTAATGATATCAATCTGTGATTTTAGCAAATATCAACATTAAAGAATTCTCAAAAATTCTTTAGAATTTTGTTCAACTCATTTTTATCATATTCACCTCAACTGTGATCCCTTTCTCTACCCACTCAACTGTCTGTTCTTTTCTTTTTTCATTTTTTAATAAATACTTGGGAAAGCCAGGCAGTGGTGGCACATACCTTTAATCCTAGCATTCTGGAGGCAGAGGCATGGAGATCTCTGTGAGTTAGAGGCTAGCCTGATATACAAAATGAATTCAAATCTGTGCTCCAACAATCCACAGAGAAACCATGTCTGAAAAAAAACAATACTTGATTAACTAAAACCCAAGTGTCTCTGATTTTTCTTGTAGGGAAATTTCTTGATTGAATCATTTGAAGTTTAGGTGGGAAGCCCCACCTAAACTCAGATGTTTGAGGTGTGGGAATCCACCTTAAATCTTAGCTGAAGGCAGCTATGTAAAAGGACATGGAAGAAGGAAACTCTCACATCTTTGCTCTTTGTTTTCTTGCTCTCACTCTCACTGAAAAGTTCATCCCTTCACTGGTATAAGAGCCTATTTTGGGGGAGAATTTCTGTGATGGTATTGTGTTCCCCAAAATATTGTGCACCCTAATAAACTTATCTGAAGTCACAGACAGAACGGCCACTTGATACAAAGGCTAGAAAATGGTGGCACTCACACCTTTAATCCTAGCATTCCAGAGGTAGAAATCCCTCTGGAGCTCTGTGAGTTCAATGCCCCATTGGAAACAGCCAGGCCTGGTGACACACACGTGTAATCCCAGGAAGTGAGCCTTTAATCCCAGGGAGTGATGGCAAAAACAGAACGATATATAAGGATAAGGCGTGAAGATCAGAAACTAGAAGCTTTTAGCTGGTTAAGATTTCAGGCTTGGGAGCAGCAGTTCAGCTGAGATTCATTCTGGATGAGGACTAAGAGGCTTCCAGTCTGAGGAAACAGGATAAGCTGTGGAACTGGCCAGGTAAGGTGGCTGTGGCCTGTTCTGTCTCTCTGATCTTCCAGCATTCACCCCAATACCTGGCTCAGGTTTGATTTTATTAATAAGAACTTTTAAGATTCATGCTACAGATTTCAAATTATACTGAAGAGAAGCTCATAGATCCAGCCTTGTAGAGTGAACCACTCCTCTCTCTCTCTCTCTCTCTCTCTCTCTCTCTCTCTCTCTCTCTCTGCATGTGTGCCCATATTCATTTAGTTTTTACTTATTGATCTAGAAGCTCACACCTGATTCACAGGTAAGGTGAATCAGAATGTAATCTGTCCACCAAGCCAGAAGAATGGGGCATGCCCAAAGACCCATGAACAGACTCTAAGGAGGCTGGGATGATCTCTGCAGAGATCTCATGACTGGCAAGGCTCAGAATGACTTTGAGTTCAACATCTATGTCACTGAGTGAGAGACTGAGACACAGGCAAGACTTTCCTCATGTACCTTCTGCACCATGGTGCCTTTACCACTGATCATCAACCTCTGGGAAGGCAGCCTTGGAGGTAAAGCTTCTTACCAGGTCAGCAACCTGGATTTCACAGAAGAGAGCCAAGAGTGTTTGGCATGAGCAGAGCCTGAAAAAGAGCAGATTCAATCCCGCTTCCTCTATCCATTGTCTAAAAGATCTGTGGATGGGAGCATATTGGTCAGGTGATTTTGAAAAATATGAATGGGCAGCTTCACCTCTTCTTCTGCTCCACCAGATTCAGTCCACCCAGTCTCAACCCCAGCTCTGTTGAAGAACACCTGCTGCAATGTCCCTTTCTTCTCTGACCCCATCCCCAGTGGACCACAAAGATCTTCTCCTACAACCTTCCTTTCCTCAACTGATCCCATTATTTCAAGCTCCCATGCCAGCAGGCATTCATCTGGAAAACACCAGGTGAACAGTCTAGGGAAACAAAGCCCTGAAACCAAACCACTGTAGGCAGACTTTTCTTTCCTGCCCACCAGGAAAGTTACCAAATAACTGACACTTAGAATTAATGCAAATTATACATGCTTGGTCAATAGCTAATTCTTATTACTAACTAATTCTTACAACTTAAATTAACCCATTTCTGTTAATACATAGGTATTGCCACATGGCTCATGGCTTTACCTGTTCTCCAGTATGTCTTATTTCCTCTGTATATCCTGGAGACCTGTTAGACTCTGCCCTCATTTCCAGCATTCTCTCTGCCCTGAAAATCCTGCCTTGCCATCTATCAATCAGCTTTATATTAACAATGAGAGCAATAGATATTTACAAAGATTGTTCCACAACATACCAAAGCAGACCCTGAATATTCCAATTTAGCTGAAAGCACTAGAAAAAGACCTTAAAACAGTCAGTATGAAGATGATAGAGGTTCTTAATGAGGAAATTAATAAATCTCTTAAAGAAATTGATGAAAATACAAGCAAACAGTAGAAGGAAATGAATAAGTTTCTTAAATAAATACAGTAAAACACAAAGAAACAGAAGAAGGAAATGAATAAAGCAGTTCAAGACCTGAAAATGGAAATAGAATCAACAATAACAAAAAAAACCCAACTGAGGGAATTCTGTAAATGAAAAACTTAGAAATTTGAACAGGAACCACAGAGGCAGGCTTCACCAACAGAATACAAGAGATGGATGAGAGAATATCAGATGTCGATGATATGATAGAAGAAACTGATACATTAGTAAAGAAAATGTTAACTCTAAAAAACTTCTGGCACAAAATATCCAGGAAATATGGGACACTATGAAAAGACTAAATCTAAGAATAATAGGAATAGAGGAAAGAGAAGAAACATAGCTCAAATGCCCAGAAAATATTTTCAACAAGACTGTAGAATAAAATTTTCTTATCCTAAAAAAGGAGTTGTGAATAAAAGTACAAGAAGCATGCAAAGCACTAAACAGGTGGGACCAGAAAAGAAAGTTCCCTTGAGCACATAATCAGAATACTAAATATATAGAACAATGAAAAAATATTAAAAGTTACAAGGGGAAAAGACCAAGTGACATATAAAGGCAGACCAATTAGAATTACATCTGACTTATCCATGGACACTCTAAAAGCCAGAGTAGCCTGGAAAGATATTCTACAGACTCTAAGACACCACAGCACAGATGCCAGCTCAGAGTACTATACCCAGCAAAACTTTCCATCACCATAAATAAAGCTGTGGTGGTTGAAAGAGAATGGTCCCAAAGGGAGTGGCACTAGAAGGAGATGTGGCTTTGGTGGCGTAGGTGTGGTCTTGTTGAAGGAAGTATATCATGTGGAGGCAGTGTTTGAGTTCTCATATATGCTCAAGATATTGCCCAGTGTTTCAGATCACTTTTTGTTGCTTGCTTGCAAGATGTAGATTCTCAGCCACTTTTCTAGCAACATGTCTGCCTGCATTCTGCCATGTCGCACTGTGATGATAATGGACTAAACCTCTGAAAATATAAACAAGCCATCCCAATTAAATGTTTTCCTTTATAAGAGTTGCCAGGTCATGGTGTCTCTTCACAGCAATAGAAACCCTAACTAAGATAAAAGCCAATTTTAATCAGTATATATCTACAAATTTAGTCCTACAGAAGGTGCTAGAAGGAAAATTGCAACCTAAGGAGGTTAACTACACCCATGAAAACACAGGGAATAATCTCACACCAGCAAGATTAAAAGAAGGTAAAATACACACACACACACACACACACACACACACACACACACACACACACACCATCACCATCACCATCACCATCACCACCAACACCACCACCACCACAACAGCAACAACACAACAGAAATCAACAGTCATTGGTCATTGATATCTCAAAAGCTATGATCTCAATCGCCCAATAGAAAGACATAGACATAGACAGAATGGATATGAAAACAGGATCTATCCTCTTGCATCCAAGAAACATGCCTCAAAATCAAGGAGAGGCATTACCTCAGGGTAAAGGTTTAAAAAAAGATATTCCAAGCAAAAGAACCTAAGAAGCAAGGTGGTGTAGCCATTTTAATACCTAACAAAACAGACTTCAAACCAAAACTAATTAAAAGAGATGAGAAAGGACACTACAAACTCATCAAAGAAAAAATCCACCAAGATAATATTTCAGTTCTTAACAACTATGCCCCAAACACAGGGGCACCAAAGTTTGTAAAAAGCAACACCACTACAGCTTATATCATACATTGACCCTCACACAGTGACAGTGGGTAACTTCAATACCCCACTCATACCAATATGCAGGTCATCCAGACAAAAACTAAACAGGGAAATACTTGAGCTAACAAATGCTATAAACTAAATAGAGCAAACATGTTTATAGAACATTTCACTCAAACTAAAAAGAATATTCCTTCTTTGCACCTCATTGAACTTTCTCCAAAACTGGCCACATACTTGGACACAAAGCAAGTCTCAACAGATACAAAAAAATTGAAATAGATCACTGCATCCTATTAAGCCACCACAGAATAAAGGTTGATATCAACAGAAATCTTACAAACTCATGGAAACTGAACAATCATCATGGCAGTAAACATGGTGGCACACAGGCAAACAAGGTATTGGAGAGGTAGCTGAGAGTTCTACATGTGGTTTGGCAGGAAGAGAGAGATAGACACTGGGCTTGGCTTGCACTTCTGAAACCTCAAAACCCATTGACACACTTCTTCCAAAAGGGCCATACCTACTCCTACCAGGCCAGATCAATTTATAATGTAACTCACTTTGAGGCTATATAGGGCATTTTCATTTAAACAACTAAAAAATTTTTCAGAATTAAATAAAAATAAATACACAACATGCCCAAAATTATGGGACACAATGAAAGAGGGGTTTTTCTTTTTAGTTTATTCTCTCACACAATAGTTCCTGTCTTCATGCTCTACTCCATCCCCTCCTCATAATCCCCTCATCTCTTTCGCCCAGATACACTACTACTCTGTTTCCCTTTAGAAAAGAGAAAACCTAGAGGTTTTAAGAGGCAAATCTATAGCACTAAGTACCTACATAAAAAATTAATTAAAAAAACTGAAGTGATCTTATAATAGCAGTATAACAGAACAATTGAAATGCTAGAACAAAAAGAAGAAATCACACACAAAGGAGTGAATGGCAAGAAATAATCAAACCCAAGTCTGAAATCAAAGTAGAAACAAAAAGAGTAATTGATTCTTTGAGAAAATAAATATGATAGATAAACCCTCATCCAAATTAACTTAAAGTCAGAGAGAAAATGTCCAAAGTAACAAAATTTGAAATGAAAAGGAAGGCATAACAACAGACACAGAGGAAATCCATAGAATCATGAGGACATAGTTTAAAAACCTGTACTCCACTAAATTGGAAAAATCTAAAAGAAATGGATACTTTTCTGAATAGGTACCACTTACAAAAGTAAAATGAAGATCAGGCAAGCAATTTAAATTGACCTATAACTCCTAGTGAATTAGAAACAGTCATTAAAAGTCTCCCTACTAAAAATAGCCTAGGACCAGATGTTTTCAGTGCAGAATTCACCAGACATTCAAAAATGCCAATACTCTGCAAATTATTCCACAAAATAGAAATAAAAGGAACATTGCCCAATTCATTTTATGAGGACACAGTTTTCCTGATACCAAAACCACATGAATACTCAACAGAGAAAGAGAGTTACAGAC
Source organism: Peromyscus californicus insignis (assembly GCF_007827085.1). NCBI lineage: Eukaryota > Metazoa > Chordata > Mammalia > Rodentia > Cricetidae > Peromyscus > Peromyscus californicus. The sequence goes on along the minus strand of NW_026294402.1, from coordinate 83,567,472 downwards.
CACTTTCCCTTATGAACTTAGATACAAAAATACTCAATAAAATACTTGCAAACCAAATCCAGGAATACATCATATAGATCATCCGCCATGATCAAGGAGGCTTCATCTGAGAGATACAGGGATGGGACAACATGTGAAAATAAATATATGTAATCCACCATATAAACAAACTGAAGGAAAAAACAACACAGGATCATCTCAGTAGATGGAGCAAAGACCTTTAACAGAATCCAACACCTCTTCATGATTAAAGTCCAGGAGTGTTTAGGGACATAGGGGACATACTCAACATAATAAAGGCAGTTTACAGCAAGCCTGTAGCCAACATCAACATAAATGGAGAGAAACTCAAAACAATTCCACTAAAATCACAAGGCAAGGTTGTCCATTCTCTCCAGACCTATTCAATATTCTACTTGAACTCTTAACTAGAACAATAAGACAACTAAAGAAAACCAAAGGGATGCAAACATGCAAAGGGAGAAGTCAAAGAATCTTTATTTGCAGATTGTATGATAGTATACATAAGTGAACCTAAAAATTCCACCAGGGAACACATACACCTGATAAACCTTTCAGCAAAGTAACTGGATACAAAAATAAACTCATAAAAATCAGTAGCCCTCCCATATACAAATGACAGGCTGAGAAAAAATTCAAAGAAACACACCTATTCCAATAGCCACTAATAATATAAAATATCTGGGGTAACTCTAATCAAGAAAGTAAAGGATTTATATGATGAAAACTTCAAGTCTTTGAAAAAACATTGAAGAAAATATTAGAAGATGCAAAGATCTCCCATGCTCATGGATCAATAGGAGTAACATAGTAAAAATGGCCATCTGAACAAAAGCAATACAGATTCAATGTAATCCCCATCAAAATTTCAACACAATTCTTCAGAGAACTTGGAAGAACAATTTTTAGCTTCATATCAAAACCCAAAAAATCTAGGATAGCTAAAACAATCCTGAACAATAGAAGAGCTGCTGGAGATCTCACTATTCCTGATTTCAAGTTGTACTGGAAAGCTATATTAAAAAAAGCCCATATAGTAGTAGCATAAAAAAAGACACATTGATGCATGGAATAGGATTGAAGAACCAGGCACAAATCCATACTCTTTTGGCACCTGATTTTTATAAAGAAGCCAGAAATACACTTTGGGAAAAAAAAGCATCTTCAACACATGGTTCTGGTAAAATAGGATGTCTGCATGGGGAAGAATGAAAAATAGATTCATACCTACAACCTTCACAAAACAACTCCAAATAGATGAAAGACCTCAACACAAAGCCAGATACACTGAACCTTATAGAAGAGAAAGTAGGGAATAGTCTTGACTCATAGACACAGGAGATGACTTCCTGAACAGAACACTGTTAGCATGGGCACAAAATTTGACAATTAATAAATGGGAACTCATGAAACTGAAAAGGACACCATCATTCCTACAAAGTGACAGCCTACAGAATGGAAAAAGGTTATACCAACTCCACATCTGGTAGAAGATTAATATCCAATGCAGCACAAATCTTAAAGAGTCTTATTAATAAAAAACTCGGGAGCCAGATATTGGAATGAACACTGAAAGATCAGAGAAGCAGAACAAGCTACAGCTAACTTCACCTTGCCAACTTCTCAGCCCATCCTGTTTCCTCAAACTGGAAGCCTCTGAGTCCTCACCCAAATGGATCTCAGCTGAACTGCTGCTGAAAACCTAAATGCTGAAAGGGTTCTAGTCACTGGTTTTCACGCCCTATATACCTTTATGCTTCCTGCCATCACTTCCTAGGATTAAAGGCATGTGTCACCATGCCTGTCTGTTTCCAGTGTGGCCTTGAAATCACAGAGATCTGGATGGATGCCTCCAGAATGCTAGGATTAATGGTGTGTGTGCCACCATTTTCTGGCCTCTATGTCTATCTAGTGACTGTTCTGTTCTCTGACTCCAGATAAGTTTATTAGGGTGCACAATATATTGGGGGACACAATATCACCACAATCCAAAATATGGAAAAAACTCAAAACTAGATATCAAGTAACCAAATAACCCGATTAAAAATGGGGTACAAATCTAAACAGAATTCTTAATAGACAATTACTGCTCTTGGGCAAATATTCAAATGACACTTCATCCTACCACAGGGAAACATGTTCAACCATATTCATTGCTGCTCTTCATTACTGCCAGAAATTGGAAACAACCTAGATTTCCCTCAACAGAAGAATAAAGTAAATGTGCTACAAAATGGACTATTACTCAGCTGTTTAAAAAATAACATCTTGAAAAACAACAGCTGGATAGCCCTGCTCTCTTGACCCTAGCTTCCAGGGGTACATCTCATGCCTCACCCCACCCACTGACACCAACGCCCCAGAGATCCTGTAACACCCTCTGCCTATCCCCAGAAATTCCCATCTCATCAGTGATGACCAGGTCCACCTGCACCTGGAGGAGGAGCTACCACAGGTACCACCTGCACCTAGAGGAGGATGTGAGTGTGTGGACTTTAAGCTAGACAGCCCTGCTCTCTAGTCCTTAGCACCCAGGGGCACATCTCATGCCTCTCCCCCCGCCCAGACATCAAAGCCCCAGAGACCCAGCGGCACCCTCCCCATACCCTCAAACATCCCCTGAGGCATCAGTGACCACCAGAGCCACAGGCCCCACCTGCACCAAGTGGAGGAAGAGATGGTAGACTACAGTGTAAGAATATATTCAACAACATAAAGAGCAATATGGCACCACCAGAAACTAGTGGTTCTATGACTACAAGATATGAACACCCCAATGTAGAAGCAGAAGAACACAACCTAAAAAATATCTTTATAAAGAGGATAGAGACCCTTAAAAAGGAAATGAAAAACTCCCTTAAAGAAATGGAGGAAAAGACAAACAAAAAAATTGGAAGAGATCAATAAATTCCTTAAAGAGAGCCAAGAAAAAACAAACAGGTGAAGGAAACAGTTCAAGACTAGAAATCTGAAATAGAGGCAATAAAGAAAACACACCCTAAGGGAATTCTGGAGAGGGAAAATCTGAGTAAATCATAAGGAACTACAGATGCAGGCATAACAAACAGAATACAAGAGAAGGAAGAGAGAATCTCAAGTGTTGAAGATATGATCGAAGAAATAGATTCATTAGTCTGCTAAATCCAACAAATTCTTAACACAAAACATCCAGGAAATCTGAGATACCATGAAAAGACCAAATATAAGAATAATAGGGAAAGAAGAAAGAGAAGAATTTCAGCTTAAAGGCATAGAAAATACATTTAACAAAATCATAAAAGAAAAATTTCCCCACCTAAAGAAGGACATGCCTATGAAACTACAAGAAGCTTACAGAACACCAAATAGACTGGACCAAAACAAGTCCCCTCATCATATAACCATCAAACCACTAAACATACAGTATAAAGAAAGAATATTAAGAGTTACAAAGAAAAAAGTCAAGTAATATATAAAGGCAGACCCATCAGAATTACACTCAACTTCTCAGTGGAGACTCTGAAAGCCAGAAGGCCCTGGACAGACTTTCTGCATACACTAATAAACCATGGTTAACAGGCCAGACTACTATACCCAACAAAGCTTTCAATCATCATAGACAGAGAAAACAAGATATTCCATGTCAAAGCCAGATTTAAATAATACCTATCCACAAAACCAGCCCAACAGAAAATACTAGAAGAAAAACTCCAACCCAAGGAAGTTAGGTGCACTCACAAAAACACAGGCAATACATAACCTCACACCAACAAACCCCAAAGAAGGGAAACACACAAGCACTACCACTACCAACCCCCAAACCGAAAATAGCAGGAATTAACAACTACTGGTCATGAATATCCCTTAACATCAATAGACTCAATTCACATATAAAAAAGACTCAGGCTAACAGAATGGATATGAAAACAGGACCCATTTTTCTGCTGCATACCAGAAAGACACCTCAACCTCAAAGACAGACATCATCTCAGAGTAAAGGGTCGGGAAAAGATTTTCCAATCAAATGGACCTAAGAAACAAGTTGGTATAGCTATCCGAATATCTAACAAAATAGACTTCAAACTAAAATCAGTCAAAAGAGATGGAGAAAGACATTTCATATTCATCAGAGGAAAAACCCATCAAGATGAAGTCTCAATTCTAAACATCTATGCCCCAAATATAAGAGCATCCACATTTGTAAAAGAAACATGACTAAAGCTTAAATCACACATCAAACCACACACACCAATAGTGGGAGACTTCAACACCCCACGCTCACCACTGGACAGATCTGCAAGACAGAAACTTAACAGGATTAACAGAAATAAGGTAAAACATGTTATGACTCAAATAGACATAACAGACATGTATAGAACTTTTCATCCAAACACAAAAGAATGTACCTTCTTCTCAGCCCGCACAGAACCTTCTCTAAAATTGACCACATATTTGGTAACAAAGCAAACCTCAGCAGATAAAAAAAAATGGATTAGCCCCCTTTTATCTTATGGGTTCACTATGGCTTAAAGTCAAAATTAAACAACAATACTAATGTAAAAAAGCCTACAAACTCATGGAAATTGAACAATGTTCAACTGAATCACCATGGGGTCAAAGTAGAAAGAAAGAAAGAAATTAAAGACTTCTTAGAATTCAATGAAATGAATGCAGAGCATACCCAAAATATGGTACTTTGTGAAAGCAGTGCTAAGAAGAAAGTTCATAGTACTAAGTGACTACATAAAGAGCATGGAGAAATCAAACTAGTGATTTAACAGCACAACTGAGAGCTCTAGAACCAAAAGAAAAAAATCTCATCCAGGAAGAGTAGAGTACAGGAAATAATTAAATTGAGGGCTGAATTCAATAAAATAGAAATAAAGAGAACAATACAAAGAATCAATGACACAAAGAGTTGGTTCTTTGAGAAAATCAGTAAGATAGACAAACTAACCAAAAGGCAGAGAGAAAATATCCAAATTAACAAAATTAGAAATAAAAAGGAAGACATAACAACAGACACTGAGGAAATTTGGAGAACCATTAGATCATACTTCAAAAGCCTGTTCTCCACAAAATTGGAAAATGTAAAAGAAGTGGACAATTTTCTGGATAGGTACCAAATAACAAAATTAAGTCAAGAGTAGATAAACAATTTAAATAAATTTATAACCTCTAAGGAAATAGACTCGGTCATCAAAAGTCTCCAAACCAGAAAAAGCCCAGGACCAGATGTTTTCAGCACAGAATTCTATCAGAATTTCAAAGAAAAGCTAAGACCAGTACTCCTCAAGTTGGTCCACACTATAGAAACAGAAGGAACATTGCCAAACTCTTTATGAGGTTACAGTTTCCCTGATACCCAAACCAAACAAAGACACAACTAAGAAAGAATTACAGACCAGTCTCCCTCATGAACAATGAAACAAAAATACTCAAATTCTGGCAAACTGAATCCAAGAACATTTCAGAAAAGTCATCCACCATGATCAAGTAGTCTTATTTCCAGAGATGCAGGGATGGGTCAACATATGAAAAATTGTAAATTCTATCCACCATATAAAACAAACAGAAAGGAAAAAAAGCACATGATCATCTCATTAGATGCTGAAAAAGCCTTCGACAAAATCCAGCCCCTTCATGATAAAGGTCTTGGAGAGATCAAGGATATAAGGAACATACTGAAACATAATAAAGGCAGTATACAGCAAGCTTACAGCCAACACCAAACTAAATGGGGAGAAACTCAAAGCAATTCCACTGAAATCAGGCAACTAGACAAAACTGTCCACTCTCTCCATTATTTATTCAATATAATATTCATAGTTCTATCTATAGCAATAAGACAAAAGGATATCAAGGGGATACAAATTGGAAAGGAAGAAGTCAAACTTTCACTATTTGCAGATGATATTATAGTATACAAAAGTGACCCCAAAAATTCTACCAGGGTGCTCCTATAACTAATAAACTTCTGTAATGTGGAAGGATATAAGATTAACTCAAGAAATCAGTAGCCCCCCTATATACAAATGATAAACAGGCTGAGAAAGAAATAAAAGAAGCATCATTCTTAACAATAGCCATAAACAACATAAAATATCTTGGGGTAACTCTAACTAAACAAATGAAAGACATGTATGACAAGAAATTCAAGTCTTTAAAGAAAGAATTTGAAGAAGATATCAGAAAATGGAAAGATCTCCCATGTTCATGGATAGGGAGGATTAACATAGTAAAAATGGCAATCTTACCAAAAGCAATCTACAGATTCAATGCAATCCCCATCAAAATCCCAACACAATTCTTCACAGACCTGGTAAGAACAATACTCAATTTCATATGGAAAAACAAAACACCCAGGATAGACAGGATAGACAAAAGATAGACAATAAAACAACCTCTTGAGGTATCACAATCCCTGGCTTCAAGCTCTAATATAGAACTACAGTAATAAAAACAGCTTGGTATTGGCATAAAAACAGACATGTAGATCAATGGAAATGAATCGAAGACTCTGACATTAATCTAAACACCTATGAACACCTGATTTTTGACAAAGAAGCTAAAATTATACAAAAGAAAGAGTCTTCAACAAATGGTGCTGGCAAACCTGGATGTGGACATGTAGAAAAATGAAAATAGATCCATACCTATCCCCATGCAAAAAACTCAAGTCCAAATGGATCAAAGACCTCAACATAAATCCAGTTACACTGAACCTGATAGAAGAGAAAGTAGGAAGTGGCATCCAATGCATTGGCACAGGAGACCACATCTTAAATATCACACCAGTAACACAGACACACATAGCAACAATTAATAAATTGGACCTCTTGAAACGGAGAAGCTTCTCTAAGGCAAAGGACACAGTAAATAAGACAAAAATGGGAGCCTACTGAATGGGAAAAGTTCTTCACCAACCACACATCTGACACAGGACTGATCACCAAAATATATAAAGAACTCAAGAAAGTAGACATCAAAATACCAAATAATCCAATTAAAAATGGGGTACAGAGCTAAACAGAAGTCTCAACAGAACAATATCAAATGGCTGAAAGACATTTAAAGCATTGTTCACCATCCTTAGCCTTCAGGGAAATGCAAATCAAAATAACATTGAGATATCATCTTACACCTGTCAGAATGACTAAAATTAAAATCACTGATGACAGCTTATGTTGGAGAGGATGTGGAGTTAGCAGACACACCTCCATTGCTGGTGGGAGTGCAAATTTATACAGCCATGTTGGAAACCAGTAGTTGGTTTTTCAGAAAATTGTGTATCAGTCTGCCTCGAGACCCAGCAATACCACTATTGAATGTATACTGAAAAGATGCTCAACCATACCACAAGCAAACTTGAAATAATCATCCTGAGTGAGGTAACTCAGAACCAGAAAGACAAACACAGTTTGTACTCTCTCTTAAATGGATATTAGATGCAAAGTAAAGGATAACCAGGCTACAGTCCACAACCCTAGAAGGACACACATGGAAAGGCCCCAGGAAGGGAAAATAGTTAAGATCTTTGAGGTAATCTGGGAGGGCAGATAAAAGGAAAGTGATAGGGGATGTGAACAGAAGGGCCTGAGATGCCCGAGTGGAGGGAGGGACAGAGAGGGAGAACAAAGGAAGAGATATCTTGGTAGAGGGAACACTGAGAGGATTAGGGAGAAACTTAGTACTAGGGAAATCCTGAGGAATCCACAAGGATGTCACCAACTAAGACTCCTAGCAATAATAGAAAGGGTGCCTGAACAACCTTCCCCTGTAATCAGATTAGTGACTACCCTAAATGTCACCCTAGAACCTACATTCAGTAATTGATAGAAGCAGATGCAGTGATCCACAACCAAGCACTAGGCTGAAATCCTAGACTTCAGTTGAAGAGAAGGAGGAGAGATCACAGGAGCAAGTGAGGTCAAGATCATGATGGGGAAAACCACAGAGACAGCTGACCCAAACTGGTGGGAGGTCATGGACAGCTGGGGAACATGCATGGGATGGAATGAGGCCCTCTGAACATGAATGACAGTTACATGGCTATATCTGTTTGAGGAGCTTCTGACAGTGGACCAGGACTTTTCCCAGGTGCAAGAAATGATTTTTTGGAACAAATTCCCAAGTGTGGTATACCCTGCTCAGCCTTGATAAGGGGGGTGGGGTGGGTGGTGGGTGGATGGGGGAAGCTTGGTCCTGCCTCAGCTTAGTATGCCAGACTTGGTTGGCTTCCAAACAGAGGCCTTACCCTCTCTGAGGAATGGATGGTGCTGGTAAGATGGGGGGCAATTGAGGTGGGGTGGGAGGAGAGGGTGAGCTGGGACTGGTATGTAAAATGAAAAAAAAGGACTTTTTTTAAAGATAGAAAGAAGGAAAGAGGGAGGGAGGGAGGCAGGGAGGGAGGGAGGGAGGGAGGGAAGGAAGGAAGGAAGGAAGGAAGGAAGGAAGGAAGGAAGGAAGGAAGGAAAATACAAAAGTCCTTGAAAATTACAAGATCTTATGACAAGACAAATTAGTAGTGAAGACTAAATGGTATAAATTTGGCAAACTAGGTTTAGGTTTCTTTTGCAATTTATTGCTTTGGTTTATAAATCAGATTTTTATTAAAATATGTGACTTTGCTAATTTATTTTTCCTATGGGTATTCTTTACCACACATGCAACATACTGGGCAAATACTGAGTCTAAAACCTCAGCAATAACTGAATTCTAGACCCAGGTACAATGTTGACTAAATAAATGACGTATAAATCAGATAATTTTTCCTTAGCATAGGAATTATAATACCAGTTGTACTTTCCTTGTGAAGATTTTTAATTTAATTTTTATGTTTTTGAGAATATCATGCATGAGAACTATATTTACATCATTTGTCCCTTCAGACTTCTCCCCAACTCTTTTAATGCCCCTTACTCCCTTTCAAATTCATGATCTCTTCTTTATTACTGTAGCATATGAAACTCAGTATATATATAAATGTGAATATATAAAACATACTGATACATATATATTTATATTGTATATGCACAATACATTTGTACTGTATTCCAAAAATAAAAACAGCATGTTATTGGCTCAAAAACATCATTGTTGATCAATGGAATCAAATTGAAGGTCCAGACACATCCACACACCTATAGACACTTGATTTTTAGGAAAGAAGTCAGCAACACATATTGGAGAACTTGAATAAATAGTGCTAGTCAAACGGGATGTCTGCATGCAGAGCAATGACAATAGATACATACTATAACCTTGCACAAAACTCAACTCCCTGTGGATCAAACTCATCAACATAAAACCACATATACTGAACCTAATAGAAAAAAATGGGGAATTGCTGTGGGATGTTCTGTATGGCAAATGTGTTGCTAATTAGTCAATAATTAAAACACTGATTGGCCATTGGCTAGGCAGGAAGTGTAGGCGGGACAAGGAGGAGAATAGAGCTGGGAAGTAGAAGGCTGAGTCAGAGAGACACTGCCAGCCGCCACGATGAGAAACAGCATGTGAAGATGCCAGTAAGCCATGAGCCATGTGGCAAGGTATAGATTAATGGAAATGGATTAATTTAAGCTGTAAGAACAGTTAGCAAGAAGCCTGCCACAGCCATACAGTTTGTAACCAATATAAGTCTCTGTGTTTACTTGGTCGGGTCTGAGCGGCTGTGGGACTGGCAGGTGAGAGAGATTTGTCCTGACTGTGGGCCAGGAAGGAAAACTCAAGCTACAAATGATGTCCAACGTGGTGGCAAGAGTTTCTACCTAAAAACTGAGAAAAAAGATTCTAAAACGGAGCTAAAAACAGCTTCCTAATTGTCTCTCTCAAATGAGTGGCACCTGTGGTTTGAGCTACTGGTGGGTTCCTAGTATGTGTGCTCAACCTGCCCTATGGCGGGTATGAGGCCTCTGCAAGGGGCACATTAAGCTGCAAGGTGGATTTAGACTTTGCTAGTACAAAACAAAAAAAAGAGGTTTCTGGGCTACAAGCTGCTTGGATAAAAGCATAGACCCAAGATAGCTCCCAGAACTGGCGGTAAAGTACCAGGGCCATGTTGGGAAGCTGAGGTGGGCGGAGCCAGCATCCACAGCTGGTGCAGTTTAAACAACAGATTTACAATAACACAGATTCAGATGTAATAGTTTACAATGTGTGTAAAATATACGTAGGCTTGAAAGAGACAAAAAAAGGTGATATATACAGTTATAGAAACAAATACATAGTTTTAAAAAATAAAGTCTTTAAAGAGACAGTAAAATTAATATAAAAAATAAGCCACGTAAAGATGAATATTACACAGAGAATCTGGATTGTGTTGTCTTTGGGATTTTTAACTGCAGAAAAACATTTGATTGTAAAAGCTGTTGAGTTATGCCAAAATGTATATTCTAAAGGTACCTTGACTTCAAAATTTTGATATAAGGATATGTTGCTTTGGAAAAGAGTCTCTTTTGTTCCCACAGAAAGCCAAAGGCTATGGATTTGTTCCAGATTAAGATACATCAGGTTTGACCAGCCAAGACCCCCTGAAAGGTCTCCGATGACACCATGGCCCAGATGATCCAACATCCAGAATGGTTTCAAGGCAACTGGCTCAGACAATACAGCCTCACGGACTACTCCATGATCCTAAATTTTTTTTTGTGTCCCCATAAGATACAGCGCGCCCCTCCAGCAGGAAGTAGTAAGAGAAGCTATGCCCAAATTCCCAAATTATATGTAATTTTACTTTGTTAAGGTTACAAACTTCCTTTTTGAAAAAAAAAAGGGGGAAGTGCTGTGGGATGTTTTGTATGGCAAATGTGTTGCTAATTAGTCAATAAATAAAACACTGATTGGCCATTGGCTAGGCAGGAAGTGTAGGCGGGACAAGGAGGAGAATAAAGCTGGGAAGTGGAAGGCTGAGTCAGAGAGACACTGCCAGCCACCAAGATGGCAAACAGCATGTGAAGATGCCGGTAAGCCACGAGCCATGTGGCAAGGTATAGATCAATGGAAATGGATTAATTTAAGCTGTAAGAACAGTTAGCAAGAAGCCTGCCACGGCCATACAGTTTGTAACCAAAATAAGTCTCTGTGTTTACTTGGTCGGGTCTGAGCGGCTGTGGGACTGGCAGGTGAGAGAGATTTGTCCTGACTGTGGTCCAGGCAGGAAAACTCAAGCAACAGGGAATAGTCTTGAGCTCATCAGCACGAGAAAGAACTTTCTGAACAGAACACCAATAACAAGTCACTAAAAACAAGAATTAATAAATGGAACCAAATGGAACTGAAAAGTGTCTGTTTGGCAAAGGACACTATCACTGGGACAAAGTCACAACCTATAGAATGGGAAAAGATTTTTACTAACTACACACACAGTAGATGGATAATATTTAAAATACATAAAGAACTAAAAAAACTGAACATCAAGAAAACAATTAACTCAGCTAAAAATGGAGTATAGATCTACACAGAGAATTCTCAAAAGTGGAAATACAACCTCCACTTCAGGATGCCTTTATCTTGTACCCACCCTTCCTAATCCTCAGTCCCCCAAAGAGCAGGATCAAGGAACTCTGCACAAAGCTTAGTTCACACCACAAAAGTTTGCTTAAATGAAAAAAATCATCTGCCTTTTTGACTCTCATATTCTCAAAGACAGATGGAACATGGCTTCTGTGATCTACTCAACTAGGGTTAAGGCTTTCGAGGATCTGACTATGACTTCAGAGGCAAAGAAAATTGCCTAAGGGGATGTGAGAGTCTCCATCTTCTGGTGTCCCATCAGGTAAACCTTGTTACTGTAGTGATTTTAATTCAAACACCAGGAAGATGCTTCATAAAAGCCACAGCATGAATGATAGCACAGGTGGTGGCCTCATCCATGGGATTCCTGCTAACTCAGTTAGTAATAATCCTTATCTGAACTATATTTCCAGCTACAAGACTCAAATAAGCTTTACATAAGGGAAATCTTCACAAGTCTGATGACTCCAATTCCCTAATCATGACTCCAATTCCCTAATCAGGATTTAGTAAGTTACCTATAATTTTTATGTCTTTCTCCTCATTATTTTACACGTTCCTTGGAATCCATCTTAACATATCCCTTATGTTCCTTGTGCTCTCTAAATACTAAACACATCTCAGTATTGTCAACTGGCTTGCCACAAAAATAATACAAAACACACTTTACCTGTCAGTCCTCTTAATAATTATACCAAGTCTTCCCTTGATCTCATAATCCCTGAAACATTAATTTATCATTGATTTGGCTTACTATAAAATTAAGCAAAACATTAGATTTCAGATCAAGTAAAAAAAGGCTACAAATGCTTACTTACAAGAACATATAAAAGAAGCAATAGGCCATACAGGCTGATATGCACAGAATACCACAATGGAGAGTGTAAAAGTCAAGAGATCATGGGGATCCAAACTCCAACAGATACATCTATATCCTAGCTCCTACATCAATAGCTCCAGAAATATTGTGGGAGATGGGTCAGAAGAAGGTGAGTGCCAGAATACCAGGAAGTGTGCTATGAAACAGTTTCTTCTAGAAATGGCTACATAAACAAGACCAGAACAATGAACATGTTGATAGGAATGTGGGAAATTTTGAAAGAGTTCCACGTGTAGACACAGAATTAGGCTCAATCAAGGAAGAACTCACTAACTGTTCATCCAACACAAATTGGTCAGCCCTTCTCATGGCTATTCCTGGTTGCCAATTTTGGAATCCCCCAAAGAATATACCAGTGAAGGAATGAACTTGCCAGTGAGAGTGAGAATAAGAAGACAAAGAGCAAAGATAACAGAGTTTCCTTCTTCCATGTTCTTTATACAGGCTGCCACCAGCTAAGATGTAAGGTTGATTCTCAAACCTCAAAACTTCTGAGTTTAGGTGAGGCTTCCCACTTCAAATGATTCAATCAAGAAAATTCCCTCACAAGAAAAATCACAGCCTCTTCTGTTTTAGTTAATCAAACATGTTTTTTCATCTTTCTTTTGTTTTTTTGTTTAGTTTTTTTTTAGACAGGGTTTCTCTGCTTAGCATTGGAGCCTATCTTGGAACTCACTCTGTAGACCTGGCTAGCCTCGAACTTATAGAGTTCTGCCTGCCTGTGCCTACTGAATGCTAGGACTAAAGGTATTTGCACCTCTGTCTTGCTTCCCCATGTATTAAAAAAAAAAAACAGAAAGGAGAGTGGGTAAGGAGAGGGGATGAATCTCAAAGAAATTGTATTTGAGGTAAATTTGATAAAAATTAGTTGAACACATTCTCAAGAATTATTAAGAATTTTTTAATATTGATATTTGTTAAAATCACAGATTGATATCATTAATTGTTAAATTACAAAATGAAAAGTGGAGATTTCTATATTAGTCCTGAGGAGGCAGTATTTTCTTCATGGTTCTTTCAACTGGAAGGTTCTGCCTGCGCCCCCAGCTCTGGGTACTGGGCTCTGCATCATGCCAACATGATGGACCACAGTCCAGTGCTCATGCTCAATCAAAATACCAAACATGAATCTGGAAGAAAAGTTCAATCTGGAAATATCAATGCTGATAAGATAATTGCAGACATCATCCAGACATGTTTGGAACCTAAATCTATGATGAAGATGTTTTTGGATCCAATGGGAGGCATGGTGATGACCAATGATGGCAATACCATTCTTTGAGAGATTCAAGTCCAGCATCCAACAGCCAATTCCATGATTGAAATTAGAAGGGCCCAGGATAAAGAGGTTGGAGATGGAACCACATCAGTAATTATTCTTACAGGAGAAATGCTGTCTGTGGCTGAGCACTTTCTAGAGCAGCAGATGCACCCAACAGTGGTGATCAGTGCTTACCACATGACACTGGATGATATGATCAGCACTCTGAATAAAATCAGTACCCCATTGATGTCAATAACCATGATATAGTGCTGAACATCATCAATATCTCTATTACTACAAAAGTCATCAGACAATGGTCTTCTTTGTAATGCAATATAGCCCTAGATGCTGTCGAGACTATGCAGTTTGAAGAGAATGTCGTAAAGGAAATTGACATGAAGAAGTATGCAAGAGTGGAAAAAAATCACTGAGGTCAATATTGAAGACTTGTGTGTCTGACATGGGGTCATGATTAACAAGGATGTGACCCATTCACATATGCACCACTATATCAAGAACCCTAAGTTTGTGCTACTAGATTCTTCTCTGGAATACAAGAAAGGAGAAAGCCAGACTGACATTGAGATTACACGAAAGGAGCATTTCCCATGAATCCTGCAAATGAAAGAAGAGTACATCCAGCAGTTGTGTGAGAACATTATCCAGATGAAACCTGACATGGTCATCTCAGAGAAGGGCATTTCAGATTTAGCTCAGCACCACCTCATTTGGGCCAATGTCACCGCCATTGGCAGAGTATAGAAGACAGACAATAATTGCATTGCTGGAGCCTGTGGAGCATGGATAGTAAGCCCATCAGAGGAACTGAGAGAAGAAGATGATGGTATAGGCACAGGCCTATTGGAAATCAAGAAAACTGGAGATGAATACTTCACATTCCTCACTGAGTGCAAAGACACAAAGCCTGCACCATTCTTCTTAGAGGAGCCACCTCGGGTATACTGTCAGAAGTAGAAAGCAACCTCTAGGACGCAAAGTAAGTTTGCCAAAACATTCTGGACCCTCAGTTGGTACCTGGTCATGGAGCCTCAGAGATGGCTGTGGCCCATGCCTTGAAAGAAAACTTTAAGGCCATGACTGATGTGGAACAATGACCATATAGAACTGTGGTCCAAGCCTTAGAGGTTATCCTTGTACCTTGATCTAGAATTTTGGGGCCAGTACCATGCATTTACTTACCTCCCTTCGGGTCAAGCACACACAGGAGAGTTGTGATTCCTGGGGTAGGAATGGTGAGACTGGTTCCTCAAGGGACATGAAAGAGCTGGGTATATGGGAGTCGTTGCCTGTGAAGCTACAAATGTACAAAACCACAGTGGAAAGGGCAGTTCTGCCTCTGCAGATTGATGACATGTCTCTGGCTAAAAGAAGAAGTGCTGGCAATGTAGTTCTCCAGATGCTGGCCAGGAGTGAGTGGTGAGCAAGGTGACTTCAATGTGCAGAACCAGCAATCTCTGCATTTCCTGAGCCAGAGTTCCAGGAACACTGTGGACATCTTTGTTTGCAAAGGATCAAGTTGAGGGGCAGCCCGAAGTCTGTCCCATTTCAGTTTCTAAAAAGCACTGACATGTATCCCTTCTCTGTTGTATCCTTTCCATTTAGTTTGCTTCCAATAATTAAATCTAAGACATTTGATAGAAAAAAAAACAAAACAAAAGGAAAAGCCAAAATATAAGTATACCACAAAGTATTTAGATATAGCGAAGTGTTGTAGCAGAATTACTCTGTATTTTTTAGACAAGTTCCTATTGTATGTCCTAGGCAGGCCTTGAAGTAAAACTCCTCCTGCTTCCACAGCCCATTCCCTAGGACACTAAGATTAAAGGTGTGAGCTACCACACCCAGCTAAACAGGAACTCAGGAAACCTTGTTTTGCAGATTTGATTGTGGATACTGGTCATAGATTTAATACAATCTTTCATCCATTTAGAATACTGCTATTTATAGGAGCTCCCCTACAGCAAGCATTATGTGGGCTCACCTACAAAAGCAACATGGGAGGAAGTGGGCATGGTCTTTAGAGAGTATATAAGGACAATCTAGGGGCCAGCCAGGTTCATTCTTCTCTAGACCAGACAGAGTGTGTTTCTGTAACTTCTGGCTCCTAGACTACTAGATCTATCACCACCATACATTGAGTATCATACCCCAGAGCTGAGCTAATATTGTATCTCCACTAAAAAGTGCTGAGGCCAGAGACAATTCCTTGGGTGAGTGTACAATTAACAGGTGCAATGTCATTGATATTTCCTAATTTTAATTTATTACCAAACTAAGGTTTCTGCTTAAAAATGCTTAATATGTTGCTATTTATCAAAAGAGATTCTACTCCCATTTGGTCATCTTTCTTCATAAATATACTGTGAATTGCAGCTGTATATAATTTTACTTTATACATATACAGTCTTTCATTGCTCTGAAGTTCTACTACTCAATTTTGATGTTTCTCTAAATTCTAAAACATTTTTAGAGTGTTTCTGATGTACTTCATACATGCAACATGGACATCTCTAAATTATTGTACACATATAATATATAAAAATAAATACTCTGAATGGGTTGAAAATTACTAGTGTTTAGAGATTTATTATATAAATACTATGTATAAAAGTGAAAACTCATGATTTATCAAAGGAAAATATTTTAGTATTTTTCTGTTGTAAACTTTAGGAAGATATTATTACCGTGTGAAGTAATGTGTAGTCATAGTTTACCATCTTGGTTATTCCCGCTATTCACTGATTTACTAGGTTAGAATTATACATGTGATTAAATTAGAGAAAACTAGTCACAATATTCTATTTATGAAAGTAGATTCTAGTTAAAATCAGGTGCAATATTTCAGTTCTGTGTTCACTTTTCATTATCTCTGTGTCTGTATTTATTACGTTGGAATTAAGTATCCAATGTACAGAAAAAATAGGGAAGGAGGGCCCTCAGGTAAGTTAAAGAAGACAGCATTGGAGTCTCCATCTCTTTTCTAAACTAACCTTCACAATGAGTATTAGTGTTGTATTTGAAGTATACAGGACCACCAGCTAAAGCCATTGATTCCATTTACTTCAGACACCAGAAGCTTAAGTTATTTGGAGGATATTTACCTCAATCAAACCAAGATTCTTCATTTGTGCAGATGTTGAAAGAGAAGGGCAATGGGCACCTGTTGCTTAAATAGCCAAATCTCCAGTAGTCATGAGAGCCTCGTTTATGCCTCAAGGATTCATCCCTCAAACTTAACCCAGGAATTGTTATCTTTAGTAAACAAACAAGTTTCCCCAGAGAGTACCCTAGTATGTGACTCTATGGGATTTAAGAAACACAAGGAAACTTCTGTAGATATCTGTGAAGGATTATTAGAGGTAGATTTACTACACTAGAAAGAACCACTAATTGCTAATGAGATCACTTAATCATTCCAGAAAAAACTGCTTCATCTTCCTGAGCTGCCTGACAGGCCCAGTCACCATAAGCTGTGGCCACAGCTTCTGTCGAGCCTGCCTCCACCTTTCCTGGGAAGACACCCAACTTCCTGTCCAATGCCCTATGTGCAGGGAACCATCCCAGAAGAAGGGCTTGAGAACCAACATTGTTCTGAAGAAGCTTGTGTCCATTACCAGAAAAGCCAGCCTATTGAAGGACCTGAGCTCTGAGGAGCATAAGTGTGTGACCCACGAGGATCCTAAGAGGATCTTCTGTGCTGAGAATAGGACCTTCCTCTGTCAACTCTGCTCTAACTCCCATGAGCACAGAGGACACAGACACTGTCCCATTGAAGCAACTGCTGAGGATCAAATGGTAAGTGATGCTTCTGAGAGAACTTGGAACCTGGAGAGAGGCAGGCTGACCAAACCACGGGAAGATACTGGTCCTCATTATGACAAAGGCACTGTTTTCAGAATGGTGGTACTTTATTAACATCTAATGAAGAAAGGGCGACTAGGAATGTAAACATCCATTGGGGGACCCATGAGTATAAAGATCATTTGTATTTCATGATACATTATGCCCAGGTCACTGGAAAGTGTAAAACTGAATTCATATCTTTTAAAAGTATCTATGACTGGAGACTAAATTAGGAATAATACTTTGTAGTCAGGTACAGCCAATCATCTGGGAATCCCAATCCTATGCAAATTACCAAGACATTAATCAAAATTATTAATCACTATACCTGAGCGAAGGGGTATGCTATATTTTCTATTTCTATATACTGAAATATAAAATTCAAGTTACAAATAGAAAAAATGAAGGAATATTGTGATCCTTCTACTCTCATTAAAGTATTTGTATTAATTGCCCAAGAGTCTGTTTATCAATACTATTTATCAAAACTTGATATTCATTATGTTTTACAGGACAGATTTAAAAAGCAAATGGCGTCTTTATGGGAGAAGAACCAAGAAAATCCAGAGAATATAAAAGGCAGTTTTAAACTTTGTTAATATATTAATGATCATTAGAGTACTAACTAATTCTAGAAAAAAGGCTTCAATTAGCTGTCTACATATGTCTTTGTGTTCAAGTCTCTTATCAGTTTTCTGCAGGAAATCACGGCCAGGCTTAACATCAACTGAAGTCTCCAGGAAGAAGATGGGGTCCCAAAACAACAATAATTTCACCTGGACAATAATAATATCACTAAGCTGACAAACATCATCTACAGATCAACTTTGGTCTACAAAGTGCTCAAAGCAATTTTAAGAGGGCTAGCTGAGATGATCCAGTTTCAAAGACTACTTGAATAAGGACTTGAGATAAACCCTGATCTTTGGCATTATGCACAGACTGGATAACAAAGGATATAGCTACCTTTAATAGAATTTGACGATTAACCCAATTTTTTTCTTTTCAGAATAAAGATACCTTCACCAATACCCAGCTGGAAGCAATTTTAAGAATATGATGCCCACATTCCCAAAGAGGTGGTGTGGTGCGGGTGGGTTTTTGGTCTTTTAATGGGTTTTGGGTTTTGGATAATTTTCATAGTTTAGGAGGGTTGGTTACACGATGTTGTTAATGGTTAGGGAAAGGGCTAAGCAAAGGTGATTAGATCTAAGGTTCTTGTTTTTTTTTTTTTAAAGAGGACAATTACTTGCTGTGGGATGTTCTGTACGGCAAATGTGTTGCTGATTAGTCAATAAATAAGACACTGATTGGCCATTGGCTAGGCAGGAAGTGTAGGCGGGACAAGGAGGAGAATAAAGCTGGGAAGTGGAAGGCTGAGTCAGAGAGACACTGCCAGCCACCAAGATGGCAAACAGCATGTGAAGATGCCGGTAAGCCACAGCCATGTGGCAAGGTATAGATTTATGGAAATGGATTAATTTAAGCTGTAAGAACAGTTAGCAAGAAGCCTGCCACAGCCATACAGTTTGTAAGCAATATAAGTCTCTGTGTTTACTTGGTCAGGTCTGAGTGGCTGTGGGACTGGCAGGTGAGAGAAATTTGTCCTGACTCTGGGCCAGGCAGGAAAACTCTAGCTACAAATGGCGTCCAACGTGGTGGCAAGAGTTTCTACCTAAAAACTGAGAAAAAAGATTCTAAAACGGGGCTAAAAACAGCTTCCTAATTGTCTCTCTCAAATAAGTGGCAGCTGCTGGCTTGAGCTACTTGTGGGTTTCTGGTGTGCGCACTCAACCTGCAGTTTGGCGGGAATGAGGCCTCTGCAAGTGGCACATTAAGCTGCATGGTGGAT
The DNA here is from genome assembly GCF_007827085.1 of Peromyscus californicus insignis. Lineage (NCBI taxonomy): Eukaryota > Metazoa > Chordata > Mammalia > Rodentia > Cricetidae > Peromyscus > Peromyscus californicus. Next base: position 83,548,095 of record NW_026294402.1, on the reverse strand, counting down.
TTAGACTTTGCTAGTACAAAATAAAAAAAAAAAGAGGTTTCTGGGCTACACGCGGCTTGGCTAAAAGCATAGACCCATGATAGCTCCCAGAGCTGGCGGTAAACCACCGCCATGTTGGGAAGCTGAGGTGGGTGGAGCCAGCAGCCACAGCTGCTGCAGCTTAAAGCAATAGATTCACAATTAGACAGATTCAGATGTAATAGTTTACAATGTGTGTAAAATACACGTAGGCTTGAAAGAGACAAAAAAGGTGATATATATACAGTTATAGAAACAAATACATAGTTTTAAAAAATAAAGTCTTTAAAGAGACAGTAAAATTAATATAAAAAATAAGCCAAGTGAGGATGAATATTACACTGAAAATCTGGATTGTGTTGTCTTTGGGATTTTTAACTGCAGAAAAACATTTGATTGTAAAAGCTGTTGAGTTATGCCAAAATGTATATTTTAAAGGTACCTTGACTTCAAAATTTTGATATAAGGATATGTTGCTTTGTAAAGAAGACTCTGCTTTTGTTCCCACAGAAAGCCAAAGGCTATGGATTTGTTCCAGATTAAGATACATCAGGTTTGACCAGCCAAGACCCCCTGAAAGGTCTCCGATGACAACATGGCCCAGATGATCCAACATCCAGAAAGGTTTGAAGGCAACTGGCTCAGACAATACAGCCTTATGGACTATTCCATAATCCTAAAATTTTCTTTGTTTCCCCATAAGATACAGCACCCCCCTCCAGCAGGAAGTAGTAAGAGAAGCTATGCCCAAATTCCCAAATTATATGTAATTTTACTTTGTTAAGGTTAAAACCTTCCTTTTTGAAAAAAAAAGGGGGAAGTGCTGTGGGATGTTCTGCATGGCAAATGTGTTGCTGATTAGTCAATAAATAAAACACTGATTGGCCATTGGCTAGGCAGGAAGTGTAGACGGGACAAGGAGGAGAATAAAGCTGGGAAGTGGAAGGCTGAGTCAGAGAGACACTGCCAGCCACGACGGTGACAAACAGCATGTGAAGATGCCGGTAAGCCACAGCCATGTGGCAAGGTATAGATTTATGGAAATGGATTAATTTAAGCTATAAGAACAGTTAGCAAGAAGCCTGCCATGGCCATACAGTTTGTAAGCAATATAAGTCTCTGTGTTTACTTGGTCGGGTCTGAGCGGCTGTGGGACTGGCAGGTGAGAGAGATTTGTTCTGACTGTGGGCCAGGCAGGAAAACTCTAGCTACAATTACTAGTTTTAAATACTTTACATTGGATAGAATTTTGTATACAAATTATATATAGAGAGATTGATATTGTTAGAAAATGCTATATGTATATTTCTAATCTTGTTCAAGATAAGATATCATTCATTTAACATGTAATGCAATTTGCTGGTCCTTGTATGTTATTATTACCAACTATTAGGATACAAAGAAATGAAAGTTAGTAGTTAGATATTGCAATAGAACTTGTAGTCATATTAGGTGTGTTTTCAAGATCAAGCAGCTATAATCTAGATAGAAAGGTCATCTTCAAATCCTTCAGAGATCTACAGAATATGGCATTTAAAATGTTCTAATAACTTAGAAAATTTTTCTTTTTTGTTATGACTATGAGACATGTCGGCTCCTGGCAGTACCAATCTACTTCAGAGAAAATTTGGTTGGAGGCATGTTAATCTGAGTATTCCATTGTTGCAACAGGTCTCAACCCCACAGGTTCATAGCTATGTTAGCCACATATGGTTTTAATTTTCCTCTCTGTCCTTCTGGACCTATACATTCAAGCCATCTTGCACTTTGTTTCACTTGAGATAATATTCCAATTCCTAACAGTTGATGTTTACCTCCTGAAGAGGCCAAGTTGGATGACAAAATTTTGGTGCAATTATGGTAATGTTAGCACCTGTGTCTACCAGACCAGACAACAAAACACCATTTATTTTTATTGTTAATTTAGGTCTTTGTTCATTTATAGAAGTTTGCCAAAAAAATTTTTTATCATTTCTCCTGAATTTTCTGTTCTCTCTGTCTCAGCTGTTTCATCATCCTGGGCAGCCTGATTTATTCCATTAGGCATTTGGTTACTTAATTGCTCTGAGTAGGGGTTTCCTCTATGACTGCAGGAAAGGTCTGAACTAGATTTGCTGTGGGGGCCTGCCTGAGGCCCCTCTGGAAGTTTCCAAAAGACTGAGGCAAAGTAATGCCTTGCCTGTCCCTTGTTGATCTACATTCATTGGTTCAGTGTTTTCCCTTACCACTCCTTCTGCATACTCCAGAAGGAAGGGGCATTCTGTTGCATTTGTTCCTTGAAGAAACATTGTTTCTAGGAATGTCCTGTTTACAGTCCCTTTTTAAATGTCCTTGCTTTCCACATCCAAAACATCTGAAATTCCTCAAACCTTTTGAAATTGCTTTTCCTATCCACAAGTCATCATGGTCATGAGCCTCAACATTAACCCTGTCTTTAATCCAATCTTCCAAGGGTACAGATCTTGCCTTTAATGGCCTGATTATTCTCTTGCATGCTGCATTCAAGTTCTCAAAAGCCAAAGATTCAATTATCATCTGACTAGCTTCTGAATTCGGGACCATTCTCTTTACTGCTGAAGTCAGTCTTTGTAAGAAATCTGTGAAAGATTCTTTTAGGCCCTGTATAACCTTTGTAAATGACTCAGTTTTCTTTCCTGGTTCCTCAACTCAGTCCCATCCATTCAAGGCTGCCATTCAACATAGAATTAGGGTTTGGTTATCACATAAACATTGCATTTGTATTGCAGCATATTGGCCTTCTTCAACAAGCTGATCCTGGAAGATTTGTATATCTTTAGCCCTTCATCGAATTTCTATGCTTTTAGCTTCCTCTTTGAACCACATTTGCCACTGCAGCTGTGCCCCGGGTTCCAGAGCAGCATTTACCAGCTCTCGCCAGTCCTGTGGTATAATCTTATTACAAGTTGACCAGGCGTTTAACATTTGCTTTACAAATGGGAAATGCATGCCATAAGATACTATTGCCCCCTTAAACCTTTGTAAATCTAACATTTCAATTGGAGTCCAAATATTTAGTGCATTCACTTGACCAGGTACCTGCTGTATGATTACTGGATAAATTAAGGGTGATTGTGTGAAAACAGGATTTCTTTCTATAACCTTATAATCCAATCCTGAAACAATTTCACTGTTAATTTCTTCTATCTGAATCTGAATTTCTCTGTAATTCATTTTAACATGTTTTTCTAAAGCTTTTATCCTGGCACTTAAATTGACTATCTTTTTAAATAATAAAATAAGGATAAGGAAAGTAATAATGTGCATAATCCCATCAACATTAATCTTCTCATATAGTTGTTCCATTTTCAGACTGCCTAAAATTTTATTAAACAAAACCCAATTTTCTTCCAGTATACACATAATAACCTTTTTTTATGTGAAAAATTTTTAAATAGTTTTTTCCTTTAAAATATCTGATATCCTAATTGACTCACCAAATCTGCATAGAACAGTAGAAATCTGAGGGAATTTCAAAGCAGCTACCTAGCATCCAAAGTGGGAATCCAAAGAGAGAGAGAGAGAGAGAGAGAGAGAGAGAGAGAGAGAGAGAGAGAGAGAGAAGAGAAGAGAAGAAAAGAAAGAAAGAAAGAAAGAAAGAAAGGAAGGAAGGAAGGAAGGAAGGAAGGAAGGAAGGAAGAAAGAAAGAAAGAAAGGAGTAGCCACAAGTTCTGGCTAAAAGCTTAAATCCAACCACATGTTCCTGCTTTAGCTGAGTCGAGCCTGGGCTCCAGCTTCCTTAAGCTCTGACCACATGTGTTGGCGTTTTGGCCTCAAGCAGCTATATTCGCAGTTGCATGTAGCTGTTGTAATTATAGTCAAGTGCAGCTGACCAGTAGCTCTGGCAGGCCTGAGTTGAGTGTAGCACCAGCATTAAGCAAGTAGCTCCAGTTGTGGTAACTGCTTGTAGCTATGGTCGGTCAGGCCTGGGGCCTAGGCTGAGCTGGCTCGAGATGGGGAACCGGGCCCACCAAGGCCTCCAAGCCCAGCCAAACCAAGCCAAGCTGAATGGTTTTTAATGAAACCTTGCCACATGGGTGCCAAATGTAGATGTAACAGTCTTATTATTAAATAAGAAACATAGAGCCAATGCAGAGTTAAAAGCCCAAGAGGTCAGAGCAGCAGCCAAGAGCTAAGACCAAGACCATCTTCTTACCCCTCGCTGTCGCTGTCATCCTTCCCCTCACAAAGAGACCTACTTCCTGTGTATCTATCTTTTTATTGACTTTCTGTTCTGTCTTCTCATTGGTTGTAAACCCAACCATATGACCTCCTCATCACTGTCTGTTTATACAGACCTCCAGGTCTTCTATGGTTGGTATTGAGATTAAAGGTGTGTGTCTCCATGCTGGCTGTATCCTTGAACAGACAGAGATCTGCCTGTCATGTGATCTGGATTAAGGGCGTGTGCTACCACTGCCAGACTTCTGCTATGGCTTGCTATTAGCTCTGACCTCCCAGGCAACTTTATTTATTAACATACAAATAAAATCACATTTCAGCACAAATAAAATATCACTATAGATGTTCATTCAGCATTATATCATGGTTACTGACATCAATGGGGTACTGATTTTATTCAGAGTGCTGATCATATCATCCAGTGTCATCACCACTGTTGGGTGCATCTGCTGCTCTAGAAAGTGCTCAGCCACAGAGAACATTTCTCCTCTAAGAATAATTACTGATGTGGTTCCATCTCCAACCTCTTTATCCTGGGTCCTGCTAATTTCAATCATGGAATTGGCTGCTGGATGCTGGACTTGAATCTCTCAAAGAATGGCATTGCCATCATTGGTCATCACCATGCCTCCCATTGGGTCCAAAAGCATCTTCACCATAGATTTAGGTCCCAAACATGTCTAGATGATGTCTGCAATTATCTTAGTAGCATTGATATTTCCAGATTGAAGTTTTCTTCCAGACTCACACTTTGTATTTTGACTGAGCACAAACAATGGATTTTGGTCCATCATGTTGGCATGATACAGAGCCCAGTACCCAGAGATGGGGGATCAAGAAGAACCTTCTGGAGAGAAAGAACCGTGAAGAAAACCTCATTATTTGTTGTGGGGCGTTTACCCAACCACCCCCACAGTTCCCCAGAGTTTTCTTGAGTGCGAGCAGCAGGAAATATTAGATAGAAGGATTTATTGCGGAGAATATTGCGGAGATAAACAGATAGAAAATAAAGGATAGCCTCGAGAGGGCCTGGAACCTATTCCAACGGGCCCTGACTGTCTCTGCCCCAGGGTTTTTATAGAGACGCCAAGGGGTGGAGCAAAAGACCTCCTCCCCCAGCACAGCCAAGTGCAGACCATCCCAGACACCTGCCCTTAGGCCCGTGGTCTAATCATCCTCTATGCAGACCTGCTGGGTAAAGCCACGAGGAACCCGAGAACGGGCTCCCACAGGTCCCCCTTTCTTAATATATATAAAAAATAACTATTAATGGCTTACAGCAATCTCCATAGCTGTTACACCTCCCAATATGGGAGTAGAGGATGATAAAGATGGCATTTCTCTTTTGAATTAGGTCCAAAGTGACTACAGCAGTCTTTACTGCCTCAAGCCCTTTCTAAGCCAAAAACTCTTAAGGCGACTACAAACTTAAAGAATCCCTTAGCTTCATCATTACCATTAACAGGTTAACATAAATATTGCTATACATAGTCACAATTCTCTCAATCTTACAACTCAAAGCAAATTCTTAACAGAACCATTTGAATTAGCATATACGGTGCTATATATAGTTAATTTTCTCCGTCTTACAACTTTAACTCAATCATTTGAATTTTCTTGCTAACAGACCATAGGAAAACCTTCAATATATTCACATCAAACTTAAATATTTCCTTAACTCCACAAATCCAGGGTGCATTAATATCAATAGGGTCAATATAATTTCTGCAAACATAATTCAACCTCATAACTCCTCCTTTTCTTTATAATTTTTTAAACAAAATCTCAAACCTAGTTAGAAGAACCCAAACTCATACAATTCCTACAAACCCATATTGAAAAGCAATCTTCTCAATCTAACCATTAACACTTTGAAAACTTAGCAAAACATCCAAAAGCAGTTTCTTAATAAAACTCTTTCCACTTTAAAAGCAGTCTCTTAGTATACCCCATTTGCATTTCTTACTAACAAAAACATGACATTAATCCACTCAAACAACTTTTGAAATTAGACTAAGGAATATTAACTCTCCCCCTTTTCTTTATAATTTAAGCAAAATCTCAAGCCTAATTAGAAAACCCAAACTTTTCCATTTAAACAGTTCCATTTGTAACACAAAACCAGTTCTGTAAGTAATTTCATTTTTACATAAACAGTTCCACAAAACAATTCATGAATCACCAATTAATCAAGCATATATGCATACACAAAACTGCATCTTGATTCTAGGTAGAAATAATAAATTTCTTCATTTAAACAGTTCCATTTTTAACCCAATTCCAGAAAACAGTTCCTAGGTCATTACTATAAGTAAACTCAAAATTGTCCCATTGCAATGAAATCTCTACTGTTCATTTCATTTCTTAAGTCCCAAAATTCAAATGATAAATTCTGGTATGAGCCTTCCAAATATGAAGAAATCCATAACCAAGATCATTTTGTAGTTTTATCTCATTTTAAGTTCAAAAAGTTCAAACAAGAAATAAATTCTGGTATCAGGCTTTCACTTCAAAATATGAAGAGACGTTTTTCAACCAAAACTTTTTGCAGTTAACAATTTTTGTTCAAACAAGCATCTCTGAACTTTTATTCTCAAGCCAGAGACCTTTTTAGGTACAGTAGTATTCTAAACCGCACCGTTTTTGATGTTAGCTCAGGTTTTTCTGTGTTGCGTCGATTTTCCACGGATCTCAGCTTCAGATGCCTTGTGCTGGTTCTGGCGTCCGCTATTTTTAGCTTCTTAGCTGCTTCTGGAGCTTTTGGAAACCGCTCAGACTACCTGCTTTGCAGTCTACTAGGACACTACCTTCTGTGTCTCAGCTTCTTTCATCATATACATTAAGAATAGACGCACACTTAACATTTACACTTTTTAAACTCACATATAACATTTTTTGCCTTGCAAAGCATTTAGACTCACATTCAACATTTACACTTTACAAACTCACATATAACATATTAACATCTACTTATTTATACTCCTTAAGGAAACTATAGAACTACTTTAGCAAATATATTTCTTATTACTTATATACTTATTTAAACTTACATTTACAACTAGCATCTTATTACAAGCTTATTACTACATGTCTTAAGACTACATTAGATACTTCTTGCAAGCTTATATTCTTAAAGGAACTCTATAGATCTATTTCACAAACTTATACAGGGCTACCATTAGCATATATCTAATTTAGCAAACACCCAAAGATTTCTTAACACAGATCTAACAAGAGAATTTTTATAAACTCACATATCTTATTTTCATCTTTTTCTATTTCTTACTCTTAATTATTATCACTATCTCTATTAGAAAGATTCTCTTTACTAGACAGGAAGTACATACATCATTTCTAAAGTTTAGAAGTTTATAGTCAGCTTTGCTATAAAGCACTGGGATTTAGTGAGTGTTGTTGTTATAGAATTGTGATAGTTATTGCTAGGGGACTGTAACCTTCTCGGGATGAAGCCACACTCCAAAGTTGCCAGTTCTCTCAGCCGTTCCAGAACCGGCAGAGATGCACTGTCAGCGGTAAACGGTTTTTAACTAGAGGCTGTTCCTTCACCCAAATTCATAATAGTTCCCCTAAGTGCTTCAATTCAGACAAACTTTTCTATTACAGCAGTACTCTTGGTTTGCTCTACCGAAAAACTTCACTTCATGCTGAGTGAAATTACCATATTTAGCTGCTGTAAAGCTCTTCGCAGAGTACTGCACAGCTATTAGGTGATATAAAGTATCTTTCTAAAGGAGCTAGTAAAGCCACAAGTGGCACAGCTCCGAACTGTATTTAGTATTTTCACTTCATTAGCTTTAACTCCTGATGTTATTAGCAGCTGTAATATTTAGCATTGATTTTTTATAAGGAACTTTCAGGTGAAACAACTCTTTTGTAAGACAGCTAGATTTTCTGAAGTTTGTTTCCCATCTATAAAGCAGTCATTTCTTTTTGAATGCCTGTTTCTTATCCCCTTAATTATTTTTGCAAAGGAATCACTCATTGCAGGCTGTTTGTTCAAGAGATAAATAATTTCACATAAGTTTCTTCATATCTTAGAAAACGTTCAGTGTATAAACTGCTCCCTCTTGCTTTCTTAAGGATTTTAAAGTGGCTTGTTTGCTCTTATAGGTAACTTTTTGTCATCCAACTACCGTAAAAACTTTGCACAGCTATTAGGGTAAATAAGGCATTTTACCAACCCCCAAACCGCGAAGTGCCTAGTTCCGTATCCTTTCAATGTTTCATTGGAACTGACACTTAAACTCTTAGATGATTTTCCTCCTTATTCTTTTAAAAGCTGTATTTTAAGTTTATCATGAATGTATTTTTGAGCTGACAAAATTGTTTCAGGGCAATGTCACCATCTTTAGCGGAAAAACTATCTTTCCCAGAATGCATTTCCCTTATATCAGTCCATAATAATATCAGTCCCATATATCATTTTCCCATCAGTCATTTCCCATAGTTCTTTTTGGGTCTGAGAGTCAACTGGTTCTCTTTTACCAGACTTGCTTACAAATTCTTGCCCGGGAGGTTTGAACAAGCATTTTACATTTTCAGTTATGGGACATTGGGAGGTTTTTGGTCTCTCCTTAGCTGGCTTTAACAGGTGTCTCTCCTTCATTTGACACTAGCCCCCAAATCAGAACTGCACCTGCCTCGTTAGCTGGCATTGAGGTGGGCAATTTCTGATAGTTACTTTCCTCGGGGCTTGTGTTTGCCTTAGCCAGTCAGTGAAAAACAAGATCGTGTACAACAGCTTTTCCATAGCTCCTTCAGAGAGATTTTCTCCCACTGACTTTATTCTCATTTTGCTTGTTCCTTCCCCGCCAGATGCAGAGCTTCAGGTATCTGTTTGTGGCTCTGTACCTCTGCTAGCTGCCTTTGGAGGTAGGGGCTTTTTTTCTCCCCCGAATCTGCCTCAAATTCTAGCAGGTTTTTCAGGTCACATATTTTCTGGGGAGGATTATGTCCCTTCTGTTTCTTCGGAGTCTTTTCCCAGACAGTTCCCAGTTTGGTCTCAGTTTATCCCGCTACCCCAGAAACAGTTTCCGACACTACAGTGGCGGCTTTCCCCACTACTGAAGGTAGGGCTTTTTTGTCCGTTTGTTTTCAGGGTCTGCGTGGTTTGCGTACAGACTGAAAAATCTAACAAGAGGTTTTTGCCATTTCTAAACTCCCATTAGGACAGGCGTTTTGCCTCATCAGGCCTTCACCGGGCCCAGTCCCCCAGTGGGTTGCATTTGCTTGTCTGGGTGCTCAAGGACAGAGCTTATGCCAGAGGCAATCACCCCTTAGGGCTACACTCCCTCATCTCAGGGAGTCAGTTGAAATAAAGCTTTTCTCAAAGAGATGCTTTCTCTGACAGAAAAGAAAGCTTTACTCCTGGATAGTTCTGTCCTGCCCTGTATGGGCTCTTTCCCCTAAATTTTCCAAAAAAAGCTTTATAGTTTAAGATTTTTTTCCCCAGGAGAAAGACCAACTTTTCCCAAAACTTCAACTTTAAACTTTGACTTCTTACACCCCCATTTTTGCCTCAGGGAGAAATCACTTTTTCCTGCCATTGGACTTAGCATTTCAGCTGTCCCCCAGGTCAAAAAGCTTCCATAGGAAACTTTTTCTTCCCCATAAGCTCAAAGAGCTTTTTTACTACCCGTAAAGCCCAAAGAAAGATTTTTCCCCCCAGTTTGCATTCATATCCCCCAAAGTTAGAAAACTGGAGTTTTTCTGTCTAGTTGCCTTATTTTTTCCTACACAATCTTACACTTCTAAGTTTTTCCTATACTATATTACTACCCTATGCCTTATACTTATTTTTCACAGATAGAAATTGAGAAAGGGATAGAAGATAGAAAATTTTGACAGAAGAGAATTTCGCTGCAGCATTGGACATCCTTCCAGTCCGCTTTCCTTTTCTCTCGAGGATAAAACCCCTGCCTCTCAATAATATATATAAAAAATATATATATTCCATAACACCGGCATGCCTTATCCACTGGCAGGGCTGACTCAGCACTTTCGCCAAAAACTCTGTAATAAAACTATTATTTTCCATTATCTTTAGTCCCTATTACTTTATCTTTAGTCCCTGTTCATTTGTCTTTAGTCCCTTTTTTTTTTAGTCCCCCCTTTTTTTTCTTTAGTCCCTTTTTTTTTCTTTTTTCTTTAGTCCCTGTTCATGGCGCCATTCTGTGGGGCGTTTACCCAACCTCCCCCACAGTTCCCCAGAGTTTTCTTGAGTGCGAGCAGCAGGAAATATTAGATAGAAGGATTTATTGCGGAGATAAACAGATAAAAAATAAAGGATAGCCTCGAGAGGGCCTGGAACCTATTCCAACAGGCCCTGACTGTCTCTGCCCCAGGGTTTTTATAGAGACGCCAAGGGGTGGAGCAAAAGACCTCCCCCCAGCACAGCCAAGTGCAGACCATCTCATACACCTGCACTCAGGCCCGTGGTCTAATCATCCTCTATGCAGACCTGCTGGGTAAAGCCACGAGGAACCCGAGAACGGGCAACCACAATTTGTTTGTTTGTTTTTCCATACTTACTAGAAGTACTAATTTAGTTACTAAGCTTGGAGTATAAAAAAGACTAGTCTTAGGAACTAAGGGTCTAGGTTAGAGTTAGAAAGCTCTTTTAAGTATGCTAAGGACCCTCACTTGGATCTAGCATCATAAAAATATGATCTAGCTGTGGAATTTCTTTTAATGCCATCAAGCAGGAGCACAGATATGTATTGTGCTGGCTAATTTAATGTAAACTTGACATGGGCTATTTTTATTTTTTGAGACACAGTTTCTCTGTGTAGCCTTGGCTTTCCTCTACACATCCCACGTACTGGGATTAAAGTTGTATACCACCAACACTTGAAAAAAAAAACTCTTTCTCTTTCTCTTTTTTTCTTTCTCCTTTTTTTCTTCTTTCTTTCTTCCTTTCATTTTTGCTTGCTTGCTTTTATTTGTTATTTGAGACAAGGTATTTTTGTGTAGCCTTGTAAGTTCTGGATCAGGCTATAAACCAAGGTGTTCTTGAATTCACAGATATCTCCCTGTCTCTGCTTTCCCAGTGCTGGGATTAAAGGCTAATGTCACCACCACAAGAAAGATCCCCCTCTTTCTATTTGGGTTGGTTCACGAACAGGTTTCTCTCTGTAGCTTTCTCTGTTACAGAACTTCAACTGTAGACTAGGCTGGCCTCAGACTCAAAGAGATCTGTCCACTCTGCCTCTCTGGGGCTTAGATTAAAGGAATGAAAATCCGCTGCTGGCCCACAATTCTTTTTTTTTTTATTAAGAAAAATTTTCATTCATTTTACACACCAATCAAAGATCCCGCTCTTCCCTCCTCCCACACCCCAGCCTCCCCATCCCAACAAACCTACCAGTTTCCCCAAAAAGAAGGCAAGGCCTCCCATGAGGAGTCACATCCAGTAGAGTCAAATCCAATCCCTTGCCCCTGTCTCAAGATTGCCAAAGGTTTTGCATCATAGATAGGGGGCTCCAAAAAGCCTGCTCATGCACCAGAAATGGATTCTGATCCTACTACCAGGGTTCTCCCCCAAACAGATCAAGCTTCACAACTGTCTAGCCATGCAGAGGGACTACTCTAGTCCCATGCAGGCTCCACGGTTATTGATGCAGCATTCATGAGTTCCCACTAGTTTGGTTTAGTCATTTCTAAAGGTTTCTCCATCATGATCCTGATGCACTTGCTCATAGAATCCCATATCTCTCTCTTTGGCTGGACTCCTAGAGCTCAGCCTGGTGTTTGTCTGTGCATCTCTGCATCTGCTTCTATCAGTCACTGGAGAGAAGCTCTGTGATGATGTTAGGGTATTCACTGTTCTGATCACTGGGGTAAGCTAGTTTGGTTCAGGAAACTTCTCCACTATTTCTAGCAGTCCAAGCTGGGTTCATCCTTGGGGATTCCTGGCAACTTCCCAAGGACCAGGTTTCTCACTATACCCATGATATATCTCTCTATTGTGGTATCTCTTTTCTTGCTTTCTCCATCCATCCCTGTTCCAGCTCAATCATCCCATTCCCTTATGTTATCATTCCCTATCCCCTACCCTCCATTGCCCATCCCTCATACCCAGTTTACTCATGCAGATCTGATCTATTTCCCCTTCCCAGGGTGATCCATGCATCTCTCTTTGGGTTTTCCTTACTAGCTAGCTTCTCTGGAATTGTGGGCTGTTGTCTGATTACCCTTTGATTTACACCTAGAATCCACCTATGTGTGGGTACATACCATGTTTGTCTTTCTGAGTCTGGGTTACCTCACTCAGGATGATATTTTCTAGTTCCATCCATTTGCTTGTAAATTTCATGATGGCATTGTTTTTCTCTGCTGAGTAGTACTCCATTGTGTATGTGTACCACAATTTCTAAATCCATTCTTAGGTTGAGGGGCATCTAGGTTATTGCCAGGCCACCTTTCTTTAGAGATCTTGAAAGGACAATCATCAGATTCATATGGAAATAAAAAACAAACAAAACCAAATACAAGAACCAAAAAAAGGCAAAAAACTCAGGAAAACCAAAACAATCATGAACAATAAAAGAACTGTTGGTTATATCACTATCATTGTTTGCAAATTGTATTACAGAGCTATAGTAATAAAAAGTTTGACGTTGGCATAAAATAGACACATTGATCAATAGAAACAAATTGAAGATCTTCACATAAATTCATAAACTCATGCAAAATGGACACCTAATTTTTCATTATTAAAAAAGCCAAAAATGCATATTAAAATGTAGACAACATCTTTAACAGATGTACCTGGTCAAACTGGATGACCTCATGTAGAAGATTCCAAATACATCAATATTTATCACACTATATAGAACTCAACTCTAAATAGATAAAAAGACCTCAGCCAGATACACTGAATATGATAGAAGAAAAAGTGGAGAATAGCCTTGAACTCACTGGAACAGGAAAAGACTTTCTGGTTTTTTTGTTTGTTTGTTTGTTTGTTTGTTTTTTTGAGACAGGGTTTCTCTGTATAGCTTTGTGCCTTTCCTGGATCTCGCTCTGTAGACCAGGCTGGCCTCGAACTCACAAAGATCTGCCTGCCTCTGCCTCCCGAGTGCTGGGATTAAAGGCGTGCACCACCACGGCCCTGCGACTTTCTGAACAGAACAATAATAGCACAAGTACTAAGAACAACAATTAATAAATAGGACTTCATGGACCTGAAAAGATTCTGTTTGGCATAAAACACCATCATTGGGACAAATGGAAGATTACAGAATAAGAAAAGAAGTTGAACTACTACAAAACAAATAAAGGGCTAATATCTTAAACACATAAAAAACTAAAAAAACTGCATATCAAGAAAACAATTAATCCAGTTAAAAATGGAGTGTAGATCTAAACAGAGAATTCCCAAAGGAGGAAACACAACAAACTCCACTTCAGGATGTCTTCTTCCTGTAGCCTCCATTCCTAATACTGAGCCCACCATAGAGAAGGATTAGGGAGCTCCTCAAAAAGCTTCATTTGCACCCCAAGTTTTCCTTAAAGGAACCAAATCATCCAACTTCTTTTGCCCTGGTATTCCCAATGGCAGATTCGAAATGGCTTCAACTAGGGTTAAGGCTTTCAAAGATCTGGTGATGACTTTAGAGGCAAAGAAAATTGCCTCAGAGAAACCAAGAAGCTCCATCTCCTGGTCTCCAATCAGGTAACACTTGTTACTATAGTGATTTTAATTCAAACACCAGGAAGATGCTACATAGAAGCCACAGCCTGAATGATAGAACAGGTCATGACTCCATCAATAAGATTCCTGCTAACTCCAGACAGAAATAATTTTTATCTGAACCATATTTATATTAGAAGACTCAAATACTTTACATACAGGAAATCATCACCAGTCTGACAACTTCAGTTCCCTCACCCAGTATTTAATGGGTAAGTTATATGTAATATTAAAGTCTTTCTCATCATCTTTTTACACACTCCTTGGAAGCTGTGATAAGATACTCATTATGGTTCTTTGTGATCTCTAAACACTAAACACAACTCAGTGTTTACAACTTGCATGACAAAAAATACTAAGCACATTTTTCCTGCCTGTTTTCTTTGTAGTTATTCCTATCATTACTTGAACTCATAATCCATGAAACAATTTTTATCCTTGATTTGGTTTCCTTTTTTTTTTTTTTTTTTTTTTTTTTGGTTTTTTGAGACAGGGTTTCTCTGTGTAGCTTTGGAGCCTGTCCTGGAACTAACTCTGTAGCCCAGGCTGGCCTTGAACTCACAGAGATCCCCCTGCCTCTGCCTCCTGAGTGCTGGGATTTAAGGTGTGCTCCACCACCACCACCAGCCGACTTGGTTTACTATAAGCTGAACAATACATTAGATTTCAGATCAAGTAAGAGAAGACTAGTCATGCTTATTTACAAGAACATAGAAAAGAATCAATCGGCCATACAGGCAGACACTCACAGAATACCACAACTGGACAAAATGTAAAAATCAAGAGATCATGGGGATCTGAACACCAACAGATACATCTATATCCTTCATCAATGGCTCCAGAAATATTGTGGAAGAGGACACAGAAAGACAGTGAGAGCCAGAATACCAGGAATTGTGCTGTGAAACAGACTCTCCTAGAAATGGCTGCATAAAAGAGACCAGAACAATAAATACGTTGATATGAATGTGGTTAATTTTGAGAGTCCAACACCTAGACAAAGAATTAGGCTCTATTAGGAACGAGTTCTGGAATGATCCATACACAAAGTGGTCATCCCTGCTGATGACTATTCCTTGTTGTCAATTTGACTACTTGTGAAGTTAACTAAAACCCAAGAGATAAGTATAGCAACCACCCTGAATCTAGAGAAACAAAACTAAATGAATATGGGCACACACACACACACACACACACACACACACACACACACACACACACACAGAAACAGAGACAGAGACAGAGAGACATAGAGAGAGACAGAGAAAAGTGGTTCAGTCTACAAGGGTGGATGTATCAGCTGGTCTTCAGTATACTTTGGAATCCCCCACAAAAAATAGGCTCTTATACCAGTGAAGGGATGAACTTGGCAGTGAGATTGAGAGCAAGAAAACAAAGAGCAAAGATGAGAGAGTTTCCTTCTTCCATGTCTTTATATAGGCTGCCTTCAGCTAAGATTTAAGGTGGATTGTCACACCTCAAAACATCTGAGATTAGATGGGGCTTCCCACTTCAAAAGATTCAATCAAGAAAATTCCCTCATAAGAAAAATCTAAGACTCTTGGGTTTTAGTTAATCAAAATTTTTTTTCGAAACCTGGTTTCTTTGTGTATCTTTGGAGCACATCTTTGAAAACACTTTGTAGACCAGGCTAGCCTCTAACTCACAGAGATCTGCTTGCCTCTGCCTCCAGAATGCCAGGATTGAAGGTATGTGCACCCACTGCGTGGCTTCACCATGTATTTATTTAAAAAGAAAAAAGAAAAGAACAAACAGTTGAGTGGGTAGAGTGTGGGGTGAATCTCAAAGAAATCACAGTTGAGGTGAATATGATATAAAATGATTTGAACACAATTCTAAAGAATTTTTAAGAAATTTTTAATATTGATATTTGATAACATCACAGATTGATATCATTAACTGTGAAATTACAAAAGGAAAATCAAAAATATGAGCACACCATGAAATATTTAGAAACAGTGAGATATTGTAGCAAATTTTTTTAGAAAAGTTCTCACTGTATATCCTAGGCAAGCCTTGAACTAAAACTCCTTTTGCTTCAGCAGCTCATCCTCTGGGACTGTATGGATTAAAGGTGTGAGCTACCACACCCAGCTAAGCAGGAACTCAGGAAACCTTGTTGTGGAGATTTGTTTGTGGATACTGGCCATAGAGTTAATTCAATCTTCCATCCATTTAGAATACTGCTATTTATAGGAGCTCAGCTACAACAAGCATTAGTAAAAGCAACATGGGAGGAAGTGGGTGTGGTCTTTAGAGAGTATATAAGGACACTCCAGGGCCCAGTCAGGTTCATTCTTCTCTACACCAGACAGATTGTGTTTCCATAGCTTCTGGCTCTCAGACTGCTAGATATATCTCCTCCACACATTGAAGATCATACCCCAGAGCTGAGCTAATATTGTTGTGTTTCCACTAAACACTGCTGAGGCCAGAGTCTATTTGTGGGTAAGTAGACAATTTACAGTTGGAAAGTCATTGATATTTCCCATGTTTAATGTATTACCAAACTGAGGTTTCTGCTTAAAATTGCTTAAATTTGGCTGTTTATCAAAAGAGAGTCTGCTCTTATTTGGACATCTTTCCTCATAAATACAATGTGAGTTACAGCTATAGGTAAATTTTAGTATAGATATGTGTGTGTGTGTGTGTGTGTGTGTGTGTGTGTGTGTGTGTGTGTGTATATATATATATATATATATATATATATATATATATATACAGTCTTTCTTTGTTCTGATGTTATACTTTTCAATTTTGATCTTTCTCTAAATTTTAAAAACATTTTAGAGCATTTCTGTATGTACTTCATATATGCAAGATCAACACCTCTAAATTAATTTTATGGATAACATATAAAAATAATTGCTGAGATTAGATTGAAAATTACTAATATTTAGAGATACATTCTATAAATATTATGTATAAAAGTGAAAACTCATGATTTACCAAAGGAAAAAATTTTAGTATTTTTTTGTTGTAAACTAGAGGAAAACATCACAGTGTGAAATAATGCTTGATAATAGTTTACATCTTGGAAGAACTGGCTATTCCTGCTATAGACAGATTTATTAGGTTGGAAGTATATGTGTGATTAAATTAGAGAAAACTAATCACAATATTGTATTCAAAACTTAGATTCTGGTTATACGCTGGTGCAATTTTTCAATTCTGTGTTCAGTTTTCATTATTTCTGTGAACTCATGAATTATTTTGGAATGAAGTATCTAATGTACAGAAAAAAATACCAAATGAGGTCCATCAGGTAATTTAAGGAAGGCAGCATTGGAGTCTGCATCGCTTTTCTAAACTAATCTTGACAATGAGTATTAGTATTATTATCGATTTAAATACTAAAATCATTGACTCCATTTGCTTCAGACTCCAGAAGCTTAAGTTATTTGAGGGATGTTTAACTTGGTCAAACCAAAATTCTTTATTTGTGTAGATGTTTAAAGAGAAGGACAATGGACACCTGTTGATTAGATAGCCAATTCTCAACAGTCATGAGAACCTAATTTATGCCTCATGTTCATCCCATAAACTCAAGCCAGGAGCTGTATCTTTAGTAAACAAATGTTTCCCCAGAGAGTACCTTAGTATTGGACTCAATGGGATTTAGGAAAGACATAGAAACATCTGGGGATGTCTAAAGGATTATTTGGTGTGGATTCAGCACACTTGGAAAAAACCACACTAAATGCTCAAGAGATCACTTGACCATTCCGTGGCTTGAGGTCTTAATCTGAAAAAAGAAATGGAACAGGAGCTGAGCAGCAAGTGTTCCTTGCTTTCTGCTTCCTGATTTTGGATGCCATGAGACCAGCTACCTCAAGCTCCTGCCATCATTTCTTCCCCACAATGATGAACAATATCCTTGAATTATGAGCCACCATAATTCTTATTCTCGTTACATATTTTCAACAAAAAGAAGATAAGTAACTAATATTGCCTTCAAGTGTCATGGGGCAGGACAGTGGCATGTAAAACTGTTGGACACTCACATCAGAAATCAAGCAAATCATTTATAATGGACCATGTGAAATAGGGAGTGTTTTCTTGGATAGACAACAAAGAAGCATGTGTTTAACTTACCTATGTCTGTAGTGAAAGGCCAACATGTGGGCATGAAGGAATTAGATCACTCCACAGTGTATAATTTTTTTCTTAAGAATTGAGAGATCATGTCTCAGACCACGAACCAAGGTACTGACTTGGATGGAGTCTCCAAAAGTGATGCAGGTGGTGGGACGCAGAAGATCATTAGATGAATCCATGCTTCGGTCAAGAAGAGTGAAACAGGAAAGATCAGCTGTAGCTAGAGTTTTCCTGCCTGGCCCACAGTCAGGACAAATCTCTGACACCCACCAGTCCCACAGCCATTCAGACCCAACCAAGTAAACACAGAGACTTATATTGGTTACAAACTGTATGGCCGTGGCAGGCTTCTTGCTAACTGTTCTTACAGCTTAAATTAATCCATTTCCATTAATCTATACCTTGCCACGTGGCTTGTGGCTTACCGGTACTTTACATCTTCCTTGTCCTGATGGCGGCTGGCAGTGTCTCCATCACCCAACTTCCTGTTCTCTCAATTCTCCTCTCTGTTAGTCCCGCCCATACTTCCTGTCTGGCCACTTACCAATCAGTGATTTATTCATTGACCAATCAGCAACACATTTGACATACAGACCATCCCACAGCAATCAGCAACTGAAATCCTATACTAATGTTGATTTTTGGTCACCCAAAAGTTTTGCCAAAAACAGAATTGAATCACAACTTGATGGAAATTTTGTGCAGTCTCTTCTTTCTTCGGGGTCCAATAATAGCAATACTGCTTTTCCTCCTTCAGAAAAATGGAGTCAGACATCTCACAAGCCTTCCAGAAAGAACTCACCTGCTTCATCTGCCTGAGCTGCCTGACAGACCCAGTCACCATAAGCTGTGGCCACAGCTTCTGTCAAGCCTGCCTCCACCTTTCCTGGGAAGACATCCAACTTCCTGTCCAATGCCCTATGTGCAGGGAACCATCCCAGAAGAAGGGCTTGAGAACTAACATTGTTCTGAAGAAGCTGGTGTCCATTGCCAGACAAACCAGCCTCATGAAGGACCTGAGCTCTGAGGAGCATAAGTGTGTGACTCATAAGGAAGCAAAGAGGATCTTCTGTGCTGAGAAGAGGATCTTCCTCTGTCAACTCTGCTCTAACTCCCATGAGCACAGAGGACACAGACACTGTCCCATTGAAGCAGCTGCTGAGGATCAAATGGTAAGTGATGCTTCTGAGAGAACTTGCAAGCTGGAGAAAGTTAGGCTTAGCAAACCACAGGAATATGCTGGTCCTCATTATGACAAAGGAACTGTTTTCAGAATGGTGGCACTTTAATAAGAGCTAATAAAGAAAGGGTGACTAGAATTGTAAATATGCCTTGACCCATGAGTGAAAAGATCATTTGTATTTTATGATACATTATGCCTAGGTCACTGGAAACAGCAATACTGAATTCATATCTTTTGAAAGTGTCTCTGCCTGGAGACTAAATTAATAAAATACATTGGAATCAGGTACATCCAAGAATCTGGGAATCCCAATCTTATTCAAATTACCCAGACATTAATCAAAATTATTAAGCAGTATACCTGAGAGAAAGGGTATGCTGTACTTTCTATTTCTATGTTCTGAAATCTAAAATTCATAGTTAAAAAAGAAAAAAATTAATATTGTGATCCTTCTAATCTCACTAAAGTAATTGTATTAATTGCCCTAGAGTCTGTCAATCAGTTATATTTTTCAAAATTGATATTCATTGTTTTTTTACAGGATAGACTTTTGAAGCAAATGGCATCTTTATGGGAGAAGATCCAAGAAAATCAAGAGAATATAGAGGCAGAGAACAGAATGATAACTCGGTGGATGGTAAGTATGAGATCCATGCTTAAAATCTGGGTGAAGTAAATATTTTTTAAAATTCATCAATTAAGATTTGAGTATAAGGCATTGGATATGATATTAGGAGTACATGTCCTGCTAGCCTCTAATTCCTAGTGTTAGTATAACTATATGTGGAATGAATGGTCTGGCTGTGGCAGAAGTGTCTGGAAATAATGAGTGAACTGCTGACAGTTCAGCAACCTGCATTAGACTCTATGACTACACCATGAATTCTAATTACTACATGCAGAATTTCATAACTTTGTGAACATATGAATTATCAATCAATACCTTTTCTTCAGGCACCTCTGCATCTCTAATATAGGTGAAAATGCTTAGTGTCTGTTTGCCTGTGTAATTAATAAAGAAGAAATAAATGAAACCAAGGAATTTACATTTTCTGAAAAGTGGGGACAGTCAATCACAGTCTATGTGCAAAGTTATAGAAGTCATTTGTGAAATGTAAGCATAGGAGGATGCAATGGAGGAGGATAAAATGTTTGCAAATATTATTGGAATGTCCCTTTTTGTTCAGGAGTACTTGACTCTTCGGGAAGAAATGATCAGGACAGAGTATAGGAAACTGCATCCACTCCTCTGTGAAGAAGAAGAGAAACACATTGAGTGTATGAGAAATAAAGGCCATTGTGTTTTAGAGAAACTCAGAACAAGTGAAGCCATGATGGTCCAAAAGAACAAAGAACTAAGAGAAATATATCAGGAGCTGATGGCAATGTCCCAGGAGCCATATGTGGTCCTGCTGCAGGTAGGCATGAAGGAGGGCAGGAAGAGGCTTTATTGTCTTAGGCACACACCGGTGATTGATATACTAAGATAGCTTTCAATGTCCCCTGTATTTACGTTAGGGGATTTCCTTTTTACGAATAATCTTGAAAGAACAAGCATGTTGAAATTGTCAGTAGATTTCCCAAGGAATATGTCCTAACTGTTGGCTTTTGTACCTTGCTTCTCTGAGAACCCAAATTCAGTGGTTGCTGTTTCCAACACTCTTTTTCCCTCTACTTGGATATTGTGCACAATTTTAAAGTGACCTATGTCTTAATATCTTATCTTTGAAAGCTGTGTTTTTGAGAGTTCTTTGGGAGTTTGGGATTTTGGAGGTTTAGATAAGATCCTTTTCTGGTGGATGGTGGCCTGCAACTCACAGTAATGCTCAGGCCTCTAACTCTGTAATTCAGGAATTACAGGTGTGAGGCACCATGCAGAGGTGAACTTATCCATTTGAAGTACTCTTACTTAAAGTATCCCTTGCTTTGTAGCAAAGCTCAGAAAAAGTCACCTTTTCAGACAAGTGGAGGTTCAAATGCAATGTTCGTTCACTGCCCTTGTCCTTCTCAAATTTTACTCTTGCAGTCTAAATGCAACAAGAATTTGAATTCTGCTAAACTGCTTCATTGGCATTATCTTGAGACATAACTATAAGTTTTAACAGTAGATAAATGTGATGGTGACTAAAATTACCTGAACTTTAAAAACAAACTTTGTGTGCCATTTCTTAAGATATCTAATTTTTTCTTGTTTTGTTTGCAGGGTTTGGATGACGTGTTCAGAAGGTGAGTTTAGATATCAGTGCAACCCAGGATACCCTGAAATGTGCTATAAAATTGATGAACCTGCCTTAGCAAAGTACAGATATACTCTATATAGAAAGTACTCAATTGTTGGTGTTTAATATGTTTGGGATTCTTCTATTTGATTTGTTATACTTATGTGTATGAATGTGTGTGAATGTACATGTACATGTGCCATTGCACAGATGTGCAAGTCAGAGGACATCTTTCAGGAGACAGTCCTCTCCTTCCACCATGGGATTGAACTCAAGTTTTTAGACTTGTGTAACAAGGGACTTATCCCCAGATCCATTTGGCTGTACTTGGAGTGAGGTTTTTCCTAATCACTGTGATAATATCTTTAGCACCAGGCATATCAATATTTTCTTTACCTTGCAGGAGTGAGTCAATGCAGCTGAGCATGCCTCAGACTACGAACCCAGAACTCAATGCCCTACCCATCACTGGATTGAGTGAAAGTTACAAACAGTTTCAAGGTGAGTGTCTCCACTGATAAAATGACCAAAGGTACCCTTCAATAATGAGATATCTTTTGCAAACACAAATATTTTAACTCCCCAGTAATATATCCAGGTGAGTCACATTGTAATCTTATTTTATCAGGTGGTCATCTTAAAAAACAAACAAACATAAATGAATATCAAAATCATGGTGTATGTGATACTGGCTGAAAAGAGTATCAGTTGTTCACTGAGACATAAGAAATTATAAATTAATTCAGAATGGTTTAATTCAAATTAAGTGTAGCCAGTGATGGATATATTTGAATATTTTCCTTTAAACATTTTAGCAATTAATTTCTTACATTGCAGTTAACTCCATAGTTAAAAATGCACAGGATCTAGTGGTGCACACTCATAATCCCAACATCAAAAAACTAGAGAAAGGAGGACTGCCAATGAGTTTGAGTACAGTCTGGTCAACATAGTGAGTTCCATGCCAGTCAAGGATAAATAGCAAGACCCTATCACAAAAGGAACCGGAAAAGAAAAATCATAAAATAACTAAACAGACAAGGCCATGTATCATGAGCAATGAAAATGAAACAAATTGATAGGCCATGAGGCAGTGTCTAAATCCCTCTCAGAGATCTAAAAGTCAATTGTAACCTCACAGGGAAAGAGTATCAGAGGAACCAGAGGTTAAAGGAGGACAGATACATTCAGGGATCCACTTCTAGAGCATATTTAGATTCTCCTTGAGTATAAATATGCTCAGTTAGATGCAAATCAAAACACTAATAGGAAAGTTATCACTGCTTATACCTTGGTAATAACTTTTGATGTAGACACACAAGCATAGCCTTTGCTCTGGCCCTCGCTACAATACACACATCATCTTTTGCCCAGTGTAATAAAAGTCATCTGATAGAAGTAGGCTGAGGCAAGCTCCTCTACAGCACTTACAAAGTTTCATGCTACTATTCTGTTTCTTGTGGAAATCCATCACTTTGTGTATGACTCCAAGTCTTAGCCTTCACTTTTTTAAGATCAAGAAGACTCTACAGACCTCTCTCACCTGAGAAATGTAAATGGTCATTTTAACTAAAATGTTGATTCTTCCAACAGTTCACATTTTCTTTGAAAATACAATCGTATTCCATCACAAGATGAACATACTTAATGCCATGAGAAGATTTATCTTTCGACCTCACCATAATGATACTTCTGCAGTTTCTGCTGGATGCTATTTTGCTTCCTGGAGATCAAAGAACTCCTTCACCTCTGGGAAATATTACTGGGAACTGGATTTAAAGGACTCTTGGGACTGGGCTGTAGGGGTCTGTAAGGATTCCTGGTTGAGGAGTAGAAACCAACTGATTGAATATGAAGGTGCATTTCTTCTTGTGTGTGTGAAGGAGGGTAGTCATTATAGTCTCCTCACCACGTGCCCAGTATTCCAGCACTATATAGAGAAGCCAATAGGTCGAGTTGGGGTGCTCCTTGATTGTGTGGATGGAAGTTTAAGTTTCCTGAATGTTGCTAAGAGTTCTCTCATATACAGGTACCCCCCTGGCACCTTTAATTATCAGGTCAAGCCTTTCTTCCTCACTGGCTACACTTGGTCATAGGAAGATGTAATCCAGTACTTTGGTATTTTGAAAGTATTTATTCTGTTACCTCATTTACTGCTATTAAATATTAAAATACTATTACATGAAAAAGATGGTTGACTATGTTTCCTTTTCATCTGTGGCTCACGTGTTATACCAAGATAACATCCTTTCAAAGTGGCTTTGTCTTGTTTGTTCATTTGTTTTTCAAATTTGTCAGAATTACTAATTAGGACTAAAGCTTTAGTTTGGTCCTAGAGCCCTTTTTAAGTATGCTCAGGACCTTCAGTTTGATTCTAGCACCACAAAACATTCATGTAGCTGTTTATATATGTCTGTGATATATACATATTTATGCATATAATATTTTACTATCTTATTGCTGCCAAGCAGGAGCACAGGTATGTATCATACTTACTAATTTTAAGTCAGCTTGAAACAGGCTACAGTCATCTGAGAGAAAGGAACTCCAGTTATGAAAATGCATCCATGACCATGGACCCTGGGCAAGCCTGTAGAGCATTTTCTTACTTAGTAGTTGATAATGGAGCATGGCAGATTACTGTTGGCAGGATATTCCCAGGCCTGCTGGTGGTGGGTTCTCTAAGAAAGTCATATTAGCAAGCCACAGGGTGTAATCGAGTAAGCAGGTTTCCTCCAAGGCCTCTGCATCAGCTCCTGCTTCAAGGTTCTTGCCCTGTGCGAGTTGCTGTCCTAACTTCCTTTAATGGTGAACAATGAAGATATGGAAGCATAAGCCAAATAAACACTTGTAGATGAACAGTCTTATTAAATAAGAAACACAAAGCAAAATGCCTAGTTGAAAGCCCAAGACGTCAGAGCAATAGCTAAGAGCTAAAAACCCTTTTTTACCCTTCACTGTTGCTGCTGTCCTTCCACTCAGCAAGAGCTGCTTCCTGTGTATCTATATTTTTATTGACTTTCTGTTCTGCTTTCTCATTGGTTGTAAACCCAACCACATGACCTCCTCGTCACTGCCCATCTATACAGACATCCAGGTCTTCTATGGTTGGTATTAATATTAAAGGCATGTGTGTCCATGCTGACTGTATCTTTGAGCACACTGAGATCTGCCCGTCATATGATCAGGATTAAGGGCATGTGCTACCACTGCCAGACTTCTGCTATGGCTTGCTATTAGCTCTGACCCCCAGGCAACGTTATTTATTAACATACAAATGAAATCACATTTCAGTTCAAATAAAATATTACCATAAACACTTTTCTCCCCAGATTGCTTTTGTCAAGATATTTCATCACAGCAATAGTACTATTAATAGAACAATTTAGTACCAGGATAGTGGGGTATAGCTGTAACAGACCTGACCATGTTGTCTTGGAGAGAATGGTGGAAGGATTTGGTACCTTTGGGCTGGAAAAGTCATTGAGTGTTGAGTGCCCAATGTCCTATTCTATAGGACTTTGGAAGGTAAGAATATTGAAATAATGGAGACCTGGGTTGTGAAGTTTCAGATGGAAGGAAAGAGTCTATCAGGACTTTTGTGTAAAGATCCTGTGATGTCTTGTCAGCTAGAGCTGGTGTCAGCTGTGATTAACCAGAGACCAGAACCACTAAAGTAAAATCCTTGCTTTGCTGGGACAATGGATGCTGGTCAACTTGGCTGGAGAAATCAGATATGATTAAGAAGAGACCAGCATCATCTAGGTGATGTCTTCTGGTAAGTGTTTCCTTGGGATCAGCCCACAAAAGCTGTGTTCCAGAAGACCTGAACTTGTACTCATGCTGGTAACTGGACTTGGTAGTGTAACGGGTACTGGTTGTGAAGGCATGAAGAGGTCACGGAGAACAGCTCAGGCTTGGGAGCATGAGAGGCCAGGCGAAGCCTTTGAAGAAGGATCTACTACAAAGACATTTGTTAAAACATGTTCATTGATGCTTTATTCATACTACCCAGAAATTGGAACAACTTAGATGTCAATCAACACATGAATGGATTAAAAAGTATGACACACTCACACAATGACACTCACACAATGCAATCATGAGATTTCCAGGTAGATGGATGGAACTAGAAAAATATCATACTGAGTGAGGTAATCCAGACCAACTACGAACTCGTAAAAGTTTTCAAAAATTGCTGGGAGATATTACCTGTTATGGCCCTCAGTCATTAAAAATTTAAGAACTAAGTATTTTATTTCAAACTTTACAAGGTGACAAAGACTTAAATAGTCCAAAAACTTATCAGTTGAAGGTGAAAGAGAATTGGCTTAGAAAAGAAACTACAGGATGCTCATGTGGATTGCTTGGATGCAGAATATGGTTGTATTTGGTCATACTACCTTCCACAATTTCTTCTACAGGAATCTCTTTGCAGAGAGATGATAATATTTTAGAGTGGATACTGTTGCAACAGAAACAGAGATAAAAGCATTAAATACCTATGTAGCAAAGGTTTATAAATTGATTCTAAAAGAAGACTGAGACTTTGTCAATTGAAAGCATAGACCAAGCAGAAATTGTGGTACTCTTTACTAATGCTGAAATTTCCTCATTATGGGCAGAAAATGAACAAAAAAATAAAAGAAAAGAAAAGGGCTTGCACTAATTTCTTTGAGGAGATTATCAACAAACATCCCCAAAGCAAGAAACTCCAATTTATAAAAAAAAAAAAAAAAACTAATTGGATCCTTCTTGACATTGTGAAATCAACACCAATTTCTACAGCCCCTACATTCTTTTTTAATTAAAATTTTTAAATTTATTTATATACCAATCATAGTTTGCCCTCCCTCCTCTAATCCTACTCCCTCCCCCACCTCCTTTCTATCCCCATCTACTCCTCAGCAAGGGTAAAGCCTCCCATGGGAGTCAACAAAGCATGACAATAACAAGTTAGACAAGACCAAGCTCCTCCCCACTGCATCAAGACTGAGTGAGGTATCCCACAATTGTTTTACTTATCTGAGTGTGTGTTTGTGTGTGTGTGTGTGTGTGTGGGTGTGTGTGTGTGTGTCCACACGTGCACACATGCATGTGTGATATATGTACATGATATGGCCTATATATGAAGGTCAGAGGACAACTTGTAGGAATCTATTCTCTCTTTCCATCAGGTTGATCCCAAGACTTGAACTCTGGTCATCAGGCTTGGTGGCAAGCACCTTCCCTGCTGAACCATCTAATTGGCATTTTAATTTTTTATTTAATTTTTTATGTGCACTGGTGTTTTATCTGTGAGGGTGTAGGGTCCCTTGGAACTGGAGTTACAAAGAGTTGTGAGCTGCAAGGTGGGTGCTGGCAACTGAACCAGGGTCCTCTGGAAGAGCAGCCAGTGCTCTTAACCACTGAGCCATCTTTCCAGGCCTTCTACATTCTATACTGATGAGAATAAGTCAGAAAAGGCAGGTTATAAGTCATGAAATTTAAGTAAAGTGGGTCAAAGCCTTTATGATTCTGCTCAAGAGTCAGAATTATATGATATACTCATGGTATTAGATTTCCCAGAACCTCTTAATATACTAACAGACTTTAATATGAAGAAAGAGATGTTTTAACCATTGAAATTGCTGAACTTATTTCAGATGATTTAGAATTAATTTTGTTATTTATTCAATTACAAGAAATAATTAGAAATAAAAGTCAAACTTGTATAGAAAACACACACACACACACACACACACACACACACACACACACACACACACATATATATATATATATATATATATATATATATATATATATATATATATATATATATATAGTATAATCAAACTCCACTACCTGTAAGAAGTAACCCAAAGGTTACTCAAATGAAATTTGGCAAATGGATGTGTTTCATTTGGCAGAATTTGGAAAATTAGAGTATGTACACCATGCATAGATATTTATTCAGGATTTCAGTGGAAACAGCTTTGAGTTCTGAAAAGGTTGACTCTAATTACACATCTATTAAAAGTCATGGCCGTCATGAGAATAAGTGCACAAATTAAGACTGGCAATGCTTCAGCATATGTCTATAGCAAAATGAAACAGTTTTTGCATATTACAACATAAAGCATATTATAGGTATATCCCACAATCATAAAGGACAAACACTTACAGAAAGATTTAATCAGATTTTTTTAAATATGCTTAATAAAAAAGAAGTAATAAAGACCCCCAGATATAAATTACACAATGCTTTATTAACCTCAAAATTTTTAAATGCCAATGAGAATGGAACAACCACTACAGAGAGACACTGGATAGCAGCAAAAAAAGTTGAACTAAATCATCCTGTATACTTTAAGGATGCACTGATGGCAGAATGGAAAACAGGATGTGTTAGGTTGAAAAAGAGGTTTTGCTTTTGTTTCCACAGGAAAAGAAAAGCTATGGATACCATCAAAATTGATAAAGATTATAATCACTCACGAGAGACATCTTGATTAAGAGAAGTGATAGTTCATCAAACAGCATGGAATTCAACCTGCCCAAAAAGGAAACTCCTCAAAGTTAACGTTGAGGCAGAGTTTTGTTTTGTCTTTCCAGGAGAATAAAAGCATCCAACTAAGGAATCCAAAGACCAATGGACAAATAAGACATCTGAAAAAGGGCAAATCATCCAGGGAAAATGCCCTGAGAAAAAGAATAAATTGGCCTAATGGTATAGCACACTTCCTATATTATGAAATCTCATTAATCTTCCCAAATGCTTGTCTCTACTGTTCTCCTCAAATCTATAAGACAAATGGTCTTTTTGTACTCCCCATTCAAGTAAAAAGTAAAGCTGGCTTTGGAGTTGGAGTGTGGCTCTCTCCTCTAAACCCAAGCATGCTTGGTTAAGGAAAATCCAAAATCTCTGTCTCATGTCACAAGAGACGCCTTGTATGGGACAAAAGAAAAACCAAAATGAGACACTACTCTATTACCACTAATCTCATAAGTCTTTGGTTTTATTTTGACTCTTTTAAACTTTTCTTAGGTGAAAGATTATCTCAAAATTTATAAGGTTAATACACACACACACATATATTTAAAATTTGTGTCATGATATTAATGGTCATGTACAGTATTAACTGATTCTAAAAATAGGCTACATCTAGCTTCCTATATGTGATTTCAGGCTTGAATCTGAACCAGGTACTAGGAGCTAAGTTTGTGTACCCTGGGTGTATTTAATTGTGGTCCTTTAACCTCTCTAGTATCTGCTTCATGTAACTTTAAAATGTTTAAGTTTCCTGCAGTGAACCATGACCATTCCTAACAATGATGTTTGAAGTCTCCAAAAATATGTTGAAGCACCACAATTATGAATCCACCTGGAAGTATGGTTATGCCACTAAGCTTACAAACACCACTCAAAGATCAGTCCTACAAACTACTCAAGAAAACTTCAAAGCCTTTAGCTAAGATGGTCCAGTCTCATAGAACACTCTAGTCAAGACTTTGAATGGACCTTGTACTCTCCCATTGCACCCAGACAGGATGGCAGCTAGCTCTCCCAGAGATTAATCTTTATCTCATTTTTTTCATGGTCCTCTGAGGGTGCTGTTATCCCCAGACAACAGGAAGTAATTTTAAGTGTGGTGCCCAAGTTCCCAGAGGGTTGAGTGAGTATTTGGGTCATTCGGTGAATGTTTGTTGTTGTGTTACAGGGGTTAGTCACAGGTTGGTGCTGGTCATTGTCAAGAGGGAGACTGGATGAGGAGACTGGATTGAGGGATCTTGTTCTGAGGGGAAAAAGTGGAATGTAGAAATGTGGGATAAAAGGGTGTATTGTTGTATCTACTTTCAAACTAAAAGAGCAACTACTAGTATCACATACTTTGCAATGATATGGATTTTTGTATATTGATACAAAATTTTGGGTTATTTTTGTTATGCTTTATTTATGTTTCTACTTTTGTTCGAGACATTTTTGTATATTGATGCAAATTTAAGGTTATTTTTGTTGTACTTTATCATATGTTTCTATTTCTTGTTTAAGGTATTGTACTTATACAGCTAAGTTAAAAATGTAATCACACAGACTCCACCAGCTCAAAGTGGACAAAGAGGTGAGTCTTTATTCTCTTAGCCAATTCCCCCAGTGTCTAGGCTTTAGGCCCTGGGGCTCAACCCATGCCTCACTACCCCCACCCATGACACTCTCAGTTGTAGGCCAGCAAGTAGGAGTTCTGTAGACAGGCCAGACTACCACCACCCCCAGTCAGACCCTGTAACCCACAAGCCCCACCCCATCCCTCAAAATCACCCATCTTCTGAGACCACAGCTGCTCCCTGAGATACATTCTTCGTCAGCTCTTAGTGGACCAAGAGGTGAGTCATTGTTCTCCTAGCTGATCACCCCTTCATCTGGGCTTTAGGTCCAGGGGGAAAACCTGCACCCCCATAACCCCACCCATTGCACTCTCAGTTGCAGGCCAGCAGACTGGACTCCTATAGGCAGGCCAGACTACACCATCCCTCACTAGACACTGTAACATACAAGCCCTACCCCATCCCCCAAACACACTCATCCTCCAACATCACAGCTGCTCCCTGAGACACAGACTCCACCAGGGCAAAGTGGACCAGGAGCTCCAATTGGACCAAGAGTGCCTATTAGATCAAAAGAGGCTCCCTCAGACACTTACATCATTTGCACTCATTGGAGGAAGAGATGGGTAGACCCCAGTGCAAAAATACATTCAACAACACAAAGAGCAGTATGGCACCACCAGATCCTAGTGGTTTTACATCAGGAAGACCTAAAAATCTCAACACAGAAGAAGCAGAAGAAATTGACCTTAAAAATGACTGTGAGAAGATGATAGAAGCCTTTAAAGAGGAAATTAAAAAATTCCCTTAAAGAACTCAAGAAAAATACAAACAAAAATTGGAAGAAATCAATAAATCCCCTAAAGAAAGCCAACAAAACCAAGAAAAAGCAACCAAAGAGGTGAAATAAACAGTTTAAGACTTGAAAACTGCAATAGAGCTGATAAAGAAGACACAAACAGAGGAAATGCTTAAAAATAGAAAATCTGAGTAAATGAACAGGAACTATGGTTGCAAGCATGATCAACAGAATGTAAGAGATGGAGGAGAAAAACTCAGGAGTTGAAAATACAGCAGAGGAAATAGATTCATCAGTCATAGAAAACATTAAAGCCAACAAGTCATAACACGAAACATCCAGGAAATCTGGGACACCACGAAATGACCAAAAGTAACAATAATAGTGATAGAAGGAGAAGAATACCAACTCAAAGCCACAGAGAATGTATTAAAAATATCATAGTAGAAAACTTTCCCAAGCTAAAGAAAGAAATGCCTATGAAGTTGCAAGAAGCCTACAGAATACCAAATAGACCTGAAAAAAAAACGTGAAAAAAAAAAAGACTGGGTTTCTCTCTATAGCCTTGTCTGTTCTAGAACTTGAACTATAGGCAAGGCCTGCCTCAGACTTACAGAAGTCTGTGTACTCTGCCTCTGGAGTGCTAAGATTAGAGGAGTGAAAATGCACTGCTGTCCCACAATTCTGTTTTTTTTATTAAGAATTATTTTTCATTCATTTTACACACCAATCAAAGATTCCCCTCTTTCTTCTTCCCACTCCCACTGATCCTACTGCCAGCCCCCCCCCCCAAATAGACCAAGCAATACAACTGGCTAGCCATGCAGAAAGCCTAGTCCAGTCCCATGCAGGCTCCACAGTAATTGATCCAACTTTCATGAGTTCCCAATAGTTTGGTTTGGTCATCTCTACAGGTTTGCCCATTATGATCCTGATGTACTTACTCATAGAATCCTTCTTCTCTCTCCTTGACTGGACTCCTGGAGCTCTGTCTGGTGCTTGGCTGTGGATCTCTACATCTGCTTCCATCAGTCATTGGAGAGATGCTCTGTGATGACAGTTACGGTATTCACCAGTCTGATCACTGGGTTAAGCCAGTTCAGTTCAGGCATGCTCTCCACTATTTCTAGTAGTCCAAGCTGGGATCATCCTTGGGGATTCCTGGCAACTTCCCAAGTACCAGGTTTCTCTCTATCCCCATGATATCTTCCTCTATCATGGTATCTCTTTCATTGCTTCTCCCCTCCATCCTTGTTCCAGTTCAACCATCCCATTCCCTTATGTTCTTATCCCAAATCCCATACCCTCCATTGTCCACCCCTCATCCCCAGTTTACTTATGGAAATCTCATCTATTTCCCCTTCCCAGGGCGATCCATGCATTCCTCTTTGTGTCTTCCTTGTTAGCTAGCTTCTCTGGAGTAAACGGTTGTTGTCTGATTATCCTTTGCTTTACATCTAGAATCCACTTATGTGTGGGTACACACCATATTTGTCCTTCTGAGCCTGGGTTACCTCACTCAGGAAGACATTTTGTACTTCTATCCATTTGCAGCAAATTTCATGATGCCATTGTTTTTCTCTGCTGAGTAGTATGCCATTGTGTATATGTACCACATTTTCTTAATCCATTCTTCAGTTGAAGGGCTTCTAGGTTGATGCCAGGCCAACAATTCTTTAGAGATCTTGAAAGGACAATTAACAGATTCATATGGATATATAAAAAAAAACCCAAAAACAAACAAACGAACAAACACAAGTACAAAAAAAAAAAAAAAAAAAAAAACAAGTAAAAAACTTAGGAAAACTAAAACAATCATGAACAATAAAAGAACTTTTGGATATATCACTATCAATGTTTGCAAATTATGTTACAGAGCTATAGTAATAAAAAGTTTGATGTTGGCATAAAAATAGACACATTGATCAATTGAAATAAATTGAAGATCTACACATAAATTCCTAAGCTTATGAACAATATACACCTGATATTTTATTCTTAAAAAAGCCAAAAATGGCCGGGCGGTGGTGGCGCACGCCTTTAATCCCAGCACTCGGGAGGCAGAGCCAGGCGGATCGCTGTGAGTTCGAGGCCAGCCTGGGCTACCAAGTGAGTTCCAGGAAAGGCGCAAAGCTACACAGAGAAACCCTGTCTCGAAAAACCAAAAAAAAAAAAAAAAAAAAAGCCAAAAATACATATTAAAATGTAGATAACATCTTTACCAAATTTACCTGGTCAAACTGGATAGCCTCATGTAGAAGACTCCAAATACATCAATGTTTATCACCCTGTGAAGAACTCAACTCTAAATAGATCAAAGACCTCAGCCAGATACATTGAATATGGTAGAAGAGAAAGTAGGGGATAGCCTTGAACTCACTGGAACAGGAAAAGATTTTCTGAACAGAACACCAATGACACAGACAATAAGAACAACAATTAATAAACAGGACCTCATGGAACAGAAAAGTTTCTGTTTGGCATAACATAGAATCGTTGGGACAAAGTGGCAGCCTACAACACAGGAAAAGTTTAACTACTACACAACCATTAAAGGGCTAATATCAAAAACCTATTAAGAACTAAAACAAACAAACAAACAAAAAACCTGGCTATCAAGAAAACAATTAACTCAGTTTAAAAAGGAGTATAGATCTAAACAGAGATCTCCAAAGGAGGATACACATCAACCTTCAGGATGCCTATATCCTGTAGCCTCCCTTCCTAATCCTGAGCCCACCAAAGACAAGGATCAGGGAGCACCACATAAAGCTTAGTTCACACCCCAAGATTTCCTTAAATGAACCAAATCATCCAACTTCTTTTTCATGGTATTCACAAAGGCAGAGTCTAAATGGTTTCAACTGGTGGTAAGGCTTTCCAATCTGAAAAAGAAAATTGCCTAAGGGGAACCAAGAGGCTCCATCTCCTGGTCTCCCATCAGGTAACACCTGTTACTGTAGTGATTTTAATTCAAACACCA
This sequence comes from Peromyscus californicus insignis, assembly GCF_007827085.1. Lineage (NCBI taxonomy): Eukaryota > Metazoa > Chordata > Mammalia > Rodentia > Cricetidae > Peromyscus > Peromyscus californicus. Next base: position 83,514,771 of record NW_026294402.1, on the reverse strand, counting down.
GGATGATGCTACATAGATGCTATAGCATGAATGATAGCACAGGTCATGACTCCATTAATAGGATTCCTGCTAACTCAGGAATAATCCTCATGTGAACCCTATTTATAGCTAGAAGACTCAAATAAACTTTACATACAGAATATCTCCACCAGTCTGACAACTCCAGTTCCCTCACCCAGTATTTATGGGTAAGTTACATGTAATATTGTTGTCTTTCTTATCATCGTTTTGCACACTCCTTGGAAGCTGTGTTAAGATACCCATTATGGTTCCTTGTGCTCTCTAAATACTAAACACATCTCAACGTTGACAGCTTGCATGACAAATAATACTAAGCACAATTTTCTTGCCAGTCCTCTTTGTAGTTATTCCTATCTTTGCCTTGATCTCACAATCCATAAAACAATTTATCCTTGATCTGCTTTACTATTAACCTGAATAATACATTAGATTTAAGATCAAGTAAGAAAAGCCTAGTCATGCTTATTTACAAGAACATAGATAAGAATCGATGAGCCATACAGGCAGACACTCACAGAATACCACAACTGGACAGAATGTAAATATCAAGAGATCATGGGGATCTGAACACCAATAGATACATCTATATCCTACATCAATGGCTCCAGAAATATTGTGGAAGAGGGTTCAGAAAGACAGTGAGAGCCAGAATACCAGGAAGTGTGCTGTGAAACATTCTCTCCTAGAAATGGCTGTATAAACAAGACCAGAACAATGAATATGTTGGTATGAATGTGGGAAATACTGAGAGTCACATCCCTAGACAAAGAATTAGGCTCTGGGCTGGAAAGAGGGTTCAGAGTTGAAGAGCACTGACTGCTCCTCCAGATGTCCTGAGTTCAATTCCCAGCACCCACATGGTGGCTCATAACCATCTGTAATGAGATCTGGCACCCTCTTCTGTATATATAATAAATAAATAAATATTTAAAAAAAGAATTAGCCTCTATTAGGGATGAGCTTCCTAACTGATCATCCAACACAACGTGGTTAGCCCTTCTGATGGCTATTTCTGGTTGTCAGTTTGACTACATGTGGAGTTAACTAAAACCCAAGAGATAAGTGTAGCAACCACCCTGAATCTAGAGGAACAAAACTAAATGGATATGGGCAGAGAGAGAGAGAGAGAGAGAGAGAGAGAGAGAGAGAGAGAGAGAGAGAGAGAGACAGAGACAGAGACAGAGACAGAGACAGAGAGAAAGACAGAGAGACAGAGAGAGACAGACCAGTGGTTCAGTCTACAAGGCTGGATGTATCAGCTGGTCTTCAGCATACTTTGGAATGCCCCCAAAATATAGGTTTTATTCCAGGGAAGGGATGAACTTGCCAGTGAGAGTGAGAGCAAGAAGACAAAGAGCAAAGATGAGAGACTTTCCTTCTTCCATGTCCTTTTACATAGGCTGCCACCAGCTAAGATTTAAGGTGGAGTCTCACACCTTAAAAACATCTGGGTTTAGGTGAAGATTCCCACTTCAAATGATTCAATCAAGAAAATTCTCTCACAAGAAAAATCTGAGAATCTTGGGTTTAGTCAATCAAATACATTTTTCTTTGTTTTTGTTTCTTTTTTTTTTTTGAGACCTAATTTCTCTCTATATCTTTGGAGCACATCTTTGAAAACACTTTGTAGACCAGGCTTGCCTCTAACTCACAGAGATGTGCCTGCCTCTCCCTCCAGAATGCTAGGATTGAAGGTATGTGTCACCATGGCTTCCCCATGTATTCATTCAAAAAAGAAAAAAAGAAAAGAAAAGTCAGTTGAGTGGGTAGAGAAAGGAATGAATCTCAAAAAATTGCAGTTGAGGTGAATACAGTAATAATGAGTTGAACAAAATTCTAAAGAATTATTGAGAACTTTTTAATGTTGATATTTGCTAAAATCACAGATTGATATCATTAACTGTGAAATTACAAAAGGAAAAGCAAAAATACAAGCACACCATGAATTATTTAGAAAGTGAAATATTGTAGCAAAATTTCTCTTTATTTATTTATTTTTTAGACAAGTTATCACTGTATATTCTAGGCAGGCCTTGAACTAAAACTCCTCCTGCTTCAGCAACTCATTCCCTAGGACCCTATGGATTAAAGGTGTGAGCTACCACACCCACCTAAGCAGGAACTCAGGAAACCTTGTTGTGGAGATTTGCTTGTGGATAATGGCCAAAGAGTTAATTCAATCTTCCATCCATTTAGAATACTGCTATTTACAGGAGCTCACCTACAGCAAGCATTATTAAAAGCAACATGGGAGGAAGTAGGTGTGGTCCTTGGAGAGTATATAAAGACACTCCAGGGGCCAGCCAGGTTCATTCTTCTCTAGACTAGACAGAGTGTGTTTCCATACCTCCTGGCCCCATAGACTGCTAGATCTACCTCCTCCACACATTGAAGATCATTCCCCAGAGCTGAGCTAATACTGTTGTGTCTCCGCAAAACACTGCTGAGGCTGGAGACTATTTCTTGGGTGAGTGCACAGTTTAAGATGAAAAGTCATTGATGTTTCCTATTTTAATTTATTACCAAACTAAGGCTTCTTCTTGAAAATGCTTAAAATTTGGCTGTTTATCAAAAGGGATTCTGCTCCCATTTGGTCATCTTTCTTTGTAAATATTCTGTGCATTACAGCTATATGTAATTTTAGTTTATTCATATATAGCCTTTCTTTGCTCTGATGTTCTACTTTCCAATTTTTATCTTATTCTAAATTTAAAAAATATTTTAGAGCATTTCTGTATGTACTTCAAAGATGCGAGATCAACACTTCTAAATCAATTGTATATGTATAATATATAAAAATAATTGCTCTGAAGAGATTGGTCATTTATTTAGAGATATGATTTAGCGAAAAATAATATTTTAGTATTTTCTGTTATAAACTATAGGAAAACATAACAGTGTGAAATAATGCTTGCTAATAGTTTACCATCTTGGAAGAACTGGCTCTTCCTGCTATTGATTGATCTGCTAGGTTGGAAGTATACATGTGAATAATTAGAGAAAACTAATCACAATATCCTATTCAGGAAAGTAGATTCTGGTTAAAATTTGGTGCAATTCTTCGGTTCTGTGTTCAGTTTTCATTATTTCTGTGAACTCATAAATTATTTTGGAATGAAGTATCTAATACACAGAAACAAATACCAAATGAGAGCCATCAGGTAAGTTAAGGAAGGCAGCATTGGAGTCACTATCTCTTTTCTAAACTAATCTTGTCAATGAGTATTAGTATTGTTTTTGAGGTAAATAGGACCACCAGCTAAAGCCATGGACTCCATTTGCTTCAGACCTCAGAACCTGAAGTTATTTGGGAGAAGTTTTTCTCAGTCAAACCAAGATCCTTTATTTGTGTAAGATGTTCAAAGAGAAGGAACAATGGACACCTGTTTGATTAAATAGAAAATTCTCCTATGGTCATGAGAGCTTCATTTATGCCTCAAGGTTCATCCCTTAACTTCAAGCCAGGCACTGTACCTATGCTAACCAAAAAGAGTTTCCACAGAGAGTACTCTAGAACTCAACTTGATGGGATTTAGGAAAGACATGGAAACCTCTGGGGATATCTGTGAAGGATTATTTGGGGTAGATGCAGTACACTTGGAAAGATCCACACTAAATGCTCATGAGATCACTTGATCATTCCATGGGTTGAGGTCTCAAACTGAGGAAAAAAGGGAGCAGGAGCTGAGCAGCAAGTGTTCCTTGCTTTCTACTTGCTGATTTTGAATGCAATGTGACCAGCTACCTCAAACTCCTGCTGCCATTTCTTCCCCACCCTGATGGACAATATCCTTGAATTATGAGCCACCATAATTCTTATTCTCGTTAGGTATTTGCAGCAAAAAGAAGACAAGTAACACTTATTGCCTTCAAGTGTCAAGGGTCAGGACAGGGGAATGTGAACCACTATGATGCTAAAATCAGAAATCAAGCAAAATATTTACTAGTGACCATGTGAAGTAGGGAGTGTTTTCTTGAATAAACAACAAAGAAGGATGTATTTAATATACCTCTGTCTGTAGTGAAAGGCCAACACGTGGACATGAAGGAGTTTGATCACTCCACAGTGTATGTATTTTTTTTTCATAAGCACTGGGGATCCTGTTGCAGTCCATGAACCAAAGTACTAATTTGGATGGAGTCTCCAAAGAAGATGCAGGTGGTAGGGCTCAGAAGTCCATCAGATCAATGTGTACTTCTGTTAAGAGGGGTAAAACAGGAAAGAACACAAACTGAAATTCTATACTTATCTTGATTTTTAGTCACCAAAAAATGAAGTCTGTTTTGCAATACACAGATTGAATCACAACTTGAAGGAAATTTTGTGCAGTGTCTAGCTTCTCTGGGTCCATTAATAGCAGTTCTTCTTTTCTTATTTCAGAGGAATGGAGACAGACATTTCACAAGCCTTCCAGAAAGAACTCACCTGCTTCATCTGCATGAGCTGCCTGACAGACCCAGTCACCATAAGCTGTGGCCACAGCTTCTGTCGAGCTTGCCTCCACCTTTCCTGGGAAGACATCCAACTTCCTGTCCCATGCCCTATGTGTAGGGAACCATCTTAGAAGGACTTGAGAACCAACATTGTTCTGAAGAAACTGGTGTCCATTACCAGACAAACCAGCCTCACGAAGGACCTGAGATCTGAGGAGCATAAGTGTACGACGCACAAAGAGACAAAGAGGATCTTCTGTACTGAGAATAGGATCTTCCTCTGTCAACTCTGCTCAAACTCCCATGAGCACAGAGGACACAGACACTGTCCCATTGAAGCAGCTGCTGAGGATCAAATGGTAAGTGATGCTTCTGAGAGAACTTGCAAGCTGGAGAGAGTTAGGCTTAGGAAACCACAGGAAGATGCTGGTCTCATTATGACAAAGCCACTGTTTTCAGAATGGTGGCACTTTATTAACATCTAATGAAGAAAAGTTTTGACTGTAAGTTTAAGCATCCTTTGGGAGACCCAAGCATGAAAAGATCATTTATATTTTATGATACATTATGCCCAGGTCACTGGAAACTGCAATACTAAATTCATATCTTTTAAAAGTGTTTATAGACTGGAGACTAAATTAGAAATTGTACATTGGACTCAGCTAGAGAGAAGCATCTGTGAATCACAGTCTTATGCAAATTACCCAGACATTTGCAATAATTATTAATCACTATACCTGAAAAAAGGGATATGCTATATTTTCTATTTCTATATTCTGAAATCTAAAATTCATTGCTACCAAAAGTAAGAAAAGAAAGAATATTGTGATCCTTCTATTCCTACTAAAGTAATTGTATTTATTGTTCAAGATCTGTCCATCAGTACTATTTATCAAAAGTTGATATTTATTGTTTTTTTACAGGAAAGACTTGTAAAGCAAATGGCATCTTTATGGGAGAAGATCCAAGAAAATCAAGAGAATTTAGAGGCAGAGAACAGAATGACAACTCTGTGGATTGTGAGTATGAGAACCATGCTTAAAATCTGGTCTAAGCAGATATTTTTCAAAATTTGTCATTCAAGATTTGAATATAAGGCATGGGATATGATGCTACCTCTAATTGCTGGCCTCTAATTCTGTGTGTATAATATATCTCTGCTCATGGAAAGAATGGTCTGGCTGTGGGAGAAGAGTCTGGGAATAATGAGTGAATTGCTGACAGTTCAGGACACTGCATTAGACTACACTATGAATTCTAATTATTGCATGCAGTTTCATACCTTTGTGAACTTATGAATCATCAATCAATACTTTTTCTTCAGGCACCTCTGCATCTTTAATATAGGTGAAAATGCTTAGTGTCTGTTTGCCTGTGTAATTAATAAAGAAGAAATAAATGAAACCAAGGAATTTACATTTTCTGAAATGTGGAGACAGTCAATCAGAGTCTATGTAGCAGAGTTCTAGAAGTCATTTGTGAAATGTAAGAATAGGAAGACTCAATGGAGGAGGTCAAAACCTCTTTGCGAATATGATAGAGAACGTCCTTTTTGTACAGAACTACCTGACTCTGCAGGAACAAATGATCAGGACAGAGTATACAAAACTGCACCCACTCCTCTGTGAAGAGGAAGTGCAACACATCGAGTCTATGAGAAATGAAGGCCAATGTGTTTTAGAGAAACTCAGGACAAGTGAAGCCATCATGATCCAAAAGAGCAAAGAAATAAGAGAAATGTACCAGGAGCTAATGGCAATGTCCCAGGAGCCATATGTGGTTCTCCTGCAAGTGAGTATGGAGGAGTGCAGGAAGAGGTTTTATTGACTTAGGCCCACATTGGTGATTGTTATACTAAGATAGCTTTCAATATTTCCTGTATTTATGGTATGGTCATTTTCTTTTCAGAAATATTTAATTTCAGTGGTTGCTGTTTTCAATAATCTCTTTTTACCTCTTTGTGGATATTGTGCACAATTTTAAGGAAAACTATTACCTAATTTCTTCTGTTTCAAATCTGTGTTATGGAGAGTTCTTAAGAGTTTGGGACTTTGAGACAGGGTCCTATTCTTTGGTGCAGAGGGTGTAGATGTAGTGTTGATGGACTCCAACTCACAGTAATCTTCTGACCTCTAATCCTGCACTTATGGAATTACAGGTGTGAAGCACCATGCAGGATTGAGATCATCCTTTTGAAGTGTTCATAGTAAAAGCATCCCTCTGGTTTTTAGAAAAGCTCAGGGAAAGTTACCTTTGCAAACATTTGGGGGTTCAAAAGCAATGTATAGTCAATACCCATGTCCTTCTCAAATTTTACTCTCCAGTCTGATTTCATCAAGAATTCAAATTCTGCTAATCTACTTGGTTGGCATCATCTTGAGACATAAAAATTTTCAGGGTAGATTGGTGCAATGGTGACTGACATTTTTATTAGCTTTATAAACAAACATTGTATGCCATTGCTTCAGAAATCTAAGGTTTTCTTTTTTGTTTGCAGGATTTGGATGACATGTTCAGAGGGTGAGTTTAGCCATCAGTGTATGCCAGTATACCATCAAATATGCTATAAAAATGACCAAGCTGCCTTAGCAAAGTGCAGATACACATCATATAAAAAATACTCAATTGTTTGTGTATTATGTGTTTGGGATTCTTCTCATGGATATGATTTCTGTACTCTTGTACCAGGAAGTGCCTTTACTTAGTACATATTATTGAAGGAGTGTATGTAATGAGGCCTGATGCTAAAATTTCTAGTTTAAAAACCTAAACATGGAGGACTACAGGCTCTATTTTCCTGGTAGTAAATACAGGGTCAGGAACCACTGAGAAAGGAGGTATCAGGAAGGGCTTCAGAAAGGGCATCAAGGAGTAAATTATCTTGTCTTTTGATCATGGGGGTCACAATGATATCAGAGAATGCTTATTCTGAAACATGTTCAGATAACTGTTTGTTACTTTTAAAATTGATTTGTTATAGTTGAGTGTGTGTGTGTGTGTGTGTGTGTGTGTGTGTAAATATGTGTGCATGTTCATGCACATGTGCCATTGTACATGTGTGCAGGTCAGAGGATAACTTTCAGGGGACAATCCTCTCCTTCTATCATCAGTTTCATGGATTGAACTCAAGATGTCAGGCTTATGTTTCACGGGATTTATCCCGTGAGCCATTTGGCTGAACTTGGAATGAAGTTATTCCTAATCACGGTGTGATATCTTTAGCACCACACAGATCAATATTTTCTTTTCCTTGAAGGAGTGAGTCAATGCAGCTGAGCATGCCCCCATCTATGAAAACTCACTGCCCTACCTATCACTGGACTGACTGAAAGTTACAAGCAGTTCCAGGGTGAGTGTCTCCAGGGATAAAATGACCAGAGGTATCTCTCAATAATGTGATAACCTTTGCAAACACCAATATTTTAACTTTCCAGAAACATGTCTTGGTAAGTCACATTGTAATCATATTTAATTACATGATCATCTTACAAATAAACAAACATAAATGAATACCAATATCATGTTTTACGTGATAGTGGCTGAAAAGAGAGTATCAGTAGTTCACTGAGACATGAGGAATGATAAATTAATTCAGGAGAGTCTTATTCAAATTAAGTGTAACCAGTGATGGATATATTTCAATATTTTCCTTTAAATTCTTTAGCAATTAATTTCTTATATTGGATTTTACTCCATAGATTAAAAAAGAATCTCTCGTCTGTAGCATCTAAAATGTTCAAAAATACTCTTCAGCATGCTACCATTCTGTTTCTTGTGGAAATACTTGACTTGGATGTATCTGAGCCACATTTAACCTCAAGTCTTTAGTCTTCTCTTTTTAAAAACCAAGAAGATTCTGGGAACTTCACTCACTTGAGAAATGTAAATGGTCATTTTAACTAAAATATTGACTCTTCCCACAGCTCACATTATCTTTGAAAATGTAACCATACTTCATTCCAAGATGAACATATTTAATGTCATGAGAAGATTCAGCTTCAGACTTCACCATAAGGACACACCTGCAGATTCTGCTGGATTTTATTTTGTTTCCTGGGGATCACAGAGCTTCATCTCAGGGAAATATTATTGGGAGATTGATTTGAAGGACTCTTGTGAGTGGGCTGTGGGAGTCTGTAAGGATTCCTGGTTAAGCAGTAGAAACCAAATGATTGAATCTGAGGGTGCATTTCTTCTTGTGTGTGTGAAGGAGGGTAATCATTACAGTCTCCTCACCACATGCCCAGTATACCGGCACTACATAGAGAAGCCATTGGGCCAGGTTGGTGTGCTTCTTGATTGTGAGGATGGTAGTTTAAGCTTCCTGAATGTTACCAAGAGTTCCCTCATATACAGGTATCCTCCTGGCACCTTCAATTACCCTGTGAGGCCTTGCATATCCAGTGGCTACGCATGATCACAGGAAGGTGTATTCCAGTACTTCATTGTTTTAAAGTTTTTACTCTGTAATGTTACATTCTTCACTGCTATTAAATATTACAATACTATTAAATGTAAAAGATGGTTGACTGTTTTCTTTCATCTGTTGTTTACATACTCCACAAAGAACACTTCCTTTCAAAGTGTTTTTTTCCCCCAAGTGTTTTTTTTTTCTTATTTATTAGTTGTTTTTGCAAACTTGTCAGAATTACTTACTAGGAGTAAGTGCTAGAGCCCTATTTAAGTATGCTCAGGACCATCAAAAGAACTCTAACACAATAAAATATTATATAGCTGTATATGTGTATACACATATACATACATGTTTACATGCCACTATATAACATTTTCTTCCTTATTGGTGTCTAGTAGGAGCACAGATGTGCTGAATATTTTTATTTTCACTTTGAAACAGGCTACAGTCATCTGAGGAAAGAGAACCCCGTTTCAGAAAATGCCTGTATTACATGGGTTGTGGGCAAGCCTGTAGAGCATTTTCTTAGTTACTGATGAAGGAGGGGGCAGACCATGGTTGGCAGGGTTTTCCCTGGGATGGAGGTGGTAGGTTCTATAAGAAAGCAGGCTGAGCATCCATGGGGAACAAGTCAGGAAGCAGGATCTCTCCACTGCCTGTGCTTTAGTTCCTACCTCCAGGTTCCTGTCCTGTGTGAGTTCTTGGTCCTGACTTCCCTTTGATGATGAACAGTGATATGGAAGTGTAAGCCACATAATCTCTTTCCTCCTCAAGTTGCTTTGGTCAAGGTGTTTCATCACAGCAATAGTGCTCCAAAATAAGACAGTTTATTACCAGAATAGTGGGGTATGGTTGGAATAGACCTGACCATGTTGATTTGGGGAGGATTGTGGAAAGAAAGATTTAGGACCTTTGGGCTAGAAACCCCCGAGTGTTAAGATCCCAGTGACCTGTTCTATAGGAACTTTGAAGGTAAGAATGTTGAGTTGCACCTCTCCTGGTCTCTACACTAGGGCTCACCACCCTGGCAACTTTACTGGAGGCCATAATGGCCCTAGGGATCCTAGGAAAGACACCACTTGTTAAACACCATTAAGCCTGTCTAAAACCTCAGACTGTACACCACCCCCAAGCACAACACTAGGGCTCACAGCCATGGCAGCATTATGGGAGGCCAGGCTAGTCCTAGGAACCCCAGGTAAGAAGACTCCAGCCACCACCCACTGCTCACAAAATCACTTTAAGCCTGCCCAACAATCCCCGTCTACACACACACACACACACACACACACACACACACACACACACACACACAAACACACACACACACACAAACACATCTGGCTCCATATCCTGGTCTACAACTTCAAAAGAAGACTTCCCTCGCTTTACGAGAGGTCAGGCCAGATTGGGGATCCCAAGCCTATACCTTCAGAAGCAGACCTTGGCTTATCAGAGCATGAGTACACTCTAGGAACCCCAGTGACAGCAGCTTACTGGAGGCCATGCTGGTTCTTGGAACCCCACATGCAAGATCATATCTAGGGATCCTAGACTGTACCCCCTCCCCTGGACTCCATATCCAGATCTACAACTTCACACAAAGACTTTGGTTTTACAAAAGGCCAGGCCAGACCTAGGGATCCTTAGCCTCAAAACCCCAGAGGAGCTACTATACCTGAAGACATGCTAGTCACCAGAACCGTTGGCTATTTAGGCCAGAAGACCACAGAGGAAAGAGAAACTAAGGAATAAAACACCCATCCAACAAAGACAAACACAGTAATCAACACCTAGACTTATAATCATCCCAAATCCAGATCATTAAATGCCAGTGTAAGAACACAAGCAATAACAGAAAGGGCAATATGACATCACCACAGCCCAGATATCCTAAAATAGCAAGATCTCAACAATCCAAAACAGCTAAAGCACAAGAAAATGACCTTAAAAATGACTTTATGAAGGTGATAGAGGTTCTTAAAGAGGATAAAAAAAACCCTTTAAAAATTTAGGAAAACACAGAAAATTGGAAGAAAACAATAAGTCCCTAAAAGGAATAAAAAATGAAGGAAACTGTTCAAGAACTGAAAATGGAAATAGACATAATAAACAGTACTAAAGCTTAAATCACACATAGAACGAAACACAATAATAGTGGGAGACTTTAACACCCCACTCTCACCGATGGAATGGTCATCCAGAAAGACACTAAACAGAGAATAATGGATGTTATGACTCAAATGGATGTAACAGATATCTGCAGAACATTTCACCCAAACACAAAAAATATACCTTCTTCTCAGCACCACATGGAACCTTCTCCAAAACTTAACATATACTAGGCCACAAAATAGTCTCAACAGTTTCAAAAAGAAACCATCAAATACCACCCTATATCTTATCAGACCACCATGGATTCAAGCTAAATTTCAACAACAACAGAAGCAACAGAAAGTCTCTCAATTCATGGAAGCTGAACAACTCTCTACTGAGTTACCACTGCATCAAGGAAGAAATAAAGAAAGACGTATTCCTAGAATACAATAAAAATGAATTCACAACATCCCCAAACTTATGGGATACAATGAAAGGAAGGCTAAGAGGGAAGTTCACAGCACCAAGTGCCAATTATGAAGAATTTGTAAACATCTCATACTAGTGACTCCAGAGGACACCTGAAACCTCTAGGGGAAAAAAACCAGACACACATCACAATGATTTTTAGGAAAAAACCTCACTCCAAGCTCAGCCAAATGGCTCAGGGGATAAATCACTTGCTACACAAGCCTGACAACTTGAGTTCAATCCCTTGGTGAAAGGAGAGGACTGTCTCCTGAAAGATGATCTCTGACCTGCACACGTGTGCAGTGGCACATGTGCATGTACATGTACACAGATACACACACACACACACACACACACACACACACACACACACACACACACACATAAATATAGCAAATCAAATAGAAGAATCCCAAACATATTAAATACAAACAATTGAGTATTTTCTATACAAAGTATATCTACACTTTGCTAAGTCTGCTTGGTAAATTTTATAGCATATTTCAGGGCATCCTGGCTTGCACTGATGGCTAAACTCACCTTCTGAACATGTCCAAACTCTGCAAACAAAACAAGAAAAACTTCGATATCTTCAGAAATGGCATACAATGTTTTTTTTAAAGTTCATAGAAATGTCAGTTACCATCACACCTACTTACACTGAACTGCAACCCCCCCACCAAAAAGGGGTATCTTTCTTCTGGTGGTAGTGTAAGCCTTTAATCCCAGCACTGGGGAAACAGAGACTGGCAGATCTCTGTGAGTTCAAGGCCACCCTGGTCAATAGCCTGGTCCAGGAAAGACAAGGCTACATAAAGAAACCCTGTCTCAAAAAAAAAATGGACTCTATCAGGCCTTTTGTGTGAAGAACCTGTGATGTCTTGTCAGCTGGAGCTGGAATCAGCTGTGATTAACCAGAGACCAGAACACAGCTCAGGCTTGGCAGTGTGAGAAGACAGGAGAAGCCTTTGGAGAAGGATATACTACAGAGACACTTGCTAAAACATGTGCATTGCTGCTTTATAATACTAGCCAGAAATTAGAAATAACCTAGATGACCATCAACACACGAATGGATTAAAAAGTGTGGTACATTCACACAATGAAGTATTACTCAGCCATTAAATAGCTACAAATGTGAGATTTCCAGGTAAACGGATGGAACTAGAAAAAAAATCACATCAGGATAGGTTAGCCAGACCTAGAAAGACAATATAGTATGGTAATCCCATACAGTGCTGAGGATGAGACTGGGGGATTGGATTTAGAGGAAAAAATTGAGTGAAGATCTGAATCTCACCTTCCCATTTTAGTGGCCTGCTTGCTTCTCTGTCAGGCTAGGCTGGTGGATTCTCAGGGAGTGCCCACTGGTGTTGGGGACTGGGATAATGTAAAAAGTCGGGGTGAGGAAAGTTAGATGGGAAGATCTGTGTAATCCACAGGAGCTGAGGCAGAGAGGAAGGAGAGACAAAGCAGGCAGTTTGCTGCAGATTTGGAGCTGAGACAGCAGATTGAATTGGAACAGCAGAAGGCCGAGATGGAGATCTGCAGTTCGACTACCTGCTTCCCTGACTGGAGTCTGTCAAGTTTATTTTTATTTCCACTTAAAACTCATTTGAGTCATATATTGTTGGAACACAGTAATGCTTTATAAAATGAATCCCAAATACTTTCATGTACATGTCCTGTAGATTTGACTGAGTTCTTCTCTTCCTTGGGCCTTCTAATTTTATTCCAAGTTGTGACCACCATAGGTCATGTGGGTTAAAACCAGGCTTTGTATCTTTGTATTCAAAGCTGTTTCTGATCTTGTCACAACCAATTAAATGAGAATCATTATCTAAGATGTTCCAGTAGGTGCTACATCAAATTATATCTGGGTAAAATAAGATAGACACTCTTAAATGTAAACATAGGAAATATGATCATTTCAAGACAATTAGCTTTTTCATCAGGGAGGTACCCCTACTTGTTTTTTCTTAAAATCTAAAGGATTATATGGCTGATGTACAAAGGGAATGAATGTGGTAGGACTGAATCCTTCTTGTTACCTGGGCAGCTAACACAAAGCAGTCACTTCCTTTAAGACATAGATATGGGCTAATTAATATATGATTCTAATATTAATAAATATAAACAATAACTTTGCATTATAGAAATAGTGGAGTACTTTGCCACTTGGAAGGCATTTTCTAGCCTTTACCATAGCAACTCAATGAGCCAGAGAACAGAAGCTAGGGTTATTTGTGGGAGGCAGTATATTTCAGGTTATCCCCCACTCTGTGCTCCTCAAGATGAGTTCCTAGAATGTAAGATGTATCCTCCTGCTGAACCTTTCTCCCAGCTGAGTGGATGAACAGGGACTTCTGGCAAGGAGGATTACATGAGTCAGAACTCAATAACACAATCTATCTTCTTGATCCTCAAAGAATGCCAACAATGTGGGCCTTTTACATCCTCTTGGGAGTTGAGCAAACTGAGTTATGGATAGGAAATGCCTTATTCCGCAGTGAACAGGGATAGTGATACAGATGCACATGAATGTGATAATACACAGGCACACAAGCACATAGACACACAGAAACATGGGGTATGAGAAAATAAGCATTGGGTCCCATATGACAGATAGAAATGATGAGCCATTAAACCTTCCTATGGGGAGATCTGCCGTAGAATTGGAAGGTGGATAACATGGGCTTTCCCTAGCCTGAACTTCACTTCCTCCCTTCCTTGCTTGTGTCTCCAGAATCAAGGAGAAGAAACCAGACCTCCAGGCTCTGCCACACCACGGAACCCATCCTGCTCTGTGGGATGTTTACGGACAACAGTAAATGGGACCAGTCCCAGAATAACTTGAGCAGACGTCTGCATAGATCAACACAGCTCTCTTTGATCAAACCCAGGTTCCTATATGCATTGCCTCTTCAGGAAGATTGTCATCTTTTTAAGATCTCATCGTTTTTTTTAAAGTTTCCAGGTGCTTTTAATAGCTTGTAATTTTTAACTAGGTTTATATATGTTTTAGCTTCATAAAAATAAACATTGCTTATAAATTGTGTATCCTAAGCAATACTCTTTGGGTTTTTTTTTTTATGTCTCCAAGAGTATGCCCATAGAGTCTAAAATAGGATGTCAAATTCCATAGTTCTGTTGTTAGAGGAATTTTTAACCCATCCAATGTGGCTACTTGAAATTGAACTCCAGCCCTCTGTAAGAGCGGCAAGCACAGTTAGCTGCTGATCCTTCTGTCTACTACCCAGATCTCCATCTCGACAGAGTTGATATTTGGATAGTATCCTGCCATAGATTCAGGCAGGCTTAAAAGAAATCTCCCAGAATATCTCCAACACCAAGGACAAGAGGTGTGGAAGTATCCAAGAGAAGAACATCCTCTCTGAATATCCTATGCAGTATACCCGAGTTCTGGAGGCCAATGTTAGATCAGGTATCTCTGGAAACTCCTTAGAACCTCCATGGGTAGCTAGCAAGGCTCAAACAGACAATTCAAAGGGATATTCCATCAGAGGCTGGACTTGGTTCCTGGGACTACCTCCTCATCACCAGTCCTCAACTATATCCTTGTGCACTATCTATGAAGGTTTATCTTACCATCCACATGTATGGGCATCTAGTCTACTTTAAATTTACTCTGAAGTTTTAAATCAGCTAATTGTATGCAATTGTCTTGAATTTGAAGAGATACTGCTGTTTTATATGTCAGCCTCAGCTAACGATATAAAACAGGCTTCTAAGTTTCTCACTGTTTTTGTGAAACAAACGCTTAACTATGAAAGCACATTTTATTCTCCATAATTATACAGTATAAGAAGAAATTATCTGCCTGTCAATCCACAAAAATTAATGTACCCAGTAAATGGAAAACACACTGCCAATAGGCTGTGGGAAGAGTCCCATAGCTGTTTGAGGAAGAATTGTAGTAGCACATGAGAAAATTACAGACAGAAGCACACAGTATTCATAGTCTGTGACCCCATAGTCCAGGCCTAGTGGGGCTCCCTATCAGAGAATTATTCACTGGCTGGTCAACTTGTTAATCTGCTGTATATTACCATGGCTTCTGGAAAGGTAAAAAATGGTGAAGCATTCTGTCCATAGAGCCAGAAAGAGTACAGGCCAAAAGACTCATGAACAGACCCTGGGGGGACTAGGATGATCTTTGCAGATATCCCATGATGGCTTTGAGCCCATCATCTATGTCACTGAGTGAGAGATTGAGACATGTGCAAGGCTTCCCTCTTGCATGTTCCGCACCATTGGGTGGAGTCATGGAGTGTGCCTGGTCTAAGAGCACCCAGCAATACCTGAGTCAAACTCTCCCTTCGAATCTGCTGGCAATGCCAGCCAGATAATCAGATCCTCAAGGCAGAACAAGCTTTACTCCCTCCTATGAACCTTCATAGCTCCCCAACATTCTAACTAATACCCATTCTCAGATGGCAGCTCCCAATACTTAGAAACAATTTCTACCCATTACACCCAGTGGTCATACCTGGCAGGGAACTTGCTAGCACTGTCTACCAGGAAACACACATCTACCACATGCTACTAAGATGCAGTGAAGGCAAAAGAAACCAAGGACCAGGAAATGCACCCAACAAAGACAAGACCATAAATTAACATCTAGAATTATACTAATCCCAAACTCCAGAGCATAAGAGATGATTGTGCTCAATAAAGAACACTTGCTGCTCTTCCAGAGGAGCCTAATTCAATAACCAGAACCCACATGGTGGCTCACGATTGCCTATAATTTCAATTCCACGGGATCCTAGGCCTCTGGCCTCAAGAATCCACACACAGATACACTCACCCATAATAAAAGATAATAAAATTAAATCTTAAAAAAAGAACACAATCCCCAGGTTGTCAATATACAAGCACAAACACATAATCAATAATAGTCAGAAAAATATGCCACCTCTAGAGCCCAGCAACCCCATGACAGTAAGCTCTGAGAAATTCCAGGTAGCTGAAGCAAAAGACAAGAACTTCAAAATAACTATTATCAATATGATCAAAAGCTGGAAAGAGGATATGAATAAATGTATTAACAAACCATATGAAAACACAAACAGTGAAAGTAAATGAAGAAAACTGTTCAAGTCATGAAAGTGGAAACAAAATCAATAAAGACAATCAAACTGAGTGAAAATTAAAAATGAAAACTTTATTAACTCGAACAGGACCATCAGAAGCAAGCCTTACCAAAAGAATACATAAAAATGGACAAGAGAATCTCAGGATTGAAGACAAGATAAAAAGAAATGGATACCCTGGTCAAAGAAAATGCTAAATCTAAAAAAATCCAGGCACAATACAACCAGTACATCTGGGACACAATTAAAAGTCCAAACCTAAATTTAATAGGAAGAGAGGAAGGAGCAGAAGCCAAGGTCAATGGAACAGAAAATATTTTCATATAAGTAATAGAGAAAATTTTTCCCAACCTGAAGAAGGAGATGCAAAACAGAACACCAAAATACAGGACCAGCAAAGAAAGTTCTCGCAAATAATAATCAAAACACTAAATATACAGAATTGATGTGGGATGGTCTATATGTCAAATGTGTTGCTGATTGGTCAATGAATAAATCACTGATTGGCAGTGGCTAGGCAGGAAGTATAGGTGGGACGAAGAAAAGAGAAGAGAGAGGACAAGAAGCTGGGTGGGGGAGACACTGCCAGCCGCCATCAGGATAAGAAAGATGTAAAGTACCGGTAAGCCACAAGCCACGTGGCAAGGTATAGATTAATAGAAATGTATTAATTTAAGCTGTAAGAACAGTTAGCAAGAAGCCTGCCACGGCCATACAGTTTGAAACCAATATAAGTCTCTGTGTTTATTTGATCGGGTTTGAGCGGCTTGGGACTGGCAGGTGAGAGAGATTTGCCCTGACTGTGGGCCAGGCAGAAAAACTTTAGCAACAAATGGCGTCCAACGTGATGGCAAGAGTTTCCACCTAAAACCTGAGAAAAAAGATTCTAAAACGGAGCTAAAAACAGCTTCCTAATTGTCTCTCTCAAATGAGCGGCAGCTGCCGGTTTGAGCTACTGGCGGGTTCCTAGCGTGTGCGCTCGACCTACAGTATGGCGGGAATGAGGCCTCTGCAAGTGGCACATTAAGCTACATTGTGGATTTAGCCTTTGCTAGTACAAAACAAAAAAAGAGGTTTCTGGGCTACATGCTGCTTGGATAAAAGCATAGACCCACGATGGCTCCCAGAGCTGGTGGTAAAGTACCACGCCCTGTTGGAAGCTGCGGTGGGCGGAGCCAGCAGCCACAGCTGCTGTAGCTTAAAGCAATAGATTCACAATAAGACAGATTCAGATGTAATAGTTTAAAATGTGTGTAAAATATACGTAGGCTTGAAAGAGACAAAAAAAAAGATGATATATACAGTATAGAAACAAATACATGGTTTTAAAAAATAAAGTCTTTAAAGAGACAGTAAAATTAATATAAAAAATAAGCCACGTAGAGATGACTATTACACAGAGAGTCTGGATTGTGTTGTCTTTGGGATTCTTAACTACAGAGAGATATTTGATTGTAAAGAAAGCTGAGTTAAACCAGTATGTATATTTTAAAGATACTTTGACTTCAAAATTTAGATGTAAGGATATGTTGCTTTGGAAAAGAGTCTCTTTTGTTTCCACAGAAAGCAAGAGGCTATGGATTTGTTCCAGATTAAGACACATCAGGTTTGACCAGCCAAGACCACCTGAAAGGTCTCCGATGACACCATGGCCCAGATGATCCAACATCCAGAACCGTTTCAAGGCAACTGGCTCAGATGATACAGCCTCACGGACTACTCCATGATCCTAAAATTTTCTTTGTTTCCCCAGAAGATACAGCGCCCCCCTCCAGCAGGAAGTAGTAAGAGAAGCTACGCCCAAATTCCCAAATATACCAAGCTGACTTTGGAGATATGTAAAGGTTAAAACCTTCCTTTTTAAGAAAAAAAAAGGGGAAGTGATGTGGGATGGTCTATATGTCAAATGTGTTGCTGATTGGTCAATGAATAAATCACTGATTGGCAGTGGCTAGGCAGGAAGTATAGGTGGGACGAAGAAAAGAGAAGAGAGAGGACAAGAAGCTGGGTGGGGGAGACACTGCCAGCCGCCATCAGGATAAGAAAGATGTAAAGTACCGGTAAGCCACAAGCCACGTGGCAAGGTATAGATTAATAGAAATGTATTAATTTAAGCTGTAAGAACAGTTAGCAAGAAGCCTGCCACGGCCATACAGTTTGAAACCAATATAAGTCTCTGTGTTTATTTGATCGGGTTTGAGCGGCTTGGGACTGGCAGGTGAGAGAGATTTGCCCTGACTGTGGGCCAGGCAGGAAAACTCTAGCAACACAGAATGAAAAAGAATTTTAAAAGCTGCAAGGGAAAAAAGACCAAGTGACACAGAAAAGACATTCTTATTAAAGTAACACTCAACAACTCAGTGGATACTCTAAAAGCCTCAAGGGCTTAGACAGATGTTCTACAAACTCTAAGAGACCACAGATATAAGCTGTACCAAACAAAACTTTCCATCACAATACATATAGAATGAAAAATATTCCATAATAAAACCAAATTTAAGATATATCTATCTATAAGTCCAGCTCTGCTGAAGGCACTAGTACTAAACCTCAAGAGAATAACAACACCCCCCAAAAAACCATGAGAAATAAATAATCTCAGACCAGCAAATCAAAAGGGAGAGTACCCACACTACAACAACAAAGTGACTGGAATCAATAATCACCATTTCTTAAAAACTGTCAACATTAATCTCAGTTTCCCAACAAAAGCATGGAGACTATGCAACTATCCTTCTGCTGCATCTGAAAAATACACATTAATATCAAGCATAGAAATCACCTCAACGTAAAAGGATGGAAAAATGTATTCCAAGCAAATGGAGCCATTTAATATCTGACAAAATAAACTTCAAGCCAAAACTTATCTAAAGATCTAGGGAAGGACATTATATACTCAACTGTACTGGCTGGTTTTTGTGTGTCATCTTGGCACAACCCAGAGTCATTTGAAACAATTATCTAAGTAGTTCCAGTATAATAAAAACTCGAGAGTTTATTATTTTCTGATAAATCCAAGGAAAGTGGAGAGTCAATTGGTTGACCCTCTCTCCACATTTTTCAAAACCCACCAGCCCCAGAAACCCCCCAGAAATCTTCTCTCCAATCTTCTTGTTCTTTTAGCAGACTCCTAAGTCCTCCAAGAACTCTATGGCTAATCCCAGTCAACCTATTGCTGACTCTGTTCTTTAATTTAAGGTGGCTTTATTGGTACAGTGTCTAGTCTTCAACCTCATCAGAGATTCAAAAAGAATATAATATTAGCTGATTAAACAGGAAGTACAGAGCATATAACTTCCAAACTATAGAAACAACACAGATATCTGGCTGCTAGGACAGTCATCCAATGATCCTCTGCAATGTTATATATCGCATCTTGATGACTCCAAAGTTTTGTACCTAATTTACTTTCTATCATAACTTGTATGACCAACCTAGAAATATCTTTTTAGACCTTAAAACAACAGAGAGGGAGAACAAGGAATAGGAGACCATGGTAAATGAAGACCACATAAGAATAGGAAGAAGCAAAGTGCTAGAGAGGCCCACAGAAATTCACAAAGATACCCACACAACAGACTGTTGGCAATGGTCGAGATACAGCCCGAACTGACCTACTCTGGTGATGGGATGGCCAAACACCCTAATTGTCGTGCTAGAAACCTCATCCAACTACTGAGGGATCTGGATGCAGAGATCCATGGCTAGGCCCCGGGTGGATCTCTGGGAGTCCAATTATCGAGAATTAGGAGGGTTTATATGATCGAGAATTGTTGAGACCAAGGTTGGATAAAGCACAGGGACAAATAGCCAAACGAATGGAAACACATGAACTATGAGCCAATGGCTGAGGGGTCATCAACTGGATCAGGCCCTCTGAATGGGTGAGACAGTTGATTGGCTTGATCTGTTTGGGAGGCATCCAGGCAGTGGGACCAGGTCCTGTGCTCATTGCATGAGTCGGCTGTTTGAAACCTGGGGCCTATGCAGGATCGCTTGGCTCTGCCTGGGAGGAGAGGACTGGACCTGCCTGGACTGAGTCTACCAGGTTGATCTCAGTCCTCAGGGGAGGCTTTGCCCTGGAGGAGGTGTGAATGGGGGTGGACTGGGGGGAAGGTGAGGGGGGCGGGAGGGGGGAGAACAAGAGAATCCGTCGCTAATATGTAGAACTGAATTGTATTTCAAAATAAAAATTAAAAAAAAAACATTTTCTTAGATAAACAACTTAAGCTCAAAATTACACACTTTACATCTTTTTTGAGTTTCTTTCTGAATTTGATAACAAGGAAAACTGTAACTAAAACTATCTAGTCTTGTAACCCCATCAGAGACCCAAGAAGAACATAATATTATCTGAGTAAACAGTAAGTACAGAACAAGCAACTTCCCAAACTATAGAAATGACAGAGATATCTGGCTACCTGGACAGTCACCCAAGTTTCCTCTGCAAGACTGGGGCATCCATCTTTGGTCTACAGGCCAAGAATATCTGACAAACTTTTCTGTGAAGAAGGAATTTTGCCAGACTGTCCTTCCTTGCTTTAGCAAAGTTTGACATTTGCCTTCTTTTGTGTCCTCCTTTTCTAATTTGGACAACATACTGTCAGCAGTTGAGGCAAGGACAGTTTCTTGTTCAGTGGCAAAATTTGCCACAATGAAAGCAAACTCTACCTGGAGGTGCTTCAATACCCACCATCCTCTTTTGAAGTAGATTTGTGCTGCCAGGAGTAGATGTATCTCACTGTCATGAAAAGCCTTATGTTATGAAAACATGAAAATGCCATATTCTGTAGGTCTCTGAAGTGTTTGAAGATCATCTATCTATTTAATATATGTCTCTGTTGACCTTGAACACATACCTAACATAACTATAAGTTTGATTGTTATACATGACTAAATACTAATCTGCATTTCCTCTTATCCTAGATAGCTTTTAAGGAATAGAACTTTGATTACATTTTTATTTTTTTCTTCATCTTTTTTTCTTTTTCTTATTAAGAAATTTTCTGTTCATTTTACATTCCAACCACAAATACCCCTCTCCTCCCTCCTCTCACCTGCCCCCTCAGATTTCTCACCCACCCCAACCATCATTGCCACCTCCTTCAAGGCAAGGACTCCCATGGGGATTCAGCAGATCCTGGTACTTTCAGTTGAGGCAGGTCCAAGCCCATACTCCTGAACCAGGATGTGTAAAGTGTCCCACCGTAGGTACTAGGATCTAAAAGGCCTATGCATGCACCAGGGATGGATCCTGATCCCACTGACAGGGGCTGCTTAAATAGGTCAAGCTAAACAACTGTCTCACCCATGCAGAGGGCCTAGTCAAGTCCCATGGAAGCTCCACAGCTATTGGTCCACAGTTCATGGGGTCCCACTAGTTTGGTTTGGTTGTCTCTGTGGGTTTCCCCATCATTATCTTGATGTCCCTTACTCATAGAATCCCTCTTCACTCTCTTCAACTGGACTCCTGTAGCTCAGCCTGTTGTTAAACTGTGGGTCTCTGCCTCTGCTCCCCTCAATTACCTGATGGAGACTCTATGATGACAGTTAGGGTATTCACCATTTTGATTACTGGAGTAGTTCAATTCGGACACCCTCTCCACTACTGCTTACAGTCTAAGGTGGTGGGTCATCCTTGTGGTTTCCTGGAACTTCCCTAGCTCCCTGTTTCTCCCTGTTCCCTTGATGTCTTCGTCCATCATGGTATTTCTTTCCATGGTTTCCCACTCTGTCCCTGTTCCAGTTTGACCATCCCATTACCTCATGTTCTCATCCACAATCCCCTATCCTCCATTGACCCCCTCACCCCCAGTTTGCTCATGGAGTTCTCATCAATTTCTTCTTCCCAAGGGTGATTCATTCATTTCCTCTTTGGTTCTTTCTTGTTAGCTAGCTTCTCTGAAGTTGTGGGTTGTAGTTTGGTTACCCTTTGCTTTACAACTAGTATCCTCTTAGGAGTAAGTACATACCATGTTTGTCCTTCTGAGTCTGGGTTACCTCACTCAGGATGATATTTTCTAGTTCTATCCATTTGCCTGCACATTTCATGATGTCATTGTTTTTTACTGCTGAGTAGTACTCCATTGTGTATATGTGCCACATTTTCTTTATCCATTTTTCAGTTGAGGGGCATCTAGGTTGTTTCCAGGTTCTGGCTATTATGAATAATGCTGCTATAAACATAGTTGAGCATGTGTCCCTGTGGTATAATTAAACATTCCTTAGGTATATGCCCAAGAGTGGTATATCTGGGTCTTGAGGTAGATTGATTCCCAAATTTCTGAAAAAATGCCATACTGATTTTCAAAGGGGCTGTACAAGTTTGCACTCCCATCAACAGTGGAGTTTCCCCCTTACTCTGCATCCTCTCAACACAAGCTGTCTTCAGTGTTTTTGATCATAGCCATTCTGACAGGTGTAAGATAGTATCTCAGAGTCATTTTTATTTGCATTGCCTTGATGACTAAGGATGTTGAGCAATCCCTTAATGTCTTTCGGCTATTTAAGATTCTTGTGTTGAGGATTCTCAGTTTAGCTCTGTACCCCGTTTTTTAACTGGACTGTTCAGTATTTTGATGTCTAGCTTGTTGAATTATTTATATATTTTGGAGATCAGCCCTCTTTCAGACATGAGATTGGTGACGATTTTCTCCATTATGTAGGATGCCTTTTTGTGTTATTAACTGTGTCCTTTGCCTTACAAAAGCATCTCAGTTTCAGGATGTCCCATTTATTAATTGTTTCTCTCAGTGTCTGTGCTACTGGTGTTGTATTTAGTAAGTGGTCTCCTGTGCCAATGAGTGTTCAAGACTATTTCCCACTTTCTCTTCTATCAGGTTCAGTGTAACTGGATTTATGTTTGCAGCTAGAGTTTTCCTGCCTGGCCCATGGTCAGGACAAATCTCTCTCACCGCCAGTCCTGCAGCAGCTCAGACCCAACCAATAAACACACAGAGACTTATATTGCTTACAAACTGTATGGCCACCGCAGGCTTCTTGTTATCTAGTTCTTATATCTTAAATTAACCCATTTATATTAATCTATGCCTTGTCACGTGGCTTGTGGCTCACCGGCATCTTCATGTTGCTGGTCATGGTGGCGGCTGGCAGCATCTCCTTGACTCAGCCTTCCACTTCCCAGCATTCTCCTCTCTCATTGTCCCATCTATACTTCCTACCTGGCTTCTGGCCAATCAGTGTTTCATTTATTAACCAGTCAGAGCAACACATTTGACATTCAGAACATCCCAAAGCATATGTTGAGGTCTTTGATCCACTTGGACTTGAGTTTTGTGCATGTCCATAGATATGGATCTATTTGCAATCTTCTACATGTTGACATCCAGTTATGCCAGCACCATTTGTTGAAGATGCTTTCTTTTTTCTTTTTCTTAAATTTTTTTAACTTTTTTAGTTTTTTATTAAAAGATTTTCTATTCATTTTACATACCAACCACAGATTCCACTGTCATCCCTCTTCCCAACCCCCAGCCCTCTCCCCAACCCACCACCCATTCCCACCTTCTCCAAGGCAAGGTCTCCCCTGGGGAGTCAACAGAGCCTGGTATATTCAGTTGAGGCAGGTCCAAGACCCTCCTCCCTGCACCAAGGCTGTGCAAAGTGTCTCATCATAGGCATTAGGCTCCAAAAAGCCAGCTCATGCCCTAGGGACAGGTCCCGATCTCACTGCTTGAGTGCCCCTTAAAAAGTTCAAGCTAAACAACTGTCTCACTTACCCAGAGGGCCTGGTCCAGTACCATGGGGGCTCCTCAGCTACTGGTCCACAGTTCACGTGTTTCCCCTAGTTTCACTAGTTGTCGTTGTACTTTTTCCCATTCAATTGTACAGTTTTGTCTTCTTTGTCAAAAACCAGGTGTTCATAGGTGTGCAGATTAATGTCAGGGTCTTCAGTTCTTTTACAGTGATCCACATGTTGATTTTTATGCCAGTATCAAGCTATTCTTATTACTATAGCTCGATAGTAGAGCTTGAGGTCAGGGAAGGTGATGCCTTCAGAGGTTGCTTTATTTTACAGGATTGTTTCAGCTATCCTGGGTTTTTTGTTTTTCCATATGAAGTTGAATATTGTTCTTTCCAGGTTGTTCTTTCCAGGTCTGTGAAGAATTGTGTTGGGATGTTGATAGGCATTTCATTGTATCTATAGATTGTTTTTTGAATGGTTGCCATTTTAACTGTTAATTCTACCTATTGATGAGCATGGGAGATCTTTCAATTTTCTGATATCCCCTTCAATTTCTTTCTTCAGAGACTTAAATTATTGTCATACAGGTCTTTCACTTGCTTAGTTAGAGTTACCCCCAAGGTATTTTATATTATTTGTGGCTATTGTAATGGGTGATGTTTCTCTGATTTCCTTCTCAGCCCATTTATCATTTGTATATAGGAGGGCTACTAATTTTTTTTAGTTAATCTTGTATCCTGCCACATTACTGAAGGTGTTTATCAGCTGTAGGAGTTCCCTGGTAGAATTTTTCAGGTCACTTATGTATACTATCATATCATCTGGAAATGGGGAAAGTTTGACTTCTTCATTTTGATTTATATCCTCTTGATCTCCTTTTGTTGTCTTATCACTCTAGCTATGACGTGGAGTACTATATTGAATAAATATGGAGAGAACAGACAGCCTTGCCTTGTTCCTGTTTTTAGTGGAATTGCTTTGAGTTTCTCTCCTGGCTGTTGGCTTGCTGTAAATTTTATTTATTATGTTTAGGTATGATCCTTTTATTCCTCTTCTCTCCAAGACCTCTTTCATGAAGGGGTGTCAGATTTTGTCAAAGGCTTTTTCAGCATCTAGTGAAATGATCATGTGGTTTTTTTTTTCTTTCATTGTGTTTGTATGGTGTATTACATTGACAAATTTTTATATGTTGAAACATCCTTGCATCTCTGGGATGAAGCCTACTTGGTCATGGTGGATAATGTTTTTGATGTGTTCTTGGATTCGGTTTGCCAATATTTTATTGAGTTTTTTTTTTTTTTCAGTTTACCCATATTGCCTTTTATTTTTTTATTTTTTTTTATGTTACAATACAATTCATTCTACATATCAGCCATGGATTTCCTTGTTCTCCCCCCTCCCGCCCCCCTCCCCTTCCCCCCCAGCCCACCCTCTATTCCCACCTCCTTCAGGGCAAAGCCTCCCCCGAGGACTGAGATCAACCTGGTAGACTCAGTCCAGGTAGGTCCAGTCCCCTCCTCCCAGGCCGAGCCAAGCGACCCTGCATAAGCCCCAGGTTTCAAACAGCCAACTCATGCAATGAGCACAGGACCCGGTCCCACTGCCTGAATGCCTCCCAAACAAATCAAGCCAATCAACTGTCTCACCCACTCAGAGGCCTGATCCATTTGGGGGCCCCTCAGCCATTGGTTCATAGTTCATGTGTTTCCATTCGTTTGGCTATTTGTCCCTGTGCTTTATCCAACCTTGGTCTCAACAATTCTCGCTCATATAAACCCTCCTCTTTCTCGCCAATTGGACTCCCGGAGCTCCGCCGGGGCCTACCCATGGATCTCTGCATCCAGATTCCTCAGGCATTGGATGGGGTTTCTAGCAGGACAATTAGGGTGCTTGGCCATCCCATCACCAGAGTAGGTCAGTTCGGGCTGTCTCTCGACCATTGCCAGCAGTCTATTGTGGGGGTATCTTTGTGGATTTTTGTGGGCCTCTCTAGCACTTTACTTCTTCCTATTCTCATGTGGTCTTCATTTACCATGGTCTCCTATTCCTTGTTCTCCCTCTCTGTTGTTGATCCAGCTGGGATCTCCTGCTCCCCCAAGCTCTCTTTCCGTTGACCCTCGCCCTTCATTTCCCCCACTCATGTCCAGGCTGTTCATGTAGATCTCATCCATTTCTCAGTCATTGGGTGATCCTCGTGTCTTTCTTGGGGTCCTGTTTTCCAGGTAGCCTCCCTGGTGATGTGAGTAGCAGTCCAGTCATCCTTGTTCCACATCTAGTATCCTCCTATGAGTGAGTACATACCATGTTTGTCTTTCTGAGTCTGGGTTACCTCACTCAGGATGATTTTTTCTAGATCCATCATCCATTTGCCTGCAAACCTCATGATGTCATTGTTTTTCTCTGCTGAGTAGTATTCCATTGTGTATATGTACCACATTTTATTTATTCATTCTTCAGTTGAAGGGCATCTAGGTTGTTTCCAGATTCTGGCTATTACAAACAATGCTGATATGAACATAGCTGAGCAAGTGCTCCTGTGGTATGATTGAGCATTCCTTGGGTATATGCTCAAGAGTGGTATAGCTGGATCTTGGGGAAGATGGATTCCCAATTTTCTTTTTTTTTTTTTTAAATCATGGAATTAGCTGTTGTGCTTTTTTTTTTTGTAAAGATTTTATTTATTAATTATGTATACAGTGTTCCGTCTGCATGTGTCTTTGCAGGCCAGAAGAGGGCACCAGATCTCATTACAGGTGGTTGTGAGACACCATGTGGTTGCTGGGAATCGAACTCAGGACCTCTGGAAGAGCAGTCAGTGCTGTTAACCTCTGAGCCATCTCTCCAGCCCGATTCCCAATTTTCTAAGAAAGTGCCATATTGATTTCCAATATTGCATTCCCACCAGCAGTGGAGGCGAGTTCCCCTAGCTACACATCCTCTCCAGCATAAGGTGTCTTCAGTGTTTTTTTTTTTTCTTCACTTTTTTTTTTTATTAATTTATTTTGCAATACAATTCAGTTCTACATAGCCACGGATTCCCTTGTTCTCCCCCCTCCCGTCCCCCTCACCTTCCCCCCAACCCCCCCCCCCCCATTCCCATCTCCTCCAGGGCAAAGCCTTCCCCACAGACTGAGGTCAACCTGGTAGACTCAGTCCAGGTAGGTCTAGTCCCCTCCTCCCAGGCCGAGCCAAACAATCCTGCATAGGCCCCAGGTTTCAAACAGCCAACTCATGCAATGAGCACAAGATCTGGTCCCACTGCCTGGGTGCCTCCCAAACAGATCAAGCCAATCAACTGTCTCATCCATTCAGAGGGCCTGATCCAGTGGGGACCCCTCAGCCATTGGTTCATAGTTCATGTGTTTCCATTCATTTGGCTATTTGTCCCTGTGCTTTATCCAACCTTGGTCTCAACAATTCTCGCTAATTGGACTCCCAGAGATCCACCCGGGGCCTAGTCATGGATCTCTGCATCCAGATCCCTCAGTAGTTGGATGAGGTTTCTAGCACAACAATTAAGGTGTTTGGCCATCCCATCACCAGAGTAGGTCAGTTTGGGCTATCTCTCGACCACTGCCACCAGTCTGTTGTGTGGGTATCTTTGTGGATTTCTGTGGGCCTCTCTAGCACTTTGCTTCTTCCTATTCTCATGTGATCTTTATTTACCATGGTCTCCTATTCCTTGTTCTCCCTCTCTGTTGTTGATCCAGCTGGGATCTCCCGCTCCCTCAAGCTCTCTTTCCCTCAACCCTCGCCTTTCATTATCCCCACTCATGTCCAGGCTGTTCATGTAGATCTCATTCCATTTCTCTGTCATTGGGTGATCCCTGTGTCTTTCTTGGGGTCCTGTTTTCCAGGTAGCCTCCCTGGTGATGTGAGTAGCAGACAAGTCATCTTTGTTTCATGTCTAGTATCCTGCTATGAGTGAGTACATACCATGTTTGTCTTTCTGAGTCTGGGTTACCTCACTCAGGATGATTTTTTCTAGATCCATCCATTTGTCTGCAAACCTCATGATGCCATTGTTTTTCTCTGCTGAGTAGTATTCCATTGTGTATATGTACCACATTTTGTTTATCCATTCTTCAGTTGAAGAGCATCTGGGTTGTTTCCATGTTCTGGCTATTACAAACAATGCTGATATGAACATAACTGAACAAGTGCTCTTATGGTGTGGTTGAGCATTTCTTGGGTATATGCCCAAGAGTGGTATAGCTGGATCTTGGGGGAGATTGATTCCCAATTTTCTAAGAAAGCGCCATATTGATTTCCAAAGTGGTTGTACAAGCTTGCATTCCCACCAGCAGTGGAGGAGAGTTCCCCTAGCTCCACATCCTCTCCAGCATAAGGTGTCTTCAGTGTTTTTGATCTTAGCCATTCTGACAGGCGTAAGGTGGTATCTCAGAGTTGTTTTGATTTGCATTTCCCTGATGATTAGGAATGTTGAGCAGTTCCTTAAATGTCTTTCGGCCATTTGAGTTTCCTCTGTTGAGAATTCTCTGTTTAGTTCTATAGCCCATTTCTTAATTGGACTGTTGGGCATTTTGATGTCTAATTTCTTGAGTTCCTTATATATTCTGGATATCAGTCCTCTGTCAGATGTGGGGTTGGTGAAGATCTTTTCCCATTCTGTAGGCTGTCGCTTTGCCTTGTTGACCGTATCCTTTGCTCTACAAAAGCTTCTCAGTTTCAAGAGGTCCCATTGATTGATTGTTTCTCTCAGAGTCTGTGCTACTGGTGTTCTATTTAGGAAGTAGTCTCCTATGCCAATGCGTTCAAGACTACTTCCTACTTTCTCTTCTAGCAGGTTCAGAGTAGCTGGATTTATGTTGAGGTCCTTGATCCACTTGGACTTAAGTTTTGTGCACGGTGATAGATATGGATCTATTTGCAGCCTTCTACATGTTGATATCCAGTTTTGCCAGCACCATTTGTTGAAGATGCTTTCTTTTTTCCATTGTGCACTTTTGGCTTCTTTGTCAAAAATTATATGTTCATAGGTGTGCGGATTAATGTCAGGGTCTTCAATTCGATTCCATTGGTCCACATGTCGGTTTTTATGCCAGTACCAAGCTGTTTTTATTACTGTAGCTCTATAGTAGAGCTTGAAGTCAGGGATCGTGATGCCTCCAGAAGTTGTGTTATTGTACAGGATTCCTTTGGCTATCCTGGGTTTTTTGTTTTTCCATATGAAGTTGAGTATTATTTTTTCCAGGTCTGTGAAGAATTGTGTTGGTATTTTGATGGGGATTGCATTGAATCTGTAGATTGCTTTTGGTAAGATTGCCATTTTTACTATGTTAGTCCTGCCTATCCATGAGCATGGGAGATCTTTCCATTTTCTGACATCTTCTTCACTTTCTTTTTTCAGGGACTTAAAGTTCTTGTCATATAGGTCCTTCACTTGCTTGGTTAGTGTTACCCCAAGGTATTTTATGTCATTTGTGGCTATAGTAAAGGGTGATGTATCTCTGATTTCCTTCTCTGCTTCTTTGTCCATTGTATATAGGAGGGCTACTGATTTTTTTGAGTTGATCTTGTATCCTGCTATGTTGCTGAAGGTGTTTATAAGCTGTATCAGTTCCTTGGTGGAATCTTTGGGGTCGCTCAAGTATACTATCATGTCATCTGCAAATAGGGAAAGCTTGACTTCTTCCTTTCCAATTTGTATCCCCTTAATCTCCTTATGTTGTCTTATTGCTCTGGCTAGAACTTCAAGTACTATATTGAATAAGTATGGGGAGAGTGGACAGCCTTGCCTCGTTCCTGATTTTAGTGGAATTGCTTTGAGTTTCTCTCCATTTAATTTGATGTTGGCTGTTGGCTTGCTGTAAATTGCCTTTATTATGTTTAGGTATGTTCCCTGTATTCCTGATCGCTCTAATACCTTTATCATGAAGGGGTGTTGGATTTTGTCAAATGCCTTTTCTGCATCCAGTGAGATGATCATATGGTTTTTTTCTTTGAGTTTGTTTATATGGTGTATTACATTGACGGACTTTCGTATGTTGAACCACCCTTGCATCCCTGGAATGAATCCTACTTGATCATGGTGGATAATTGTTTTGATGTGTTCTTGGAGTCTGTTTGCCAGTATTTTATTGAGTATTTTTGCATCAATGTTCATGAGGGAGATCGGTCTGTAGTACTCTTTCTTTGTTGTATCCTTGTTTGGTTTAGGAATTAGGATAATTATAGCCTCGTAGAAGGAGTTTGGTAATGTTCCTTCTGTTTCTATTGTGTGGAACAATTTAGAGAGTATTGGTATTAACTCTTCTTTGAAGATCTGGTAGAATTCTGCGCTGAAACCATCTGGTCCTGGGCTTTTTTTGGTTGGGAGACTTTTAATGACTGTTTCTATTTCATTAGGGGTTATTGGACTATTTAAATAGTTTATCTGGTCTTGATTTAACTTAGGTATGTGGTACCTATCCAGAAAGTTATCCATTTCTTTTAGGTTTTCCAGTTTTGTCGAATAGAGGTTTTTGAAGTATGACCTGATGATTCTCTGGATTTCCTCAATGTCTGTTGTTATGTCCCCCTTTTCATTTCTGATTTTGTTGATTTGGATGCTCTCTCTCTGTCTTTTGGTTAGTTTGGATAAGGGCTTGTCTATCTTGTTGATTTTCTCAAAGAACCAACTCTTTGTTTCATTAATTTTTTGTATTGTTCTCTTTGTTTCTATTTTATTGATTTCAGCTCTCACTTTGATAATTTCCTGGCGTCTATTTTTCCTGGGAGACTGTGCTTCTTCTTGTTCTAGAGCTTTCAGGTATGCTGTTAAGTCTCTAGTGTGAGATTTCTCCAACTTATTTATGTGGGCATTTAGTGCTATGAATTTCCCTCTTAGTACTGCTTTCATAGTGTCCCATAAATTTGGATATGTGGTGTCTTCATTTTCATTGATCTCTAGGAAGTCTTTAATTTCTTTCTTTATTTCTTCCTTAACCCATTGGTGATTCAGTTGGGTATTATTCAGTTTCCATGAGTTTGCAGGTTTTCTGTAGTTTTTGTTGTTGTTGAAATCCAACTTTAGACCATGGTGGTCTGATAGAACACAGGAGGTTATTCCAATTGTTTTGTATCTGTTTAGATTTGTTTTGTGGCCAAGTATGTGGTCAATTTTAGAGAAGGTTCCATGGGGTGCTGAGAAGAAGGTATATTCTTTTTTGTTAGGATGGAATGTTCTGTAGACATCGATTAAGTCCATTTGAGTCATGACATCAGTTAAGTCCTTTATTTCTCTGTTAAGTTTCAATTTGGGAGATCTGTCCAGTGGTGAAAGTGGGGTGTTGAGGTCTCCCACTATTAATGTGTGGGGTTTTATATGTGATTTAAGCTTTAGTAATGTTTCTTTTACATATGTGGGTGCCCTTGTGTTTGGGGCATAAATATTCAGAATTGAGACTTCATCTTGGTGGATCTTTCCTGTGATGAGTATGTAATGCCCTTCTTGATCTCTTTTGATTGATTTTAGTTTGAAGTCTATTTTGCTGGATATCAGGATGGCTACACCCGCTTGTTTCTTAAGACCGTTTGATTGGAAAGTCTTTTCCCAGCCTTTTATTTTTAGGTAGTGTCTATCTTTGAATTTGAGATGTGTTTCTTGTATGCAGCAGAAAGATGGGTCCTGCTTTCGTATCCATTCTGTAAGCCTATGTCTTTTTATAGGTGAATTAAGTCCATTGATATTGAGGGAAATTAATGACCAGTGATTGTTCATTCCTGTTATTTTTTGGTGGTGATGTGTGGGTACTTCTATACGTTGGGGTTTACTGCTGTGGCTTTATCTGTTGTCTGTGTTTTCGAGGGTGTATCTGACTTCCTTAGATTGGAATTTTCCTTCTAGTGCTTTCTGTAGGGCTGGGTTTGTGGATAAGTATTGTTTAAATCTGGCTTTGTCATGGAATGTCTTGTTCACTCCATCTATGGTGATTGAAAGTTTTGCTGGGTATATTAGTCTAGGTTGACATCCATGGTCTCTTAGTGTCTGCATTACATCTGTCCAGGTTCTTCTGGCTTTCAAAGTCTCCATTGAGAAATCGGGTGTTATTCTGATGGGTTTGCCTTTATATGTCACTTGGCCTTTTTCCTTTGCTGCTCTTAATATTCTTTCTTTATTCTGTACATTTAATTGTTTAACTATTATGTGGCGGGGGGACTTTTTTGGGGGGTCTAGTCTGTTTGGTGTTCTATAAGCTTCTTGTATCTTCATAGGCATTTCCTTCTTTAAGTTGGGAAAGTTTTCTTCTATGATCTTGTTGAATATATTTTCTGTGCCCTTGAGTTGGTATTCTTCTCCTTCTTCGACCCCTATTATTCTTAGGTTTGGTCTTTTCATGGTGTCCCAAATTTCTTGGACATTTTGGTTCATGACTTTGTTGGCTTTAGTGTTTTCTTTGACTGATGAATGTATTTCTTCTACTGTATCTTCAGCGCTAGAGATCCTCTCTTCCATCTCTTGCATTCTGTTGATTATACTTGCATCTGAAGTTCCCAATCGTTTTCTCAGATTTTCTGTTTCCAGCATTCCCTCTGTTTGTGTCTTCTTCATTTTTTCTATTTCCCTTTTCAGGTCTTGGACTGTTTCCTTCATTTGTTTCATTGATTTTTCTTGATTTTCTCTCAGTATTTTATTGTTTTCTTCCAGGACTTTATTGATTTCTTCTAATTTGTTTGCCCTTTCCTCTAGTTGTTTTACAGCGTTCTTCACATTTTTTTGTCTTTTCCTCTACACAAGCCTCTAGCTTCTTCATGATGTCATTCATAAGGCTGTTTTCTTCTGCTTCTTCCAATTTCTGATGTTCAGGTCTAGGTGTTGGAGGAGGGCTAGGGCCTGGTGATGCTGTATTGCTATTCATTTTGTTGTATATGTTTCTGCCTTGACGTCTGCCCATCTCCTTGTGGTTCGTTCTTGGCCTTATCCGCACACTTGGTTCAGACAGACCAGTGTTCCAAAAGGGAAGTCAGTGTTCCAAAAGGGAAGTCCGGAGCAAGATGGGAGCTGGGGGCCGGCCTCTAAGTCTCAGGAAGAGGCTTGGGGCTCAGGCGGATGGGCGTGGTGGCAGGGCGTGGAGACTGCAGGGTCTGCCAGGGGTCTTGGAGAAGGGGATCCTTCCCGGTGGGGCTAGCAGGGAACCTGCCCGGTGGCCAGAACCTGGGGCCGAGTTGGGCAGGTCTTCCCTGGAGTGGCTGGTGCCCAGGGATGGGGTCTGGGGCAAGGACAGGCACTCACCAGTGTTGTAAAAGGGAAGTCCGGAGCAAGATGGGAGCTGGGGGCCGGCCTCTAAGTCTCAGGAAGAGGCTTGGGGCTCAGGCGGATGGGCGTGGGGGCAGGGCGTGGAGACTGCAGGGTCTGTCAGGGGTCTTGGAGAGGGGATCCTTCCCGGTGGGGCTAGCAGGGAACCTGCCCGGTGGCCAGAACCTGGGGCCGAGTTGGGCAGGTCTTCCCTGGAGTGGCTGGTGCCCAGGGATGGGGTCTGGGGCAAGGAAGGGTACTCACGAGTGTTCCAAAAGGGACGTCCGGAGCAAGATGGGAGCTGGGGGCCGGCCTCTAAGTCTCAGGAAGAGGCTTGGGGCTCAGGCGGATGGGCGTGGGGGCAGGGCGTGGAGACTGCAGGGTCTGCCAGGGGTCTTGGAGAAGGGGATCCTTCCCGGTGGGGCTAGCAGGGAACCTGCCCGGTGGCCAGAACCTGGGCCCGAGTTGGGCAGGTCTCCCCTGGAGTGGCTGGTGCCCAGGGATGGGGTCTGGGGCAAGGAAGGGTACTCACGAGTGTTCCAAAAGGGACGTCCGGATTATTGAGTATTTTTGCATCAATATTCATGAGAGATTGATCTATAATTCTCTGTCTTTGTTGCATCATTTTGTGGTTTGGGTATCAATGTAACTGAAGCCTCAAAATAGGAGTTTGGTAATGTTCTTTCTGTTTCTACTGTATGGAACAATTTAGAAGAGTATTGGTATTAGCTCTTCTTTGAATAACTGGTAGAATTCTGTGTTGAAGCCATCTGATCCTGGGCTTTTTTTAGTTGGGAGATTTTAATGAACATTTCTATTTCCTTATGGGTTATTGGTCTATTTAAATTGTTTATCTGGTCTTGATTTAACTTAGGTATGTGGTATCTATCCAGAAAATTTTCCAGTTATTTTAGATTTTCAAATTTTGTGGGGTACAGGTTTTTGAAGTTTGACCTGTTGATTCTCTGGATTTCCTCATTGTCTGTTGTTATGTCTCCCTTTTCATTTCTGATTTTGTTAATTTGGATGCTTTCTCTCTCTGCCTTTTTGGTTAGTTTGGATAAGTGTTTATCTATTTTGTTGATTTTCTCCAAGAACCTACTTTGTTTCATTGATTTTTTGAATTATTCTCTTTGTTTCTACTTTATTGATTTCAGCCCTTAATTTGATTATTTCCTGTTCCTTCTGGATGACTTTGCTTCTTTTTGTTCTAGAGCTTTCAGGTGTGCACTTAAGTCACTAGTGTGATATTTCTCCAACTTCTTTATGTGGGCATTTAATACTATAAATTTTCCTCTTAGCACCATTTTTTACAGTGTCCCATGAATTTGGCTATGTTGTACATTAATTTTAATTGAATTCTAGGAAATCTTTATTTTTTTCTTTTTTCTTCCTTGACCCTTTGTGATTCAGTTGAGCATTATTCAGTTTCTGTGAGATTATGGACTTTCTGTAGTTTTTGTTGTAGTTGAGATCTAACTTTAAGCCACAGTGGTCTTATAAAATATAGGAGACCATTCCATTTTTTTGTGTGTCTGTTGAGATTTTCTTTGTCATTGAGTATGTGGTCGATTTAGAGTGATCCACAACCAAGCACTGGGATGAACTCCTAGACTTCAGTTAAAGAGAAGGAAGAGAGATCTCAGGAGCAAGTGAAGTCAGGATCATGATGGGGAAAACCACAGAAACAGCTGACCCAAACTGGTGGGAGCTCATGGACAGCTTGGGAATGTGTGTGGGATGGAAAGAGGCCCTCTGAACATGGGTGACAGTTATGTGGCTAGATCTGTTTGGGGAGCCCCTGGCAGTGGGCCAGGACTTTTCCTGGGTTCATGAAATGACTTTCTGGAACACAGTCCCAAGAGCAGGATACCTTGCTCAGCCTTTGTGCAGAGGCAGGAGGGGCTTGGTCCTGCATCAGCTTAGTATGCCAGAATTGGTTGACTCCCCAACAGAGGCCTTACCCTCTCTGAGGAATGGATGGGGTGTGAGATGGGGCACAGTGGGGGTAAGGTGGAAGAAGGAGAGGAAGGTTGAACAGACACTGGTATGTAAAATTAAAAAACTTCTTTTAAAGATAGAAAGAGACAGAGACAGGGAGGGAGGTAAGGATGGAGAGAGGGAACAAGGAAAAAAGGAAGGAAGGAAGGAAGGAAGGAAGGAAGGAAGGAAGGAAGGAAGGAAAGAAGGAAGGAAAGAAGGAAGAAAGAAAGAAAGAAAGAAAGAAAGAAAGAAAGAAAGAAAGATTCAAAAGTTCTTGAAAATTTTAAGATCATGTGAAAAGACAAATTAGTAGTGAGGAGTAAATGGTATAAATTTGGTAAACTAGGTTCAGGTTTTCTTTGCAATTTCTTGCTTTGGTTTATAAATCAGATTTTTATTAAAATATGTGACTTTGTTAATTTATTTTTCCTACAGGAATTCTTTAATACATATGTAACATACTGGGCAAATACAGAATCTAAAACCTTAGCAATAACTGAATTCTAGACCCAGGTACAATGACTTATAAAACAGATAATTTTTCATAGTTTTTACTTTAGCATAATAATTACAATGCCGTCTGTATTTTCCTTGTAAGGATTTTTAATTTAAATTTGTATGTTTTTGAGGATATCATGCATGAGAACTGTATTTACATCATTTGTCCCTTTAGACTTCTCCCCAACTCTTTTCACGGCCCCTATTTCCCTTCAAATTCATGACCTCTTATTTATTGTTGTAACATAAAAAAGGGCTGAATATGTACTTTGTACTTTGTATATATGGATATATTAAATCTACTGATATGTATGTATATATATATATCATATATGCACAATACATTTGTATTGTATTCAAAAATAAAAAAACCCAGCATGTTATTGGCTCAAAACCATCATTGCTGATCAATGGAATCAAATTGAAGGTCCAGACACATCCACACACCTATAGACACTTGATTTTTAGGAAAGAAGTCAGCAACACATATTGGAGAACTTGAATAAATAGTGCTAGTCAAACGGGATGTCTGCATGCAGAACAATGACAATAGATACATACTATAACCTTGCACAAAACTCAACTCCATGTGAATCACCCATCAACATAAAACCACATACACTGAACCGAATAGAAGAGAAAGTGGGGAATAGTCTTGAACTCATAGGCACGAGAAAGGACATTCTGAATAGAACACCAATAACACAGTCACTAAAAACAAGAATTAATAAAGTGAACCTGATGGAATTGAAAAGCTTCTGTTTGGCAAATGACACCATCACTGGGACAAAGTCACAACCTACAGAATGGGAAAAGATTTTTACTAACTACACATACAATAGATGGATAATATTTAAAATACATAAAGAGCTCAAAAATGCACATCAAGAAAACAATTAATGCAGATAAAAATGGAATATAGATCTAAACAGAGAATTCTCAAAAGTGGAAATACAACCTCCACTTCAGGATGCCTTTATCTTGTACACAGCCTTCCTAATCTTCAGTCCCCCAAAGAGCAGGATCACGGAGCTCTGCACAAAGCTTAGTTCACATCACAAAAGTTTGCATAAATGAACCAATTCATCTATCTCTTTTTCCCTGATATTCTCAAAGACAGATTCAAAAAGGCTTTTATGATCTACTCAACTAGGTTAAGACTTTCTAGGATCTGACTATGATTTTAGAGGAAAAGAAAATTGCCTGAGGGGATGCAAGAATCTACATCTCCTGGTCTCCCATCAGGTAACCCTTGTTACTGTAGTGATTTAAATTCAAACACTAGGAAGATGCTTCATAAAAGCCACAGCATGAATGATAGCACAGGTAGTGGCCTCATCCATGGGATTCCTGCTAACTCAGTTAGTAATAATCCTTATTTGAACTATATTTCTAGACACAAGACTCAAATAAATTTTACATGCAGGAAATCTTCACAAGTCTTAATCAGGATTTAGTAAGTTATCTATAATTTTTATGTCTTTCTCCTCATTATTTTACACACTCCTTGGAATCCATTGTAACATACCCCTTATGTTCCTTGTGCTCTCTAAATACAAAACACATCTCAATGTTGTCAGCTGGCTTGCCACATAAATAATATGAAACACACTTTAACCTGTCAGTCCTCTTAATAATTATACCTAGCCTTCTCTTGATCTCATAATCCCTGAAACATTAATTTATCATGGATTTGGCTTACTATAAAATTAAGCAAAACATTAGATTTTAGATCAAGTAAGAAAAGCCTAGTCATGCTTATTTACAAGAACATAGAAAAGAATTGATCGGCCATACAGGCAGACACTCACAGAATACCACAATGGAGAGTGAAAAAAGGCAAGAGATGATGGGGATCCAAACTCCAACAGATACCTATATCCTAGCTCCTGCATCAATAGCTCCAGAAATATTGTGGAATAGGGGTCAGAAAGACAGTGAGAGCCAGAGTACCAGGAAGTGTGCTGTAAAACAATCTCTCCTAGAAATGGCTGCTTAAACAAGACCAGGACAATGAACATGTTGATATGAATGTGGGAAATTTTGAAAGAGTTCCACCTGTAGACAAAGAATTAGGCTCAATGAGGGATGACCTCCCTAACTGATCATCCAAGACAAAGTGGTCAGCTCTTCTGAAGGCTATTCCTGGTTGTCAATTTGTCTGCATTAGGAGTTAACTAAAACCCAAGAAATAAGTGTAGCAACCACCCTGAATCTAGAGGAACAAAACAATATGTGCACACATGCAGAGAGAGAGAGAGAGAGAGAGAGAGAGAGAGAGAGAGAGAGAGAGAGAGAGAGAGAAGTGGTTCAGTCTACAAGGCTGGATGTATCAGCTGGTCTTCAGTATACTTTGGAATCCCAAAAAATATACCAGTGAAGGGATGAACTTGCCAATGACAGTGAGAGCAAGAAGACAAAGAGCAAAGATGACAGAGTTTCCTTCTTCCATGTTCTGTGTATAGGCTGCCACCAGCTAAGTTTTAAAGTGGATTCTCACACCTCAAAATATCTGAGTTTAGGTGGGGCTTCCCACTTCAAATGATTCAATCAAGAAAATTCCCTCACAAGAAAATCAGAGCCTCTTGGGTTTTAGTTAATCAAACATGTTTTTTTCCTTTTTTTGTTTTTGTTTTGTTTTGTTTGAGACAGGGTTTTTCTCTGTAGCTTTGGAGCCTGTCTTGGAACTCACTCTATAGACCTTGATAGCCTCGAACTTATAGAGATCTGCCTGCCTCTGCCTCCTGAATGTTAGGATTAAAGGCATGTGCCACCCCTGTCCTGCTTCCCCATGTATTAAAAAACAAGAAAGAACAGAAAGTTGAGTGGGTAGAGAAAGGGGATGAATCTCAAAGCAATTCCAGTTGAGGTGAATGTGATACAAATGAGTTGGACACATTCTCAAGAAATATTAAGAATTTTTTAATGTTGATATTTGCTAAAATCATAGATTGATATCATTAACTGTTAAATTACAAAAGGAAAAAGGGAGGTTTCTATGTCAATTCTGAAGAAGCAATGTTTCCTTCATGGCTCTTTCTTTCCAGAAGGTTCTGCCTGCTTCCCCATCTCTGGGTACAGGGCTCTTCACCATGCCACCATGATGGACCACGGTCCATTGCTCATACTCAGTCAAAATACAAAACATGAATCTTGAAGAAAAGTTCAATCTGGAAATATCAATTCTACTAAGAAAATTGCAGACATCATCTGGACATGTTTGGGACCTAAATCTATGATGAAGATGCTTTTGGAGACAATGAGAGGCATGGTGATGACCAATGATGGCAATACCATTCTTTGAGAGATTCAAGTCCAGCATCCAACAGCCAATTCCATGATTGAAATTAGAAGGACCCAGGATAAAGAGGTTGGAGATGGAACCACATCAGTAATTATTCTTACAGGAGAAATGCTGTCTGTGGCTGAGCACTTTCTAGAGCAGCAGATGCACCCAACAGTGGTGATCAGTGCTTACTACATGACACTGGATAATATGATCAGCACTCTGAATAAAATCAGTACCCCATTGATGTCAATAACCATGATATAGTGCTGAACATCATCAATAGCTCTATTACTACAAAAGTCATCAGACAATGGTCTTCTTTGTAATGCAATATAGCCCTAGATGCTGTTGAGACTATGCAGTTTGAAGAGAATGCCGTAAAGGAAATTGACATGAAGAAGTATGCAAGAGTGGAAAAAAAATCCCTAGGTCAATATTGAAGACTTGTGTGTCTGACATGGAGTCATGATTAACAAGGATGTGACCCATTCACATATGCACCACTATATCAAGAACCCTAAGTTTGTGCTACTAGATTCTTCTCTGGAATACAAGAAAGGAGAAAGCCTTGTGGTGAAGCCTCAGGGAAGGCGGTGGCCCATGCCTTGACACAAAAATCTAAGGCCATGACTGGTGTGGAACAATGGCCATATAGAGCTGTGGCCCAAGCTTTAGAGGTTCTCCTTTGTACCTTGATCCAGAACTTTGGGGCCAGTACCATGCATTTACTTACCTCCCTTCGGGCCAAGCACACACAGGAGAGTTGTGATTCCTGGGGTAGGAAGGGGGAGACTGGTTCCTCAGGGGACATGAAAGATCTGGGTATA
Source organism: Peromyscus californicus insignis (assembly GCF_007827085.1). Taxonomy (NCBI): domain Eukaryota; kingdom Metazoa; phylum Chordata; class Mammalia; order Rodentia; family Cricetidae; genus Peromyscus; species Peromyscus californicus. Next base: position 83,474,677 of record NW_026294402.1, on the reverse strand, counting down.
TGGGAGCCATTGGCTGTGAATCTACAAATGTACAAAACCACAGTGGAGTCTGTAGTTCTGCTTCTACGGACTGATGACATTGTCTCTGGCAACAAGAAGAAGGGTGATGACTAGAGCTAGCAAAGCAGTGCTCCAGATGCTGGCCAGGAATGAGTGATGAGCAAGGTGACTTCAGTGTTCAGAACTAGCAATTGCCCCATTTCCTGAGCCAGAGTTCCAGGAACACCGTGGACATCTTTGTTTGCAAAGGATCAAGTTGAGGGGCAGCCTGCAGTCTGTCCCATTTCAGTTTCTAAAAAGCACTGACATGTATCTCTTCTCTATTGTAACCTTTCCACTTAGTTTGCTTCCAATAATTAAATCTAAGACAGTTGATAGAAAAAAAAAAGGAAAAACAAAACTAGAAGCATACCCCAAAATATTTAGAAATCGCAAAATGTTGTAGCAAAATTACTCTGTATTTTTTAGACGAGTTCTTATTGCATATCCTAGGAAGGGCTTGAACTAAAAGTCCTCCTTGTAGCAGGAACCTTAAATGGTCTTATTAATAAAATCAAACCTGAGGCCAGTTATTGGGGTGAATGCTGGACGATCAGAGAAGCAGAACAAGCCACAGCTACCTCGGCTCGCCAGTTCCTCAGCTGATCATGTTTCCTCAGATTGGATGCTTCTGAGTCCTTATCCAAATGAATCTCAGCTGAACTGCTTCTTGATAAGCCTGAATGCTTAACCAGCCTAGTTCCTGGTTTTCATGCCTTATATACCTTTCTGCTTTCTGCCATCATTCACTGGGATTAAAGGCTCACTTTCTGGGATTAAAGGCATGAGTTACCATGCTTGGCTGTATCCTTTAACACACAGAGATCCAGGCAGAACTCTGCCTCTAGAATGCTAGGATTAAAGGCGTGTGCCACCCCTGCCTATCATGTATGTTTAATATTGTGGCTGTTCCTTTCTCTGACCCTAGATAAGTTTATTTCAGGGAACACAATACCACACATTTCCCCTTTTTTGTCTAAAATTAAAAAAAGCTTATAACTAATATGAGAAAAACTATATCCAATAAGTATATACAATATATACAGTCAAGAATTACATTAACAATGTCTAGTCCACTAACATTTGACAGATTCAGACAAAAAACTCCATTAATTTATAACAGTGTCCAGTCAGTTAACATTTGACAAATTCAGACAAAAACTTTTCATTATTTATACTATTTACCTCCTGCTTCAGCAGCCCATTCCCTAGCACTCTATAGACTCAAAGTGTGAGCTACCACACCCAGCCATGCACTGACTCAGGAAACCTTGCTGTGGAGGTTTGCTTGTGAACATTGGCCACAAAGTTAATTCAATCTTCCATCCATTGTGAATATTTTCAAGAACTCACCTATTGGAAGCATTACTAAAAACAACAAGGGAGGAAGTGGGTGTGGTCTTTAGAGAGTATATAAAGACACTCCAGGGACCAGCCAGGTTGATTCTTCTCTAGACTAGACAGAGTGTGTTTCCATATCTTCTGGCTCCTAGACTGCTAGATCTATCCCCTCCACACATTGAGGATCACACCCCAGAGCTGAGCTAATATTGTGTCTACACTCAAACCTGCTGAAGCCAAAGACAATTCCTTGGGTGAGTGCACATTTTACAGGTGGAACATCATTGATATTTCCTGATTTTAATTTATTACCAAACTAAGGTTTCTGCTTAAAATTGCTTAAAATTTGGCTATTTATCAAAAGAGATTCTGCTCCCATTTGGTCATCTTTCTTCATAAATATACTGTGAGTTATAGCTATAGATAATTTTAGTTTATACATGTATATATATACACAGTCTGTTTCTGCTCTGATTTTCTACTTTCCAATTTTCTTCTTTCTCTAAATTTTAAAAACATTTTAGAGTGTTTCTAATATATTTCACACATGCAACATGGACATCTTTAAATTAACTGTACACATAATATATAAAAATGAATACTCTGAATGAGTTGAAAATTACTAGTGTTTAGAGATTTGTTCATTACATTTTATTATGTATAAAAGTAAAAATTCATGATTTAGCAAAGGAAAATATTTTAGAATTTTTCTGTTGTAAACTTTAGGAAGATATCACAGTGTGAAGTAATGTGTGGTCATAGTTTACCATCCTGGCTATTACTGCTATTGACTGTTTTACTAGGTTGCAAGTGTACATGTGATTAAACTTAAAAAAGACTAGTCACAATATTCTTTTCATGAAAGTAGATTCTAGTTAAAATCAGGTGCATTTTTTCAATTCTGTGTTCAATTTTCTATCTCTGTGTACTTATTTATTACTTTGAATTTAAGTATCAAATGTACAGAAAAAATTGGGAAGGAGGGCCATCAGGTAAGTTAAGGAAGGCATCATTGGAATCCTCATCTCATTTCTAAACTCATCTTGACAATGAGCATTAGTATTGTATTTGATGTACAGATGACCACCAGCTAAAGTCATTGACTCCATTTGCTTCAGACACCAGAAGCTTAAGTTTTTGGTGGATATTTACCACAATCAAACCAAGATTCTTCATTTGTGTAGATATTCAAAGAGAAGGGCAATGGGCACCACTTGCTGAGATAGCCAAGTCTCCAGCTGTCATGAGAGCCTCATTTATGCCTCAAGGATTCATCCCTTAAACTCAGCCCAGAAATCTATCTTTGGTTAAAAAAAAGTAAAAAAAGTTTTCCCAGAGAGTACACTAATATTTGACTCTATGGGATTTAAGAAACCCTTGGAACCTCTGGGGATGTCTGTGAAGGATTACTTGAAGTAGATTTACTATACTTGGAAAGATCCACACTAAACACTTTTGAGATCACTTATCATTCCATGGGTGGAGGTCTCAAACTGAAGGAAGGAATAAAAACAGGAGCTGAGCAGCAAGTGTTCCTTGCTTTCTGCTTGCTGATTTTGGATGAAATGAGACCAGGTACCTCAAACTTCTGCCTCAATATTTTTCCACAATGGTGGACAATATCCTCGGATTATGAGCCAACATAATTCTTATTCCTGTTAGGTATTTGCATCAGAAAGAAGTCAAATAATTAATATTGCCTTCAAGTGTAAAGGGTGGGCCAGTGGGATGTGAACCACTAAGATGCTAAAATCAGAAATCAAGCAAAGCATTTAATAGAGTCCATGTTAATTACAGAGTGTTTGCTTGGATAGACAACAAAAAATTGTGTGTTTAACCTACCTAGGTCTGTAGTAAAAGGCCAACAAGTGGATGTTAAGTTTGATCAAACCTGTGTATATTTTTTGTTTATAAACACTTGTAGAGCATGTCTCAGACCATAAACCAAGACACTAATTTGAAGGGAGTCTCCAAAAAAGATGCAGGTAGAAGGACTCAGAAGGACATCAGATTAATCTATATTTTTGTCAAGAAGAGTGAGAGAGGAAAGATCAGCAACTGCAATCCTATACCTACCTTGATTATTTTTTGCTGAAAAATGAAGCCTGCTTTGACATACACAGAATTAAATCACAATTTGCATCAGTTTTTGTGCTGTTTCTGGCTTCTCTGGAGTGAAATAATAGCAATTCTGCTTTTCTTCCCTCAGAAAAATGGAGTCAGACATCTCACAAGCCTTCCAGAAAGAACTCACCTGCTTCATCTGCCTGAAATGCCTGACAGACCCAGTAACCATAAGCTGTGGTCACAGCTTCTGTCGAGCCTGCCTCCACCTTTCCTGGGAAGACATCCAACGTCCTGTCCAATGCCCTATGTGTAGGGAACTGTCCAAGAAGGATTTGAGAACCAACATTGTTCTGAAGAATCTGGTGTCCATTGTCAGACAAGCCAGCCTCATGAAGGACCTGAGCTCTGAGGAGCAAAAGTGTGTGACCCACGAGGATACTAAGAGAATCTTCTGTGCTGAGAACAGGATCTTCCTCTGTCAACTCTGCTCTAACTGTCATGGGCACAGAGGACACAGACACTGTGCAATCGAAGTAGCTGCTGAGGATCAAATAGTAAGTGATGCTTCTGAGAGAACTTGCAAGCTGGAGAGGGGTAGGCTTAGGAAACCACAGGAAGATGCTGGTCCTCATTATGACAAAGGCACTGTTTTCAGAATGGTGGCACTTTATTAACATCTAATAAAGAAAGGGTGACTAGAAATGTAAATATGCCTTGACCCATGAGTGTAAAGATCATTTGTATCTTATGATATATTATGCCCTGGTCACTAGAAAATGCAATACTAACTTTATGTCTTTAAAAAGTGTCTATACCCAGAGACTAAATTAGGAAAAGTACATTGGAATCAGGTACAGCCAAGCATCTAATCAAAATTATTAATCACTATACCTGAGCAAAGGGGTATGCTGCATTTTCTATTTCTATGTTCTAAATCTAAAATTCATAGTTACAAGGAGAAAAAAATGAAATAATATTGTGATCCTTCTGCTCTTACTAACATAATTATATTAATTGTCCAAGAGTCTGTCTATCAGTATTATTTTTCAAAGCTGATATTCATTGTGTTTTACAGGAAAGACTCTTGAAGCAAATGGCATCGTTATGGGAGAAGATCCAAGAAAATCAAGAGAATTTAGAGGCAGAGAACAGAATGACAACTCTGTGGTTGGTGAGTATGAGATTCATGCTTAAAATCTGGTTGAAGCAGATATTTTTCAAAATTAGTCATTCAAAATTGGAATATAAGACATGGGATATGATAGTACAAAAATGTGTCCTGCTGGCTTCTAATTCTGTGTGTATAATATATCTCTGCTCATGGAAAGAATGGTCTGGCTGTGGGAGAAGAGTCTGGGAATAATGAGTGAATTGCTGACAGTTCAGGACACTGCATTAGACTACACTATGAATTCTAATTATTGCATGCAGAGTTTCATACCTTTGTGAACATATGAATTGTCAATCAATACCTTTTCTTCAGGCACCTCTGCATCTCTAATATAGGTGAAAATGCTTAGTGTCTGTTTGCCTGTGTAATTAATAAAGAAGAAATAAATGAAACCAAGGCATTTACATTTTCTGAAAAGTGGAGACAGTCAATCAGAGTATATGCAGCAGAGTTATACAAGACATTTATGAAATTTAAGCATAGGAGGATGCAATGGAGGAGGATAAAATACTTTACAAATATGATTGAGAATGTCCCTTTTTTCTTCAGGACTACTTGACTCTTCGGGAAGAAATGATCAGGACAGAGTATAGGACTCTGCATCCACTCCTCTGTGAAGAGGAAGAGAAACACATTGAGTCTATGAGAAACGAAGGCCAATGTATTTTAGAGAAACTCAGGACAAGTGAAGCCATGATGATCCAAAAGAGCAAAGAACTAAGAGAAATGTATCAGGAGCTGATGGCAATGTCCCAGGAGCCATATGTGGTCCTGCTGCAGGTGAGCATGGAGGAGTGCAGGAAGAGGCTTTATTTTCTAAGGCCCACAGTGATGATTGTTGTACTAAGACATCTTTCAATATTCCCTGCATTTTTGTTAGGGAGTTTCCTTTTCAGAAATTTTCTGGAGAACCAAATTCTGTAACAATCTTGAAAGAACAAGCTCTTTGAAATTATGTCAGTAGACTCTCCAGAGGATACGTGCTTATTTTTGGCCTTCTTGCCTTGCTTCTCTGAAAACTGAAAATCAGTGATTTCTGCTTCCAACACCCTCTACCTCTACTTTATTTTGTGTACAATATTTAAGTAATCTATGGCTTAATTTCTTCTCTTTGAACGCTGTGTTTTGGAGAGTTTTTAGGAGGTTGGCATTTATTGATAGGATCCTATATGGTAGTACATGGTACCTTGCAACTCACAATAATACTCAGGCCTCTAACCCTGCAATTCTGAAATTAAAGGAGTGAGGCACCAATCAGGGATGAGGCCACCCTTTTGAAGTATCCCTAGCTGAAGTATCCCTATGGCTTGTAGACAAGCTCAGGGAAAGTTACCTTTGCAGGCTTGTGTGGGTTCAAAAGCAATGTACAGTCAATACCCATGTCCTTCTCAAATTTTACTCTCCAGTCTGATTTCATCAAGAATTTGAATTCTGCTAACCTATTTGGTTGGCATCATCTTGAGACTTGAATATAATTTACCAGGATAGACTGGTATGATGGTGATTGACATTTATATGAACTTAATAAATAAACATTGTATGCCATTTTTTCAGAACTCTAACTTTTTCTTGTTTTCTTTGCAGGGTTTGAACAACATGTTCAGAAGGTGAGTTTAGCCATCAGTGCAAGTACCCTGAAATATGCTATGAAATAGACCAAGCTGCCTTAGCAAAGTGCAGATATCTTAAATAGCCAATAGCCAATTGTTTATGTATGATGTTTTTGGGATTTTTTCATTTGTTTTGTTATTTTTATGTGTGTGTGTGTGTGTGTGTGTGTGTGAGTGTGTGTGCATGTACATGCACCTGTATGCACGTCAGAGGACAACGTTCAGGGGACAACTTCTCCTTCCATCAAGGGTTACAAGGATTGAACTCAAGTTGTCAGGCCTGTATAACAATGGATTTATCCCCTGAGGTGTTTGGCTGAACTTGGAATGAAGTTGTTCCTAATCACTGTGTGATATCTTTATACCACACAGATCAATATTTTTTTTTCCTTGCAGGAGTGAGTCAATGCAGCTGAGCATGCCCCCATCTGTGAAACCAGAACTCAATGCCCTTCCCATCACTGGACTGAATGAATGTTACAAGCACTTCCAAGGTGAGTGATAAAATGACCAGAGGTACCCTTCAATAATTTTATAACCTTTGGAAACACAAATATTTTAATTCTCCAGGAATATGTCTAGGTAAGTCACAGTGTAATGTTATTTAATCACGTGGTCATCTTATAAACCAACAAACAAAGAGAAATGAATACCAATATCATGTTGTATGTGATAGGGGCTGAAAAGAGACTATCAGTTTTTCATTTAGAAGAATGGTAATTTAAATCTGGACAATCTAATTCAAACTAAGTGTAGGTAGTAATGAAGATATTTGATTATTTTTCTTTCAATGTGTTAGCAATTAATTTTTTACATTACATTTTACTCCATAGATTGAAAATACACACGATAAAGAGGTGCACACTAGTATTCCCAGTAACAAAAACCTAGTGAGAGGAGGACTGACAATGAGTTTGAGGACAGTCTGGTCAACATAGTGAGTTCCATGCTACTCTAGGATAAATAGCAAGACCTTATCACAAAAGGAACAGAAAAAGAAAATCATAAAATAACTAAACAGACAAAACCATGTATCATGAGCAATGAAAATGAAACAAATTGATAGGACATGAGGCAGTGTCTAAATCCCCCTTGTAGATCTAAAAGTCAATTGTAACCTCACAGAGAAAGAGTATCAGATGAACCAGAGGTTAAAGGAGGACAGATACATTCAGGGATCCACTTCTAGAGCATATTTAGATTCTCCTTGAGTATAAATATGCTCAGTTAGATACAAATGAAAACACCAATATGAAAGTTATCACTACTTACATCTACATAAAAATAACTTTCATGTAGATCCATGAGCACAGCCTTTGCTCTGGCCCTTGCTGCAATGCACACATCTTCCCTTAGGCAGGTGTAATTAAAAGTCCCCTGAAAGAAGTAGGCTGAGGCTCCCTCCTCTACAGCATCTGAAATTTTCAAAAAACTTTTCAGCATGTTACCACTCTTTTCTTGTGGAAATCCTTGACATTGGTATATTTGAGCCAAATTTAACTCAGGTCTTAGCCTTCTCTTTTTAAAATCCATGAAGATTTCTATGGACCTTTCTCACCTGAGAAATGTAAACAATCATTTTACGTAAATTGTTTCTTCTTCCCACAGTGTGCATTTTCTTTGAAAACATAACCATTATCCATCCCAAGATAAACGTCTTTAATGCCATGAGAAGATTCAACTTCAGACCTCACCGTAAAGATACATCTGCAGATTCTGCTGGATGCTATTATGCTTCCTGGGGATCACAGAGCTTCATCTCAGGGAAATATTACTGGGAGATTGATTTGAAGGACTCTTGGGACTGGGCTGTAGGGGTCTGTAAGGATTCCTGGTTAAGGAATAGAAACCAGCTGATTGAATCTGACTGTGCCTTTCTTCTTGTGTGTGTGAAGGAGGATAATCATTACAGTCTCCTCACCACATGCGCAGTATTCCAGCACTATATAGAGAAGCCACTGGGCCGAGTAGGTGTGTTCCTTGATTGTGAGGAGGGATGTTTAAGTTTCGTGAATGTTGCCAAGTGTTCCCTCATATACAAGTACCCTCCTGGCACCTTCAAAAACCCTGTCTGGCCTTACTTCTCCACAGGGGAAATCTCCAATCCACTACCAAGTGATTTTTAAGTGTTCCCTATTGTAATGTTACCTACCTTCGTTATTGCTATTGAATATTAAAATACTATTAAATGAAAAATAGTAGACTATATTATCATTTATTCTGTAGTTCACATATTCCACAAAGTAACCTTATTTTATAGTGATTTTTGTTTGCTTGTTTTTGCGTACTTGACATTAAGCAATTATGCTTAGATACTGAGAGTAGTCTTAGAGACTCAGGCTCTAGTTGGCTGTTAAAGCCCCTTTTAAGTGTACTCAGGACCTTTAGCTGCATTCTAGCACCATAAAAATATGCTCTACCTATGGGATTCCACTTAATGGTATCAAGCCGGAGCACAGCCATGTATTGTGCTCGCTAATTTAATGTCAATTTGACACAGACTCTTTTGGTGCTTTGAGACATGGTTTCTCTGTATAGCTTGGGCTGTCCTCTGCATTCCAGGAGCTGGGACTAAAGGCTTGCACCACCAACAGCTGAAAGAAACATCCTTCCTTCCCTCTTTCCTTTCTTTCTTCTTTCCTTCTTTCTTTCTTCCTTCCTTCCTTCCTTTCTTTCTTCATTCCTTTCTTTCTTTCATTTTTTCCTTCCTTCCTTCCTTCCTTCCTTTCTTTTTTCCTTTCTTCCTTCCTTTCTTTCTTTCTTTCTTTCTTTCTTTCTTTCTTCCTTTTCTTCTTTTATTTGAGACAAGATTTTTGAAACTTTGGTTATATTGGACAAGACTATGAAGGCAGCTGCTCTTGAAGCCTCAGACATGCCTCTGCCTCTGCTTCTCCAGTGGTGTGATTAAAAGCTTATGTTACAACCACAAGAAAGATGCCATTTACTTATTTATTTATCTGTTTATTTATTTATGTATTTATTTATTTATTTATTTATTTATTCTTTATTTATTTATTTATTTATTTATTTATTTATTTATTTTTGGTGAAGGGTGGGGTTGAAGACAAGACAAGGTTTTTTTCTGTAGCCTTGGCTGTCCCAGAATTTGAACTGTAGATCAGGCTGGCCTCAGAGTCACAGAGATCTGTCTGCTCTCCTTCCTGAGTGCTAAGATTAATGGAGTGCAAGTCCACCCCCAGGCCAGAATTCTTCAGACATCTTGAAAAGACAATTATCAGATTCACATGGAAATACAAAAAAAGGAAAATAACAAAAAACAAAAAATCCCAATGACAACAAAAATGCCAAAAAAATAGAAAAGCTAAAGCAATCTTGAATAATAAAACAACTGCTGGATCTATCACAATCTCCGTGTTCAAACTGTACTACAGAGCTATAATAATAAAAATAGTTTGATTTTGTCATAAAAATAGATGCATTGATCAATGAAAGCAAATTAAAGCTCCACAAATAAATTCCTAAATTCATACACTTATGAATACCTGATATTTTTATTTTTATAGTGAAAAATAAACACTAAAGTGAAGACAACATCTTTAACAATGTATCACTCAAACTAGATGGCTTCATGCAGAAGACTTCAAATACTTCAATATTTATCACCCTGTACAAAATTCAACTCTAAAAAGATGAAAGTCCCTGGCAAAATATTTTGAACATGATAGAAGAGAAAGCGAAGAATAGCCTTAAACTCACTTGGAACAGGAAATACTTTCTGAACAGAACACCAATAGCTCAGAATCTAAGAACAACACTTAATAAATAGGACCTCATGGGACTGAAAAGCTTCTGTTTAGCATAGGATATCATCATAGAGACAAAGTGACAGCCTACAGAATAGGAAAAGAAGTTTAACTACCACACAGCCAGTAAAGAGCTAATATATAAATATTAAAAATAACTCAAAAAACGACATCAAGAATACAATTAACCCAGTTAAAAATGGAGTATAGATCTAAACAGAGCATTCCCAAAGAAGGACACACATCAACCTCCACTTAAGGATGCCTTCACCCCAAGCCTCCCTTCCTAATCCTGAGCCCACAAAAAGAAGGATCAGGGAGCTCGACACAAAGCTAGTTCACACCCCAAAGTTTCCCTAAAATGAACCAAATCATCCAACTTCTTCTGCCCTAGTATTCTCAAAGGCAGATTACATTGCTTCTATGATCTACTTAACTAGGGTTAAGGCTATGACTTTAGAGGCAGAAAAATTTGCTTCAAGGGAAGTGAAGGATTCCATCTCCTGGTCTCCTATCAGATAAAAACTGTTATTGTAGTGATTTTAATTCAAATCCAGGAAGATGAAACATAGAAGCCACAGCAAGAATGATAGCCCAGGTCCTGACTCCATCAATAGGATTCATGCTAACTCCAGTTAGGAAAAATCATTATCTGCACTGTATTTATAGGTTAAACTAAATAAGCTTTACATACAGGAAATCTTCACCAGTCTGACAACTCCAGTTCCCTCACCCAGGATTTAATGGATAAGTTACATGTAATATTATCATCTTTCTCATCATCGTTTTACAAACTCCTTGGAAGTTGTGTTAAGATACCCATTATGGTTCCTTGTGCTTACTAAATACTAAACAAATCTCAATGATATGACAAATAATACTAAGCACATTTTTCTTGCCAGTCTTCTTAGCAGTTATTCCTATCATTGTGTAACCTCACAATCCCTGAAATAAGGTATCCTTTATTTGGTTTACTATTAAAATGAACAATACATTAGATTTCAGGTCAAGCAAGAAATACCTTGTCATGCTTATTTACAAGAACATAGAAAAGAACTGTTCAGCCATACAGGCAGACACTCAAAGAATACCACAACTGGACAGAATTTAAAAATCAAAAGATCATTGGATCTGAATCCCAACAGATACGTCTATATCCTTCATCAATGGCTCCAGAAATATTGTGGCAGAGGGGTCAGAAAGACAGTGAGAGCCAGAATACCAGGAATAGTGCTGTGAAACAGTCTCTCCTAGAAATGGCTGCATTAATCAGAACAGAACAATGAATATGTTGATATGAATGTGGGAAACTTTGAAAGAGTCCCACCTCTAGATACTGAATTAGCCTATATAAGTGATAAGCTCCATAAAGGTTCACCTAATACAAAGTAGTAATCCCTTGTAAGGGCTATTCTTCATTGTCTATTTGTCTACATCTGGAATTAACTAAAACCCAAGAGGCTGTGATTTTTTTCTTGATAGGGATTTTTCTTGATTGAATCATTTAAAGTGGGAAGACCCACCAAAACCAGGATGTTCTGGAGTGTTCAGATCACCTTACACCCTGCCTACATGATCTACTGGCAGCCTATATAAAAAGGACCTGTAAAGAGGAAAGGGAGAAGAAAGTGGTCCAATTTTATTTCACCTAAAAATATATTAGAAATAAGAAAACCACACAGCATCCAGGAGCAAAGCAATCTACAGCACTTGCCTGAAATCCAGAAGATTCTTCCTTATTTCATATCTAGAGCATTTCACATAGTTTTCTGTGTGGTTACTGTGATCTCCAGACGCTGGGGAGCTAGGCATCTTTTGCCTCTATTGTCAACTACAAAAAGTTGAAAATGAAATAAAATGAGATTAATGAAATTTTTTTCAGACAGAAAGCTGAGTGAAAAGGAAAAGGGTATGGATCGGGAAGAAGTTGCAGTTCAGATGTATATGTTCAAAGCTAGTTGTTCAAAATACTGTAAAAAACTAATAAGGATTTTTTAATGTTGATGTTGCTAAAATCACAGATAGATGACATCATTTGTTCATTTATCAAGAGTAAAATAAAAGCACACTGCAAAATAAAATGCACAGAAAAATATTTTTAATTTTAATTAAACAAACAATATTTGTTACTTTTTAGACTTTTTAAAAATTATTTATTTATTGTACATCCTGACCTATGTGCCCACTGCTTCCTTTACTCCCATTCCCTCTTCCCACTGACTTTCTGCCCAACTGAAATCCACTCCTGTTCTGGTTCTGTTCAGAAAAAGAAAGGACTCCCTTGGGTAGCAACAAAGCATGGCATACCAAGTTTCAGATAAGATTAAGCATCTCCCCTTGTATTAAGGTCATGCAAGGCAACCCAGTATGAGGAATAGATTACCAAGAGCATTGTGGAAGCCTCTACTCCCATTTTTATGAGTCCCAGAAATAGACCAAGCTACACAACTATCACATATATTTGGAGAACTTAGGTCAGTCCCATGCAGGCAGGCTCCCTGGCTGTTGGTTCTTATGAGCCAGGTGAATTGTTTCTGTGGGTTTTCTTTTTGATGTACTTGACCCCTCTGGCTCTTACAATCCTTCTTCCCTCTCTTCAGCAGGATTTACTGAGCTCTTTCTAATGTTTGGCTATCAATCTCTGCATCTGTTTCTGTTAGTTACTGGATGAAGCCTCTCTGATGAAATCTGGGGTAGTCACCAATCTGAACAGAGGAGATGGCCAACTCAGGCTACCTATCCACTATTGCTAGGAGTCTTAGCTGTGGTCATCCTTGTAGATTCATGGGAGTTACCCTTGCATCCATTTTCTACCTGACCCTGAAAAAGTGCCTCCCCTTTTCAGTCATCTCTTTGAGTACTCTCATCTTCCACCCAACTTCCAAGCTGATTCTTTATGTTTCCATCTCCTCCAACCATTAGTCTACCCAGGCGATCTCTTCTATTTCTTAATTACAGAGAGTCCATGTGTCCCCTCTTGGGCCCTCCTTGCTGCATAGTCTATTTGGGTCTGTGGATTGCAGCATGGTTATCCTTTACTTTAGTGTTGATATCCACTTATGAGTGAGTGCATACCGTGTTTGTCTTTCTGGGTCTGGGTTACATCACTCAGGATGATTTTTTTTTAATTTTATCCGTTCAATTTCAAATTTCCTGATGTCATTATTTTTAACAGCTGAGTAATACTCCATCCTGTAAATATACTGGATTTTCTTTATCCATTCTTCGGTTAAGGGACATGTAGATTACTTTTAGGTTCTGGCTATCAGAAATAAAGCTTCTATGAACATAGTTGACCAAGTGACCTTGTGGTATGTTTGTGTACCTGTTGGATATATGAACAAGAGTGGTATCATTGGGTCTTGAGGTAGATTGCTTACCAATTTTCTGGGAATCATTCATGTTTATGTCCAAAGTGCCTGTCCAATTTGCACTCCAATCAATAATAGAGGAATGTTCCCCTGCTCCAAATCCTCTCCAAGTTCTCAATGTATACCTTAGGCTTACCTTGTAGTAAAAATACTCCTGGTTCACCATCCTATTCCCTAGAATTCTAGGATTGAAAGTCTGAGCTACTACACCCAGCTAAGCAGTGACTCAAGAAATCTTGTTGTGGAGATTCCCTGCTGTATGAGTTCAAACTTTCATCCATTTGGAATAATGTTAATTTACAGGAGCTCATCTATTGGAAGCATTATTAAAAGCAACCATGGATGCCGGGCGGTGGTGGCGTACGCCTTTAATCCCAGCACTCGGGAGGCAGAGCCAGGCGGATCTCTGTGAGTTCGAGGCCAGCCTGGACTACCAAGTGAGTCCCAGGAAAGGCGCAAAGCTACACAGAGAAACCCTGTCTCGAAAAACCAAAAAAAAAAAAAAAAAAAAAAGCAACCATGGAGGAAGTGGGTGTGGTCTTTAGAAACTACATGAAGGACACATAAGAAGTAATAGAAGGAGAAAATGATGTAATTTCATTCCCACTAAAAACATATTAGTAATAAAACAAAAAGCATGACATCGAGGAGCAAAGCAATCAACACCATCTGACTTAAATGTTGCAGATTCTGTCTAGTGGTTGTGAAGTAAGTCTTTAATCCCAGAACTTGAGAGACAGAGGCATGTGGATTTCTGTTAGGTCCAGACCAGACTGTTCCACAGTTACATCCAGGAGAGCCAAGGCTACACAGAGAAATCCAGTCTCTGATAAGAAAAAGGTTGCAGGTTTTGAACTGCTTCACATCCACAGCATTTCCAGCTCTCTAGGGGGTTAACTTGATCTCTAAACAAGCAGAGACCAAGGATTCTTTGAACTCTATTGTCACTGTACATTGTTGGAACTGAAATAAAGTGATACATATGGAATGATTTTTTTAAGGGAAGACAGGTTTATTCTTGCTAACAATTTGAGATGAAACCATTCAATATAAGGGGCTGGGGGGAATGGAAGGTGGAAATGGCTTGAAGCTCTGTTCCCAGCAGTGTGGGACTGTTTACTAGGATCTCCATGGAGCAGGTAAGAGAGAGGGGGCAGGAAACAGATCTCATCTCTAAACCTCAAGCTTCCTCCATCTCCAGTGCCCTACTCCTCCAGCTAGGTCCCACCTCTGAAAGCTGCCATGTCATGTATAAAGAGCACTTCTGCCTATATGCATGTGTGTTTGTATGGATATTTAATATCCAAACTTTGACACCCTGATAATCCAGGATAAAATCTCATTTCAAAACCCTACAAATCCTGTTCAGATGAAGAGACAGTCATAGGTTCCAGAGATTAGAACCTGGGAGCCATTCATGGTATCACATGGAGCCTCTGGGGGGAATTGGATAGCAAAGGAGCCAGTCACAAAGCCAGCCACAATCTCGAGTTTCCATTGGGGCCTCCAGCAGAGGGCTTCTTCAAGTCTGAAGTCATAGTTGGGCCATGTGGTGACCCCAGGAGAGCCTGGGTATACATTCAGTGCCTAATACTTAGTGTAATCAACCAACAAACCAACAAATCACCAGCATCTACAGGGCCCTTACAGTAGTCATTCAGCTCTGAAACACTCAATACTTCTTAATCCCCTACTGTATGTAATTGCTGTATGTAATTGGGATCTAATTGGGATCCATCAATGTGCAAAACAGAGAGAAGTTTTCCCTCTTAGATAACAAACACTCCATTGGTATCAAGAGGCAATCATTAAATCAAATGAGAGCAGTCATGTGTTATACTGTGAGGTAACAAGGTATGGAGAAAAGGGATAGCAGAGCAGAGGAAGGGCAAGTGTGCTTTTTATGGGGTAGGATAGGTGAGGGTATTAAAAGGACTATTCACAGAAGCTGTGCATGGTGCTTCTTACCTTCAATCCCAACAGTCAGGAGGCTAGAGGCAGTAGATCTGTGAGTTCAAGGCCAGCCTGGTCTGCATAATGAGTTCCAGGCCAGGCAGCTACAGAGAGAGACAGAAACAGAGTCAGACAGAGACAGAGAGAGATAAAGAGATAGAGAGACTCAGAGACAGAGAGACCAGAGTGAGTTCTGAAGAAATAAAAAGGCTATCATGAGAGGTCACCTCAGCTTGTCTTGAAGCTGAAATCTAAAAGATCTTTTGCTGGGATGTCATATGTGCTTGAATGCTGAGATGCGATGGATGCTGAACTAGACATTTGTCTAAAAAAGATAATGGGATGTGCCTGTCTAGTTGCCTTGTAAACATTTGCGTTTATACCTGTGGGTTATTGTTGCTGTCCTCTTCATCTTAAGGGAAACTTTTCTTTTCAGCTGGAGGTAGTTTTGATGTAAACTTATAACCAGTTAAGCTGCTGAGAATAAGTGTCTGTAACACGAAATGGTGGTCCTGTGCTCAGCGTTAAATGAAAGAAAATGTCAAATGTGTATATACCCTCTCCAAAACTCAGGGAATATCATTATTTTGTTTTATAAAGATCAGAGAGCTGAGTGGGTAGGGAAAGGGGATGTATTTGGAAGGAGTTGCAGTAGAGGTAAATCTGATAAAAATAATATGTACAAAATTCTTGAAGGACTAATGAGAGCTTTTTTATGCTGATATTTGAAATAATCACAGATTGATATCATTATAAAAGAAAAAGCAAAAATATAAGCACACCACAAAATATTTAGAAACAACAAAACATTGTTTTAAAATTAGAATTTTAGAAATTTTTTTTGTATCTTTAGACAAATTCTCACTGTGTATGCTAGGCAGGCCTTGAACTAAAACTCCTGCTTCAGCAGCCCTATTTGTAGAATTCTAGGATTAAAGGTGTGAGCTACCACACCCAGCTAAGCTGTGATTTAAGGAATCTTTGTGTGGAGATTTGAATGTGGATACTGGCCACAGAGTTAATTCAATCTAATTCAAGCCTTATTAGTACTTCTAGCAAGCATGCAAAGACAAAAAAACTAATAAAAACTACTTTGAAATCAAATGCTCTTTGAGGAATATGTGAACCATTGATGAAAAGAAAACATAGTCTACCATCTTTTTCATTTAATAGTATTTTAATGTTTAATAGCAATAAATGGGGTAACATTAAAGCAGGAAATACTCTAAAAACACTAAAGTACTGGATTATAGCTTCATATGCTCATGTGTGGCCCCTGGAGAGGTAAGGCTTGACAGGATAATTGAAGGTGTCAGGAGGATACCGGTATATGAGGGAACTCTTGGCAACATTCACAAAACTTAAACATCCATCCTCACAATCAACAAACACACCAACTTGGCCCATTGGCTTCTCTATGTAGTGCTGGAATACTGGGTATGTGGTGAGGAGACTGTAACGATTACCCTCCTTCACACACAAAAGAAGAAATGCACCTTCATATTCATTTGGTTTCTACTCCATAACTAGGAATCCTTACAGACCTCCACATCCCAATCCCAAGAGTCCTTCAAATGCAGCTCCCAGTAATATTTCCCTGAGATGAAGCTCTGTCATCCCCGGGAAGCCAAGTAGGATCCAGCAGAATTCTCAGATGTATCCTTATGGTAAGTTATGAAGATGAATCTTCTCATAACATTAAGTAGGTTCATTTAGTTCACCTCTCAGATTTCTCAGACACTAGCTAAGACTCTTAACATTCCTTGGAATTTTCATATCCCATACCATCCTCAATCCTCAGGAAAGGTGGAGCGTACCAACCAGTCTTTAAAAACTATTCTTACTAAGATGTCACAGGAACTTCAACTTGACTGGGTAAGATTATTGCTTCTAGCTCTTCTCAGGCTCAGGACTCTTCCTAAAAAGCCTCTTTCATTTTCTCCATTTGAACTAATGTATGGAAGGCCAGTTCTAACACCAGGTCTTTTATCCAACCCTCCAACTGTTCCAGATAGCCTGTTAACTCCCCTTTTATGTCACCTAAGGTCTATCCTATGGAAGTATGCAGACTGTTTATTACCTCAGCAATCAATAATTGTCCACCTCCAATCCACATTAGGGATCAGGTTCTTCTCTTTCCTTAAGGCTAGCACCATTCACTCCGTCCCCCAAAGTGGCAGGGACCCTTCAAGGTAATTCTTGTGACTCCTACAGCTGCTAAACTCAAGGGCTTTCCTCACTGGGTCCACCAGTCTCATCTAAAACCTTTTATCTCACCTCTATCCCAGAAAAATCTCTGTTCATATACCGTAAAACAAACAGGTCCTAGTACTCTCAAGCTCCAAAGGACATCAGGATTCACTGCCTTGTCACCAATTCCAGAGGAATGAGGCATCACCCCTTCCTTTCTCAAATAGGGCCACACAGAGCCAGAGGCAAAAGGACCATCAGAAATATCCAGGTGGTAAGGAATAATGTAATACAACAGTCAATCATTATTCAATACTCAGCAACTGATCACCTGCATTTCCTAAATGTCAAATTAATGAAGGAAACAGGTGTCATAAATAAACTACCTCTAATAAGACTTCTCTCAGGTAAAAATTAAGCAGAATACTGAGGCTAGATCTACCTCAGATAAATGTCAACTCCAAAAATAAAATAATAATGATTCTTTTTTCTCTAAGCTTTTTCTATGTCACCAGTATCTTGTCAGACAAAAGGTTCCCAGCCACACCACGAAGGATGGACAGCTACAGAACAAAGGGATGACAAAACTTCATTCCAGGACCCCCACCATCATCCCAGGATTCACAAGCTACCCTCCCCATTTCCCCCAAAAGCCAACTGATGCCCACTATTCAGCCGGAAGCAGTCTTTGAGAGAAAAGATGCCCCATACCTACTCAAACCCCATTTTTCCTTTTTTTAAAAAAAAAAAACAAGAGTTAGGGATGATAGATTCACAACACACCCCCATGGTTGGGCATGGTTGTGCAAGCCTGGCAGACCTATGTTGAACCCCAAAGTTTAGGGTCTCAAGTGGGCACCCCAAGAACCCAGACTCCAGTCCAGTTGATGCAACAGCACAAGGATTTTATTGGCTTCTGTACAGAAGGGCAAACTCTGCTCCTAAGAATAAGAGCCGCCTCTTACTGCAGCCACATGGGGGTTTTTAAGGGAAAACCCCACAAAAGCCATAAGATTACAATTCCCATACAATTTTGTTTCACAAGAACATGGTCTGATCACAGAGTGGGTACAGTCACATCCACATGTACATTCTTCCTGAAACCTCAAGGGGGGCTTCAGGGTGGGAGTGGAGATAACACAAAGGTCACAGTGGTCCTTCCTGGAACACCTGCAACTATCCCAGCACATCTCTTAACAGAAATCTTTTTTTTTTTTTGTTTTTTTGTTTTGTTTTTTGAGACAGGGTTTCTCTGTGTAGCCTTGCACCTTACCTGGATCTCGCTCTGTAGACCAGGCTGGCCTCGAACTCACAAAGATCCACCTGCCTCTGCCTCCCGAGTGCTGGGATTAAAGGCGTGCGCCACCACCACCCGGCCAACAGAAATCTTTTTACATTGTTATATTGTTACAGGTTGAATAATGGCTGAGTCAGGGTGCCCTTGGAACTAGTTTTCTTTTTAGTTCCTTATTTCCTGGGGCTTGGGGGTATAAGCCTGAAGGCTTAGAGGATTCATTCCCCAATTTTCTTTTTGGCAAATTTTAATCTTAAAATTATGGTATTGCACTTAGAAACTCATGACCTATTTTAATAACTCATAGCCTGTAGTGGTCATGCATAGTCCATGTATAGTTAGCATCTTGTCTCTATGCCAGGGAGTTTTCTTTTGACCCAGCATTTCAGCCTTTTCTGAACAAGGAATATGGGATGACAAACTGCTTCGAGCTGGCATTGGGGCACCGTTGTCAGGGCCCGCACCCCCAAAAGGCTGAAAAACTGGTCAAAGACTGGGCAGGGGGCATTTGTCAGTAGCATGTAGCTGCCTGACCGCCTAGGGACAGAGAAGAATCATGTTAGCTGGGCTGGTCCACGTTAGCCCTTAGCAAGTCCAGAACCCACAGTTGTCTGAAGCAGTGGAGTCAGCAACTGAAACTTGGAGGTGTCTGCCAGCCAAGTGGAAATATGTTGAGACAAATTTAAACTAGGAGCTGAAGTTAAAATTTATGAACTTATTTGGAACCCTTAGGTCCATACCCTTAGTAATGGGAAAAGCAGTAGTCCCAAGACCAGGAGAGAGGAAAAATACCATCTTTAGGAATACTTATCTGGGTCCTTTCGACCTCTGTGAAGTGGCTCTAGGTTTTTATGACTCTTTTGATCCTTTGAGGTCTATTTATAAAATGACATAAAAGTTTTAGATACATTAGTATTATCAATCTGTACTGAAATCCATATTGTAGACAAAGCAGGTAATGGGTATCTGTAAAACAGCAGAAGTGGACTCAGACCTTTGAGTCCCAACAAGAACTACACATTTAGGCTTTTTTTTTTTTTTCTGTCCAGAAAGCCAGGTATAAGTTGGACAGAGATTTTTGGCCTGGTGAGAAGCATTTTTAGTTTTACATTTAGACATATTTAGATGACATCTAAAACAAATCTAAAATGTTGGGCTTGTGACTGAACAGTAAGTAGTCATTGCTCCACCAGCTCATCAGGACTCCTAAAGGTTAAGCTCTGAACCATAGAAGAGGAAAGTAATCTGAAACATATCTCATTTTAGACTCATATCTGAATCTTTATGACTTATTTAAACTTTTATATTTTAGAACATTTTTTTAAAAGTGAGCTAACAAGCCAGCTATGGCCTTGTAGAAGGATCTGGTTGTCTGATGCTGCCATGCTGACAAAGTTAGAGCTAGCCTAGCCATCAGTACTGTCAGAGATCCAAGAAGGATAAACTATGTCTGAGTGCAGACCAAGAAGCATCCAATCCTATAAATTACAGGGATCAATCCCTACCCAGGCCTCCATAGCATTGGAGGCACCAGTTAGAACAGCATCAATCTTCTTCTGCCATCAGACCCACAAGGCAGAGTATTTTTCCTGTGGAATAGGGACACAGAAGACTGACCT
Source organism: Peromyscus californicus insignis (assembly GCF_007827085.1). NCBI lineage: Eukaryota > Metazoa > Chordata > Mammalia > Rodentia > Cricetidae > Peromyscus > Peromyscus californicus. The sequence continues at coordinate 83,454,258 of NW_026294402.1, read as the reverse complement.
CGACCAGGCAAAAGGGTGCATTCAATTCCAGTGTCCTACTACTTGTCCACAGTCTGGGCTGGGTCCTGGCGGCAGGCGTTGCATTGGGGCATCTTGCCCTGTGGTCAGCATTGTCATAATCCAGGCAGAGACGTTGTGGTGTCTCATACGTAATCTTTTTCAGAGATCTTGGTCACTGCTAGGATCTGGAAGCCTGTCTGATATAATAAACTTTTAGATCAACATTTAAATGCCATATTCTACAGATCTCTGAAGTATGAGGGCCATCTATGTGTCTGAATAGACAAACCTTATTTCTAATTACTTGTTTCAAGCTCAACTCTGAAAACATATGCAAGGGACTGAGTAAATGCATAAATTTATCCTTGTAATATTACATCAGTACTTATTTACCCTGACTACAATTAAAAAGAAACTTGATTACTCAAGACTGACTATTAAAAACAATGCTTTTAAGTTGAAGCTTCTTCTAGCATCAAATACAGGTTCAGTAAAGAAGCCAAAACAAAATATCAATATATGTATCAGCTTATCCAAATAACTTAAGTTTAACAAACTTAGCAAATACAAGGAGGCTAGACAACACTTTCAAGCCTGAATGTACCTTGGGTAAGGAGAAACATTTTTAAGTCATTGGTTTTTAACTATAAAAACTGTTCTTAAAGGATTAAGATTTTTCAAATGTTTTTTGTAATAACAATAAGGTATCCTTTTTTTTTTTACTTTAAGGGGGAGAAAACATGGCATCCTCTTAATCTGAAACCAAGCTCCAGAGTACAAATAATCTGAAAGCTTAATATCTGGGACTCATTTATAATTTTTTTGGTTCTTTTACTTAGAAGCTTGGACGATTTCTTTGATCCTACCTTTGGCAGCACATACATAGTCTGTCTGCTCTATTTTATTATGGCTGGTGCTTTCCGGTGATCATCACCTGACACTGGCAATTTTTAAAACTGCTAAGGTCTGCCATTGCAACCAGACTCTTTTTGGAACTTTAGTCCTTCCATATATTTGCAAACCTCATCTGTTTCCTATGATTCTTTTATGTTTTTAAAATCATTATCATTTTACATGGGTAAATCTTAAATTACAAAGTTAAGCTGTCAGAGCAAGATATATTCCTGTGTATAAAAGCATTGATGTGTAGCTTTAATATTTATTAAATATCTTAAACATATGTTGTTATCTATTTAAATTTTCTAGAAACTTGTTATTGAACATTTGGTAAAGACATATGTACTTAGGTGATATATATATATATATATATATATATATATATATATATATCAATAATTACTTGCACACATATACACAGTTGGATCCAAGTTACATACATACATGCATACAGTTAAAGCTTGCTTACATTTCTAAGTTACATACCTGTCCATATATATATATATATATATATATATATATATATATATATATATATATATATATATGCAGTTTGCAGAATCATTAGCCATTTTTAAGCTGAAAACCAACCAGAATTAACTTTCAAATTCAGTATTTGCAGGTATAAACAGTTTACTGACCTTTTACATCATCGCCTCATATAGGGAGTGACATTCCATTCTTTGAGCCAGACCCTGATCAGGTTTTAGCCCCAGGGCCGGTTTTTGGAGCCCCATCCAACAGCATGGGAGATTCCATGCCCTGGCTGGGCCCACAGACCTGTCAGCTGTGACACTGGAAGGGCAGTTAGTTTTCCACCATCCCCACATTCTGAGCTCCTAGAGGCTCCAGCTGGCTCCTGGCCAGCTCTGCCCTGATGCTTACAGGCAGCCTAGCCAGTGTCTCTTCTCTCCTCAGCCCCATCACGGCGGGAGCCCCGGCCGCTGCTTGGGTGAAGGAAGGGATCCCGGCAGGGAGAGTGGTCTCGGCCGGGAGAGTTCGCCTCTGTCGCCTTCTTGGAGGATTTTTTTCCGGGAGGATCGGTCTCGGCCGGGAGAGTTCGCCTCTGTCGCCTTCTTGGAGGATTTTTTTCCGGGAGGATCGATCCTCTGGAAGGACTGGGGGGGGGGGGGGGGGGGGGGGGGGGGGGGGGGGGGGGGGGGGGCGCCGGGGGGGGGGGGGAGGTTCAGCACAGTGAGCAGCGCCAGCGCGAGGCATGAATCCCACCCACCAGGCCAGGGGGAGCATGAGTCCCGCCTGCCAGCAGGAGTCCCGCCATTGCCCGCAGAGGCGGCAGCGGCACGGAGAACAAGGGCAAATCCCGCCCGCCAGTGGAAGTCCCGCCATAGCCAGCACCAGGCGGCAGCGGCAGCGGCCGCTGCATCAGCGGGGGCCCGGGCGCAGATGAAAGGGAGCTCAGGCCCGCACTCAGTGTTCGCCAGGCCGCAGGGCGAGGCGCTCAGGTGGCTCAGGGCCCCTGAAGGTGGGGAGGGGGGAGAGTGCAGATAAAGGGGAAATGGGGTAGAGGGAATTAGATAAAACATAACACAAAACATGAAATAGACTGACACAGTCTGCAAGATAGTTGATTTGGCTACAAATCCGAAAACGCAAATTCAAATGGGAGTGGCCGAGAACAGCCTCGCTCCCCCAGGGAAGGAGAGACTCCTCTCCTTCTTCAGATCACTTCAGAGGACACCTCCTGAGTGGGGACCAGGGGGACCTCTGCTCTCTGCTCTCCCACACAAGTCCCAGACACAAGTCCTGCACACTTCTGCAGGCACCGAATACAAATGCCAAATCAACCAGACAAAGGACAAGACATAATAACATAAAACATAGATCCAGCTCGTTTTTACCTCCAACTGGCAGAGTGGGGGTCTGGGAGCACCCCAAAAATCTCAGTGGGACCTCCAATGTTGGACCCCAAAGTTTAGGGTCTCAAGTGGGCGCCCCAAGAACCCAGACTCCAGTCCAGTTGATGCAACAGCACAAGGATTTTATTGGCTTCTGTACAGAAGGGCAAACTCTGCTCCTAAGAGCAAGAGCCACCTCTTACTGCAGCCACATGGGGGTTTTTAAAGGAAAACCCCACAAAAGCCATAAGATTACAATTCCCATACAATTTCGTTTCACAAGATCATGGTCTGATCACAGAGTGGGTACAGTCACATCCACATGTACATTCTTCCTGAAACCTCAAGGAGGGTACCAGGGCAGGAGTGGAGTTTACACAAAAGTCACAGTGGTCCTTCCTGGAACATCTGCAACTACCCCAGTCACAGTTGAGCACATCTCTTAACAGAAATCTTTTTACATTGTTATATTGTTACAGGTTGAATAATGGCTGAGTCAGGTTGTCCTTGGAACTAATTTTCTTTTTAGTTCCTTATTTCCTGGGGCTTGGCAGTATAAACCTGAAGGGTTAGGGTCTTTCACCTAGACACATCCGCCTAGCCATTTCCGGGTCAAAATAGCCATTTCTGGATCAAAGCGTCTGGCGTGACCAGAACCCTGTGGCTTTGCATGGCTGCATAAAACGTGCAGCACAACCATGTGATCTACACACATGTGTAGAGTAGCCATGTGAGCCTGTGTACACATGCATGACCAAGCCTTTATGAGCCGGCACCATATTCCCAGCTTCCCTCTTTATGCACATGTCTTTCCCACAGGTCTATCATGTCCTTCTCTCTCTCTTATCTTAATAAAACTCTTGTTAGTGGATTCTGTCATGTTTCATGACATTTTCTCGCAGGGTAAGAGCACCGCCAAATAACTAAAACAGAAAGTCAATAAAAAGACAGATACATGGGAATTAGGTCTTTTTCTGAGGGGAAGGACAACAGTGGCAGCTAAGGGTAAGAAAGATTTTTTTTTAGTATCAGCTCATAGCTACTGCTCTGACCTCTTGGGCTTTTAGCTCTGCATTTGGCTCTGCGTTTCTTATTTAATAAGACTGTTACATCTATATTTGGTGCCCAACGTGGCAAGGATTCATTAAAAACTGCTCAGCTTGACTCAGCTTGGCTGGACTTGGCGGCCTTGGCAGGCCCTGCTCCCCAGCTCAGGCCACCTTGGCCTAGGCCCCAGGCCTGACTGATTGTAGCTACAAGTGGTTGCCTGCAGCTGGAGCTACTTGCTTAAAGCTGGTGCTACGAACACAGGCCTGCTGGAGCTACTGCTAATTGCAGTAGCTACATGCAACTTCAGATAGAGTTGCTTTCGGCTGAAATGCTAACTCACATGGTCAGAGCTTAAGGAAGCCAGAGCCCAGGCTAGACTCAACTCAAACAGGGACACGTGGCTAAATTTAAACATTTAGCCACAACTTGTGGCTATGCATTCTCTCTCTCTCCCTCCCTCTCTCTCTCTCTCTCTCTCTCTCTCTCTCTCTCTCTCTCTCTCTCTCTTTGGATTCACACCTCAGAGGCTAGGTAGCTATTTTGAAATTCCCTCAGATTTCTACTGTTCTATGCAGACTTGCTAAGTCAATTAAGATATCAGATATTTTAAAGGAAAAAACGATTTAAAAGAGAAAAAATTTTTCCACATTTAAAAAAATGGATTTTATGTGTACATTGGAAGAAAATTGGGCTTTGTTTGATAAAATTTTAGGCAGTCTGAAAATGGAACAACTATATAAGAAGATTAATGTTGATGGGGTTATGCACATTATTACTTTCCTTATCCTTATTTTATTATTTAAAAAGATAGTCAATTTAAGTACCAGGATAAAAGCTTTAGAAAAACCTGTTAAAATGAATAACAGAGAAATTCAGATTCAGACAGAAGAAATTAATGGTAAAATTGTTTCAGGATTGGATTATAAGGTTACAGAAAGAAATCCAGTTTTCACACAATCACCCTTAATTTATCCAGTAATCGTACAGCAGGTACCTGGTCAAGTGAATGCACTAAATATTTGGACTCCAATTGAAATGTTAGATTTATGAAGGTTTAAGGAGGCAATAGTATCTTATGGCATGCATTTCCCATTTGTAAAGCAAATGTTAAACTCCTGGTCAACTTATAATAAGATTATACCACAGGATTGGTGAGAGCTGGTAAATGCTATCCTGGAAGGCAGAGCACAGCTGCAGTGGCAAATGTGGTTCCAAGAGGAAGCTAAAAACATAGAAAATTAATGGAGGGCTAAAGGTATACAAATCTTTCAGAATCAGCCTGTTGGAGAAGGCCAATATGCTGCAATACAAACACAATGTTTATATGATATCCAAACCCTAATTCTATGTCGAATGGCAGCCTTGAATGAATGGGACAGAGTTGAGGAATGAGGAAAGAAAACTAAGTCATTTACAAAGGTTATACAGGGCTCCAAAGAATCTTTCACAGATTTCTTACAAAGACTGACTTTAGCAGTAAAGAGAATGTCCCAAATTCAGAAGCTAGCCAGATAATAATCGAACCTTTGGCTTTTGAGAACATGAATGCAGCATGCAAGAGAATAATCAGGCCATTAAAGGTAAGATCTGTACCCTTGGAAGATTGGATTAGAGATATGCTTAATATTGAGGCTCATGACCACGATGATATGTGGATAGGAGAAGCAATTTCAAGAGGTTGGAGGAATGTCAGATGTTTTGAATGTGGAAAGCAAGGAGGTCTGAAAAGGGACTTTAAACAGAGCATTCCTAGAAACAATGTTTCTTCAAGGAACAATGGCAACAGAATGCCCCTTCCTTCTGGAGTGTGCAGAAGTGTGGTAAGGGAAAACACTGGACCAAGGAATGTACATCAACAAGGGACAGGCAAGGTAATACTTTGTCTCGGTCTTTGGGAAACTCCCAGAGGGACTTCAGGCAGGCCCCCACAGCAAATCTAGTTCAGACCTTTCCTGCAGTCATAGAGGAAACCCCTACTCAGAGCAATTAAGTAACCAAATGAGTATTGGAATAAACCAGGCTGCTCAGGGTGATGAAACAGCTGAGACAGAGAGAACAGAAAATTCAGGAGAAAACATAAAGAAAAGTTTTTGGCAAATTTCTATAAATGAACAAACACCAAAATTAACAATAAAAATAAATGGTGTTTTGTTGTCTGGTCTGGTAGACACAGGTGTTGACGTTACCATAATTGCACCAGAATTTTGTCATCCAACTTGGCCTCTTCAGATGGTAAATGTTCAACTGTTAGGAATTGGAATAGTATCTCAAGTGAAACAGAGTGCAACATGACTCGAATGTATTGGTCCAGAAGGACAGAGAGGAAAATTAAAACCATATGTGGCTAACATAGCTATGAACCTGTGGGGTCAAGACCTGTTGCAACAGGAATACTCAGATTAAGATCCCTCCCACCTCAGAAACAAAACATAAACAAGCACAGGTTTCTGAGAGAGATATTAGAAGGTATTATTCTAATGAGTGATCACAGCCATCCATATTATACAAGAACAGGGCACAACAACTGATTATCTTCCAAAGACACCAACAGCTCTACCTTTAAAATGGTTAACAAACAAGCTTGTATGGGTTCATCAATGGCCTTTAACAACAGAGAAACTCCAGGCTTTAGAAGAGCTGGTAGAAGAACAGTTAAATGCTCAGCATATTGAAGAATCAACCAGCCCTTGGAATTCTCCTGTATTTGTCATTAAAAAGAAATCTGGTAAATGGAGAATGATAACAGACCTTAGAGCAATTACCAAAGTAATTCAGCCAATGGGCTCTCTACAATTTGGGATTCCTTTGCCTACTCTGTTAACAAAAGGATGGCTTCTCATAGCTATTGATTTAAAAGACTGTTTCTTTTCAATACCCTTACAAGAAAAAGAGAAAGATTTGCCTTCACAGTGCCTACTTACAATAGTTCTCAACTGGTTAAAAGATATCAATGGAGTGTCCTCCCACAGGGAGTGTTGAATAGTTCAACCCTGTGCCAATATTTTGTACAACAGCCATTGGAAGTGATATGTAAAAAATTTCCTAAATCTATAATTTATCATTATATGGATATTTTACTAGCTGACTCAAATGCAGATACTTTAGAAAGAATGTTTGAAGAAGTAAAGAAAATTTGGCCTCGCTGGGGATTACAAATAGCTCCTGAAAAGGTACAAAGATGAGTTTCTATTAATTATTTAGGATATAAAATAGAGCTACAAAAAAATTAGACCCCAAAGGGTGCAAATTAGGAGAGATCGACTACAGACTCTTAATGACTTTCAAAGATTACTTGGAGACATTTCTCATCTACGAACTATTGTTGGGGTAAAAAATGATGAACTGAATAATTTGTTCAAAACCTTGGAAGGTGACAAGGACTTAAATAGTCCAAGAGAATTATCACCTGATGCTGAGAAAGAATTGGCATTGGTAGAAAAGAAAGTACATGAAAGACACAAGGATTGTATCGATCCAAAGCTGGATTACATTTTGGTTATTTTACCTTCTAGGCATTCTCCTACAGGAATATTAATGCAGAGAGAAGATATTATATTGGAATGGATATTTTTACCAAATAAACCAAATAAAAAATTAAAAACTTATGTGGAAAAAATCTCTAATTTGATTTGGAAAAAAAAAATTGAGACTTCGTCAATTAGCAGGAATAGACGCAGCAGAAATTGCCATACCTTTAACTAAGGAGGACATTGAAAAATTATGAACAGAAAATGAACCTCGGCAAAGAGCCTGCAGTAGTTTTTTGGGAGAAATTAACAACAAATACCCCAAAAGTGATAGAAGTGATAGGATTTTTAGTATCAGTTCTTAGCTACTGCTCTGACAGCTTGGGCTTTTAACTCTGCATTTGGCTCTGTGTTTCTTATTTAATAAGACTGTTACATCTAGAGAACAGAAAGATGAAGGTACTGTTACAAGTCCTGCAGGACCATCCAGAAGAGGATTTTCTTCTTCTGAATTATTGGGCCCACACTACTGGACCTTTGTACTCAGGTTCATGTCATTGACTATAGAGAGTTGTGATCCATTGACAGTTCATTCTATCACAACTCACCAATCAAAAGTGAGCACCACATGTACAATTTTTCCCCAGACTACATCAGAATACACACAATTTCCAGGGAGAGCTACTGATTAGAACCTGAGGCTGGGAGCTTTGGAAGTAACAGAGGTAGGAAGGATGGGTGTTGTGGTAAAGATCATATTTTTATTTTTAAGTTTACTTCATCTGTACTGCCTGCATTTGAATGTCTGTATATCTCTTGCAAGCAGGCCAGCCTAGGCCAGCAGAATGCATCAGATACCCTAGAACTGAGTTACATATGATTGTGAGCAGCTATATGGGTGCTGGTACTCAAATCTGGTCCTCTGGTAGAGCAGACAGTGCTCTTAATCAAAGAGTCATCTCTCCAACTCCCCGAAATCATCCTTAACTGGCAGTGGAGATTGGTGTCATTGTTTCTACCCCTCTGTACAATTATGCCAGGAAAAAGTAGTATACAAATCTCCATGCAAATCTACACCTCACTGATACATTCCCCACTGCTTCAGCCTGCCAAGCAGAAGGTACAATCTGGCTGTGTCCTGGATCCTTTCCTATCAATTCCAGTAGGGCGTGCTGTTACTTTCTAGGAAAGCTCTCTTTACTGTCGATGTTCTGCTGTTGTTCAACATCTGTGTCTCCGACCTGGGCTATATCTGCAAGAACATCAGGACAGATTGTACCAGGTGAATCCACAGCACACACAAAATTAACCCCAGTTCTTCTTGTGATTTTTTATGGAGTGTCCATTTCCTCTCACTTAACTTTCAACCTTCCTTCCCAACAAGAATCCTGATTCAGGCTTCTTAGGAAGGAAACGCTAACAGATTTCCTGAACAAGAGACATATTTCAGATACTTACAACTTCCTAGCATGATGGAAGTCACCTGCAATTATAAAACAGAAAGCATTGTTAAGATTGGGCTATACTGTATACTTCACAATGGTCTGGTTTTCTCTTCATGACTTAGGGAAAACGGGAATACAGCTCTACTGGTGCTGCATATGACACAAGTACAGATGGAAAGAGCTTTCCCTGCACTGTACTTCCCAAGTCCATTAACATTGCAAACCAATCCTTAATAGAACAGGGAAAGTAATTTCTGAGGGAACTGCTTCTATGATTCAATGTTAAAAATGTGGTGATGTCAATGACACCAGAGAGCTGGAGACCCAGTGGCAGGAAAACCACCTGAACTCCACAAAGGAAACTGTCCTTCAAAGAGTAACACACATGGACCCAAATAGAGCTATATTTTTGTAGTAGACACAGAAAGGTGTTCTTACTGTATGTCTGGATTCTGGAACATGTATATCACCTGGGAAATCTTGGAGAAAGCAGAGTAACTGTGAGCATGTTGGCAAATAATTATTATAAAACACTTGGGGAATATTCTCAATGTGCACATGTGTGTATGGAGAAAGCTTGGGCTGCTGCTGGACCATCCTCAAGTGTAGAAGGATGTTCTAGGAAAGAAAAGAAAAAAAAAAGAACAAAATAAGACATAGGATCCTTGTTCCTCAATTAAAGCCCCTTTAAATAACATAAAATAAATCCAGCTGATTCACACTTTGTGGTATATACTTATAATCCCAGCATTCAGGTGGTAGCTGAAGGAGTATCAGGGTTCAAGGTCAGCTTCAACTGTATAGTGAGATAGAGGCCAATCTGGGATAAATGTGTCCCTGTCTCAAAATAAATATCTATTTTTAATAAGAGCTGGTTTTTCAATAAGAGCTGGTCAGCTCTTAAATCTCATAAAACAGATAACAGTATATGGAAAGTGTGGGTTGCTGTGGGATGGTCTGTTTGTCAAATGTGTTGTTGATTGGTCAATGAATGAATCACTGATTGGCAGTGGCCAGGCAGGAAGTATAGGCGGGACTAACAGAGAGGAGAATTGAGAGAACAGGAAGATGGGTGGGGGAGACACTGCCAGCTGCCATCAGGATAAGGAAGATGTAAAGTACCGGTAAGCCACAAGCCACGTGGCAAGGTATAGATTAATGAAAATGGATTAATTTAAGCTATAAGAACAGTTAACAAGAAGCCTGCCATGGCCATACAGTTTGTAACCAATATAAGTCTCTGTGTTTACTTGGTTGGGTCTGACGGCTGTGGGACTGGTGGGTGAGAGAGATTTGTCCTGACTGTGGGCCAGGCCAGGAAAACTCAAGCTACAAATGGCGTCCAACATGGTGGCAAGAGTTTCCACCTAAAAACTGAGAAAAAAGATTCTAAAATGGAGCTAAAAACAGCTTCCTAATTGTCTCTCTCAAATGAGCAGCAGCTGCCGGTTTGAGCTACTGGCGGGTTCCTGGTGTGCAGGTTCCTGCGTGCGTGCATGCTCGACCTGCCATATGGCAGGAATGAGGTCTCTGCAAGTGGCACATTAAGCTGCTTGGTGAATTTAGCCTTTGCTAGTACAAAACAAAAAAAGAGGTTTCTGGGCTACATGCTGCTTGGATAATAGCATAGACCCACGATGGCTCCCAGAGCTGGCGGTAAGCATACCACAGCCATGTTGGGAAGCTGAGGTGGGCGGAGCCAGCAGCCACAGCAGAACTCGAATTCTTGATGAAATCAGACTAAAGAGTAGTTTGGGAAGGACATGGGTATGGACTGAACATTGCTTTTGAACCCCCACCTGTTTGCAAAGGTAACTTTCCCTGAGCTTCTCTACAAGCCATAGGGATACTTTAGCTAAGGATTCTTCAAAAGGCTGGCCTACTCCTGCATGGTGCTTCACTTGTGTATTTCAGAATTGCAGGGTTAGAATCCTGAGCATTACTGTGAGTTGCAAGGTATCATGTACAACCAAAAAGGATTCTTTCTCAAAATGCCAGCCTCCTAAAGAACTCTCAAAAACACAGCCCTCAAACAGAAGAAATTAACCCAAAGATTAATTTAATATTGTGCACAATATATAAGTAGAGGTAAAGAATGTTGGAAAGAGAAATCACTGAATTTCAGTTATCAGAAAAGCAAGGCACAAAAGCCAAAAGTTAGGACATAATCCTGGGAGAATCTTTGGACATAATTTCAAAAGCTTCTTCTTTCAAGATTATTACAGAATTTTGTTTCTCCAGAATATTTCTGCCATGTGCAGACTGTCAGCAATTCACTCATTAGACCCAGACTCTTCTACAGAAGCAGACCATTCATTCCAAGAGCAGAGATGTATTATACAATCACAATTAGAGGTGACCAGGACACATATTCCAAGTTTCCTATCCCAGGCCTTATATTTAAATCTTGAATAGCAAATTTTGAAATTATCTGCATCAAGCTGATTTAAAGCATGGTTCTCATACTCATCGTCCAAAGGGTTCTCATTCTGTTCTCTACCTCTAAATTCTCTTGATTTTCTTGGACCTTCTCCCATAAAGATGCCATTTGCTTCAAAAGTCTGTCCTGTAAAAAAACAATGAATATGGATTATGAAAAATATAACTGATTGACAAACTCTTGGGCAATTAATACAATTATTGTAGTGAGAGTACCAGAATCAAAATTATCCTTCATTTTTTTCTTTTTGTAGCTATGAATATTAGATTAGACCACAGAATTAGAAAATGCAGCTTACCCTTTTGTTCAGGTATATTGATCAATTATTTTGATTACCTATTTGGCTGTACCTGACTCCCATGTACTTTTCCTAATTTAGTCTCCAGCCATAGACACTTTTAAAAGATAGGAAGTTAGTGATGCACTTTCCAGTGACCTGGGCATAATGTATCATAAAATACAAATGATTTTTTTTTTTTGGTTTTTCCAGACAGGGTTTCTCTGTGTAGCTTTGTGCCTTTCCTGGAACTCACTCGGTAGCCCAGGCTGGCCTCAAACTCACAGAGATCCCCATGGCTCTGACTCCCAAGTGCTGGGATTAAAGGCGTGCACCGCCACCGCCCAGCACAAATGATTTTTACACTCAGGGTACCCCAAAGGATGTTTACATTCCTAGTCACCCTTTCTTCATTAGCTGTTAATAAAGTACCACCACTCTGAAAACAGTGCCTTTGTCATAATGAGGACCAGCATCTTCCTGTGGCTTGCTAAGACTACCTCTCTCCAGCTTGCAAGTTCTCTCAGAAGCATCACTTACCAATTGATTCTCAGCAGCTGCATCAATGGGACAGTGTCTGTGTCCTCTGTGTTCATGGGAGTTTGAGCAGAGTGGACAGAGGAAGATGCTGTTCTCAGCACAGAAGATCTTCTTAGTATCCTCGTGGGTCACACACTTTTGCTCCTCAGAGCTCAGGTCCTTCATGAGGCTGGCTTGTCTGACAATGGATACCAGCTTCTTCAAAACAATGTTGATTCTCAATTCCTTCCCATATTGTTCTCTACACAAAGGGCATCGGACAGGAGGTTGGATGTCTTCCCAGGAAAGGTGGAGGCAGGCTCAACAGAAGCTGTGACCACAGCTTATGGTGACTGGGTCTGTCAGGCAGCTTAGGCAGATAAAGCAGGTGAGTTCTTTCTGGAAGGCTTGTGAGATGTCTGACTCCATTTTTCTGAAGGAAGAAAAGCAGAAGAATTGCTATTATTCTACCCCAGAGAAGCCAGAAACAGCACAAAAACTGATGCAAGTTGTGATTTAATTCTGTGTATGGCAAAGCAGGCTTCATTTTTCAGGAACAAAAAATCAAGATAAGTATAGGATTGCAGTTGCTGGTCTTTCCTCTTTCACTCTTCTTGACAGAAATATAGATTAATCTGATGTCCTTCTGAGCCATTCCACCTGCATCTTTTTTGGAGACTCCCTTCAAATTGTTGTCTTGGTTGATGGTCTGAGACATGCTTTCCAAGTGTTTATAAATAAATATACACTAGAGAGATCAAAATCCTTCAAGTCCACATGTTTGCCTTTCACTACAGACATAAGTAGGTTAAACACAACCTTCTTTGTTGGCTATCCAAGAAAACACTCCCTATTTCACATGGTCCCTAGTAAATGCTTTGCTTAATTTCTGATTTTAGCATCTTAGTCCTTCACATCCTCCTGTCCCACCCCTCGACACTTGAAGGCAACATTAGTTACTTGACTTCTTTTTGATGCAAATAGTTAACAAGAATAAGAATTAAGGGGGGGTCATAATTCAAAGATATGTCCATCATTGTGGGAAATAAATGATGGCAGGAGCTTGAGGGACCTGGTCTCATTGCATCCAAAATCAGCAAGAAGAAACCAAGGAACACTTGCTGCTCAGCTCCTGTTCCCTTTTCCTTAGTTTGAGACCTCAATCCATGGAATGGTCAAGTGATCTCATGAGTATTTATTGTGGATCTTATCAACTATAGTGAATCTACCCCCCAATAATCCTTCACAGACATCCCCAGAGGTTTCCATATCTGTCCTAACTCCCATCAAGTTGAATTCTAGGGTACTCCTGTGGAAACTTGCTGTTTATCAAAGATACAGTTCCTGGCTTCAGTTTATGGGATGAACCTTGAGGCATAAATGTGGCTGTCATGACTCTAGCAGAATTTCCTATTTAATCAACAGGGGCCCATTGTTCCTTCTCTTTGAAGGTCTACACAAATAAAGAATCTTGGATTGAGTGAGATAAACATCCCCCAAATAACTTCAGCTACTGTGGTCTGAAGAAAATGGACTCCATGGCCTTAGCTGGTGGTCCTATTTAACTTGAAAATAATACTAATACTCATTGTCAAGATTATTTTAGAAAAGAGATGGAGACTCCAATGCTGCCTTCCTTAACTTTCCTAATCACGCCCATTTGGTATTTTTTTCTGTATAGTAGATACTTCATTTTTTTGAATGCCTAATGCCGTATAAATTACAGGCTTACAACACAATGGGAGAACCCTGGAGTGCAGAGGTTGCTACTGATGTTTTACAATCTTGCATCTCAGCTGTTAATGCCCAATATGCAGGATAAACAGACAGGGAACTTCCCTTAAGCATTCAGGAGGGTGGAACCTGGCAGGGAATTAGCATAGGGAGGATATCAAGGTCAAGGTCAGCAAACAAGCCAGCAGTTATCCAAAACAGGAGCCAGGGCCAAACAGGTCCCCCTTTTTACTAATAAATGAGCTTCTGATACATCATTCCAAAACAATTTATGAATTCACGGAAATAATGAAAACTGAATGCAGAATTTAAAAAATTGCACCTGATTATAACCAGGATCTACTTTCCTGAATAGAATATTGTGTTTAGTTTTCTCTAATTTAATCACATGTATACTTCCAACCTAGCATATCAAACAATAACAGAAGAGCCAGTTTTTCAAAGATGATAAACTATTATCAAGCATTATTTCACACTGTGATGTTTCCCTATAGTTTACAACAGGGAAATACTAAAATATTTTCCTTTGTTAAATAATGAATTTTCACTTTTATACATAATACTCATAGAATATATCTTTAACTGCTAGTAATTATCAATGTATTCAGAGCAATTATTCTATATATTATACATGTAAAATTAATTTAGAGGTGTTGATCTCACATCTATGAACTACATACAGAAATACTCTATAAATATTCTTAAAATTAAGAGAAAGATCAAAATTGAAAGTTGGAACATCAGAGCAAAGAAAGACTGTGAATGGATAAACTACAATTATCCATACCTGTAACTCACAGTATTTTTACAAAGCAAGATGACCAAATGGGAGTAGAATCTCTCTTGATAAATAGCCAAATTTTAAGCATTTTTAAGCAGAAATCTCAGTTTGGTATCAAATTAAAATAGAAAACACCAACAACTTTCAACCTTAAATTGTGCACTCACCCAAGAAATAGCCTCCAGCCTCAGCAGTGTTTTGTGGAGACACAGCAATATTAGCTCAGCTCTGGGGTATGATCCTCAATGTGTGGAGGAGATAGACCTAGCAGTCTAGGAGCCACAAGATGTGGAGACTCACTCTTTCTGGTCTAGAGAAGAATGAAGCTGGCTAGCCTCTGGAGTGTCCTTATATACTCTCTAGAGACCACGCCCACTTCCTCCCATGTTGCTTTTACTGATGCTTGCTGTAGGTGAGCTCCTGTGAATAACAGTATTCTAAATGATGGAAGATTGAATTAACTCTATGGCCAGTATCCACAAACAAATCTCCACAACAAGGTTTCCTGAGTTCCTGCTTAGCTGGGTGTGGTAGTTCACACCTTTAATCCTTAGAGTCACAGAGGATGAGCTGCTGAAGCAGGAGGAGTTTTAGAGCTCAGACTAGGGGATTGGATTTGGAAGAGAGGAGGGACAAGTGATGATCCACAGTTAGCCTGTTTCCCTGGCTAGAGTCTCTGAACTTTATTTTTGTTTCCCATTAAAACCCCTGTGTTATATATTGCTGGAACACGGTAATGTTTTGTAAATGTATCTTTGTGGGCAGATTTTAAAACAGGCTTCATTTTATTCCATTGTACAGTCATTCCAACAAAAGTAGGGGAAGAAGCAAAGGCTTACACCAGTAATGCTTGTCTTTGAGAAATCGTAGCTAAAGTTTTTACATGGCCATCCCACATTTTCTCTCTCTATGATCTTTCAAGATGCAAGAGAGATGGGATAAAAATGAATGTGGCTTTCCATCTAGGACCTCTTCTGACCTCCTCAGGCCCCAGACATGCATGTGGTGGACATACATAACATACATACATTTATTCGGGCAAAACGCACATAAAGTCAAGTAAATACATTTCTTTTTTTCTTTAAAGTGTAGTGGAAACAAAGCTTACTAATTAAGTAGCTATTAGTGGGCATGTACCTAGCATTCCATAACTGGAGATTCAATTATACAGAGTAACTCATCACACATCCTTTCGCATACATACCTATACCTGTGCAGGTACCAATTTCAACATTAGAAATTCATCTTCCAGAGACTACATTTAACTGGATGGAATAAAATATTACCATTGTTCACAGCTGTCTGAGGTAATTAACAGTTAATCTGTTCAAAGTAATGTGCAAGGATTGTACATGTCTACAAAAATGCTTTTTTTATTAATGGGTGTAACTATGCACATTGAAGACATTGGGGAGATGTGTTTTACTTATGATTTAGGTAATAAAAATAGAAACTGCACGGCAATGTTGGCACACACCTTTAACCCAGACTTGGGGGTGCGGCCAGAGACAAGTAGATATGTGAATTGAAGGTCAGCCTAGTTTACATAGCAAATTTCAAGGTCAGATGGGTCTACATAGCAAGTTCCAGGACAGCAAAAGCTACATAATAAGGAGAACTTGTCTCAAAACAACAACAAAAATCTTTAAATAAATTAAAATTTTACATTCATTAGTAGAAAATGTATAATTCTTCTATGTTTCATACTTAAAACAACATGATCTTGCAGTAGCAGTTAGGGTAAAAATCCTTTCAAAATTGTATGTGCTAGGTAAACCTTGGCCCAATGTGTGGTAGTGTTGAAAGGTGAGTGAACCTCTGCCAGATGGCAAGGAAAGGAGGGAAGAGGAACTGGATCAAGGGAAAATGCCACAAAAGGGATTAGTGCTAATCTTGGGCTTACTCCCATAATTGTGTATTACTTTTAATGCAGGGTCAAAGCACATTTGCTATCTCTCCACACATAGCTTGTTCAGTTTACAACTCTTCAACACATTGTAAAACAGCTAAGCAGGCCCACAGTAGAAGCAAAAATGATGAAACTACCTGATCTTGGATTTTCAACCTAAAAAAGAAACTACCATCAAAATAAATTTAATCTCCTGGTGAAGTTCTAAACATTAAGTGTTTTGTTACAGCTACAGAAAATGACAGAGCACATGATTTGTCACAATACTTATTATATGAGCTGTATGTATTATCATGTCACAGTTAAGGTGTCATTAAGAGAAATTTCTGACATAAATTTCTAACCTGATACATATACACAATGGAATACTACTCAGCAGAGAAAAACAATGACATCATGAGGTTTGCAGACAAATGGATGGATCTAGAAAAAATCATCCTGAGTGAGGTAACCCAGACTCAGAAAGACAAAAATGGTATGTACTCACTCATAGCAGGATACTAGACATGAAACAAGGATGACTTGTCTGCTACTCACATCACCAGGGAGGCTATCTGGAAAACAAGACCCCAAGAAAGACACAGGGATCGCCCAATGACAGAGAAATGGAATGAGATCTACATGAACAGCCTGGACATGAGTGGGGGTAGTGTAAGGCGAGGGTCGAGGGAAAGAGAGCTTGAGGGAGCGGGAGATCCCAGCTGGATCAACAACAGAGAGGGAGAACAAGGAATAGGAGACCATGGTAAATGAAGACCACATGAGAATAGGAAGAAGCAAAGTGCTAGAGAGGCCCACAGAAATCCACAAAGATACCCACACAACAGACTGCTGGCAATGGTCGAGAGACAGCCCGAACTGACCTACACTGGTGATGGGATGGCCAAGCACCCTAATTGTTGTGCTAGAAACCTCATCCAACTACTGAGGGATCTGGATGCAGAGATCCATGACTAGGCCCTGGGTGGATCTCTGGGAGTCCAATTATCGAGAATGAGGAGGGTTTATATGAGTGAGAATTGTTGAGACCAAGGTTGGATAAAGCACAGGGACAAATAGCCAAATGAATGGAAACACATGAACTATGAACCAATGGCTGAGGGGTCCACA
Organism: Peromyscus californicus insignis; assembly: GCF_007827085.1. NCBI lineage: Eukaryota > Metazoa > Chordata > Mammalia > Rodentia > Cricetidae > Peromyscus > Peromyscus californicus. Next base: position 83,436,773 of record NW_026294402.1, on the reverse strand, counting down.
CTGGATCAGGCCCTCCGAATGGGTGAGACAGTTGATTGGCTTGATCTGTTTGGGAGGCATCCAGGCAGTGGGACCGGGTCCTGTGCTCGTAGCATGAGTTGGCTGTTTGAAACCTAGGGCCTATGCAGGATTGGTTGGCTCGGCCTGGGAGGAGGTGACTGGACCTACCTGGACTGAGTCTACCAGGTTGACCTCAGTCTGTTGGGAAGGCTTTGCCCTGGAGGAGATGGGAATGGGGGGGGGGATTGGGGGGAAGGTGAGGGGGAAGGGAGGGGGGAGAACAAGGGAATCTGTGGCTGATATGTAGAACTGAATTGTATTACAAAATAAATTAAAAAAAAAATTTCTAACCTGAGGAGGCTGTTCAATGTTTCTTAAGCAATGTACCAGATCCCTGGCTTCTACCCAGGAGCTGATAATCAGCAGCTCCCAACATCCAGTTAAATAGACAAGAATGTCTCCAGACTCAGTCAAATGTACCTTCACAGACTATATCACCACTCATGTTTTATGCCTGGCCAATACTCAAATATTTGTTGTTAAAGTAATTATGTTTAACATTACTTGTATCCATATGTATAATACACAAGTTGGTAAGTCTCTCTTATTACAATTTTTTAAAAATGAAAAGTCAGGTGGTTGTGGTACACACCATTAATCCCAACCCTGGGGGGGGGGGGCAGAGCCAGGCAGATCTCTGTGAGTTCAAGGCCAGCCTGGTCTACAAAGCCAGTTCCAGGACAGGCGCCAAAACTACACAGAGAAACCCTGTCTCAAAAAAAAAAAAAGAAAAGAAAAGAAAAGAAAAGAAAAAGGAAAATACTATAAAAGTATTTGACAGTGATCTGTTTTTTCTTTAGTGAGATAACCCTGCATGATAAAAGAAAATTCCCAAAAATGATTCATTGTGATCTTTCCACAATTGATTCTTCTAGAATTAAGCTGGAAGTGACAAATGATTAGGCAGGCTTCTCTTCTGTATGAATATAGTGATAAAAGGCTACTCACATCTCTCAGAAAGATTCCCTGTATTCATAAAATGAATTATCAAGAGTGACCTGTTAGTAGTACAATGAGAACAGATCACACTTGGGAAGACTAAATATTACAAACATTTATTTCACACTAATATGCGAGGCATAGGGCACAAAGACAAAGGTGAAAGATCTCTGTTTTCTTCAATCAATTCTTCAATCCCAATAAATTTTCCCCAATGTTTGCAAGAATGTCCTTGGGCCAGGTGGTGTTGGTGCATGCCTTTAGTCCCAGGACCCGGGAGGCAGAAGCAGGAGGATCTCTGTGTGTTTGAGGCCAGCCTGGCCTACAGACCGAGTTCCAGGAAAGGTGACAAACTTACACAGAGAAATCCTGTCTCAAAAACAAGGGGGGGAGTGTGTCACCTTGACTTCACTTTGACATAAACTGGAAAACAATGCCTGCTGTTCTTTGGGTTGCCAAGTCTAGAAATATTGCATATCAGCTGAGTTCATAGTCTCCCAGCAAAGCTCACTTAACTTGTAATGGCCATAGTAGTGGCTGAGAATTGCAGGCTAGGTCCAGAGATATAAGAAAAAGTTCTCTGGGGGACACGTAGCCACTCTGCTACACAGTATTATTCCTTTGCACACACTTTGTGATATATGTCAATGCCTCTTTTCTACATGTTCTGGATGTTCTTCAATACTATAAGACTTTTCCTAGAATGTGCTGTCTGATATTTCCTTAGGTGTGATGTATAGTTAATGAATGGGCTTTCAACATTATAGGCATTCCTTTCTCAAGTGAGTTCTCTGATGCATGCTGTGGGGAAATTTCTACTGGACAGATTCCATAATTATTCCATTCACAGAGATTTTCCTCACAGGATTATTTCATATTTAACAAGGTGTGACTTCCAGACAGTTTTCTAATGATTACATTTCTAGAAGAGTCTTTTGCCAGTGAAGACTTTCTCATGCATATTAAGGCATGAATGATGCCAAAATGATTTTCAACTTTAATTCTATTCATAGATTTTTTTCAGTTATAAAAAGTGTTTTCCACATTCATGACTTTCATTAAGGTTTTCTCCAATATGAGTTAAATATATTTAAAACATGTTTAAAGCATCTATATTCTTTTACATTCATGTTTCCTCCTATGTAAATACTTAGATGCATTCCAAGTATAGACCTGAAGTGTGGGACATTTTCCCATATGTATTACATTTATGAAAATCTCCTCTTGTGTGAATTTTCTCATAACATTTTAAGGACAAGTTCTGGTGAAACTTTCCTTCACATTCAATATTTTCCTAATGTTTCTCAACCCTGTCAGGGTTCTCTCAGGTTAACTGAGAGTTGTTTTACAGAAAGAACACTTATACTACACACACTCAAGGGAATTCTTGGTCGGAGTGTTTGAAGCATTCTGAGCCTTAAATGTCTTTCTATACCCATCATCATCATACTTCCCCATGTCTGTGAGTTCTCTGATGCCTACTTAGGTTTGATTTCTGTGAAAACGTTTTTCTACATATATTAGGTTCATAGGGATTCTCCCCATAATGAATCAATTCATGTACAATGAGAGATTATTTGCAGCCAAACATTTTCCCACACTGAATGCATTCATAGATCTTTTCACCTATGTGAATTCTATAATGCTTACTAAGGACTAACTTCCACTGAAATGTTTTCCCACACTTACTACATTCATAGGGTTTCTCACCTGTATGAATTATCTGATGTTTGTTGAGATATGACTTGTTTTGAAAGGCTTTTCCACACTCTTTACATTCATATGGTTTCTCACCTGTGTGAACTTTCTGATGAGTTTTGAGGTATGACTTATTTTGATAGGCTTTTCCACACTCTTTACATTCATATAATTTCTCATTGTTGTGAATTCTCTGATGCCTCCTGAGGTCTGATGTTTGGTCAAAGGCTTTCCCACACTCATTGCATGCATAGGGTTTCTCACCAGTGTGAGTTCTATGGTATGTGTTGAAGTAAGACCTGTTATGGAAGGTTTTTCCACATTCTTCACATTCATATGGTTTATCACTCTTGTGAGTTCCCTGATGCATTTTGAGGTATGACTTCTTTAGAAATGCTCTTCCACATTCTTTACATTCATATGGTTTCTCACCTGTGTGAGTTCTCTGATGCATTTTGAGATACCAGTTATGTTGGATGGCTTTACCACATTCGTAACATTCAAAGGGTTTCTCGCCAGTATGAGTTCTCTCATGTACAATGAGGGCTGACTTATGCCAGAAGGTTTTATCACATTTACTACAACCATAGGGCTTTTCTCCTGTGTGAATTCTCTGATGACTAGTAAGGGAAGATTTAGTGCTAAAGAGTTTCTCACACTGGATACATACATGGGCTTTCCTTTGGTTATATGTTCCCAGATGAACTGTAAGGTCTGATTGGCTAGTAAAGGTTTTTTTACTTTCAAGGCATTTACAAGATTTGCTCCCTGAGTATGTTTCTTGGTGTTCAGTGAGGTTGCCATCCACATTGTAGAAACCTAAAAGGACCAAAAAAAAAAATCATTTCTGTGAATTACACTTTAGGTTTTCTAATGGAATTCTCATGTTCATGCTAAGAAATTTTTCCTATCTTACTAGCATAGTGTTTTAAGATCATATTAAGTATTAATTTATAAACTTTAGATATAACATACTGAAACACACTAATAGGTTAACATATTTTTTCTCACTTTATTTTATTTTTGTGAAGAAATATTTTGTTAAAATATCAAGCTGGGTGGTGGTAGCCGACGCCTTTAATCCAACACTTGGGAGGCAGAGGAAGGAGGATCTCTGTGAATTTGAGACCAGCCTGGTCTACATAGCCAGTTTCAGGACAGGCTCCAAAGCTACACAGAGAAACCCTGTCTTGAAAAACCATAAATAAATAAATAAATAAATAAATAAATAAATGAAATATTCATTAATTGCTCGGCATACTTTTCCACTCAGATAATGGTTACATTTTTTTACAATGTTCTATTTTCATATATATTTTGATATATGACAATTGTGACCTTATCTTTCTTGCATTCTCTTTATTCTGGTATAAATTGGGCAATAATTTCTAGAACATCTTCTTTGCAGATTATGAGAGAAGTCCAATGGACTGCTTCCTAACCTGAAGCTTCCCTTATGGCCATGAATTTGCATCTTAGTTGGTTTAGAATTACTACTTCAGGAGTGGTCATGGATTGTGAGTTTTTCAAACATGAAATTTCTTCCTTTCCTCTTCCACACAAAACAGATACCAGTAATTGAGGTCTTAACAGAACAACATGTGCTATTCTTTTCAAAACCAGAATAAATACAAGGAAACAACTGTTCACCACCACCCTGGGGAAATATGTATGTTATATATCATCTCTAAAGTGTCTATCTACTTGTGATCTCAAGAGCTTTGACATTCACCTCCAAATTGTTGATACACACTCCTGTGTCTTATAATCCATAGCTTTTCAAGGATGTTATCATGTTTACAGAGACATTGCTTCTTTTAGTTTTATAAAAAGTAGAATCTTCTGCCATTTCTCATTATTTTTGTTGCTTTAGAATGACAGAAAGAAAATAGAGGGGGCCGGGCAGTGGTGGCACATGCCTTTAATCCCAGCACTCGGAAGGCAGAGCCAGGTGGATCTCTTTGAGTTAGAGGCCAGCCTGGGCTACCAAGTGAGTTCCAGGAAAGGCGCAAAGCTACACAGAGGAACCCTATCTCAAAAAACCAAAAAAAAAAAAAAATAAATAAAAAAAAGAAAAGAAAAGAAAATGGAGGGGAATGCTGCGCTCAGACTATACTCCCCATTTTTTTTTTAAAAAAAAAAAAAAAGAAGAAGAAGAAGCCTGAGGTTTTTGGTTTGTTTTTTTTGTTTTTTTCTTTTTTTTTGGTTTTTTGTTTTTTTTTTTTTGGTTTTTTGAGACAGGTTTTCTCTGAGTAGCTTTGTGCCTTTCCTGGAACCCACTCTGTAGACCAGGCTGGCCTTGAAATCACAGAGATCCACCTTGCTCTGCCTCCCAACTGCTGGGATTAAAGGTGTGCACCACCACACCTGCCCAGTGCTGAGTTCTTCAATATGAAAACATATTTCATTTCTCCTTGATTCTTAAGTAGGAACACCTCTACCTATGTTGGGTCCTCCTTCTGATTTCTTAGGTCATGCCTCACAAGTCTAACTTTTAGATCTCTTTCTCTATTTTCTTATCAACTACCTAAGTAAAATACTCTATAACTTAAACACCATCTGTTACTCACTATACTCTGGTTCAACATTACATATAGATTTACTGTGACTCCTTAGTGTAAATAAACTTATCTGTCCTTTACCAAAATGTTAATTCCATGAAGAAAGGACACAAGTTTTACATTTTTATTGATGTTCAATATATAAAATGACCAGCACTTGAAATCTGCTTCATTAAAATGTGCTAAAACAAAAACAAACACATGAAAAAATGTCTGAAAACAAAATCCCCATGAGATTGGAGTGTAAGAGGCAACTGAAACTATGAAAAAAGAAGTACCAGAGGAAATTATCAAAAAACAGATGTCAAAGATTAGACTTCGAGTATAAATCTTAGAAAATTTTCATCAAATGAAAGGTAGGAACATATTCAAGAGAATTCTCCTTGTAGAGTATGTAATGAACAAGTTTGTGCCCTCAGATATGGAACTTGGGACAAATTGGTAAAATGGCCAACCTATGCTAGACATGATCTCCCCATCCATGAGTACAACTAATCTGGCAGACTCTGGTTTGCAGTTTCCTCTGCTGTCCATGGCTCTTCTCACTGTTCCAATTTGAAGATCAACTCAGGATTAGGAAAACATTGTCCTGGTAATAAAAAATAGTGTAGGGCTTAGAGAAAATTTCTGCTAATAAGGTTCTTTGAAGAAAGACAAAAACAGGTTTTAAGATCTGTGCAACCAAAGTGCAAATGTGGACCTTTCACTAGAGAGCACTGAACAATCCTAATGTGTGGCCTAGAACCTTACCCCTAAACAGCTTTAGGTCTCACATTTGTTCAATGTTTACTGCACTGAAATGTTTACTGCTTGCTCCTGAGACTACTTACCCAGGGACACCAGGCTGCTGTATGTCTCCAGCATCACATTCCTGTACAGCACCCTGAGTATCATCAAGATTTTGCCACTCCTCCCAGGTGAAGTTCACAGTGACATCCTCAAATGACACCAAATCCAGTAACAGCACATTTCTCCTTAGTCAATTACTCTATGCTTATAAACAGGAACCTGAAGAACCAGCTTCTCTTAAGGAGTGGAAGGCTCTCATGTATATTTTACATTATAATTTCCCCTGCTTATATAGTGAAGAAAAAGAAATATCAAAGAACTATTCTGATATTATTGACTTATGAATGGACTACAATGATTACCATATAGATTAAAACCTTCACTGTTGGTGTAAGAGAACCAAGGCTATTCAGGTAACTAGGCCTTAATCACATAGGGCTGCATGTGAGGCATGAACATACCCAGGCCTCGCTTCCCCTCTTAGGGGTTGGAGGCAGCCTCACTACTGTCATGTTGTATGGCTCATGCAATAATAATCGCCACTCCCAAAGAAAGAGTGACCCTTGTCACTAAGTCATGCAGCATAAGTCATATGTTAACCAAACCTGCTTCCTGAAAGACCTCCCCTTCCTCAGGAACCTTTGAAAATATAACCTTTGCTTCACCTGGCATGGCTGAAACTCTCCTTCAGCACCCTGTCTCAATCACACAAGCAACCACACACCATAGTAACAGTCCTATACACAGTATCATCATATATAGGTGAATGAACCTCCCCGTACTGTGACAACAGGAAAACATAAAATTGAAGGAACTGATTGTGAAGTGAATGATTCTGTATTTACATATCTAGACTAATTCCTTTTTTTCTTTTTCTTTTTTTTTTTTTGGTAGGGAATAAGGGGGTTGTTTGTTTTTTATTTTGGTCTGGTTTGGTTTTGGTTTTTCAAACAAGGTTTTCAGACAAGGTTTCCCTGTGAAGCTCTGGCTGTCCTGGAACTCACTATGTACTCCAGGATGGTTTAGAACTCAGAGATTCACCTGCCTCTGCCTCCTGAGTGCTGGGACTAAAGGCATGGGCCACCACAGCCTGGCAACTACTGGGGGAGAAGGTTTCTCTGTGTAGCAGTCTGGCTGGCCTGGAACTCGCTTTGTAAACCAGGCTGGCCTCTAACCCACAGGAATCCACCTACCTCTGCTGGGATTAAAGGTGTATACCACCAGCAGCCAGCTAGATATATCTAGACTGATTTCAGTGGTAAGTGCATGTCAGAGGAGCAGCAGGTGGCAATTAAAGTTAGAGAAGTCAGCCCACCAGGAAGCAAAGCTTTGATAGGTGAATCTTGGATAGGAAAGGCCCCAAGGGCTTCAGCCCCATAATGTCTCTTGCTACTGCTGTGTGTTTATATGTTTGCTGCTGCCATTTTTCACTGGTATCTGGCATGGTGTGAATGGGCATGGGAAGATCCCTGTTGCCTTTATCGTAGTGTGATTACCTCATGGAAGCATCCAGCTCTGCTGGGCATTTTTACCAATGGATTATTGTGAAGATGATTTCTTCCTAAACTGTACTGTAACTAAAGTAATGACTTTACACAATAGTAGTGTTAGTTTAAATAGGATTTTTTTTCTTGTTTTGTTTGTTTGTTTGTTTGTTTGTTTTTCAAGACAGGGTTTACTCTTTGTAGTTTTGGAGCCTGTCCTAGATCTCACTCTATAGACTAGGCTGGCCTTGAACTCACAATGATCTGCCTGGCTCTGTCCCCCGAGTGCTAAAATTAAAGGCATGAACTGCAGCCACCACTGCCGCCGCCACCACCGCCACCTGGCTTAAATAGGATTTTGATGATTGACAGTCTTCAATAAATACAGTAAGAGATTATGTTAAAGGTTAGGTTAGTGGAAAAACTAATATAGCTAAAATTAAGATACAATATTGCCCCTGCCCCTTATAAAGCAGGGGCTACAGAGGATAGAAAATAAGAATGAGAAAATGTCTCTTGAAGAGCCCTATAGACATTGACTAGTGACTTAGGTTAATGATTAAGAAAAACAATTGAAGCCAGGCAGTGGTGCTGCACGCCTTTAATCCCAGCACTCAGAAGGAAGAGCCATGTGGATCTCTGTGAGTTCAAGGCCAGGCTGGGCTACAAAGTGAGTTCCAGGACAGGCTCCAAAGCTACACAGAGAAACCCTGTCTCAAAAAAACAAAAAAAAAAAAGAAAAGAAAAAAGAAAGAAAAACAATTGAGTCCCAGTAGCCCAGATAGCTTAAATTCTTTTAACCTTAATGTTGGGAGATGTGCTCACAGGTTTTGGTGTACATGATAGCTAAAGCAAAGCTTTAAATAAATAATGACTTGAGGTTAGGTTAAAAAGTTTTTGTTAATTGGCTCTTAGGTAAAAATATCTTGGAAAACGATTTAAAGGCATACTTTATTAGTTCACCAACTTTGTGGCTTCCCCCTCAATCCTTGAGTTGCTGGAGGCTGGTCCACATGGCAGCAATAGGTAAGCTTTATATGCCGACTGGTATTGCTTACAGGTTAAAGGTGTGTACTCTGACTTTCCAATATTTCCTTGTCCATACAAATAACTGCTTATTACTTGTTATTTGTAAGACCTACTAATTCCAAAATTATAGTATAATACTGTGAAGTTGTATCAGAACAGGTAAGTGATTTAAGCGGATCTGGATTTCAACAGCCATTCCCTGGAAAAACAAGAAAGGCTTATGGGATAGTCAGAAGGAAGAAAAGAGAGTGAGACATGGGAGTGTGTTCAGATACAGAGGAGGAAACACACACACACACACACACACACACACATACACACACACAATGTAAAAAATTATATTCTGAACTCAATTTTAAAAAAATGAGTAAGATAAAAATTGTAGACCAAGGCATAAACTGCTACTGGAGGGAAACTGATGCATGAAATAAAATATTAGGAAGAATAAGCTAAGATCGGTAATCTAAGTTTGTGCCTTTTGAGAGCAGAAAGACAAAAATTGAATACAGCAATGGGAGAAGAAAAAGAATCAAAGAATAAATCAATGAAATTAAAATAAAAAGTTAGCATAGAGAGCACACACACACACACAGAGACACATCACACACTCTACTCAACAATTGAGGGGTAGAACTATTCTGGACTTGAGTTCAGTTCTCAGGTAGAAATCAAAGGAAACACCTTTAATCCCAGCACTCGGAAGGCAGAGGCAGGCGGATCTCTGTGAGTTCAAGGCCAGCCTGGGCTACAGAGTGAGTTCCAGGACAGGCTCCAAAGCTACAAAGAGAAACCCTGTCTCGAAAAACCAAAAAAAAAAAAAAAAAAAAAAAAAGACAAAGAAAAGAAAAGAAATTGATGGGACATAGGCTACAAAGTCAAGAAGAAGGCAGATATAGATGACAAAAATCTTGACTTTAGTGTTAAAGAAGAAACAGAAAAGTCACCAAAACAGAACATTATGTTGACCCATAACACAAATCCCCAAAGTAAAATCCCATATATGCTCTGAATATAAATCCTTTAAATAAGAAACCAATATCAAATCAAGAGTCTAGGAATGACTCAATATTCAGAAATTAAATACTATACTTTGAAATAAACTTGGAGCTAAGCAATATACATGAAGAATACTGAAGTGAATTTGAATACTGACTTTTGGGAGTGGGCCACAACTACTAGGCAATTCTTCCATCTTTGGTGGAAACTAAATTCTCTTAGGCCTTATCTGTAGCAACTGGTTTGATCAATGAAACATGGCAAAGGTACCATCTGGGAAATTCATAGGCAAGGCTGCAAAAAGTCACACAGTGAGGGGGTCCCTGCAGGTGTCATACAGGGAAGCAAACCACTGAAGAGATAAGAATGAAAACTGAGGGTTTGGGATTTAGCTCAGTGGTAGAGCACTTGCCTAGCAAGAACAAGGCCCTGGGTTCAGTCCTCAGCTCAAAAAAAAGAGAATGAAAACTTGAGCTGAGTAGTGATGGCTCATGCCTTTAATCCTATTACTTGGGAGGCAGAAGCAGGTAGATCTCTGAGTTTGAGGCCAGCCTAGTCTACAGAGCAAGTTCCAGAACAGACAAGGCTACACAGAGAAACCCTATCTCAAAGAAAGGAAGAAAAGAAAGAAAGAAAGAAAGAAAGAAAGAAAGAAAGAAAGAAAGAAAGAAAGAAAGAAAGAAAGAAAGAAAACCTGGTGCAGATTGACTTTGTCAACCTGGATCAGACTTTGGGGAGTCTAATGCCAGGTATTCATTGTCAGCATATTTAAAACACAGCACAATTTGGGAAAAGGTTTCTAGGCAAAAATTGGTCCAATCAATCCAATTCCAGGTGCACAATAAAGCTCAAAGTGTGACTACAAAGAAACTCCTTTACAAGGTACATGTGACCATGAGGGTGAGTTCTATAGCTAAAAGACCTAGAATCTAGATTGGTCTCTGACCAATGCATAGAGGTGAGCAGACTATAAAGTGCAAGGAACATCTTCCCTAAGGATTGGTAACTATCTAGGGAGGGAAGAGTCTGGAATAACCATTCTGGTGAATTTGGGCAATGTCTGCCTCTGTAGCAAAATCTAGGTGAGGTCTGCCTCTGTAGCAAAAGGTGGGTGAGGTCTGCCTCCACAGAAAGGAAAGAAGTCACCAGGTCGTTAACAAAATCCACTCTCAGCTTTCTGGATGGAATAGTGGTATTTGGTTTTTAACTCCTCCATTGAGGAAACATTCCTGCAATGATTAACATTCCTGGTTCTCTTGGGTCTTCTCTGTGAGTAAAAGGGCCTCTGTACCCCCAACAACACAGCTCTGTTAGGAAGCTAGGCATTAGATAGGAAATCCAGCTATCCTGAGACAACCAAAGAAGCACAATGAAAATCCAGAAGAACCCTTCTTCCTAGGACACATGGAAATTCCTGCAGCTGCCCACTGTCAGGCAACAGTGAGTGTTCTTGTACATCATCCCAGTTCTGCTTTCAGGGACCCACTCCAGCTGCCAGATCACTGCAACACTGAGTTAAAACCAGCCAGCAGAGAATCTCTATAACAGAACCAGCAGTCATAAACTATTCTAAGTTGTCACATTTTTTTTATATTTATTTATTATGTATACAGTGTTCTGTCTGCAAGTATACCTGCAAACCAGAAGGGGGCAATAGATCTCATTAAGGAAGGTTGTGAGCCACCATGTGGTTGCTGGGAATCGAACTCAGGACCTCTAGAAGAACAGCCAGTGCTCTTATCCGCTGAGCCATCTTTCCAGCCCCAAGTTGTCACATTTTTAGGATGGTTTTTGATCCATGGTTTGAATATGAAAGATCCTCCACAGATTCATGCACCAGATGCTTGGTCACAAACTGGTGACATTACTTTTTTTTTTTTTTTTTTTTTTTTTTTTGGTTTTTCGAGACAGGGTTTCTCTGTGTAGCTTTGCGCCTTTCCGGGAACTCACTTGGTAGTCCAGGCTGGCCTCGAACTCACAGAGATCCACCTGCCTCTGCCTCCCGAGTGCTGGGATTAAAGGTGTGCGCCACCACCGCCCGGCCGACATTACTTTTAAAGGGAAGAAAACTTCAGGAAGTTGGGACCAGCTAGAAGAAATAGATCACTGGGGTCATGTCCTTCCTTGTACATTATAGTCTCTGGCCCTTTCTGGCCTCTTTGATTGCTTTCTACAACCAGAAGAATACGTTTCAAAGCCACTCATACCTACCAGTGTGATATATGATGTTCTCTTCCAGGACAGGAGACCAGGACACCATAGACTCAACAACCTTCAATTACCATGAGTAACAACAACAAAGAGTCCTTTCCAATAGGTTCTTGCTCTCCAGTTATCATGCTACAACAACAACAAAAGCCTAAATCAAGAATAGCTAGCTAAATAAAATATAATCTGTTATGTAGAAATGGGATTTTGTCTTAATAAAAAGTTATACACCGTGACCCTGTCATTGCAAGTAAGGTGAGGTCTAAAGGTTACCGGAATTTCAAGCTAGAAGGACACCACAACACTTGATGAGGGTGTGAAGGGGGATCATAAATGTATTGTCAGAAATGGGTGAAAAATAGGGAGGAAGTAAACAGGGATATGAGCAAAATTCTTACCTAACAGTACACACAAAAGGGTAAGCGCAACTGAGTAACTCATGGGACTGTCTAAGCAAATTCCTGGGGAAATGTACAAAATACGACCTAGTTACCTATCTCTACCTTTGAAAAAATGCAGAGGACAGCCCAAGCTATACAGAGAAACCATGTCTCAAAACACCAAAAGAGTCTGTGTCAAATTGACCTCAAATTAGCAACCACAATACATACCAGTGCTCCAGCTTGACACCATTAAGTGGAATCCCATAGGTAGATCATATTTTTATGGTGTTAGAATGCAGCTGAGGGTCCTGAGTACACTTAAAAGGGGCTTGAACAGCCAAATAGAGCCTGAGTCTCTGAGACTACTCTCAGTATCTAAGCATAATTACTTAATGTCAAATACACAAAAACAAGCAAACAAAAATCACTATGAAATAAGGTTACTTTATGGAATATGTGGACTACAGAATAAAAGGTAATATAGTCTACCATTTTTTCATTTAATAGTATTTTAATATTTAATAGCAATAACAAAAGTAACATTACAGTAGGGAATACTTAAAAATCACTATGGTACTGGATTTCAGATTTTCCCGTGGAGAAGTAAGACCAGACAGGGTTTTTGAAGGTGCCAGAAGGGTACTTGTGTATGAGGGAACTCTTGGCAACATTCACAAAACTTAAACATCCCTCCTCACAATCAAGGAACACACCAACTTGGCCCAGTGGCTTCTCTATATAGTGCTGGAGCACTGGGCATGTGGTGAGGAGACTGTAATCATTACCCTCCTTCACACACACAAGAAGAAATGCACCTTCAGATTCAATCACTTGGTTTCTATTCCTTAACAAGGAATCCTTACAGACCCCTACAGCCCAGTCCCAAGAGTCCTTCAAATCAATCTCCCAGTAATATTTCCCTAAGATGAAGCTCTGTGAACTCCAGGTAGCAGAATAGCATCCAGCAAAATCCGCAGATGTATCTTTATGGTGAGGTCTGAAGCTCAATCTTCTCATGGCATTAAAGAGGTTTATCTTGTGATGGATCATTGTTATGTTTGGTAAGGAAATGCGCACTGTGGGAAGAAACAACATTTAGGTAAAATGATTGCTTACATTTCTCAGGTGAGAGAGGTCCATAGATTATTCGAGATTTTAAAAAGAGAAGGTAAGACCTGAGATTAAATTTGGCTCAAATACACCAAGACTTTAAATTACACCTGCCTCAGGGAAGATGTGTGCATTGCAGCAAGGGCCAGAGCAAAGGCTGTGCTCATGGATCTACATGAAAAGTTATTTTTATGTAGATATAAGTAGTGATAACTTTCATATTGGTGTTTTCATTTGCATCTAACTGAGCATATTTGTACTCAAGGAGAATCTAAATATGCTCTAGAAGTGGATCCCTGAATGTATCTGTCCTCCTTTAACCTCTGGTACATCTGATACTCTTTCTCTGTGAGGTTACAATTGACATTTAGATCTACAAGGAGGATTTAGACACTGCCTCATGTCCTATCAATTTGTTTCATTTTCATTGCTCATGATACATGGCTTTGTCTGTTAAGTTATTTTATGACTTTTTTTGTTCCTTTGGTGATAGGGTCTTTCTATTTGTCCTAGACTGGCATAGAACTCAATGTGTTGACCAGACTGTCCTCAAATCATTGGCAGTCCTCCACACACTAGGTTTTTGATGCTGGGATTACTAGTGTGCACTTCTTTATCTTGTGTATTTTTTAATTTATGGAGTAAAATGCAATGTAAGAAATTAATTTCTCACACATTGAAAAGAAAATAATCAAATATCTCCATCACTGGCTACACTTCCTTTGAATTATACTGTCCAGAGTGAAATAACCATTCTACTCAATGAACAAATGATAGTCTCTTTTCGGGTACTATTACCTACAACATGATATTAGTATCTATTTCTGTTTGTTGGTTTGTTTGTAAGATGACCATGGGATTCAATAACAATACAATGTGACTTACCTAGACATATTTCTGGGGAGTTAAAATACTGCATTTGCAAAGGTTATTTCATTATTGAAAGTTAGCTCTGGTCATTTTATCAGTGGAGACACTCACCTTGGAACTGGTTGTAACTTTCGGTCAGTCCAGTGATGGGTAGGGCATTGAGTTCTGTCTTAATAGGCTGTGGCATGCTCAGCTGCATTGACTCACTTCTGCAAGGAAAAGAAAATATTGACCTCCGTGGTGCTAAAGATATCACACTCTGATTAGGAAAAACTTCATTCCAAGTTCAGCCAAACACCTCAGTTTACAGAAGCCTGACAACTTGAGTTCAATCCTTGGAACCTTTGATGGAAGGAGAAAGATGTCCTCTGACCTGCACACATGTGCAAGTACATGCACACAAACTCACACACACATAAAAATAACAAAACAAGTAAAAGAATCCCAAAAATATCACACTAAAACAATTGAGTATTTTCTATATAAAAGACATCTGCACTTCCTAAGGCAACTTGGACAATTTTATAGCATATTTTTGGGTATCCGGACTTGCACTGATGGCTAAACTCACCTTCTGAACATGTGGTCCAAACTCTGCAAAGAAAACAAGAAAAACTTAGATATCTGAAGAAATGAAATGCAATGTTAATTTCTAAAGTTCATATAAATGCCAGTCAACATCACACCAATCTATCCTGGTAAATTATATTCATGTCTTAAGATGATGCCAACCAAATAGATTAGCAGAACTCAAATTATTGATGGAATCAGACTAAAGAGTAATTTCAGAAGGACAAGGGTATGGACTGTACATTGCTTTTGAACCCCCACCTGTCTGCAAAGGTAACTTTCCCTGAGCTTCTCTACAAGCCATAGGGATACTTTAGCTAAGGATACTTCAAAAGGGTGGCCTTACCCCTGCATGGTGCTTCACTTGTGTATTTCAGAATTGCATGATTAGAAGCCTGAGCATTACTGTGAGTTGCAAGGTATCATGTACTACCAAATAGGATCCTTTCTCAAAATGCCAACCTCCTAAAGGACTCTCAAAAACACCGCCCTCAAACAGAAGATTAAGCCACAGGTTACTTTAATATTGTACACAATATATAAGCAGAGGTAAAGAATGCTGGAAAGAGAAATCACTGAATTTCAGTTATCAGAAAAGCAAGGCACAAAAGCCAAAAGTTAGGACATAATCCCTGAAGAATCTATGGACATAATTTCAAAAAGTTTCTTCTTTCAAGATTATTACAGAATTTTGTTTCTCCAGAAAATTTGTCAAAAGGAAACTCCCTAAAAAAATGCAGGATATATTGAAAGCTATCTTAGTATAACAATCACCACGGTGGGCCTCCATGCTCACCTGCAGCAGAACCACATATGGCTCCTGGGACATTGCCAGCAGCTCCTGGTACATTTCTTTTAGTTCTTTTCTCTTTTGCACCATCATGGATTCACTTGTCCTGAGTTTCTCTAAAACACATTGGCCTTCATTTCTCATAGACTCAATGTGTTTCTCTTCCTCTTCACAGAGGAGTGGATGCAGTTTCCTATACTCTGTCCTGATCATTTCTTCCCGAAGAGTCAAGTAGTCCTGAAGAAAAAAAAGACATTCCCAATCATCTTTGCAAAGTACTTTGTCCTCCATCATTTCATCCTCCTATGCTTAAATTCCACAAATGTTTTGTATAACTCTGATGCATATACTCAGATTGACTGTCTTCACACCTCAGAAAATGTAAATGCCTTGGTTTCATTTATTTCTTCTTTATTAATTACACAGGCAATCCAACCCTAAGATGTATTTACACCTGTATTAGAGGTGCAGAGGTGCCTGTAAAAAAGATTGATCATTCATATGTTCACAAAGTTGTGAAACTCTACATGTAGTCATAAAGTCTAACGCAGTGTGCAGAACAGTCAGCCATTCACTCATTAGACCCAGACTCTTCTACAGAAGCAGACCATTCATTCCAAGAGCAGAGATGTATTATACACTCAGAATTAGAGGTGAGCAGGACACATATTCCAAGCATCCTATCCCAGGCCTTATGGCGAATTTTAAAAATATCTGCATCAGGCTTATTTTAAGCATGGTTCTCATACTCACCATCCAAAGAGTTCTCATTCTGTTCTCTGCCTCTAAAATCTTTTGATTTTCTTGGACCTTCTCCCATAAAGATGCCATTTGCTTCAAAAGTCTGTCCTGTAAAAAAACAATGAATATCAATTTTGAAAAATATTACTGATTGACAGACTCTTGGGCAATCAATACAATTATTGTAGTGAGAGTACCAGAATCAAAATTATCGTTCATTTTTTTCTTTTTCTAGCTATGAATATTAGATGAGCCCACAGAATTAGAAAATGCAGCTTACCCTTTTGCTCAGGTATATTGATGAATTATTTTGATTACATGTTTGGCTGTACCTGACTCCCATGTACTTTTCCTAATTTAGTCTCCAGCCATAGACACTTTTAAAAGATAGGAAGTTAGTGTTGCACTTTCCAGTGACCTGGGCATAATGTATCATAAAATACAAATGATTTTTACACTCAGGGTACCCCAAAGGATGTTTACATTCCTAGTCACCCTTTATTCATTAGATGTTAATGAAGTACCACCATTCTGAAAACAATGCCTTTGTCATAATGAGGACCAGCATCTTCCTGTGGTTTTCTAAGCCTACCTCTCTTCAGCTTGCAAGTTCTCTCAGAAGCATCACTTACCATTTGATCCTCAGCAGCTGCTTCAATGGGACAGTGTCTGTGTCCTCTGTGCTCATGGGAGTTAGAACAGAGTTGACAGAGGAAGATCCTGTTCTCAGCACAGAAGATCCTCTTAGTATCCTCGTGGGTCACACACTTTTGCTCCTCAGAGCTCAGGTCCTTCATGAGGCTGGCTTGTCTGACAATGGACACCAGCTTCTTCAAAACAATGTTGGTTCTCAAGTCCTTCCCATATTGTTCTCTACACAAAGGGCATCGTTCAGGAGGTTGGATGTCTTCCCAGGAAAGGTGGAGGCAAGCTCGACAGAAGCTGTGACCACAGCTTATGGTGACTGGGTCTGTCAGGCACCTCAGGCAGATGAAGCAGGTGAGTTCTTTCTGGAAGGCTTGTGAGATGTCTGACTCCATTTTTCTGAAGGAAGAAAAGCAGAAGAATTGCTATTATTCCACCCCAGAGAAGCCAGAAACAGCACAAAAACTGATGCAAGTTGTGATTTAATTCTGTTTATGGCAAAGCAGGCTTCATTTTCCAGGAACAAAAAATCAAGATAAGTATAGGATTGCAGTTGCTGATCTTTCCTCTTTCACTCTTCTTGACAGAAATATAGATTAGTCTGATGTCCTTCGGAGCCATTCCACCTGCATCTTCTTTGGAGACTCCCTTCAGATTAGTGTCTTGGTTGCTGGTCTGAGACATGCTTTCCAAGTGTTTATAAATAAATATACACTAGAGTGATCAAACTCCTTCAAGTCTACATGTTGACTTTTCACTACAAACATAAGTAGGTTAAACACACCCTTCTTTGTTGGCTATCCAAGAAAACACTCCCTTTTTCACATGGTCCCTAGTAAATGCTTTGCTTAATTTCTGATTTTAGCATCTTAGTCCTTCACATCCTATTATCACGCCCCTTGACACCTGAAGGCAACATTAGTTACTTGTCTTCTTTCTGATGCAAACAGTTAACAAGAATTAGAATTAGGGGGGTCATAATTCAAGGATATGTCCATCATTGTGGGGAAGAAATGGTGGCAGGAGCTTGAGAGAGCTGGTGGCATTGCATCCAAAATCAGCAAAAAGAAAGCAAGGAACACTTGCTGCTCAGCTCCTGTTACCTTTTCATTAGTTTGAGACCTCAAACCATGGAATGGTCAAGTGATCTCATGAGCATTTAGTGTGGATCTTACCAACTGTAGTGAATCTACCCCCCAATAATCCTTCACAGACATCCCCAGAGGTTTCCATATCTATCCTAAATCCCATCAAGTTGAATTCTGGAAACTTGTTTGTTTATCAAAGATACAGAGGCTGGCTTCAGTTTATGGGATGAACCTTGAGGCATAAATGTGGATGTCATACTCTATCAGACTTTCCTATTTAATCAACAGGCACCCATTGTTCCTTCTCTTGGAAGGTCTACACAAATAAAGAATCTCGGATTGAGTGAGATAAACATCCCACAAATAACTTCAGCTTCAGTGGTCTGAAGCAAATGGACTCTATGGCTTTAGCTGGTGGTCCTATTTAACTTGAAAATAATACTAATACTCATTGTCAAGATTATTTTAGAAAAGAGATGAAGACTCAAATGCTACCTCCCTTAACTTACTTAATCACCCCTATTTGGAATTTTTTTCTCTATATTAGTTTCTTCATTTTTTTGAATGCCTAATGCTGTAAAAAAATACAGGCTTACAGCACAATGGGAGAACCCGGGAGGGCAGAAGTTGCTACTGATGTATTACAATCTTGCTTATCAGTTGTTAACGCCCAATATGAAGGATATACAGATGGGAAAATTCCCTTAAGCATTCAGGAGGGTGGATCCTGACAGGAAATTAACATAGGGAGGATATCAAGGTCAAGGTCAGAAAGCAAGCCAACAGTTACCCAAAATGGGAGCCAGGGCCATACAGGTCCTCCCTTTTACTAAAAAATGAGCTTCTGATACAACATTCCAAAACAATTTATGAATTCACAGAAATAATGAAAACTGAATGCAGAATTTAAAAAATTGCACCAGGTTGTAACCAGGATCTACTTTCCTGAATAGAATATTGTGTTTAATTTTCTCTAATTTAATCACATGTATACCTCCAACCTAGCAAATCAACCAATAGCAGGAAGAGCCAGTTTTTCAAAGATGGTAAACTATTATCAAGCATTATTTCACACTGTGATGTTTCCCTATAGTTTACAACGGGAAATACTAAAATATATTCCTTTGATAAATAATGAGTTTTCACTTTTATACATAATACTCATAGAATATGTCTCTAACTGCTAGTAATTATCAATCTATTCAGAGCAATTATTTTATATATTATACATGTAAAGTTAATTTAGAGGTGTTGATTTCACATCTATGAAATACATACAGAAATACTCTATAAATATTCTTAAAATTTAGAGAAAGATCAAAATTGAAAGTTGGAACATCAGAGCAAAGAAAGACTGTGAATGGATAAACAACAATTATCTACACCTGTAACTCACAATATATTTAAAATGCAAGATGACCAAATGGGAGCAGAATCTCTTTTGATAAATAGCCAAATTTTAAGCATTTTTAAGCAAAAACGTCAGTTTGGTAACAAATTAAAATAGAAAACACCAACTACTTTCAATCTTAAACTATGCACTTACGCAAGAAATCGTCTCCAGCCTCAGCAGTGTTTTGTGGAGACACAGCAATATTAGCTCAGCTCTGGGGTATGATCCTCAATGTGTGGAGGAGATAGATCTAGCAGTCTAGGAGCCACTAGATATGGAGACTCACTCTGTCTGGTATAGAGAACACTGAACCAGGCTGGCCCCTGGAGTGTCCTTATATACTCTCTAAAGACCACGCCCACTTCCTCCCATGTTGCTTTTACTAATGCTGGCTGTAGGTGAGCTCCTGTGAATAGCAGTATTCTAAATGGATGGAAGATTGAATTAACTCTATGGCCAGTATCCACAAACAAATCTCCACAATAAGGTTTCCTGAGGTCATGCTTAGCTGGGTGTGGTAGCTCACACCTTTAATCCTTAGAGTCACAGAGGATGAGCTGCAGAAGCAGGAGGGGTTTTAGTTCAAGGACTGTCTAGGATATACAGTGAGAACTTTTCTAAAAAAGATAAATAAATAGAGTAATTTTACTACAATATTTCACTGTTTCTAAATAATTTATGGTGTGCTTATATTCTTGCTTTTCCTTTTGTAATTTCACAGTTAATGATATCAATCTGTGATTTTAGTAAATATCAACATTAAAGAATTCTCAAAAATTCTTTAGAATTTTGTTCAACTCATTTTTATCATGTTTACCTCAACTGCGATTTCAAAGAGTTTCATCCCTTTCTCTACCCACTCAACTGTCTGTTCTTTTCTTTTTTCTTTTTTTAACACATACTTGGGGAAGCCAGGCAGTGGTGGCACATACCTCCAGTCCTAGCATTCTGGAGGCAGAGGCAGGCAGATCTCTGTGAGTTAGAGGCTAGCCTGGTCTACAAAATGAATTCAAAGCTGTGCTCCAACAATACACGAGAAACTAGGTCTGAATAAATAAAATATTTGATTAACTAAAACCCAAGTGTCTCTGATTTTCCTTGTGAGGGAATTTTCTTGATTGAATCATTTGAAGTGAGAAGCCCCACCTAAATTCAGAAGTTTTGAGGTTTGAGAATCTACCTTAAATCTTAGCTGGTGGCAGCCTATATAAAGGACATGGAAGAAGGAAACTCTCTCATCTTTGCTCTTTGACTTTTTGCTCTCATTCTCACTGGCAAGTTCATCTTATCACTGGTATTAGATTCTATTTCTGGGAGGATTTCAAAGTATGCTGAAGACCAGCTGATACATCCAGCCTTATAGACTGATCCACTTCTCTCTCTCTCTCTCTCTCTCTCTCTCTCTCTCTCTCTCTCTCTCTATATATATATATATATATATATATATATATATATGTGTGTGTGTGTGTGTGTGTGTGTGTGTGTGTGTGTGTGTGTGTGTGTGTGTGCTCATATCCATTTAGTTTTGTTGATGTAGATTCAAAGTGGTTGCTACACTTATCTCTTGGGTTTTAGGTAACTCCACGTTTAGTCAAATTGACAATAAGGAATAGGCATCAGAAGGGATGACCACTTGGTGTAGGATGATCAGTTAGGGAGCTTGTCCCTAATAGAGCCTAATTTTTTGTCTAGGAATGGGACTTTCAAAATTTCCCACATTCATACCAACATATTCATTGTTCTGGTCTTGTTTATGCAGCCATTTCTAGGAGAGAATATTTCACAGCACACTTCCTGGCATTCTGGCTCTCAATATCTTTCTGTCCACTCTTCCACAATATTTCTGGAGCCATTAATGTAGGATATAGAGGTGTATGTTGGGGTTCAGATCCCCATGATCTCTTCATTTTTACATTCTGTCCAGTTTGGTATCCTATGAGTGTCTGCCTGTATGGCCGATCGATTCTTTTCTATGTTCTTATAATTAAGCATGACTAGGTTTTACTTACTTGATCTGAAATCTAATGTATTCTTTAATTAAATAATAAACCAGATCAAGGATTAAATTGTTTCAGGGATTGTGAGTTCAAGGAAATGATAGGCATAACTGCTAGGAGGACTGGCAGAAAAAAAATGTTCTTAGTATTATTTGTCATGCAAGTTGTCAACACTGAGATGTGTTTAGTATTTAGAGAGCACAAGGAACCATAATGGGTAACTGAACACAGCTTTCATGGAGTGTGTAAGATCAGGATGAGAAAGATGATAATATTACATGTAACTTACCAATTAAATACTGGCTGAGGGAACTGGAGTTGTCAGACTGGTGAAGATTTCCTGTATGTAAAGTTTATTTGAGTCTTCTAGCTATAAATATGGTTCAGATAAGGATTATTCCTAACTGGAGTTAGCAGGAACCCTATTAATGGAGTCATGACCTGTGCTATCATTCATGCTGTGGCTTCTCTGTAGCATCTTCCTGGTGTTTGAATTAAAATCATTACAATAACAGTTGTTACCTGATTGAAGACCAGGAGATGGTGCCTCTTGGTTCCCCTTTATGCAGTTTTCTTTGCCTCTAAAGTCATAGCTATGTCTTGGAACACCTTAACCCAAGTTAAAGCCATTTAGGATCTGCCTTTGAGAATACTAGGGCAAAAGAAGTTGGATGATTTGGTTCATTTCAGGAAACTTGGGATGTGAACTAAACTTTATATAGAGCTCCCTGATCCTTCTCTTTTCGGTGAGCTCAGGATTAGGAAGGGAGGCTATAGAATGAAGGCATCCTGAAGTGGAGATTGATCTGTTTCCTCCTTGGGAGATCTCTCTTTAGATCTATACTCCATTTTTAACTAGGTTAATTGTTTTCTTGATGTCCAGTTTTTTTAATTCTTTATATGTTTTAGATATTAGCCCTATATTGGTTGTGTAGTAGTTAAACTTCTTTTCCAATTCTGTAGACTGATACTTTGTCTCAATGATGGTGTCCTATGCCAAACAGAAGCTTTTCAGTTCCATGAGATCCTATTCATTAATTGTTGTTCTTAGTGCCTGTGCTATTGGTGCTCTGTTCAGAAAGTCTTTTCCTGTCCTAGTGAGTTCAAGGCTATTCCCCACATTCTCTTCTATCATATTCAATGTATGTGGCTGAGATCTTTGATCTATTTAAAGTTGAATTCTATACAGGGTGATAAATATTGATGTATTTGTAGTCTTCCACATGAGCCCATCTAGTTTGATCAGTTATATTTCTTAAAGATGATGTCTCCATTTTTGTATATATTTTTGGCTTTTTCAAGAACAAAAAATTCAGGTGTCCAATGTCTCTAGATATATGACTTTATTTGTAGATCTCCATTGGTTTCCATTGATCAATGTGTCTATTTTTATACCAACATCAAAATTTTTTATTACTATAGCTCTGTAATACAATTTGCAAACAATGATAGTGATTTATCCAACAGTTCTTTCATTGTTCATGATTTTGTTTGTTTTCCTGAGTTTTTCCCTGTTTTTAGTTCTTGGGTTGTTTTGTTTATTTGTTTGTTTGTTTGTTTGTTTGTTTGTTTGTTTTGGAATTTCTATATATCTGACAATTGTCCTTTCAAGATCTCTAAAGAATTGTGGACAAGGAAACACCTTAGATGTCCCTCAACTGAAGAATGGATTAAGAAAATGTGGTACATATACACAATGGCATACTACTCAGCAGAGAAAAACAATGACATCATGAAATTTGCAAGCAAATAGATGGAATTAGTAAATGTCATCCTGGGTGAGGTAACCCAGACTCAGAAAGACTAGCATGGTGTGTACCCACACATAAGTGGATTCTAGATGTAAAGCAAGGGATAATCAGAAAACAACCCACAACTCCAGAGAAGATAGCTAACAAGGAAGAACCAAAGAGGGATGCATGGATCGCCATGGGAAGGAAAAGTACATGAGATCTCCATGAGTAAACTGGGAATGATGGGTGGGCCAAGGAGGGTAGGGGTTAGGGCATGAGATCATAAGGGAATGGAATGGTTGAGCTGCAACAGGGCTTGAGGGGAAAACCAATGGCAGAGATACTATGATACAGGGAGATACCACGGAGATAGAGAGAAACCTTGTGCTTGGGAAGTTGCCAGGAATCCCCAATGATGACCCCAGCATGGATTACTAGAAATTGTGGAGAAGGTACCTGAACTGAACTGGCTTACCCATGGTCCAGACCGTTGAATACCCTAACTGTCATCACAGAGCTTCTCTCCAAAGATCCATAGCCAAACAAAAGGCAGAGCTCCAGGAGTCCAGTCAAAGAGAGAGAAAAGGGATTCTACAAGCAAGTGCATCAGGATCATGGTGGGGAAACCTGCAGAGATGACCAAACCAAACTAGTGGGAACTCATGAAACTTGGTTCACTGGCTGTGGAGCCTGCATGGGACTGGACTAGGCCCCCCTCTGCATGGCTAGACAGTTGTGTAACTTGATCTGCTTGTGGAGCCCCCTGGTAGAAGGATCAGAATCCATCCCTGGTGCAAGAACAGGCTTTTTGGAGCCCACTATCTATGATGGGACACCTAGTGCAGCCTTGAGGCAGGGGGAAGCGTTTGGACTTGCCTCAGCTGGATGTGTCTCCCCATGGGAGGTGTTGCCTTTCTGGTGGGGGAGACTGGAGGTTGGGTTGGGAGGAGAAGGCTGGGGAGTGTGGAAGGAGGGAAGAGGGGGATTTTTGATTGATGTGTAAAATGAATGAAATAAAAGTCTTAATAAAAAGAAAAAGAATTGTTGGCCAGTAGTGGATTTTCACTCCTTTTATCTTAGGAATTGGGAGGCAGAGTGGACAGAACTCTGTGAGTCTGAGACCACCCTGGTCTACAGTTGAAGATCTAGAATAGCCAAGGTACAGAGAGAAACCCGTTCTTGAACCAACAACCCAAATAAAGAGAGGGGGATCTTTCTTCTGTTGGTGACATAAGTCTTAATATCAGTAAAGGGAAAGCAGAGAAAGGGATATCTCTTGAGTTCAAGGACACCCTGGTCTATAGCCTGGTCAAGAACAGACGAGGTTACACAAAATAACTCTGTCTAAAGTAACAAATAAAAGCAAGCAAAAACAAAAGAAAGAAAGAAGGGAAGAAATAAAGGAAAGAAGGCAGGAAGGAAGAAGGAAGGAAAGAAGGAAGGAAGGAAAGTAAGGAAGAAAGAAAAAAGAGAAAGAGAGGGAGAGAAAGATTTTTTTCATGTGTTGGTGGTACATAACTTTAATATCAGCACTTGGGATGTGTAGAGGAGAGCCAAGGCTACACAGACAAACCCTGTCTCAAAAAAACAAAATATCCTGTGTCAAGCCCTGTGTCAGAGGTGGGGTTGGTGAAGATACTCTCCCATTCTGTAGGCTGTCCTTTTGTCTTGTTGACCATATCTTTTGCCCTACAAAAGCTTCTCAGTTTTAAGAGGTCCTATTTATTAATTGTTTCTCTCAGTGTCTGTGCTACTGGTGTTGTATTTAGGAAGTGATCTCCAGTTTCAATGCGCTCAAGACTACTTCCAAATTTCTCTTCTATGAGGATCAGAATAACTAGATTTATGTTCAGGTCTTTGATCCACTTGGACTTAAGCTTTGTGCACAGTGACAAATATGGATCTATTTGCAATCTTCTACCTGGTGACATCCAGTTGTGCCAGCACCATTTGTTGAAGATGGTTTCTGCATTCCATTGTACAATTTTGGCTTCTTTGTCAAAAATTAGGTGTTCATACATGTGCAGATTAATGTCAGGGTCTTCAGTTTGGTTCCATTGGTCCACATGTCGGTTTTTATGCCAGTACCAAGTTGTTTCTATTACTGTAGCTCTACAGTAGAGCTTGAAGTCAGGGATCGTGATGCCTCCAGAGGTTGTTTTATTGTACAGGATTCTTTTGGCTATCCTGGGTGTTTTGTTTTTCCATATGAAATTGAGTATTGTTCTTACCAGGTCTGTGAAGAATTTTGATGGGGATTGCATTGAATCTGTAGCTTGCTTTTAGTAAGATTGCCATTTCCACTATGTTAATCCTACCTACCCATGAGCATGGGAGATCTTTCCATTTTCTGATATCTTCTTCAAATTCTTTTTTCAGGGACTTAAAGTTCTTGTCATACAGGTCCTTCACTTGCTTAGTTAGAGTTACCCCAAGGTTTTTTTAATTATTTGTGGCTATTGTAAAGGGTGATATTTCTCTAATATCTTTCTCAGCCTATTTTTCATTTGTATATAGGAGGCCTACTGATTTTTTGAGTTAATCTTGTATCCTGCCACTTTACTGAAGGAGTTTATAAGCTGTAAGAGTTCTTGGGTCAAATTTTGGGGTCACTTCTGAATACTATCATGTCACCAGCAAATACTGAAAGTTTGACTTCTTCCTTTCCAATTTATATCCCCTTGTTCTCCTATTGTTGTCTTATTGTTCTAGCTAGAACTTCAAGTACTATTTTGAGTAAATATGGGGAGATTGTACAGCCTTGCCTTGTTCCTGATTTTACTGGATTTTTTTTTTTAGTTTATCTCCATTTAGTTTGATATTGGCTGTTGGCTTGCTGTAAATTGCCTTTACCATGTTTAGGTATGTTTCTTGTAGTCCTGATCTCTCCAAGACCTTTATCATGAAGGGGTGTTGAATTTTGTAAAACGCCTTTTCAGCATTGAATGAAATGATCATGTGGTTTTTTTTCTTTCAATCTGTTTATATGGTGTATTACATTGACAGAGTTTTTTATGTTGAACCAACCTTGCATCTCTGAGATGAAGCCTACTTGGTCATGGTGGATAATGTTTTTGATGTGTTCTTGGAGTCTGTTTGCAAGAATTTTATTGAGTATTTTGGCATCAATGTTCATGAGGGAGATTGGTCTGTAATTCTCTTTCTTTGTTGCATCTTTGTTTGGCTTGGGAATCAGAGTAACTATAGTTTCATAGAAGGAGTTTGGTAATGTTCCTTCTGTTTCTATTTTGTAGAACAATTTGAAGACTATTGGTATTAACTCTTTTTGAATAATTGGTAGAATTCTGTTTTCAAGCCATCTCATCCTGGGCTTTTTTTGGTTGGGAGACTTTTAATGACTGCTTCTATTTTCTTATTGGTCATTGGTCTATTTAAATAGTTTATCTGGTCTTGGTTTAACTTAAGTATGAGGTACCTATCCAGAAAATTGTCCATTTCTTTTAGGTTTTCTAACTTTGTGGAGTAAAGTGATTTGAAGTATAACATGATGATTCTCTGGATTTCCTCATTGTCAGTTGTTATGTCTCCCTTTTCTTTTCTGATTTTGCTAATTTAGATGCTCTCTCTCTGCCTTTGGGTTAGTCTGGATAAAGGCTTGTCTATATTGTTATTTTCTCAAAGAACCAACTCTTTATTTCATTGATTTTTTGCATTGTTCTTTTTGTTCCTATTTTATTGATTTCTGCTCTCAATTGGATTATTTTCTGGCGTCTCTTCCTCCCAGATGACTTTGCTTCTTCTTGTTCTAGAGCTTTCATGTGTGCTGTTCGGTTACTAGTGTGAGATTTCTCCAACTTCTTTATGTGGGCATTTAGTGTTATGAATTTTCCTCTTAATACTGCTTTCATAGTGTCCCATGAGTTTGGGTAAGTGGTATATTCATTTTTATTGATCTCTAGGAAGTTTTTAATTTCTTTCTTCATTTCTTTCTTGACCCATTCGTGATTCATTTGAGCATTATTCAATTTCCATGAGATTGTAGGCTTTCTGTCATTTATGTTGTTGAAATCTAACTTTAAACCATGGTGGTCTGATTGAATACAGGAGGTTATTCCATTTTTTTTTTTGTATCTGTTGAGATTTGCTTTATGACCGAGTATGTGGTCGATTTTAGAGAAGGTTCCATGGGTACTGGTAAGTAGTTATGTTCTTTTTTGTTAGGTTGGAAGGTTCCATAGATGTCAATTAAGTCCATTTGAGTCATAACATCAGTTAAGTCCTTTATTTCTCTGTTAAGTTTCAATTTGGCTGATCTGTCAAGTGGTGAGAGGGGGGTGTTGAAGTCTGCCACTATTAATGTGTGGGGTTTTATATGTGGTTTAAGCTTTAGTAATGTTTCTTTTACATATGTGGGTGCCCTTGTGTTTGGGGCATAAATTTTCAGAATGGAAACTTCATCTTGGTGGATCTTTCCTGTGATGAGTATGTAATGCCCTTCTTGATCTCTTTTGATTGTTTTTAGTTTGAAGTCTATTTTGCAGGATATTAGGATGGCTACACCTGCTTGCTTCTTTATTTTTAATTTATTTTAATTTATTTTGCAATACAATTCAGTTCTACATATCAGCCACGGATTCCCTTGTTCTCCCCCCTCCCGTCCCCCTCACCTTCCCCCCAACCCCCCCATTTCCATCTCCTCCAGGGCAAAGCCTTCCCCACAGACTGAGGTCAACCTGGTAGACTCAGTCCAGGTAGGTCTAGTCCCCTCCTCCCAGGCCGAGCCAAACAATCCTGCATAGGCCCCAGGTTTCAAACAGCCAACTCATGCAATGAGCACAAGATCTGGTCCCACTGCCTGGATGCCTCCCAAACAGATCAAGCCAATCAACTGTCTCACCCATTCGGAGGACCTGATCCAGTGGGGACCCCTCAGCCATTGGTTCATAGTTCATGTGTTTCCATTCATTTGGCTATTTGTCCCTGTGCTTTATCCAACCTTGATCTCAACAATTCTCGCTCATATAAACCCTCCTCATTCTTGCTAATTGGACTCCCAGAGATCCACCCAGGGCCTAGTCATGGATCTTTGCATCCAGATCCCTCAGTAGTTGGATGAGGTTTCTAGCACAACAATTAGGGTGTTTGGCCATCCCATCACCAGAGTAGGTCAGTTCGGGCTGTCTCTCGACCACTGCCAGCAGTCTGTTGTGTGGGTATCTTTGTGGATTTCTGTGGGCCTCTCTAGCACTTTGCTTCTTCCTATTCTCATGTGGTCTTTATTTACCATGGTCTCCTATTCCTTGTTCTCCCTCTCTGTTGTTGATCCAGCTGGGATCTCCCGCTCCCCCAAGCTCTCTTTCCCTCAAGCCTCGCCTTTCATTACCCCCACTCATGTCCAGGCTGTTCATGTAGATCTCATTCCATTTCTCTGTCATTGGGTGATCCCTGTGTCTTTCTTGGGGTCCTGTTTTCCAGGTAGCCTCCCTGGTGAAGCCAAAAGTGCACAATGGAAAAAAGAAAGCATCTTCAACAAATGGTGCTGGCAAAACTGGATATCAACATGTAGAAGGCTGCAAATAGATCCATATCTCACCGTGCACAAAACTTAAGTCCAAATGGATCAAGGACCTCAACATAAATCCAGCTACTCTGAACCTGCTAGAAGAGAAAGTAGGAAGTAGTCTTGAACGCATTGGCATAGGAGACTACTTCCTAAATAGAACACCAGTAGCACAGACTCTGAGAGAAACAATCAATCAATGGGACCTCTTGAAACTGAGAAGCTTTTGTAGAGCAAAGGATACGGTCAACAAGGCAAAGCGACAGCCTACAGAATGGGAAAAGATCTTCACCAACCCCACATCTGACAGAGGACTGATATCCAGAATATATAAGGAATTCAAGAAATTAGACATCAAAATGCCCAACAGTCCAATTAAGAAATGGGCTATAGAACTAAACAGAGAATTCTCAACAGAGGAAACTCAAATGGCCGAAAGACATTTAAGGAATTGCTCAACATCCCTAATCATCAGGGAAAGGCAAATCAAAACAACTCTGAGATACCACCTTACGCCTGTCAGAATGGCTAAGATCAAAAACACTGAAGACACCTTATGCTGGAGAGGATGTGGAGCTAGGGGAACTCTCCTCCACTGCTGGTGGGAATGCAAGCTTGTACAACCACTTTGGAAATCAATATGGCGCTTTCTTAGAAAATTGGAAATCAATCTCCCCCAAGATCCAGCTATACTGCTCTTGGGCATATACCCAAGAAATGCTCAACCACACCATAAGAGCAATTGTTCGGCTATGTTCATATCAGCATTGTTTATAATAGCCAGAACATGGAAACAACCCAGATGCCCTTCAACTGAAGAATGGATAAACAAAATGTGGTACATATACACAATGGAATACTACTCAGCAGAGAAAAACAATGGCATCATGACGTTTGCAGACAAATGGATGGATCTAGAAAAAATCATCCTGAGTGAGGTAACCCAGACTCAGAAAGACAAACATGGTATGTACTCACTCATAGCAGGATACTAGACATGAAACAAGGATGGCTTGTCTGCTACTCACATCACCTGCTTGCTTCTTAAGACCATTTGATTGGAAAGTCTTATCCCAGCCTTTTATTCTGAGGTAATGCCTATCTTTGAATTTGAGGTGTATTTCTTGTATGCAGCAGAAAGATGGGTCCTGCTTTCATATCCATTCTGTAAGCCTATGTCTTATTATATGTGAATTAAGTCCATTGATATTAAGAGGTATTTATGAGCAGTGATTGTTAGTTCCTGTTATCTTTTGGTGGTAGTGTGTGTGTATTTCTCTTCTTTGGGATTTGCTGCTGTGGGGATATCTATTGCCTATGTTTTTGTGGGTATATCTGACTTGTTAGGTTGGAATTTTTTTTCTAGTGCTTTCTGTTGGGCTGGATTTGTGGGTAGGTATTGTTTAAGTCTTGTTTTGTCTTGGAATTTCTTTTTCACTCTGTCTATGGTGATTTAAAGTTTTGCTGGGTATATAAGTCTAGGCTGACATCCATGGTCTCTTAGTGTCTGCATCACATCTTTCCAGGTCCTTCTGCTTTCAAAATATCCATTGAGCAATCAGGTGTTATTCTGATGGGTCTGCCTTTATAAGTCACTTGGCCTTTTTCCTTTGCTGCTCTTAAAATTCTTTCTTTAGCCTGTAGGTTTAGTTATTTAATTATTACGTGGTGAGGGGACTTTTTTGAGGGTCTAGTGCTGTGGATATCGCTCGATATAAATAAAGCACTGATTGGCCAATGATCAGGCAGGAAGTATAGGCGGGACAAGGAGAGAGGAGAATTGAGGAAGGAGGAAGGGAGGAGAGACCAGCTGGAGCCACCGCCAAGACAAGGAAGATGTAAAGTACTGGTAAGCCACGAGCCGCGTGGCAAAGTAAAGATTAATAGAAATGGGCTAAATATAAGAGTGAGAGCTAGACAATGATAGGCCTGAGCTAATGGCCAAGCAGTTTAAATAATGTAAGAGTCTGTGTGTTTGTTTTATAAGTGGGCTATGGGCCTGGCGGGACTTGGTGGTGGGAGCTGGAGAAAAATTCTCCAGCTACAGTCTAGTTTGTTTGGTGTTCTATAGGCTTCTTGTATTTTCATAGATATTTTTCTTTTCATTTATTTTTCTTTTTTTTTTTTTTTTTTTGGTTTTTCGAGACAGGATTTCTCTGTGTAGCTTTGGGCCTTTCATGGAACTCACTCTGTAGCCCAGGCTGGTCTTGAACTCACAGAGATCTACCTGGCTGTGCCTCCCAAGTGCTGGGATTAAAGGCCCTGGCTGATATTTTTTTCTTTAAGTTGGGAAAGTTTTCTTCTCTGATCTTGTTGAATATATTTTCTGTGCCTTTGAGTTGGTATTCTTCTCCTTGCTCTATCCCTATTATTCTTAGGTTTGACCTTTTCATTGTATCCCCGATTTCCTGGATGTTTTGTGTTATGACTTTTTTGGTTTGGGTATTTTCTTTGACTGACAAATCTATTTCCTCTATAGTATCCTCTACACCAGAGATTCTCTCTTCCATCTCTCGCATTCTGTTGGTTATGCTTGCATTGGTGTTTCCTGTTTATTTACTCAGATCTTCTATTTCCATCATTCCCTCTGTTTGTGTTTTCTTCATTGTTTCTATTTCCCTTTTCAGGTCTTGAACTGTTTTCCTCAAATCTGTTTAATCGCTTTTTTATGTTTTTTGTTGTTATTTTGGCTCTCTTGAACGGCTTTATTGATTTCTTCCAGTTTTTTGTTTGTCTTTTCCTCAATTTCATTTTTCATTTTTTTTGAAAGGCCTCTATCATCATGATGTTATTCTTTTTTTTTTCTTCTTCTTTTTTTTTTTTTTGGTTTTTCCATACAGGGTTTCTCTGTGTAGCTTTGTGCCTTTCCTGCATCTCAATTTATAAACCAGGCTGGCCTCGAATTCACAAAGATGTGCCTGTCTCTGCCTCCCCAGCACTGGGATTAAAGGCGTGCCCTACCACCGCCTGGTTATGATGCTATTCTTAAGGTCACTTTCTTCTGCTTCGTCTATATTGTGATGTTCAGGTCTTGCTGTTGAAGGAGGGCTATGTTCCAGTGATTCCCTATTGTTCTTTATGTTGTTGTATGTATTTTGCATTGACGTCTGCCCATCTCCTCTTCTCTTGGTCCAATTCGGGTTCTTGGTCCAATGAGAACTCTTTGTCTAATGCAAGCAGGTGATTTGGTTTCTGTGCTACAGGAAGGGGCTAGGATCTCAGGTGGATGGATATTTGGCAGGGAATGTAGATTGCAGGGTCTGGTGGGGATTCTTGGTATTGCTTTTACTAATGTTTGCTGAGGTGAGTTCCTGTAAATAGTAGTATTCTAAATGGACAGAAGATTGAATTAACTCTATGGCCAGTATCCACATTCAAATCTCCACAAAAAGATTCCTTAAGTCACAGCTTAGCTGGGTGTGGTAGCTCACACCTTTAATCCTAGAGTCCTACAGATAAGGCTGCTGAAGCAGGAGTTTTAGTTCAAGTCATGCCTAGCATATACAGTAAGAACTTGTCTAAAAAAGAAAAAGTTCTAAAATTCTAATTTTAAAACCATGTTTTCTTGTTTCTAAATATTTTGTGGTGTGCTTATATTTTTACTTTTCCTTTTATAATTTCACAGATAATGGTATCAATCTGTAATTTTATCAAATATCAAAATTAAAAAGGTCTCATTAGTCCTTCAAGAATTTTACAGATTATTTTTATCAGATTTACCTCTACTGCAACTCCTTCCAAATACATCCCCTTTCCCTACCCACTCAACTTTCTGTTCTTAATAAAACAAAATAATGATATTCCCTGAGTTTCGGAGAGGGTATATATGCATTTGATATTTTCTTTTGTTTAAGACTAAGCATAGGGACACCATTTCAGAGCAACACACTTATTCTCAGCAGCTGAACTGGTTATAAGTTAACATCAAAACTACTTCCAGCTGAAAAGAAAATTTTCCCTTATAATGAAGAGGACAGCAACAATAACCCACAGGTGGAAACACAAATGTTTAGAAGGCAACTAGACAGGCACATCCCATTATCTTTTTTTAGACAAATGTCTAGTTCAGCATCCATCTTCTCTCCGAATTCAAGCACATATGACATCCCAGCAAAAGATCTCTTAGATTTCAGCTTCAAGACAAGCTGAGGTGACCTATGATGATAGCCTTTTTATTTCTTCAGAACTCACTCTGCTCTCTCTGTCTCTGAGTCTCTATATCTCTTTATCTCTCTCTGTCCCTGTCTGCCACTGTTTCTGTCTCTCTCTGTAGCTGCCTGGCCTGGAAGTCATTATGCAGACCAGGCTAGCCTTGAACTCACAGATCTCCTGCCTCTAGCCTCCTGACTGCTATGGAATGTTCTATATGGCAAATGTGTTGCTGATTAGTCAATAAATAAAACACTGATTGGCCATTGGCTAGGCAGGAAGTATAGGCGGGACAAGGAGGAGAATAAAGCTGGGAAGGGGAAGGCTGAGAGGGAGAGACACTGCCAGCCGCCACCATGACAAACAGCATATGAAGATGCCGGTAAGCCACGAGCCATGTGGCAAGGTATAGATTAATGGAAATGGATTAATTTAAGCTGTAAGAACAGTTAGCAAGAAGCCTGCCAAGGCCATACAGTTTGTAACCAATATAAGTCTCTGTGTTTACTTGGTTGGGTCTGACGGGCTGTGGGACTGGCAGGTGATAGAGATTTGTCCTGACTGTGGGCCAGGCAGGAAAACTTAAGCTACACCTGACTGTTGGGATTGAAGGTAAGAAGCACCATGCACAGCTTCTGTGAATAGTCCTTTTAATACCCTCACCTATCCTACCCCATAAAAAGCACACTTGCCTTCCTCTGCTCTGCTATCCCTTTTCTCCATACCTTGTTACCTCACAGTATAACATATGACTGCTCTCATTTGATTTAATGACTGCCTCTTGATACCAATGGAGTGTTTGTTATCTAAGAGGGAAAACTTCTCTTTGTTTTGCACATTGCTGGATCCCAACTGTTTAGAACAGCAAAGACATACAGTAGGGGATTAATAAGTACTGAGTGTTTCAGGGCTGCATGACCACTGGGAGGGCACTGTAGATGCTGGTGATTTGTTGGTTTGCTGGTTGATTCCACTAAGTATTGGGCACTGAATGTATACCCAGGCTCTCCTGGGGTCACCAAAAGAAGCCCTCTGTTGGAGGCCCCAATGGAAACTCGAGATTGTGGCTGGCTTTGTGACTGGCTCCTTTGCTATCCAATTTACCTCAGAGGCTCCATGTGATACCAAAAATGGCTCCCAGGTTCTAATCCCTGGAACCTATGACTGTCCTCTTTGGTCTAAAAAGGATTTGTAGGTGTGATTAAATGAAGGGTTTTGAGATGAGATTTTTACTGGATTACCATGGTGTCAAAGTTTGGACATTAAATATCCATACAAACACACATGCATATATGCGGAGGTGCTCTTTATACATGACATGGCAGCTTTAGGAGGTGGGACCTAGCTGGAGGAATAGGGCACTGGAGATGGAGGAAGCTTGAGGTTTAGAGATGAGCTCTGTTTCCTGCCCCCTTTATCCTACCTGGTCCATGGAGATTCTAGTAAACAGTCCTACACTCCTGGAAACAGAGCTTCAAGCCATTCCCGCCTTCCATCACACCCCAGCCTCTTATATTGAATGGTTTCATCTCAAATTGTTAGCAAGGATAAACCTGTCTTCCCTTAAAAAAAATCATTCCATATGTATCACATTATTTCAGTTCCAACAATGTACAGTGACATTAGAGTTCAAAGAATCCTTGGTCCCAGCCTGTCTAGAGTTCAAGTTAACCCCCTAGAGAGCTGGAAATGCTGTGGATGTGAAGCAGTTCAAAACCTGCAACATTTTTCTTATCAGAGACTGGTTTTTTCTATGTAGCCTGGCTCTCCTGGAAGTAACTGTGTGGAACAGTCTGAACTGGACCTAACAGAGATCCACCTGCCTCTGCCTCCCAAGTTCTGGGATTAAAGACTTACTCCTCCACCACCGGGCAATATCTCCAGCATTTCATTCAGATAGTATTGATTGCTTTGCACTTCGATGCCCTGTTATTTTGTTTTATTTCTTGTACGTTCTTGGTGGGAATGAAAATACATCATTTTCTCCTTCTATTCCTTCTTAGGTGTCCTTCATGTAGTCTCTAAAGACCACACTGGGAATCCGGTGCCTGTGGTGTGATGCCTTGTGCAGCCTTGGTGCAGTGGGAAGGGGCTTGGATCTGCCTAGGCTCTGAGTGCTGGGCACTGTTCCCCCACCTTGGAAGACCTTGATTTGAGGGATGTGGGGATGTGGGGTGGCATCGGGGGAAAGGCTGGGGGGTGAAAAAGGGATGAGCAGGCATCTGTGGGTGGTATGTAGAGTGAATAGAAAATTTCATAATAAAGAAAAATGAAAAAAATCACTATGAAAGGAAACGTTCTTTGTGGAATATGTGGACCACAGAATAAACATAACATAGTCGACCATTATTTCCTTTAATAGTATTTTAATATTTAATAGCAATAAATGAGGTAACATTACAGTAGGGAGCACTTAAAAAAAAACAATATGGTGCTGGATTACAATTTCCCCACTGGAGAAGAAAGGGCAGATAGGGTAATTGAAGGTGCAAGGAGGGTACCTGTATATGAGGGAACTCTTTGCAACATTCACAAAACTTAAACATCCATCCTCACAATCAAGGAACACACCAACTCGGCCCAGTGGCTTCTCTATATAGTGCTGGAGTACTGGGCATGTGGTGAGGAGACTGTAATGATTACCCTCCTTCACACACACAAGAAGAAATTCACCCTCAGATTCAATCCGTTGGTCTCTATTCCTTAAGTAGGAATTCTTGCAGACCCCTACAGCCCAGTCCCAAGAGTCCTCCAAATCAACCTCCCAGTAATATTTCCCTGAGATGAAGCTTTGTGATCCCCAAAAAGCCAAATAGCATCCAATAAAATCTGTAGTTGTATCTTTATGGTGAGGTCTGAAGCTCAATCTTCTCATGGCATTAAATAGGTTCATGTTGTAATGCAACATGGTTACGTTATCAAAGAAAATGGTCACTGTGAGAAGAAACAACATTTTAGGTAAAATGACAGTTTACATTCTCAGATGAGAGCAGTCCATAGAATCTTCATGGATTTTAAAAACAGAATGTTAAGACCTGAGATTAAATTTGGCTCAAATACAACAATGTCAAGGATTTCCACAAGAAAAGAGTGGTAGCAGGCTGAAAAGACTTTAAATTACACCTGCCTAAGGGAAGATGTGTGCATTGCAGTAAGGGCCAGAGAAAAGGCTGTGCTCATGGATCTATATGAAAAGTTATTTTTATGTAGATATAAGTAGTGATAACTTTCATATTGGTGTTTTTATTTGCATCTAACTGAGCATATTTGTACTCAAGGAGAATCTAAATATGCTCTAGAAGTGGATCCCTGAATGTATCTCTCCTCCTTTAACCTCTGGATCCTCTGATACTCTTTCTCTGTGAGGTTACAATTCACATTTAGATGTATGAGGGGGATTTAGACACTGCCTCATGTCCTATCAATTTGTTTCATTTTCATTGCTCATGATACATGGCTTTGTCTGTTAAGTTATTTTATGATTTTTTTTTAATGATTTATTTATTATGTATACAGCATGCATAACTGCAGGCCAGAAGAGGGCACCAGATCCCATTACAGATGGTTGTGAGCCACCATGTGGTTGCTGGGAATTGAACTCAGGACTTCTGGAAGAGCAGTCAGTGCTCTTAACCTCTGAGCCATCTCTCCAGCCCCTTATGATTTTTTTTTGTTCCTTTGGTGACAGGGTCTTTCTAGTTGTCCTAGACTGGCATAGAACTCAATATGTTGACCAGACTGTCCTCAAACTCATTGGCAGTCCTCCATACACTAGGTTTTTGATGCTGGGATTACTAGTGTGCACCTCTTTATCTTGTGTATTTTTTAATCTGTGGAGTAAAATGCAATGTAAGAAATTAAATTCTAACACATTGAAAGGAAAATAATCAAATATCTCCATCACCTCCTGCACTTAGTTTGAATTATACTGTCCAGAGTTAAGTAACCATTCTACTAAAGGAATAAATGATAGTCTCTTCTCTGCCACTATTATAAACAACGTGATATTAGTGTGCATTTCTGTTTGTTGGTTTCTTTGTAAGATGACCTTGTGATTCATTAATAATAGAATATGATTTACATAGACATATTTCTGGGGAGTTAAATATTTGTGTTTGCAAAGGATATCTCAATACTGGAGGGTACTTCTCATCATCTTATCAGTGAAGACACTCACCTTGGAACTGGTTGTAACTTTCAGTCAGTCCAGTGATGGGTAAGGCACTGAGTTCTGGCTGAATAGCCTGCGGCATGCTCAGCTGCATTGACCCACTCCTGCAAGGAAAAGAAAATATTGATCTGTGTGGTGCTAAATATATCACACAGTGATTAGGAAAAACTTCATTCCAAGTTCAGCCAAACACCTCAGGTGATACAAGCCTGACAACTTGAGTTCAATCCTTGGAGCCTTGATGGAAGAAGAAGACTGTCTCCTGAAAGTAGTCCTCTGAACTGCACACATGTGCATGTACATGCACACACATTCACACACACACAAAAATAACAAAACAAATAAAAGAATCCCAAAAATATCACACAAAAACAATTGAGTATTTTCTATATAAAAGATATCTGCATTTCCTAAGGCAACTTGGACACTTTTATAGCATATTTTTGGGTATCCTGACTTGCACTGATGGCTAAACTCACCTTCTGAACATATCGTCCAAACCCTGCAAAGAAAACAAAAAAAGCTTAGATATCTGAAGAAATGAAATACAATGTTTGTTTCTAAAGTACATATAAATGTCAGTCACGATCACACCAATCTATCCTGGTAAATTATATTCATGTCTTAAGATGATGCCAACCAAATAGATTAGCAGAACTCGAATTCTTGATGAAATCAGACTAAAGAGTAAAATTTGAGAAGGAATAGGGTATCGACTGTACATTGCTTTTGAACCCCCAAATGTCTATAAGCCATAGGGATACTTTAGCTAAGGATACTTCAAAAGGGTAGCCACTCCCCTGCATGGTGCTTCACATGTGTATTTCGGAATTGCAGGGTTAGAGGCCTGAGCATTACTGTGAGTTGCAAGGTATCATGTACTACCAAATAGGATCCTTTCTCAAAATGCCAACCTCCTAAAGGACTCAAAACACAGTGCTCAAACAGAAGAAACTAAGCCATAGATTACTTTAATATTGTGCACAATATAAAAATAGATGTAAAGAATGTTGGAATCAGAAATCACTGAATTTCAGTTATCAGAAAAGCAAGGCACAAAAGCCAAAAGTTAGGACATAATCCTGGGAGAATCTATGGACATAATTTCAAAAAGCTTCTTCTTTCAAGATTATTACAGAATTTTGTTTCTCCAGAAAATTTCTGAAAAGGAAACTCCCTTAAAAAATGCAGCAAATGTTGAAAGCTACCTAATATAAAAATCACCACTGTGGGCCTCAGACAATAAAGCCTCTTCCTGCACTCCTCCATGCTCACCTGCAGCAGGACCACATATGGCTCCTGGGACATTGCCATCAGCTCCTGGTACATTTCTCTTAGTTCTTTTCTCTTTTGGACCATCATGGCTTCACTTGTCCTGAGTTTCTCTAAAACACATTGGCCTTCATTTCTCATAGACTCAATGTGTTTCTCTTCCTCTTCACAGAGGAGTGGAT
Source organism: Peromyscus californicus insignis (assembly GCF_007827085.1). Classification (NCBI taxonomy): domain Eukaryota; kingdom Metazoa; phylum Chordata; class Mammalia; order Rodentia; family Cricetidae; genus Peromyscus; species Peromyscus californicus. Next base: position 83,398,394 of record NW_026294402.1, on the reverse strand, counting down.
GCAGTTTCCTATACTCTGTCCTGATCATTTCTTCACGAAAAGTCAGGTAGTCCTGAAGAAAAAGGGACATTCCCAATCATCTTTGCAAAATATCTTGTCCTCCCTCATTCCATCCTCTTATGGTTAAATTCCACATGACTTGTATAACTCTGATGCATATACTGATTGACTCTATCCACACCTCAGAAAATGTAAATGCCTTAGTTTCATTTATAACTTCCTTAATAATTACACAGGCAATCCAACCCTAAGATGCATTTACACCTATATTAGAGGTGCAGAGGTGCCTGAAGAAAGGATTGATCATTCATATGTTCACAAAGATATGAAACTCTGCATGTAGTAATTAGAATTCATGGTGTAGTCATAAAATCTAAAGCAATGTGCAGAACCATCAGCAATTCACTCAGTCCCAGACACTTCAGCCAGAGGCAGACCATTCCTTCTGAGAGCAGAGATATATTATACACTCAGAATTAGAGGTGAGCAGGACACATATTCCAAGTATCATATCCTAGGCCTCATATTTAAATCTTGAATGGCAAATTTTGAAAATATCTGCATCAAGCTGATTTTAAGTATGGTTCTCATACTCACCGTCCAAAGGGTTCTCATTTTGTTCTCTGCCTCTAAATTCTCTTGATTTTCTTGGACCTTCTCCCATAAAGATGCCATTTGCTTCAAAAGTTTATCCTGTAAAAAAAAAACAATGAATATCAATTCTGAAAAATATAACTGATAGACTCTTGGGCAATTAATACAATTATTGTAGTGAGAGTACCAGAATCAAAAATCCTTCATTTTTTTTCTTTCTGTAACTATGAATTTTGAAATAGAACATAGAATTAGAAAAGGCAGCTTATCCTTTTGCTCAGGTATAGTAATGAATAATTTTGACTACATGCTTGACTATACCTGACTCCCATGTACTTTTCCTAATTTAGTCTCCAGTCATAGACATTTTAAAAGATAAGAAGTTAGTGTTGCACTTTCCAGTGACCTGGGCATAATGTATCATAAAGTACAAATGATCTTTACACTCAGGGTACCCTAAAGGATGTTTACAATCCTAGTCACCCTTTCTTCAGTAGATGTTAATAAAGTGCCACCATTCTGAAAACAATGCCTTTGTCATAATGAGAACCAGCATCTTCCTGTGGTTTTCTAAGCCTACCTCTCTCCAGCTTGCAAGTTCTCTCAGAAGCATCACTTACCATTTGATCCTCAGCAGCTGCTTCAATGGGACAGTGTCTGTGTCCTCTGTGCTCATGGGAGTATGAGCGGAGTGGACAGAGAAAGATCCTGTTCTCAGCACAGAAGATCCTCTTAGTATCCTCGTGGGTCACACACTTTTGCTCCTCAGAGCTCAGGTCCTTCATGAGGCTGGCTTGTCTGACAATGGACACCAGCTTCTTCAAAACAATGTTGGTTCTCAAGTCCTTCTGTGATGGTTCCTTACACTTAGGGCATCGGACAGGAGGTTGGATATCTTCCCAGGAAAGGTGGAGGCAGGCTCGACAGAAGCTGTGACCACAGCTTATGGTGACTGGGTCTGTCAGGCACCTCAGGCAGATGAAGCAGGTGAGTTCTTTCTGGAAGGCTTGTGAGATGTCTGACTCCATTTTTCTGAAGGAAGAAAAGCAGAAGAATTGCTATTATTTGACCCCAGAGAAGCCAGAAACAGCACAAAAACTGATGCAAGTTGTGATTTATTTCTGTTTATGGCAAAGCAGGCTTCATTTTCCAGGAACAAAAAATCAAGATAAGTATAGGATTGCAGTTGCTGATCTTTCCTCTTTCACTCTTCTTGACAGAAATATAGATTAATCTGATGTCCTTCGGAGCCATTCCACCTGCATCTTCTTTGGAGACTCCCTTCAAATTGGTGTCTTGGTTGCTGGTCTGAGACATGCTTTCCAAGTGTTTATAAATAAATATACACTAGAGTGATCAAACTCCTTCAAGTCCACGTGTTGGCCTTTCACTACAGACATAGGTAGGTTAAACACACCCTTCTTTGTTGGCTATCCAAGAAAACACTCCCTTTTTCACATGGTCCCTAGTAAATGCTTTGCTTAATTTCTGATTTTAGCATCTTAGTCCTTCACATCCTATTATCACGCCCCTTGACACCTGAAGGCAACATTAGTTACTTGTCTTCTTTCTGATGCAAACAGTTAACAAGAATTAGAATTAGGGGGGTCATAATTCAAGGATATGTCCATCATTGTGGGGAAGAAATGGTGGCAGGACCTTGAGGGAGCTGGTCTCATTGCATCCAAAATCAGCAAGAAGAAAGCAAGGAACACTTGCTGCTCAGCTCCTGTTCCCTTTTCATTAGTTTGAGACCTCAAACCATGAAATGGTCAAGTGATCTCATGAGCATTTAGTGTGGATCTTACCAACTGTAGTGAATCTACCCCTCAATAATCCTTCACAGACATCCCCAGAGGTTTCCATATCTATCCTAAATCCCATCAAGTTCTATTCTAGGGTACTCTCTGTGGAAACTTGTTTATCAAAGATACAGTTCCTGGCTTCAGTTTATGGGATGAACCTTGAGGCATAAATGAGGCTCTCATGACTATAGCAGAATTTCCTATTTAATCAACAGGGGCCCATTGTTCCTTCTCTTTGAAGGTCTACACAAAAAAATAATCTTGGATTGACTGAGATAAACATCCCTCAAATAACTTTAGCTTTTGTGGTCTGAAGCAAATGGACTCCATGGCTTTAGCTGGTGGTCCTATTTACCTCCAAAACAATACTAATACTCATTGTCAAGATTATTTTAGCAAAGAGATGGAGACTCAAATGCTGCCTTCCTTAACTTACCTGATGTCCCCATTTAGTATTTTTTTCCTGTACATTAGATACTTCTTTCCAAAATAATTTATGAATTTACAGAAATAATGAAAACTGAATGCAGAATTAAAAAATTGCACCAGATTATAATTAGTATCTACTTTCCTGAATACAATATTGTGATTAGTTTTCTCTGATTTAATCACATGTATACTTCCAACGTAGCAAATCAACCAATAGCAGGTAGAGCCAGTTTTTCGAAGATGGTAAACTATTATCAAGCGTTATTTCACACTGTGATGTTTTCCTGTAGTTTACAACAACAGGAAAATAATAAAATATTTTCCTTTGCTAAATAATGAGTTTTCACTTTTATACATAATATTCATAGAATGTATATCTAAATACTAGTAATTATCAATCTGTTCAGAGCAATTATTTTTATATATTATACTTGTAAAATTATTTTAGAAGTGTTGATCTCACATCTGTGAACTACATAAAGAAATACTCTATAAATATTCTCAAAATTTAGAGAAAGATCAAAATTGAAAAGCGGAATATCAGAGCAAAGAAAGACTGTGAATGAATAAACTAAAATTATCTATAGCTGTAACTCACAGTATATATACAAAGCAAGATGACCTTATGGGAGCAAAAGCTCTTTCGAAAATAGCCAAATTTTAAACATTTTTAAGCAAAAACCTCAGTTTCATAATAAATTCAAATAGAAAACGACAATGACTTTCAATCTTAAATTGTGCACTCACCCAAGAAATAGTCTCCAGCCTCAGCAGTGTTTTGTGGAGACACAGCAATATTAGTTCAGCTCTGGGGTATGATCCTCAGTATGTGGAGGAGATAGATCTAGCAGTCTAAGAGCCAGAATATATGGAGACTCACTCTGTCTGGTCTAGAGAAGAATGGACCTGGCTGGACCCTGGTGTGTCCTTATATACTCTCTAAAGACCACGCCCACTTCCTCCCGTGTTGCTTTTACTAATGCTTGCTGTAGGTGAGCTTCTGTAAATAGCAGTATTCTAAATGGATGGAAGATTGAATTAACTCTATGGCAAGTATCCACAATCAAAACTACACAACAAGGTTTCCTGAGTTCCTGCTTAGCTGGGTATGGTAGCTCACACCTTTAATCCACAGAGTGCTAGAGAATGGGCTGCTGATGCAGGAGTTTTAGTTCAAGGATATAGAGTGAGAACTTTTCTAAAAAAATAAATAAAGAGAAATTTTGCCCTAATATTTCATGTTTCTAAATATTTTGTGGTGTGCTAATATTTTTGCTTTTCTTTTTGTAATTTTACAGTTAATGATATCAATCTGTGATTTTAGCAAATATCAACATTTTTTCTCAAAATTTTTTTAGAATTTTGTTCAACTCATTTTTATCATATTTACCTCAACTGCAATTTCTTTGAGATTCATCCCTTTCTCTACCCACTCAACTGTCCTTTTCTTTTTTCTTTTTTTAATAAATACTTGGGGAAGCCAGGCAGTGGTGGCACATACCTTCAATCCTAGCATTCTGGAGGCAGATCAGGCAGATCTCTGTGAGCTAGAGGCTAGCCTGATCGACAAAATGAATTCAAAGCTGTGCTCCAACAATCCACAGAGAAACCATGTCTGAATAAAAAAAGATACTTGATTAACTAAAACCCAAGTGTCTCTGATTTTTCTTGTAGGGAATCTTCTTGATTGAATCATTTGAAGTTTAGGTGGGAAGCCCCACCTAAACTCAGATGTTTGAGGTGTAGGAATCCACCTTAAATCTTAACTGATGGCAGCCTATGTAAAAGGACATGGAAGAAGGAAACTCTCACATCTTTGCTCTTTGTTCTTTTGCTCTCACTCTCACTGAAAAGTTCATCCATCACTCGTATAAGAGCCTATTTTAGGGGAGAATTTCTGTAGTGGTATTGTGTTCCCTAAAATATTGTGCACCCTAATAAACTTATCTGGGGTCAGAGACAGAACAGCCACTAGATACAAAGGCTAGAAAATGGTGGCACTCACACCTTTAATCCTAGCATTCCAAGGTAGAAATCCCTCTGGATCTCTGTGAGTTCAAGGCCACGTTGGAAACAGCCAGGTATGGTGACACACACCTTTAATCCCAAGAAGGGAACCTTTAATCCCAGGGAGTGATGGCAAAAACAGAAAGATATATAAGGCGTGAAGACCAGAAACTAGAAGCTTTTAGCTTGTTAAGGTTTCAGGCTTTGGAGCAGCAGTTCAGCTGAGATTCATTTTGGATGAGGACTCAGAGGCTTCCAGTCTGAGGAAACAGGATTAGCTGAGGAACTGGCGAGGTGAGGTGGCTGTGGCCTGTTCTGTCTCTCTGATCTTCCAATGTTCACCCCAATACCTGGCTCAGGTTTGATTTTATTAATAAGAACTTTTAAAATTCATGCTACAGATTTCAAAGTATACTGAAGACTAACTGATACATCCAGCCTTGTAGCTCTCTCTCTCTCTCTCTCTCTCTCTCTCTCTCTCTCTCTCTCTCTCTCTCTCTTTCTCTTTCTCTTTCTCTCTCATGTGCCAATATTCATTTAGTTTTGTTCTTCTACATTCAGGGTGGTTGCTACACTTACCTCTTGGGTTTTAGTTAATTCCACAAGTAGTCAAATTGACAACAAGAAATAGCCATGAGAAGGGCTGACCACTTTGTGTTGGATGATCAGTTAGGGAGCTCATCCCTAATAGAGCCTAATTCTTTGTCTAGGGATGGGACTCTCAAATTTCCCACATTCATATCAACATATTCATTGTTCTGGTCTTGTTTATGCAGCCATTTCTGGGAGAGAATGTTTCACAGCACACTTCCTGGTATTCTGGCTCTCACTGTCTTTCTGTCCCCTCTTCCACAATATTTCTGGAGCCATTAATGTAGGATAGAGGTATCTGTTGGGGTTCAGATCCCCATGATCTCTTGATTTTTACATTCTGTCCAGTTGTGGTATTCTGTGAGTGTCTGCCTGTATTGCTGATCGCTTCCTTTTTATGTTCTTGTAAATAAGCATGACTGGGTTTTTCTTAATTGATCTGAAATCTAATGTATTCTTCACTTTAATAATACAACCAAATCAAGGATAAGTTGTTTCAGGGATTGTGAATTCAAGGCAATGACAGGAACAACTACTAAGAAGACTAAGAAAAAGTGTTTAATATTATTTGCCATGCCAGTTGTCAACATTGAGATGTGTTTAGTATTTAGAGAGCACAAGGAATGATAATGGGTATCTTAACACAGGTTCCAAGGAGTGTGTAAAATATTGGTAAGAAAGATGATAATATTACATGCAACTTACACATTAAGTGCTGGGTGAGGGAACTGGAGTTGGCAGACTGGTGAAGATTTCCTGTATGTAAAGTTTATTTAGACTTCTAGCTATAAATATGGTTCAGATGGGATTATTCCTAACTGGAGTGAGCAGGAATCCTATTGATGGTGTCATGACCTGTGCTATCATTCATACTGTGGCTTCTATGTAGCATCTTCTAGTGTTTGAATTAAAATCACTACAGTAACAGGTGTGACCTGATTGAAGACCAGGAGATGAAGCCTCTTAGTTCCCCTTAGTCAATTTTGTTTACCTCTAAAGTCACAGCCAAATCCTGGAAAGCCTTAAGCCTAGTTGAAGCCATTTAGAATCTGCCTTTGAGAACACTAGGGCAAAAGAAGTTCGATGATTTGGTTCTTTTCAGGAAAACTTGGGATGTGAACTAAGCTTTATGTGGAGCTCCCTGATCCTTATCAGGATGAGGAAGAGAGGCTACAGGATGAAGGCATCCTGAAGTGGAGGTTGATGTGTTTCCTCCCTTGGGAATTCTCTGTTTAGATCTATTCTCCATTTATAACGGGGTTAATTGTTTTCTTGATATTCAGTCTTTTTAGTTCTCTATATGTTTTAGGTATTAGCCCTTTATTGGTTGTGTAGTAGTTAAACTTCTTTTCCTATTCTGTAGGCTGCCACTTTGTCCCAGTGATGGTATCCTATGCCAAACAGAAGCTTTTCAGATTCATGAGGTCCCATTTATTAATTATTGTTCTTAGTGCCAGTGCTATTGGTGTTCTGTTCAGAAATCTTTCCTGTTCCAGTGAGTTCAAGGCTATTCCCCAATTTCTTTTCTATAATATACAATGTATCCGGCTGAGGTCTTTGATCTATTTAGGGTTGAGTTCTATACAGGGTGATAAATAATGATGTATTTAGAGTCTTCTACATGAGGCCATACAGTTTGACCAGGTACACTTATTAAAGATGTTGTCTTCATTTAATATTGTTTTTCGACTTTTTTATTAATAAAAATTCCAATGTCCATTGTCCATAAGTTTATGTATTTATGTGTAGATCTTCATTTTGTTTCCATTGATCAATGTGTCTATTTTTATGTCAACACCAAACAGATTTTTATTACTATAGCCCTTTAACACAATTTGAACAATGATAGTGATATATGCAACGGTTTTTTTTATTGTTCATGATTGTTTAAGTTTTCCTGGGTTTTTGCCTGTTTGTTTGTACTTGTGTTTGTTTGGTTTCTTTGTTTGTTTGTTTTTTGTATTTCCATATGAATCTGTTAACTCTCCTTTCAAGATCTCTGAAGAATTGTGGGTCTGGAAACCACCGAGATGCCCCTCAACTGAAGAATGAATTAAGAAAATATGGTACATATACACAATGGCATACAACTCAGCAGAGAAAAACAATGACATCATGAAATTTGCAGACAAATGGATGGAACTAGGAAATGTCATCCTGAGTGAGGTAACCCAGACTTAGAAGTACAAACATGCTATGGTACTCACACATAAGTGGGTTCTAGATTTAAAGCAAAGGATAATCAGACAACAACCCACAACTCCAGAGAAGCTAACTAACAAGGAAGACCCAAAGAGGGATGCATAGATTGCCCTGGGAAGGGGAAATAGATGAGATCTACATGAGTAAACTGGGGATGAGGAGTGGGAAATGGAGAGTATGGGATATGGGATGAGGATATAAGAAAATGGGACGGTTGAGATAGAACAGGGATGGAGTGGGAATGCAATGAAAGAAATACCATGATAGAGGGAAATACATGGGAATAGAGAGAAACCTGGTGCTAGGAAAGCTGCCAGGAATCCCCAAGCATGACCCCAGTTGGAGTACTAGAAATAGTGGAGAGGGTGCCTGAACTGAACAGGCTTAGCCCAGTGATCAGACCGGTGAATACCCTAACTGTCATCACAGAGCTTCTCTCCAATGACTGATGGAAGCAGATCCAAAGATTCACAGCTAAGCACCATGCAGAGCTCTAGGAGTCCAGTCGAAGAGAGAGAAGAGGGATTCTATGACCAAGTGCCTCAGGATCATAATGGGAAAACCTGTAGAGACGACCAAACCAAACTAATGGGAACTCATGAAAGTTGGATCAATGACTGTGGAGCCTGCATGGGACTGGTCTAGGCTACCCTCTGCATGGCTAGACAGTAGTGTAGCTTGATCTGTTTGGAAGGACGACCTGGTAGTAGGATCAGAATCTATCCCTGGTACATGAGCAGGTTTTTTGGAGCCCACTACCTTTGATGGGACACCATGTGTTGCCTTGAGGCAGGAGGATGGTCTTGGACTTGCCTCTACTGGATGAGACTCCTCATGGGAGGCCTTGCCTTCTTGTGGAGGACACTGGAGGGTGGGTTGGGAGAGGGAGGCTGGGGAGTAAGAGGAGGGAAGAGGGGGATATTTGATTGGTGTGTACAACTAAGGGAAAATTTTTCTTAATAAAAATTCTTAGGAATTGGGAGGCAGAGTGGACAGATCTTTGTGAGTTTGAGGCCAGCCTGGTCTACAGTTCAAGTTCTACAACAACCAAGGCTACAGAGAGAAACCCAGTCTTGAACCAACAACCTGAATAAAGAGAGGGGTATCTTTCTTGTGATGGTAACATAAGCCTTTAATCCCAGCACTGGGAATCAGAGACAGGAATATCTCTTTGACTTCAAGGACAGCCTGGTCTATAGCCTGGTCCAGAACAGACAAGGCTACACTAAGAAACCCTATCTCAAATAACAAATAAAAGCAAGCAAGTAAAAATGAAAGAAAGACAGGAAGGAAGGAAGGAAGGAAGGAAGGAAGGAAGGAAGGAAGGGAGGGAGGGAGGGAGAGAGAGAGAGAGAGAGAGAGAGAGAGAGAGAGAGAGAGAGAGAGAAAGTAAGAAAGAAAGAAAAAGAATTTTTTTTCAAGTGTTGATGGTACACAAATTTACTCCTACTACTAGGATGTGTAGAGGAGAGCCAAGTCTACATAGAGAAACCATGTCACAAAAAATCAAAATAGCCTAAGTCAAACTGACATTAAAAGAGCTTTCTAACTCTAAACTAGACCCTTAGTTCCTAAGACTAGTATCCCTTTTATACTCTAAGCCTAATTAATAAATTAGTACTTTTAGCAAATATGTGAAAACAAACAAACAAATAAAAACTACTTTGAAATGAAGTGCTCTTTGGGAAATATGTGGACCATGGATGCAAAGGAAACATATTTTCATTTAATAGTCTTTTAATATTTCATAGCAATAAATGAGGTAACATTACAGCAGGAAATACTTGAAAAGTATTAAGTACTGGAATACAGCTTCATATGCTCATATGTGGCCACTGGAGAGGTAAGGCTTGACAGGATAATTGAAGATGTCAGGAGGATACAAGTATATGAGGAAACTCTTGGCAACATGCCCAAAACTTAAACATCCATCCTCACAATCAGGGAGCTACCCAACCCAGCCCAGTGGCTTTTCTATATAGAGCTGGAATACTGGGCTTGTGGTGAGGAGACTGCAAGGATTACCCTCCTACACACACAAGAAGAAATGCAACCTCAGCTCTACAAAAGCTTCTCAGTTTCAAGAGGTCCCATTGATTGATTGTTTCTCTCAGAGTCTGTGCTACTGGTGTTCTATTTAGGAAGTAGTCTCCTATGCCAATGCGTTCAAGACTACTTCCTACTTTCTCTTCTAGCAGGTTCAGAGTAGCTGGATTTATGTTGAGGTCCTTGATCCACTTGGACTTAAGTTTTGTGCACGGTGATAGATATGGATCTATTTGCAGCCTTCTACATGTTGATATCCAGTTTTGCCAGCACCATTTGTTGAAGATGCTTACTTTTTTCCATTGTGCACTTTTGGCTTCTTTGTCAAAAATTATATGTTCATAGGTGTGCGGATTAATGTCAGGGTCTTCAATTCGATTCCATTGGTCCACATGTCGGTTTTTATGCCAGTACCAAGCTGTTTTTATTACTGTAGCTCTATAGTAGAGCTTGAAGTCAGGGATCATGATGCCTCCAGAAGTTGTGTTATTGTACAGGATTCCTTTGGCTATCCTGGGTTTTTTGTTTTTCCATATGAAGAAGGTCTGTGAAGAATTGTGTTGGTATTTTGATGGGGATTGCATTGAATCTGTAGTTTGCTTTTGGTAAGATTGCCATTTTTACTATGTTAGTCCTGCCTATCCATGAGCATGGGAGATCTTTCCATTTTCTGACATCTTCTTCAATTTCTTTTTTCAGGGACTTAAAGTTCTTGTCATATAGGTCCTTCACTTGCTTGGTTAGTGTTACCCCAAGGTATTTTATGTCATTTGTGGCTATAGTAAAGGGTGATGTATCTCTGATTTCCTTCTCTGCTTCTTTGTCCATTGTATATAGGAGGGCTACTGATTTTTTTGAGTTGATCTTGTATCCTGCTATGTTGCTGAAGGTGTTTATAAGCTGTATCAGTTCCTTGGTGGAATCTTTGGGGTCGCTCAAGTATACTATCATGTCATCTGCAAATAGGGAAAGCTTGACTTCTTCCTTTCCAATTTGTATCCCCTTAATCTCCTTATGTTGTCTTATTGCTCTGGCTAGAACTTCAAGTACTATATTGAATAAGTATGGGGAGAGTGGACAGCCTTGCCTCGTTCCTGATTTTAGTGGAATTGCTTTGAGTTTCTCTCCATTTAATTTGATGTTGGCTGTTGGCTTGCTGTAAATTGCCTTTATTATGTTTAGGTATGTTCCCTGTATTCCTGATCACTCCAATACCTTTATCAAAGCGACAGCCTACAGAATGGGAAAAAATCTTCACCAACCCCACATCTGACAGAGGACTGATATCCAGAATATATAAGGAACTCAAGAAATTAGACATCAAAATGCCCAACAGTCCAATTAAGAAATGGGCTATAGAACTAAACAGAGAATTCTCAACAGAGGAAACTCAAATGGCTGAAAGACATTTAAGGAATTGCTCAACATCCCTAATCATCAGGGAAATGCAAATCAAAACAACTCTGAGATACCACCTTACGCCTGTCAGAATGGCTAAGATCAAAAACACTGAAGACACCTTATGCTGGAGAGGATGTGGAGCTAGGGGAACTCTCCTCCACTGCTGGTGGAAATGCAAGCTTGTACAACCACTTTGGAAATCAATATGGCGCTTTCTTAGAAAATTGGGAATCAATCTCCCCCAAGATCCAGCTATACCACTCCTGGGCATATACCCAAGGAATGCTCAACCATACCATAAGAGCACTTGTTCAGCTATGTTCATATCAGCATTGTTTGTAATAGCCAGAACATGGAAACAACCTAGATGCCCTTCAACTGAAGAATGGATAAACAAAATGTGGTACATATACACAATGGAATACTACTCAGCAGAGAAAAACAATGGCATCATGAGGTTTGCAGACAAATGGATGGATCTAGAAAAAATCATCCTGAGTGAGGTAACCCAGACTCAGAAAGACAAACATGGTATGTACTCACTCATAGCAGGATACAAGACATGAAACAAGGATGACTTGTCTGCTACTCACATCACCAGGGAGGCTACCTGGAAAACAGGACCCCAAGAAAGACACAGGGATCGCCCAATGACAGAGAAATGGAATGAGATCTACATGAACAACCTGGACATGAGTGGGGGTAGTGAAAGGCGAGGGTCGAGGGAAAGAGAGCTTGGGGGAGCGGGAGATCCCAGCTGGATCAACAACAGAGAGGGAGAACAAGGAATAGGAGACCATGGTAAATGAAGACCACATGAGAATAGGAAGAAGCAAAGTGCTAGAGAGGCCCACAGAAATCCACAAAGATACCCACACAACAGACTGCTAGCAATGGTCGAGAGACAGCCCGAACTGACCTACTCTGGTGATGGGATGGCCAAACACCCTAATTGTCATGCTAGAAACCTCATCCAACTACTGAGGGATCTGGATGCAGAGATCCATGACTAGGCCCTGGGTGGATCTCTGCGAGTCCAATTAGCGAGAATGAGGAGGGTTTATATGAGCGAGAATTGTTGAGACCAAGGTTGGATAAAGCACAGGGACAAATAGCCAAATGAATGGAAACACATGAACTATGAACCAATGGTTGAGGGGTCCCCACTGGATCAGGCCCTCTGAATGGGTGAGACAGTTGATTGGCTTGATCTGTTTGGGAGGCATCCAGGCAGTGGGACCGGGTCCTGTGCTCATTGCATGAGTTGGCTGTTTGAAACCTGGGGCCTATGAAGGATTGTTGGGCTCGGCCTGGGAGGAGGGGACTAGACCTACCTGGACTGAGTCTACCAGGTTGACCTCAGTCTGTGGGGAAGGCTTTGCCCTGGAGGAGATGGGAATGGGGGGGGGGGGGTTGGGGGGAAGGTGAGGGGGACGGGAGGGGGGAGAACAAGGGAATCCGTGGCTGATATGTAGAACTGAATTGTATTGCAAAATAAATTTTTTAAAAAAATGCAACCTCAGATTCAATCAGTTGGTTTCTATTCCTTAACAAGGAATCCTTAGAGACCCCTACAGCCCAGTCCCAAGAGTCCTTCCAATCCAGCTCGCAGTAATATTTCCCTGAGATGAAGCTCTGTGATCTCCAGGAAGCAAAATAGCATCCAGCATAATCTGCAGATGTATCTTTATGGTCTGAAACTGAATCTTCTCATGGCATTAAATATGTTCACATTGTGATGGATAATGGTGATGTGTTCAAAGAAAATGTGTACTGTGGGAAGAATCAACATTTTAGTTAAAATGACCATTTACATTTCTCAGGGGAGCAAGGTCCATAGAGTCTTCTTGGATTTTAAAAAGAGAAGGCTAAGACTTGAGGTTAAGTATGGCTCAAATACATCACAGTCAAGGATTTCCACAAGAAACAGAATGGTTAGATGCTGTAGAGGAGGGAGCCTTTTTTAATTAATGGAGTAAAATCTAGTAGAAGAAATTAATTGCTGAAGAGTTTTAAGGAAAATAATCAAATATCTCCATCATTGAGTACACTAAAATTGAATTAGGCTGTCCTGAATTACTTAACCATCCTTTATGTCTCAAGGAACAACTGATACTCTCTTTCAGCCACTATCACATACAACATGATATTGGTATTCATTTATGTTTGTTTATTTGTAAGATGACCACATGAAAAAATAGGATTAGAATGTGACTTACCTAGTTGTGTTTCTGGAAAGTTAAAATATTTTAACAATTGCAAAGGTTATCACATTATTGAGAGGGACCTCTGGTCATTTTATCAGTGGAGACACCTTGGAATTGGTTGTAATTTTCAATCAGTCAAGTGATGGGTAGGGCATTGAGTTCTGGTTTCATAGTCTGGGGCATACAGAGCTTCATTGACTCACTCCTGCAAGGAGAAGATAATATTGATCTACCTGGTGCTAAAGATATCATCACAGTGATTAGGAAAAACCTCACGCCAAGTACAGCCAAATGGCTCAGGGGATAAATAAATCTCTTGTTACACAAGCCTGACAATTTGAGTTCAATCCACAGGACCCTTGATGGAAGAAGAAGACTGTCTCCTGAAAGTTGTGCTCTGACCCGCACACATGAGCAATGGCACAGGTGGATGCACACTCACACACACATAAATATAACAAATCAAATAAAAAAATCCCAAACACATCATACACACACAATTGAGTATTTTCTATGTGAAAGATATCTGCACATTGCTAAGGCAGCTTGTTCTATTTCATAGCATATTTCAGGGTATCCTGGCTTGCACTGAAGGCTAAACTCACTTTCTAAACATGTCATCCAAACCCTGCAAACAAAAAAGAAAAACTTAGATTTCTGAGGAAATGGCATACAATATTTGTTATAAAGTTCACATAAATGTCAGTCACCATCACACCTATCTATCCTGGTAAATTATATTTATGTCTCAGGAGAATGCCAATGAATCAGATTGGCAGAATTTGAATTCTTGATGAAATCAGATGACAGCAAAATTTGAGGAGGACGTAGGTATTGATTGTACATTGATTTTGAACCCCCACCTGTCTGCAAAGGTAACTTTCCCTGAGCTTGCATGATTAGAGGCCTGAGAATTACTGTGAGTTAGAAGCTACTATGCACTACCAAGTAGGATCCTACCTAAAATACCAACCTCCTAAAGAACATCTGAAAAGCACAACTTACAAACAGAAGAAATTAAGCAATAGCTTTCTTTACAATTGAGTGTAATATCCAAGCAGAAATAAAAAGAGTGTTGGAAATACCAAATACTGAATTTGGGCTTTCAGAGAAGCGAGCTACAAAAGCAAAAAATTAAGACATGTTCATTGGGGAATTTACTAACACAATTTCAAAAAGCTTGTTCTTTCAAGGTTATTACAGAATTTAGTACCTAGAGATTATCCCTGAAATGGAAAACCCCTGACATTAATGCAGAGAATATTGAAAGCTACATTGGAATAGCAATCACCAGTGTGGGCCTAAGACAATAAGGCCTGTCTAGGGTATACAGTGAGAACTTGTATAATAAAAGAATAAAGAGTAATGTTGCTACAACATTTTACTATTTCTAAATATTTTGTGGTGTGCTTATGTTTTTGCTTTTCCTTTTGTAATTTCACAGTTAATGGCAACAATCTGTGGTTTTAGCAATTATCAACATTAAAAAATTCTTAATAATTACTTGAGAATTTTTTCAACTCATTTTGTCATATTCACCTCAACTACAATTTCTTCGAGATTCATCCCCTTTCTCTACCCACTCAACTTGCTGTTCTTTACCTTTTTTTTAAATACATGGAGAAGCAGGACTGTGGTGACACATGCCTTTAATCCTAGCATTCATGAGGCAGAGGCAGGCAAATCTCTCTATACATAGATATAGAAGTAGGATTTATTAGAATGACTTACAGCCTGCTGTCCAGCTAATCTAACAATGACTGGCTATGAACAGAAAGTCTATGAATCCAGAAGTACTAGGTCAGAAGCTCCAAGATAGGTGTCAATGTGTCCTTTGACTCATTCACCCTAAAGGTCAGTCTAGTGTGAGGAGCACAGGCTGGAAATGAGCTCATATACAGCCTTTGTTCTGTTCCTGTCTCCACTGACACCTTGTACACATGATAATGTAGACCCAGAATGCAATGTAGTTACCTACCTTGAGCTACAGTGCTTGATACCTTTCTCAACTCCCAGAGTTGTACTTCAAAAGCATCATTCTGTGGGCTCATTCTGCCTACAGAAGATACAGTCATATCAGTTCACACCAGATCAGCCTCAGCTTTCCACTGGTTCCTTGACATCTTAGGTTACAGAAAGTGCTTCAATGAGGCCAGACTACTCACTCTGCCATCCACCCATAGAGTACCCTTTATATAAAGATTGAATGAGGGCTGCAGAGATGGTTCAGAACTCAAGAGCACTGGCTTCCAGACACCCGGAGTTCAATTCCCAGCAACCACATGGTGGCTCACAACCATCTATGATGAGATCTGGAGCACTTTTCTGGCACCCAGGTGTACATGCAGGTAGAACACTATATACATAATAAATAAACAAACAAATAAATAAATAGAAGCTGGTACTTCAAGAGTTTAGAAAAAAAAGACTGAACAGAAACATGGAGGTACTGTTATAAGTTCTTCAGGACCAGCCAGAAGAGGATTAGCTTCTTCTGCATTATTGGGCCCACACTACATGACCTTTGTACTCAGGTTCATATCATTGACTATAGAGAGTTGTGATCCGTTGATAGTTCCTTCTGTCACAATTCATCAATCAAAAGTGAGCACCACATGTACACTTTTTCCAAGACTACATCAGAATACACACAATTTCCAAGAAGAGCTACTGATTGGAACCTGAGGCTGGGAGATTTGGAAGTAACAGGTAGGAAGGATGGGTGTTGTGGGAAAGATTATATTTTTATGTTTAAGTTTATTTCATCTGTATTGCCTGCATTTGAATGTCTCCATATCTCTTGCATGCCGGCCAGCCAAGACCAGAAGAGGGCATCAGATACCCTGGAACTGAGTTACAGATCATTGTCAGCAGCTATATGGGCCCTGGGACTCAAATCTGGTCCTCTGGTAGAGCAGACAGTGCTCTTAATCAAAGAGTCATCTCTCCAGCTCCCCCAAATCATCTTTAACTGACAGTGGGGTTTGGTGTCATTGTTTCTATCCCTCTTTACAATTATGCCTGGAAGGAGTAGTACACAAATCTCTGCTGTGGGATGTTCTGTATGGCAAATGTGTTGCTAATTAGTCAATAAATAAAACACTGATTGGCCATTGGCTAGGCAGGAAGTGTAGGCGGGACAGGGAGGAGAATAGAGCTGGGAAGTGGAAGGCTGAGTCAGAAAAGACACTGCCAGTCACCACGATGAGAAACAGCATGTGAAGATGCCGGTAAGTCACGAGCCATGTGGCAAGGTATAGATTAATGGAAATGGATTAATTTAAGCTGTAAGAACAGTTAACAAGAAGCCTGCCATGGCCATACAGTTTGTAACCAATATAAGTCTCTGTGTTTACTTGGTCGGGTCTGAGCGGCTGTGGGACTGGCAGGTGAGAGAGATTTGTCCTGACTGTGGGCCAGGCAGGAAAACTCCAGCTACAAATCTCCATGCAAAACTTCACCTCACTGATACATTCCCCACTGCTTCAGCCTGCCAAGCAGAAGGTACAATCTGGCTGTGTCCTGGATCCTCTCCTATAGAGTCCAGTAGGGCATGCTGTTACTCTCCAGGTAAGCTCTCTTTACTGTCGATGTTCTGCTGTTGTTCAACATCTGTGTCTCCCACCTGGGCTATATCTGCAAGAACACCAGGACAGATTGTACCAGGTGAATTCAGGCCAGCGCACACAAAATTAACCCCAGTTCTTCTTGGGATTTTTCATGGAGCATCTATGGCAGAATCATTTCCTCTCATTTAACTTTCAACCTTCCTTCCCAACAAGAATCCTGATTCAGGCTTCTTAGGAAGGAAACACTAAGAGATTTCCTGAACAAGAGACATATTTCAGATGCTTACAACTTCCTAGCATGTTGGAAGCCACCTACAATTATAAATCAGAAAGCATTGTTAAGATTGGGCTATACTATATATTTCACAATGGTCTGGTTTTCTCTGGATGACTTAGGGAAAATGGGAATATAGCTCTACTGGTGCTGCATATGACACAAGTACAGATGGAAAGAGCCTTCCCTGCACTGTACTTCCCAAGTCCATTAACACTGCAAGCAAATCCTTAATAGAACAGGGAAAGTAATTCCTGAGGGAACTGCTTCTATGATTGAATTTTAATAGATGTGGTGATGTCAAGGACACCAAAGAGCTGGAGACCCAGTGGCAGGAAAACCACCTGAACTCCAAAAAGGAAACTGTCTTTCAAAGAGTAACACACATGGAACCCAAATAGAGCTGTATTTTTATAGAAGTCACAATAAGGTGTTCTTGCCATATATCTGGATTCTGGAACATGTATATCACCTGGGAAATCTAGGAGAAAACAGAGTAACTGTGAGCATGTTGACAACTAATGATTATAAAACACTCAGGGAATATTCTCAGTGTGCACATGTGTGTATGGAGATAGCTTGGGCTGCTGCTGGGCCATTCTCAAGTATAGAAGGATGGTCCAGAAAATAAACAAACAAAAAAAACAGAACGAAATAAGTCATAGGATCCTTATTCCTCAATTAAAGCCCCTTTAAACAATATAAAATAAATCCAGCTGATTCACACTTTGTGGCATATACTTAAACTTCCAGCATTCAGGTGATAGCTGAAGGAAGATCAGGGTTCAAGGTCAACTTCAACTATATAGTGACATAGAGTTCAGCCTGGGATAAATGTGTCCCTGTCACAAAATTATATATATATGCAGTATAATTTCTAAATGTATTCTAAGTATTTATCCTTACACTCACAGGTCAGTGTAGCATTAACCATCCAACAAAACAATTTCTCTTTGCAACAGAATGAGATCATAACAGAAAACCACAAGCAATAAAAATGCAGAGAATAAGTTACTGTGGGGTGCCTGGCTTGAACTATCCATTTAGAACACTAGTCCTGCAACCAAAAACTTCAGAGAGTGGGAGATAATCCTCTTTCCCAGGGAATAGCCCAATTGGTTTTTAAATAAGCTCTGGTCAGCTCTGAAATGTCATAGTACAGATAACATATGGAAAGAGTAGATTGTATCTATATATTTAGGAATACACACACACACACACACACACACACACACACACACACACACACACAACTACAATCTACAATTACAGGAAAGGAGGCCAGAGGACATGAATTTGAAGAATGGATGGTCTGTATGTCAAGTGTGTTGCTGATTGGTCAATAAATAAATCACTGATTGGCCCGTGGCCAGGCAGGAAGTATAGGCGGGACAAGGAGGAGAATAGAGCTGGGAAGTGGAAGGCTGAGAGAGAGACACTGCCAGCTGCCATGATGAGAAACAACATGTAAAGATGCCGGTAAGCCACGAGCCATGTGGCAAGGTATAGATTAATAGAAATGGATTAATTTAAGCTGTAAGAACAGTTAGCAAGAAGCCTGTCACGGCCATACAGTTTGTAACCAATATAAGTCTCTGTGTTTACTTGATCGGGTTTGAGCGCTTGGGACTGGCGGGTGAGAGAGATTTGTCCTGACTGTGGGCCAGGCAGGAAAACTCCAGCTACAGAAAGGGGGGCAGGGCATGGGGATGGTCTGAGGGTGGAAAGAGGAAAATGATATAATTTAATTTCAAAAATTAGAAAACTTCAAAGCACAGTATGTGTGATCATTGAAACTTGTTATGTGTCACCAGCAGGCATTTCTCAGAAATGCACAGGCTGCTCAACCAAATCTTTCTTTGGTTACTGACAAGCTAGGTTGGAAAATCTTATTGCTCATAGTGCTATTCGAAAGTGTACTATAATATTTCAATATATTTTTATGTTTTGGGTCAGCTTCTAAGATATTATGAGTCCAGAATCTACAGAAGTAAGCCACCTTGTCCTTAATGATTGTTTTTAACTCTAAAGGTCTCTGGGAAATGACCAGACACAGCAGGGAGTGTTTGGACTTTCATGAGTGACTTCAAGCATCTGTGGATATGACCTAGTTTAATATGCACTTAACAGGACATGGAGGCAGTTTGCCATGAAGAGGCAGCATCTCTGAACCACATGGTAAAACTCATCCCTGCTGACAATGCTCTCAAATTTCCTTAAATGTATTTAAGGTTCACCCATGGAAGCAAGAACAATGGATTTCCAAGAGAGATTTCTGTTTTAACATTCTGCTTTTGACTTTGAGTCAGGGATTCTTCGTTTTTGTTCTGAAGCAGGGGTTATAACAATTCCCAGGCACAAATGTCATAAAGACCAGCAGAGCTAATAAAAATCATTTAAAGTGTGTGGGGGAGCATGAACTATGTACTCCATAAACCATCACCCCGCACACAATCACATACACTCAGAATCACAAGACATTGAAGCACATGAAACCCTAACATTCTTTATGCACACAGCCTCATGGAAATCTATGCAGATACTTGACTGTAAAAGGGTATCTAGAATACCTTTAAAAGTCATGTTGACTGTTTTGCTCCTTCCAGAAACAGCAAGTTGGGTGGCCTTTCAAAGAGAAGACATTAAGGGACACCCTACCTATCTTAACATTTACATTTTTCCTCACCAAGGACTTAAACAATACTTATAATTTCCCTGAAATTTTGGAAACAAAGACATGTTGAGGGTAACATCATGGGACATGCAGGCATATGCCTTTGTTTTTTCTTTGTCAGTAATGAAAAGGTATGGCAATCACTGCCAACACTAATCGCTGATAAAACAAAGATAAGATAAATCTGTCACAAACCTATGATTGTTTCCTGAATGATGTATCTCTAACCCTCTGTCAGTCGCCAATCACAAAACAGTTAATCCAAGGAAGAAGCATTGTTTTCCAGAGGAACAGGTAGAGCATCTATTCTATACCTGCCTGTGCCATTCACAAATTCTCTTTATCATAAGCTGTCTGTTGGCAAGAGACTGTTCTACTACTACAGAAAATACAGCATAGTATATATAACACACACTGTCATATTTTAATAGCCAAACTCAAACAAAATAGGAAATTCAGACAGCAATGTTTCTATTTCTGTCATAGAAAGTTTACCTTACCTCATTATGAGGGTCCAACTCTTCCTCTATACAAAAAGAATCTGTTTAATATCAGGGACATTTGTAGAACCTAGGAAGACAGAGTTACTGTTAATCACTGGTGCTCTGGGTCATGGCTTCCTGAGAGAACACTGCTTAGCTTACACAACATGCTTATATGCATGGCTATGCTCTGAAGGCTAGACCAAGTGGCTGTTGGAGCATCCTCATTGAAGGCACTGAGTCAACAAGAAGCAGGGAAGGAATGGAAAACAGAACAGTTGCAGTATGCTGATGGCAATAAGAAAACAATATGATAGTCTTCCAATGGTACAAGCTTCCCATTACTCCTGTCAATCACTTAAGGACCAGACAATCTTCTAAAACCAGGAAACAATGTGAGTTTTAATTTATGCTAAGTGCCATCTAGTATACACTCTCCAGGGTACACAAAGGAACATGGTTTATGGAGTGGCATTGGTGAACATGAGAAAATAAAGACCATGATTACTTCTGGGTACCTCAGAATGCTGGAAACGAGCAAGGCTCACAGGAATCCAGGAGCTAATTCAATGAACCATGCAGTATTTTAACATCTAGTGGCACCATGCTCCATGTTCAGTGTATAAACTACAAAGGTGCAGTCACACACTGGAGAAAGGAAAACCTAAAATGCTGTTGTGTTGAAGCAGCACAGCTTTTGTCTGGAGTAGATATGATTTTTAAAGTGGACTAATAGAGCTATGTAATTTTTATTTTTGGAGTAGAAAAGCCCTTTCCTAAGTCATCTGATAAAAGCTTTGGCAGACCATGTTTTTTCTGGTGGTTTCATGTAGTGATAAGCATATTCTGGAGCAAACATTCCATAAAATGAAATGACAATAAAATGAGTATCATGGAGATGATTTACACACTTCCTACATTCTTTTTGTAATGTAATATCCACTCTTATGGAAGACAATGTACACACACACACACACACACACACACACACACACACACACAGAGTTCCAACTACAATCAAGACATGAGGCTTTATCTCTTTTCCCAATGACATTGAAGCTCTGTTCATATAGGAAGGTAAAACTAAGAATTCTGTACCCTCCAGTGTATTGAATCTCATGACAAAGACTAGGACACTTGCTGGTTGTATGCAGTTAAAACTCATCCCAATCATTAATTCACTGTTACAGAAAACCCCCAGAAACCCATGAGAAAGAGAATAATCACTGTAAACAAGTCATTCACAAAGTCACCAAAGAAACTGAAGATTTAAAACACACAGGAGGAATAACCAATTTCAAGGTAGACAAAACCATTTTAGAGCAATGTCTGACTAACAACAACAAAAAAACATAAGGTATATTTGAAAACATGAAATATGGCCATATGAAGAAATGTGCTACTAAAACTTGAAGTTTCTAATTGATAGCTTTAAAAGGTCATTATCACGATATTCATATTATCTTAGTGTGAAACTTAAGATTTAGATACTAACTTGGAGAACTATAGGTTTCATCAAGGGAACATTAATTGGCATGGAGAAGGAAGGAAGATATTAGGGGGTCATGATAGACACAGGTGACATGTAGGGAAAAGGGTGAATAATGGGAGGGGGTTCTGAGTGGGGAAAGGGATGGGAGGGTAGAACAAAGGAGGTATAGCACTGAGGATGTTTGAAAAGCTAAACAGAAAATTCTAAGATTAAATATATACACAAATAGTCACACAAAAGTGTGTAATTTGAATTACTCCATACAGGGAATCATCCCAGAAGCCAGGTCTTGCCATATAAACATTTGAGTGCCTAGAAATTTGGCTTGAGGTAAAGAACACCTGTCTTTTGCAGAGGCCCTAGTGTTGATTCTCACAATCCACATGGTGTCTCATCACCATCTGTTGTAGCTGAAGTTTTCTCCATTCCTGCCTGGACCACAGTCAGGACAAATCTCTCTCACGTGCCAGTCCCACAGCCACTTAGACCCAACCGAGTAAACACACAGAAACTTATATTGCTTACAAACTGCATGGCCGCAGCAGGATTCTTGTTATCTAGTTCTTCTATCTTAAATTAACCCATTTCTATTAATCTATACCTTGCCACGTGGCTTGTGACTTACTGATACCTTACATCTCGCTTGTCATGGTGGCGGCTGGCAGCGTCTCTCTGACTCAGCCTTCCTGTTCCCAGGAAGAATTCACTTCTCTCCTTGTCCCACCTATACTTCCTGCCTGGCTACTGGCCAATCAGTATTTTATTTATTAACCAATCAGAGCAACACATTTAACATACAGAACATCCCACAGCAATCTGTAACTTTAGTTCCAGAAGATCTGAGCTGTTCTCTGACCTCTGAGTGAATTAGGTACTCATGTGGTGTACTAACATAAATACACGCAGGCAAAACATACATACACATAAGATAAAATAAGTCTAAATTATTTTTGAAGCCCAGTCTGTGAGTAGATACATATGTGGGCATGTGCATTGGCATGTGGTTCATCCATGCCTGTAGTTGAAGGTTTTCCTGTGTCCTGGCCGGCCAGTAGTCAGGACAAATCTCTCCCACTCTTATCACCCAAGTAAATGCACAGAGGCTTATATTAATTATAACTGCTTGGTCATTATCTCAGGCTTATTACTGGCTAGGTCTTACACTTAAACTAACCAATAATTCTAATCTATGGTTAGCCTCCTGGCTTGGTGCCTTTTCTTATTTCTGCCTTGTCATCTTGCTTCCTCTGTCTGGCTGGAGACTCCTGACTCAGCCTTTCTCTTCTCAGAATTCTCCTTGTCTGCTTACCCCACCTATACTTCCTGCCTGGTGACTGGCCAATAAGACCTTGCACCTACTAAAGACACTTAAAGGAAATGAGCTTGTATCCCAAGAATGAAACATATAACAGTACTAAAGCACAGAGAACTGCTGTGGATATTATTCTGTATAAATAAAACACTGGGGGCTGGAGAGATGGCTCAGAGGTTCAGAGCACTGGCTGCTCTTCCGGAGGTCCTGAGTTCAATTCTCAGCAACCACATGGTGGCTCACAGCCATCTGTGGTGAGATCTGGTGCCCTCTTCTGTCATATAAGCAGAACACTGTATATATACATAATAAATTTAAAATAAAATAAAATAAATAAAAATAAAACACTGATTGGCCAGTGGCCAGGCAGGAAGCAGGAGGTAGAAGGAGAGACGAGAATTCTGGGAAGTGGAAGGCTGAGTGAGGGAGACACTGCCAGCTGCCGCCATGACAAGCAGCATGTGAAGACGCCGGTAAGCCATGAGCCACATGGCAAGGTATAGATTTATAGAAATGGATTTATTTAAGATGTAAGAACTAGACAGCTAGAAGCTTGAGCCATTAAGCCAAACAGTTTAAATAATATAAACATCTGTGTGTTGGCAAGAGTTTCCACCTAAAACCTGAGAAAAAAAGATTCTAAAACGGAGCTAAAAACAGTTCCTAGTTGTCCCTCTCAAGTTAGCAGCAGCCTGTGTGTTTGAGCTACTATGGTGGGTTCCTGGAGTGCATGCTCGACCTGCAGTATGGCGGGAATGAGACCTCTGCAAGTGGCACATTAAGCTGTGTGGTGGATTTAGTCTTTGCTAGTACAAAACAAAATAAGAGGTTTCTGGGCTACACGCTGCTTTGATAGAAGCATAGACCCACTATGTCTGAGAGTTGATGGCTCCCAGAGCTGGCAGAAAATGTACCACCGCCATGTTGGGAAGCTGAAGTGGGCGGAGTCAGCAGCCACAGCCCCATTTCAGTCTTAGAATGCTGCAGTTTAAAGCAATAGGCTCAAGGTAATATAAAAAAAATAAGCCATGTAAAGATGGCTACCACACAGAGAATCTGGATTATGTTCTCTTTGATATTCGTAACTGAAGGAAAACATTTGATTGCAAAAGCTGTTGATTTATGCCAAAACGTATATTTTAAAGGTACCTTGACTTCAAAATTTGCATGTAAGGATATGTTGCTTTGGAAAGGAGGCTCTGCTTTTGTTTCCACAGAAAGCCAGAGGCCATGGATTTGTTCCAGATTAAAATACATCAGGTTTGACCAGCCAAGGCCCCCTAAAAGATCTCTGATGACACCAAGGCCCAGATGATCCAACATCCAGAACCATTTCAAGGCAACTGGATCAGACGATACACCCTCATGGACTACTCCATAATCCTAAAATTTTCTTTGTGTCCCCCATAAGATACAGCACCCCCCTCCAGCAGGAAGTAGTAACAGAAGCTACACCCAAATTCCCAAATAATACCAAGCTGGCTTTGGAGATGTGTAAAAGTTAAAACCTTTTTGAAAGAAAAAAGAAAGAAAAGAAAAAGGGGAAGTGCTGTGGATATCGTTCTATATAAATAAAACACTGATTGGCCAGTGGCCAGGCAGGAAGCAGGAGGGAGAAGGAGAGAGGAGAATTCTGGGAAGTGGAAGGCTGAGTGAGGGAGACACTGCCAGCTGCCACCATGACAAGCAGCATGTGAAGAAGCCGGTAAGCCACAAGCCATGTGGCAAGGTATAGATTTATAGAAATGGATTAATTCATGATGTAAGAACTAGACAGAAACCTGAGCCATGAAGCCAAACAGTTTAAATAATATAAACATCTTTGTGTTTATTTTATAAGTGGGCTGTTGGACTGCCAGGGCTTGGTGGGACCCGGAGAGAAAATTCTCCAGCTACAGAGGACAGATACAAACAAAGTCCAGATAGGTCACAGGAGGGCTAAGATCATGTTCCTAAGATGTAGTATATGGGTAGGAGTTCATGGGAACTCCCAAGACCTCTGACCTTGTAGATTGAATCCAGAAAGGGTCAAAGCTAAGCCAAAGTCAAGGGTTTCCTCACCCACTAGGTCAGAGGTTACAAGAGAGAAGCCAGCTCCCAGATCTCCATTACCTCAGTCATCTTGCACATCAACAAGTCCAGGGAGAGAAGAGAATTCAGATGAGTGAAACTTATATGTTTGACACTTACTTCCAGTGATGGAGGCCAGACTAAAAAGCCTTTCTGTCAGTTTAGCCATGCCATTCTCTGGGTGTCCTTTAAAACAGGTCTAAACATTGAAGAGCAGACCATGAAGATGGTAATACAAGCTCTAAAGGACTAGAGGAAGAGGATCTGATTCTCCTGCAGCATTAAGACAACACTATGAGACTTTGATATCCAAGTTCATATGTATGATTATATATGAGAGAATTGTCCTAAGCAGAGTGATGGGGTCTACCATAGGTTAACACACAACCATTAACAAAGTACTTCATGGCTACTGTGATGATTCATCTCAGTTATCAATTTGATGAGATCCAGATCCTCAGAGCACACCTGTGGGACATTATAGTGATGAGGACAGCTGAGGTGGGATGATCCACCAACTGTGGGAAGGCATCATTTCCTTGACTGGGATCTTAGACAGTAAAAATAGGAGAAAGTGAGTTGTGCAATACCATTCATTTTTCCCTGCTCTCTGGTTCTGGTTACTTTGGGCTTCTCTCTACATAGATGCTCTACAATTATGACCTTAATTCTCAAGCTAATTTCAAAATAAACCTTTCATCCCTCAGATTGTTTTTCTCAACGTATTTTGTTAAAGAGGCTAAAACATTAATTTATGCATCATTTCCCCCAGAGAGCTTTTGCATATTCTTATGCTTCTGAAAGAAGAAAAGCGCAGGAACCTCCCATTTTCCTTGTACTTACAGATCTTTTTCCTGCTCTCTTGCACTCCCAATCACAGGGTGTGACACTGCCATTGCTGGGATCCTTCCCCATTGAACCTGACCAAGAAGGCTGCTACATAACTCAAATTTCACCTTTACGTTGGGAACTCTTCACATCTGTTCCAGCTGCATGACCCACATGTGGGAATAAGTAGCAGATAGGGTGGCTCACCTGTTTCTGCCCACATCAGGTGAAGCCACATCAACTTATATATGTGCCCTAGCTTTCCTCCATTCAGCGAGAGCCAATGCGACTTTTAAATACATCTTAAAATTCTATGGTTGTTATTTCTACTGATGAGATAGATACATTAACATTTTTCACATTTAACAGTTCTGCTAAATCTGTTCAGTTTTACATACGGTACAGAGAATAATTGACTAATACATATAATGGAAGCAGAGCGTCAATCCATTCAGTACTTTCCCTTTGTGTTTGTGTTGTTTCTTTGGAAGTACTATCCACAGCTAGAGCAACTGGAGCAGCTGGAGCAGATGAAGATTCCTTCACATCCTGAAAAGTGACAGTTTTCTTCTTATGAAATCTTCTAAAAACTGAAGATACTTGGAATGTAGTCACAACATGGAGAGTTATGTTAGTTTATGGCAGAAAGGCAGAAAACTTATCATAACTGTGTGTTTGTAAATAAGATCTAATTTCCTGTTTCCAGCTAGTCATCAGAGTCAGAATGTTGCTTCAGGAAGATCACCACATTTTGTCATTAAGCAATACAGACACTATAGGCAATGTCTGCATTTACTTGGCTGGTACAATACAGAAAAAGCAGCAGGACTGAATGTGTTATATGGGTTTGATGCCAGATGGGAAGCCATCCTTCTGAGAATCACATGAATACCACTGTTGTTCACACAATTCCTCTTTCTTCCATGCTTTTCTCCAAACACTGGAAGTTTCAGAAGGACTTCTCATAATACTTTCTAGTCTAAAAGAGAACTACAAATGGTAAATCATAAGGAAAGGAACACGTACAGCAGAAATGCTTCAATGATGTTTGTTAAATGTCAGAGGAATTCAGCTAGATGCTAGTGACTGAATTCAGAGTGATCCATTGGATCCAGCATGGGGAGCATGGCTGTTGTTGACCTTCATTCTTCATTTACCCATGGTACTTATAGCTCACAGATAACATATGGTATTGCCTTAGATGAGTTGAGAAGTAAACAACTGTGTGCATTCCCTACTTTTAACCTTTAGGTACCATAGTAATTATATTCCTGTCACTGTGGCCAAACCTCTAACAGAAGCAGTCTAAGAGAGATACCCTTTACCTTCCCATCTTTGACTCAAAATTGTACCAGCTTAGTAGAAATATTTGACCCTTCTCCTGCATCTTCAACCTGTCATATCCCTCTCAGGGAATAATTTTGATTGCCAGAGAATCACACTGAGAGATTATAGATTGGAGCATATTCCTTAGAAATACTCATAGTCCAAATCATTCTAAACCATGTTATTACATGATGGTTTGACAAAAATAAAACTTCCCTTCAACTGGCCAAATCTTTCTTGGTGTCTTCCACATGACCAGGCAAGAAAAGCAGTCTGGCATTTGGGTAATATGTATGCAAATGGCTTTCTAGATGACAAATATCCTCAGCCACTATATGGACAACCCAGATAAAAAGTAGGTAGAATGACAGAGTCTATATTAGCATTAAGTGTGCACCATACCTGCTATGCTCTGACTCATCAGAGTCCAGTTTCTACAGTCTTCCATCCATGGGTTCTACAGGGGAAATGAGTGTGGCTCACATGCTAAACATTTTTTTTTAACTTCCAGAAATACTTCTAATGGAAGATTAGGCTGAAAATCCCTATATATAAAAGGATGAGTATGAATTTATGATTCTTCTCCCTCCAGGTCTGAGGAATTGGGTTTACAGAAGTGTGCCACCATGGGCACGTATTATACAGCCATTACATTCAAATCCAGGACTTTATATATGCTAAAAGCACACTAAACCAACTGGTCTTTACATTCCTGCCCATTGACCTTCTATGACAAATTCTGACTGTGAGGGTACTGTAACATAGCCAGCATCTTCAAAATGATGATACCCAGCCATACTATGCCTGTATAACTCACTGCTGCTTATATCATTCCAGTGAGTACTCAGACATAGCAGGCAGCATGGAGATTGACCGCCAGTGATAGAAGTAATATTGGAACACAAACTCGAGCTCACCTTTAAAAATGTATATATAGCCAAAAGAATGATCCAGTGCCACTCAAAAATCAAGAGATGATTGGATTCCTTAGTGGACATTGCCCATAAATTGTGTGGTTCTTTAGGCTCATGTTAATGTTGTCTAATCTGTTAAGTCTTTATACCAGTTCTTATTGGAATGAGTCATCTCTACTATAAATCCAGTTATCACACACATCTGACCTATTTTTCAGTGTAGTGTCTCCTATAGTCAAACTCTCTGATCTGACCAAACACATGGACTTTCTATCTATCATACTTATGAGTATCTGCAGGCAGGTGTGGAGCACTGCCCTGGCCTTCTACCCACTTTGGTGCTCATCATTGTCTGGGATCTCCCTAGGGCTAGGTTATTGCAGGCAAATGTTGAGAAGCTGGACCTATCATAAAGGGATTCCCCAGCCCTTGACGAAGTAAAACATGTTTCCTGAGTCTATCACTGGAAAGATTGATGACCTATCTCCTCACCTTGGGCTATGATTCTCCAGAGAGCTGCACAAAGAAACAAGTCTATCACACTTGGTTTGAACATTTTTTGTAGGTAAAATGTGTATCTTGCTTTTTGAATCGACAAATTTGTCACTGGAAAGTGGATTGTGTCATAAGGAGTAGTATAGTATAGTATAGTATAGTATAGTATAGTATAGTATACTAGTCTGCTGAGTAGTATTCCATTGTGTATATATACCACATTTTATTTATCCATTCTTCAGTTGAAGGGCATCTAGGTTGTTTCCAGGTTCTAGCTATTACAAACAATGCTGCTATGAACATAGTTGAGCAAGTGCCCTTGTGGTATTATTGAGCATTTCTTGGGAATATGCCCAAGAGTGATATAGCTGGGTCTTGGGGGAGATTGATTCCCAACTTGATTTCCAAAGTGTCTGTACAAGCTTGCATTCCCACTAACAGTGGAGGAGAGTTCCCTTAGCTCCACATCCTCTCCAGCATAAGCCTTCTTGAGTGTTTTTTATCTTAGCCATTCCAACGGGTGTAAGGTGGTATCTCAGAGTAGTTTT
This sequence comes from Peromyscus californicus insignis, assembly GCF_007827085.1. NCBI lineage: Eukaryota > Metazoa > Chordata > Mammalia > Rodentia > Cricetidae > Peromyscus > Peromyscus californicus. The sequence continues at coordinate 83,369,128 of NW_026294402.1, read as the reverse complement.
GATTTGCATTTCCCTGATAATTAGGGATGTTGAGCAATTCCTTAAATGTCTTTCAGCCATTTGAGTTTCCTCTGTTGAGACTTCTCTGTTTAGTTCTATAGCCCATTTCTTAATTGGACTGTTGGTCATTTTGATGTCTAATTTCTTGAGTTCTTTATATATTCTGGATATCAGCCCTCTGTCAATGTGGGGTTGGTGAAGATCTTTTCCCATTCTGTAGGCTGTCCTTTGGTCTTGTTGACAATGTTCTTTGTCCTACAAAAGTTTCTCAATTTCAAGATGTCCCATTTATTAATTGTTTCTCTCAGTGTCTGTGCTACTGGTGTTGTATTTAGGAAGTGATCTCCAGTGCCAATGCGTTCAAGACTACTTCCTTCTTTCTCTTCTATTAGGTTCAGAATAACTGGATCTACATTGAGGTCTTTGATCCATTTGGACTTAAGTTTTGTGCATGGTGACAGATATGGATTTATTTGCAGTCTTTTACATGTTGATATCCAGTTATGCCAGCACCATTTGTTGAAGATGCTTTCTTTTTCTATTATATAGTTTTGGCTTCTTTGTCAAAAATCATATGTTTATAGGTGTTCAGATTAATGTCAAGGTCTTCAGTTTGGTTCCATTGTTCCACAGGTGAGTTTTTATGCCAGTACCAAGCTGTTTTTCTTACGGTAGCTCTATAGGAGAGCCTGAAGTCAGGGACCATGATGCCTCCAGAGGTTGTTTTATTGTACAGAATTCTTTTGGCTATCCTGGGTGTTTTGTTTTACCATATGAAATTGAATATTGTTCTTACCAGGTCTGTGAAGAATTGTATTGGGATTTTGATGGGGATTGCATTGAATCTGTAGGTTGCTTTTGGTAAGATTGCCATTTTTAATATGTTAATCCTAACTATCTATGAGCATGGGAGATCTTTTCATTTTCTGACATCTTCTTCAATTTCTTTCTTCAGGGAATTAAAGTTCTTGTTGTATAGGTCCTTCACTTCCTTAGTTAGAGTTACCCCAAGGTATTTTTTATCATTTGTGGCTATTGTAAAGGGTGATGTATCTCTGAAATCTTTCTCAGCCCATTTGTCATTTGTATATAGGAGGGCTACTGATTTTTTTTTTGAGTTAATCTTGTATCCTGCTACATTGCTGAAGGTGTTTATAAGCTGTATTTGTTCCTTGGTCAAATTTTTGGGGTCACTTATGTATACTATCATGTCATCTGCAAATAGTGCATGCTTGACATCTTCCTTTCCAATTTGTATCCGCTTGATCTCCTTATGTTGTCTTATTGCTCTGGCTAGAACTTCAAGTACTATATTGAATAAGTATCAGGAGAACGGACAACCTTGTCTTGTTCATGATTTTAGTGGAATCACTTTGAGCTTTTCTCCATTTATTTTGATGTTGGCTGTTGGCTTGCTGTAAATTGCCTTTATGTTTAGGTGTGTTTCTTGTAGTCCTGATCTCTCCAAGACCTTTGTCATGAAGGGGTGTTGAATTTTGTAAAAGGCCTTTTTAGCATCGAGTGAGATGATCATGTGTTTGTTTTCTTTAAGTTTGTTTATATGGTGTAATACATTGACAGACTTTCATATTTTGAACGACCCTTGCATCCCTGGGATGAAGCCTACTTGGTTATGGTGAATAATTGTTTTTATGTGTTCCTGGAGTCTGTTTGCCAATATTTTATCGAGTATTTTTGCATCAATGTTCATAAGAGAGATTGGTGTGTAATTCTCTTTCTTTGTTGCATTTTTGTTTGTCTTGGGAATCAGGGTAATTGTAGCCTCATAGAAGGAGTTTGGTAATGTTCCTTTTGTTTCTATTGTGTGGAACAATTTAAAAAGTATTGGTATGATCTCTTCTTTGAAGGTCTGGTAGAATTCTGTGCTGAAACCGTCTAACCATCTGATCTTGGACTTTTTTGCTTGGGAGATTTTAATGACTGTTTCTTTTTCCTTAGGGGTTATTGGTCTATTTAAATAGTTTATCTGGTTTTGATTTAACCCAGGTATGTGGTGCCTATCCAGAAAATTATCCATTTCTTTTAGATTTTTCAGTTTTGTAGAGTACAGGTTTTTGAAGTATGACCTGATGATTCTCTGTATTTCCTCAATGTTAGTTGTTATGTCTCCCTTTTCTTTTCTGATATTCATAATTTAGATGCTCTATCTCTGCCTTTTGGTTAGTTTGGATATGGGTTGGTCTGTCTTGTTGATTTTCTCAAAGAACCAACTCTTTGTTTCATTGATTCTTTGTATTGTTCTTTTTGTTTCTATTTTATTGATTTTTGCTCTTAATTTGATTATTTCCTGGCATCTCTTCCTCCTGGGTGACTTTGCTTCTTCTTGTTCTAGAGCTTTCAGGTGTGCTGTTAAGTCACTAGTGTGAGATTTCTCCAACTTCTTTATGTGGGCATTTAGTGCTATGAATTTCCCTCTTAGCACTGCTTTCATTGTGTTCCATAAGTTTGAGTATGTGGTATATTCATTTTCATTAATCTCTAGGAAGTCTTTAATTTCTTTCTTTATTTCTTCCTTGATCTGTTGGTGATTCAGTTGAGCATTATTAAGTTTCTATGAGATTGTAGACTTTCTGTAATTTTTCTTGATGTTGAAATCTAGCTTTAAACCATGGTGGTCTGATAGAACACAGGAGGTCATTCCAGTTTTTTTGGTATCTGTTGAGATTTCCTTTGTGGCCAAGTATGTGGTTGATTTTAGAGAAGGTTCCATGGGGTGCTGAGAAGAAGGTATATTCTTTTTTGTTAGGATGGAATGTTCTGTAGATATCAATTAAGTCCATCTGAGTCATAACATCAGTTAAATGTCTTATTTCTCTGTTAAGTTTTGGTGTTGCATATCTGTCCAGTGGTGAGAGTAGGGTATTGAAGTCTGCCACTATTAATGTGTGGGGTTTTATACGTGATTCAAGCCTTAGTAATGTTTCTTTTACATATGTGAGTGCCCTTGTGTTTGGGGCATAAATGTTCAGAATTGAAACTTCATTTTGGTGGTTCTTTCTTGTGATGAGTATGTAATGTCTTTCTTGATCTCTTTTGATTGATTTTAGTTTGAAGTCTATTTTGCTGAATATTAGGATGGCTACAACACCTTCCTTCTTTTTTTATTTTTATTTTGCAATACAATTCAGTTCTACATATCAGGATTCCCTTGTTCTTCCCCCTCCCACCCCCTCACCTTCCCCCCAGCCCACCCCCCATTCCCACCTCCTCCAGGGCAAAGCCTCCCCCGAGGACTGAGATCAACCTGGTAGACTCAGTCCAGGTAGGTCCAGTCCCCTCCTCCCAGGCCGAGCTAAGCGATCCTGCCACCTTCCTTCTTAAAACCATTTGATTACAAAGACTTTTCCCATCCTTATACTCTGCCAGGTAATGTCTATCTTTGAAACCGAGGTGGGTTCAGAGACAGAACAGTCACTAGATACAAAGGCTAGAAAATGGTGGCACTCACACATTTAATCCTAGCACTCCAGATGCAGAAATCCCTCTGGATCTCTGTGAGTTCAAGGCCACAATGGAAATGGCCAGGCATGGTGACACATGCCTTTAATCCCAGAAAGGAGCCTTTAATCCCAGGGAGTGGTGGTAGAAAGCAGAAAGGTATGTAAGGTGTGAGGACCAGAAACTAGAAGCATTTGCCTGGTTAAGCTTTCAGGCTTCTAGCAGCACAGTTCAGCTGACAGCCATTTGGATATGAGGACACAGAGGCTTCCAGTCTGAGGAAACAAGATCAGCTGAGAAGTTGGCCAGGTGAGGTTAGCTGTGGCTTGTTCTGTCTCTCTGACCATCCAGGATTTCACCCCAATAACTGTCCCTGGGTTTGATTTTATTAATAAGTCTCTCTAAGATTCCTGCTACAGGGTCTAGTCTGTTCGGTGTTCTATAGGCTTCTTGTATCTTCATAGGTATTTCCTTCTTTAAGTTGGGAAAGTTTTCTTCTATGATCATGTTGAATGTATTTTCTGTGCCTTTCAGTTGGTATTCTTCTTCTTCTTCTATCCCTATTATTCTTAGGTTTGGTCTTTTCGTTGTGTCCCAGAGTTCTTAGACATTTTGTGTTATGACTTTTTTGGCTTTGGTATTTTCTTTGACTGACGAATCCATTTCCTCTATTGTATCCTCTACACCAGAGATCCTCTCTTTCATCTCTTGCATTCTGTTCATTATGCTTGCATCTGTGTTTCCTTTTAGTTTTTAGAAGTATTTTGTACAACTAGTTTTGAGCATAAACATCTGAACTGCAGTTCCTTCCAGATCTATCCCTTTTTCCTACTCACTCAACTTTCTGTCTTAAAAAAAAATCATTAATCTCATTCTATTTCATTTTCAACTGTTTGTAGTTGACAATAGAGAAGGAAGACACCTTGCTCCCCAGCTTCTGGAGATCACAGTAACCAGACAGAAGACTGTGGAGAAATGTTCTAGATATGAAATATTGAAGAACCTTCTGAATCTCAATCAAGTGCTGTAGATCGCTTTGCACCTCCATGCTGTGGGATTTTCTTATTTCTAATATGTTTCTAGGTGAAAGAAAACTGGACCACTTTGTCCTACTTTTCCATCTTACAGGTCCTTTGTATATAGCATACCAGTAGACCATGTGAGCAGGATGTAAGGTGATCTGAACACTCCAGAAGATCCAGGTTTTGGTGGGTCTTCCTGCTTTAAATGATTCAATCAAGAAAAATCGCTAACAAGAAAAATCACAGCCTCTTGTTTTAAGTTAATTCTAGATGTAGTCGAATTAACAGCCAAGAATAGCCATCTCAAGGGATGACCACTTTGTATTAGTGATTCTTTGGGGAGCTCATTGCTAATAGAGACTAATTCTGTTTCTAGAGGTGAGACTCTTTCAAACCTTCCCACATTCATATCAACATATTCATTGTTCTTTTCTGGTTTATGCAGCCATTTCTAGGAGAGACTGTTTCATAGCACACTTCCTGGTCTTCTGTCTCTCATTGTCTTTCTGACCCCTCTTCCACAATATTTCTGGAACCATTGATGTAGGATATAGATGAATCTGTTGGGGTTCAGATCCCCATGATCTCTTGATATTTACATTCTGTCCAGTTGTGAGTGTCTGCCTGTATCCCCGAGGGATTCTTTTCTATGCTCTTGTAAATAAACATAACTAGGCTTTTCTTACTTGATCTGAAATCTAATGTATTTTTCAGTTTAATAGTAAACCAAATCAAGCATAAATTGTTTCAGGGACTGTGAGATCAAGGCAATGACAGGAATAACTAATAAGGGTAAAGGCAGAAAAATGTGTTTAGTATTCTTTGACATACAAGTTGTCAACATGGAGATGTGTTTAGTATTTAGAGATCACAAGGAACCATACTCGTTAAGACAGCTTCTAAGGAGTGTGTAAAATGATGAGAAATATGATAATATTACATGTAACTTACCCATTAAATCCTGGGTAAGGGAAGTTGTGTTGTCAGACTGGTAAGATTTTCTGTATGTAAAGCTTATTTAGACTTCTAGGTATAAATATGGTTCAGATAAGGATTATTCCTAACTGAGTTAGCAGGAATCCTATTGATGACCTGTGCTATCATTCATGCTATGGCTTTTATGTAGTATCTTTTTGGTGTTTGAATTATAATCATTACAGTAACAGGTGTTACCTGATAGGGGACCGGGAGATGGAGCCCTTCACTACCCCTTAAGCAAATTTCACTGCCTCTAAAGTGGTAGCCTTAACCCTAGTTGAGTAGATCATGGAAGCCATTTAGAATCTGCCTTTGACAATACCAGAGCAAAAGAAGTTGGATGATTTGGTTCATTTAAGGAAACCTCTGGGGTATAAACTAAGCTTTATGTGGAGCTCCCTGATCCTTCTCTTTGGTGGGCTCAGGATTAGGAAGGGAGGCTACAAGGATGAAGACATCCTGAAGTAGATGATGGTGGGTTTCCTCCTTTGGGAATTCTCTGTTTAGATCTATACTCCATTTTTAACTGGGTTAATTGTTTGCCTGACGTCCAGTTGAGTTCTTTACATATTTTTGATATTAGCCCTTTATTGGTTGTGTAGTAGTTAAACCTCTTTTCCTATTCTGTAGGCTGACTCTTTGTCCCAATGATGGTGTCCTATGCCAAACAAAAGCTTTTCATTTTCACAAGATCCTATTTATTAATTGTTGTTCTTAGTGCCTGTGCTATTGGTGCTCTGTTAAGAAAATCTTTTCCTGTTTCAAGTGAGTTCAAGGCTATTCCTGCATTTCCCTTCTATCGTATTCAAAATATTTTGCTGAGGTCTTTGTTCTATTTAGAGTTGAGATCTGTACAGGGTGATAAAGGTTGATGTGTTGGAATCTTCTACACGAAGCCATCTAGTTTGACCTGGTACATTTGTTAAAGATGTTGTATTCATTTTATTTTGTATTTTCCACTTTAAAAATAAAAAATCAGGTATTCATAAGTGTGTGAATTTATGAATTTATGTGTAGATCTTAATTTGCTTCCATTGATCAATGCATCTACCTTTATGACAACATCAAACTATTTTTATTACTATAGCTCTGTAGTACAATTTGAACACAGGGGGAGTGATATATCTAGCAGTTCTTTTATTATTCATAATTGTTTTGGCTTTCCCATTTTTTTTTTTTTTTTTTGCATTTTTTGTTGTCCTCGAGATTTTTTTTTGTATTTCTCTACGAATCTGATAACTGTCCTTTCAAGTGTTTAAAAATTATGGCCTGGAGGTGGATTTGCACTCCTTTAATCTTAGCAGACAGATTTCTGTGACTCTTATGCCAGCGTGATCTACAGTTCAAATTCTAGGACAGCCAAGGCTACAGAGACAAACCCTGTCTGGAACTACACCCATCACCAAAAAAAAAAAAAAAGTGGTTTCTTTTTTGTGGTGGTAGCACAAGCCTTTAATCCTAGCATTGGGGATTCAGAGTCAGGGGGATATCTGCGAGTTCAAGATCAGTCTCCTCCATAGCCTTGTCCAGGACAGTCAAGGCTACAAAAATCTTGTCTCAAATAACAAAAAAAAAAAAAAAATGAAGGAAGGAAGGAAGGATAGAAAGAAAGAAGGAAGTTTTTTTTCAGGTGTTGGTGGTATATGCTTTTAATCCCAGCACCTGGAATGCAGAGAACAGCCCAAGCTACAAAAAGAAACAGTGTCTCAAAACACCAAAGGAGCCTCTGTCAAACTGACATTAAATTAGTCTGCACAATGCATATCTGTGCTCCTGCTTGACACCATTAAATGGAATCCCACAGTGTGCAAATCAAGCGAACAAAAATCCCTATGAAAGGAAGGGTTCTTTGTGGAATATGTGGACCACAGAATAAAACAAAACATAGTCTATCATTTTTTCCTTTAATACTATTTTAACATTTAATAGCAATAAAGGAGGTAACATTACACTAGGAAACACTTAAAAAACACTAAAATACTGGATTCCAGGTTCCCCACATATGACCACTGGAGAAGAAAGGCCAGACAGGGTAATTGAAGGTGCCAGGAGGGTACCTGTATATGAGGGAATTCTTGGCAACATTCATAAAACTTAAACTTCCATCCTCACAATCAAGGAACACACCAACTCGGCCCAGTGGCTTCTCTATATACTGCTGGAATACTGGGCATGTGGTGAGGAGACTGTAATCATTATCCTCCTTCACACACACAAGAAGAAATGCACAGTCAGATTCAATCAGTTGGTTTCTATTCCTCAACCAGGAATCCTTACAGACACCTACAGCCCAGTCCCAAGAGTCCTTCAACTTAATCTCCCAGTAATATTTCCTTGAGATGAAGCTCTGTGATCCCCAGGAAGCAAAATAGAATCCAGCATAACCCGCAGATTTATCTTTATGGTGAGGCCTGAAGCTCAATCTTCTCATGGCATGAAATAGGTTCATCTTGTAATGCAGTATGGTTACATTATCAAAGAAAATGGGCACTGTGGGAAAAGTCAAAATTTTAGGGAAAATGACCATTTACATTTCTTGAGTGAGAGATGTCCATAGAGTCTTCATGGATTTTAAAAATAGAAGGCTGAGATTCGAGGGTATACTTGGCTCATATACACCAATGTCAATAATTTCCACAAGAAAAGAGTGGTAGCATGCTGAAAAGTTTTTTGAAAATTTCAGATGCAGGGGAGTTAAAATATCTGTGTTTACAAAAAGTTATCTCATTGTTGAAGGACACTATCAGTGGAGACACTCACCTTGCAAGTGCTTGTAACTTTCAGTCAGTCCAGTAATGGGTAGGGCTTGGAGTTTTGGTTTCATAGTGTGAATCATGTTCAGCTGCATTGACTCACTCCTGCAAGAGAAGAAGACATTGATCTGCCTGGTGCTAACAATACCATCACAGTGATTAGGAAAAACTTCACTTCCAAGTTCAGCCAAATGGCTCAGGGGATAAACACCTTCCCACATAAGCCTGACAACTTGAGTTTAATCCCATAATGGAAGGAGAAGCCTGTCTCCTGAAAGCTGTCCTCTGACCTGCACACATGTGTAATGGCACATGTACATGCACACTCACACATATTCACACACACATAAATATAACAAATTTAGTAAAAAATCCCAAACATATTAAACACAAACAATTGAGGATTTTCTATATAAAGTCTATCTGCACTTTGCTAAGGCAGCTTGTTCAATTTTATAGCTTATTTGAGGGTTTCCTGGCTTGCACTGATGGCAAAACTCACCTTCTGAATATGTCATCCAAGCCCTGCAAAGAAGACAACAAGAAGTTAGATTTCTGAAGAAATGGCATACAATATTGTTTATAGAGTTCATACAAATATCAGTCACCATCACACCAATCTGGCCTGAAAATTTATATTCATGTCTCAGGATGATGCCAACCAAGTAGGTTAGCATGATTCGAATTCTGATGAAATCAGACTGAAGAGTCAAATTTGAGGACATGGGTATTGACTGTACATTGCTTTTGAACTCCCACCTGTCTGCAAAGGGAACTTTCCCTGAGCTTGTCTACAAGTCCCAGAGGTACTTTAGCTAAGGGTACTCAAAAAGGTTGGGCTCACTCCTGCATTGTTCCTCACACCTGTAAATCAAGAATTGAGGGGTTAGAGGCCTGAGGATTACTGTGAGTTGCAGGCCATCATGCATCACCTAGTAGGAAACTTTCTCAAATCCCAACCTCTCAAATAACACTCAAAATACAGTTTTCAAACAGAAGAAATTGAACCATAGGTATCTTTAAAATTGTGCACAATATCCAAGTAGAGGAAAATGAGTGTTGGAAACAGCAGCCACTGAATTTGGGCTCTCAGAGAGGCAAGGTACAAAATCCAAAAGTTAGGACCTATTCCTTGAAGAATCTACTGACATAATTTCAAAAAGCTTGTTTTTTCAAGATTATTCCTGAAAAGGAAAACCCCTAACATAAATCTAGGGAATATTGAAAGCTATCTTAGTATAACAATCACCATTGTGGGCCTAAGACAATAAAGCCTCTTCCTGTACTCCTCCATGCTCACCTGAAGCAGGACCACATATGGCTCCTGGGACATTGCCATCAGCTCCTGATACATTTCCCTTAGTTCTTTGCTCTTTTGGATCATCATGGCTTCACTTGTCCTGAGTTTCTCTAAAACACATTGGCCTTCATTTCTCATAGACTCAATGTGTTTCTCTTCCTCTTCACAGAGGAATGGATGCAGTTTCCTATACTCTGTCCTGATCATTTCTTCCCGAAGTGTCAAGTAGTCCTGAAGAAAAAGGAACATTCTCAATCATTTGCAAAGTATTTTTCCTCCTCCATTGTATTCTCCTATGCTTAAATTTCACAAATGACTCTTATAACTATATAGACTCTGATTGACTATCCCCACATTTCAGAAAATGTAAAATCCTTGGTTTCATTTATTTATTCTTTATTAATCACACAGGCAAACAGACACTAAGCATTTTCACCTACATTAGAGGTGCAGAACTGCCTGAAGTAAAGGTATTGACTGATCATTCATATGTTGAGTCAGATATGAAACTCCTCTTGTAGTAATTAGAATTCATAGTATAGTCATAGAATCTAATGCATGCAGTGTGTTGAATTGTCAGCAATTCACTCATTAGTCCCAGACTCTTCTGGACAGCCAGACCATTCATTCCATGCACAGTTATACTAACACTCAGGGTTAGGGCCAGCAGGAAATGTTTTCCAACTGTCATATCCCATGCCTCATACTCAATTCACAATTGATAAATTTTGAAAAATATCTACATCAACCAGATTTTAAGCATGGTTCTCATACTCACCATCCACAGAGTTGTCATTCTGTTCTCTGCTTCTATATTCTCTTGATTTTCTTGGATCTTCTCCCATAAAGATGTCATTTGCTTCAGAATTCTTTCCTTTAAAAAACAATGATGTCAACTTTTGATAAATAGTACTGAGACACAGACTCTCAGGCAATTAACACAATTACTTTACTGCAAGTCGGAGGATTACAATGCTGTATTTTTTTCACATTTGGTAACTATGAATTTTAGATTTCAGAACATATTAATAGAAAATATAGCATACCAGGAGTCCAATTGACGAGAAAGAGGAGGCTTTGTACATGCTAGAATTGTTGAGACCAAGATTGGAAAAAGCACAGGGACAAATAGCCAAACTAATGGAAACACCTGAACTATGAACCAGTAGCTGAGGAGCCTCCATCTGTATCAGGCCCTCTGGATAAGTGAGACAGTTGATTAGCATGAACTGTTTGGGAGGCACCCAGGCAATGAGCCCAGGACCTGTCATTAGTGCATGAGCTGGCTGTTTGGAACCTGGGACCTATGCAGGGACACTTCACTCAGCCTGGGAGGAGGGGACTGGATGTGCCTGGACTGAATCTACCAGGTTGAGCTGAATCCACAGGGGAGTCTTTGCACTGGAGGAGATGGGAATGGGGGGTGGGTTGGGGGGAAGGGAGGAGGGGAATGGATTGGGAGGACAAGGGAATCTGTGACTGATATGTAAAATTAAATTAATTCATAAAATAAAAAAGAAAATATAGCATACCCCTTTACTGAGATACAGTGGTTAATAATTTTAATTAATATCTGGGTAATTTGCATAATATTGGGATTTCCAGATATTTGTCTGTAGATGACTCCAATGTACTTTTTTAAATTATGTCCTCAGTCATAGAGACATTTAAGAGATACGAAGTTATTATTGCACTTTCCAGAGACCTGGGCATAATGTATCATAAAATACAAATGATCTTTACACTCATTGGTTCCCCCAAGGAATATTTAAATTCCTAGTCACCTTTTCTTCATTAGATGTTAATAAAGTGCCACCATTCTGAAAACAGTGCCTTTGTCATAATGAGGACCAGCATCTTCCTGTGGTTTCCTAAGCCTACCTATCTACAGCTTGCATGTTCTCTCAGAAGCATCACTTACCATTTGATCCTCAGCAGCTGCTTCAATGGGACAGTGTCTGTGTCCTCTGTGCTCATGAGAGTTAGAACAGAGTTGACAGAGGAAGATCCTGTTCTCAGCACAGAAGATCCTCTTTGCTTCCTTGTGAGTCACACACTTATGCTCCTCAGAGCTCAGGTCCTTCATGAGGCTGGTTTTTCTGACAATGGACACCAGCTTCTTCAGAACAATGTTGGTTCTCCAGCCCTTCTTCTGTGATGGTTCCCTACACATAGGGCATTGGACATGAAGCTGAGTGTCTTCCCAGGAAAGGTGGAGGCAGGCTCGACAGAAGCTGTGGCCACAGGTTATGGTGACTGGGTCTGTCAGGCAGCTCAGGCACATGAAGCAGGTGAGTTCTTTTTGGAAGGCTTGTGAGAGGTCTGACTCCATTTCTCTGAAAGAAGAAAGGCAAAATTGCTATTATTGGACCCCAGAGATGCCAGAGACTGCACATAATTTGCTTAAAGGTGTGATTCAATCTCTGTATTGCAAAACAGGCTTCATTTTTTTGAGACCAAAAATCAATATAATATGGAATTTCAGTTGCTGATCTTTCCTGTTTCACTCTTCTTAACAGAAATACAGATTGATCTGATGAACTTCTGAGCCCTACCACCTGCATCTTTTCTGGAGACTCCATCCAAATTAGTACCTTGGTTTATGGTCTGAGACAGGCTTCCCCAGAGCTTATGAAAAAAAATATACACTGTGGAGTGATCAAATTCCTTCATGTCCACTTGCTGGCCTTTCACTACAGACATAGGTAGGTTAAGCACATGCTTCTTTGTTGTCTATTCAAGAAAGCACTTCCTACTTCACATGGTCCCTAGTAATGCTTTGCTTGATTTCTGATTTTGGCATCTTAGTCGTTCACGTCCCACTGTCCCACCCCTTGACACTTGAAGGCGACATATGTCACTTGTCTTCGTTTAGCTGAAAATACCTAACAAGAATAAGAATTAGCCGGGCGGTGGTGGCGCACGCCTTTAATCCCAGCACTCGGGAGGCAGAGCCAGGCGGATCTCTGTGAGTTCGAGGCCAGCCTGGTCTCCAAAGCGAGTTCCAGGAAAGGCGCAAAGCTACACAGAGAAACCCTGTCTCGAAAAACCAAAAAAAAAAAAAAAAAAAAAAAAAAAAAAAAAAAAAAAAAAAAAAAAAAAGAATAAGAATTAATTTGGTTCATAATTCAAGGATATTGTCCATCATTGTGGTGAAGAAGTGTTGGCAGGAGTTTGAGGTGGCTGGTCTAACGGCATCCAAAATCAAGAAGAAGAAAACAAGGAACACTTGCTACTCAGCTCCTGTTTTCTTTTTCCTTCCTTCAGCTTGAGACCTTAACCCATGGAGTGATCAAGTGATCTCATGAGAATTTAATGTGGATCTTTCCAAGTGTAGCAATTCTACCTCAAGTAATCCTTCACAGACAACCCCAGAGGTTCCATTAGTTTCTTAAAATCTCAATGAATCAAATATTAGGGTACTATGTGGGGAACCTTGTTTGTTTACCAAGGATAGACTTCTGGGTTGAGTTTAAGGGATGAATCCTTGAGGCATAAATGAGGCTCTCATGACTACTGGAGACTTGGCGATCTAATCAACAGGTGCCTGTTGCCCTTCTCTTTGAATATCGCCACAAATGAAGAATCTTGGTTTGATTGAGGTAAATATGCACCAAAAAACTTAAGCTTTTGGTGTCTGAAGCAAATGGCGTCAAATGGCTTTAGCTGGTGGTTCTGTATATGTATACTTCAATACAATACTAATACTCATTGTTGGAGACTGCAATGCTGCCTTCCTTAATTTGCTTGATGGCCCTCCTTCCCTTATTTTTCTGTCCATTAGATACTTAATTCCAAAGTAATAAATAAGTACACAGAGATAATGAAAATTGAACAGAGACCTGAAAAATTGTACCTGATTTTAACTAGAATCTACTTTCATGAATAGAATATTGTCACATATATAGTTCCAACCTAATAAATCAATCAATAGTAGGAATAGCCAGTATTTCCAAGACCATAAAATATGACCACACATTACTTCACACTGTTATATCTTTCTAAAAAGTTTACAAAAGGTGGGGCAGTGGTGGCACACTCCTTTAATCCCAGAACTCAGGAGACAGAGGCAGGCAGATCTCTTTGAGTTTGAGGCCTGCCTGGTCTCCAAATCGAGTTCCAGGAAAGGCACAAAACTACACAGAGAAACCCTGTCTCGAAAAAAAAAAAAATTAAAAAAAGTTTACGACAGAAAAATACTAAAATGTTTTTCTTTGCTAAATCGTAAGTTTTCACTTTTATACATAATATTTATAGAATATATCTCTAAACACTAGAAATTTTCAACCCATTCAGAGTATGGATTTTCTATATTATATGTGTACATTTAATTTAGATATGTCCATGTTGCATGTATGAAGTACATCAGACATGCTCTAAGAATGTTTTTAGAATTTAGAGAAAGATCAAAATTGAAAAGAGAAAATCAGAGCAATGAAAGACTGTATATGGATAAACTAAAATTATCTATAGCTATAACTCACAGTATATTTACAAAGAGAGATGATCAATGGGAGCAGAATCTCTTTTGATAAATAGCAAAATATGAAGCATTTTTAGCAAAAACTTTATTTTGTTAATAAATTAAAAATAGGAAATACCAATGACTTTCCATCTGTAAATTGTCCACTCACCCAAGAAATAGTCTCTGGCCTCAGCAGTGTTTTGTGGAGACACAGCAATATTAGCTCAGCTCTGGGGTATGATCCTCAATGTGTGGAGGAGATAGATGTAGCAGTCTAGGAACCAGAAGATATAGAAACTCACTCTGTCTGGTCTAGAGAAGAATGAAGCTGTCTGGCCCATGGAGTGTCCTTATATACTCTCTAAAGACCACACCCACTTCCTCCCATGGTTGCTTTAAATAACCAATAGGTGAGTCCTTGAAAATAGCATTATTCTTAATAGACAGAAGATTAAATTAACTTTGTGGCCAATGTTCACAAGCAAACCTCCACAGTAAGGTTTCCTGAGTTCCTGCTTAGCTGGGTGTGGTAGCTCACACCTTTAATCCTAGAGTCCTAGGGATTGGGCTGCTGAAGTAGTAAGTTTTTTAATTCAAGGCCACCTGGGATATACAATAATAACTTGACTTAAAAAAAACAGAGTAATTTTGCTCCAACATTACACTATTTCTAAATATTTTGTGCTATGCTTATATTTTTGCTTTTCCTTTTGTTTTTGTTTTTGTTTTCTTCTATCAAATGTCTTAGATTTAATCATTGGAAGCAAACTAAATGGAAAGGTTACAATAGAGAAGGTATACTGTAGCAGGAATCTTAAAAGTTCTTATTAATAAAATCAAACCCGAGGCCAGTTATTGGGGTCAATGCTGGTAGATCAGAGAGACAGAACAAGCCACAGCTATCTCACCTTGCCGATTCCTCAGCTGGTCCTGTTTCCTCAGACTGGAAGCTTCTGTGTCCTCATCCCAATGGCTCTCAGCTGAACTGCTGCTAGAAGCCTGAATGCTTAACCAGCCAAAATGCTGCTAACCAGCCAAATGCTTCTAGTTTCTGGTCCTCAATGCCTTATAAACCTTTCTGCTTTCTACCACCACTCCCTGGGATTAAAGGCTGCTTTCTGGGATTAAAGGCGTGAGTCACCATGCCTGGCTGTTTCCAATGCGGCCTTGAACTCACAGAGATCCAGAGGGATTTCTGTCTCTGGAATGCTAGGATTAAAGGCATGTGCTACCACTGCCTAACCTCTATGTTTAATATTGTGGCTTTTCTGTTCTCTGACCCCAGATAAATTTATTAGGATACACAATATTTTGGGGAATACAATACCACCACAGTATACCTGTCAGTGCATTTTGGAAACTGAGATGGGACAGACTGAGGGCTGCCCCTCAGTTTGATCCTTTGCAAACAAAGATGTCCACAGTGTTCCTGGAACTCTGACTCAGGAAAGGGGGAGATTGCTGTTTCTGCACATTGAAGTCACCTTGCTCACCACTCACTTCTGGCCAGCATCTGGAGAACTACTTTGCCAGCCCTTCTTCTTGTGGCCAGAGACGATGTCATCAATCTGCAGAGGCAGAACTGCACTCTCCACTGTGGTTTTGTACATTTGTAGCTTCACAGGCAACGGCTCCCATATACCCAGCTCTTTCATGTCCCCTGAGGAACCAGTCTCACCCTTCCTACCCCAAGAATCACAATTCTCCTGTGTGTGCTTGGCTCGAAGGGAGGTAAGTGAATGCATGGCACTGGCCCCAAAGTTCTAGATCAAGGTACGAGAGATAACCTAAAGCTTGGGCCACAGCTTTATATGGCCATTGTTCCACACCAGTCATGGCCTTAGATTTTTGTGTCAAGGCATGGGCCACAGCCATCTCTGAGGCTCCACAACCCAGTATCAATTGAGGGTCCAGAATAATGTTTTGGCACACTTGCATGGATCTTAGAGGTTGCTTTCTACTTCTGACAGTATCACCGTGGTGGCTCCTCTAAGAACAATGGTGCAGGCTTTGGGTCTATGCCCTCAGTCAGGAATGTGAAGTATTCATCTCCAATTTTCTTGATTTCCAATAGGCCTGTGCCTGTACCATCATCTTTTCCTCTCAGTTCCTCTGATCTGCTTACTGTCTGTGCTGCACAAGCTCTAGCAATGATTATTGTGTGTCATCCATACTCTGCGAACGGCTGTGTCGTTGGCCAACATGAGGTGGTGCTGAGCTAAATCTGAGATGCCCTTCTCTAAGATGACATTGCCAGGCTTCGGGTGGACAATGTCCTCACACAATTGCTGAATGTACTCTTCTTCCATTTGCAGAATTCGGGTGAAATACTCCTCTTGTGTAAATCAATGTCAGTATGGCTTTCTCCTTTCTTGTACTCCAGAGAAGAATCCAGTAGCACAATCTTAGGGTTCTTGATATAGTGGTGCATTCGTGAATGGGTCACATCCTTGATAATCATGACTCCACGTAAGACACATGAGTCTTCAATGATGCCCTCAGGGATCTTTTCTTCCACTCCTGCATACTTCTTGATGTCAGTTTCCTTTACGACATTCTCTCCCAACTGCAGTCTTGACAGCATCCAGGGCTATATTGTATGCCAAAGAGGACCCTCAAATGAAGACTTTTGCAGTAATAGAGCTATTGATGATGTTCAGCATTATATCATGGTTATTGACATCAATGGGGTATTGATTTTCTTCAGAGTGCTCATCATATCAGCCAGTGTCATGTGGTAAGCACTGATCACCACTGTTGGGTGCATCTGCTGCTCTAGAAAGTGCTCAGCCACAGACAGCATTTCTCCTGCAAGAATAATTACTGATGTGGTCCCATCTCCAACCTCCTCATCCTGGGACCTGCTAATTTCAACCATGCACTTGTCTGCTGGATGCTAGACTTGAATGTCTGGAAGAACGGCATTGCCATCCTTGGTCATCACCATGCCTCCCATTGTGTCCATTGTTCATCATCGATGTAGGTCAGAAACATGTCCGGATGATGTCTGCAATTTTCTTCATAGCATTGACATTTCCAGATTGAACTTTTCTTCCAGATTCATGCTTTGTATTTTGACTGAGCATGAGCACTGGACTGTGGTCCATCATGGTGGCATGGTTGAAAGCCCTGTACCCAGAGCTGAGGAAGCAGGCAGAAACTTCTGGAGAGAAAGAGCCATGAAGTAAACACTGCCCCCTCAGTACTGACATAGAAATCTCTGCTTTTCCTTTTGTAATTTAACAGTTAATGATATCAATCTGTATTTTAGCAAATATCAACATTAAAAAATTCTTAATAATTCTTGAGAATTACTGTGGGATGATCTGTATGTCAAATGTGTTGCTGATTGGTCAATAAATAAATCACTGATTGGTCAGTGGCCAGGCAGGAAGTATAGGCAGGACTAACAGAGAGGAGAATTGAGAGAACAGGAAGCTGGGTGAGGGAGACACTGACAGCCGCCATCAGGACAAGGAAGATGTAAAGTACCGGTAAGCCACAAGCCACGTGGCAAGGTATAGATTAATAGAAATGGATTAATTTAAGCTATAAGAACAGTTAGCAAGAAGCCTGCCACGGCCATACAGTTTGAAACCAATATAAGTGTCTGTGTTTACTTGATCGGGTTTGAACGGCTTGGGACTGGCGGGTGAGAGAGATTTGTCCTGACTGTGGGCCAGGCAGGAAAACTCTAGCTACAGAGAATGTATTGAATTCATTTTTATCATATTCAACTCAACATCCATTTCTTTGAGATTCATCCCCTTTCTATACCCATTCACCATTCAACTGTCTGTTCTTTTTTTTTTTTAAATACATGGAGAAGAAGACAGTGGTGGCACATGCCTTTAATCCTAGTATTTGGTAGGCAGAGCCATTTTTAAGAGGAAAACCAACCAGAATTAACTTTCAAATTCAGTATTTGCAGGTATAAACAGTTTACTGACCTTTTATAACCTTCCATATCAAAGTTTTTCTTGAGATTCCCCTCAGTAATCTAGAAATCTAAATTTGCATCAGCACTGTACCATAGACAAGAAACTGTTAGCTAACCTCATATAGGGAGTGACATTCCATTCTTGGAGCCAGATCCTGATCAGGTTTTAGCTCCAGGACAGGTCCTGGGAGTCCCATCCAACAGCATGGGAGATTCCATGCCCTGCCTGGGCCCACAGACCTGTCAGCTGTGACCCTGGAAGGGCAGTTAGTTTTCCACCATCCCCACATTCTGATCTCCTAGAGGCTCCAGCTGACTCCTGGCCAGCTCTGCCCCTGTTCTTACAGGCTGCCTAGCCAGTGTCTCTTCCCTCCCTCGCCCCATCCGCTGGTTGGGGGAAGGAAGGGATCCCAGCAGGGAGAGTGGTCTTGGCTGGGAGAGTTCGCCTCTGGAGCCTTTTTTGGAGGATTTTTTTTTCCTGCACCAGCGGGCGGATCTGAGTCTCCCCGGTCCTCTGGAAGGACGGGGTGGGGTGGGGGGGGTGTTTCAGCACAGCGAGCAGCGCCAGCGGGAGCGCATGAATCCCACCCGCCAGGCCAGCTGGAGCATGAGTTCAGCAGGAGTCCTGCCATTGCGGGCGCCAGGCTGCAGTGGTCAGAGAACAAATTCAAATGGGAGAATGGGAGTGGCCTCAAACAGCCTTGCTCCCCCAAGGAAGGAGAGACTCATCTCCTTCAGATCACTCCAGAGGATACCTCTGGAGTGGGGACCCAGCGACCCTTGAGAACATCTGCTCTCCCATATAAGTCCCAGACACAAGTCCTGCACACTTCTGCAGGCACCCAATACAAATGCCAAATCAACCATATAAAAGACAAGGACATAATAACATAAAACATAGATCAAGCTCGTTTTTACCTCCAACTGGCTGAGTGGGGGTCCAGGGGCACCCCAAAATCTCAGGTGGGGCCTCCAATTGTTGGAACCCAAAGTTTAGGGTCTCAAGTGGGCGCCCCAAGAACCCAGACTCCAGTGCAGTTGATGCAACAGCACGAGGATTTATTAAGCTTCTATATAGAAGGGCTCCTCTGCTCCCAAGAGCAAGAGTTGCATCTTACTGCAGCCCCATAAGGGCTTTTAAAGGAAAAACCTACAAAACCCACAAGATTACAATTCCCATACAATTTCATGGCCTGATCACAGGGTGATCACAGAGGGGGTAATGTTACATAAACCTCAAGGGGGGTATCAGGGTGGGAGTGGAGCTTATACACAGGTCACGGTGGTCCTTCCTGGAACACCTACAACTATCCCAGTCACAGTTGAGCACATCTCTTAACAGAAATCTTTTTTTTTTTTTTTTTTTTTTTGGTTTTTTGAGACAGGGTTTCTCTGTGTAGCTTTGAGCCTTTCCTGGAACTCACTTTGGAGACCAAGCTGGCCTCGAACTCACAGAGATCTGCCTGGCTCTGCCTCCCGAGTGCTGGGATTAAAGGCGTGCGCCACCACCGCCTGGCTAACAGAAATCTTTTTACATTGTTATATTGCTACAGGGGTGATTGAGTAGTGGCTGAGTCAGGTTGCCCTGGGAACTAGACTTTTAGTTTCTCATTTCCTGGTGCTTGAAGTTTTTCTCTTCCTGAGCTTGAGGGTGTAAGCCTGAAGGGCTAGGGTCTTTCATTCTGTGAAATTATAAAAGGAAAAGCAAAAATATAAGCACACCACGAAATATTTAGAAACAAGAAAATATGGTTTTAAAATTAGAATTTTAGAATTTTTTTTGTATTTTTAGACAAGTTCTTACTGTATATGCTAGGCATGACTTGAACTAAAACTCCTCCTTCTTCAGCAGCCTTATCTGTAGGGCTCTAGGATTAAAGGTGTGAGCTACCACATCCAGCTAAGCTGTGACTTAAGGAATCTTTTTGTGAAGATTTGAATGTGGATACTGGCCATAGAGTTAATTCAATCTTCCATCCATTTAGAATACTGCTATTTACAGGAACTCACCTACAGCAAGCATTAGTAACAGCAATACCAAGACCCCCCCCACCAGACCCTGCAATCTACATTCCCTGCCCCCAAATCCATCCACCTGAGATCCTAGCCACTTCCTGTAGCACAGAAACCAAATCACCAGCTCGCATTAGACCTAGAGCTTGCATTGGATCAAGAACTTGAATTGGACGAAGAGATGAGGAGATGGGCTGAACTCAATGCAAAAATACATACAACAACATAAAGAACAATAGGGAATCACTGGAACCTAGCCCTCCTTCAACAGCAAGACCTGAACATCACAATGTAGAAGAAGCAGAAGAAAGTGACCTTAAGAATAGCATCATGATGATGTTAGAGGCCTTTCAAGAAAAAAGGAAAAATGAAATTGAGGAAAAGACAAACAAAATTTGGAAGAAATCAATAAATCCCTTCAAGAAAGCAAAAAAAAAAAACCATAAAGAAGCAATTAAACATATGAGTGAAACGTTTCAAAACATGTAAAGGGAAGTAGAAACAATGAAGAAAACACAAACAGAGGGAATGATGGAAATAGAAAATCTGAGTAAATGAACAGGAAACACCGATGCAAGCATAACCAACAGAATGTGAGAGATGGAAGAGAGAATCTCTGATGTGGAGGATACTATAGAGAAAATAGATTTGTCAGTCAAAGAAAATACCCAAACCAAAAAAGTCATAACACAAAATGACCAGGAAATCAGGGATACAATGAAAAGGCCAAACATAAGAATAATAGGGATAGAAGAAGGAGGAGAATACCAACTCAAAGGCACAGAAAATATATTCAACAAGATCAGAGAATAAAACTTTCCCAACTTAAAGAAAAAAATATCAGCCAGGTGGTGGTGGTGCATGCCTTTAATCACAGCACTGGGAGGCAGATCCAGGTGGATCTCTGTGAGTTTGAGAAACCCTGTCTCAAAATAACCAAAAAAGAAAAAAATCTATGAAGATACAAGAAGCCTATAGAACACCAAACAGACTAGACCCCCCCAAAAATCTCCTTGCCACATAATAATTAAACAACTAAATCTACAGAATAAAGAAAGAATATTAAGAGCAGCAAAGGAAAAAGATCAAGTGACTTATAAAGACAGACCCATCAGAATAACACTCAATTTCTCAATGGAGATTTTTGAAAGTCAGAAGGACTGGAAAGATATAATGCAGACACTAAAAGACCATGGATGCCAGCCTATCCTAATATACCCAGCAAAACTTTCAATCACCATAGAGTGAACAAGAAAAAACAAGATTTAAACAATACCTAACCACAAATCCAGCCCAACAGAAAGCACTTGAAGAAAAATTCCAACCTAAGGAAGTTAGATACACCCACAAAAACGTAGGCAATAGATATCCCCACAGCAGTAAATCTTAAAGTAGAGAAATACACACACACTACCACCAAAAGAAAACAGGAACTAACAATCACTGCTCATACATACCTCTTAATATCAATTCACTTAATTCATATATAATAAGACATAGGCTAACAGAATGGATTTTAAAACAGGACCTATCTTTCTGCTGCCTATAAAAAACACACCTCAATTTCAAAGATAGACACTACCTCAGAGTGAAGGGCTGGGAAAAGTCTTTCCAATCAAATGGTCTTAAGAAGTAAGCTGGTGTGCTATCCTAATATCCAAGAAAATAGACTTTGAACTAAAATCAATTGAAAGAAATTGAGAAGAACATTACATACTCATCACAGGAAAGGTCCACAAAGATGAAGTTTCAATTCTGAAAAATTATGCCCCAAACACAAGGGCACCCACATATAAAAAAGAAACATCACTAAAGCTTAAATCACTTATAAAACCCCACACATTGATAGTGGCAGACTACAACACCCCACTCTCACCACTGGACAGATCTGCAACATCAAAACTTAACAGAGAAATAAGAGGTTTAACTGATATTATGACTCAAATGGACTTAATCCATATTGATTAATCCATATCCATAGTCAATATCTATAAAACATACCATCCTAACAAAAAAGAATATACCTTCTTCTCAGCACCCCATGGAACCTTCTCTAAAATCAACCACATACTTGGCCACAAAGCAAATCTCAACACAAACAAAAAAATTGGAATAACCTCCTGTGTTCTATCAGACTTCCATGGTTTAAAGTTAGATTGCAACAACAACAAAAACTACAGAAAGCCTACAATCTCATGGAAACTGAATAATGCTCAATTGAATCACCAATGGGTCAAGGAATAAAGAAAGAAAGAAATTAATGGCTTATTAGAGATCAATGAAAATAAAGACACCACATACCCAAACTAATGGGACACAATGAAAGCAGTGCTAAGAGGGAAATTCATAGCACTAAATGCCCACATAAAGAAGTGGGAGAAATCTCATACTAGTGACTTAACAGCATACCTGAAAGCTCTAAAATAAGAAGAAGCAAAGTCACCCAGGAGGAATAGATGCCAGAAAATAATCAAATTGAGAGCTGAAATCAATAAAATAGAAACAAAGAGAACAATACAAAAAATTAATGAAACAAAGAGTTGGTTCTTTGAGAAAATCAACAAGATAGACAAGCCCTTATGCAAACTAACCAAAAGGCAGAGAGAGAGCATCCAAATTATCAAAATCAGAAATGAAAAGGGAGACGTAACAACTAACACTGAGGAAATACAGAAAATCATCAGGTCATACTTCAAAAACCTCTACTCCACAAAACTGGAATATCTAAAAGAAATGGATAATTTTCTGGATAGGTACCACATACCTAAGTTAAATCAAGGCCAGATAAACTATTTAAATAGTCCAATAACCCCTAAGTGAATAGAATCAGTCATTAAAAGTCTCCCAACCAAAAAATGCCCAGGACCCACCAGATGGTTTCAGCACAGAATTCTACCAGATCTTCAAAGTAGAGTTAATACCCAGCTCTAGTTCACTTACAGACCTACTCAGGCCTTATTTTGTTCCCCATATATACTTCTAATGATTGAATCTGTTATAGTTTTTCTAAAACAATATACTTTGTATTTTCATGATATGCTTTTTTGGATATGTTCTATAATGCAGTAACTGGCATTAATTACACAATATCAGTATAAAATGAATATCCAACATTTCAAAGCAGCAGAAATTGAACAAAATTGTAATTGTATTTATTAATAATTGAGAAAAATTGAGAACTGATTGGAGGGTCAAAACAATCTATATTATATTCCATAAAATCTCAAATATTAACAACACAAAATATTTATATAAAAGCTATAGCAGTCTCAGATCAATATCTTGTACAATAATTTTATTGTAAACAGAACATTGTGTGGAGGTTTCGACTTGATATAGTTATCCATAAAATTATCCTGGCATAAGTTTTCACATTTAAAATTAGTATTTATTTCATATTTGTGAAATTTATCCTATGTCATTTTAATGTATGATTATTGTGTAATTCTGTTTGATTTATTGCTGTATATGTAGATTGTTTTCCAAGGAACTTTTGTGAACATAAATTTTATTTCTTGGTAAAATGTTTCTAAAATCACAGCAAGCATAAAGCTTCTTGATGTCACTCTTCTGACTCTGAATAAGGTTTGAACATCTGCTAAAGGCTTCCTTCCACTACCCATATGATAGAGAATCCTTTTATAGCATGAGTACTTAGGTAATAATTATCAATTGAGTTTGTTTCTTTCATGAATTTTTCTGACATGTTCTAAGTTTTGAGCTACTTGTAAAGAAATTTTTAAAATTCTGAACGTGTTAAGTTTCTTCCCATTAGTGATACTCTGTTAGGCTTGAATATTTGAGGACTCTGTAACACTTGCCACATTCTTGATATTGTATGGGTTCTCTCTAATATGGATTATGTGATGATCTTCAAGATTTAAAAAACTAGATAAGGTTTTTCCACATGCTTTGTATTTGTAAGCTTTACCTAATGTATGGTTTTAGTGAGTTTATGCAGAGATGATCCAGGGGAAAAGGACATAACACATGACACATTCATTACAATTTTAAGGGTTCTGCCTTCAGTGGGTCTTTAGTGGCCTTAAACATGTGAATAGTGGGCAAAGGACTTGTCATGATCAGTCTATTTTTAACTTTCTTCTCCATTTTGGATTCTTTGATGGACTTGAAGTTTTGAGACTCTGGTAAAAAATTTGCCACATTCTTTACATCTGTAATGTTTCTTTCCTGTGTGGAGTTTGGGATGTCTTTGTAGATGTGAGATCTGCCTAAAGAATTGCCACATTCTTTACATCTCTAAGGTTTTACTCCTGTATGTATTCTTTGATGAATATAAAAACTTGAGCTATGAGGAAAAAAAAGAAGAGTTAATACCAATACACTTTAAATTGCTCCACACAATAGAAACAGAAGGAACATTACCAAATTCCTTCTATGAGGCTACAATTGATTCCCAGGCTACTCTGATTCCCACGCCAAACAAAGATGCAAACAAAGAAAGAGAACTACAGACCAATCTCTCTTATGAACACTGATGCAAAAATACTCAATAAAATACTGGCAAACAGACTCCAAGAACACATCAAAACAACTATCCACCATGATCAAGTAGGCTTCATCTGAGGGATGCAAGTGTAATAAAACATACAAAAGTCTGTCAATGTAATACACCATATAAACAAATTGAAAGAAAAAAAACATATGATCATCTCACTAGATGCTGAAAAGGCCTTTTACAAAATCCAACATCCCTTCATGATAAAGGTATTGGAGAGCTCAGGAATACAGGGAACATACCTAAATATAATAAAGGCAATTTACAGCAAGCCAACAGCCAACATCAAAGTAAATGGAGAGAAACTCAAAAGAATTCCACTAAAATCAGGAACAAGGCAAGGCTGTCCAGCCTCCTGATAATTATTCAATATGGTACTTGAAGTTCTAGCCAGAGCAATAAGACAACATAAGGAGATCAAGGGAACACAAATTGGAAAGGAAGAAATCAAGCTTTCGCTATTTGCAGATGATATGATAGTATACAAAAGTTACTCCAAAAATTCAACAAAGGAACTCATACTGCTTATAAACACCTTCAGCAACATAGCAGGACACAAGATTAACTCAAAAAAATCAGCAGTCTTCCTATATACAATTGATAAACAGGCTGAAAAGGAAATCAGAGATACATCACCCTTTACAATAGCCACAAATGATATAAAATACCTTGGAGTAACACTAACTAAGCAAGTCAAGGACCTATATGACAAGAATCTTAAGTGTCTCAAAATAGAAATTGAAAAAGAAATCAGAAAATAGAAAGATCTCCCATGCTCAGGGATAGGCAGGATTAAAATAGTAAAAATGGCAATCTAACCAAAAGCAATCTACAGATTCAATGCAATCCCCATCAAAATACCAACACAATTCTTCACAAACCTGGAAACAACAATACTCAACTTCATATGGAAAAAAAACCCCAGGATAGCCAAAAGAATCCTGTAAAATAAAACAACCTCTGGAGGCATCACGAACCCTGACCTCAAGCTCTACTATGGAGCTACAGTAATAAAAGCAGCTTGGTGCTGGCATAAAAACTGACATGTGGAACAATGGAATAAAATTGAAGACCCTGAAATTAATCCCCACACCTATGAACATATAATTTTTGATAAAGAAGCCAAAACTGTACAAAGGAAAAAAGAAAGCATCTTTAACAAATGGTGCTGGCAAAACTGGATGTCAACATGTAGAAGGCTGCAAATAAATCCATATCTGTCACCATGCACAAAACTTAAGCCCAAGTGGATCAAGGACCTCAACATAAATCCAGTTACTCTGAACCTGAAGGAAGAGAAAGCAGAAAGTAGTCTCAAATGCATTGGCACCGGAGATCACTTCCTAAATATAGCACCAGTAGCACAGACACTGAGAGAAACAATTAATCAATGGGACCGCTTGAAACTGAGAATCTTTTGTAGAGCAAAGGACACAGTCAACAAGGCAAAGTGACAGCCTACAGAATGGGAAAAGATCTTCACCAACCCCACATCTGACAGAGGGATGATATCCAAAAATATATAAAGAACTCAAGAAATTAGACATCAAAATGCCCAACAGTCCAATTGAGAAATGGGCTATGGAACTAAACAGAGAATTCTCAACAGAGGAAGCTCAAATGGCTGAAAGACATTTAAGGAATTGTTCAACATCCCTAATTATCAAAGAAATGCAAATCAAAAAGATTCTGAGATACCACCTTATGCTGGAGAGGATGTGGAGCAAGGGCAACTCTCCCCCACTGTTGGTGGGAATACAAGCTTGTACAGCCACTTTGGGAATCAATATGTCACTTTCTTAGAAAATTGGGAATCAATCATCAGCAAGACCCAGCTATACCACTCTTGGGCATATTCCCAAGAAATGCTCAATCACACCACAAGGGCCCATGCTCAGCTATGTTCATAGCAGCATTGTTTGTAATAGCTAAGGCCTGGAAACAACCTAGATGCCCTTCAACTGAAGAATAGATAAGTAAAATGTGTCAATATACAAAATGGAGTACTGCTCAGCAGGGAAAAACAATGACATCATGAGGTTTGCAGGCAAATGGCTGGATCTAACCCAGACTCACAAAGACAAACATGGTATGTACTCACTCATAGGAGGATACTAGATGTAAAACAAAGGATGAATTCTACTCACAACTCCAGGGACACTACCTAGTAAAGAGGACCCTAAGAAAGACACAGGGATCACCCAACAACAGAGAAATGAATGAGATCCACATGAGCAAACTGGACATGGGGGGTGGGTAATGAAGGGCAAGGGTCAGGGGAAAGATAGCTTAGGTGAGCAGGAGATCCCAGCTGGATCAAGAACAGAGAAGGAGAACAAGGAAAGAGAGACCACGATAAATGAGGACCCAATCGGAATAGGAAGAAGCAAAGTGCTAGAGAGGTTCCCCAGAAATCCACAAAGATACCTCCACAATAGACTACTGGCAATGGTTGAGAGAAAGCCGACCTGACCTACTCTGGTGATCAAATAGCCAAACACCCTAACTGTCATTGTAGAACTCTCATCCAACGACTGATGGAAGCAGATCCAGAGATTTATGTCCAGGCCCCAGGTGGAGCTATGTGAGTCTATTCGCTGAGAAAGAGGAGGGATTGTATGAGTGAGAATTGTTGAGACCAAGGTTGGATAAAGCACAGGGACAAATAGCCAAACTAGTGGAAACACATGAACTATGAACCAATAGCTGAGGAGCCCCCAACTGGATCAGGCCCTCTGGATAAGTGAGATAGTTTATTAGCTTGAACTGTTTGGGAGGCCCCCAGGCAGTGGGACCAGGACCTGTCCTTAGTGCATGAGCTAGCTTTTTGGAGCCTGGTGCATCTGCTTGGACACTTTTCTCAGCCTGGGTGAAGGCAGGAGGGGACTGGATCTGCTTCGACTGCATCTACCAGGCTGAGTTGAATCCCCAGGGGAGTCCTTGCCCTGGAGGAGATAGGAAGGGGGGGGTGGATTGGGGGTGGTGGGGCAAGGGTGTGGGAGGAGGGAGGACAGGGGAATCCATGGCTAATATGTAAGATTAAATTAAATTATAAAAAAAGAAATATGGGTTAATTTAAATGTAAGAGTTAGGTAGTAACAAGCCTGAGCTATCAGCTTAGCATTTATCAGTCATCTTAGGTCTGTATGTTTGTTATTTGGGAGCAGGTGGTTGGGACAGGGAAACTCTCACCTACATACATTTTCTTCAAGTAGCTCAGGATCTCATTAAATGGTGAAGATACTTAGAGAAAAGGATGGGTTTGATTGCTTGTGTTATTTAAAAAGAAATAAATGAAATCAAAGAATTTAAATTTTCTGAAAAGTATGGACAGTAAACTACACTGATAGAAGTCACTAGCTAAATTGAAACATAAAGTAGTTACTGGATAAAATATTCAATAAATGTGATCTAGAATGTCCCTCTTCATTTGAGACTGTGTGACTCTATGGAAAGAAATGATCAACAGAATATAGGAAATGGTATCCAGACTTCTATGAAGAAGAGGAGAATCATAGAGTGAATGAAAAATGAAGGCCAAACTATTTTAGAGGAACTCAAGCAAAGTGAAGCCATGATGTTCCAAAAGAGCAATTAATTGAGAGAAATGTATCAGGAGCTGATGCAATGTCACAGGAGCCATTTGTGGTACTGCTGCAGGTGCGCATGGAGGAGTCCATGAAAATGTTTTATTAACTGAAGGCCACATCTGTGACTGTTACATCTATGATAGCATTCTATTTTCCCTACGTTTTTACGTTTAAGGGGTTTCCTTTTTAGCAATTATCTGGAAGAACTAAATTCAGTAATAATCTTGAAAGAATAAGCTTTTTGAAATTGTGTCAGTAGATTCCCCAAGGAATATGTCCTAATTTTTGGCTTCTGTAGCTTGCTTCTCTGAAAGCCCAAATTCACTGGTTGCTGTTTCCAACATTCCATTTTTACCTCTACTTGGATATTATGCACAATTTTAAAGAAAACTGTGTCTTAATTTCTTCTATTTGAAAGCTGTGTTTTTGAGAGTTCTTTGGGAGGTTGGGATTTTGAGATAGGGTCCTATTCTGTGCTGTGGGATGGACTCCAACTCACAGTAATTCTCAGGCCTCCAACCTGGCAGTTCTGGAATTACAGGCATGAGGTCATCCTCTTGAAGTACCCTTAGTTAAAGTATCCCTGTGCTTTATGTTCAAGCCCAGGGAAAGTTACTTTTGTCGATGGCTTGGGGTTATAAAGTAATGTACAATCAATTTTTATGCCCTTCCCAAATTTTACTCTCATGGTCTGATTTATCAAGAATTTAAATTCTGCTAACCTGTTTCATTGGCATTTTCCTGAGACATGAAAATAAATTTGCAGGGTGGATTGGTGTGAAGATGACTGTTATTTATCTGAATGTTATAAACGAACATTGTATGTCATTTTTTCAGAAGTCTAAGTTTCTGTTTTTGTTTGCAGGATTTTGATGATATGTTCAGAAGGTGAGTTTAGTTACCAGTGAAAGCCAGAATATCTCAAAATATGCTATAAAATTGACCAAGCCACCTTAGCGAAGTACAGATATACTTTATACAGATAATATACAATTGTTTGTGTATATTGTACTTTGGATTGTTTTCATGGATATTTGACTTTTGTTCTTTTTTTTACCAGAAAGTGTCCTTTATTTCTACTTATGAATGAAGGATTATATGTGTTTTAGTTAGGGTTTTTTTTATTGCTGTGAAGAGATACCATGGCACAGAAAAGATTTAACAGCTTCAGAGGTTTAGTCCATTGTCATCATGGTGGGGAACATGTTGGAGTGTAGGCAGAGCTGGTGCTGGAGCTGAGAGTCCTTACATATTGATAAGTAGATAACGGGAAGTCAACTGACTGTCACATTGAGGGAAGCTTGAGCAAAAAAGAACTTAAAGCCCTCACTCACAGTGACACACCTCCTCCAACAAGGCCACACCTAATAATAATGTCATTCCCTTTGGGGTCTACTTTATTTAAAACAATCACAGTATGTAATTAGGCTTGATGCTAAAATTTTTAATTTTAAAATCATAAACATTGAAGCCCATGGGCTATTTCTGGTTATAGAAGAAAGACATGAAACACTGAGAAGTGGATTGGTAACAGAAAGGGCTTCAGAAAGAGCATCTAGGTGGAAACTATGCTGTTTCCTGATCATGAGGGTCAGTATGATATCAGAAATGGCTTGTTGTGAAACATGTTCAGATGAGTGTTTATTTCTTTTTAATTTGATTTGTGATAACTATGTGTATGAGTGTGCATGCACATGTGCCATTGCACATGTGTGGAGGTCAGAGGACAACTTTCAGGAGACAGTCCTCTCCTTCCACCATGGATGAGTTCCAGGGATTGAACTCAATTTGTCAGGCTTGTGTGGCAAGGGATTTAACCCCTGAGCCATTTGACTGAACTTGGAGTGAGGTTTTTCCTAATCACTTTGATGATATCTTTAGCAACAGGCAGATCTGAAGTGTTTAATTATTCTTTTATCAATAAAAATTTAGGAGTCAGATGTTGGAGTAAAAATCTTATTTGATCTGAGAAGTGAAGTAATGGAGAAGTGACCAGTGACTTATCTCTCTCTCTCCTTCCTTGGTCCAAAAGGGCTGAGCATCTCTCTATTATTTCCCCATTCTCTTTATATGTACTTAATCCTCTAAAACCTCTATGGCTAAATTTGGTCTTGTGACCATTTCTGGTGACCTTTGAAGTCTCCAAAAGGAGGATGGGGCCCCACAATGATGATTCCACCTGGATTGTGGTGGCACGATTAAGCTGACAAACACCACTCAAAGATCAGCTTTGAACTACAAACTACTCAGGACAATTTCCCAGTAGTTAGCTAAGATGGTTCAGTCTCACAGACTACTCCAACCAAGACTTCAGATAAGCACTGCACTTTCCCATCACATCTAGACTGGACAACAGCTAACTCTCCAAGGACTTGACCATTATCTCAATTTTCTCTGGGTCCTCTAAAGTTGCTATCACCCCCAGACAGCAAGAAGTAATTTTAAGAATATGATGCCCATATTTCCAAGAGGTGGGGTAGTAGTTTTCGGTCATTTCATGGATTATGGGTGTTTGCCATTATTTAGAGGGGTTGGTTACAAGTTGTTATTGGTCATGGTCAGGGAGGAAACTAAGCAAAGGAGATCTCAGATTCAGGGATCTCATTCTGAAAAGAAAATAGGGAGGATATAGGAATCATAGGATAAAAGGATAGATTATTGAATCTGCTTTTAAACAAAAAAAACCTACTAGTCTCAAATATTTTATATAGGTTAGGATTTTTGTATGTTAATACAAATTTAAGATTATATTTGTGATACTGTATATGATTATATTCTAGTTTAAGGTATTTTTGTATATTGATACATATTTAAGATTATTTTTTGTCATACTATGTATATGTTTCTAATCTTGTTTAAGGTATTGTACTTACGCAGCTCATTTAACAATGTAATATAAGTTTTTAGTCCTTGAAGGTGTTATTACAAACTATTTAGGATAATTATAGATGGTCTTCAAACACTTCAGAGATCCACATAATATGACATTTAAGATGTTTTTAATAACATAAGGCTTTTCATTACAGTGAGACATGTCTGCTCCTGGCAGCACCAATCGACTTCAAAAAAAGAATGATGAGCATTGAAGACTCTCTATATGGAGTTTGCTTTCATTGTAGCAAAAGTAGCCACTGGACAAGAAACTTCCCTTACCTCAATTGTTGACAGTATGTTGAGCAAACTGGCCAAGCAGGGCACAACAGAAGATGGCTGCCAAACTTTGCACAGACAAGGTAGAAAGTCCTTCAAAATTCCTGCTTCACAGAAAAGTATGTCAGATATTCTAGGCTTGTAGGCTAAATGTCAAAATGGAGTCAGTCAGCACCTGAGTTCCACAACACCCACTATTCTAGTTTCAACAGACACAAAACAATTTCTGTCTAAGACTTATCAGATGTTCCCTGATGTTAGCCAATCCATTAGTTCATCTGAAAAGTATTCTAGTTTGTGAAGTGTTTTCTGATTCTGAAATGGAAAATAATGTCAACCAAGCTAGGCGTGGTGGAGCATTACCTGTCACAGCAGTATGGAGGCAGAGGCAGGTAGATTGCCTCTAGTTTGAAGCTGGTATGGTCTACAATGAGTTCCAGAGCAGCCAGTAATATATATATATATATATATATATATATATATAGAGAGAGAGAGAGAGAGAGAGAGAGAGAGAGGGAGACCTAGTCTTAAAGCAAAATGAAAACGAAGCCAGATCTTTATATTAAATTAAAAAGACCTTTTAAAGGTCTTTACAATGTGATTTTTAAGAAAAAAAAAGACTAAGTCAATAGCGGGTGATATTTCAGCACTGGATGAATGAGTTGGGGGTTTGTTTTAATTACATTTACTTACTTCTTTTGTGCGTTTGTGCTCTTGAAAAGGCAGCAATGTGGAGGTCACACAACACCCTCTGCAAGGCAGTCCTTGCCTTCCCCCTTGGGGGTCCTTAGTGTCGGAGCTCAGGTTGTCAGGACTCGCAGCATGTGACTTTACCTCATGGGTCATCTCACCAGCAGGGACGTGGTGACCGATTGGAGAGTGGGGTGTCCTGAAAGAATTAAAACTGACTGATGGCAATAATTAAATAAAGTATCCTCAGGAAAAAAAAAAAAGAAAATGTTTCAAGATTTAAAAAGATAGTTTTGTGTTGGTAATACAAGTTAGGATAGAAAGCGAATTAGGTAAAAACTTTGAACTCACTAAGACAGGATAGATAATGGAGTATTTTCTCTGAATTAGCCAAATGCAAATGGACTGGACATTGTGAATATAATCCTTGCCTGCTAATTGTCCTTACTGCATATGCTTTAAATGTGCTAGAATTAAAACCTTCCTTTTTATCTAGCCCAAAAGGAGAAAAATGTTGTGGGATGTTTTGATCACACTCTGACACTCCTGAAACTGACAAAGTTTATCCTGAGTCAGAGGGCGGAGCTAACTACTAGCTGACCAGAAATACCAGAGAAAAACATCAAATAGCAGAGTCAGAGATTAGACTTTGGAGAATCTAAGATAACACTAATCTGTGAAAGGTAGGAACACACATGAGAGAATTCTCTTTGTAGACTATGTAATGTACAACTTTGAGCCCTCAGATATGGAACTTGGGATAAATTGGTGAAATGGCCAATGTGTGCTAGAAATGAGCTCCCCATCCATGAATACCGACTAACCTGGTAGATTCTGGTTTGGAGATTTTACTGATGTTCCCAGCACTGCTCCCTGTTCCAATTTGAAGACCAACTCAGGTTTAGGAATGCATTGCCCTGTTAATAAGTAATAATGTAGGACTTAGAAAAACTCTGCTAGTAAGATTCTTTGAAGAAAGAAAAGACCAGGTTTTAGGGTCTGTGCAATAAAAATGCAAATGTAAACCTTCCACTAGAGAGCATTGAACAATCATGTAATCCGAGGCCTAGATGCTTAACCCTATCTAGGCGGTGTTGATGCCTGCCTTTGATCCCAGCACTGGAGAGGCAAAGGCAGGTGTATCTCTGTGAGTTTATAGCCATCCTCATTTATAAATGGAGTTCCAGGACAGGTAGGGCTATGAAGAGAAACCCTGTCACAAAAAGAAACAAACAGAAGGAACCTTACTTCTAAACAGCCTTAAGTGCTTGCTCCTGAGAATTGCCAAGTGACAACAGGTTGCTATAGGTTTCCAACATTTCATTGCTGTATTGCATCTTCTGAGAATCATTTGAGGTTCTGCCACTCCTCCCAGGTCAAGTTCACAGTTGTAGGCAGAGTTTTCACATACTGGCAGCTGTTTCCAAATTACCATGCAGAGGCTCATATTAATAGTAAATGCTTTGGCTGATAGCTCAGGCTTGTTATTAGTTAACTCTTACACTTAAATTAACCCATATTTCTTATCTATACTTTGCCACATGGCTCATGGCTAGTTACCTTATCTTCTGCATGACCTGTTTCCTTGGCAACTGGCTGGTGTCTCCTGTGACTCCATTCTTCTTCTTCCCATCATTTTCAATTGGCTTTCCCACCTAACTTTATCCTGTTCAGATATTGGCCAGTCAGCTTGTTTATTAAACCAATCACAGTGACATAATTACACAGTGTACAGAAGGATTAGTCCACAGCACACAGTGGCATCCTCAAATGAGATATAAATTAGTTTTTAGCATTTCCTGGACAAAACTCTACTAGTTAAAGAGTAATGAACAGTCTGGTTCTGTTAATTCAAACTAATCAATTAGATGATAAAAGGTCACTCCTCTGGTTTGAACTGGGAATATAATACAGGAAGGCTGTGTCTTCCAGTCTCTGGCCACATTCCCATTTCAGGTAAGTTTTCTGTGATTGTGAATCATTTCTAAAGGGCACACCTTGATGTAAGAAAGAGCTCACTGGGTTGGGCTTGGTTATTTCCATACATGCAGCACGGATGTCAATTAAACATAATCATCTCCTTGACTTTGCTCTGCAAAATGAAGACTTTGCCATCAGTTCCTGTCCTCTTTTCAGACCTCATTCTAAGCCACCGCAGAAGAGCAACTGACAAGAAATTTAAAACTAACCAACTATATTGGTTAATTTTCATCTTGTCCTTACAAAAACAACTGTGATGTTTTTTCCCCTCAGTTTCAGAGGACATAATCCATCATGGTCACGGGAGGATGCATCATCAGCTCACATTGCATGTGTAACTGGGAAGCACTGAGAGATGAATGCTTGTGCTCATTTTATTTCAGTTTCACCCCTTTTTGCTCAGTCCTCTACGCCAGCCCATGGCATGGTGCTTCCCTCACTGATGGAAGGTCTTCAGTTCAATTGCACAGACACAGCCCGTTGTTGTGTCTCCTCATGGATTCTAAACCCAATAACTGGAGAAGGAATGTTATTCATCACTCCAACACCCACAGTTTTCCAAGGATATGAAGTGGTACATGGAGTGAGGGAATGGACACAGAAATTTCCAATACTGAATCTGGAGAAGAACTTTAAATGTGAAATGATGTCCCACTACTTCCATCCACAGACTACACAACAAATCCCAAATACTTTCTCCTATACATATAATTTGTAGATATGACTGAGTTCTTCTTTTCCTTTGGTCCTCTAATTTCATTCCAAGATGTGACCACCTTAGGTCATGTGGGTTAAAGCCAGGCTTTCTTTCTATTGTTGAATTCAAGGCTGTCTGTGAGAGTGTGTCACAACCAATTAAATGAGAATCATTATCTAAGATGTTTTAATAGATAATAAATCAATTGAATCCAGATAAAATAGAAAGACCGATTTCTTGAATGTAAACCTGGGGGTAGGTATTACCATTTCAATACTTTTAGTTTTTCCGTCAAGAAGGTGTTCTAACTTTTTTTTTTGTAAAAATCTAGTGGATGATATGGATGGTAAGTAGAGAAAATGGTTGTGTTGAGGCTGAATTCTTCTTCTTACTTGGGCAGCTAACATAGAGCATACATTCCCATTAAGTCCTAGATATAGACTAACCAATATTGATTCTAATATTAAGACAACTGTAGGTCTGCACGTGTGTATGATGGAGCCCATAATGCTACTTGGAAGATATTTTCTAGTGGCAACTCTGTGAGTCAGAAAGCAGAAGACATAGTTATTTGGGAGGAGGTGGTATATTTCAGGTTACCCACAAGAGGAGTTCCTCAGAAGGCAGGATAAGTCTTTGTGCTGAACCTTTCTCTCAGTCAAGTGAATGAACAGGGACTTCTGGCAAGGAGGAGGACTACATGGCTAAGAACTCAATAGCACAGTCTATCTTTTTGATTCTCAAAGGATGCTGACAATCTGGGGTTTTTACATCCTCTTGTGAGTTGAGCAAACTGAGTTATGGAAAGGAAATGCCTATTTCCTAGAGAACAGGGATAGCGATATAGATGCACATGAATATGATAACACATAAACACACATGCACAGACACACTGAAACACAGGGTGTGAAGATAGATGCAATGGAGAGCAAGTGACAGATAGAAATGACAGAACCATTAGACCTTCTCATAGGGATGTCTTCTGAAGAATTGAAAGATAGATAACATCGGCTTTGCCTACCATGAACTTCACTTCCTTCCAAACATCTGCAGAATCAAGAAGAAATAGCCAGAACTTGAGGCTCTGCCATATGACAGGGTACATCCTGCTACCTTGACTGCATATGGGCAACATCAGTGGGTCCAGCCCCAGAATAATTTCAGCAGCTGTGTGCATAGATCTGTACAAATTAGACTCGGAGTCATAACTCTAGTATCCATGTGGAGGGCACATTTCTTGATATTTTGATATTTGGCTGCTTAGGTTTGTAACTTATCCAGCATCACCCAGGAGGAGGTTTATCCCAGTTTTGCAAGGCCTGATAAACTACAGGATCCTGTAGAGTCAGATGCTGCTGTTATGACAACTTGTCCCTTTCACGTAGCCCTTTTCTTATGGAAGCTCAGCTTAGGACTGTAGGAGGGCCCCAAAGACCACAAGAACCCTCAACGGCTTCACTGATCTAGGAGCTCACACCATTATCCACACCTGTTCAGGCAGAAGGTAAAGCAGGGTGTATTCTCTCCACGTAGGAAATCCTCACAAGTCTGACAAATCCCGCTCCCTCATTCATAATTTAATGGGTAAGTTAAAAGTCATTTTAATGTCTTTTGCATCATCATTTTGTACATACCTTGGATCTATCTTAACATACTCATTATGGTTTTTATGTTCTCTAAATTCTAAACACAACTCAATCTAAAAACTGATATACACATAAATAATATTAAAATGCTTTTCCCTCCAGCCCTCCTTAACAGTTAGACCTATCATGATCACTCAAACATTAATTTATCACTGATTTGGTTTACTACAAAAATAAACAAAACATTAGATTTTAAATGTAGTAAAAGAAAAGAAAAAAGCCTAGTAATACTTATTTATAAGAACTTAGGAAAGAAGCACTAAGTCACACACTCATAGAATATCACAACTGGGGAAAACGCAAAAATCAACAGATCATGGGGATCCCCATGATACATCTATAGCCTAGCTTCTGCATCAGTGGTTCCAGAAACATTGTGTAAGAGGGGTCAGAAAGATGGTAAGAGTCAGAATACTAGGAAATCTGCTGTGAAACTGTCTCTCCTAGAAATGGATGCATAAATCAGAACAAAACAATGAATATGTGGATGTGGAAGTAGAAATTTTTTTTTCTTTATTAAGAAATTTTCTACTCACTCCTCGTGTTATCCACAGACCCCACTTCTCCCTCTTCTCACTCTCCAAGCCCTCTTTCCCAAGCCACCCCGCATCCCCACATCCCCCAAATCGAGGTCTCCCATGGGGAGTCAGCAGAGCCCAGCACACTGAGCCTAGGCAGGTCCAAGCCCCTTCCCACTGCACCAATGCTGTGCAAAGTGTCTTACCACAGGGAAGTGGGAAATTTTTGGAGAGACTCACACCTAGAATTAGCCTCTATCAGGGATGAGCTCACTCACTGTTCACACAATACAGAGTGATCAGCCCTGATGATGACTATTCTTGGTTGTCAATTTGACTATATGTAGAATTAACTGAAACTCAAGAAGCTGTGATTATTCTTGTGGGAGATTTTTTCTTGATTGAATCATTTGAAGTGGACAGTTCTACCTTAATCTGGATCTTTTTGAGGTGTGAGAATCTACCTTAAATTTTGGCCACACCTTCTGGTGCCAGCCTAGAAAAAGGAAGTGTAAAAAAGAATAGAGGGAGAAAATGATGTAATTTTACTTCAACTAACAACATAGTAGAAATAAAGGTTAAAAACTCGGCATCCAGGTACAAAGCGATCAACAGTACCTGAGATATTGCAGGTTCCTCCTGGTGGCGGTGGTGGCACACGCCTTTAATCCCAGCTTTTCAGAGGCAGAGGCAGGCAGATCTCTGGGAGTTCAGGGCCAGCCCGATCTAAAGAGCTCATTCCAGGAAAGCCAAGGCCACACAGAGAGAAATGCAGTTTCTGAAAAAATGTGTTTTGGGTTCTGACTCGTTTCATATCTGAATTTCCATCCAGTTCTCTGACTGGTTCATTTGAACTCTAGACAGCTGGAGAGCTAGGAATTTTTGAACTCTAATGTCACTATACACGCTTGGAACTAAAATAGAATGATGTATATGGAATGGATTTTTTGTTTTGTTAAAGAACAGAGAGTTGAGTGTGTAGGGAAAGAGGATGGATCTGGAAGGAGTTGCTGTTGAGGTGAATATGAACAAAAGAAGTACAAAATTCTCAAAGAACTATTAAAAATTTTTAATGTTGATATTTTTCAAAACCAGAGATTGATGACATCATTTGTTAAATTATCAACAGCAAAGAATAAATACACTGCAAAATATTTAAATACAGTAAAATATTGTAGGAAATTTACTTCCTTTTTTTTTTTTTTTTTTTAGAAAAGTTCTCACTGTATATCCTAGGCAGACCTTGAACTAAAACTCTTCTTGCTTCAGCAGCCCATTCTCTAGGACACTAGGATTAAAGGTGTGAGCTACCACCACACCCAGTTAAGCAGTGAATCAGGAAATTTTGTGTGGAGAATTGCTTGTGAAGATTGGCCACAGATTTAATTCAATCTTCCATCCATTCAGAATACTGCATTTTACAAGAGCTCACCTATTGGAAGCATTATTAAGAGCAACATAGGAGGAAGTGGGCGTAGTCTTTAGAGAGTATATAAGGACATTCCAGGGGCCAGCCAGGTTCATTCTTCTCTACACCAGAGTGAGTCTCCATATCTTGTGGCTCCTAGACGACTAGATCTATCCACTCCACACATTGAGGTTCATACCCCACAGCTGAGCTAATATTGCTGTGTCTCCAGTAAATACTGCTGAGGCCAGAGACAATTCCTTGGGTGAGTGCGCAATTTACAGGTGAGAAGTTGTTGATATTTCCTAGTTTTAATTCATTACCAAACTAAGGTTTCTGCTTAAAAATGACAGTTTGTAATTTTTCAAGAAAGATTATGCTCACATTTGGTCATCGGTCTTTGTAAAACTACTATATGTAACAGTCATAGCTAATCTTAGTTTATCCATATGCAGTCTTTTGTGGCTCTGATGTCTTATGTTCAGAGGCACTTACATGCTACTATTCAATTTTGATCATTCTTTAAACTCTAAAAACATTTTTAGAGAATTTCTGTATGTACCTCACAGATGCAAGAGCAACACCTCTAAATTAAGTGAAATATATATTAAATAAAAATTAAATGCTTTGACTGGATTGCAAATTACTAGTTTTTAAAGATACATTCTATAAATATTATATATAAAAGTGGAAAATCACCAGGCGGTGGTAGCACATGTCTTTAATCCCAGCACTCCAAAGGCAGAGCCAGACAGATCTCTGTGAGTTCAAGGCCAGCCTGGGCTACAGAGTGAGCTCCAGGAAAGGCTCCAAAGCTACACAGAGAAACCCTGTCTCAAAAAACAACAAACAAACAACAACCAAAAAAAACCACAAAAAAAAGAAAATTCAAGATAAAACAAAAGAAAATTTTTATTTTTTTCTATTGTAAACTATAGGAAGATAATACAGTGTGAAATAATGCTTAATAGTAGTTTACCATTTTGGTAGAACTGGCTATTACTGCTATTTATTGATTTACTAGGTTGGAAATATACATGTGATTAAATTACAGAAAACTAATCATACTATTCTATTCAGGAAAGTAGATTCTGGTTAAAATCTGGTGCAATTTTTCAATTCTGTGCAATTTTCATTATTTCTGTGTTCTTATAAATAATTTTGGAATGAAGTACCTAACATACAGAAAAAAAATACCAAATGAGGGCCATCCAGTAAGTTAAGGAAGGCAGCACTGGAGTCTCCATCTCTTTTCTAATCTAATCTTGACAATGAGAATTTGTATTGTTTTGATGTACACAGGGCCACCAGCTAAAGCCATTGACTCCATTTGCTTCAAACCCCAGAGGCTTAAGTTATATGGAGGATATTTACATCAATCAAACCAAGATTCTTTAGATATTCAAAGAAAAGGGCAATGGGCACCTGTTCATTAGATCGCCAAGTCTCCAGTAGTCATTAGAGCCTCATTTATGCCTCAAGGATTCATCCCTTAAACTCAACCCAGGAATTCTATCTTTGGTTAACAAACCAGGGAGTACCCTAGTATTCAACTCGATGGGATTTGGGAAAGACATGGAAACCTCTGGGAATGTCTGTGATAGATTATCTGTGGAAGGTTCACTGCAGTTGGTAAGATCCACACTAAATGCTCATTAGATCACTTGACCATTCCATGAGTTGAGTTCTCAAACTGAAGAAAAAAGAAAACAGGAGCTGAGCAGCAAGTGCTTCTTGCTTTCTGCTTGCTGATTTTGGATGCAATGAGACCAGCTACCTCAAACTCCTGCCACCATTTCTTCCCCACAGTGATGGACAGACATATCCTTGAATTATGAGCCTCCATAATTCTTATTCTTGTTAGGTATTTTCATCAGAAAGATAAGTAACTATTGTTGCCTTCAAGTGTCAAGGGGAAGGACAGTGGGATGTGAACCACTAAGATACTAACATCAGAAATCAAGCAAAGCATTTACTAGAGACCATGTGAAGTAGGGAGTTTTTTCTTGATAGACAACAAAAGGAGTTGTTTAGATGTACAGTTGTTTCACTACTATGTCTGTAGTGAAATACCAACATGTGGACTTGAAGGATTTGATCAATCTATTGTATATTTTTTTCCTAAGAACTGAGTGAGCATGTTTCTGACCTTGAACCAGGGTACTAATTGATTTGGAGTTTCCAAGAAATATGCCTATGGTAGGGCAGAGAAGAACATCAAATCAGTCTGTATTTCTGTCAGGACAAGTTGTCGGGAAGACTAGCAACCAAAATCCTAGGCTAGTTTTATTTGGTCATCAAAAAATGAAGTCTGTCTTGCCATACACAGAATTAAATCATAACTTGCATCAGTTTTTGTGAAGTTTCTGTCTTCCCTGGGGTTCAATGATAGTAATTCTGCTTTTCTTCCCACAGAGAAATGGAAACAAACATCTCACAAGCCTTCCAGAAAGAACTCACCTGCTTCATCTGCCTGAGCTGCCTTATAGAGCCAGTCACTGTAAGCTGTGGCCACAGCTTCTGTCGAGCCTGCCTCCATCTTTCCTGGGAAGACATCCAACTTCCTGTCCAATGCCCTATGTGCAGGGAACCATCTCAGAAGAAGGACTTGAGAACCAACATTGTTCTGAAGAAGCTGGTGTGCATTAGCAGACAAACCAGCCTCATGAAGGACCTGAGCTCTGAGGAGCATAAGTGTATGACACACAAAGAGACAAAGAGGATTTTCTGTGCTGAGAACAGGATCTTCCTCTGTCAACTCTGCTCTAACTCCCATGAGCACAGAGGACACAGACACTGTCCCATTGAAGCAGCTGCTGAGGGTCAAATGGTAAGTGATGCTGCTGAGAGAACTTCAAAGCTGGAGATAGGTAGGTTTAGCAAACCACAGGAAGATGCTGGTCCTCATTATGACAAAGGCACTGTTTTCAGAATGGTGGCACTTTATTATCATCTAATTAAGAAAAGTTGACTATAAGTATAAGCATCCCTTGGGAGACCCATGAGTGTAAAGATCATTTGTATTTCATGATACATTATGCCCAGGTCACTGGAAACT
Source organism: Peromyscus californicus insignis (assembly GCF_007827085.1). Classification (NCBI taxonomy): domain Eukaryota; kingdom Metazoa; phylum Chordata; class Mammalia; order Rodentia; family Cricetidae; genus Peromyscus; species Peromyscus californicus. The sequence continues at coordinate 83,327,942 of NW_026294402.1, read as the reverse complement.
GCAATACTAAATTCCTATCTTTTAAAAGTGTCTATGACTGGAGACTAAATTAGAAAATATATATATTGGACTCAGCTAGAGAGAAGCATCTGGGAATCCCAGTCTTAGGCAAATTATCCAGACATTAGCCATAATTATTAATCACTATACCTGAACAAAGGGGTATGCTGTATTTTCTATTTCTATGTTCTGAAATGTAAAAGTCATAGTTACCAAAAGTAAAAAAAAGAAAGAGCAATGTGATCCTTTTACTCTCACTAAAGCAGTTGTATTTATTGCCTAAGAGTCTGTCCATCAGTACTATTAATGAAAAGTTGAAATTTATTGTTACAGGAACAACTTCTAAAACAAATGGCATCTTTATGGGAAAAGATCCTAGAAAATCAAGAGAATTTAAAGGCAGAGAACAGAATGACAACTCTGTGGATGGTGAGTATGAGATTCATGCCCAAAATCTGGTCGAGGCAAGTATTTTTCAAATTCATCATTCAAGATTTGAGTATAAGACATGGGATATAATACTAGGAAACGGTGTCTTGCTAGCCTCTAATTCTGACTGTACATGTAATAACTGTACATGGAAAGAATGGTCTGGCTGTGGCAGAAAAGCCTGAAACTAATGAGTGAATTGATGACAGTTCAGCACACTGCATTAGACTCAATGACTACACCATGAATTCTAATTACTACATGCAGAGTTTCATATATTTGTGAACATATGAATTATGAATCAATACCCTTTTTTCAGGCAGTTCTGCACCTCTAATACTGGTGAAAATGCTTAGGATCTGTTTGCCTGTGTAATCAATGAAGAAGAAATAAATGAAACCAAGGAATTTACATTTTACATTTTTTGAAATGTGGAGACAGTCAATCAGAGTCTATGTAGCAGAGTTCTAGAAGTCATTTGTGAAATTTAAGCATAGGAGTATGGAATGAAGGAGGATAAAATGCTTTGCAAATATGATTGAGAATGTTCCTTTTTCTTCAGGACTACTTGACTCTTCGGGAAGAAATGATCAGGACAGAGTATAGGAAACTACATCCACTCTTCTGTGAAGAGGAAGAGAAACATATTGAGTCTATGAGAAATGAAGGCCAACGTGTTTTAGAGAAACTCAGGACAAGTGAAGCCATGATGATCCAAAAGAGAAAAGAACTAAGAGAAACATATCAGAAGCTGATGGCAATGTCCCAGGAGCCATATGTGGTCCTGCTGCAGGTGAGCATGGAGGAGTGCAGGAAAAGGCTTTTTTGTCTTAGGCCCACTTGGTGTTTGTTATTCTAAGATAGCTTTCAATATTCCCTGCATTTATGTTAGGGGGATTCATTTCAGCAATAATCTGGAGAAACTAAATTCTGCAATAATCTTGAAAGAACAAGCTTTTTGAAATTGTTGTAGTAAATTCCCCAAGGAATATGTACTAATTTTTTGCTTTTGTACCTTGCTTCTCTGAAAGCCCAAATTCAATATTTTTACTTCTACTTGGATATTATACACAATTGTAAAGAAAGCTATTACTTAATTTCTTCTGTTTGTAAGTTGTGTTTTTCAGAGTTCGTTAGGAGATTGATATTTTGAGGAAGGATCCTACTTGGTGGTGCATGATAGCCTCCCACTCACAGTAATTCTCAGGCCTCTAACCATGCAAGCTCAGGGAAAGTTACCTTTGCAGACAGGTGGAGGTTCAAAAGCAATGTACAATCAACACCTATGTCCTTCTAAAATTTTACTTTCATCTGATTTCATCAAGAATTCAAATTGTGTCAATCTGATTCATTGGCATTATCCTGAGACATAAATATAATTTACCAGGATAGATAGGTGTGATGGTGACTCACATTTATGAGAACTTTATAAACAAATATTATATGCCATTCCTCAGAAATCTGAGTTTTTCTTTTTTGTCTGCAGGTTTTGGATGACATAATCAGAAGGTGAGTTTAGCCATCAGTGCAAGCCAGGATACCCTGAAATATGCTATAAAATAGACCAATCTGCCTTAGCAATGTGCAGATAACTTTCACATAGAAAATACTCAATTGTTTGTGTATGATGTGTTTGGGATTTTTTTTATTTGATTTGTTATATTTATGTGTGTTTGAGTGTGCATCCACCTGTGCCACTGCACATATGTGCAGGTCAGAGGACAACTTTCAGGAGACAGTGTTCTTCTTCCATCAAGGGTTCCAAGGATTCAACTCAAGTTGTCAGGCTTGTGTAACTAGGGATTTATTTATCCCCTGAGCCATTAGCTGTACTTGGAGTGAGGTTTTTTCTAATCACTCTGATGATATCTTTAGCACCAGGTAGATCAATATTTTCTTCTCCTTGCAGGAATGAGTCATTGCAGCTGAGCATGCCACAGGCTGTGAAACTAGAACTCAACGCCCTACCCATCACTGGACTGATTGAAAATTATAAGCACTTCCAAGGTGAGTGTCTCCACTGATAAAATGACCAGAGGTCCCTCTCAATAATGTGATAACCTTTGCAATTATTAAAATATTTTAACTTTACAGAAACATGACTAGGTAAGTCACATTCTAATCCTATTGAATCACGTGGTCATCTTACAAATAAACAAACATAAATGAATACCAATATCATGTTGTATGATATAGTGGCTGAAAGAGAGCATCAATTGTTCCTTGAGACATAAAGGATGGGTAAATAATTCAGGACAGCCTAATTCAATTTTAGTGCACTCAGTGATGGAGATATTTGATTATTTTCCTGTAAACTCTTCAGCAATTAATTTTTTTCTTTTCTTTGTTTTTGTTTTATTTTGTTTTGTTTTGTTTTTGAGACCAGGTTTCTCTGTATAGCTTTGCGCCTTTCCTGGAACTCACTCTGTAGCCCAGGCTGGCCTCAAACTCACAGAGATCTGTCTGGCTTTGCCCCTCGAGTGCTGGGATTAAAGGCGTGCGCCGCCACCACCCAGCAGCAATTAATTTCTTATACTGGATTTAACTCCATAGATTAAAAAAGGCTCCCTCCTCTACAGCATCTAACATTCTGTTTCTTGTGGAAATCCTTTACTTTGATGTATTTGAGCCATACTTAACCTCAAGTCTTAGCCTTCTCTTTTTAACTCCAAGAAGACTCTATGGAACTTTCTCAACTGAGAAATATAAACGGTCAGTTTAACTAAAATATTGACTCTTCCAACAGTGCACATCTTCTTTGAAAATATAATTGTACTCTATTACAAGATGAACCTATTTAATGTTATGAGGAGATTCATCTTCACACCTCACCATAAGGATACATCTGTGAATTCTGCTGGATCCTGCTTGGCTTGCTGGGGATCACAGAGCTTCATCTCAGGGAAATATTACTGGGAGCTGGAATTGAAGGACTCTTGGGATTGGGCTGTGGGGGTCTGTAAGGATTCCTGGTTAAGGAGTAGAAACCAAATGAATGAATGTGAAGGTGCCTTTCTTCTTGTGTGTGTGAAGGAGGGTAATCAATACAGTCTCCTCACCACATGCCCAGTTTTCCAACACTACATAGAGAAGCCACTGGGCCGAGTTGGTGTATTCCTTGATTGTGAGGATGGATGTTTAAGTTTCATGAATGTTGCCAAGAGTTCCCTCATATACAGGTATCCTCCTGACACCTTCAATTATCCTGTCAAGCCTTACTTCTCCAGGGGCCAAACATGAGCATATGAAGCTGTAATCCAGTACTTTAGTGTTTTTAAAGTATTTCCTGCTGTAATGTTACCCAATTTATTGCTATTAAATATTAAAATGCTATTAAATGAAAAAGATGGTAGACTATGTTTCCTTTTCATCAATGGTTCACATATTCCCCAAAGAGCACTTCATTTCAATGTAGTTTTTCTTTGTTTATTTATTTTTGCATATTTGCTAGAAGTACTCATTTAGTAATTAGACTTAGAGTATGAAACAGAGACTAGTCTTAGGAACTAAGGGTGTAGTTTAGAGTTAGAAAGCTCTTTTTAAGTATCCTCAGGACCCTCAGTTGGATCTAGCACCATAAAAATATGATGTACCTGTGGGATCCTATTTAATGGTGTCAAGCATGCTAATTTTTTTTAAATTTATTTTAATTTATTTTGCAATACAATTCAGTTCTACATATCGGTCACGGATTCCCTTGTTCTCCCCCCTCCCGTCCCCCTCACCTTCCCCCCAACGCCCCCCCCCCCATTCCCATCTCCTCCAGGGCAAAGCCTTCCCCACAGACTGAGGTCAACCTGGTAGACTCAGTCCAGGTAGGTCTAGTCCCCTCCTCCCAGGCCAAGCCAAACAATCCTGCATAGGCCCCAGGTTTCAAACAGCCAACTCATGCAATGAGCACAAGATCTGGTCCCACTGCCTGGATGCCTCCCAAGCAGATCAAGCCAATCAACTGTCTCACCCATTCGGAGGGCCTGATCCAGTGTGGACCCCTCAGCCCACTCTCCCCATACTTATTCAATATAGTACTTGAAGTTCTAGCCAGAGCAATAAGACAACATAAGGAGATTAAGGGGATACAAATTGGAAAGGAAGAAGTCAAGCTTTCCCTATTTGCAGATGACATGATAGTATACTTGAGCGACCCCAAAGATTCCACCAAGGAACTGATACAGCTTATAAACACCTTCAGCAACATGGCAGGATACAAGATCAACTCAAAAAAATCAGTAGCCCTCCTATATACAATGGACAAAGAAGTGGAGAAGGAAATCAGAGATACATCACCCTTTACTATAGCCACAAATGACATAAAATACCTTGGGGTAACACTAACCAAGCAAGTGAAGGACCTATATGACAAGAACTTTAAGTCCCTGAAAAAAGAAATTGAAGAAGATGTCAGAAAATGGAAAGATCTCCCATGCTCATGGATAGGCAGGACTAACATAGTAAAAATGGCAATCTTACCAAAAGCAATCTACCGATTCAATGCAATCCCCATCAAAATACCAACACAATTCTTCACAGACCTGGAAAGAATAATACTCAACTTCATATGGAAAAACAAAAAACCCAGGATAGCCAAAGGAATCCTGTACAATAACACAACTTCTGGAGGCATCACGATCCCTGACTTCAAGCTCTACTATAGAGCTACAGTAATAAAAACAGCTTGGTACTGGCATAAAAACCGACATGTGGACCAATGGAATCGAATTGAAGACCCTGACATTAATCCGCACACCTATGAACATATAATTTTTGACAAAGAAGCCAAAAGTGCACAATGGAAAAAAGAAAGCATCTTCAACAAATGGTGCTGGCAAAACTGGATATCAACATGTAGAAGGCTGCAAATAGATCCATATCTATCACCGTGCACAAAACTTAAGTCCAAGTGGATCAAGGACCTCAACATAAATCCAGCTACTCTGAACCTGCTAGAAGAGAAAGTAGGAAGTAGTCTTGAACGCATTGGCATAGGAGACTACTTCCTAAATAGAACACCAGTAGCACAGACTCTGAGACAAACAATCAATCAATGGGACCTCTTGAAACTGAGAAGCTTTTGTAGAGCAAAGGATACGGTCAACAAGGCAAAGCGACAGCCTACAGAATGGGAAAAGATCTTCACCAACCCCACATCTGACAGAGGACTGATATCCAGAATATATAAGGAATTCAAGAAATTAGACATCAAAATGCCCAACAGTCCAATTAAGAAATGGGCTATAGAACTAAACAGAGAATTCTCAACAGAGGAAACTCAAATGGCCGAAAGACATTTAAGGAATTGCTCAACATCCCTAATCATCAGGGAAATGCAAATCAAAACAACTCTGAGATACCACCTTATGCCTGTCAGAATGGCTAAGATCAAAAACACTGAAGACACCTTATGCTGGAGAGGATGTGGAGCTCTGGGAACTCTCCTCCACTGCTGGTGGGAATGCAAGCTTGTACAACCACTTTGGAAACCAATATGGCGCTTTCTTAGAAAATTGGGAATCAATCTCCCCCAAGATCCAGCTATACCACTCTTGGGCATATACCCAAGAAATGCTCAACCACACCATAAGAACACTTGTTCAGCTATGTTCATATCAGCATTGTTTGTAATAGCCAGAACATGGAAACAACCCAGATGCCCTTCAACTGAAGAATGGATAAACAAAATGTGGTACATATACACAATGGAATACTACTCAGCAGAGAAAAACAATGGCATCATGAGGTTTGCAGACAAATGGATGGATCTAGAAAAAATCATCCTGAGTGAGGTAACCCAGACTCAGAAAGACAAACATGGTATGTACTCACTCATAGCAGGATACAAGACATGAAACAAGGATGACTTGTCTGCTACTCACATCACCAGGGAGGCTACCTGGAAAACAGGACCCCAAGAAAGACACAGGGATCGCCCAATGACAGAGAAATGGAATGAGATCTACATGAACAACCTGGACATGAGTGGGGGTAGTGAAAGGCGAGGGTCGAGGGAAAGAGAGCTTGGGGGAGCGGGAGATCCCAGCTGGATCAACAACAGAGAGGGAGAACAAGGAATAGGAGACCATGGTAAATGAAGACCACATGAGAATAGGAAGAAGCAAAGTGCTAGAGAGGCCCACAGAAATCCACAAAGATACCCACACAACAGACTGCTGGCAATGGTCGAGAGACAGCCCGAACTGACCTACTCTGGTGATGGGATGGCCAAACACCCTAATTGTTGTGCTAGAAACCTCATCCAACTACTGAGGGATCTGGATGCAGAGATCCATGACTAGGCCCTGGGTGGATCTCTGGGAGTCCAATTAGCGAGAATGAGGAGGGTTTATATGAGCGAGAATTGTTGAGACCAAGGTTGGATAAAGCACAGGGACAAATAGCCAAATGAATGGAAACACATGAACTATGAACCAATGGCTGAGGGGGTCCCCACTGGATCAGGCCCTCTGAATGGGTGAGACAGTTGATTGGCTTGATCTGTTTGGGAGGCATCCAGGCAGTGGGACCAGATCTTGTGCTCATTGCATGAGTTGGCTGTTTGAAACCTGGGGCCTATGCAGGATTGTTTGGCTTGGCCTGGGAGGAGGGGACTAGACCTACCTGGACTGAGTCTACCAGGTTGACCTCAGTCTGTGGGGAAGGCTTTGCCCTGGAGGAGATGGGAATGGGGGGGGGGGGGGGGTTGGGGGGAAGGTGAGGGGGACGGGAGGGGGGAGAACAAGGGAATCCGTGGCTGATATGTAGAACTGAATTGTATTGCAAAATAAATTAATAAAAAAAAAAGAAAAGAAAAAAAAAACAAAAAAACAAAAAAAAATAAAATAAAATAAAATAAAGAAAATGTATGTGGAAAAAAAGATACTTTACTGCCAAATGCTGAACATGTCCTATAATAAACATAGAAACCATAAAAAAATGAAAATGCATTATATTTACTGGATGGAGTACTACTTAGCTGTTAAAAAAATGACATTAGGAATTTTGAAGATGAATGGATAAAATTAGAAAAAAAAAATCATCCTGTGTGAGGTAACCCAGACCCACAAAGACAAACGTGGTATGCACTCACTCATAAGTAGATATCAACACTAAAGTAAAGGATAACCATGCTGCAATCCACAGACCCAAATAGGCTAGGTAACAAGGAGGGCCCAAGAGGGGACACATGGACTCTCTGTAACTGAGAAATAGAAGAGATCTCCTGGGTAGACTGATGGTGGGAGGGGATGGGAACATAAAGAATCAGCTTGGAGGTTGGGTGGAGTGGGAAGAGTACTCAAAGAGATGACTGAAAAGGGGAGACACTTTTTCAGGGTCAGGTAGAAACTGGATGCAGGGTAACTCCCATGAATCTACAAGGATGACCACATTTAAGATATGAAATATCGAATAACCTTCTGGATCTCAGTCAAGTGCTGTAGATTGCTTTGCTCCTGGATGCTGTGTGGTTTTCTTATTTCTAATATGATTTTAGGTGAAATAAAATTGGACTACTTTCTCCTCCCTTTCCTTCTTATAGGTCCTTTTTATATAGGCTGTCAGTAGATCACATAGGCAGGACATAAGGTGATCTAAACCCTCCAATAGATCCAGGTTTCAGTCATTCTTCCCACTTTAAAAGACTCAATCATGAAAAATCCCTATCAAGAAAAAAAAATCATACCCTCTTGGGTTTTAGTTAATTCCAGATGTAGTCAAATTGACAATCAAGAATAGCCCTCACAAGGGATAATCACTTTTTATTAGGTGAACCTTTAGGGAGCTCATCGCTCAAAGAGGCTAATTCTGTGTCTAGACATGGGATTCTTTCAAAATTTCCCACATTCATATCAACATATTCATTGTTATGTTCTGGTTTATGTAGCCATTTCTAGGAGAGACTGTTTCACAGCACACTTCCTGGTCTTCAGACTCTCACTGTCTTTCTGAGCCCTCTTTCACAATATTTCTGGAGCCATTGATGTAGGATATAGAGATATCTGTTGGGATTCAGATCCCCATGATCTCCTGATTTTTAAATTCTGTCCAGTTGTAGTATTCTGTGCGTGTCTGCCTGTATGGGCCGATCAGGTCTTTTCTATGTTGTTGTAAATAAGCATGACGAGGTCTTTCTTACTTGATCTGAAATCTAATGTATTGTTCTGTTTAATAGTAAACCAAATCAAGGATATATTATTTCAGGGATTGTGAGGTTACACAATGATACAAATAACTACTAAGAAGACTGGCAAGAAAAAATGTGCTTAGAATTATTTGTCATGTCATTAAGATGTGTTTAGTATTTATAAAGCACAAGGAACCATAATGCATATCTTAACACAGCTTCCAAGGAGTGTGTAAAATGATGATGAGAAAGTCCATAATATTAGATGTAAGTTAACAGTTAAATACTGGGTGAGGGAACTGGAGTTGTCAGACTGGTGAAGATTTCTTGAATGTAAAGTTTATTTAGTTTTCTTGCTATAAATACAGTTCAGATATTGATTATTCCTAACTGGAACTAGCATGACTCCTATTGATGGAGTCATGAGCTGTGCTATCATTCATGCTGTGGATTCTTTGTAGCATCTTCCTGGTGTTTGAATTAAAATCACTACAGTAACAGGTGTTACCTGATATGAGACCAGGAGATGGAGCCCTTCACTTCCCTTTAAGCAAATTTCTCTGCCTCTAAAATCATAGCCTTAACCCTAGTTGAGTAGGTCATAGAAGCCATTTATAATCTGTCTTTGATAATACCAGGGCAGAAGAAGTTGGATGATTTGGTTCATTTAAGGAAACCTTTGGGGTGTGAACTAAGCTTTATGTCGAGCTCCCTGATCCTTCTCTTTGGTTGGCTCAAAATTAGGAAAGGAGGCTTGGGATAAAGGCATCCTGAAGTGCAGTTTGATGTGTTTCCTCCTTTGAAAATTCTCTGTTTAGATCTATACTCCATTTTTAACTGGGTTAGTGTAGTTGTTTTCTTGATGTCCAGTTTTTTTAGTTACATATATATATATATAATATATATATATATATATATATATATATATATATATTATATATATATATATGCATATTAGCTTGTTATTGGCTGTGGAGTAGTTAAACTTCTTTTCCTATTCCATGGGCTGCCATTTTGTCCCAATGATGGTGTTCTATGCCAAACAGAAGCTTTTCAGTTCCATGAGGTCCTATTTATTAATTGTTGTTCTTAGTGCCTGAGCTATTGGTGTTCTTTTGAGAAAGCATTTCCTGTTCCAAGTGAGGTTATGACTAATCTTTGCTTTCTCTTCTGTCATATTCAAAATATTTTGCTGAGGTCTTTGATCTTTTAGAGTTGAATTCTGTACAGAGTGATAAATCTTGATGTATTGGAGTCTTCTACATGAAGCCATCTAGTTTGACCTGGTACATTTATTAAAGATGTTGTCTTCATTTTAGTGTGTATTTTTCACTTTAAAAATAAAAACATCAGGTATTCATATGTGTATGAATTTATGAATTTATGTGTGGAGCTTTAATTTGCTTCCATTGATCAATGCATCTATTTTTATGACAACATCAAATTATTTTTATCATTATAGCTCAGTAGTACAATTTGAAAACAGAGATAGTAATGGATCCAGCAGTTGTTTTATTATTCAAGATTGCTTTAGCTTTTCTATTTTTTTGGCATTTTTGTTGTCATTGAGATATTTGGGGTTTTGTTTTGTTCTTTTTTTGTATTTGCATGTGAATCTGATAATTGCATTTTCAAGATGTCTGAAGAATTCTGGCCTGAGGTAGAATTGCACTCCTTTATTCTTAGCACTCAGGAAGAGAATAGACAGATCTCACTGACTCTGAGGCCAGCCTGATCTACAGTTCAAATTCTGGGACAGCAAAGGCTATAGAAAAAAAAACCTTGTCTTGAACCCCACCCTTCACCAAAAATAAATAAATAAATAAATAAATAAATGAATAAATGGCAACTTTCTTGTGTTGGTAACAACCTTTTTTTTTTTTTTTTTTTTGCTACACAGACATGCATTTATTAAAAAAAGGCGTACATATAAAAATAAAGTAAGATAGATGTGATACAACAAAATAAATAAAATAAAAATGCCAGTCTTGGCTTGTTTGGCTTGTCTTATTCTGTTAAACTACCTTCTTGCTTCTTTTTTTTTTTTTTAATTTATTTTGCAATACAATTCAGTTCTACATATCAGCCACGGATTCCCTTGTTCTCCCCCCCTCCCGTCCCCCTCACCTTCCCCCCAACGCCCCCCCCCATTCCCATCTCCTCCAGGGCAAAGCCTTCCCCACAGACTGAGGTCAACCTGGTAGACTCAGTCCAGGTAGGTCTAGTCCCCTCCTCCCAGGCCGAGCCAAACAATCCTGCATAGGCCCCAGGTTTCAAACAGCCAACTCATGCAATGAGCACAAGATCTGGTCCCACTGCCTGGATGCCTCCCAAACAGATCAAGCCAATCAACTGTCTCACCCATTCAGAGGGCCTGATCCAGTGGGGACCCCTCAGCCATTGGTTCATAGTTCATGTGTTTCCATTCATTTGGCTATTTGTCCCTGTGCTTTATCCAACCTTGGTCTCAACAATTCTCGCTCATATAAACCCTCCTCATTCTCGCTAATTGGACTCCCAGAGATCCACCCAGGGCCTAGTCATGGATCTCTGCATCCAGATCCCTCAGTAGTTGGATGAGGTTTCTAGCACAACAATTAGGGTGTTTGGCCATCCCATCACCAGAGTAGGTCAGTTCGGGCTGTCTCTCGACCATTGCCAGCAGTCTGTTGTGTGGGTATCTTTGTGGATTTCTGTGGGCCTCTCTAGCACTTTGCTTCTTCCTATTCTCATGTGGTCTTCATTTACCATGGTCTCCTATTCCTTGTTCTCCCTCTCTGTTGTTGATCCAGCTGGGATCTCCCGCTCCCCCAAGCTCTCTTTCCCTCGACCCTCGCCTTTCACTACCCCCACTCATGTCCAGGTTGTTCATGTAGATCTCATTCCATTTCTCTGTCATTGGGCGATCCCTGTGTCTTTCTTGGGGTCCTGTTTTCCAGGTAGCCTCCCTGGTGATGTGAGTAGCAGACAAGTCATCCTTGTTTCATGTCTTGTATCCTGCTATGAGTGAGTACATACCATGTTTGTCTTTCTGAGTCTGGGTTACCTCACTCAGGATGATTTTTTCTAGATCCATCCATTTGTCTGCAAACCTCATGATGCCATTGTTTTTCTCTGCTGAGTAGTATTCCATTGTGTATATGTACCACATTTTGTTTATCCATTCTTCAGTTGAAGGGCATCTGGGTTGTTTCCATGTTCTGGCTATTACAAACAATGCTGATATGAACATAGCTGAACAAGTGTTCTTATGGTGTGGTTGAGCATTTCTTGGGTATATGCCCAAGAGTGGTATAGCTGGATCTTGGGGGAGATTGATTCCCAATTTTCTAAGAAAGCGCCATATTGGTTTCCAAAGTGGTTGTACAAGCTTGCATTCCCACCAGCAGTGGAGGAGAGTTCCCAGAGCTCCACATCCTCTCCAGCATAAGGTGTCTTCAGTGTTTTTGATCTTAGCCATTCTGACAGGCATAAGGTGGTATCTCAGAGTTGTTTTGATTTGCATTTCCCTGATGATTAGGGATGTTGAGCAATTCCTTAAATGTCTTTCGGCCATTTGAGTTTCCTCTGTTGAGAATTCTCTGTTTAGTTCTATAGCCCATTTCTTAATTGGACTGTTGGGCATTTTGATGTCTAATTTCTTGAATTCCTTATATATTCTGGATATCAGTCCTCTGTCAGATGTGGGGTTGGTGAAGATCTTTTCCCATTCTGTAGGCTGTCGCTTTGCCTTGTTGACCGTATCCTTTGCTCTACAAAAGCTTCTCAGTTTCAAGAGGTCCCATTGATTGATTGTTTGTCTCAGAGTCTGTGCTACTGGTGTTCTATTTAGGAAGTAGTCTCCTATGCCAATGCGTTCAAGACTACTTCCTACTTTCTCTTCTAGCAGGTTCAGAGTAGCTGGATTTATGTTGAGGTCCTTGATCCACTTGGACTTAAGTTTTGTGCACGGTGATAGATATGGATCTATTTGCAGCCTTCTACATGTTGATATCCAGTTTTGCCAGCACCATTTGTTGAAGATGCTTTCTTTTTTCCATTGTGCACTTTTGGCTTCTTTGTCAAAAATTATATGTTCATAGGTGTGCGGATTAATGTCAGGGTCTTCAATTCGATTCCATTGGTCCACATGTCGGTTTTTATGCCAGTACCAAGCTGTTTTTATTACTGTAGCTCTATAGTAGAGCTTGAAGTCAGGGATCGTGATGCCTCCAGAAGTTGTGTTATTGTACAGGATTCCTTTGGCTATCCTGGGTTTTTTGTTTTTCCATATGAAGTTGAGTATTATTCTTTCCAGGTCTGTGAAGAATTGTGTTGGTATTTTGATGGGGATTGCATTGAATCGGTAGATTGCTTTTGGTAAGATTGCCATTTTTACTATGTTAGTCCTGCCTATCCATGAGCATGGGAGATCTTTCCATTTTCTGACATCTTCTTCAATTTCTTTTTTCAGGGACTTAAAGTTCTTGTCATATAGGTCCTTCACTTGCTTGGTTAGTGTTACCCCAAGGTATTTTATGTCATTTGTGGCTATAGTAAAGGGTGATGTATCTCTGATTTCCTTCTCCACTTCTTTGTCCATTGTATATAGGAGGGCTACTGATTTTTTTGAGTTGATCTTGTATCCTGCCATGTTGCTGAAGGTGTTTATAAGCTGTATCAGTTCCTTGGTGGAATCTTTGGGGTCGCTCAAGTATACTATCATGTCATCTGCAAATAGGGAAAGCTTGACTTCTTCCTTTCCAATTTGTATCCCCTTAATCTCCTTATGTTGTCTTATTGCTCTGGCTAGAACTTCAAGTACTATATTGAATAAGTATGGGGAGAGTGGACAGCCTTGCCTCGTTCCTGATTTTAGTGAAATTGCTTTGAGTTTCTCTCCATTTAATTTGATGTTGGCTGTTGGCTTGCTGTAAATTGCCTTTATTATGTTTAGGTATGTTCCCTGTATTCCTGAGCTCTCCAATACCTTTATCATGAAGGGGTGTTGGATTTTGTCAAATGCCTTTTCTGCATCCAGTGAGATGATCATATGGTTTTTTTCTTTGAGTTTGTTTATATGGTGTATTACATTGACGGACTTTCGTATGTTGAACCACCCTTGCATCCCTGGAATGAATCCTACTTGATCATGGTGGATAATTGTTTTGATGTGTTCTTGGAGTCTGTTTGCCAGTATTTTATTGAGTATTTTTGCATCAATGTTCATGAGGGAGATCGGTCTGTAGTTCTCTTTCTTTGTTGTATCCTTGTTTGGTTTAGGAATTAGGGTAATTGTAGCCTCGTAGAAGGAGTTTGGTAATGTTCCTTCTGTTTCTATTGTGTGGAACAATTTAGAGAGTATTGGTATTAACTCTTCTTTGAAGATCTGGTAGAATTCTGCGCTGAAACCATCTGGTCCTGGGCTTTTTTTGGTTGGGAGACTTTTAATGACTGTTTCTATTTCATTAGGGGTTATTGGACTATTTAAATAGTTTATCTGGTCTTGATTTAACTTAGGTATGTGGTACCTATCCAGAAAGTTATCCATTTCTTTTAGGTTTTCCAGTTTTGTCGAATAGAGGTTTTTGAAGTATGACCTGATGATTCTCTGGATTTCCTCAATGTCTGTTGTTATGTCCCCCTTTTCATTTCTGATTTTGTTGATTTGGATGCTCTCTCTCTGTCTTTTGGTTAGTTTGGATAAGGGCTTGTCTATCTTGTTGATTTTCTCAAAGAACCAACTCTTTGTTTCATTAATTTTTTGTATTGTTCTCTTTGTTTCTATTTTATTGATTTCAGCTCTCACTTTGATAATTTCCTGGCGTCTATTTTTCCTGGGAGACTGTGCTTCTTCTTGTTCTAGAGCTTTCAGGTATGCTGTTAAGTCTCTAGTGTGAGATTTCTCCAACTTATTTATGTGGGCATTTAGTGCTATGAATTTCCCTCTTAGTACTGCTTTCATAGTGTCCCATAAATTTGGATATGTGGTGTCTTCATTTTCATTGATCTCTAGGAAATCTTTAATTTCTTTCTTTATTTCTTCCTTAACCCATTGGTGATTCAGTTGGGTATTATTCAGTTTCCATGAGATTGCAGGTTTTCTGTAGTTTTTGTTGTTGTTGAAATCCAACTTTAGACCATGGTGGTCTGATAGAACACAGGAGGTTATTCCAATTGTTTTGTATCTGTTTAGATTTGTTTTGTGGCCAAGTATGTGGTCAATTTTAGAGAAGGTTCCATGGGGTGCTGAGAAGAAGGTATATTCTTTTTTGTTAGGATGGAATGTTCTGTAGATATCGATTAAGTCCATTTGAGTCATGACATCAGTTAAGTCCTTTATTTCTCTGTTAAGTTTCAATTTGGGAGATCTGTCCAGTGGTGAAAGTGGGGTGTTGAGGTCTCCCACTATTAATGTGTGGGGTTTTATATGTGATTTAAGCTTTAGTAATGTTTCTTTTACATATGTGGGTGCCCTTGTGTTTGGGGCATAAATATTCAGAATTGAGACTTCATCTTGGTGGATCTTTCCTGTGATGAGTATGTAATGCCCTTCTTGATCTCTTTTGATTGATTTTAGTTTGAAGTCTATTTTGCTGGATATCAGGATGGCTACACCCGCTTGTTTCTTAAGACCGTTTGATTGGAAAGTCTTTTCCCAGCCTTTTATTTTTAGATAGTGTCTATCTTTGAATTTGAGATGTGTTTCTTGTATGCAGCAGAAAATGGGTCCTGCTTTCGTATCCATTCTGTAAGCCTATGTCTTTTTATAGGTGAATTAAGTCCATTGATATTGAGGGAAATTAATGACCAGTGATTGTTCATTCCTGTTATTTTTTGGTGGTGATGTGTGGGTACTTCTATACGTTGGGGTTTACTGCTGTGACTTTATCTGTTGCCTGTGTTTTCGAGGGTGTATCTGACTTCCTTAGGTTGGAATTTTCCTTCTAGTGCTTTCTGTAGGGCTGGGTTTGTGGATAAGTATTGTTTAAATCTGGCTTTGTCATGGAATGTCTTGTTCACTCCATCTATGGTGATTGAAAGTTTTGCTGGGTATATTAGTCTAGGCTGACATCCATGGTCTCTTAGTGTCTGCATTACATCTGTCCAGGTTCTTCTGGCTTTCAAAGTCTCCATTGAGAAATCGGGTGTTATTCTGATGGGTTTGCCTTTATATGTCACTTGGCCTTTTTCCTTTGCTGCTCTTAATATTCTTTCTTTATTCTGTACGTTTAGTTGTTTAACTATTATGTGGCGAGGGGACTTTTTTGGGGGGTCTAGTCTGTTTGGTGTTCTATAAGCTTCTTGTATCTTCATAGGCATTTCCTTCTTTAAGTTGGGAAAGTTTTCTTCTATGATCTTGTTGAATATATTTTCTGTGCCCTTGAGTTGGTATTCTTCTCCTTCTTCGACCCCTATTATTCTTAGGTTTGGTCTTTTCATGGTGTCCCAAATTTCTTGGACATTTTGGTTCATGACTTTGTTGGCTTTAGTGTTTTCTTTGACTGATGAATGTATTTCTTCTACTGTATCTTCAGCGCTAGAGATCCTCTCTTCCATCTCTTGCATTCTGTTGATTATACTTGCATCTGAAGTTCCCAATCGTTTTCTCAGATTTTCTATTTCCAGCATTCCCTCTGTTTGTGTCTTCTTCATTTTTTCTATTTCCCTTTTCAGGTCTTGGACTGTTTCCTTCATTTGTTTCATTGATTTTTCTTGATTTTCTCTCAGTATTTTATTGTTTTCTTCCAGGACTTTATTGATTTCTTCTAATTTGTTTGCCCTTTCCTCTAGTTGTTTACAGCGTTCTTCACATTTTTTTGTCTTTTCCTCTACACAAGCCTCTAGCTTCTTCATGATGTCATTCATAAGGCTGTTTTCTTCTGCTTCTTCCAATTTCTGATGTTCAGGTCTAGGTGTTGGAGGAGGGCTAGGGCCTGGTGATGCTGTATTGCTATTCATTTTGTTGTATATGTTTCTGCCTTGACGTCTGCCCATCTCCTTGTGGTTCGTTCTTGGCCTTATCCGCACACTTGGTTCAGACAGACCAGTGTTCCAAAAGGGAAGTCAGTGTTCCAAAAGGGAAGTCCGGAGCAAGATGGGAGCTGGGGGCCAGCCTCCGGTAACACAACCTTTAATCACACCACAGGGGAAACAGAGGCAGAGACTTCAAAACCAGCCACCTCCATATCCTTGTCCAGTATAAACAAAGTTTCAAAATTTTTGTCTCAAATAACAAAAAAAGGATAGTAAGAAAGGAATAAAGGAAGGAAGACAGAAAAGAGAAAGGAAGGAAGAAAGAAAGAAAGGAAAAATGGAAGGAAGGATGTTTCTCTCAGGTGTTGGTGGTACAAACCTTTAATCCCAGCACCTTGAATACAGAGGACAGCCCAAGCGATACAGAGAAACCATGTCTCAAAACACCAAAAGAGTCTGTTTCAAATGGACATTAAATTAGTGAGCACAATACATACCTGTGCTCCGACTTGACACCATTAAGTGGAATCCCATAGGTAGAGCATATTTTTATGGTGCTAGAATGTAGCTGAGGGTCTTGAGTACACTTAAAAGAAGCTTGAACAGCCAACTAGAGCCTGAATCTCTAAGACTACTCTCTTAGTATCTAAGCATAATTACTTAATGTCAAGTACAAAAAAACAAGCAAACAAAAATCACTATGAAATAAGGTTACTTTATGGAATATGTGGACTACAGAATAAAAGGTAATATAGTCTACCATTTTTTCATTTAATAGAATTTTAATATTTAATAGCAATACATTACAATAGGGAGTACTTAAAAATCACTTGGTACTGGATTGCAGATTTCCCCTGTGGAGAAGTAAGGCCAGACAGGGTATTTGAAGGTGCCAGGAGGGTACTTGTATATAAGGGAACACTTGGCAACATTCACAAAACTTAAACATCCCTCCTCACAATCAAGGAACACACCAACTCGGCCCAGTGGCTTCTCTATATAGTGCTGGAATACTGGGCATGTGGTGAGGAGACTGTAATCATTACCCTCCTTCACACACACAAGAAGAAAGGCACCTTCAGGTTCAATCACTTGGTTTCTATTCCATAGCAAGGAATCCTTACAGACCCCAACAGCCCAGTCCCAAGAGTCCTTCAAATCAATCTCCCAGTAATATTTCCCTAAGATGAAGCTCTGTGAACTCCAGGAAGCATAATAGCATCCAGCAGAATCCGCAGATGTATCTTTATGGTGAGGTCTGAAGCTCAATCTTCTCATGGCATTAAAAAGGTTTATCTTGTGATGGATAATGGTTATGTTTGGCAAGGAAATGTGCACTGTGGGAAGAAACAACATTTAGGTAAAATGACCGTTTATATTTCTCAGGTGAGAGAAGTCCATAGAGTCTTCATAGATTTTAAAAAGAGAAGGCTAAGACCTGAGGTTAAATTTGGCTCAAATACACCAATGTCAAGGATTTCCACAAGAAAAGAGTGGTAACATAATGAATAGTTTTTTTAAAATTGTAGATGCTGCAGAGGAGGCAGCCTCAGCCTACTTCTGTCAGGTGACTTTTTTTTCTTTCTTTTTTTATTTTGTAATTCAATTCAGTTCTACATATCAGCCAAGCATTCCCTTGTTCTCCTCCATCCCACCCGTCTCGCTTTCCCACCAGTATATTTCTGAGGAGTTAAAATATTGTATTTGCAAAGGTTATCTCATTATTGAAGGGTACCTCTGGTCATTTTATCAGTGCAGACACTCACCTTGGAACTGGTTGTAACTTTCTGTCAGACCAGTGATGGGTAGGGCATTGAGTTCCGTCTTAATAGCCTGTAGCATGCTCAGCTGCATTGACTCACTTCTGCAAGGAAAAGAAAATATTGACCTCTGTGGTGCTAAAGATATCACACAGTGATTAGGAAAAACTTCATTCCAAGTTCAGCCAAACACCTCAGGTTACACAAACTTGACAACTTGACTTCAATCCTTGGAATCCTTGAGGGAAGGAGTTGTCTCCTGAAAGTTATCCTCTGACCTGTACACATGTGCAAGTACATGCACACACATTCACACACACATAAAAATTAAAAAAAATCCCAAAAATGTCACACAAAAACAATTGAGTATTTTCTATATAAAAGATATCTGCACTTTCCTAAGGTAACTTGGACAATTTTATAGCATATATCAGGGTATCCTGACTTCCCCTGATGGCTAAACTCACCTTCTAAATGTGTCGTCCAAACCCTGAAAAGAAAACAAAAAAAATTAGATATCTGAAGAAATGAAATAATGTTAGTTTCTAAAGTTCATATAAATGCCAGTCACCATCACACCAATCTGTCATGGGAAATTATACTCATGTCTTAAGATGATGCCAACCAAATAGATTAGCAGAACTCGAGTTCTTGATGAAATCAGACTAAAGAGTAGTTTGGGAAGGACTAGGGTATGGACTGTACATTGCATTTGAACCCCCACATGATTGCAAAGGTAACTTTCCCTGAGCTTCTCTACAAGCCATAGGGACACTTTAGCTGAGGATTCTTCAAAAGGCTGGCCTACTCCTGCATGGTGCTTCACATGTGTATTTCAGAATTGCAGGGTTAGAATCCTGAGCATTACTGTGAGTTGCAAGGTATCATGTACAACCAAAAAGGATTCTTTCTCAAAATGCCGGCCTCCTAAAGAACTCTCAAAAACACAGCCCTCAAACAGAAGAAATTAACCCAAAGATTAATTTAATATTGTGCACAATATATAAGTAGAGGTAAAGAATGTTGGAAACAGAAATCACTGAATTTCAGTTATCAGAAAAGCAAGGCACAAAAGCCAAAAGTTAGGACATAATCCTGGGAGAATCTTTGGACATAATTTCAAAAAGCTTCTTCTTTCAAGATTATTACAGAATTTTGTTTCTCCAGAAAATTTCTGAAAAGGAAACTCCCTAAAAAAATGAAGGATATATTGAAAGTTATGTTAGTATAACAATCACCACTGTGGGACTAAGACAATAAAGACTCTTCCTGCACTCCTCCATGCTCACCTGCAGCAGAATCACATATGGCTTCTGGGACATTGCCACCAGTTCCTGGTACATTTCTCTTAATTCTTTTCTCTTTTGGACCATCATGGCTTCACTTGTCCTGAGTTTCTCTAAAACACATTGGCCTTCATTTCTCATAGACTCAATGTGTTTCTCTTCCTCTTCACAGAGGAATAGATGCAGTTTCCTATACTCTGTCCTGATCATTTCTTCCCGAAGAGTCAAGTAGTCCTGAAGAATAAAAGACATTCCCAATCATCTTTGCAAAGTATTTGGTCCTCCCTCATTCCATCCTCCTATGCTTAAATTCCACAAATAACTTGTATAACTCTGATGCATATACTCTGATTGACTGTCTTCACACCTCAGAAAATGTAAATGCCTTGGTTTCATTTATTTCTTCTTTGTTAATTACACAGGCAATCCAACCCTAAGATCTATTTACACCTATATTAGAGGTGCAGAGGTGCCTGTAAAAAAGATTGATCATTCATATATTAAGAAAGATATGAAACTCTGCATGTAGTAATTAGAATTCATGGTGTAGTTTAAAGTCTAACGCCGTGTGCAGACTGTCAGCAATTCACTCATTAGACCCAGACTCTTCTACAGAAGCAGACCATTCATTCCAAGAGCAGAGATGTATTATACACTCAGAATTAGAGGTGAGCAGGACACATATTCCAAGTATCCTATCCCAGGCCTTATATTCAAATCTTGAATAGCAAATTTTGAAATTATCTGCATCAAGCTGATTTAAAGCATGGTTCTCATACTCACCGTCCAAAGAGTTCTCATTCTGTTCTCTACCTCTAAATTCTCTTGATTTTCTTGGACCTTCTCCCATAAAGATGCCATTTGCTTCAAAAGTCTGTCCTGTAAAAAAAACAATGAATATGGATTATGAAAAATATAACTGATTGACAAAATCTTGGGCAATTAATACAATTATTGTAGTGAGAGTACCAGAATCAAAATTATCCTTCATTTTTTTCTTTTTGTAGCTATGAATATTAGATTAGACCACAGAATTAGAAAATGGAGCTTACCCTTTTGTTCAGGTATATTGATCAATTATTTTGATTACCTATTTGGCTGTACCTGACTCCCATGTACTTTTCCTAATTTAGTCTCCAGCCATAGACACTTTTAAAAGATAGGAAGTTAGTGATGCACTTTCCAGTGACCTGGGCATAATGTATCATAAAATACAAATGATTTTTTTTTTTTTTTTTGGTTTTTCCAGACAGGGTTTCTCTGTGTAGCTTTGCGCCTTTCCTGGAACTCACTCGGTAGCCCAGGCTGGCCTCAAACTCACAGAGATCCCCATGGCTCTGCCTCCCCAGTGCTGGGATTAAAGGCGTGCACCACCACTGCTCAGCACAAATGATTTTTACACTCAGGGTACCCCAAAGGATGTTTACATTCCTAGTCACACTTTCTTCATTAGATGTTAATAAAGTACCACCATTCTGAAAACAGTGCCTTTGTCATAATGAGGACCAGCATCTTCCTGTGGTTTGCTAAGGCTACCTCTCTCCAGGTTCCAAGTTCTCTCAGAAGCATCACTTACCATTTGATCCTCAGCAGCTGCTTCAATGGGACAGTGTCTGTGTCCTCTGTGCTCATGGGAGTTTGAGCAGAGTGGACAGAGGAAGATCCTGTTCTCAGCACAGAAGATCCTCTTAGTATCCTCGTGGGTCACACACTTTTGCTCCTCAGAGCTCAGGTTCTTCATGAGGCTGGCTTGTCTGACAATGGATACCAGCTTCTTCAAAACAATGTTGGTTCTCAATTCCTTCCCATATTGTTCTCTACACAAAGGGCATTGGACAGGAGGTTGGATGTCTTCCCTGGAAAGGTGGAGGCAGGCTCGACAGAAACTGTGACCACAGCTTATGGTGACTGGGTCTGTCAGGCAGCTCAGGCAGATAAAGCAGGTGAGTTCTTTCTGGAAGGCTTGTGAGATGTCTGACTCCATTTTTCTGAAGGAAGAAAAGGAGAAGAATTGCTATTATTCTACCCCAGAGAAGCCAGAAACAGCACAAAAACTGATGCAAGTTGTGATTTAATTCTGTGTATGGCAAAGCAGCCTTCATTTTTCAGGAACAAAAAATCAAGATAAGTATAGGATTGAGGTGCTGATTTTTCCTCTTTCACTCTTCTTGACAGAAATATAGATTAATCTGATGTCCTTCTGAGCCATTCCACCTGCATTTTTTGGAGACTCCCTTCAAATTAGTATCTTGGTGGTGGTCTTAGACATGCTTTCCAAGTGTTTATAAATATATATACACTAGAGTGATCAAAATCCTTCAAGTCCACATGTTTTCCTTTCACTACACACATAGGTAGGGTAAAAACACCCTTCTTTATTGGTTATCCAAGAAAACACTCCCTATTTCACATGGTCCCTAGTAAATGCTTTGCTTAATTTCTGATTTTAGCATTTTAGTCCTTCACATCCTCCTGTCCCACCCCTGGACACTTGAAGGCAACATTAGTTACTTGACTACTTTCTGATGCAAACAGTTAACAAGAATAAGACTTCGGGGGGCTCATTATTGAAGGATATGTCCATCATTGTGGGGTAGAAATCGTGGCAGGAGCTTGAGGGAGCTGGTGGCATTGCATCCAAAATCAGCAAGAAGAAAGCAAGGAACATTTGTTGCTCAGCTCCTGATCCCTTTTCCTTAGTTTGAGACCTCAGACCATGGAATGGTCAAGTGACCTCATGAGCATTTAGTGTGGATCTTACCAGCTATAGTGAATCTACCCCCCCCCCAATAATCCTTCACAGACATCCCCAGAGGTTTCCATGTCTGTCCTAAATCCCATCAAGTTGAATTCTAGGGTACTCTCTGTGGAAACTTGCTTGTTTATCAAAGATACAGTTCCTGGCTTCAGTATATGGGATGAACCTTGAGGCATAAATGTGGCTGTCATGACTCTAGCAGAATTTCTTATTTAATCAACACGAACCCATTGTTCCTTCTCTTGGAAGGTCTACACAAATAAAGAATCTTGGATTGAGTGAGATTAACATCCCTCAAATAACTTTAGCTTCTGTGGTCTGAAGCAAATGGACTCCATGGCTTTAGCTGGTGGTCCTATTTACCTTGAAAATAATTCTAATACTCATTGTCAAGATTATTTTAGAAAAGAGATGGAGACTCCAATATTGCCTTCCTTAACTTACCTAATCACCCCCATTTGGTATTTTTTTTCTCTATATTAGATACTTCATTTTTTTTGAATGCCTAATGCCATATAAAATACAGGCTTACAGCACAATGGGAGAACCCCAGAGGTCAGAAGTTGCTACTGATGTTTTACAATCTTGCATCTCAGCTGCTAATGCCCAATATGCAGGATATACAGACAGGGAACTTCCCTTAAGCATTAAGGAGGGTGGAACCAGGCAGGGAATTAGCATAGGGAGGATATCAAGGTCAAGGTCAGCAACCAAGCCAACAGTTACCCAAAATGGGAGCCAGGTCCATACAGGTCCCCCCTTTTACTACAAAATGAGCTTCTCATACATCATTCCAAAATAATTTTTGAATTCACAGAAATAATGAAAACTGAATGCAGAATTTTAAAAATCGCACCAGATTATAACCAGGATCTACTTTCCTGAACAGAATATTTTGTTTAGTTTTCTCTAATTTAATTACATGTATACTTCCAACCTAGCAAATCAACCAATAGCAGGAAGAGCCAGTTTTTCAAAGATGGTAAACTATTATCAAGCATTATTTCACACTGTGATGTTTCCCTATAATTTATAATAGGGAAATACTAAAATATTTTTCTTTGCTAAATAATGAGTTTTCACATTTATACATAATACTCATAGGATATATCTCTAAATACTAGTAATTATCTTTTTTTTTTTTTTTTGATTTTTCGAGACAGGGTTTCTCTGTGTAGCTTTGT
The DNA here is from genome assembly GCF_007827085.1 of Peromyscus californicus insignis. NCBI lineage: Eukaryota > Metazoa > Chordata > Mammalia > Rodentia > Cricetidae > Peromyscus > Peromyscus californicus. The sequence continues at coordinate 83,304,450 of NW_026294402.1, read as the reverse complement.
GCCTTTCCTGGAACTCACTTGGTAGTCCAGGCTGGCCTCGAACTCACAGAGATCCGCCTGGCTCTGCCTCCCAAGTGCTGGGATTAAAGGCGTGCGCCACCACCACCCGGCAATACTAGTAATTATCAATCTATTCAGAGCAATTATTTTATATATTATACATGTAAAATTAATTTAGAGGTGTTGATCTCACATCTACGAACTACATACAGAAATACTCTATAAATTGTCTTAAAATTTAGAGAAAGATCAAAATTGAAAGGTAGAACATCAGAGCAAAGAAAGACTGTGAATGGATAAACTAAAATTATCTATACCTGTAACTCACAGTATTTTTACAAAGCAAGATGACCAAATGGGAGCAGAATCTCTTTTGATAAATAGCCAAATTTTAAGGATTTTTAACCAGAAACCTCAGTTTGGTAATAAATTCAAATAGAAAACACCAACAACTTTCAATCTTAAATTGTACACTCACCCATGAAATAGTCTCTGGCCTCAGCAGTGTTTTGTGGAGACACAGCAATATTAGCTCAGCTCTGGGGTATGATCCTCAATGTGTGGAGGAGATAGATCTAGCAGTCTAGGAGCCACAAGATATGGAGACTCACTCTGTCTGGTCTAGAGAAGACTGAACCTGGCTGGCCCCTAGAGTGTCCTTATATACTCTCTAATAACCACACCTACTTCCTCCTGTGTTCTTTCACTGATGCTTGCTGTAGGTGAGCTCCTGTGAATAGCAGTATTCTAAATGGATGGAAGATTGAACTAACTCTATGGCCAGTATCCACAAACAAATCTCCACAATAAGGTTTCCTGAGGTCATGCTGGGTGTGGTAGCTCACACCTTTAATCCATAGAGTCCCAGAGGATGAGCTGCTGAATCAGGGGGTGTTTTAGTTTAAGGCCTGCCTAGGATATACAGTGAGAACTTTTCTTAAAAAAAAACTTAAATAAATAAAGAGAAATTTTGCTACAATATTTCACTGTTTCTAAATAATTTGTGGTGTGCTTATATTCTTGCTTTTCCTTTTGTAATTTCACAGTTAATGATATCAATCTGTGATTTTAGTAAATATTCTAGGCAAAATGTGTTTCTAAGTACTGGGAGCTGAGAAGTAGTGATGGGTATGCTGGGGTAGGGGAGTTAAGGGAGTCTTTAGGAGGGAGAAAAGCAGGTGTTCCACCAGGATCTAACTTGTCCCCTGGGAATTGGGGAAGAGAGTGAAGAGAGGCCACAGCAGGTAGTCTGCTACAGAGCTGGGCTGAGACTAGAACATTGGATTTGGAGAGAAGAGTGAAGATCTTCAGTTAGCCTGCCTCCTTCCTTAGCCTTCTTTCTTCTCTGGCAGGCTTCACTGAGGGGTTCCTAGGGAATGCATGCTGGTGTTTGGAGGCTGGAATAATGTGATTAGAAGCAGGAAAGAAGGTTGGAGGGGAAGATCTATGTAATCCACTAGAGGTGGGGGCAGAGAGGAAGAGAAGGTCACAGCAGTTGGTCTGCTACAAGGCCTGAGCTGAGACTAGGGAATTGGATTTGGAAGAGAGGAGGGACAAATGATGATCCACAGTTAGCCTGTTTCCCTTGTTGGAGTCTCTGAACTTTATTTTAGTTTCCCATTAAAACCCCTGTGTTATATATTGCTGGAACACAGTAATATTTTGTAAAACGTAACTTTGTGGGCAGATTTTAAAACAACCTTCATTTTACTCCATTCTACAGTCATTCCAACAAAAGTAGGGGAAGAAGCAAAGGCTTACACCAGTAATGCTTGTCTTTGAGAAATCGTAGCTATAGTTTTTACATGGCCATCCCACATTCTCTCTCTATGATCTTTCAAGATGCAAGAGAGATGGGATAAAAAGGAATGTGGCTTTCCATCTAGGACCTCTTCTGACCTCCTCAGGCCCCAGACATGCATGCGGTGGACATACATAACATGCATACATTTATTCGGGCAAAACACTTACACAAGCCTGACAACTTGACTTCAATCCTTGGAACCATTGATAGAAGGAGAAACTTTTTGTAATAAAAATAGATGCATTGATCAATGGAAGCAAATTAAAGGGCTACACATAAATTCATAAATTCACACATTTATGAATACCTGATTTTTTTATTTTTAAAGTGGTAAATACAAAATAAAATGAATAAAACATCTTCAATAAACGTACCAGATGAAACTAGATGGCTTCATGGAGAAGATTCCAACACATCAACATTTATCACCCTGTACAGAACTCAACTCTAAGTAGATTAAAGACTTCAGCACAATATTTTGAATATGATAGAAGGGAAATACAGGAACAGCCTTGACTCACAAGAAACAGGAAAAGATTTTCTTAACAGAGCACCAATAGCACAGGCACTAAGAACAACAATTAATAAATAGGACCTCACAGACCTGAAAAGCTTCTGTTTGACATACACACTATCATTGGGACAAAGTGGCAGCCTACAGAATAGGAAAAGAGGTTTAACTACTACACAACCAATAAAGGGCTAATATCAAAAATATATAAAGAACTCAAGAAACTGGACATCCAGCAAACAATTAACCCAGTTAAAAATGGAGTATAGAACTAAACAGAGAATTCCCAAAGGAGGAAACACATCACCATCCACTTCAGGACGTCTTCATCCTATAGCCTCCCTTCCTAATCCTGAACCCACTAAAGAGAAGGATCAGGGAGCTCCACATAAAGCTTAGTTTACACCCCAGAGGTTTCCTTAAATGAACCAAGTCATCCAACTTCTTTTGCTCTGATATTGTCAAAGGTAGATTCTACATGGCTTCTATGATCTGCTCAACTATGGTTAAGGCTACCACTTTAGAGGCAGTGAAATTTGCTTAAGGGGTAGTGAAGGGCTCCATCTCCTGGTCCCCTATCAGGTAGCACCTCTTACTGTAGTGATATTGATTCAAACACCAGAAAGATACTACATAAAAGCCATAGCATGAATGATAGCACAGGTCATGACTCCATCAATAGGATTCCTGCTAACTCAGTTAGGAATAATCCTTGTCTGAACCATATTTATAGCTAGAAGTCTAAATAAGCTTCACATACAGAAAATGTTACCATTCTGACAACACCAGTTTTCTCACCCAGGATTTAATAGGTAAGTAACATGTAATATTATCGTATTTCTCATCATCGTTTTACATACTCCTTGGAAGCTGTGTTAAGATACCCATTATGGTTCCTTGTGCTCTCTAAATACTAAACACATCTCCATGTTGACAACTTGCATGTCAAAGAATACAAAGCACAATTTTCCTGCCTTTACCCTTATTAGTTATTCCTGTCATTGCCTTGATCTCACAATCCCTGAAATAATTTATCCTTGATTTGGTTTACTATTAAACTGAAAAATACATTAGATTTCAGATCAAGTAAGAAAAGCCTAGTCATGCTTATTTACAAGAACATAGAAAAGAATCCCTCGGGCATGCAGGCAGACACTCACAGAACACCACATCTGGACAGAATGTAAATATCAAGAGATCATGGGGATCTGAACCCCAACAGATACATTTATATCCTACATCAATGGCTCCAGAAATACTGTGGAAGAGGGGTCAGAAAGACAGTGAGAACCAGAAGACCAGGAAGTGTGCTGTGAAAACAGTCTCTCCTAGAAATTGCTGCATAAACAAAATCAGGACAATGAATGTGTTGATATGAATGTGGGAAGGTTTGACAGAGTCTTACCTCTAGACACAGAATTAGCCTCTATTAGCAATGAGCTCCCCAAAGAATCACTAATACAAAGTGGTCATCCCTTGAAATGGCTATTCTTGGCTGTTAATTTGACTACATCTGGCATTAACTTAAAACAAGAGGCTGTGATTTTTCTTGTTAACAACTTTTCTTGATTGAATCATTTAAAGCAGGAAGACCCATCAAAACCTGGATCATCTGGACTGTTCAGATCACCTTACATCCTGCTCACATGGTCTACTGGTAGGCTATATACAAAGGACCTGTAAGAAGGAAAAGTAGGACAAAGTGGTTCAGTTTTCTTTCACCTAAAAACATTTTAGAAATAAAAAAATCCCACAGCATCCAGGTGCAAAGCAATCTATAGCACTTGATTGAGATTCAGAAGGTTCTTCAATATTTCATATCGAGAACATTTCTGTACAGTTTTCTGTCTGGATACTGTGATCTCCAGAAGCTGGGGAGCAAGGAATCTTCTGTCTCTATTGTCAACTACAAACAGTTAAAAATGAAATGGAATGAGATTAATGAATTTTTTTAAGACAGAAAGTTGAGTAAGTAGGAAAAGGGGATGGATCTGGAAGGAGATGCAATTCAGATGTTAATGCTCTAAACTAGTTGTGCAAAATACTTCTAAAAACTAAAAGGAAACACAGATGCAAGCATAATGAACAGAATGCAAGAGATGGAAAAGAGGATCTCCGGTGTAGAGGATACAATAGAGGAAATGAATTCATCACTCAAAGAAAATACCAAAGCCAAAAAAGTCATAACACAAAATGTCCAAAAACTCTGAAACACCATGAAAAGACCAAACCTAAGAGTAATAGGCATAGAGGAAGGAGAAGAATACCAACTCAAAGGCATGGAAAATACATTCCACAGGATCACAGAAGAAAACTTTCCCAACTTAAAGAAGGAAATACCTATAAAGATACAAGAAGCCTATAGAACACCAAACAGACTAGAACCCCCCCCAAAAAAGTCCACTTGCCGTATATTAAGTAAACAACTAAACCTACATAATAAAGAAAATGTATTAAGAGCAGTAAGGAAAAAGGCCAAGTGACTTATAAAGGCAAACCCATCAGAATAACACCCACAATCTCAATTGAGACTTTGAAAGCAAAAAGTCTGGAAAGATGTAATGCAGATACTAAGAGACCATGGATGCCAGCCCAGACTAATATACTCAGCAAAACTTTCAATTATCATAGATGGAGTGAACAAGACATTCCAAGACAAAACCAGATTTAAACAATACCTATCCACAAATACAGCCCAACAGAAAGCTCTAGAAGGAAAATTCCAAACTAAGGAAGGCAGATACACCCATGGAAACATAGGCAATAGATAACCCCACAGCAGTAAACCACAAAGAAGAGAAGTATGCACACACTACCAGCAAAAGATAACAGGAACTAACAATCACTGGTCATTAATATCCCTTAATATCGATGGAATTAATTTACCTATAAAAAGACACAGGCTGACAGAATGGATATGAAAGCACAACCCATCTTTCTTGCTGCATACAAGAAACACACCTCAATTTCAAAGATAGACATTACCTCGCAGAGTATAAGACTGGGAAATGTCTTTCTAATCAAATGGTATTAAGAAGGAAGGTGGTGCAGCCATCCTAATATCCAGCGAAATAGACTTCAAACTAAAATCAATCAAAAGAGATCAAGAAAGACTTTACATACTCATCACAAGAAAGATCCACCAAAATGAAGTTTCAATTCTGAACATTTATGCCCCAAACACAAGGCCACCCACATACGTAAAAGAAACATTACTAAGGCTTGAATCACATATAAAACCCCCACACATTAATAGTGGCAGACTTCAACACCCCACTCTCACCACTGGACCAATTTGCAACACCAAAACTTAACAGAGAAATAAGAGGTTTAACTGATGTTATGACTCAAATGGACTTAATCGATATCTACAGAACATTCCATCCTTACAAAAAAGAATATACCTCTTTCTCAGCACCCCATGGAACCTTATCTAAAACCCACCACATACTTGACCAAAGCAAATCTCAACAGATACAAAAAAAAACTGGAATAACCTCCTGTGTTCTATCAGACCACCATGGTTTAAAATTAGATTTCAATAACAAGAAAATTACAGAATGTCTGCAATCTCATAGAAACTTAATAATGCTCAAGTGAATCACCAGCGCGTCAAGGAAGAAATAAAGAAAGAAATTAAAGACTTCCTAGAGATCAATGAAAATGAATATACCACATACCCAAACTTATGGGACACAATGAAAGCAGTGCTAAGAGGGAAATTCATAGCACTAAATGCCCACATAAAGAAGTTGGAGAAATCTAACACTAGTGATGGAACAGCACACCTGAAAGCGCTAGAACAAGAAGAAGCAAAGTCACCCAGGAGGAAGAGATGCCAGGAAATAATCAAATTAAGAGCAAAAATCAATTAAATAGAAACTGCTGTGGATATCGCTCTGTATAAATAAACACTGATTGGCCAGTGGCCAGGCAGGAAGTATAGGCGGGACTAAGAGAGAGGAAAAAAGAGAAAACAGGAAGAGAAAGGGGACTGCGTGGAGCTGCCACCAGGACAAGGGAGATGTAAAGTACCTGTAAGCCAGGAGCCACATGGCAAAGTAAAGATTAATAGAAATGGGCTAAATATAAGAGTAAGAGCTAGACAATGATAGGCCTGAGCTGATGGCCAAACAGTTTAAATAATGTAAGAGTCTGTGTGTTTATTTTATCAGTGGGCTCTGGGACCTGCAGGACTTGGCTGTGGGAGTCGGAGAGAAATTCTCCAGCAACAAATGGTGCCCAACGTCTCGAGTTTCCACCTTAAACCTAACAATATTTAATAAACAATTCTGAACAGAGCCAAAACCAGGTTCCTGCTTCATGTCTCATACGGGCAGCTAGATGCCACAAAACTCGGGTTTAAACTACTGGCAGGTTCCTGGCCTGCGTGTTTGACTGGCAATATGGTGGGAATGAGGCATCTGCCAGCTGCACATTATGCTGTGTAGTAGATTTAGTCTTTACTAGTATAAAAAAAAAAAAAAAGAGGTTTCTGGGCTACATGCTACTTTGATAAAAGCTTAGACCCACTGTTTCTGAGACTTGATAACTCCCAGAGCTAGCATAAAATGTACCACCAACATGTTGGGAAGCTAAAGTGGGTGGAGCCAGCAGCCACAGTATCAGTCTTACAATGCTGCAATTTAAAGCAATAGGTTCACAATAAGACTGATTCAGATGAAATAGTTTACAATGTGTATAAAATTTATGTAGGCTTAAAAGAGAGAAAAAAAGGAATATATACAGTTGTATAAACAAATAGTTTTTAAATATAAAATCTTTAAAGAAACATTAAAGGTAATAAGCCACGCAAAGATGGCTATCACACAGAAAATCTGGATTATGTTGTCTTTGATATTCATAACTGAAGAAAAACATTTGATTGTAAAAGCTGTTGAGTTATGCCAAAATGTAAATTTTAAAGGTACCTTGACTTCAAAACTTGGATATGTTGCTTTGGAAAAGAGTCTCTACTTTTGTTTCCACAGAAAGCCAGAGGCTATGGATTTGTTCCAGGTTAAGATACATCAGGTTTGACCAGCCAAGACCCCCTGAAAGGTCTCCAATGACACCATGGCCCAGATGATCCAACATTCAGAATGGTTTTAGGCAACTGGCTCAGATGATACACCCTCATGGACTACTCCATAATCCTAAAATTTTCTTTGTGTCCCCATAAGATACAGTGCCCCCCTCCAGCAGGAAGTAGTAAGAGAAGCTATGCCCAAATTCCCAAATATACCAAGCTGGCTTTAGAGATGGAATTGGCTCACTCCCCCTCTAAACCATGACATATTGCTTAAAAAAAATGGTTAAGAGATTCTCGTGTCCCAAATCAGAAGAGCCCTCTGGTGTGGGACAGAGAAAAACCAATATTTTTATTTAAAGCAGGTTGATTATAAATATAATCTCTTTCTAAAGAAAAAAAGGGGATAGTTTAGATATGATAGGATAAAAGGGTAGATTAAGCCGGGCGGTGGTGGCGCACGCCTTTAATCCCAGCACTCAGGAGGCAGAGGCAGGCGGATCTCTGTGAGTTCGAGGCCAGCCTGGTCTCCAAAGCGAGTACCAGGAAAGGCGCAAAGCTACACAGAGAAACCCTGTCTCGAAGAACCAAAAAAAAAAAGGGTAGATTAATAAACCTACTTTTAAAGAGTAACAACTTGTTTAAAATGTTTTACATTGCTATAGATTTTAGTTTATTTTAAACTTAATTTTGTTATACAGTATATATATATATATATTTCTATTCTTGTTTGAGGTATTATGTTTATGTAACTCATTTAAAATTGTAATGGATAATTTAAAATAGATTGATAATTAGTCATCTATGACAATCATATTTGTAGCCATGTTATTTAAGTCTTCTAGGTATACATAGATATATTTCAGATAGATAGGTAGTCTTCAAACACTTCAAAGACCTACAGAATATGGCATTTAAAATGTTTTAAAAATTTAGACTTTCTGGACAGTGAGACATGTCTGCCCCTGACAGCACTGATTTACTTCAGAGAGGAGTATGGGCATCAAAGACACTCCACATGGAGTTTATCTTCACCTTGACAAAAATAGCCATTTGGGCAAGAAACTTGCCTGGACTGCAAGATCAATTGGACATGCAGGACCCATAGGAAGGTGTCCACTGAACTTTGTTTGACAAAATGGTCCTTCCGGTTCCTGCTTTGCAGAGGAAACTGCCAGACATTCTACAGGACACACACAAAAAAAGTGAATGAGAACTCTAGACCTGTGGTTCTTTTTTGCTCAAGCATCCCTCAATGTGACAGTCAGTTGACTTCCTGTTTTCTACCTATCAATATGTAAGGACTCTCAGCTCCAACACCAGCTCTGCCTACACTCCAACATGTTCCTCACCATGATGACAATGGACTAAACCTCTGAAGCTGTGGGCAAGCCCATTCAATTAAATCTTTTCTGTGTCATAATGTCTCTTCAAAGCAATAACAAAAACCCTAACTAAAACACATATAATCCTTCATTCATAGGTAGAAATAAAGGACACTTTCTGGTAAAGAAGAACAGAAGTCAAATATACATGAAAACAATCCAAAATACAATATACACAAACAATTGAATATTATCTGTATAAAGTATATCTGTACTTCGCTAAGGTGGCTTGGTCAATTTTATAGCATATTTTGAGGTATTCTGGCTTTCACTGGTAGCTAAACTCATCTTCTGAACATGTCATCCAAATCTGGCAAACAAAAACAGAAAAGCTTAGACTTCTGAAAAAAATGACGTACAATGTTCATTTATAACATTCAGATAAATAACAGTCATCTTCACACCAATCCACCCTGCAAATTTATTTTCATGTCTCAGGAAAATGTCAGTGAAACAGGTTAGCAGAATTTAAATTCTTGATAAATCAGACCATGAGAGTAAAATTTGAGAAGGACATAAAATTTGATTGTACATTACTTTTTAACCCCAAGCCATCTACAAAGGTAGCTTTCCCTGGGATTGAACATAAAGCACAGGGATACTTTAACTAAGGGTACTTCAAGAGGATGACCTCATGCCTGTAATTCCAGAACTGCCAGGTTGGAGGCCTGAGGATTACTGTGAGTTGGAGTCCATCCCACAGCACAGAGTAGGACCCTATCTCAAAATTCCAACCTCCCAAAAACTCTCAAAAACATAGCTTTCAAATAGAAGAAATTAAGACACAGTGTTCTTTAAAAATTGTACATAATATCCAAGTAGAGGTAAAAATGGAGCATTGGAAACAGCAACCGGTGAATTTGGGCTTTCAGACAAACAAGCTACAAAAGCCAAAAATTAGGACATATTCCTTGGGGAATCTACTGACACAATTTCAAAAAGCTTCTTCTTTCAAGATTATTACTGAATTTAGTTCCTCCAGATTATTGCTAAAAAGGAAACCCCTTAAACATAAAAACATAGGGAATATAGAATGCTATCATAGATGTAACAGTCACAGATGTGGGCTTCAGTTAATAAAACATTTTCATGGACTCCTCCATGCGCACCTGCAGCAGTACCACAAATGGCTCCTGTGACATTGCATCAGCTCCTGATACATTTCTCTCATTTAATTGCTCTTTTGGAACATCATGGCTTCACTTTGCTTGAGTTTCTCTAAAATAGTTTGGCCTTCATTTTTTATTCACTCTATGATTCTCCTCTTCATCAAAGCGGTCTGGATACCATTTCCAATACTCTGTTCTGATCATTTCTTTCCATAGAGTCACATAGTCTTGAATGAAGAGGGACATTCTAGATCACATTTATTGAATATTTTATCCAGTAACTACTTCAATGTTTAAATTCAACTAGTGACTTCTATCAGTGTAGTTTACTGTCCATACTTTTCAGAAAATTTAAATTCTTTGATTGCATTTATTTCTTTTTAAATAACACAAGCAACCAAACCCATCCTTTTCTCTAAGTATCTTCACCATTTAATGAGATCCTAAGCTACTTGAAGAAAATGTATGTAGGTGAGAGTTTCCCTAGACCAACCACCTGCTCCCAAATAACAAACATACAGATCTAAGATGACTTACAAATGCTAAGCTGATAGCCCAGGCTTATTACTACCTAACTCTTATATTTAAATTAACCCATATTTCTTTTTTATACTTTAATTTAATCTTACATATTAGCCACAGATTCCCCTGTCCTCCCTCTCCCCGCACCCCTCCCACAACTCTCCCCAATACACCCCCCATTCTTATCTCCCCCAGGGCAAGGACTCCCCTGGGGATTCAGCTCAGCCTGGTAGATGCAGTCGAGGCAGGTCCAGTCTCCTCCTCCCTTCACCCAGGCTGAGCAAAGTGTGCCAGCAGAGGCCCCAGGCTCCAAAAAAGCCAGCTCATGCACTAAGGGCAGGTCCTGGTCCAACTGCCTGGGGGCCTCCCAAACAGTTCAAGCTAATCAACTGTCTCACTTATCCAGAGGGCCTGATCCAGTTAGGGGCTCCTCAGCTATAGGTTCATAGTTCATGTGTTTCCACTAGTTTGGCTATTTGTCCCTGTGCTTTTTCCAATCATGGTCTCAATACCTCTCACTCATACAATCCCTCCACTTGCTTGCTGATTACACTCCCAGAGTTCTACCTGGGACCTGGCTGTGAATCTCTGCATCTGCTTCCATCAGTCATTGAATGAGAGTTTTACCATGACAGTTAGGGTGTTTGGCCATCTGATCACCAGAGTAGGTCAGTTCGTGCTCTCTCTCAACCATTGCTAGCTGTCACAACAAACTCCAGTGTCGTCCGTGTGACATGAACAATTATGTCAATAATAGCGGACGGGAGATACGTGTCCCACAGGACTAAGCTCCCTGGAGGTCCCTGCCAGAGTGCCCATGTTATGCCTCCTTCTTAAAGGAGACGTGCTTCATGGATCATGAGCTCCTTGGGCTATGGGTTGTGTATAACTGCTTTTCTGATAATGTTCTAATTAATCTATGAAGCACAGCCAAAACTAATAAATGCTTGGGTTGTGAACTATGGGGGAAAGGGGAAGCTGGACATGGACCTTATTTAGATATAGCAGAATAAGCTATTCCTTAAAGGCCTCAAGCCACTAGATAACAGAAAGTATAATAGTTCAGGCACTTCTAGGGAATGAACACTCACCCACTAGGAATCCTTTAGGAATCCCAACTAAAGTGATTTATGACAGAAAACGTTATCTCATAGGAGACAGATAATGGGTTCCTCTGTTGAGGAAGTTCAACATGGAAAACTTAAGGACTACAATAGAACCCTTTCCCCTTACAGGAGTAAAAGTACAAGAGTCCATATTTCAACAGGTAAAAAGGTTTTATATTAAAGAGATATATGGTAAAAAAAAAAAAAAACAAAAAAAAAAAAAAAAACTAAAAAAACTTAGCATCTACAACATCCAAATTGGCTAAGTGGGTCATGAGAACCAAAAAAATAAAATAAAAATAAATAATAAACTAACAAAAGACTGAAATAAAGATAAAAGACACAGCCACAACCACAAAAAAAGCCTTCACATGTCTAAAAACTGTACTAAGTTTAAAAAACACAGACTGCTCTTTGGGTCATAAAGTTCTTGTAGGTAAAGGGATATGTCTAGCTCCGATTAATAATTATGTGGACATGACATGAACAGCCTGGACATGAGTGGGGGTAATGAAAGGCGAGCTTGGGGGAGCGGGAGATCCCAGCTGGATCAACAACAGAGAGGGAGAACAAGGAATAGGAGACCATGGTAAATGAAGACCACATGAGAACAGGAAGAAGCAAAGTGCTAGAGAGGCCCACAGAAATCCACAAAGATACCCACACAACAGACTGCCGGCAATGGTCGAGAGACAGCCCGAACTGACCTACTCTGGTGATGGAATGGCCAAACACCCTAATTGTTGTGCTAGAAACCTCATCCAACTACTGAGGGATCTGGATGCAGAGATCCATGACTAGGCCCTGGGTGGATCTCTGGGAGTCCAATCAACGAGAATGAGGAGGGTTTATATGAGCGAGAATTGTTGAGACCAAGGTTGGATAAAGCACAGGGACAAATAGCCAAATGAATGGAAACACATGAACTATGAACCAATGGCTGAGGGATCCACACTGGATCAGGCCCTCTGAATGGGTGAGACAGTTGATTGGCTTGATCTGTTTGGGAGGCATCCAGGCAGTGGGACTAGATCTTGTGCTCATTGCATGAGTTGGCTGTTTGAAACCTGGGGCCTATGCAGGATTGTTTGGCTTGGCCTGGGAGGAGGGGACTAGACCTACCTGGACTGAGTCTACCAGGTTGACCTCAGTCTGTGGGGAAGGCTTTGCCCTGGAGGAGATGGGAATGGGGGGGGGGGGGCGTTGGGGGGAAGGTGAGGGGGACGGGAGGGGGGAGAACAAGGGAATCCGTGACCGATATGTAGAACTGAATTGTATTGCAAAATAAATTAAAATAAATTAAAAAAAAAAGAGAAAAAAAAATAATTATGTGCTTGCGTTTTTTTAAAGATGATGTAGTTAAATTATTGCCAAGCTCTTGTTGTTCCTTATATGACTTAATAGATTTATTTTCTGTATATAAACTACTGATTTACAAAAGTAAAACTGCAACAGATTCAAACCACTTCTGAGTGTGTTGTCTGTCTGTCATTCACTGAATCCTTGCCTTCCTGACTACCCAAGCTCTGGTCCCCCTACGGTCGTGGTACCCACGATGGGCCAGTCCGTGACAGCTAGCAGTCTATTGTGTTAGCTGTTATGTCTCCCTTTTCATTTCTGATTTTCCTAATTTGGATGCTCTCTCTGCCGTCTGGTTAGTTTGGATAAGAGCTTGTCTACCTTGTTGATTTTCTCAAAGAACCAACTCTTTGTTTCATTAATTCGTTGTATTGTTCTCTTTGTTTATATTTTATTGATTTCAGCTATCAATTTAATTATTTTCTGGCATCATTTCCTCCTGGGTGACTTTGATTCTTGTTCAAGAAGTTGTGCTGTTAAGCCACTAGTTTGTATATAGGAGGGCTACTGATTTTTTGAGTTAATCTTGTATCCTGCCACTTTACTGAAGGAGTTTATAAGCTGTAAGAGTTCTTGGGTCAAATTTTGGGGTCACTACTGAATACTATCATGTCACCAGCAAATACTGAAAGTTTGACTTCTTCCTTTCCAATTTATATCCCCTTGATCTCCTATTGTTGTCTTATTGCTCTAGCTAGAACTTCAAGTACTATTTTGAGTAAATATGTGGAGATTGTACAGCCTTCTCTTGTTCCCGATTTTAGAGGATTTTTTTTTTTTAGTTTCTCTCCATTTACTTTGATATTGGTTGTTGGCTTGCTGTAAATTGCCTTTACCATGTTTAGGTATGTTTCTTGTAGTCCTGATCTCTCCAAGACCTTTATCATGAAGGGGTGTTGAATTTTGTAAAACGCCTTTTCAGCATCTAATGAAAAGCTCATGTGGTTTTTTTCTTTCAATCTGTTTATATGGTGTATTACATTGACAGACTTTTGTATGTTGAACCAACCTTGCATCTCTGAGATGAAGCCTACTTGGTCATGGTGGATAATGTTTTTGATGTGTTCTTGGAGTCTCTTTGCCAAAATTTTATTGAGTATTTTGGCATCAATATTCATGAGGGAGATTGTTCAGTAATTCTCTTTCTTTATTGCATCTTTGTTTGGCTTGGGAATCAGAGTAACTGTAGTTTCACAGAAGGAGTTTGGTAATGTTCCTTCTGTTTCTATTTTGTAGAACAGTTTGAAGAGTATTGGTATTAACTCTTTTGAATAATTGGTAGAATTCTGTTTTCAAGGCTTCTCATCCTGGGCTTTTTTTGGTTGGGAAGATTTTAATGACTGCTTCTATTTTCTTATGGGTCATTGGTCTATTTAAATAGTTTATCTGGTCTTGGTTTAACTTAAGTATGAGGTACCTATCCAGAAAATTGTCCATTTCTTTTAGGTTTTCCAATTTTGTGGAGTAAAGTTATTTGAAGTATGACATGATGATTCTCTGGATTTCCTCATTGTCAGTTGTTATGTCTCCCTTTTCTTTTCTGATTTTGCTAATTTAGATGCTCTCTCTCTGCTTTGGGGTAGTCTAGATAAAGGCTTGTCTATATTATTATTTTCTCAAAGAACCAACTCTTTATTTCATCGATTCTTTGTATTGTTCTTTTTGTTCCTATTTTATTGATTTCTGCTCTCAATTTGATTATTTTCTGGGGTCTCTTCCTCCTGGATGACTTTGCTTCTTCTTGTTCTAGAGCTTTCAGGTGTGCTGTTCAGTCACTAGTGTGAGATTTCTCCAACTTCTTTATGTGGGCATTTAGTGTTATGAAATTCCTCTTAGTACTGCTTTTATAGTTTCCCATAAGTTTGGATATGTGGTATATTCATTTTCATTGATCTCTAGGAAGTTTTTAATTTCTTTCTTCATTTCTTTCTTGACCCATTCATGATTCATTTGAGCATTATTCAGTCTCCATGTGATTGTAGGCTTTCTGTAATTTATGTTTTTGAAATCTAACTTTAAACCATGGTGGTCTGATTGAATACAGGAGGTTAATCTGTTGTATTTTTTTTTTATCTGTTGAGATTTGCTTTGTGACCGAGTATGTGGTCCATTTTAGATAAGGTTCCATGGAGTACTGAGAAGAAGTTATGTTTTTTTTTGTTAGAGTGGAATGTTCCATAGATGTCAATTAAGTCCATTTGAGTCATAACATCAGTTAAGTCCTTTATTTCTCTGTTAAGTTTCAATTTGGCTGATCTGTCAAGTGGTGAGAGTGGGGTGTTGAAGTCTGCCACTGTTAATGTGTGGGGTTTTATATGTGGTTTAAGCTTTAGTAATGTTTCTTTTATATATGTGGGTGCCCTTGTGTTTGGGGCATAAATTTTCAGAATGGAAACTTCATCTTGGTGGATCTTTCCTGTGATGTGTATGTGATGCCCTTCTTGATCTCTTTTGATTGTTTTTAGTTTGAAGTCTATTTTGCTGGATATTAGGATGGCTACACCCACTTTCTTCTTAAGATTGGAAAGTCTTTTCCCAGCCTTTTATTCTGAGTTAATGCCTATCTTTGAATTTGAGGTGTGTTTCTTGTATGCAGCAGAAAGATGGGTCCTGCTTTCATATCCATTCTGTAAGCCTGTGTCTTATTATATGTGAATTAAGTCCATTGATATTAAGAGTTATTTATGAGCAGTGATTGTTAGTTCCTGTTATCTTTTGGTGGTAGTGTGTGTGTATTTCTCTTCTTTGGGATTTACTGCTGTGGGGGTATCTATTGCCTATGTTTTTGTGGGTGTATCTGAATTGTTAGGTTGGATTTTTTTTTCTAGTGCTTTCTGTTGGGCTGGATTTGTGGGTAGGTATTGTTTAAGTCTTGTTTTGTCTTGGAATTTCTTGTTCACTCTGTCTATGGTGATTTAAAGTTTTGCTGGGTATATAAGTCTAGGCTGACATCCATGGTCTCTTAGTGTCTGCATCACATCTTTCCAACTCCTTCTGGCTTTCAAAATATCCATTGAGCAATCAGGTGTTATTCTGATGGGTCTGCCTTTTTCCTTTGCTGCTCTTAATATTCTTTCTTTAGTCTGTGGGTTTAGTTATTTAATTATTATGAGTTGAGGGGACTTTTTTGAGGGTCTAGTCTGTTTGGTGTTCTATAGGCTTCTTGTATCTTCGTACATATTTTTCTTTTCATTTCTTTCTCTTTTTTTTGGTTTTTTGAGACAGGATTTCCTCTGTGTAGCTTTGTGCCTTTCCTGGAACTCACTCTGTAGTCCAGGCTGATCTTGAACTCACAGAGATCTACCTGTCTGTGCTTCGCAAGTGCTGGGATCAAAGGCATGCACCACCATGCCCTGGTTGATATTTATTTCTTTAAGTTGGGAAAGTTTTCTTCTCTGATCTTGTTGAATATATTTTCTGTTCCTTTGAGTTGGTATTCTTCTCCTTCCTCTATCCCTATTATTCTTAGGTTTGACCTTTTCATACTTTCCTCGATTTCCTGGACGTTTTGTGTTATGTCAATTTTGGTTTTGGTATTTTCTGTGACTGACGAATCTATTTCCTCCATAGTATCCTCTACACCAGAGATTCTCTCTTCCATCTCTCGCATTCTGTTGGTTATGCTTGCATTGGTGTTTCCTGTTCATTTACTCAGATCTTGTATTTCCATCATTCCCTCTGTTTGTGTTTTCTTCATTGTTTCTATTTCCCTTTTCAGGTCTTGAGCTGTTTCCCTCATATGTTTAATTGCTTTTTTATGGTTTTTGTTCTTGTTTAGGCTTTCTTGAAGGGATTTATTGATTTCTTCCAATTTCTTGTTTGTCTTTTCCTCAATTTCATTTTTCATTTTTTCTTGAAAGGCCTCTAACATCATCATGATGTTATTCTTTTTTTTGGTTTGAAAGACCCTAACCCTTTAGGCTTACACCCCCCCCAAGCCCCAGGAAATAAGGAACTAAAAAGAAAACTAGTTCCAAGGGCCTCCTCACTCAGCTACTACACAATCACACCTGTAACAATATAACAATGTAAAAAGATTTCTGTTAAGAGATGTGCTCAACTGTGACTGGGATAGTTGCAAGTGTTCCAAGAAGGACCACTGTGACCATTGTATAAACACCACTCCCACCCTGATACCCCCTTGAAGTTTCAGGAAAAATGTGCCTGTTGATGTGACTGTACCCACTCTGTGATCAGACCATGATCTTGTGAAACAAAATTGTATGGAAACTGTAATCTTATGGTTTTTGTGGGGTTTTCCTTTAAAAGCACCCATGTGTCTACAGGAAGAAGCGGCTCTTGCTCTTAGGAGCAGAGTTTGCCCTTCTGTACAGAAGCCAATAAATTCCTTGTGCTTTTGCATCAACTGGATTGGAGTCTGGGTTGATGGGGTGCCCACTTGAGACCCTAAACTTTGGGTCCAACAGTTTTTCCATGCAGGGTTTCTCTGTGTAGCTTTGTGCCTTTCCTGGATCTCAATCTATAAACCAGGCTGGCCTCCAACTCACAAAGATCTGCCTACCTCTGCCTCCCCAGTGCTGGAATTAAAGCCATGGCCCACCACCGCCTGGTTGTGATGATATTCTTAAGGTCACTTTTTTTGCTTGTTCTATATTGTGATGTTCAGGTCTTGCTGTTGAAGGAGGGCTAGGTTCCAGTGATTCCCTATTGTTCTTTATGTTGTTGTATGTATTTTTGCATTGACGTCTGCCCATCTCCTCCTCTCTTGGTCCAATTCAAGTTCTTGGTCCAATGCGAGCTCTTGGTCTAATGCAAGCAGGTGATTTGGTTTCTGTGCTACAGGAAGTGGCTAGGATCTCAGGAGGATGGATATGGGGACAGGGAATGTAGACTGCAGGGTCTGGTGGGAGGTCTTGGTATTGTTTTTACTAATGCTTGCTGTAGGTGAGTTCATGTAAATAGCAGTATTCTAAATGGAATGGAAGATTGAATTAACTCTATGGCCAGTACCCACATTCAAATCTCCACAAGAAGATTCCATAAGTCACAGCTTAGCTGGGTGTGGTAGCTCACACCTTTAATCCTAGAGTCCTACAGATCAGGCTGCTGAAGCAGGAGGAGTTTTAGTTCAAGACCTGCCTAGCATATACAGTAAGAACTTGTCTAAAAAAAAAGTTCTAAAATTCTAATTTTAAAACCATATTTTCTTGTTTCTAAATATTTTGTGGTGTGCTTATATTTTTGCTTTCCTTTTATAATTTCACAAATAATGATATCAATCTGTGTTTTTATCAATATCAACATTAAAAAGGTCTCATTAGTCCTTCAAGTATTTTGCACAGATTATTTTTATCAGATTTACCTCTACTGAAACTCCTTCCAAATACATCCACTTTCCCTACCCACTCAAATTTCTGTTCTTTATAAAACAAAATAATGATATTCTCTGAGTTTTGGAGAGGGTATATATACATTTGATATTTTCCATCATTTAAGGCTGAGCACAGGGCCACCATTTCAGAGCAACAGACACTTATTCTCAGCAGCTTAACTGGTTATAAGTTTACAGCAAAACTACCTCCAGCTGAAAGGAAAAGGTTCCCTTAAGACGAAGAGGACAGCAACAATAACCCACAGGTGTAAACACAAATATTTAGAAGGCAACTAGACAGGTATATCCCATTATGTTTTTTAGATAAATGTCTAGTTCAGCATCCATCCCATCTCCGAATTCAAGCACATATGACATCCCAGCAAAAGATCTTTTAGATTTCAGCTTCAAGACAACCTGAGGTGACCTCTCATGATAGCCTTTTTATTTCTTCAGAACTCACTCTGGTCTCTCTGTCTCTGAGTCTCTATATCTCTTTATCTCTCTCTGTCTCTGTCTGTCTCTGTTTCTGTCTCTCTCTGTAGCTGCCTGGCCTGGAACTCATTATGCAGACCAAGCTGGCCTTGAACTCACAGATCTCCTGCCTCTAGCCTCCTGAGTGCTGGGATTGAAGGTAAGAAGCACCATGCACAGCTTCTGTGATCAGTCCTTTTAATACCCTCACCTATCCTACCCCATAAAAAGCACACTTGCCTTCCTCTGCACGGCTATCCCTTTTGTCCATACCTTGTTACCTCACAGTATAACACATGACTGCTCTCATTTGATTTAATGACTGCCTCTTGATAGCAATGGAGTGTTTGTTATCTAAGAGGGAAAACTTCTCCTTGTTTTGCACATTGATGGATCCCAACTGTTTCGAACAGCAAAGACATATAGTAGGGGATTAATAAGTACTGAGAGTTTCAGAGTTGAATGACCACTGGGAGGGCCCTGTAGATGCTGGTGATTAGTTGGTTTGCTGGTTGATTCCACTAAGTATTGGGCACTGAATGTATACACAGGCTCTCCTGGGGTCACCACATGACACAACTATGGCTATGGACTTGAAGAAGCCCTCTGCTGGAGGCACCAATGGGTACTCTAGGTTGTGGCTGGCTTTTCAAATGGCTCCTTTGCTATCCAATTCCCCCAGAGGCTCCATGTGATACCATGAATGACTCCCAGGTCCTAATCCCTGCAACCTATGAGTGTCCTCTTCATTCTAAACAGGATTTGTAGGTGTGATTAAATGAAGGGTTTTGAGATGAGATTTTATCCTGGATTATCAGGATGTCGAACTTTGGATATTAAATATCCATACAAACACACATGTATGCAGATGGAGGTGCTCTTTATACATGACATGGCACCTTTAGGAGGTGGGACCTAGCTGGAGGAGTGGGGCACTGGAAATGGAGGAAGCTTGAGATTTAAAGATGAGCTCTGTTTGCTGCCCCCCATCCTACCTTGTTTGTGGAGACTATAGTAAACAGTCCCACACTGCTGGCAACTGAGCTTCAAGCCATTCCCGCCTTCCATCACACCCCAGCCCCTTATATTGAATGGTTTCATCTCAAATTGTTAGCAAGAATAAATCTGTCTTCCCTTAAAAAAAATGATGCCATATGTATCACTTTATTTCAGTTTCAACAATGTACAGTGACATTAGCGTTCAAAGAATCCTTGGTCCCAGCCTGTCTAGAGTTCAAGTTAACCCCCTAGAGAGCTGGAAATGATGTGGATGTGAGCAGTTCAAAACCTGCAACATTTTTCTTATCAGAGACTGGATTTCTCTGTGTAGCCTGGCTCTCCTGGAAGTAACTGTGTGAACAGTCTGGACTGGACCTAACAGAGATCTACCTGCATCTGCCTCCCAAGTTCTGGGATTAAAGACTTACTTTACCACCACCAGGCAGAATCTCAAGATTTCAGTCAGATAGTGTTGATTGCATTGCACCTCGATGCCCTGATTTTTTGTTTTATTTCTAGTATGTTGTTAGTGGGAATGAAAGTACATCATTTTCTCCTTCTATTCCTTCTTAGATGTCCTTCATGTAGTCTCTAAAGACCAGACCAACTTCCTCCATGGTCGTTTTTAATAATGTTTCCAATGATGAACTCCTGTAATTAACATTATTCTAAATAATGAACGATTGAACTCATACAGCAGTCAATCTCCACAACAAGATTTCTTGAGTCACTACTTAGCTGGGTATAGTATCCCATACTTTCAATTCCACAGTCAGAAGGAAAAGGGTGCCAAAGCAGGAAGATTTTTAGTTCAAAGCCAGCCTAGGGTATACAGTGAGAATTTGGAGAGAACGTGGAGTAAGGGGAACATTACTCTATTGTTGGTAAGAGTGCAAACTTGAACAGCCACTTTGGAAATAAACATGGCAGTTTATCAGAAAATTGGTAACCAATCTACCTCATTACCCAGTGATACCACTCTTGCTCATATATCCAACAGATACACAATTATACCACAAGATCTCTTGAACAACTATGTTCATGGCATCTTTATTTCTAATAGCCAGAACCTGACATCATGAGGTTTGCAGGCAAATGGATGGAGCTAGAAAAAAATCATCCTGAGTGAGTTTACCCAGACTCAGTAACAGGAACATGGTATGTACTCACTCATAGGACGATACTAGATGTAAAACAATGATGGCTAGACTGCTACTCACAACTCCAGAAAGGCTACCTAAAAAAAAGAACCCTAAGAAAGACACAAGGATCCCCCAGTGCCAGAGAAATGGATGAGATCTACATGAGCAAACTGGACGTGAGGAGGGAGGGAAGGTAAAGAAGGGCAAGGTTCAAGGAAAATAGAGATTAGGGGAGTGGGAGATCCCAGCTTGATCAAGAACAGAGAGGGAGAATAAGGGAAAAGAGACCATGATAAATGAAAGCCCCATGGGAATAGGAAGAAGCAAAGTGCTAGCGAGGTCCTCAGAAATCCATAAAGATACCTCCACAATAGACTACTGGCAATGGTCAAGAGAAAGCCCAAAATGACCTACTCTGGCGATAGAATGGCCAAACACCCTAATGGTCGTGCTAGAAATCTCATCCAATGACTGATGGAAGTGAATGAGGAGATCCACGGCCAGGCCCCAGGTGGAGCTCCAGGAATCCAATAGGCAAGAAAGATTAGGGATTGTATGAGTGAGAATTATTGAACCCAAGATTGGAAAAAGCACAGCGACAAATAGCCAAATTAGTGGACACACATGAAGTATAAACCAATAGCTGAGAAGCCCCCAACTGATTCAGGCCCTCTGGATAAGTGAGACAGTTGATCAGCTTGAACTGTTTGGGAGGCACCCAGGCAGTAGGACCAGGACCTATGCTTGGTGTATGAGCTGGCGAGCTAGCTTTTTGGAGCCTGGGGCCTATGCAGGGACACTTTGCTCAGCCTGGGAAGAGGAGACTGAAACTGCCTTGACTGAATCTACCAGGTTGAGCTGAATCCCCTGGGTAGTCCTTGCAGTGGAGGAGATGGGAATGGGGGATGTGCTAGGGGAAGAGGGAGAGGGGATGGTGGGAGGAGGGGGACATGGGAATCTATGGCTGATATGTAAAATTAAATCAAATTATAAAATTAAAAAAAGAAAAAGAAATGTATGTGGAAAAAATGACACTTTACTGCCAAATGCTGAACATGTCCTATAGAAACCATAAAAAAAATAAGAAAATGCAATATATTTACAGGATGGAGGGATGGAGTATTACTTAGCTGTTAAAAATAATGGCATTAGGAATTTTGAAGATGAATGGATAAAATTAGAAAAAAAATCATCCTGGGTGAGGTAACCCAGACCCACAAAGACAAACGTGGTATGCACTCACTCATAAGTAGATATCAACACTAAAGTAAAGGATAACCATGCTGCAATCCACAGACCCAAATAGGCTAGGTAACAAGGAAGGCCCAAGAGGCGACACATGGACTCTCTGGAATGAGAAATAGAAGAGATTTCCTGGGTAGACTGATGGTGGGAGGGGATGGGAACATAAAGAATGAGCTTGGAGGTTGGGTGGGGGGAAGAGTACTCAAAGAGATGACTGAAAAGGGGAGACACTTTTTCAGGGTCAGGTAGAAAATGGATAACTCCCATGAATCTACAAGGATGACCACAGCTAAGACTCCTAGCAACAGTGGATAGGTAGCCTGAGTTGGCCATCTCCTCTGTTCAGATTGGTGATTACCCCAGATTTCATCAGAGAAGCTTCATCCAGTAACTAACAGAAAAAGATACAGAGACCTATGGCCAAACATTAGACCGAGCTCACTAAATCCTGCTGAAGACAGGGAAGCAGGATTGTAAGAGCCAGAGGGGTCAAGTACATCAAAAGAAAACCCACAGAAACAACTCACCTGGCTCATAGGAAACAACAGACAGGGAGCCTACGTGCATGGAACTGACTTAAGTTCTCTCAATGTACATAGTAGTGTAGCTTGGTCTATTTCTGGGACTCATAAAAATGGAAGCAGAGGCTTCCACAATGCTCTTGGTGGCTCTTGGTAATCTGTTCCTCATACTGTGTTGCCTTGCCCAGCCTTAATACAAGGGGAGATTCTTAGTCTTATTTGAAACTTGGTATGCCATGCTTTGTTGATACCCAAGGGAGGCCTTTCTTTTTCTGAACAGAACCAGAACAGGAGTAGATTTTGGGTGGGCAGAAAGCAGTGGGAGGAGGGAATGGGAGGAAAGGAGGCAGTGGACACTTAGGTCAGCATGTAAAATAAAAAAATCATTTTTAAAAAGACTAAAAAATAATTAAAAGCTATTGTTCTGTGCTTACTATTTTGCAGTGTGCTTATATTTTACTCTAGATAATTTATCAAATGATGTCATCAATCTGTGATTTTAGCAATATCAGCATTAAAAAATCCTTACTAGTTTTTTTTACAATATTTTATACAACTAGTTTTGAGCATATACATCTGAACTGCAACTCTTTCCAGATCCATCCCCTTTTCCTACTCACTCAACTTGGTTTCTTAAAAAAATTTCATTATTCTCATTCTATTTCATTTTCAACTTTTTGTGGTTGACAATAGAGGCAAAAGATGCCTTGCTTCCCAGCATCTAGAGATCACAGTAACCACACAGAAAACTGTGTAAAATGCTCTAGACATGAAATATCAAATAACCTTCTGGATCTCAGTCAAGTACTGTAGATTGCTTTGCTCCTGGATGCTGTGTAGTTTTCTTATTTCCAATATGTTTTTAGGTGAAATAAAATTGGACCACTTTCTCCTCCCTTTCTTTCTTACAGGTCCTTTTTATGTAGGCTGCCAGTAGACCATGTGAGCAGGATGTAAGGTGATCTGAACACTCCAGAAGATCCAGGTTTTAGTCAGACTTCCCTCTTTAAAAGACTCAATCATGAAAAATCCCTATCAAGAAAAAAATCACAACCTCTTGCTTTAAGTTAATTCCAGATGTAGTAAAATTAACAGACAAGTATAGCCATCTCAAGGGATGACCACTTTGTATTAAGTGAACCTTTAGGGAGCTCATCACTCATAGAGGCTAATTCTGTGTCTAGACATGGGATTCTTTCAAACTTTCCCACATTCATATCAACATATTCATTGTTCTGCACAACATATTCATTTGTGCAGCCATTTCTAGGAGAGACTGTTTCACAGCACACTTCCTGGTCTTCTGACTCTCACTGTCTTTTTGAGCCCTCTTTCACAATATTTCTGGAGCTGTTGATGTAGAATATAGAGGTATCTGTTGGGATTCAGATCCCCATGATCTCCTGATTTTTAAATTCTGTCCAGTTGTAGTATTCTGTGCATGTCTGCCTGTATGGCCGATCAGGTCTTTTCTATATTGTTGTAAATAAGCATGACAAGGTCTTTCTTGCTTGACCTGAAATCTAATGTATTGGTCTGTTTAATAGTAAACCAAATCAAGGATATATTATTTCAGGGATTGTGAGGTTATGCAATGATAGGTGATAGGAATAACTACTAAGAAGACTTGCAAGAAAAATGTGCTTAGTGTTATTTGTCATATCATTGAGATGTGTTTAGTATTTAGAGAGCACAAGGAACCATAATGGGTATCTTAACACAGCTTCCAAGGAATGTGTAAAATGATGATGAGAAAAACGATAATATTACATGTAAGTTACCCGTTAAATCCTGGGTGAGGGAACTGGTGTTGTCAGACTGGTGAAGATTTCTTGTATGTAAAGTTTATTCAGTTTTCTAGCTATAAATATAGTTCAGATATTGATTATTCCTCACTGGAATTAGCATGACTCCTATTGATGGAGTCATGTCCTGTGCTATCATTTATGCTGTGGCTTCTTTGTGGCATATTCCTGGTGTTTGAATTAAAATCACTACAGTAACAAGTGTTACCTGATAGGAGACCAGGAGATGGAGTCCTTCACTTCCCTTTAAGCAAATTTCTCTGCCTCTAAAGTCATAGCCTTAACCCTAGTTGAGTAGGTCATAGAAGCCATTTAGAATCTGCCTTTGATAATACCAGGGCAGAAGAAGTTGGATGATTTGGTTCATTTAAGGAAACCTTTGGGGTGTGAACTAAGCTTTATGTTAGCTCCCTGATCCTTCTCTTTGGTAGGCTCAGGATTAGGGAAGGAGGCTTGGAATGAAGGGATCCTGAAGTGCAGTTTGATGTGTTTCCTCCTTTGGGAATTCTCTGTTTAGATCTATACTCCATATTTAACTGGGTTATTTTCTTGATGTCCAGTTTTTTTAGTTCTTTATATATATTTACATAGTAGCTCTTTGTTGGCTGTGTAGTAGTTAAACTTCTTTTCCTATTCCATGGGCTGCCACTTTGTCCCAATGATGGTGTTCTATGCCAAACAGAAGCTTTTCAGTTCTATGAGGTCCAATTTATTAATTGTTGTTCTTAGTGCCTGAGCTATTGATGTTCTGTTCAGAAAGCATTTCCTATTCCAAGTGAGGTTATGACTAATCTTTGCTTTCTCTTCTGTCATATTCAAAATATTTTGCTGAGGTATTTGATCTATTTAGAGTTGATATCTATACAGGGTGATAAAAATTGATGTATTGGAGTCTTCTACAGGAAGCCAACTAGTTTGACCTGGTACATTTATTAAAGCTGTCTTCATTTTAGTGTGTATTTTTCACTTTAAAAATAAAAATATCAGGTATTCATATGTATATGAATTTATGAACTTATGTGTGCAGCTCTACTTTGCTTCCATTGATCAATGCATCTATTTTCATGACAACATCAAATTATTTTTATTATTATACCTCTGTAGTACAATTTGAACTCGGAGATAGTGATGGATCCAGCAGTTGTTTTATTATTCAAGATTGCTTTAGCTTTTCTATTGTTTGGCATTTTTGTTGTCATTGGGATATTTTGGATTTTGTTTTGTTCTTTTTTTGTATTTCCATATGAATCTGATAATTGTCTTTTCAAGATGTCTGAAGAATTCTGACCTGCGGGTGGACTTGCACTCCTTTAATCTTAGCTCAAAGGAAGAAGAGCAGACAGATCTCTGTGACTCTGAGCCCAGCCTCATCTACAGTTCAAATTTTGGGACAGCCAAGGCTACAGAAAGAAACCTCGTCTTGAACCCCACCCTTCACCAAAAATAAATAAATAAATAAATAACAGATAGATAGATAGATAGATAGATAGATAGATAGATAGATAGATAGATAGAAAAAAGAATGGCATCTTTCTTGTGGTGGTAAAACAAGCCTTTAATCAAACCACTGGGGAAGCAGAGGCAGAGGCATGTCTGAGACTTCAAGACCGGCCCCCTCTATAGCCTTCTCCAGTATAACCAAAGTTTCAAAAATTTTGTCTCAAAGCAATAAAAAAGGAGAGGAAGAAAGGAATAGAGAAAGGAAGAAAGAAAGGAAAGAGGGAAGGAAGGATGTTTCTCTCAGGTGTTGATGGTGCAAGCCTTTATTCCCAGCACCTGGAATGCAGAGGACAGCCCAAGCTATACAGAGAAATCATGTCTC
This sequence comes from Peromyscus californicus insignis, assembly GCF_007827085.1. NCBI lineage: Eukaryota > Metazoa > Chordata > Mammalia > Rodentia > Cricetidae > Peromyscus > Peromyscus californicus. The sequence continues at coordinate 83,278,285 of NW_026294402.1, read as the reverse complement.
AAAACACCAAAAGAGTCTGTGTTAAATTGACATTAAATTAGCAACCACAATATATACATGTGCTCCAGCTTGACAACATTAAGTGGAATCCCATAGGTAGAGCATATATTTATGGTGGTGGAATGCAGCTGAGGGTCCTGAGTACACATAAAAGGGACTTTAACAGCCAACTAGAGCCTGAGTCTCTAAGACTACTCTCAGTATCTAAGCATAATTACTTAACGTCAAATACACAAAAACAAGCAAACAAAAATCACTATGAAATAAGGTTACTTTATGGAATATGTGGACTACAGAATAAAAGGTAATATAGTCTACCATTTTTTCATTTAATAGTATTTTAATATTTAATAGCAATAACAAAAGTAACATAACAGTAGGGAATACTTAAAAATCACTATGGTACTGGATTTCAGATTTCCCCGTGGAGAAGTAAGGCCAGACAGGGTTTTTGAAGGTGCCAGAAGGGTACTTGTGTATGAGGGAACTCTTGGCAACATTCACAAAACTTAAACATCCCTCCTCACAATCAAGGAACACACCAACTCGGCCCAGTGGCTTCTCTATATAGTGCTGAAATACTGGGCATGTGGTGAGGAGACTGTAATCATTACCCTCCTTCACACACACAAGAAGAAAGGCACCTTCAGGTTCAATCACTTGGTTTCTATTCCTTAACAAGGAATCCTTACAGACCCCTACAGCCCAGTCCCAAGAGTCCTTCAAATCAATCTCCCAGTAATATTTCCCTATGATGAAGCTCTGTGAACTCCAGGTAGCAGAATAGCATCCAGCATAATCCGCAGATGTATCTTTATGGTGAGGTCTGAAGCTTAGTCTTCTCATGGCATTAAACAGGTTTATCTTGTGATGGATCATTGTTATGTTTGGTAAGGAAATGCGCACTGTGGGAAGAAACAACATTTAGATAAAATGATCGTTTACATTTCTCAGGTGAGAGAGGTCCATAGAGTCTTTGAGATTTTAAAAAGAGAAGGATATGACCTGAGGTTAAATTTGGCTCAAATACACCAATGTCAAGGATTTCCACAAGAAAAGAGTGGTAGCATGCTGAAAAGACTTTATTACACCTGCATCAGGGAAGATGAGTGCATTGCAACAAGGGCCAGAGCAAAGGCTGTGCTCATGGATCTACTTGAAAAGTTATTTTTATGTAGATATAAGTAGTGATAACTTTCATATTGGTGTTTTCATTTGCATCTAACTGAGCATATTTATACTCAAGGAGAATCTAAATATGCTCTAGAAGTGGATCCCTGAATGTATCTGTCCTCCTTTAAACCTCTGGTTCATCTGATACTCTTTCTCTGTGAGGTTACAATTGACTTTTAGATTTACAAGGAGGATTTAGACACTGCCTCATGTCTTATCAATTTGTTTCATTTTCATTGCTCATGATACATGGCTTTGTTTATTAAGTTATTTTATGACTTTTTTTTGTTCCTTTGGTGATAGGGTCTTTCTGTTTGTCCTAGACCGGCATGGAACTCAATATGTTGACCAGACTGTCCTCAAACTCATTGGCAGTCATCCATAAACTGGGATTTTGATGCTGGGATTAATAGTGTGAACATCTTTATCTTGTGTATTTTTTAATCTATGAAGTAAAATGCAATGTTAGAAATTAATTTCTAACACATTGAAAAGAAAATAATCAAATACCTCCATCACTGGCTATACTTCCTTTGAATTATACTGTCCAGAGTGAAATAACCATTCTACTCAATGAACAAATGATAGTCTCTTTTCAGTCACTATGACATACAACATGATATTAGTATGCATTTCTGTTTGTTGGTTTGTTTGTAAGATGACCATAAGATTCAATAACAATAGAATGTGACTTACCTAGACATATTTCTGGGGAGTTAAAATACTGCATTTGCAAAGGCTATCTCATTATTGAAAGTTAGCTCTGGTCATTTTTATCAGTGGAGACACTCACCTTGGAACTGGTTGTAACTTTTGGTCAGTCCAGTGATGGGTAGGGCATTGAGTTCTGTCTTAATAGGCTGTGGCATGCTCAGCTGCATTGACTCACTTCTGCAAGGAAAAGAAAATATTGACCTCCGTGGTGCTAAAGATATCACACTCTGATTAGGAAAAACTTCATTCCAAGTTCAGCCCAAACACCTCAGGTTACACAAGCCTGACAACTTGAGTTCAATCCTTGGAACCCTTGATGGAAGAAGAAAGTTGTCCTCTGACCTGCACAAATGTGCAAGTACATACACACACATTCACACACACACATAAAAATAACAAAACAAATAAAAGAATCCCAAAAATATCACACTAAAACAATTGAGGATTTTCTATATAAAAGACATCTGCACTTCCTAAGGCAACTTGGACAATTTTATAGCATAATTTTTGGGTACCCCGGACTTGAACTGACAGCTAAACTCACCTTCTGAACATGTCGTCCAAACCCTGCAAAGAAAACAAGGAAAAACTTAGATATCTGAAGAAATGAAATACAATGTTAGTTTCTAAAGTTCATATAAAAGCCAGTCACCATCAAACCAATCTATCCTGGTAAATTATATTCATGTCTTAAAATGATGCCAACCAAATAGATTAGCAGAACCCAAATTCTTGATGAAATCAGATTAAAAGTAATTTGAGAAGGACATGGGTATCGACTGTACCTTGTTTTTGACACCCCAAACTGTCTGCAAAGGTAACTTCCCTGAGCTTCTCTGCAAGCCATAGGGATGCTTTAGCTAAGGATACTTCAAAAGGGGTGGCCTCACCCCCTGCATGGTGCTTCACATGTGTATTTCAGAATTGCAGGGTTAGAGGCCTGAGCTTACTGTGAGTTGCAAGGTATCATGTACTACCAAATAGGATCCTTTCTCAAAATGCCAACCTCCTAAAGGACTCACTAAAACACAGTGCTCAAACAGAAGAAATTAAGCCTTGGGTTACTTTAATATTGTACACAATATATAAGTAGAGGTAAAGAATGCTGGAAAAAGAAATCACTGAATTTCAGTTATCAGAAAAGCAAGGAACAAAAGCCAAAAGTTAGGACATAATCCCTGAAGAATCTATGGACATAAATTCAAAAAGCTTCTTCTTTCAAAATTATTACAGAATTTTGTTTCTCCAGAAAAATTCTGAAAAGGAAACTCCCTTAAAAAATGCAGGATATATTGAAAGCTATCTTAGTATAACAATCATCACTGTGGGACACAGACAATAAAGCCTCTTCCTGCACTCCTCCATGCTCACCTGCAGCAGGACCACATATGGCTCCTGGGGACATTGCCATCAGTGCCTGGTACATTTCTCTTAGTTCTTTACTCTTTTGGACCATCACAGATTCACTTGTCCTGAGTTTCTCTAAAACACATTGGCCTTCATTTCTCATAGACTCAATGTGTTTCTCTTCCTCTTCACAGAGGAGTGGATGCAGTTTCCTATACTCTGTCCTGATCATTTCTTCCCGAAGAGTCAAGTAGTCCTGAAGAAAAAAAGACATTCCCAATCATCTTTGCAAAGTACTTTGTCCTCCCTCATTCCATCTTCCTATGCTTAAATTCCACAAATGACTTGTATAACTCTGATGCATATACTCTGATTGACTGTCTTCACACCTCAGAAAATGTAAATGTCTTGATTTCATTTATTTCTTCTTTGTTAATTACACAGGCAATCCAAACCTAAGATGCATTTACACCTATATTAGAGGTGCAGAGGTGCCTGAAAAAAAGATTGATCATTCATATATTCACAAAGTTATGAAACTCTGCATGTAGTAATTGGAATTCATGGTGAAGTCATAAAGTCTAACACAGTATGCACAAACGTCAGCAATTCACTCATTAGACCCAGACTATTCTACCAGAGGCAGACCATTCTTTCCAAGAGCAGAGACATATTATAAACTCAGAAATAGAGGTGAGCAGGACACATATTTCAAGTATCCTATCCTAGGCCTTATATTCAACTCTTGAAAGGCAAATTTTGAAAATATCTGCATCAAGTTGATTTTAAGCATGGTTCTCATACTCACCGTCCAAAGAGTTCTCATTCTGTTCTCTGCCTCTAAATTCTCTTGATTTTCCTGGACCTTCTCCCATAAAGATGCCATTTGCTTCAAAAGTCTGTCCTGTAAAAAAAACAATGAATATTTTGAAAAATATAACTGATTGACAGACTCTTGGGCAATTAATACAATTATTGTAGTGAGAGTACCAGAATCAAAATTATCCTTCATTTTTTGTAAATATGAATATTAGATTAGCCAACAGAATTAGAAAATGCAGCTTTCCGTTTTGCTGAGGTATATTGATGAATTATTTTGATTACCTGTTTGGCTGTACCTGACTCCCATGTACTTTTCCTAATTTAGTCTCCAGCCATAGACACTTTTAAAACATAGCAAGTTAGTGTTGCACTTTCCAGTGACCTGGGCATAATGTATCATAAAATACAAATGATTGTTACATTCAGGGTACCCCAAAGGTTGTTTACATTCCTAGTCACCCTTTCTTCATTAGATGTTAATAAAAGTACCACCATTCTGAAAACAGTGCCTTTGTCATAATGAGGACCAGCATCTTCCTGTGGTTTTCTAAGCCTACCCCTCTCCAGCTTGCAAGTTCTCTCAGAAGCATCACTTACCATTTGATCCTCAGCAGCTGCTTCAATGGGACAGTGTCTGTGTCCTCTGTGCTCATGGGAGTTTGAGCAGAGTTGACAGAGGAAGATCCTGTTCTCAGCACAGAAGATCCTCTTAGTATCCTCGTGGGTCACACACTTTTGCTCCTCAGAGCTCAGGTCCTTCATGAGACTGGCTTGTCTGACAATGGACACCAGCTTCTTCAGAACAATGTTGGTTCTCAATTCTGTCCCATATTGTTCTCTACACAAAGGGCATCGGACAGAAGGTTGGATGTCTTCCCAGGAAAGGTGGAGGCAGGCTCGACAGAAGCTGTGACCACAGCTTATGGTGACTGGGTCTGTCAGGCAACTCAGACAGATGAAGCAGGTAAGTTCTTTCTGGAAGGCTTGTGAGATGTCCGACTCCATTTTTCTGAAGGAAGAAAAGCAGAAGAATTGCTATTATTCGACCCCAGAGAAGCCAGAAACAGCACAAAAACTCATGCAAGTTGTGATTTAATTCTGTGTATGGCAAAGCAGCCTTCATTTTCAGGAAAAAAATATCAAGATAAGTATAGGATTGCAGTTGCTGGTCTTTCCTCTTTCACTCTTCTTGACAGAAATGTAGATTAGTCTGATGTCCTTCTGAGCCATTCCACCTGCATCTTTTTTTGGAGACTCCCTTCAAATTAGTGTCTTGGTTGCTGGTCTGAGACATGCTTTCCAAGTGTTTATAAATAAATATACACTAGAGTGATCAAACTCCTTCAGGTCCACAAGTTTGCCTTTCACTACAGACATAAGTAGGTTAAACACACCCTTCCTTGTTGGTTATCCAAGAAAAAACTCCTTATTTCACATGGTCCCCTAGTAAATGCTTTGCTTAATTTCTGATTTTAGCATCTTAGTCCTTCACATCCTCCTGACCCACCCCTCGATACTTGAAGGCAACATTAGTTACTTGACTTCTTTCTGATGCAAATAGTTAACAAGAATAAGAATTAGAGAGGCTCATAATTGAAGGATATGTCCATCATTGTGGGGAAGAAATGGTGGCACAACCTTGAGGGAACTGGTCTCATTGCATCCAAAATCAGCAAGAAGAAAGCAAGGAATACTTGCTGCTCAGCTCCTGTTCCCTTTTCCTGAGTTTGAGACCTCAAACGATGGAATGGTCATGTGATCTCATGAGCATTTAGTGTGGATCTTACCAACTGTAGTGAATCTACCCCCAAGTAATCCTTCACAGACATCCCAGAGGTTTCCATATCTATCCTAAATCCCATCAAGTTGAATTCTAGGGTACTCTCTGTGGAAACTTGTTTGTTTATCAAAGATACAGTTCCTGGCTTCAGTTTATGGGATGAACCTTGAGGCATAAATGTGGTTGTCATGACTCTAGCAGAATTTCCTATTTAATCAACAGGGGCCCATTGTTCCTTCTCTTGGAAGATCTTCACAAATAAAGAATCTTGGATTGAGTGAGATAAACATCCCCCAAATAACTTCTGCTTGTGTGGTCTGAAGCAAATGGAATCCATGACTTTAGCTGGTGGGTCCTATTTACCTTGAAAATAATTCTAATACTCATTGTCAAGATTATTTTAGAAAAGAGATGGAGACTCCAATGCTGCCTTCCTTAACTTACCTAATCACCCCCATTTGGTATTTTTTTCTCTATATTAGATACTTCATTTTTTTGAATGCCTAATGCCATATAAAATACAGGCTTATAGCACAATGGGAGAACCCAGAGGGCAGAAGTTGCTACTGATGTTTTACAATCTTGCATCTCAGTTGTTAATGCCCAATATGCAGGATATAAAGACAGGGAACTTCCCTTAAGCATTCAGGAGGGTGGAACCCAGCAGGGAATTAGCATAGGGAGGATATCAAGGTCAAGGTCAGCAAGCAAGCCAACAGTTACCCAAAACGGGAGCCAGGGCCATACAGGTCCTCCCTTTTACTAAACAATGAGCTTCTGATACATCATTCCAAAAACAATTTATGAATTCACAGAAATAATGAAAACTGAATGCAGAATTTAAAAAATTGCACCAGGTTATAACCAGGATCTACTTTCCTAAATAGAATAATGTGTTTAGTTTTTTCTAATTTAATAACATGTATACTTTCAACCTAGCAAATCAACCAAGAGCAGGAAGAGCCAGTTTTTCAAAGATGATAAACTATTATCAAGCATTAATTTCATACTGTGATGTTTCCCTATAGTTTACAACAGGGAAATACTAAAATATTTTCCTTTACTAAATAATGAGTTTCACTTTTATACATAACACTCATAGAATATATATCTAACTGCTAATAATTATCAGTCCATTCAGAGCAATTATTTTATATATTATACATGTAAAATTAACTTAGAGGTGTTGATCTCACATCTATGAACTACATACAGAAATACTCTATAAATATTCTTAAAATTAAGAGAAAGATCCAAATTGAAAGTTGGATCATCTTAGCAAAGAAAGACTGTGAATGGATAAACTACAGTTATCTATACCTGTAACTCACAGTATATTTTAAAAAGCAAGATGACCAAATGGGAGCAGAGTCTCTTTTGATAAATAGACAAATTTCAAACATTTTTAAGCAAAAACATCAGATTGGTAATAAATTCAAATAGAAAACACCAACTATTTTCAATCTTAAATTGTGCGCTCACCCAAGAAATAGTCTCTGGCCTCAGCAGTGTTTTGTGGAGACACAGCAATATTAGCTCAGCTCTGGGGTATGATCCTCAGGGTCTGGAGAAGATAGATCGAGCAGTCTAGGAGCCACAAGACGTGGAGACTCCACTCTGTCTGGTCTAGAGAAGAATGAAGCTGGCTGGCCCCTGGAGTGTCCTTATATACTCTCTAAAGTCCACGCCCACTTCCTCCCATGTTGCTTTTACTGATGCTTGCTGTAGGTGAGCTCCTGTGAATAGCAGTATTCTAAATGGATGGAAGATTGAATTAACTCTATGGCCAATATCCACAAACAAATCTCCACAATAAGGTTTCCTGAGGTCATGCTTAGCTGGGTGTGGTAGCTCACACCTTTAATCCTTAGAGTCCCCAGAGGATGAGCTGCTGAAGCAGGGGGGAGTTTTAGTTCAAGGCCTGCCTAAGATATACAGTGAGAACTTTTCTAAAAAAAAAAAACTTAAAATAAATAAAGAGAAATTTTGCTACAATATTTCACTGTTTCTAAATAATTTGTGGTGTGCTTATATTCTTGCTTTTACTTTTTTAATTTCACAGTTAATGATATCAATCTGTGATTTTAGCAAATATCAACATTAAAGACCTCAAAAATTCTTTAGAATTTTGTTCAACTCATTTTTATATTTACCTCAACTGCGATTTCAAAAAGATTCATCCCTTTCTCTACCCACTCAACTGTCTGTTCTTTTCTTCTTTCTTTTTTTTAATAAATACTTTGGGAAGCCAGGCACTGGTGGCACATACCTCCAATCCTAGCATTCTGGAGGCAGAGGCAGGCAGATCTCTGTGAGTTAGAGGCTAGCCTGATCTACAAAATGAATTCAAATCTGTGCTCCAACAATACACAGAGAAACTAGGTCTGAATAAAAAATAAATACTTGATTAACTAAAACCCAAGTGTCTCTGATTTTTCTGTGAAGGGAATTTTCTTGATTGAATCATTTGAAGGGAGAAGCCCCCGCCTAAGCTCAGAAGTTTTGAGGTTTGAGAATCTACCTTAAATCTTAGCTTGTGGCAGCCTATATAAAGGACATGGAAAAGAAGGAAAATCTCTCATCTGTGCTCTTTGACTTCTTGCTCTCATTCTCACTGCCAAGTTCATCCTGTCACTGGTATTAGATTCTATTTTTAGGGAGGATTTCAATGTATACTGAAGACCAGCTGATACATCCAGCCTTGTAGAATGAACCACTTCTCTCTCTCTCTCTCTCTCTCTCTCTCTCTCTCTCTCTCTCTCTCTCTCTCTCTCTATGTGTGTGTGTGTGTGTGCTCATATCCATTTAATTTTGTTCCTGTAGATTAATGATGGTTGCTACACTTATCTTTTGGGTTTTAGTTAATTCCACAGGTAGTCAAATTGACAATAAGGAATAGCCATCAGAAGGGATGACCACTTGGTGCTGGATGATCAGTTAGGGAGCTTGTCCCTAATAGAGCCTAATTTTTTGTCTAGGGATTGGACTCTCAAAATTTCCCACATTCATACCAACATATTCATTGTTCTGGTCTTGTTTATGCAGCCATTTCTAGGAGAGAATGTTTCACAGCACACTTCCTGGTATTCTGGCTCTCACTGTCTTTCTGTCCACTCTTCCACAATATTTCTGGAGCCATTAATGTAGGATATAGAGGTGTATGTTGGGGTTCAGATCCCCATGATCTCTTCATTTTTACATTCTGTCCAGTTGTGGTATCCTGTGAGTGTCTGCCTGTATGGCCGATCGATTCTTTTCTATGTTCTTATAAATAAGCATTTCTAGGTTTTACTTACTTGATCTGAAATCTAAAGTATTGTTTAGTTAAATAATAAACCAGATCAAGGATTAAATTGTTTCAGGGATTGTGAGTTCAAGGAAATGATAGGAATCCCTAATAGGAGTACTGGCAGAAAAAAAAATGTGCTTAGTATTATTTGTCATGCATGTTCTCAACACAGAGATGTGTTTAGTATTTAGAGAGCACAAGGAACCATAATGGGTATCTGAACACAGCTTTCAAGGAGTGTGTAAGATGATGATGAGAAAGATGATAATATTACATGTAATTTACCCACTAAATACTAGCTGAGGGAACTGGAGTTGTCAGAATGGTGAAGATTTCCTGTATGTGAAGTTTATTTAGAGTTCTAGCTATAAATATGGTTCAGATAAGGATTATTCCTAACTGGAGTTAGCAGAAACCCTATTAATGGAGTCATGACCTATGCTATCATTCACACTGTGGCTTCTATGTAGCATCTTCCTGGTGTTTGAATTAAAATCATTACAGTAACAGTTGTTACCTGATGGGAGACCAGGAGATGGTGCCTTTTGGTTCCCCTTAAACAGTTTTCTTTGCCTCTAAAGTCATAGCCAGGTCTTGGAAAGCCTTAACCCAAGTTAAAGTCATTTAGAATCTGCCTTTAAGAATACCAGAATAGGCCTGGCGGTGGTGGCGCACGCCTTTAATCCCAGCACTCGGGAGGCAGAGCCAGGAGGATCTCTGTGAGTTCGAGGCCAGCCTGGACTACCAAGTGAGTTCCAGGAAAGGTGCAAAGCTACACAGAGAAACCCTGTCTCCAAAAACAAAAAAAAAAAAAAGAATACCAGAATAAAAGAAGCTGGATGATTTGGTTCTTTTCAGGAATCTTGGGATGTGAACTAAACTTTATATGGAGCTCCCTGATCCTTCTCTTTGGTGAGCTCAGGATTAGGAAGGGAGGCTATAGAATGAAGGCATCCTGAAGTGGAGATGGATCTGTTTCCTCCTTTGGGAGATCTCTCTTTAGATCTATACTCCATTTTTAACTAGGTTAATTGTTTTCTTGATGTCCAGTTTTTTTTAATTCTTTATATGTTTTAGATATTATCTTTTTATTGGTTGTGTAGTAGTTAAACTTCTTTTCCTCTTCTGTAGACTGATACTTTGTCTCAATGGTGGTGTCCTATGCCAAACAGAAGCTTTTCAGTTCCATGAGATCCTATATATTAATTGTTGTTCTTAATGCCTGTTTATTTGGTGTTCTGTTCAGAAAGTCTTTTCCTGTTCCAGTGAGTTCAAGGCTATTCCCCACTCTCTATTCTATCATATTCAATGTATCTGGCTGAGATCTTTGATCTATTTAGAGTTGAGTTCCATATAGGGTGATAAATATTGATGTATTTGCAGTCTTCTACATGAGCCCATCTAGTTTGATCAGGTATATTTCTAAAGATGATGTCTCCATTTTTGTATGTAGTTTTGGCTTTTTTACGAATAAAAAAATCAGGTGTCCGATGTCTCTAGATATATAAATTTATTTGTAGATCTCAATTTGTTTCCATTGGTCAATGTGTCTATTTTTATACCAACATCAAACTTTTTTATTACTATAGCTCTGTAATACAATTTGCAAACAATGATAGTGATTTATCCAACAGTTCTTTCATTGTTCAAGATTGTGTTTGTTTTCCTGAGTTTTTTCCCTGTTTTTTGTGCTTGTGTTTGGTTTGTTTGTTTGGTTTGTTGGTTGTTTTTTTGTTTTGTTTTGTTTTGGTATTTCTATAGAAATCTAACAATTGTCCTTTCAAGATCTCTAAAGAATTGTGGGCCTGGAAACAACCTAGATGCCCCTCAACTGAAGAATGGATTAAGAAAATGTGGTACATATACACAATGGCATACTACTCAGCAGAGAAAAACAATGACATCATGAAATTTGCAAGCAAATAGATGGAATTAGAAAATGTCATCCTGAGTGAGGTAACCCAGACTCAGAAAGACAAGCATGGTGTGTACCCACACATAAGTGGATTCTAGATGTAAAGCAAGGGATAATCAGACAACAACCCACAATTCCAGAGAATATAGCTAACAAGGAAGAACCAAAGAGGGATGCATGGATCATCATGGGAAGGAGAAGTACATGAGATCTCCATGAGTAAACTGGGGATGATGGGTGGGCCAAGGATGGTAGGAGATAGGGCATGAGATCATAGGGAATGGAATGGTTGAGCTGCAACAGGGCTTGAGGGGAAAACCAATGACAGAGATACTATGATACAGGGAGATATCATGGGGATAGAAAGAAACCTTATGCTTGGGAAGTTGCCAGAAATCCCCAAAGATGACCCCAGCATGGATTACTAGAAATTGTGGAGAAGGTACCTGAACTGAACTGGCTTACCCCATGGATCAGACTGGTGAACACTCTAACTGTCATCACAGAGCTTCTCTCCAAAGACTGATGAAAGCAGATCTAGAGATCCATAGCCAAACACCAGGCAGAGCTCCAGGAGTCCAGTCAAAGAGAGAGAAGAGGGATTCTACGAGCAAGTGTATCAGGATCATGATGGGGAAACCTGCAGAGATGACCCAACCAAACTAGTGGGAACTCATGAAACTTGGTTCACTGGCTGTGGAGCCAGCATGGGACTGGACTAGGCCCCCCTCTGCATGGCTAGGCAGTTGTGTAACTTGATCTGCTTGGGGAGCCCGTGGTAGAAGGATCAGAATCCATCCCTGGTGCAAGAACAGGCATTTGGAGCCCACTATCTATGATGGGACACCTAGTGCAGCCTTGAGGCAGGGGGAAGCGTTTGGACTTGCCTCAGCTGGATGTGTCTCCCCATGGGAGGACTTGCCTTCTGGTGGGGGAGACTGGAGGTTGGGTTGGGAGGAGAAGGCTGGGGAGTGTGGAAGGTGGGAAGAGGGGGATTTTTGATTGGTGTGTAAAATGAATGAAAAAAAAGTCTTAATAAAAAAGAAAAAGTGTTGTTGGCCAGTAGTGGATTTTCACTCCTTTTATTTTAGGAATTGGGAGGCAGAGTGGACAGAACTCTGTGAGTCTGAGACCAGCCTGGTCTACAGTTGAAGTTCTAGAACAGCCAAGGCTACAAAGAGAAACCCAGTCTTGAACCAACAACCCAAATAAAGACAGGGGTATCTTTATTTTGCTGGTGACATAAGTCTTTAATCTCAGCACGAGGAAAGCAGAGAAAGGGGTATCTCTTGAGTTCAAGGACACCCTGGTCTATACCCTGGTCAAAACAGACAAGGCTACACAAAGAAATCCTGTCTAAAATAACAAACAAAAGCAAGCAAAAACACAAGAAAGAAAGAAAGAAAGAAAGAAAGAAAGAAAGAAAGAAAGAAAGAAAGAAAGAAAGAAAGAAAGAAAGAAAGAAAAAAAGAGAGAGAGAGAATTTTTTTCATGTGTTCGTGGTACATAACTTTAATATCAGCACTTGGGATGTGTAGAGGAGAACCAAGACTACACAGACAAGCCCAGTCTCAAAAAATCAAAATATCCTGTGTCAGGCCCTCTGACAGATGTGGGGTTGGTGAAGATCTTTTCCTGTTCTGTAGGCTGTCCTTTTGTCTTGTTGACCATGTCCTTTGCCCTACAAAAGCTTCTCAGTTTCAAGAGGTCTTATTTATTAATTGTTTCTCTCAGTGTCTGTGCTACTGCTGTTGTATTTAGGAAGTGATCTCCAGTGCCAATGCGCTCAAGACTATTTCCAAATTTGTCTTCTATGAGGATCAGAATAACTAGATTTATGTTCAGGTCTTTGATCCACTTGGACTTAAACTTTGTGCACATTGACAAATATGGATTTATTTGCAATCGTCTACCTGTTGTGCCAGCACCATTTGTTGAAGATGCTTTCTTCATTCCATTGTATAGTTTTGGCTTCTTTGTCAAAAATTAGGTGTTCATACCTGTGCGGATTAATGTCAGGTGCTTCAGTTTGGTTTCATTGGTCCATATGTTAGTTTTTATGCCAGTACCAAGCTGTTTTTATTATTCTAGCTCTATAGTAGAGCTTGAAGTCAGGGATCGTGATGCCTCCAGAGGTTGTTTTATTGTACAGGATTCTTTTGGCTATCCTGGGTGTTTTTTTGTTTTTCCATATGAAATTGAGTATTGTTCTTACCAGGTCTGTGAAGTATTTTGATGGGGATTGCATTGCATCTGTAGATTGCTTTTGGTAAGATTGCCATTTCTACTATGTTAATCCTACCTACCCATGAGCATGGGAGATCTTTCCATTTTCTGATATATTCTTCAAATTCTTTTTTCAGGGACTTAAAGTCCTTGTCATACAGGTCCTTCACTTGCTTAGTTAGAGTTACCCCAAGGTTTTTTTAATTATTTGTGGGTATTGTAAAGGGTGATATTTCTCTAATTTCTTTCTCAGCCTGTTTGTCATTTGTATATAGGAGGGCTACTGATTTTTTGAGTTAATCTTGTATCCTGACACTTTACTGAAGGAGTTTATAAGCTGTAAGAGTTCTTGAGTCGAATTTTGGGGTCACTACTGAATACTATCATGTCACCAGCAAATACTGAAAGTTTGACTTCTTCCTTTCCAATTTATATCCCCTTGATCTCCTATTGTTGTCTTATTGCTCTAGCTAGAACTTCAAGTACTATTTTGAGTAAATATGGAGAGATTGTACAGCCTTGCCTTGTTCCTGATTTTAGTGGATTTTATTTTAGTATCTCTCCATTTACTTTGATATTGGCTGTTGGCTTGCTGTAAATTGCCTTTACCATGTTTAGGTATGTTTCTTGTAGTCCTGATCTCTCCAAGACCTTTATCATGAAGGGGTGTTGAATTTTGTAAAACACCTTTTCAGCATTTAATGAAATGATCATGTGGTTTTTTTCTTTCAATCTGTTTATATGGTGTATTACATTGACAGACTTTTGTGTGTTGAACCAACCTTGCATCTCTGAGATGAAGCCTACTTGGTCATGGTGGATAATGTTTTTGATGTGTTCTTGGAGTCTGTTTGCCAAAATTTTATTGAGTATTTTAGCATCAATATTCATGAGGGAGATTGGTCTGTAATTCGCTTTCTTTGTTGCATCTTTGTTTGGCTTGGGAATCAGAGTAACTGTAGTTTAATAGAAGTTTGGTAATGTTCCTTCTGTTTCTATTTTGTAGAACAATTTGAAGAGTATTGGTATTAACTCTTTTTGAATAATTGATAGAATTCTGTGTTCAAGCCATCTCGTCCTGGGCTTTTTTTGGTTGGGAGAATTTTAATGACTGCTTCTATTTTCTTACGGGTCATTGGTCTATTTAAATAGTTTATCTGGTCTTGGTTTAACTTAAGTATGAGGTACCTATCCAGAAAACTGTCCATTTCTTTTAGGTCTTCCAATTTTGTGGAGTAAAGTTATTTGAAGTATGACATGATGATTCTCTGGATTTCCTCATTGTCAGTTGTTATGTCTCCCTTTTCTTTTCTGATTTTGCTAATTTAGATTCTCTCTCTCTGCCTTTTGGTTAGTCTGGATAAAGGCTTGTCTATTTTGTTGTTTTCTCAAAGAACCAACTCTTTGTTTCATTGATTCTTTGTATTGTTCTCTCTTTTTTCTATTTTATTGATTTCTGCTCTCAATTTGATTATTTTCTGGTGTCTCTTCATCCTGGGTGACTTTGCTTCTTCTTGTTCTAGAGGTTTCATGTGTGCTGTTCAGTCACTTGTGTGAGATTTCTCCAACTTCTTTATGTGGGCATTTTGTGTTATGAATTTTCCTCTTAGTACTGCTTTCATAGTGTCCCAAAAGTTTGGGTATGTGGTATATTCATTTTCATTGATCTCTAGGAAGTTTTTAATTTCTTTCTTCATTTCTTTCTTGACCCATTCATGATTCATTTGAGCATTATTCAGTTTCCATGAGATTGTAGGCTTTCTGTAATTTATGTTGTTGAAATCTAACTTTAAACCATGGTGGTCTGATTGAATACAGGAGGTTATTACTTTTTTTTTTTTTTTGTATCTGTTGCAATTTGTTTTGTGACCGAGTATGTGGTCGATTTTAGAGAAGGTTCCATGGGGTACTAAGAAGAATTTATGTTCTTTTTTGTTAGGGTGGAATGTTCCATAGATGTCAATTAAGTCCACTTGAGTCATAACATCAGTTAAGTCCTTTATTTCTCTGTTAAGTTTCTATTTGTCTGATCTGTAAGTTGTGAGACTGGGGTGTTGAAGTCTGCACTATTAATGTGTGGGGTTTTATATGTGGTTTAAGCTTTAGTAATGTTTCTTTTACATATGTGGGTGCCCCAGTGCTTGGGGCATAAATTTTCAGAATAGAAACTTCATCTTGGTGGATCTTTCCTGTGATGAGTATGTGATGCCCTTCTTGATCTCTTTTTTGATTGATTTTAGTTTGAAGTCTATTTTGCTGGATATTAGGATGGCTGCACCCACTTTCTTCTTAAGACCATTTGATTGGAAAGTCTTTTCCCAGCCTTTTATTCTGAGGTAATGCCTATCTTTGAATTTGAGGTGTATTTCTTGTATGCAGCAGAAAGATGGGTCCTGCTTTCATATCCATACTGTAAGCCTGTGTCTTATTATATGTGAATTAAGTCCATTGATATTAAGAGGTATTTATGAGTAGTGATTGTTAGTTTCTGTTATCTCTTCGTGTAGTGTGTGTGTGTATTTCTCTTCTTTGGGATTTGCTGCTGTGGGGATATCTATTGCCTATGTTTTTGTGGGTGTATCTGACTTGTTAGGTTGTAATTTTTTTTCTAGTGCTTTCTGTTGGGCTGGATTTGTGGGTAGGTATTGTTTAATCTTATTTTGTCTTGGAATTTCTTGTTTACTCTGTCTATGTTGATTTAAAGTTTTGCTGAGTATATTAGTCTAGGCTGACATCCATGGTCTCTTAGTGTCTTCATTACATTTTTCCAGTTCCTTCTGGCTTTCAAAATCTCCATTGAGATATCAGATGTTATTCTGATGGGTCTGCCTTTATAAGTCACTTGGCCTTTTTCCTTGGTGCTCTTAATATTCTTTCATTAGTCTGTAGGTTTAGTTGTTTAATTATTATGTGGTGAGGGGACTTTTTTGAGGGTCTAGTCTGTTTGGTGTTCTATAGGCTTCTTGTGTCTTCATAGATATTTCACTTTCATTTCTTTTCTTTCTTTTTTTTGTTTTTTGTTTTTTGCTTTTCGAGACAGGATTTCTCTGTGTAGCTTTGTGCCTTTCCTGGAACTCACTCTGTAGCCCAGGCTGGTCTTGTACTCACAGAGATCTACCTGGCTGTGCCTCCCAAGTGCTGGGATAAAAGGCATGCACCACCACGCCCTGGCTGATTTTTTTTTTTTATGTTGGGAAAGTTTTCTTCTCTGATCTTGTTGAATATATTTTCTGTGCCTTTGAGTTGGTATTCTTCTTCTTCTTCTATACCTATTATTCTTAGGTTTGGCCTTTTCATTGTGTCCTCCATTTCCTGGACGTTTTGCGTTATGTCGAATTTGGTTTGGGTATTTTCTTTGACTGAGGAATCTATTTCCTCTATAGTATCCTCCACACCAGAGATTCTATCTTCCATCTCTCACATTCTGTTGGTTATGCTTGCATAGGTGTTTCCTGTTCATTTACTCAGATTTTCTGTTTCCATCACTCCCTCTGTTTGTGTTTCCTTCATTGTTTCTGTTTCCCTTTTGAGGCCTTGAACTGTTTCACTGACATGTTTAATTGTTTTTTTATGGTTTTTGTTGTTGTTTTGGCTTTCTTGAAGGGATTTATTGATCGATTCCAATTTTTTATTTGTCTTTTCCTCAATTTCATTTTTCATTTTTTCTTGAATGGCCTCTAACATCATCATGATGTTATCCTTTTTTTTTTCCATACTGGGTTTCTCTGTGTTGCTTTGTGCCTTTCCTGGATCTCAATCTGTAAACCAGGCTGGCCTGGAACTCACAGAGATCTGCCTGCCTCTGCCTCCTCAGCGCTGGGATTAAAGGCGTGCCCCACCACCACCTGGTTGTGATGCTATTCTTAAGGTCACTTTCTTCTGCTTCTCCTACATTGTGATGTTCAGGTCTTGCTGTTGAAGGAGGGCTAGGTTCTAGTGATTCCCTATCGTTCTTTATGTTGTTGTATGTATTTTGCATTGATGTCTGCCCATCTCCTCCTCTCTTGGTACAATGGGACCTCTTGGTCTAATGCAAGCAGGTGATTTGGTTTCTGTGCTACAGGAAGGGGCTAGGATCTTAGGTGGACGGATTTGGGGCAGGGAATGTAGATTGCAGGGTCTGGTGGGGGGGTCTTGGTATTGTTTTTACTAATGCTTGCTGTAGGTGAGTTCCTGTAAATAGCAGTATTCTAAATGGACAGAAGATTGAATTAACTCTATGGCCAGTATCCACATTCAAATCTTCACAAAAAGATTCCTTAAGTCACAGCTTAGCTGGGTGTGGTAGCTCACACCTTTAATCCTAGAGTCCTACAGATAAGGCTGCTGAAGCAGGAGGAGTTTTAGTTCAAGGTCTGCCTAGCATATACAGTAAGAACTTGTCTAAAAATACAAAAAAAATTCTAAAATTCTAATTTTAAAACCATATTTTCTTGTTTCTAAATATTTTGTGGTGTGCTTATATTTTTACTTTCCTTTTATAATTTCACAGATAATGATATCAATCTGTGATTTTATCAAATATCAACATTAAAAAGGTCTCATTAGAGAGGGTGGAAAGGATGTCAGTAGAGGACTTCTTTGTGAAATTTTAAAAAATTAAACAATTAAATGAAATGATTGCACAAGTACACTCCCATTCCTCTCAAATTTATGACCTCTTGTTCTATGATTATAACTAATATATATATATATATATATATATATATATATATATATGCACATATGCATATGTGCATGTGTAACCATTTAGTGTTTTCAATATGTATATGTATCTAGGGCTGTATATGTATAAGGGGCTCATCCCTAAAAAAACTGAGTCTCCATTTATCAGTAACCATTGATTACCTATAGCTCTTGTGTGACCTTGTGAAATTTCCATCATTCATTTTGTCATGTTGCCTGGTACTGTTATACAGGTATTGTTAGATGACCATATTGTTGAGTTTTCATAGATGCAGCATCCCTGCTATGTCTAAAAAAAAAATTTAAAAAAAAACTATCAAAAAAAAAAAGGTCTCATTAGTCCTTCAAGAATTTTGCACAGATTATTTTTTTCAGATTTACCTCTACTGAAACTCCTTCCAAATACATCCCCTTTCCCTACCCACTCAACTTTCTGTTCTTTATAAAACAAAATAATGATATTCCCTGAGTTTTGGAGAAAGTATATATACATTTGATATTTTCTTTCATTTAAGGCTGAGCACAGGGCCACCATTTCAGAGCAAAAGACACTTATTCCAGCAGCTTAACTGGTTATAAGTTTACATCAAAACTACCTCCAGCTGAAAAGAAAAGTTTCCCTTAAGATGAACAGGACAGCAACAATAACCCACAGGTGTAAACACAAATGTTTGGAAGGCAACTAGACAGGCACATCCCATTATCTTTTTTAGACAAATGTCTAGTCCAGCATCCATCCCATATCCGAATTCAAGCACATATGACATCCCAGCAAAAGATCTTTTAGATTTCAGCTTCAAGACAAGCTGAGGTAACCTCTCATGATAACCTTTTTATTTCTTCAGAGCTCACTCTGGTCTCTCTTCTCTGAGTCTTTATGTCTCTTTATCTCTCTCTGTCTCTGTCTGTCTTTGTTTCTGTCTCTCTCTGTAGCTGTCTGGCCTGGAAGTCATTATGCAGACCAGGCTGACCTTGAACTCACAGATCTCCTGCGTCTAGCCTCCTGACTGTTGGGATTGAAGGTAAGAAGCACCATGCACAACTTCTGTGAATAGTCCTTTTAATACCCTCACCTATCCTACCCCATAAAAAACACACTTGCCCTTCCTCTGCACTGCTATCCCTTTTGTCCATACCTTGTTACCTCACAGTATAACACATGACTGCTCTCATTTGATTTAATGACTGCCTCTTGACACCAATGGAGTGTTTGTTATCTAAGAGGGAAAACTTCTCTTTGTTTTGCCCATTGATGGATCCCAACTGTTTAGAACAGCAAAAACATACAGTAGGGGATTAATAAGTATTGAGTGTTTCAGGGCTGAATGACCACTGGGAGGGCCCTGTAGATGCTGGTGATTAGTTGGTTTGTTGGTTGTTTCCACTAAGTATTGGGCACTGAATGTATACCCAGGCTCTCCTGGGGTCACCACAAGACCCAACTATGGCTATGGACTTGAAGAAGCCCTCTGCTGGAGGCACCAATGGGTACTCTAGATTGTGACTGGCTTTGTGACTGGCTCCTTTGCTATCCAATTCACCCCAGAGGCTCCATGTGATATCATGAATGGCTCCCAGGTTCTAATCCCTGGAACCTATGAGTGTCCTCTTCATTCTAAACAGGATTTGTAGGTGTGATTAAATGAAGGGTTTTGAGTTGAGATTTTATCCTGGATTATCAGGGTGTCGAACTTTGGATATTAAATATCCATACAAACACACATGTATGCAGATGTAGGTGTTCTTTACACATGACATGGCAGCTTTAGGAGTTGGGACCAAGCTGGAGGAGTAGGGCACTGGAGATGGAGGAAGCTTGAGATTTAGAGATGAGCTCTGTTTCCTGGCCCCTCTCTCCTACCTGGTCCATGGAGACTCTAGTAAACAGTCCCACACTGCTGGAAACAGAGCTTCAAGCCATTCCCGCTTTCCATCACACCCCAGCCCCTTATATTGAATGGTTTCATCTCAAATTGCTAGCAAGAATAAACCTCTCTTCCCTTAAAAATTATTCCATATGTATCACTTTATTTCAGTTCCAACAATGTACAGTGACATTAGTGTTCAAAGAATCCTTGGTCCCAGCCTGTCTAGAGTTCAAGTTAACCCCCTAGAGAGCTGGAAATGCTGTGGATGTGAAGCAGTTCAAAACCTGCAACATTTTTCTTATCAGAGACTGGATTTCTCTGTGTAGCCTGGCTCTCCTGGAAGTAACTGTGTGAACAGTCTGGACTGGACCTAACAGAGATCCACCTGCCTCTGCCTCCCAAGTTCTGGGATTAAAGACTTACTCCACCACCACTAGGCAGAATCTGCAACATTTCAGTCAGATAGTGTTGATTGCATTGCACCTCGATGCCCTGATTTTTTGTTTTATTTCTAGTATGTTGTTAGTGGGAATGAAAGTACATCATTTACTCCTTCTATTCCTTCTTAGGTGTCCTTCATGTAGTCTCTAAAGACGACACCGGGAATCCGGTGCCTGTGGTGTGATGCCTTGTGCAGCCTTGGTGCAGTGGGTAGAGGCTTGGAACTGCCTAGACTCCGAGTGCTGGGCACTGTTGACTCCTCATGGAAGACCTTGATTTGAGGGATGTGGGGATGTGGGGTGGCATGGGAGGGAAGGCTGGATTGCAGTTTCCCCACTGGAGAAGAAAGGCCAGACAGGGTAATTGAAGGTGCCAGGAGGGTATCTTTATATGAGGGAACTCTTGGCAACATTCACGAAACTTAAACATCCATCCTCACTATCAAGGAACACACCAACTTGGCCCAGTGGCTTCTCTATATAGTGCTGGAGTACTGGGCATGTGGTGAGGAGACTGTAATGATTACCCACCTTCACACACACAAGAAGAAATTAACCCTCAGATTCAATCAGTTGGTCTCTATTCCTTAAGCAGGAATTCGTACAGACCCCTACAGCCCAGTCCCAAGAGTCCTTCAAATCAATCTCCCAGTAATACTTCCCTGAGATGAAGCTCTGTGATCCCCAGGATGCCAAATAGCATCCAACAGAATCTGCAGTTGTATCTTTATGGTGAGGTCTGAAGCTGAATCTTCTCATGGTATTAAATAGGTTCATCTTGTAATGCAACATGGTTAAGTTATCAAAGAAAATGGGCACTGTGGGAAGAAACAACATTTTAGGTAAAATGACGGTTTACATTCTCAGGTGATAGCAGTCCATAGAGTCTTCATGGATTTTAAAAACAGAATGTTATGACTTTAGGTTAAATTTGGCTCAAATAAACCAAATAAGGATTTCCACAAGAAAAGAATAGCAGCATGCTCAAAATTTTTGTGAAAATTTTAGATGCTGTAGAGGAAGGAGCCTCAGCCTACTTCTGTCAGGTGACTTTTAATTACACCTACCTAAGGGAAGATGTGTGCATTGAAGCAAGGGCCAGAGCAAAGGCTGTCCTCATGGATATACATGAAAAGTTACTTTTATGTAGATATAAGTAGTGATAACTTTCATATTGGTGTTTTCATTTGCATCTATCAGAGAATATTTATACTCAAGGAGAATCTAAATATGTTCTAGAAGTGGATCCCTGAATGTATCTCTCTTCCTTCAACCTCTGGTTCCTCTGATACTCTTTCCTGTGAGGTTAAAATTGACTTTTAGATCTACAAGGGGGATTTAGACACTGTCTCATGTCCTATTAATTTGTTTCATTTTCATTGCTCATGATACATTGCTTTGTCTGTTAAGTTATTTTATGATTTTTCTTGGTTCCTTTTGTGATAGGAATTTTCCATTTGTCCCAGACTTGCAAGGAACTCATTATGTTGACCTGACTTCCTCAAACTCATTGGCAGTCCTCCACACACTAGGTTTTTGATGCTGGGATTACTAGTGTGCACCTCTTTATCTTGTGTATTTTTTAATTTATGGAGTAAAATGCAATGTAAGAAATTGATTTCTAACACATTCAAAGGAAAATAATCAAATAACTACATCACTGCCTACACTTAGTTTGAATTATACTGTCCAGAGTTAAATAACCATTCTACTCAAGGAACACCTGATAGTCTCTTTTCTGCCACTATTACATACAATATGATATTAGTATGCATTTCTGTTTGTTGGTTTGTTTGTAAGATGACCGTGTGTTTCACTAATAATAGAATGTGACTTACCTAGACATATTTCTGGGGAGTTAAAATATTTGTGTTTGCAAAGGATATCTCAATATTGGAGGGTACCTCTCATCATCTTATCAGTGAAGACACTCACCTTGGAACTGGTTGTAACTTTCAGTCAGTCCAGTGATGGGTAGGGCATTGAGTTCTGTCTTAATAGCCTGTGGCATGCTCAGCTGCATTGACTCACTTCTGCAAGGATAAGAAAATATTGATCTGTGTGGTGCTAAATATATCACACAGTGATTAGGAAAAACTTCATTGCAAGTTCAGCCAAACACCTCAGGTTACACAAGTCTGACATCTTTTCAATACTTGGAGCCGTTGATGGAAGAAGAAGACTGTCCCCTAAAAATAGTCCTATAACCCGCACACATGTATGCACACACATTCACACACACATAAAAATAACAAAATAAATAAAAGAATCCCAAAAATATCACACTAAAACAATTGAGGATTTTCTATATAAAAGATATCTGCATTTCCTAAGGCAACTTGGAAAATTTTATAGCATATTTTTGGGTATCCAGACTTGCACTGATGGCTAAACTCACCTTCTGAACATATCGTCCAAACCCTGCAAAGAAATAAAAAAAAAAAAAGCTTAGATAGCTGAAGAAATGAAATACAATATTTGTTTCTAAAGTTCATATAAATGTCTGTCACAATCACACCATTCTATCCTGGTAAATTATATTCAGGTCTTAAGATGATGCCAAACAAATAGATTAGCAGAACTGGAATTATTCATGAAAGCAGACTGTAGAGTAAAATTTGAGAAGGACTAGGGTATCGACTGTACATTGCTTTTGAACCCCCAAATGTCTACAAGCCATAGGAATACTTTGGCTAAGGATACTACAAAAGGGTGGCCTCACCCCTGCATGTTGCTTCACATGTGTATTTCAGAATTGCAGGGTTAGAGGCCTGAGCATTACTGTGAGTTGCAAGGTATCATGTACTACCAAATAGGATCATGTCTCAAAATGCCAACTCCTAAAGGACTCTCAAAAACACAGCACTCAAACAGAAGAAATTAAGCCATAGGTTACTTTAAAATTGTGCACAATATACAAGTAGAGGTAAAGAATGTTGGAAAGAGAAATCACTGAATTTCAGTTTTCAGAGAAGCAAAGCACAAAAGCCAAAAGTTAGGACATATTCCCTGGAGAATCTATGGACATAATTTCAAAAAGCTTCTTCTTTCAAGATTATTACAGAATTTTGTTTCTCCAGAAAATTTCTGAAAAGGAAACTCCCTAAAAAAAATGCAGGATATATTGAAAGCTATCTTAGTATAACAATCATCACTGTGGGCCTCAGACAATAAAGCCTCTTCCTGCACTCCTCCATGCTCACCTGCAGCAGGACCACATACGGCTCCTGGGACATTGCCATCAGCTTCTGAAACATTTCTCTTAGTTCTTTTCTCTTTTGGACCATCATGGTTTCACTTGTCCTGAGTTTCTCTAAAACACATTGGCCTTCATTTCTCATTGAAACAATATGTTTCTCTTCCTCTTCACAAAGATATTGATGTAGTTTCCTATACTCTGTCCTCATCATTTCTTCCCGAAAAGTCAAGTAATCCTGAAGAAAAAGGGACATTCCCAATCATCTTTGCAAAGTATTTGGTCCTCCCTCATTTAATCCTCCTATGCTTATATTCCACAAATGACTTGTATAACTCTGATGCATATACTCTGATTGACTGTCTTCACACCTCAGAAAATGTAAATGCCTTGGTTTCATTTATATCTTCCTTGTTAATTACATAGGCAATCCAACCCTAAGATGCATTTACACCTATATTAGAGTTGTCTGAAGAAAGGATTGATCACTCATATGTTCACAAAGATATGAAACTCTGCATGTAGTAATTAGAATTCATAGTGTAGTCATAAAATCTAATGCAGTGTGCAGAACCATCAGCAATTCACACATTAGTCCCAGATACTTCAGCCAGAGGCAGACCATTCCTTCTGAGAGCAGAGATATATTATACACTCAGAATTAGAGGTGAGCAGGACACATATCCAAGTATCATATCCTAGGCCTCATATTCAAATCTTGAATGGCAAATTTTCAAAATATGCATCAAGCAGATCTTAAGCAAGTTTCTCACACTCACTGTCCAATGGGTTCTCATTCTGTTTTCTGCCTCTAAATTCTCTTGATTTTCTTGGACCTTCTCCCATAAAGATACCATTTGCTTCAAAAGTCTATCCTTTAAAAAACAATGAATATCAATTTTGAAAAATATACCTGATAGACAGGGCAATTAATACTATTATTATAGTAAGAGTGCCAGAATCAAAATTACGCTTCATTTTTATCTTTCTGTAAGTATGAATTTTAGATCAGAACACAGAATTAGAAAATGCAGCTCACCCTTTTGCTCAGGTATATTGATGAATTATTTTGATTATATGTTTGGCTGTACCTGACTCCCATGTACTTTTCCTAATTTAGTCTCCAACCATAGACACTTTTGAAAGATAGGAAGATAGTGTTGCACTTTCCAGTGACCTGGGTATAATGTAGGATAAAGTACAAATGATCTTTACACTCAGGGTAACCCAAAGGATGTTTACATTCCTAGTCACCCTTTCTTCATTAGATGTTAATAAAGTTCCACCATTCTGAAATCAGTGCCTTTGTCATAATGAGGACCAGCATCTTCCTGTGGTTTGCTAAGGCTACCTCTCTCCAGGTTCCAAGTTCTCTCAGAAGCATCACTTACCAGTTGATCCTCAGCAGCAGGTTCAATGGGACAGTGTCTGTGTCCTCTGTGCTCATGGGAGTTTGAGCAGAGTGGACAGAGGAAGATCCTGTTCTCAGCACAGAAGATCCTCTTAGTATCCTCGTGGGTCACACACTTTTGCTCCTCAGAGCTCAGGTCCTTCATAAGGCTGGCTTGTCTGACAATGGACACCAGCTTCTTCAAAACAATGTTGGTTCTCAATTCCTTCCCATATTGTTCTCTACACAAAGGGCATCGGACAGGAGGTTGGATGTCTTCCCAGGAAAGGTGGAGGCAGGCTCGACAGAAGCTGTGACCACAGCTTATGGTGACTGGGTCTGTCAGGCACCTTAGGCAGATGAAGCAGGTGAGTTCTTTCTGGAAGGATTGTGAGATGTCTGACTCCATTTTTCTGAAGGAAGAAAAGCAGAAGAATTGCTATTATTCGACCCCAGAGAAACCAGAAACAGCACAAAAACTCATGCAAGTTGTGATTTAATTCTGTATATGGCAAAGCAGGCTTCATTTTTCAGGAACAAAATATCAAGATAAGTATAGGATTGCAGTTCCTGATCTTTCCTCTTTCACTCTTCTTGACAGAAATATAGATTAATCTGATGTCCTTCGGAGCCATTCCACCTGCATCTTTTTTGGAGACTCCCTTCAAATTAGTGTCTTGGTTGCTGGTCTGAGACATGCTTTCCAAGTGTTTATAAATAAATATACACTAGAGTGATGAAACTCCTTCAAGTCCACAAGTTTGCCTTTCACTACAGACATAAGTAGGTTAAACACAACCTTCTTTGTTGGCTATCCAAGAAAACACTCCCTATTTCACATGGTCCCTAGTAAATGCTTTGCTTAATTTCTGATTTTAGCATCTTAGTCCTTCACATCCTCCTGTCCCACCCCTTGACACTTGAAGGAAACATTAGTTACTTGAACTCTTTCTGATGCAAACAGTTAACAAGAATAAGAATTAGGGGGGCTCATAATTGAAGGATATGTCCATCATTGTGGGAAAGAAATGGTGGCAGAAGCTTGAGGGAGCTGGTCTCATTGCATCCAAAATCAGCAGGAAGAAAGCAAGGAACACTTGCTGCTCAGCTCCTGATCCCTTTTCCTTAGTTTGAGACCTCAAACCATGGAATGGTCAAGTGATCTCATGAGCATTTAGTGTGGATCTTACCAACTGTAGTGAATCTACCCCCAAGTAATCCTTCACAGACATCCCCAGAGGTTTCCATATCTATCCTAAATCCCATAAGTTGAATTCTAGGGTACTCTCTGTGGAAACTTGTTTGTTTATCAAAGATACAGTTCCTGGCTTCAGTTTATGGGATGAACCTTGAGGCATAAATGTGGATGTCATGAGTCTAGCAGAATTTCCTATTTAATCAACAGGGGCCCATTTTTCCTTCTCTTGGAAGGTCTACACAAATAAAGAATCTTGGATTGAGTGAGATAAACATCCCCCAAGTAACTACAGCTTCTGTGGTCTGAAGCAAATGGACTCCATGGCTTTAGCTGCTGGTCCTATTTACCTTGAAAATAATACTAATACTCATTGTCAAGATTATTTTAGAAAAGAGATGGAGACTCCAATGCTGCCTTCCTTAACTTACCTAATCACCCCCATTTTGTATTTTTTTTCTCTGTATTAGATATTTCATTTTTTTTGAATGCCTAAAGCCGTATGAAAAATACAGGCTTATTGCACAATGGGAGAACCCAGAGGGCAGAAGTTGCTACTGATGTTTTACAATCTTGCATCTCAGCTGTTAATGCCCAATATCTAGGATATACAGACAGGGAACTTCCCTTAAGCATTCAGGTTGGTGGAACCCAGCAGGGAATTAACATAGGGAGGATATCAAGGTCAAGGTCAGCAAGCAAGCCAACAGTTACCCAAAACGGGAGCCAGGTCCATACAGGTCCTCCCTTTTACTAAAAAATGAGCTTCTGATACAACATTCCAAAACAATTTATGAATTCACAGAAATAATGAAAACTGAGTATAGAATTAAAAAACTGCACAGATTACAACCAGGATTTACTTTCCTGAATAGAATAATGTGTTTAGTTTTCTCTAATTTAATCACATGTATACTTCCAACCTAGCAAATCAACCAATAGCATGAAGAGCCAGTTTTTCAAAGATGGTAAACTATTATCAAGCATTATTTCACACTGTGATGTTTCCCTATAGTTTACAACAGGGAAATACTAAAATATTTTCCTTTGTTAAATAATGAGTTTTCACTTTTATACATAATACTCATAGAATATATCTCTAACTTCTAGTAATTATCAATCTATTCAGAGCAATTATTTTATATATTATACATGTAAAATTAATTTAGAGGTGTGTTGATCTCACATCTATGAACTACATACAGAAATACTCTATAAATATTCTTAAAATTTAGAGAAAGAACAAAATTGAAAGTTGGAACATCAGAGCAAAGAAAGACTGTGAATGGATAAACTACAATTATCTATACCTGTAACTCACAGTATTTTTACAAAGCAAGATGACCAAATGGGAACAGAGTCTCTTTTGATAAATAGCCAAATTTTAAGCATTTTTAAGCAGAAACCTCAGTTTGGTAATAAATTAAAATAGAAAACACCAACAACTTTCAATCTTTCTTTTTTCGGTTTTTTGAGACAGGGTTTCTCTGTGTAGCTTTGTGCCTTTCCTGGAACTCACTTGGTAGCCCAGGCTGGCCTCGAACTCACAGAGATCTGCCTGCCTCTGCCTCTTGAGGGCTGGGATTAAAGGCATGCGCCACCACAACCCGGCAACAACTTTCAATCTTAAATTGTGCACTCACCCAAGAAATAGCCTCCGGCCTCAGCAGTGTTTTGTGGAGACACAGCAATATTAGCTCAGCTCTGGGGTATGATCCTCAATGTGTGGAGGAGATAGATCTAGCAGTCTAGGAGTCACAAGATATGGAGACTCACTCTGTCTAGTCTAGAGAAGAATAAAGCTGTCTGCCTCCTGGAGTGTCCTTATATACTCTCTAAAGACTATGCCCACTTCCTCCCATGTTGCTTTTACTGATGCTTGCTATAGGTGAGTTCCTCTGATTAGCAGTATTCTAAATGGATGGAAGATTGAATTAACTCTATGGCCAGTATCCACAAACAAATCTCCACAACAAGGTTTCCTGAGGTCATGCTTAGCTGGGTGTGGTAGCTCACACCTTTAATCCATAGAGTCCCAGAGGATGAGCTGCTGAAGCAGGGGGAGTTTTAGTTTAAGGCCTGCCTAGGATATACAGTGAGAACTTTTCTAAAAAAACTTAAATAAATAAAGAGAAATTTTGCTACAATATTTCACTGTTTCTAAATAATTTGTGGTGTGCTTATAATCTTGCTTTTCCTTTTGTAATTTCATAGTTAATGATATCAATCTGTGATTTTAGCAAATATTCTAGGCAAAAAGTGTTTCTAAGTACTGGGAGCTGACAAGTAGTGATGGGTATGCTGGGGTAGGGGAGTTAAGGCAGTCCTTATGAGGGAGAAAAGCAGAGGTTCCACCAGGATCTAATTTGTCCCCTGGGAAATGGGGCAGAGAGTGGAGAGGCCACAGAAGGTAGTCTGCTACAGAGCTGGGCTGAGACTAGAACATTGGATTTAGAGAAAAGAGTGAAGATCTTCAGTTAGCCTGCCTCCTTCCCTAGCCTACTTGCTTCTCTGGCAGGCTTCACTGAAGGGTCCTAGGGAATGCATGCTGGTATTTGGAGGCTGGAATAATGTGATTAAAAGCAGGAAAGAAGGTTGGAGGGGAAGATCTGTGTAATCCACTAGAGGTGGGGCAGAGAGGAAGGGAAGGTCACAGCAGTTGGTCTGCTACAAGGCCTGAGCTGAGACTAGGGGATTGGATTTGGAAGAGAGGAGGGAGAAGTGATGATCCACAGTTAGCCTGTTTCCCTTGCTGGAGTCGCTGAACTTTATTTTTGTTTCCCATTAAAACCCGTGTTATATATTGCTGGAACACAGTAATGTTTTGTAAAACGTATCATTGTGGGCAGATATTAAAACAGACTTCATTTTACTCCATTGTATACTCATTCCAACAAAAGTAGCACAAGAAGCAAAGGCTTACCCCAGGTAATGCTTGTCTTTGAGAAATTGTAGCTAAAGTTTTTACATGGCCATCCCACATTCTCTCTCTATGATCTTTCAAGATGCAAGAGAGATGGGATAAAAAGGAATGTGACTTTCCATCTAGGACCTCTTCTGACCTCCTCAGGCCCCAGACATGCATGTGGTGGACATACATAACATACATACATTTATTCGGGCAAAACACTTACACATAAAGTCAAGTAAATACATCTCTTTTTCTTTAAAGTGTAGTGGAAACAAAGCTTACTAATTAAGTAGCTATGAGTGGGCATGTACCTAGCATTCCATAACTGGCGATTCAATTATACAGAGTAACTCATCACACATCCTTTGGCATACATACCTACACGTGTGCAGGTACCAATTTCAACATTAGAAATTCATCTTCAAGAGACTACATTTAACTGGATGGAATAAAATATAACCATTGTTCACAGCTGTCTGAGGTAATTAACAGTTAATCTGTTCAAAGTAATGTGCAAGGATTGTACATGTCTACAAAAATGCTTTTTTTTATTACTGGGTGTAACTATGCACATTGAAGACATTGGGGGGATGTGTTTTACTTATGATTTAGGTAATAAAAATAGAAAATGGCTGGCAATGTTGGCACACACATTTAACCCAGACTTGGGGGCAGGAGCCTGAGACAAATAGATATGTGAGTTGAAGGTCAGCCTAGTTTACATAGCAAATTTCAAGGTCAGATGGGTCTACATAGCAAGTTCTAGGACAGCAAAAGCTACATTATAAGGAGACCTTGTCTCAAAGCAACAACAAAAATCTTTAAATAAATTAAAATTTTACATTCATTAGTAGAAAATGTATAATTCTTCTATGTTTCATACTTAAAACAACATGATCTTGCAGTAGCAGTTAGGGTAAAAATCCTTTCAAAATTGTATGTGCTAGGTAAACATTGGCCCACTGTGTGGTCGTGTTGAAAGGTGAGTGAACCTCTGCCAGATGGCAAGGAAAGGAGGGAAGAGGAACTGAATCAAGGGAAAATGCCACAAAAGGAATTAGTGCTAATCTTGGGCTTACTCCCATAATTGTGTATTACTTTTTTTTTTTTTTTTTTTTTTTTTTTTTTTTGGTTTTTCGAGACAGGGTTTCTTTGTGTAGCTTTGCGCCTTTCCTGGAACTCACTTGGTAGCCCAGGCTGGCCTCGAACTCACAGAGATCCGCCTGGCTCTGGCTCCCGAGTGCTGGGATTAAAGGCGTGCGCCACCACCACCCGGCTATGTATTACTTTTAATGCAGGGTCAAAGCACATTTGCTATCTCTCCACACATAGCTTGTTGCCGATACAACTCTTCAACAGCTAAGCAAGCCCACCATAGAAGCAAAAATGATGAAACTACCTGATCTTGGATTTTCAAACTTAAAAAGAAACTATCATTAAAATAAATTTAATCTCCTGGTGAAGTTCTAAACATTAAGTGTTTTGTTACAGCAACAGAAAATGACAGAGCACACTATTTGTCACAATATTTATTATATTAGCTGTATGTATTATCATGTCACAGTTAAGGTGTCATTAAGAGAAATTTCTGACATAAATTTCTAACCTGAGGAGGCTGTTCAGTGTTTCTTAAGCAATGTACCAGATCCCTGGCTTCTACCCAGGAGCTGATGATCAGCAGCTCCTAACATCCAGTTAAATAGACAAGAATGTCAGTCAAATGTACCTTCACAGAATATAACACCACTCATGTTTTATGCCTGGTCAATACTCAAATATTTGTTATTAAAGTAATTATGTTTAACATTACTTGTACCCGTATGTATAATACACAAGTTGGTAAGTCTCTCTTATTACAATTTTTTATAAAAATGAAAAGTCAGGTGGTTGTGGTACACACCTTTAATCCCATCATTGGGGAGGAGGGGGCAGAGCCAGGCAGATCTCTGTGAGTTCAAGGCCAGCCTGGTCTACAAAGCCAGTTCCAGGGCAGGAGCCAAAACTACACAGAGAAACCCTGTCTCAAAGAAAAAAAAAAAAAGAAAAGAAAAATGAAAATACTATAAAAATATTTGACAGTGATCTATTTCTTCTTTAGTGAGATACCCCTTCATAATAAAAAATATTCCTAAAAATGATTCATTGTGATCTTTCCACAATTGATTCTTCTAGAATTAAGCTAGAAATGACGAATGATTAGGCACACTTCTCTTCTGTATGAATATGCTGATAAAAGGCTACTCACATCTCTCAGAAAGACTCCCTGTATTCATAAAATGAATTATCAAGAGTGACCTGTTAGTAATACAATGAGAACAGATCACACTTGGGAAGACTAAATATTACAAACATTTATTTCACACTAATATGCCAGGCATAGGGCACAAAGACAAAGGTGAAAGATCTCTGTTTTCTTCAACCAATTCTTCAATCCCAACAAATTTTCCCCAATGTTTGCAAGAATGTCCTTTGGGCCAGGTGGTGTTGGCGCATGCCTTTAGTCCCAGGACCTGGGAAGCAGAAGCAGGCGGATCTCTGTGAGTTTGAGGCCAGCCTGGGCTACAGACTGAGTTCCAGGAAAGGTGACAAACTTTCACAGAGAAACCCTTTCTCAAAAAAAAAAGGGGGGGGGGGGTGTCACCTTGACTTCACTTTAACATAAACTAGAAAACAATGCCTGCTCTTCTTTGGGTTGCCAAGTCTAGAAATATTGCATATCAGCTGAGTTCATAGTCTCCCAGCAAAGCTCACTTAACTTGTAATGGCCATAGTAGTGGCTGAGAATTGCAGGCTAGGTCCAGAGATATAAGAAAAAGTTCTCTGGAGGACATGTAGCCACTCTGCTACTCAGTATTATTCCATTGCACACACTTTGTGATATATGCCAATGCTTCATTTCTAAATGTTCTTGATGTTCTTCAATACTATAAGACTTTTCCTAGATTGTGCTGTCTGATACTTCCTTAGGTGTGATGTATGGTTAATGAATGGGCTTTCAACATTATAGGCAATTCTTTCTCAAGTGAGTTCGCTGATGCATGCTGTGGGGAAATTTCTACTGGACAGATTCCATAATTATTCCATTCACAGAGATTTTCCTCACAGGATTATTTCATATTTCAAAAGGAGTGACTTCCAGATAGTTTTCTAATGATTACATTTCTAGAAGAGTCTTTTGCCAGTGCAGACTTTCTCATGCATATTAGGGCATGAATGATGCCAAAATGATTTTCAACTTTAATTCTATTCATAGATTTTTTTTCAGTTATAAAAAGTATTTTCCACATTCATGACTTTCACTGAGGTTTTCTCCAATATGAGTTAGATATATTTAAAACATGTTTAAAACATCTATATTGTTTTACATTCATGTTTCCTCCTATGTAAATACTTAGATGCATTCCAAGTTTAGACCTGTAGTGTGGGACATTTTCCCATATGTATTACATTTATAAAAATTTCCTCTTGTGTGAGTTTTCTCATAACTTTTTTTTTATTTTGCAATACAATTCAGTTCTACATATCAGCCACGGATTCCCTTGTTATCCCTCCTCCCGTCCCCCTCACCTTCCCCCCAAACACCCCCATTCCCATCTCCTCCAGGGCAAAGCTTTCCCCACAGACTGAGGTCAACCTGGTAGACTCAGTCCAGGTAGGTCTAGTCCCCTCCTCCCAGGCCGAGCCAAACAATCCTGCATAGGCCCCAGGTTTCAAACAGCCAACTCATGCAATGAGCACAAGATCTGGTCCCACTGCCTGGATGCCTCCCAAACAGATCAAGCCAATCAACTGTCTCACCCATTCAGAGGGCCTGATCCAGTGGGGACCCCTCAGCCATTGGTTCATAGTTCATGTGTTTCCATTCATTTGGCTATTTGTCCCTGTGCTTTATCCAACCTTGGTCTCAACAATTCTCGCTAATTGGACTCGCAGAGATCCACCCAGGGCCTAGTCATGGATCTCTGCATCCAGATCCCTCAGTAGTTGGATGAGGTTTCTAGCACGACAATTAGGGTGTTTGGCCATCCCATCACCAGAGTAGGTCAGTTCGGGCTGTCTCTCGACCATTGCCAGCAGTCTGTTGTGTGGGTATCTTTGTGGATTTCTGTGGGCCTCTCTAGCACTTTGCTTCTTCCTATTCTCATGTGGTCTTCATTTACCATGGTCTCCTATTCCTTGTTCTCCCTCTCTGTTGTTGATCCAGCTGGGATCTCCCGCTCCCCCAAGCTCTCTTTCCCTCTACCCGTGCCTTTCACCACCCCCACTCATGTTCAGGCTGTTCATGTAGATCTCATTCCATTTCTCTGTCATTGGGCGATCCCCGTGTCTTTCTTGGGGTCTTTCTTGGGGTCTTGTTTTCCAGATAGCCTCCCTGGTGATGTGAGTAGCAGACAAGTCAGCCTTGTTCCACATCTAGTATCCTGCTATGAGTGAGTACATAGCATGTCTGTCTTTCTGAGTCTGGGTTACCTCACTCAGGATGATTTTTTCTAGATCCATCCATTTGTCTGCAAACCTCATGATGTCATTGTTTTTCTCTGCTGAGTAGTATTCCATTGTGTATATGTACCACATTTTGTTTATCCATTCTTCAGTTGAAGAGCACAACATCCCTAATCATCAGGGAAATGCAAATCAAAACAACTCTGAGATACCACCTTACGCCTGTCAGAATGACTAAGATCAAAAACACTGAAGACACCTTATGCTGGAGAGGATGTGGAGCTAGGGGAACTCTCCTCCACTGCTGGTGGGAATGCAAGCTTGTACAACCACTTTGAAAATCAATATGGCACTTTCTTAGAAAATTGGGAATCCATCTCCCCCAAGATCCAGCTATACCACTCTTGGGCATATACCCAAGGAATGTTCAACCACACCATAAGAGCAATTGTTCAGCTATGTTCATATCAGCATTGTTTGTAATAGCCAGAACATGGAAACAATCTCATAACATTTTAAGGGCAAGTTCTGGTGAAACTTTCCTTCGCATTCAATACATTCCTAATGTTTCTCAACCCTGTGAGGGTTCTCTCATGTTAACTGAGAGATGTTTTACAGAAAGAACACCTATACTACACACACTCAAGGGAATTCTTGGTTGGAGTATTTGAAGCATTCTGAGGCTTAAATGTCTTTCTACACCCATCATCATCATACTTCCCCATATCTGTGAGTTCTCTGATGCCTACTTAGGTTTGATTTCTGTGAAAACTTTTTTTACATATATTATATTCATAGGGTTTCTCCCCATAATGAATCAACTCATGTACCATGAGAGATGATTTGTAGCCAAACATTTTCCCACACTGAATGCATTCATAGAGCTTTTCACCTATGTGAATTCTATAATGCTTACTAAGGACTAACTTCCACTGAAATGTTTTCCCACACTTACTACATTCATAGGGTTTCTCACCTGTATGAATTATCTGATGTTTGTTGAGATATGACTTGTTTTGAAAGGCTTTTCCACACTCTTTACATTCATATGGTTTCTCACCTGTGTGAACTTTCTGATGAGTTTTGAGGTATGACTTATTTTGAAAGGCTTTTCCACACTCTTTACATTCATGTAATTTCTCACTGTTGTGAATTCTCTGATGCCTCCTGAGGTCTGATGTATGGTAAAAGGCTTTCCCACACTCATTGCATGCATAGGGTTTCTCACTTGTGTGAGTTCTATGGTGCGTGTTGAAGTAAAACCTGTTATGGAAGGTTTTTCCACATTCTTCACATTCATATGGTTTATCACTCTTGTGAGTTCCCTGATGCATTTTGAGGTACGACTTCTTTAGAAATGCTCTTCCACATTCTTTACATTCATATGGTTTCTCACCAGTGTGAGTTCTCTGATGCATTTTGAGATACCAGTTATGATGGAAGGCTTTACCACATTCATAACATTCAAAGGGTTTCTCGCCAGTATGAGTTCTCTCATGTACAATGAGGGCTGACTTTTGCCTGAAGGTTTTATCACATTTACTACAACCATAGGGCTTTTCTCCTGTGTGAATTCTCTGATGACTAGTAAGGGAAGATTTAGTGCTAAAGAGTTTCTCACACTGGATACATACATGGGCTTTCCTCTGGTTATGTGTCCCCGGATGAACTGGAAGGTCTGATTGGCTAGCAAAGGTTTTTTGACTTTCAAGGCATTTACAAGATTTGCTCCCTGAGTATGTTTCTTGGTGTTCAGTGAGGTTGTCATCCACATTGTAGAAGCCTAAAAGGACCAAAAGAAATCATTTCTGTGAATTACACTTTAGGTTTTCTAATGGAATTCTCATGTTCATGTTAAGAAATTTTTCCTATCTTACTAGCATAGTGTTTTAAGATGATAGTAAGTATTAATTTATAAACTTTAGATAGAACATACTGAAACACACTAATAGGTTAACATATTTTTTCTCACTTTATTTTATTTTTGTGAAGAAATATTTTGTTAAAATATCAAGCTGGGTGGTGGTGGCTGACACCTTTAATCCAACACTTGGGAGGCAGAGGCAGGAGGATCTCTGTGAGTTTGAGGCCAGCCTGGTCTACAAAGCCAGTTTCAGGACAGGCTCCAAAGCTACACAGAGAAAGCCTGTCTTGAAAAACCAAGAAAGAAAGAAAGAAAGAAAGAAAGAAAGAAAGAAAGAAAGAAAGAAAGAAAGAAAGAAAGAAAGAAAGAAAAAATTGAATATCCATTAATTGCTAGGCATACTTTTCCATTCAGATAATGGTTACATTTTTTTTCACTGTTCTATTCTCATATATACTTTGATATATGACAATTGTGACCTTTTCTTTCTTGCATTCTCTTTATTCTGGTCTAAAATGTTCAATAATTTCTACAACATATTCTTTGCAGATTATGAGAGAAGTCCAATGGACTGCTTCCTAACCTGAAGCTTCCCTTATGGCCATGAATTTGCATCTTAGTTTGTTTAGAATTACTAATTCAGGAGTGGTCATGGATTGTGAGTTTTTCAAACATGAAATTTCTTCCTTTCCATTTCCACACAAAACAGATACCAGTAACTGAGGTCTTAACTGAACAACATGTGCTATTCTATTCAAAATCAGAATAAATACAAGGAAACAACTGTTCACCACCACCCTGGGGAAATATGTATGTTGTATATCATCTCTAAAGTATCTAGCTACTTGTGATCTCATGAGCTTTGACATTCACCTCCAAATTGCTGATACACACTCCTGTGTCTTATAATCCATAGTTTCTCAAGGATGTTATCATGTTTACAGAGACATTGCTTCTTTTAGTTTCATAAAAAGTAGACTCTTCTGCCATTTCTCATTATTTTTGTTGCTTTATAATGACAGAAAAGAAAATAGAAGCAAATATTGACAGAAAAGAAAATAGAAGCAAACCACTGAAGAGATAAGAATGAAAACTGAGGGTTGGGGATTTAGCTCAGTGGTAGAGCACTTGCCTAGCAAGAACAAGGCCCTGGGTTCGGTCCTCAGCTTAAAAAAAAAATGAATGAAAAATGGATCCGGGTAGTAGTGGCTCATGCCTTTAATCCTATTACTTGGGAGGCAGAAGCAGGTAGATCTCTGAGTTTGAGGCCAGCCTAGTCTACAGAGCAAGTTCCAGAACAAACAAGGCTACACAGAGAAACCCTATCTCAAAGAAATAAAGAAAGAAAGAAAGAAAGAAAGAAAGAAAGAAAGAAAGAAAGAAAGAAAGAAAGAAAAGAAAGAAAGAACACCTGGTGCAGATTGACTTTGTCAACCTGGATCAGACTTTGGGGAGTCTAATGCCAAGTATTTGTTGTCAGCATATTTAAAATACAGTACAATTTGGGAAAAGGTTTCTAGGCAACAATCGGTCCAATCAATCCAATCCCAGGTGCACAATAAAGCTCAAAGTGTGACTACAAAGAAACTCCTTTACAAGGTACATGAGACCATGAGGGTGAGTTCTATAGCTAAAAGACCTAGAATCTAGATTGGTCTCTGACCAATGCATAGAGGTGAACAGGCTATAAAGTGCATGGAACATCTTCCCTAAGGATTGGTAACTATCTAGGGAGGGAAGAGTCTGGAATAACCATTCTGGTGAATTTGGGCAACGTCTGTCTCTGTAGCAAAATCTAGGTGAGGTTTACCTCTGTAGCACAAGGTGGGTGAGGTCTGCCTCCACAGAAAGGAAAGAAGTCACCAGGTCGTTAACAAAATCCACTCTCAGCTTTCTGGATGGAATAGTGGTATTTGGTTTTTAACTCCTCCATTGAGGAAACATTCCTGCAATGATTAACATTCCTGGTTCTCTTGGGGCTTCTCTGTGAGTAAAAGGGCCTCTGTACCCCCAACAACACAGCTCTGTTAGGAAGCTAGGCATTAGGTAGGAAATCCAGCTATCCTGAGACAACCAAAGAAGCACAATGAAAATCCAGAAGAACCCTTCTTCCTAGGACACATGGAAATTCCTGCAGCTGCCCACTGTCAGGCAACAGTGAGTGTTCTTGTACATCATCCCAGTTCTGCTTTCAGGGACCCACTCCAGCTGCCAGATCACTGCAACACTGAGTTAAAACCAGCCAGCAGAGAATCTCTATAACAGAACCAGCAGTCATAAACTATTCTAAGTTGTCACATTTTTTTTTTATATTTATTTATTATGTATACAGTGTTCTGTCTGCAAGTATGCCTGCAAACCAGAAGGGGGCAATAGATCTCATTAAGGAAGGTTGTGAACCACCATGTGGTTGCTGGGAATCGAACTCAGGACCTCTAGAAGAACAGCCAGTGCTCTTATCCGCTGAGCCATCTTTCCAGCCCCAAGTTGTCACATTTTTAGGATGGTTTTTGATCCATGGTTTGAATATGAAAGATCCTCCACAGATTCATGCACCAGATGCTTGGTCACAAACTGGTGACATTACTTTTTTTTTTTTTTTTTTTTTTTTTTTTTTTTTTTTTTTTTTTTTTTTGGTTTTTCGAGACAGGGTTTCTCTGTGTAGCTTTGCGCCTTTCCGGGAACTCACTTGGTAGTCCAGGCTGGCCTCGAACTCACAGATGTTCATCCTATCACTGGTATTACATTCCATTTTTAGGGAGGATTTCAAAGTATACTGAAGACCAGCTGATACATCCAGCCTTGTAGACTGAACCACTTCTCTCTCTCTCTCTCTCTCTCTCTCTCTCTCTCTCTCTCTCTCTCTCTCTCTCTTCTCTCTCTCTCTCTGTGTGTGTGTGTGTGTGTGTGTGTGTGTGTGTGTGTGTGTGCTCATATCCATTTAGTTTTTTGTTCCTGTAGATTCAAGGTGGTTGCTACACTTATCTCTTGGGTTTTAAGTAACTCCACGTTTAATCAAATTGACAATAAGGAATAGCCATCAGAAGGGCTGACCACGTGGTGTTGGTCCCCACTTTCTCTTCTATCATATTCAATGACTGTGGCTGAGATTTTAATCCATTTAAAGTTGAGTTCTATACAGGGTGATAAATATTGATGTATTTGTAGTCTTCCACATGAGCCCATCTAGTTTCATCAGGTATATTTCTTAAAGATGATGTCTCCATTTTTGTATTTATTTTTGGCCTTTTTAAGAACAAAAAATTCAGGTGTCCAATGTCTCTACATATATGACTTTATTTGTAGATCTCCATTTGTTTCCATTGAGCAATGTGTCTATTTTTTTTTACCAACATCAAACTTCTTTATTACTATAGCCCTGTAATACAATTTGCAAACAATGATAGTGATTTATCCAACAGTTCTTTCATTGTTCATGATTTTGTTTGTTTTCCTGAGTTTTTCCC
This sequence comes from Peromyscus californicus insignis, assembly GCF_007827085.1. Classification (NCBI taxonomy): domain Eukaryota; kingdom Metazoa; phylum Chordata; class Mammalia; order Rodentia; family Cricetidae; genus Peromyscus; species Peromyscus californicus. The sequence continues at coordinate 83,239,559 of NW_026294402.1, read as the reverse complement.
TGTTTTTAGTTCTTGTGTTTGTTTTGTTTATTTGTTTGTTTGTTTGTTTTGTTTTGGTATTTCTATATATCTGACAATTGTCCTTTCAAGATCTCTAAAGAATTGTAGACCTGGAAACACCTTAGATGCCCCTCAACTGAAGAATGGATTAAGAAAATGTGGTACATATACACAATGGCATACTACTCAGCAGAGAAAAACAATGACATCATGAAATTTGCAAGCAAATAGATGGAATTAGAAAATGTCATCCTGAGTGAGGTAACCCAGACTCAGAAAGACTAGCATGGTGTGTACCCACACATAAGTGGATTCTAGATGTAAAGCAAGGGATAATCAGAAAACAACCCACAACTCCAGAGAAGATAGCTAACAAGGAAGAACCAAAGAGGGATGCATGGATCGCCATGGGAAGGAAAAGTACATGAGATCTCCATGAGTAAACTGGGGATGATGGATGGGCCAAGGAGGGTAGGGGATAGGGCATAAGATCATAAGGGAATGGAATGGTTGAGCTGGAACAGGGCTTGAGGGGAAAAGCAATGACAGAGATACTATGATACAGGGAGATACCATGGGGATAGAGAGAAACCTTGTGCTTGGAAGTTGCCAGGAATCCCCAATGATGACCCCAGCATGGATTACTAGAAATTGTGGAGAAGTACCTCAACTGAACTGGCCTACCCCATGGATCAGACAGGTGAATACCCTAACTGTCATCACAGAGCTTCTCTCCAAAGACTGATGGAAACAGATCTAGAGATGCATAGCCAAACACCAGGCAGAGCTCCAGGAGACCAGTCAAAGAGAGAGAAGAGGGATTCTACGAGCAAGTGTATCAGGATCATGATGGGGAAACCTACAAAGATGACCAATCCAAACTAGTGGGAACTCATGAAACTTGGTTCACTGGCTATGGAGTCGGCATGGGACTGGACTAGGCCCCCCTCTGCATGGCTAGACAGTTGTGTAACTTGATCTGCTTGGGGAGCCCCCTGGTAGAAGGATCAGAATCCATCCCTGGTACAAGAACAGGCATTTGGAGCCCCCTATCTATGATGGGACACCTAGTGCAGCCTTGAGGCAGGGGGAAGCGTTTGGACTTGCCTCAGCTGGATATGTCTCTCCATGGGAGGACTTGCCTTCTGGTGGGGTAGACTGGAGGGTGGGTTGGGAAGAGAAGGCTGGGGAGTGTGGAAAGAGGAAGAGGGGGATTTTTGATTGGTGTGTAAAATAAATGAAAAAAAATGTCTTAATAAAAAAGAAAAAGAGTTGTTGACCAGCAGTGGATTTTCACTCCTTTTTTCTTAGGAATTGGGAGACAGAGTGGACAGATCTCTGTGAGTCTGAGACCAGCCTGGTCTACAGTTGAAGTTCTAGAACAGCCAAGACTACAAAGAGATAATCATTCTTGAACCAACAACCCAAATAAAGAGAGGGGGATCTTTCTTCTGTTGGTGACATAAGTCTTTAATCTCAGCACGGGGAAAGCAGAGAAAGGGATATCTCTTGAGTTCAAGGACACCCTGATCTATAGCCTGGTCAAGATCAGACAAGGCTACACAAAGAAACCCTGTCTAAAATAACAAATAAAAGCAAGCAAAAACAAAAGAAAGAAAGAAGGAAGGGAAGAAAGAAAGGAAATAAGACAGGAAGGAAGGAAGAAAGAAAAAAAGAGAAAGAGAGAGAGAGAAAGAGTTTTTTTCATGTGTTGGTGGTGTATAACTTTAATATCAGCACTTGGGATGTATAGAGGAGAACCAAAACTACACAGACAAGCCCTGTCTCAAAAAATCAAAATATCCTGTGTCAAGCCCTCTGACAGATGTGGGGTTGGTGAAGATCTTTTCCCATGCTGTAGGCTGTCCTTTTGTCTTGTTGACCATGTCCTTTGCCCTACAAAAGCTTCTCAGTTTCAAGAGGTCCTATTAATAATTGTTTCTCTCAGTGTCTGTGCTACTGGTGTTGTATTTAGGAAGTAATCTCCAGTGCTAATGCGTTCAAGACTACTTCCAAATTTCTCTCATAAGATGATCAGAATAACTAGATTTATGTTCAGGTCATTGATCCACTTGGACTTAAGCTTTGTTCACAGTGACAAATACGGATCTATTTGCAATCTTCTACCTATTGACATCTGGTTGTACCAGCACCATTTGTTGAAGATGCTTTCTTCATTCCATTGTACAGTTTTGACTTCTTTGTCAAAAATTAGATGTTCATACATATGCGCATTAAAGTATGGGTTTCAGTTTGGTTCCATTGGTCCACATGTCAGTTTTTATGCCAGTACCAAGCTGTTTTTATTACTGTAGCTCTACAGTAGAGCTTGAAGTCAGGGATCATGATGCCTCCAGAGGTTGTTTTATTGTACAGGATTCTTTTGGCTATCCTGGGTGTTTTTTTGTTTTTCCATATGAAATTGAGTATTGTTCTTACCAGGTCTGTGAAGAATTTTGATGGGGATTGCATTGAATCTGTAGATTGCTTTTGGTAAGATTGCCATTTTTACTATGTTAATCCTACCTACCCATGAGCATGGGAGATCTTTCCATTTTCTGATATATTCTTCAAATTCTTTTTTCAAGGACTTAAAGTTCTTGTCATACAGGTCCTTCACTTGCTTAGTTAGAGTTACACCAAGGTTGTTTGTATTATTTGTGGGTATTGTAAAGGGTGATATTTCTCTAATTTCTTTCTCAGCCTGTTTGTCATTTGTATATAGGAGGGCTACTGATTTTTTGAGTTAATCTTGTATCCTGCCACTTTACTGAAGGAGTTTATAAGCTGTAAGAGTTCTTGAGTCGAATTTTGGGGTCACTCCTAAATACTATCATGTCACCAGCAAATACTGAAAGTTTGACTTCTTCCTTTCCAATTTATATCCCCTTGATCTCCTATTGTTGTCTTATTGCTCTAGCTAGAACTTCAAGTACTATTTTGAGTAAATATGGGGAGATTGTACAGCCTTGCCTTGTTCCTGATTTTACTGGATTTTTTTTTAGTTTCCCTCCATTTACTTTGATATTGGTTGTTGGCTTGCTGTAAATTGCCTTTACCATGTTTAGGTATGTTTCTTGTAGTCCTGATCTCTCCAAGACCTTTATCATGAAGGGGTGTTGAATTTTGTAAAACGCCTTTTCAGCATTGAATGAAATGATCATGTGGTTTTTTTCTTTCAAACTGTTTATATGGTGTATTACATTGACAGACTTTTGTATGTTGAACCAACCTTGCATCTCTGAGATGAAGCCTACTTGGTCATGTGGATAATGCTTTGATGTGTTCTTGGAGTCTGTTTGCAAAAATTTTATTGAGTATTTTGGCATCAATATTCCTGAGGGAGATTGTTCTTTAATTTTTTTCTTTGTTGCATCTTTGTTTGGCTTGGGAATCAGAGTAACTGTAGTTTCATAGAAGGAGTTTGGTAATTTTCCTTCTGTTTCTATTTTGTAGAACAATTTGAAGAGTATTGGTATTAACTCTTTTTGAATAATTGGTAGAATTCTATGTTCAAGCCATCTTGTCCTGGGCTTTTTGTTGTTGTTGTTGTTGTTGGAAGACTTTTAATGACTGCTTCTATTTTCTTACGGGTCATTGGTCTATTTAAATAGTTTATCTGGTCTTGGTTTAACTTAAGTATGAGGTACCTATCCAGAAAATTGTCCATTTCTTTTAGGTTTTCCAGTTTTGTGGAGTAAAGTTATTTGAAGTATGACATGATGATTCTCTGGATTTCCTCATTGTCAGTTGTTATGTCTCCCTTTTCTTTTCTGATTTTGCTAATTTAGATGCTCTCTCTCTCTCTCTGCCTTTTGGTTAGTCTGGATAAAGGCTTGTCTATTTTGTCATTTTCTCAAAGAACCAACTCTTTGTTTCATCGATTCTTTGTATTGTTCTCTTTGTTCCTATTTTATTGATTTCTGCTCTCAATTTGATTATTTTCTGGCGTCTCTTCCTCCTGGGTGACTTTGCTTCTTCTTGTTCTAGAGCTTTCAGGTGTGCTGTTCAGTTACTAGTGTGAGATTTCTCCAACTTCTTTATGTGGGCATTTAGTGTTATGAATTTTCCTCTTAGTACTGCTTTCAGAGTGTCCCATGAGTTTTAGTATGTGGTATATTCATTTTCATTGATCTCTAGGAAGTTTTTAATTTCTTTCTTCATTTCTTCCTTGACCCATTCATGATTCATTTGAGCATTATTCAGTTTCCACGAGATTGTAGGCTTTCTGTCATTTATGTTGTTGAAATCTAACTTTGAACCATGGTGGTCTGATTGAATACAGGAGGTTATTCCATTTTCTTTTGTATCTGTTGAGATTTGCTTTGTGACCGAGTATGTGGTCGATTTTAGAGAAGGTTCCATGGGGTACTGTGAAGAAGTTACGTTCTTTTTTGTTAGAGTGGAATGTTCCATAGATGTCAATTAAGTCCATTTGAGTCATAACATCAGTTAAGTCCTTTATTTCTCTGTTAAGTTTCAATTTGGCTGATCTGTCAAGTGGTGAGAGGGGGGTGTTGAAGTCTGCCACTATTAATGTGTGGGGTTTTATATGTGGTTTAAGCTTTAGTAATGTTTCTTTTACATATGTGGGTGCCCTTGTGTTTGGGGCATAAATTTTCAGAATGGAAACTTCATCTTGGTGGATCTTTCCTGTGATGAGTATGTAATGCCCTTCTTGATCTCTTTTGATTGATTTTAGTTTGAAGTCTATTTTGCTGGATATTAGGATGGTTATACCCGCTTGCTTCTTAAGACCATTTGATTAGAAAATCTTTTCCCAGCCTTTTACTCTTAGGTAATGTCTATCTTTAAATTTGAGGTGTGTTTCTTGTATGCAGCAGAAAGATGGGTCCTGCTTTCATATCCATTCTGTAAGCCTGTGTCTTATTATATGTGAATTAAGTGAATTGATATTAAGAGGTATGAATGAGCAGTGATTGTTTGTTCCTGTTATCCTTTGGTGGTAGTGTGTATATTTCTCTTCTTTGGGATTTACTGCTGTGGGGATATCTAGTGCCTATGTTTTTGTGGGTATATCTGATTTGTTAGGTTAGAATTTTTTCTAGTGCTTTCTATTGGTCTGAATTTTTGGGTAGGTATTGTTTATATCTTGTTTTGTCTTGGAATTTCTTGTTCACTCTGTCTATGGTGATTTAAAGTTTTGCTTGGTATATTAGTCTAGGCTGACATCCCCGGTCTCTTAGTGTCTGCTTTACATCTTTCCAGGTCCTTCTGGCTTTCAAAATCTCCATTGAGATATCAGATGTTATTCTGATGGGTCTGCCTTTACAAGTCACTTGGCCTTTTTCCTTTGCTGCTCTTAAAATTCTTTCTTTAGTCTGTAGGTTTAGCTGTTTAATTATTACGTGGTGAGAGGACTGTTTTGAGGGTCTAGTCTGTTTGGTGTTCTATAGACTTCTTGTGTCTTCATAGATATTTTTCTTTTCATTTCTTTTCTTTTTTTTTTTGCTTTGGAAAAGAGTCTCTCTTTTGTTTCCACAGAAAGCCAGAGGCTATGAATTTGTTTCAGATTAAGATATATCAGGTTTGACCAGCCAAGACCCCTGATAGGTCTCCAATGACACCATGGCCCAGATGATCCAACATCCAGAACAGTTTCAGGCAACTGGCTCAGATGATACACCCTCATGGACTACTCCATAATCCTAAAATTTTCGTGTGTTTCCATAAGATACAGCGCCCACCTCAAGCAGGAAGTAGTAAGAGAAGCTACGCCCAAATTCCCAAATATACCAAGTTGGCTTTAGAGATGGAATTGGCTCACTCCCCCTCTAAACCCTGACATATTGCTTAAAAAAATGGTTAAAAGATTCTTGTGTCCCAAATCAGAAGAGCCCTCTGGTGTGGGACAGAGAAAAACCAATAGTTTTATTTAAAGCAGGTTGATTATAAATACAACCTCTTTCTAAAGAAAAAAGGGGATAGTTTAGATATGATAGGATAAAAGGATAGATTAATGAACCTACTTTTAAAGAGTAACAACTTGTTTAAAATGTTTTACATTGCTATAGATTTTAGTTTATTGATACAAATTTAAACTTAATTTTTTATACTGTATATATATTTCTATTCTTGTTTGAGGTATTATGTTTATGTAACTCATTTAAAATTGTAATGGATAATTAAAAATTGATAATTAGTCATCTATGACAATCATATTTGTAGCCATGTTATTTAAGTCTTCTCAGTATACATAGATATATTTCAGATAGATAGGTAGTCTTCAAACACTTCAAAGACCCACAGAATATGGCATTTAAAATGTTTTAAAAATTTAGACTTTCTGGACAGTGAGACATGTCTGCTCCTGACAGCACTGATTTACTTCAGAGAGGAGTATGGGCATCAAAGACACTCCATATGGAGTTTATCTTCACCTTGACAAAAATAGCCATTTGGGCAAGAAACTTGCCTGGACTGCATGATCAACTGGACACGCAGGACCCATAGGAATATGACCACTGAACTTAGCTTGACAAAATGGTCCTTCAGGTTCCTGCTTTGCAGAGGAAACTGCCAGACATTCTACAGGACACAAAAAAAGTGAATGAGAGACTCTAGGCCTGTGGTTCTTTTTTGCTCAAGCATCCCTCAATGTGACAGTCAGTTGACTTCCTATAGGAAGTGGCTAGGATCTTAGGTTGATGGATATGGGGGCAGGGAATGTAGATTGCAGGGTCTGGTGGGGGGTCTTGGTATTGCTTTTACTAATGCTTGCTGTAGTTGAGTTCCTGTAAATAGCAGTATTCTAAATGGATGGAAGATTGAATTAACTCTATGGCCAGTACCCACATTCAAATCTCCACAAGAAGATTCCTTAAGTCGCAGCTTAGCTGGGTGTGGTAGCTCACACCTTTAATCCTAGAGTCCTACAAACAAGGCTGCTGAAGCAGGAGTTTTAGTTCAAGTCATGCCTAGCATATACAGTAAGAACTTGTATAAAAATATAAAAAAAAATTCTAAAATTCTAATTTTAAAACCATACTTTCTTGTTTCTAAATATTTTGTGGTGTGCTTATATTTTTGCTTTTCCTTTTATAATTTCACAGATAATGACATCAATCTGTGATTTTCTCAAGTATCAACATTAAAAAGGTCTCATTAGTCCTTCAAGAATTTTGCACAGATTATTTTTATCAGATTTACCTCTACTGAAACTCCTTCCAAATACATCCCCTTTCCCTACCCACTCAACTTTCTGTTCTTTATAAAACAAAATAATGATATTCCCTGAGTTTTGGAGAGGGTATATATACATTTGATATTTTCTTTCACTTAAGGCTGAGCACAGGGCCACCATTTCAGAGCAACAGACACTTATTCTCAGCAGCTTAACTGGTTATAAGTTTACATCAAAACTACTTCCAGCTGAAAAGAAAAGTTTCCCTTAAGATGAAGAGGACAGCAACAATAACCCACAGGTGTAAACACAAATGTTTAGAAGGCAACTAGACAGGCACATCCCATTATCTTTTTTAGACAAATGTCTAGTCCAGCATCCATCCCATCTCTGAATTCAAGCACATATGACATCCCAGCAAAAGATCTTTTAGATTTCAGCTTCAAGACAAGCTGAGGTGACCTCTCATGATAGCTTTTTTCTTTTTTTTTTTAAAGATTTATTTATTTATTATGTATACAGTGTTCTGTTTTGCATGTATCCCTGCAGGCCAGAAGAGGGAGCCAGATCTCATTACAGATGGTTGTGAGCCACTATATGGGTGCTGGGAATTGAACTCAGGATCTCTGGAAGAACAGCCAGTGTTCTTAACCTCTGAACCATCTCTCCAGCCCTCATGATAGCTTTTTTATTTCTTCAGAACTCACTCTGCTCTCTCTGTCTCTGAGTCTTTATGTCTCTTTATCTCTCTCTGTCTCTGTCTGTCTCTGTTTCTGTCTCTCTCTGTAGCTGCCTGGCCTGGAAGTCATTATGCAGACCAGGCTGACCTTGAACTCACAGATCTCCTGCCTCTGCCTCCTGAGTGTTGGGATTGAAGGTAAGAAGCACCATGCTCAGCTTCTGTGAATAGTCCTTTTAATACCCTCACCTATCCTACCCCATAAAAAGCACACTTGCCTTCCTCTGCACTGCTATCCCTTTTGTCCATACCTTGTTACCTCACAGTATAACACATGACTGCTCTCATTTGATTTAATGACTGCCTCTTGACACCAACGGAGTGTTTGTTATCTAAGAGGGAAAACTTCTCATTGTTTTGCATGTTGATGGATCCCACTGTTTAGAACAGCAAAGACATACAGTAGGGGTGTTGGACCCCAAAGTTTAGGGTCTCAAGTGGGCACCCCAAGAACCCAGACTCCAGTCCAGTTGATGCAACAGCACGAGGATTTATGAAGCTTCTATATAGAAGGGCAACCTCTGCTCCTAAGAACAAGAGCCGCATCTTACTGAAGCCCCATGGGGGTTTTTAAAGGAAAAACCCACAAAACCCACAAGATTACAATTCCCATACAATTTCATGGCCTGATCACAGGGTGATCACAGAGGGGGTACAGTTACGTAAACCTCAAGGGGGGTATCAGGGAGGGAGTGGAGCTTACACACAGGTCACGGTGGTCCTTCCTGGAACACCTGCAACTATCCCAGTCACAGTTGAGCACATCTCTTAACAGAAATCTTTTTACATTGTTATATTGTTACAGGGTAATTGAGTAGTGGCTAGGTCAGGTGGCCCTTGGAACTAGATTTTTAGTTTCTCATTTCCTGCTGCTTGAAGGTTCTCTTTTCCTGGGGCTTGGGGGTGTAAGACTGAAGGGCTAAATTCTTTCAAGGGATTAATAAGTACTGAGTGTTTCAGGGCTGAATGACCACTGGGAGAGCCCTGTAGGTGCTGGTGATTTGTTGGTTTGCTGGTTGATTCCACTAAGTATTGGGCACTGAATGTATACACAGGCTCTCCTGGGGTCACCACATGACCCAGCTATGGCTATGGACTTGAAGAAGCCCTCTGCTGGAGGCCACAGTGGGTACTCTAGATTGTGGCTGACTTTTTGACTGACTCTTTTGCTATCCAATTCACCCCAGAGTCTCCATGTGATACCATAAATGGCTCCCAGGTCCTAATCCCTGGAACCTATGACTGTCTTCTTCATGCTAAACACGATTTGTAGGTAGGATTCAATGAAGGGTTTTGAGATGAAATTTTATCCTGGATTATCAGGGTGTCGAACTTTGGATATTAAATATCCATACAAACACACATGTATGCAGATGGAGGTGCTCTTTATACATGACATGGCACCTTTAGGAGGTGGGACCTAGCTGGAGGAGTAGGGCACTGGAGATGGAGGAAACTTGAGATTTAGAGATGAGCTCTGTTTGCTGCCCCCTCTATGCTACCTTGTTCATAGAGACTCTAGTAAATAGTCCCACACTGCTTGAAACAGAGCTTCAAGCCATTCCCGCCTTCCATCACACCCCAGCCCCTTATATTGAATGGTTTCATCTCAAATTGTTAGCAAGAATAAACCTGTCTTCCCTTAAAAAATTATTCCATATGTATCACTTTATTTCAGGTTCAGCAATGTACAGTGACATTAGCGTTCAGAAAATCCTTGGTCCCAGCCTGTCTAGAGTTCAAGTTAACCCCCTAGAGAGCTGGAAATGCTGTGGATGTGAAGCAGTTCAAAACCTGCAACATATTTCTTATCAGAGACTGGATTTCTCTGTGTAGCCTGGCTCTCCTGGAAGTAACTGTGTGGAACAGTCTGGACTAGACCTAACATAGATCCACCTGCCTCTGCCTCCCAAGTTCTGGGATTAAAGACTTCCTCCACCACCACCAGGCAGAATCTGCAACATTTCAGTCAGATAGTATTGATTGTGTTGCACCTCGATACCTTGTTTTTTTGTTTTATTTCTAGTATGTTGTTAGTGGGAATGAAAGTACATCATTTTCTCCTTCTATTCCTTCTTAGATGTTCTTCATGTAGTCTCTAAAGACCACACCAACTTCTTCCATGGTCGTTTTTAATAACGTTTCCAATAGATGAGCTCCTGTAATTAACATTATTCTAAATGATGAACGATTGAACTCATACAGCAGTCAATCTCCAAAACAAGGTTTCTTGAGTCACTACTTAGCTGGATGTAGTAGCTCACACTTTCAATCCCACAGTCAGAAGGAATAGAGTGCCAAAGCAGGAAGATTTTTAGTTCAAAGCCAGCCTAGGGTATGCAGTGAGAATTTGGAGAGAACTTGGAGTAAGGAAAACTTTACTCTATTGTTGGTAAGAGTGCAAGCTTGAACAGCCACTTTGGAAATAAACATGGCAGATTATCAGAAAATTGGTAACCAATCTACCTCAATACCCAGTGATACCACTCTTGCTCATATATCCAACAGATACACAATTATACCACAAGATCTCTTGAACAACTATGTTCATGGCATCTTTATTTCTAATAGTCAGAACCTGACATCATGAGGTTTGCAGGCAAATGGATGGATCTAGAAAAAAATCATCCAGAGTGTGGTTACCCAGACACAGAAACAGGATCATGGTATGTACTCACTCATAGGACGATACTAGATGTAAAACAAAGATGGCTAGACTGCTACTCACAACTCCAGAGACGCTACCTAGAAAAAAGAACCCTAAGAAAGACACAGGGATTGCCCAGTGACAGAAAAATGGATGAGATCTACATGAGCAAACCGGACGTGAGGAGGGGTGAGGTAATGAAGGGCAAGGGTCAGGAGAAAGAGAGCTTAGGGGAGCAGGAGATCCCAGCTGGATCAAGAACAGAGAGGGAGAAAAGGAAAAAGAGACCATGATAAATGAAGGCCCCATGGGAATAGGAAGAAGCAAAGTGCTAGAGAGGTCCCCAGAAATCCACAAAGATACCTCCACAATAGACTACTGGCAATGGTCAAGAGAAAGCACAAAATGACCTACTCTGGCGATAGAATGGCCAAACACCCTAATGGTCGTGCTAGAAATCTCATCCAATGACTGATTGAAGTGAATGCAGAGATCCACAACCAGGCCCTAGGAGGAGCTCCAGTAATCCAATAGGCAAGAAAGAGGAGGGATTGTATGAGCGAGAATTGTTAAGACCAAGATTGGAAAAAGCACAGTGATAAATAGCCAAACTAGTGGAAACACATGAACTATAAACCAATAGCTGAGGAGCCCCCAACTGGATCAGGCCCTCTGGTTAATTGAGAGAGTTGATCAGCTTGAACTGTTTGGGAGGCACCCAGGCAGTGGGACCAGGGCCTATCCTTGGTGCATGAGCTGGCAAGCTGGCTTTTTGGAGCCTGGGGCCCATGCAGGGACACTTTGCTCAGCATGGGGGGAGGGTACTGAAGCTGCCTTGACTGAATCTACCAGGTTGAGCTGAATCCCCTGGGTAATCCTTGCCATGGAGGAGATGGGAATGGGGGATGTGCTGGGAGAAGGGGGAGAGGGAGTGGCGGGAGGAGGGAGACAGGGGAATCCATGGCTGATATGTAAAATTAAATCAAATTATAAAATAAAAAAAGAAAAAGAAATGTATGTGGAAAAAACACTTTACTGCCACCTGCTGAACATGTCCTATAATAAACATAGAAACCATAAAAAAAATTAGAAAATGAAATATATTTACAGGATGGAGGGATGGAGTATTACTCAGCTGTTAAAAATAATGACATTAGGAATTTTGAAGATGAATGGATAAAATTAGAAAAAAAATTATCCTGAGTGATGTAACCCAGACCCACAAAGACAAACGTGGTATGCATGTAACTGAGAAATAGAAGAGATCTCCTGGGTAGACTGGTGGTGGGAGGGGATGGGAACATAAAGAATTAGCTTGGAGGTTGGTTGGAGGGGAAGAGTACTCAAAGAGATGACTGAAAAGGGGAGACACTTTTCAGGGTCAGGTAGAAACTGGATGCAAGAGTAACTCCCATGAATCTACAAGATGACCACAGCTAAGACTCCTAGCAACAGTGGATAGGTAGCCTGAGTTGGCCATCTCCTCTGTTCAGATTGGTGATTACCCCAGATTTCATCAGAGAAGCTTCATCCAGTAACTAACAGAAAAAGATACAGAGATCTATGGCCAAACATTAGACAGAGCTCTCTAAATCCTGCTGAAGACAGGGAAGAAGGATTGTAAGAGCCAGAGGGGTCAAGTACATCAAAAGAAAACCCACAGAAACAACTCACCTGGCTCATAGGAACCAACAGACAGGGAGCCTATGAGCATGGGACTGACTTAAGTTCTCTCAAAATAGATAGTTGTGTAGCTTGGTCTATTTCTGGGACTCATAAAAATGGGAGCAGAGGCTTCCACAATGCTCTTGGTGGCTCTTGGTAATCTGTTCCTCATACTGTGTTGCCTTGCCCAGCCTTAATACAAGGGGAGATTCTTAGTCTTATTTGAAACTTGGTATGCCATGCTTTATTGATACCCAAGGGAGGCCTTTCTTTTTCTGAACAGAACCAGACAGGAGTAGATTTTGGGTGGGCAGAAAGCAGTGGGAGGAGGGAATGGGAGGAAAGGAGGCAGTGGACACTTAGGTCAGCACGTAAAATAAAAAAATCATTTTTAAAAAGACTAAAAAATAACAATTAAAAACTATTGTTCTGTGCTTAGTATTTTGCAGTGTGCTTGTATTTTACTCTAGATAATTTATCAAATGATGTCATCAATCTGTGATTTTAGCAATACCAACATTAAAAAATCCTTACTAGTTTTTTTAAAATATTTTGTACAACTAGTTTTGAGCATATACATCTGAACTGCAACTCCTTCCAGATCCATCCACTTTTCCTACTCACTCAACTTGCTGTCTTAAAAAAAAATTTCACTAATCTCATTCTATTTCATTTTCAACTTTTTGTGGTTGACAATAGAGGCAAAAGATGCCTTGCTTCCCAGGGTCTTGAGATCACAGTAACCACACAGAAAACTATGTGAAATGCTCTAGACATGAAATATCAAATAACCTTCTGGATCTCAGTCAAGTGCTGTAGATTGCTTTGCTCCTGGATGCTGTGTGGTTTTCTTATCTCCAATATGTTTTTAGGTGAAATAAAATTGGACCACTTTCTCCTCCCTTTCCTTCTTACAGGTCCTTTTTATATAGGCTGCCAGTAGACCATGTGAGCAGGATGTAAGGTGATCTGAACACTCCAGAAGATCCAGGTTTTGGTCAGTCTTCCCACTTTAAAAGACTCAATCAAGAAAAATCCCTACCAAGAAAAAAAATCACAGCCTCTTGGGTTTTAGTTAATTCCAGATGTAATCAAATTGACAATCAAAAATAGCCCTCACAAGGGATGATCACTTTGTATTAAGTGAACCTTTAGGGAGCTCATCACTCATAGAGGCTAATTCTGTGTCTAGACATGGGATTCTTTCAAGATTTCCCCCATTCATATCAACATATTCATTGTTCTGCTCTGGTTTGTGCAGCCATTTCTAGGAGAGACTGTTTCACAGCACACTTCCTGGTCATCTGACTCTCACTATCTTTTTGAGCCCACTTTCACAGTATTTCTGGAGCCATTGATGTAGGATATAAAGGTATCTGTTGGGATTCAGATCCCTATGATCTCTTGATTTTTAAATTCTGTCCAGTTGTGGTATTCTGTGAGTGTCTGCCTGTATGGCTGATCAGTTCTTTTCTATGTTGTTGTAAAAAAGCATGCCAAGGTCTTTCTTGCTTGATCTGAAATCTAATGTGTTGTTCTGTTTAATAGTAAACCAAATCAAGGATACATTATTTCAGGGATTGTGAGGTTATGCAATGATAGGAATAACTACTAAGAAGAGTGGCAAGAAAAATGTGCTTAGTATTATTTGTCATATCATTGAAATGTGTTCAGTATTTAGAGAGGACAAGGAACCATAATGGATATCTTAACACAGCTTCCAAGGTGTGTGTAAAATGATGATGAGAAAGACGATAATATTACATGTAAGTAACTCGTTAAATCCTGGGTGAGGGAACTGGTGTTGTCAGACTGGTGAAGATTTCTTGTATGTAAAGTTTATTTAGTTTTCTAGCTATAAATACAGTTCAGATATTGATTATTCCTAACTGGAATTAGCATGAATCCTATTGATGGGGTCATGACCTTTGCTATCATTTATGCTGTGGCTTCTTTGTGGCATCTTCCTGGTGTTTGAGTTAAAATCACTACAGTAACAGGTGCTACCCAATAGGAGACCAAGAGATGGAGCTCTTCACTTCCCTTTAAGCAAATTTCTCTTTCTCTAAAGTCATAGCCTTAACCCTAGTTGAGTAGGTCATAGAAGCCATTTAGAATCTGCCTTTGATAATACCAGGGCAGAAGAAGTTGGATGATTTGCTTCATTTAAGGAAACCTTTGGGGTGTGAACTAAGCTTTATGTCGAGCTCCCTGATCCTTCTCTTTGGTAGGCTCAGGATTAGGAAAGGAGGCTTGTGATGAAGGCATCCTGAAGTGATGTTTGATGTGTTTCCTCCTTTGGGAATTCTGTTTAGATCTATACTCCATTTTTAACTGGGTTAATTATTTTCTTGATGTCCAGCTTTTTTTAGTTCTTTATATATATTTACATAGTAGCTCTTTGTTGGCTGTGTAGTAGTTAAACTTCTTTTCCTATTCCGTGGGCTGCCGCTTTGTCCCAATGATGGCGTTCTATGCAAAACAGAAGCTTTTCAGTTCCATAAGGTCCTATTTATTAATTGTTGTTCTTAGTGCCTGAGCGATTAGTGTTCTGTTCAGAAGGCATTTCCTGTTCCAAGTGAGTTTAAGGCTAATCTTTGCTTTCTCTTCTGTCATATTCAAAATATTTTGCTGAGGTACTTGATCTATTTAGAGTTGAATTCTGTACAGAGTGATAAAAATTGATGTATTGGAGTCTTCTACATGATGCCATCTATTTTGACCTGGTACATTTATTAAAGATGTTGTCTTCACTTTAGTGTGTATTTTTCACTTTAAAAATAAAAATATCATGAATTCATACGTGTATGAATTTATGAATTGATGTGTGAAGCTTTAATTTGCTTTCATTGATCAATACATTTATTTTTATGACATCAAATTATTTTTATTATTAGAGCTCTGTAGTACAATTTGAAAACGGAGAGGGTGATGGATCCAGCAGTTGTTTTATTATTCAAAATTGCTTCAGCTTTTCTATTTTTTTGACATTTTTGTTGTCATTGGAATTTTTTGTTTTTTGTTTTGTTCTTTTTTTGTATTTCCATATAAATCTGAGAATTGTCGTTTCAAGATGTCTGAAGAATTCTGGCCTGAGGGTGGACTTGCACTCCATTAATCTTAGCACAAAGGAAGTAGAGCAGACAGATCTCTGTGACTCTGAGGCCAACCTCATCTACATTGAAATTTTGGGACAGTCAAGATTACAGAAAGAAACCTAGTCTTGAACCCCACCCTTCACCAAACATAAATAAATAAATAACAAATAGATAGATAGATAGATAGATAGATAGATAGATAGATAGATAGATAGATAGATAGATAAAAGAATGGCATCTTTCTGTAGTGGTAAAACAAGCCTTTAATCAAACCACTGGGGAAGCAGAGGCAGAGGCATGTCTGAGACTTCAAGACCAGTAGCCTCCATAGCCTTGTCAAGCATAAGCAAAGTTTCAAAAATTTTGTCTCAAAAAACAAAAAAAGGATAGGAAGAAAGGAAGAAAGAAAGAAGAGAGAATGGAAGAAAGAAAGGAAAGAGAGAAGGATGTTTCTCTCAGGTGTTGGTGGTGCAAGCTTTTAATCCCAGCACCTGAAATGCAGAGGACAGCCCAAGCTGTACAGAGAAACCATGTCTCAAAACACCAAAAGAGTCTGTTTAAATTCACATTAAATTAGTAGTGAGCACTATACATACCTGTGCTCCAGCTTGACACCATTAAGTGGAATCCCAAAGGTAGAGCATATTTTTATGGTGCTAGAATGCAGCTGAGGGTCCTGAGTACACTTAAAAGGGGCTTTAACAGCCAAACAGAGCCTGAATCTCTAAGACTGCTCTCTTAGTATCTAAGCATAATTATTTAATGTCAAGTACACAAAAACAAGCAAACAAAACTCACTATGAAAATAAGGTTACTATATGGAATATGTGGACTACAGGATAAAAGGTAATATAGTCTACAATTTTTTTCATTTAATAGTATTTGAATATTTAATAGCAATAACGAAAGTAACATTACAGTAGAGAATACATAAATATCACTATGGTACTGGATTTCAGATTTTCCCGTGGAGAAGTAAGGCCAGACAGGGTTTTTGAAGGTGCCAGAAGGGTACTTGTGTATGAGGGAACTCTTGGCAACATTCACAAAACTTAAACTTCCATCCTCACAATCAAGGAACACACCAACTCGGCCCAGTGGCTTCTCTATATAGTGCTGAAATACTGGGCATGTGGTGAGGAGACTGTAATCATTACCCTCCTTCACACACACAAGAAGAAAGACACCTTCAGGTTCAATCACTTGGTTTCTATTCCTTAACAAGGAATCCTTACAGACCCCTACAGCCCAGTCCCAAGAGTCCTTCAAATCAATCTCCCAGTAATATTTCCCTAAGATGAAGCTCTGTGATCTCCAGGTAGCAGAATAGCATCCAGCATAATCCCCAGATGTATCTTTATGGTGAGGTCTGAAGCTCAATCTTCTCATGGCATTAAACAGGTTTATCTTGTGATGGATCATTGTTATGTTTGGTAAGGGAATGCACACTGTGGGAAGAAACAACATTTAGGTAAAATGACCATTTACATTTCTCAGGTAGGAGAGGTCCATAGATTATTCGAGATTTTAAAAAGAGAAGGATAAGACCTGAGGTTAAATTTGGCTCAAATACACCAATGTCAAGGATTTCCACAAGAAAAGAGTGGTAGCATGCTGAAAAGACTTTAAATTACACCTGCCTAAGGGAAGATGTGTGCATTGCAGCAAGGGCCAGAGCAAAGGCTGTGCTCATGGATCTACATGAAAAGTTATTTTTATGTAGATATAAGTAGTGATAACTTTCATATTGGTGTTTTCATTTGCATCTAACTGAGCATATTTGTACTCAAGGAGAATCTAAATATGCTCTAGAAGTGGATTCCTGAATGTATCTGTCCTCCTTTAACCTCTGGTTCATCTGATACTCTTTCCCTGTGAGGTTACAATTGACTTTTAGATCTACAAGGAGAATTTAGACAATGCCTCATGTCCTATCAATTTGTTTCATTTTCATTGCTCATGATACATGGCTTTGTCTGTTTAGTTATTTTATGATTTTTTTTGTTCCTTTGGTGATAGGGTCTTTCTATTTGTCCTAGACTGGCATAGAACTCAATATGTTGACCAGACTCTCCTCAAACTCATTGGCAGTCCTCCACACACTAGGTTTTTGATGCTGGGATTAATAGTGTGAACATCTTTATCTTGTGTATTTTTTAATTTATGGAGTAAAATGCAATGTAAGAAATTAATTTCTAACACATTGAAAAGAAAATAATCAAATATCTCCATCACTGGCTACACTTCCTTTGAATTATACTGTCCAGAGTGAAATAACCATTCTACTCAATGAACAAATGATAGTCTCTTTTCAGGCACTATTACCTACAACATGATATTAGTATCTATTTCTGTTTGTTGGTTTGTTTGTAAGATGACCATGGGATTCAATAACAATACAATGTGACTTACCTAGACATATTTCTGGGGAGTTAAAATATTGCATTTGCAAAGGTTATTTCATTATTGAAGGTTAGCTCTGGTCATTTTATCAGTGGAGACACTCACCTTGGAACTGGTTGTAACTTTTGGTCAGTCCAGTGATGGGTAGGGCATTGAGTTCTGTCTTAATAGGCTGCGGCATGCTCAGCTGCATTGACTCACTTCTGCAAGGAAAAGAAAATATTGACCTCCGTGGTGCTAAAGATATCACACTCTGATTAGGAAAAACTTCATTCCAAGTTCAGCCAAACACCTCAGTTTACAGAAGCCTGACAACTTGAGTTCAATCCTTGGAACCCTTGATGGAAGGAGAAAGATGTCCTCTGACCTGCACACATGTGCAAGTACATGCACACAAACTCACACACACATAAAAATAACAAAACAAATAAAAGAATCCCAAAAATATCACACTAAAACAATTGAGTATTTTCTATATAAAAGACATCTGCACTTCCTAAGGCAACTTGGACAATTTTATAGCATATTTTTGGGTATCCGGACTTGCACTGATGGCTAAACTCACCTTCTGAACATGTCGTCCAAACCCTGCAAAGAAAACAAGAAAAACTTAGATATCTGAAGAAATGAAATGCAATGTTAGTTTCTAAAGTTCATATAAATGCCAGTCAACATCACACCAATCTATCCTGGTAAATTATATTCATTTCTTAAGATGATGCCAACCAAATAGATTAGCAGAACTCAAATTATTGATGGAATCAGACTAAAGAGTAATTTCAGAAGGACAAGGGTATGGACTGTACATTGCTTTTGAACCCCCACCTGTCTACAAAGGTAACTTTCCCTGAGCTTCTCTACAAGCCATAGGGATACTTTAGCTAAGGATACTTTAAAAGGGTGGCCTCACCCCTGCATGGTGCTTCACTTGTGTATTTCAGAATTGCATGATTAGAAGCCTGAGCATTACTGTGAGTTGCAAGGTATCATGTACTACCAAATAGGATCCTTTCTCAAAATGCCAACCTCCTAAAGGACTCTCAAAAACACCGCCCTCAAACAGAAGGTTAAGCCATAGGTTACTTTAATATTGTACACAATATATAAGCAGAGGTAAAGAATGCTGGAAAGAGAAATCACTTAATTTCAGTTATCAGAAAAGCAAGGCACAAAAGCCAAAAGTTAGGACATAATCCCTGAAGAATCTATGGACATAATTTCAAAAAGTTTCTTCTTTCAAGATTATTACAGAATTTTGTTTCTCCAGAATATTTCTCAAAAGGAAATTCCCTAAAAAAATGCAGGATATATTGAAAGCTATCTTAGTATAACAATCACCACGGTGGGCCTCCATGCTCACCTGCAGCAGAACCACACATGGCTCCTGGGACATTGCCATCAGCTCCTGGTACATTTCTTTTAGTTCTTTTCTCTTTTGGACCATCATGGTTTCACTTGTCCTGAGTTTCTCTAAAACACATTGGCCTTCATTTCTCATAGACTCAATGTGTTTCTCTTCCTCTTCACAGAGGAGTGGATGCAGTTTCCTATACTCTGTCCTGATCATTTCTTCCCGAAGAGTCAAGTAGTCCTGAAGAAAAAAAGACATTCCCAATCATATTTGCAAAGTACTTTGTCCTCCATCATTTCATCCTCCTATGCTTAAATTCCACAAATGTTTTGTATAACTCTGATGCATATACTCAGATTGACTGTCTTCACACCTCAGAAAATGTAAATGCCTTGGTTTCATTTATTTCTTCTTTATTAATTACACAGGCAATCCAACCCTAAGATGCATTTACACCTATATTAGAGGTGCAGAGGTGCCTGTAAAAAAGATTGATCATTCATATATTCACAAAGTTATGAAACTCTACATGTAGTAATTAGAATTCACGGTGTAGTCATAAAGTCTAACACAGTGTGCAGAACAGTCAGCAATTCACTCATTAGACCCAGACTCTTCTACAGAAGCAGACCATTCATTCCAAGAGCAGAGATGTATTATACACTCAGAATTAGAGGTGAGCAGGACACATATTCCAAGCATCCTATCCCAGGCCTTATGGCGAATTTTAAAAATATCTGCATCAGGCTTATTTTAAGCATGGTTCTCATACTCACCATCCAAAGAGTTCTCATTCTGTTCTCTGCCTCTAAAATCTTTTGATTTTCTTGGACCTTCTCCCATAAAGATGTCATTTGCTTCAAAAGTCTGTCCTGTAAAAAAACAATGAATATCAATTTTGAAAAATATTACTGATTGACAGACTCTTGGGCAATTAATACAATTATTGTAGTGAGAGTACCAGAATCAAAATTATCGTTCATTTTTTTCTTTTTCTAGCTATGAATATTAGATGAGCCCACAGAATTAGAAAATGCAGCTTACCCTTTTGCTCAGGTATATTGATAAATTATTTTGATTACATGTTTGGCTGTACCTGACTTCCATGTACTTTTCCTAATTCAGTCTCCAGCCATAGACACTTTTCAAAAATAGCAAGTTATTGTTGCACTTTCCAGTGACCTGGGCATAATGTATCATAAAATACAAATGATTGTTACATTCAGGGTATCCCAAAGGATGTTTACATTCCTAGTCACCCTTTATTCATTAGATGTTAATAAAGTACCACCATTCAGAAAACAGTGCCTTTGTCATAATGAGGACCAGCATCTTCCTGTGGTTTTCTAAGCCTACCTCTCTCCAGCTTGCAAGTTCTCTCAGAAGCATCACTTACCATTTGATCCTCAGCAGCTGCTTCAATGGGACAGTGTCTGTGTCCTCTGTGCTCATGGGAGTTTGAGCAGAGTGGACAGAGGAAGATCCTGTTCTCAGCACAGAAGATCATCTTAGTATCCTCGTGGGTCACACACTTTTGCTCCTCAGAGCTCAGGTCCTTCATGAGGCTGGCTTGTCTGACAATGGACACCAGCTTCTTCAAAACAATATTAGTTCTCAATTCCTTCCCATATTGTTCTCTGAACAAAGGGCATCGGACAGGAGGTTGGATGTCTTCCCTGGAAAGGTGGAGGCAGGCTCGACTGAAGCTGTGACCACAGCTTAAGGTGACTGGGTCTGTCAGGCAACTCAGGCAGATGAAGCAGGTGAGTTCTTTCTGGAAGGATTGTGAGAGGTCTGACTCCATTTTTCTGAAGGAAGAAAAGCAGAAGAATTGCTATTATTCCACCCCAGAGAAGCCAGAAACAGCACAAAAACTGATGCAAGTTGTGATTTAATACTGTGTATGGCAAAGTAGGCTTCATTTTTCAGTAAGAAAATATCAAGATAAGTATAGGATTGCAGTTGTGGTCTTTCCTCTTTCACTCTTCGTGACACAAATGTAGATTAATCTGATGTCCTTCGGAGCCATTCCACCTGCATCTTTTTTGGAGACTCCCTTCAAATTAGTGTCTTGGTTGCTGGTCTGAGACATGCTTTCCAAGTGTTTATAAATAAATATACACCAGAGTGATCAAACTCCTTCAAGTCTACATGTTGACCTTTCACTACAGACATAAGTAGGTTAAACACACCCTTCTTTGTTGGCTATCCAAGAAAACACTCCCTATTTCACATGGTCCCTAGTAAATGCTTTGCTTAATTTCTGATTTTAGCATCTTAGTCCTTCACATCCTCCTGTCCCACCCCTCGACACTTGAAGGCAACATTAGGTACTTGATTTCTTTCTGATGCAAATAGTTAACAAGAATAAGAATTACAGGGGTTCATAATTCAAGGATATGTCCATCATTGTGGGGAAGAAATGGTGGCAGGAGCTTGAGAGAGCTGGTGGCATTGCATCCAAAATCAGCAAGAAGAAAGCAAGGAACACTTGCTGCTCAGCTCCTGTTAGCTTTTCCTTAGTTTGAGACCTCAAACCATGGAATGGTCAAGTGATTTCATGAGCATTTAGTGTGGATCTTACCAACTGTAGTGAATCTACCCCCCAATAATCCTTCACAGACATCCCCAGAGGTTTCCATATCTATCCTAAATCCCATCAAGTTGAATTCTAGGGTACTCTCTGTGGAAACTTGTTTGTTTATCAAAGATACAGAGCCTGGCTTCAGTTTATGGGATGAACCTTGAGGCATAAATGTGGCTGTCATAATCTATCAGACTTTCCTATTAAATCAACAGGCACCCATTGTTCCTTCTCTTGGAAGGTCTACACAAATAAAGAATTCAGATTGAGTGAGATAAACATCCCCCAAATAACTTCAGCTTCAGTGGTCTGAAGCAAATGGACTCCATGGCTTTAGCTGGTGGTCCTATTTACCTTGAAAGTAATACTAATACTCATTGTCAAGATTATTTTAGAAAAGAGATGGAGACTCCAATGCTGCCTCCCTTAACTTACCTAATCACCCCTATTTGGAATTTTTTCTCTATATTAGATTCTTCATTTTTTGAATGCCTAATGCTGTATAAAATACAGGCTTACAGCACAATGGGAGAACCCCAGAGGTCAGAAGTTGCTACTGATGTTTTACAATCTTGCATCTCAGTTGTTAACACCCAATATGAAGGATATACAGACAGGAAAATTCCCTTAAGCATTCAGGAGGGTAGATCCTGGCAGGAAATTAACATAGGGAGGATATCAAGGTCAAGGTCAGAAAGCAAGCCAACAGTTACCAAAAACGGGAGCCAGGGCCATACAGGTCCTCCCATTTACTAAAAAATGAGCTTCTGATACATCATTCCAAAACAATTTATGAATTCACAGAAATAATGAAAACTAAATGCAGAATTTAAAAAATTGCACCAGATTATAACCAGGATCTACTTTCCTGAATAGAATATTGTGTTTAGTTTTCTCTAATTTAATCACATGTATACCTCCAACCTAGCAAATCAACCAATAGCAGGAAGAGCCAGTTTTTCAAAGATGGTAAACTATTATCAAGCATTATTTCACACTGTGATGTTTCCCTATAGTTTACAACAGGGAAATACTAAAATATTTTCCTTTGCTAAATAATGAGTTTTCACTTTTATACATAATACTCATAGAATATATCTCTAACTGCTAGTAATTATCAATCTATTCAAAGCAATTATTTTATATATTATACATGTAAAATTAATTTAGAGGTGTTGATCTCACATCTATGAACTACATACAGAAATACTCTATAAATATTCTTAAAATTTAGAGAAAGATCAAAATTGAAAGTTGGAACATCAGAGCAAAGAAAGACTGTGAATGGATAAACAACAATTATCTATACCTATAACTCACAATATATTTAAAATGCAAGATGACCAAATGGGAGCAGAATCTCTTTTGATAAATAGCCAAATTTTAAGCATTTTTAAGCAAAAACGTCAGTTTGGTAACAAATTAAAATAGAAAACACCAACTACTTTCAATCTTAAACTATGCACTTACACAAGAAATAGTCTCCAGCCTCAGCAGTGTTTTGTGGAGACACAGCAATATTAGCTCAGCTCTGGGGTATGATCCTCAATGTGTGGAGGAGATAGATCTAGCAGGCTAGGAGCCACAAGATATGGAGACTCACTCTGTCTGGTATAGAGAACACTGAACCTGGCTGGCCCCTGGAGTGTCCTTATATACTCTCTAAAGACCACGCCCACTTCCTCCCATGTTGCTTTTACTAATGCTGGCTGTAGGTGAGCTCCTGTGAATAGCAGTATTCTAAATGGATGGAAGATTGAATTAACTCTATGGCCAGTATCCACAAACAAATCTCCACAACAAGGTTTCCTGAGGTCACGCTTAGCTGGGTGTGGTAGCTCACACCTTTAATCCTTAGAGTCCCAGAGGATGAGCTGCTGAAGCAGGAGGGGTTTTAGTTCAAGGCCTGTCTAGGATATACAGTGAAAAGTTTTCTAAAAAAGATAAATAAATAGAGTAATTTTACTACAATATTTCACTGTTTCTAAATAATTTATGGTGTGCTTATATTCTTGCTTTTCCTTTTGTAATTTCACAGTTAATGATATCAATCTGTGATTTTAGTAAATATCAACATTAAAGAATTCTCAAAAATTCTTTAGAATTTTGTTCAACTCATTTTTATCATATTTACCTCAACTGCGATTTCTAAGAGTTTCATCCTTTTCTCTACCCACTCAACTGCCTGTTCTTTTCTTTTTTCTTTTTTTGATAAATACTTGGGGAAGCCAGGCACTGGTGGCACATACCTCCTAGCATTCTGGAGGCAGAGGCAGGCAGATCTCTGTGAGTTAGAGGCTAGCCTGATCTACAAAATGAATTCAAAGCTGTGCTCCAACAATACACGAGAAACTAGGTCTGAATAAATAAAATATTTGATTAACTAAAACCCAAGTGTCTCTGATTTTCCTTGTGAGGCAATTTTCTTGATTGAATCATTTGAAGTGAGAAGCCCCACCTAAACTCAGAAGTTTTGAGGTTTGAGAATCTACCTTAAATCTTAGCTGGTGGCAGCCTATATAAAGGACATGGAAGAAGGAAACTCTCTCATCTTTGCTCTTTGACTTTTTGCTCTCATTCTCACTGGCAAGTTCATCTTATCACTGGTATTAGATTCTATTTCTGGGAGGATTTCAAAGTATACTGAAGACCAGCTGATACATCCAGCCTTATAGACTGATCCACTTCTCTCTCTCTCTCTCTCTCTCTCTCTCTATATATATATATATATATATATATATATATATATATATATATATATATATATATATACATGTGTGTGTGTGTGTGTGTGTGTGTGTGTGTGTGTGTGTGTGTGTGTGTGTGTGCTCATATCCATTTAGTTTTGTTCCTGTAGATTCAAAGTGGTTGCTACACTTATCTCTTGGGTTTTAGGTAACTCCACGTTTAGTCAAATTGACAATAAGGAATAGACATCAGAAGGGATGACCACTTGGTGTTGGATGATCAGTTAGGGAGCTTGTCCCTAATAGAGCCTAATTTTTTGTCTAGGAATGGGACTCTCAAAATTTCCCACATTCATACCAACATATTCATTGTTCTGGTCTTGTTTATGCAGCCATTTCTAGGAGAGAATATTTCACAGCACACTTCCTGGTATTCTGGCTCTCAATGTCTTTCTGTCCACTCTTCCACAATATTTCTGGAGCCATTAATGTAGGATATACAGGTGTATGTTGGGGTTCAGATCCCCATGATCTCTTCATTTTTACATTCTGTCCAGTTTGGTATCCTATGAGTGTCTGCCTGTATGGCCAATAGATTCTTTTCTATGTTCTTGTAATTAAGCATGACTAGGTTTTACTTACTTGATCTGAAATCTAATGTATTCTTTAGTTAAATAATAAACCAGATCAAGGATTAAATTGTTTCAGGGATTGTGAGTTCAAGGAAATGATAGGCATAACTACTAGGAGGACTGGTAGAAAAAAATGTTCTTAGTATTATTTGTCATGCAAGTTGTCAACACTGAGATGTGTTTAGTATTTAGAGAGCACAAGGAACCATAATGGGTATCTGAACACAGCTTTTAAGGAGTGTGTAAGATCAGGATGAGAAAGATGATAATATTACATGTAACTTACCAATTAAATACTGGCTGAGGGAACTGGAGTTGTCAGACTGGTGAAGATTTCCTGTATGTAAAGTTTATTTGAGTCTTCTAGCTATAAATATGGTTAAGATAGGGATTATTCCTAACTGGAGTTAGCAGGAACCCTATTAATGGAGTGCTATCATTCATGCTATGGCTTCTATGTAGCATCTTCCTGGTGTTTGAATTAAAATCATTACAATAACAGTTGTTACCTGATGTGAGACCAGGAGATGGTGCCTCTTGGTTCCCCTTTATGCAGTTTTCTTTGCCTCTAAAGTCATAGCTAGGTCTTGGAACACCTTAACCCAAGTTAAGCCATTTAGGATCTGCCTTTGAGAATACTAGGGCAAAAGAAGTTGGATGATTTGGTTCATTTCAGGAAACTTGGGATGTGAACTAAACTTTATATAGAGCTCCCTGATCCTTCTCTTTTCGGTGAGCTCAGGAATTGGGAAGGGAGGCTATAGAATGAAGGCATCCTGAAGTGGAGATTGATGTGTTTCATCATTTGGGAGATCTCTCTTTAGATCTATACTCCATTTTTAACTAAGTTAATTGTTTTCTTGATGTCCAGTATTTTTAATTCTTTATATGTTTTAGATATTAGCCCTTTATTGGTTTTGTAGTAGTTAAACTTCTTTTCCAATTCTGTAGAATGATACTTTGTCTCAATGGTGGTGTCCTATGCCAAACAGAAGCTTTTCAGTTCCATGAGATCCTATTTATTAATTGTTGTTCTTTGTGACTGTGCTATTGGTACTCTGTTCAGAAAGTCTTTTCCTGTCCTAGTGAGTTCAAGGCTATTACCCACTTTCTCTTCTATCATATTCAATGTATGTGGCTGAGATCTTTGATCTATTTAAAGTTGAATTCTATACAGGGTGATAAATATTGATGTATTTGTAGTCTTCCACATGAGCCCATGTAGTTTGATCAGTTATATTTCTTAAAGATGATGTCTCCATTTTTGTAAATATCTTTGGCTTTTTCAAGAACAAAAAATTCAGGTGTTCAATGTCTCTAGATATATGACTTTATTTGTAGATCTCCATTGGTTTCCATTGATCAATGTGTCTATTTTTATACCAATATCAAAATGTTTTGGTTTTTTTTTTTTTTTTTTTTTTTTTTTTTTTTGGTTTTTCGAGACAGGGTTTCTCTGTGTAGCTTTGCGCCTTTCCTGGATCTCGCGCTGTAGACCAGGCTGGCCTCGAACTCAAAGAGATCCGCCTGCCTCTGCCTCCCGAGTGCTGGGATTAAAGGCGTGCGCCACCACCGCCCGGCTAAATGTTTTATTACTATAGCTCTGTAATACAATTTGCAAACAATGATAGTGATTTATCCAACAGTTCTTTCATTGTTCATGATTTTGTTTGTTTTCCTGAGTTTTTCCTTGTTTTTAGTTCTTGTGTTTGTTTTGTTTATTTGTTTGTTTGTTTGTTTGTTTTGTTTTGGTATTTCTATATATCTGACAATTGTCCTTTCAAGATCTCTAAAGAATTGTGGACCTGGAAACACCTTAGATGCCCCTCAACTGAAGAATGGATTAAGAAAATGTGGTACATATACACAATGGCATACTACTCAGCAGAGAAAAACAATGATATCATGAAATTTGCAAGCAAATAGATGGAATTAGAAAATGTCATCCTGAGTGAGGTAACCCAGACTCAGAAAGACTAGCATGGTGTGTACCCACACATAAGTGGATTCTAGATGTAAAGCAAGGGATAATCAGAAAACAACCCACAATTCCAGAGAAGATAGCTAACAAGGAAGAACCAAAGAGGGATGCATGGATCGCCATGGGAAGGAAAAGTACATGAGATCTCCATGAGTAAACTGGGGATGATGGGTGGGCCAAGGAGGGTAGGGGATAGGGCATGAGATCATAAGGGAATGTTATGGTTGAGCTGGAACAGGGCTTGAGGGGAAAACCAATGGCAGAGATACTATGATACAGGGAGATACCACGGAGATAGAGAGAAACCTTGTGCTTGGGAAGTTGCCAGGAATCCCAAAAGATGACCCCAGCATGGATTACTAGAAATTGTGGAGAAGGTACCTGAACTGAACTGGCTTACCCATGGTCCAGACCGTTGAATACCCTAACTGTCATCACAGAGCTTCTCTCCAAAGATTCATAGCCAAACAAAAGGCAGAGCTCCAGGATTCCAGTCAAAGAGAGAGAAGAGGGATTCTACGAGCAAGTGTATCAGGACCATGATGGGGAAACCTGCAGAGACAACCAAACCAAACTAGTGGGAACTCATGAAACTTGGTTCACTGGCTGTGGAGCCGGCATGGGACTGGACTAGGCCCCACTCTGCATGGCTAGACAGTTGTGTAACTGGATCTGCTTGGGGAGCCCCCTGGTAGAAGGATCAGAATCCATCCCTGGTGCAAGAACTGTCATTTGGAGCCCACTATCTATGATGGGACACCTAGTGCAGCCTTGAGGCAGGGGGAAGCGTTTGGACTTGCCTCAGCTGGATGTGTCTCCCCATGGGAGGTGTTGCCTTCTGGTGGGGGAGACTGGAGGTTGGGTTGGGAAGAGAAGGCTGAGGAGTGTGGAAGGAGGGAAGAGGGGGATTTTTGATTGATGTGTAAAATGAATGAAATAAAAGTCTTAATAAAAAGAAAAAGAATTGTTGGCCAGTAGTGGATTTTCACTCCTTTTATCTTAGGAATTGGGAGGCAGAGTGGACAGAACTCTGTGAGTCTGAGACCAGCCTGGTCTACAGTTGAAGATCTAGAATAGTCAGGGTACAGAGAGAAACCCATTCTTGAACCAACAACCCAAATAAAGACAGGGTTATCTTTCTTCTGTTGGTGACATAAGTCTTAATCTCAGCACAGGGAAAGCAGAGAAAGGGATATCTCTTGAGTTCAAGGACACCCTTGTCTATAGCCTGGTCAAGAACAGACGAGGTTACACAAAGAAACTCTGTCTAAAGTAACAAATAAAAGCAAGCAAAAACATAAGAAAGAAAGAAGGAAGGGAGGAAATAAAGGAAAGAAGGCAGGAAGGAAGAAGGAAGGAAAGAAGGAAGGAAGGAAAGTAAGGAAGAAAGAAAAAAGAGAAAGAGAGGGAGAGAAAGATTTTTTTCATGTGTTGGTGGTACATAACTTTAATATCAGCACTTGGGATGTGTAGAGGAGAACCAAGGCTACACAGACAAACCCTGTCTCAAAAAAACAAAATATCCTGTGTCAAGCCCTGTGTCAGAGGTGGGGTTGGTGAAGATCCTTTCCCATTCTGTAGGCTGTCCTTTTGTCTTATTGACCATATCTTTTGCCCTACAAAAGCTTCTCAGTTTTAAGAGGTCCTGTAGCTAGAGTTTTCCTGCCTGGCCCACAGTCAGAATAAATCTCTCCTACCCGCCAGTTCCACAACCGCTCAGACCCGACCAAGTAAACACAGAGAGTTATATTGGTAACAAACTGTATGGCCATGGCAGACTTCTTGCTAACTGTTCTTACAGCTTAAATTAATCCATTTCCATTAATCTATACCTTGCCACATGTCTCATGGCTTACCGGCATCTTTACATGCTGTTTCTCATCATGGCAGCTGGCAGTGTCTCTATGACTCAGCCTTTCACTTCCCAGCTCTATTCTCCTCCTTCTCCCGCCTATACTTCCTGCCTGGCCACGGGCCAATCAGTGATTTATTTATTGACCAATCAGCAACACATTTGACATACAGACCATCCCACAGCACTTCCCCTTTTCTTTTTTTAAGAAGGAAGGTTTTAACCTTTACACATCTCCAAAGTCAGCTTGGTATATTTGGGAATTTGGGCGTAGCTTCTCTTACTACTTCTTGTTGAATGGTGGCGCTGTATCTTCTGGGGACACAAAGAATATTTAGGGTTATGGAGTAGTCCATGAGGGTGTATCGTCTGAGCCAGTTGCCTTGAAACGGTTCTGGATGTTGGATCATCTGGGCCATGGTGTCATTGGAGACCTTTCAGGTGGTCTTGGCTGGTTAAACCTGATGTGTCTTAATCTGGAACAAATCTATAGCCTCTGGCTTTCTGTGGAAACAAAAGCAGAGCCTCCTTTTTATTTATTTTTTTTTTTTTTATTTTTTTTTTTTTAAAGATTTATTTATTTATTATGTTTACAGTGTTCTGTTTGCATGTATTCCTGCAAGCCAGAAGAGGGCACCAGATCTCACTACAGATGGTTGTGAGCCACCATGTGGTTGCTGGGAATTGAACTCAGGACCTCTGGAAGAGCAGTCAGTGCTCTTAACCGCTGAGCCATCTCTCCAGCCCCAGAGCCTCCTTTTTAAAGCAACATATCCTTACATCCAAATTTTGAAATCAAGGTACCTTTAAAATATACATTTTGGCATAACTCAACAGCTTTTGTAATCAAATGTTTTTTTTTTAGTTACGAATATTAAAGAGAACATAATCTAGATTCTCTGTGTGGTAGCCATCTTTACGTGGCTTATTTTTTTTATATTAACTTGAGCCTATTGCTTTCAACTGTAGCCTTCTAGGCCTGAAACGGTGCTGGTGCTGCTGGCTCCGCCCACTTCAGCTTTTCAACATGGCCGTGATACGTTTCCGCCAGCTCTGGGAGCCATCAACTCTCAGAAATAGTGGGTCTATGCTTTTATCAAAGTAGCGTGTAGCCCAGAAACCTCTTTTTTTTTTTGTACTAGCAAAGGCTAAATCCACCACACAGCTTAATGTGTCACTTGTAGAGGCCTCATTCCCACCATACTGCAGGTCAAGAATGCACACACGCTAGGAACCCGCCAGTAGCTCAAACCGGCAGGCTGCCACTAACTTGAAAGAGACAATTAGGAGCTGTTTTTACTCCATTTTAGAATCTTTCTACTCAGTTTTTAGGTGGAAACTCTTGCCCCACATTGGGCGCCATTTGTAGCTAGAGTTTTCCTGCCTGGCCCACAGTCAGGATAAATCTCTGCTATCCACCAGTTCCACAACCGCTCAGACCCGACCAAGTAAACACAGAGACTTATATTGGTTACAAACTGTATGGCCGTGGCAGGCTTCTTGCTAACTGTTCTTACAGCTTAAATTAATCCATTTCCATTAATCTATACCTTGCCACATGTCTCATGGCTTACCGGCATCTTTACATGCTGTTTCTCATCATGGCAGCTGGCAGTGTCTCTATGACTCAGCCTTTCACTTCCCAGCTCTATTCTCCTCCTTCTCCCGCCTATACTTCCTGCCTGGCCACGGGCCAATCAGTGATTTATTTATTGACCAATCAACAACACATTTGACATACAGACCATCCCACAGCAAGGTCCTATTTATTAATTGTTTCTCTCAGTGTCTGTGCTACTGGTGTTGTATTTAGGAAGTGATCTCCAGTTTCAATGCGCTAAAGACTACTTCCAAATTTCTCTTCTATGAGGATCAGAATAACTAAATTTATGTTCAGGTCTTTGATCCACTTGGACTTAAGCTTTGTGCACAGTGACAAATATGGATCTATTTGCAATCTTCTACCTGTTGACATCCAGTTGTGCCAGCACCATTTGTTGAAGATGCTTTCTGCATTCCATTGTACAATTTTGGCTTCTTTGTCAAAAATTAGTTGTTCATACCTGTGCGGATTAATGTCAGGGTCTTCAGTTTGGTTCCATTGGTCCACATGTCGGTTTTTATGCCAGTACCAAGTTGTTTCTATTACTGTAGCTCTACAGTAGAGCTTGAAGTCAGGGATCGTGATGCCTCCAGGGGTTATTTTATTGTACAGGATTCTTTTGGCTATCCTAGGTGTTTTGTTTTTCCATATGAAATTGAGTATTGTTCTTACCAGGTCTGTGAAGAATTTTGATGGGGATTGCATTGAATCTGTAGATTGCTTTTGGTAAGATTGCCATTTCTACTATGTTAATCCTACCTACCCATGAGCATGGGAGATCTTTCCATTTTCTGATATCTTCTTCAAATTCTTTTTTCAGGGACTTAAAGTTCTTGTCATACAGGTCCTTCACTTGCTTAGTTAGAGTTACCCCAAGGTTTTTTTAATTATTTGTGGGTATTGTAAAGGGTGATATTTCTCTAATACCTTTCTCAGCCTATTTTTCATTTGTATATAGGAGGCCTACTGAATTTTTGAGTTAATCTTGTATCCTGTC
This sequence comes from Peromyscus californicus insignis, assembly GCF_007827085.1. Classification (NCBI taxonomy): domain Eukaryota; kingdom Metazoa; phylum Chordata; class Mammalia; order Rodentia; family Cricetidae; genus Peromyscus; species Peromyscus californicus. The sequence continues at coordinate 83,208,176 of NW_026294402.1, read as the reverse complement.
ACCTTACTGAAGGAGTTTATAGGCTGTATGAGTTCTTGGATCGAATTTTGGGGTCACTTCTGAATACTATCATGTCACCAGCAAATACTGAAAGTTTGACTTCTTCCTTTCCAATTTATATCCCCTTGATCTCCTATTGTTGTCTTATTGCTCTAGCTAGAACTTCAAGTACTATTTTGAGTAAATATGGGGAGATTGTACAGCCTTGCCTTGTTCCTGATTTTACTGGATTTTTTTTTTAGTTTCTCTCCATTTACTTTGATATTGGCTGTTGGCTTGCTGTAAATTGCCTTTACCATGTTTAGGTATGTTTCTTGTAGTCCTGATCTCTCCAAGACCTTTATCATGAAGGGGTGTTGAATTTTGTAAAACGCCTTTTCAGCATTGAATGAAATGATCGTGTGGATTTTTCTTTCAATCTGTTTATATGGTGTATTATATTGACAGATTTTTATGTTGAACCAACCTTGCATCTCTGAGATGAAGCCTACTTGGTCATGGTGGATAATGTTTTTGATGTGTTCTTGGAGTCTCTTTGCCAAAATTTTATTGAGTATTTTGACATCAATGTTCATGAGGGAGATTGGTCTGTAATTCTCTTTCTTTGTTGCATCTTTGTTTGGCTTGGGAATCACAGTAACTATAGTTTCATAGAAGGAGTTCGGTAATGTTCCTTCTGTTTCTATTTTGTAGAACAATTTGAAGACTATTGGTATTAACTCTTTTTGAATAATTGGTAGAATTCTGTTTTCAAGTCATCTCATCCTGGGCTTTTTTTGGTTGGGAGACTTTTAATGACTGCTTCTATTTTCTTATTGGTCATTGGTCTATTTAAACAGTTTATCTGGTCTTGGTTTAACATAAGTATGAGGTACCTATCCAGAAAATTGTCCATTTCTTTTAGGTTTTCTAACTTTGTGGAGTAAAGTTATTTGAAGTATGACATGATGATTCTCTGGATTTCCTCATTGTCAGTTGTTATGTCTCCCTTTTCTTTTCTGATTTTGCTAATTTAGATGCTCTCTCTCTGCCTTTGGGTTAGTCTGGATAAAGCCTTGTCTATATTGTTATTTTCTCAAAGAAACAACTCTTTATTTCATTGATTCTTTGCATTTTTCTTTTTGTTCCTATTTTATTGATTTCTGCTCTCAATTTGATTATTTTCTGGCGTCTCTTCCTCCCGGATGACTTTGCTTCTTCTTGTTCTAGAGCTTTCAGGTGTGCTGTTCAGTTACTAGTGTGAGATTTCTCCAACTTCTTTATGTGGGCATTTAGTGTTATAAATTTTCCTCTTAGTACTGCTTTCATAGTGTCCCATGAGTTTGGGTATGTGGTATATTCATTTTCATTGATCTCTAGGAAGTTTTTAATTTCTTTCTTCATTTCTTTCTTGACCCATTCGTGATTCATTTGAGCATTATTCAATTTCCATGATATTGTAGGCTTTCTGTAATTTATGTTGTTGAAATCTAACTTTAAACCATGGTGGTCTGATTGAATACAGGAGGTTATTCCATTTTTTTTGTATCTCTTGAGATTTGCTTTGTGACCGAGTATGTGGTCGATTTTAGAGAAGGTTCCATGGGTACTGGGAAGTAGTTATGTTCTTTTTTGTTAGGTTGGAAGGTTCCATAGATGTCAATTAAGTCCATTTGCGTCATAACATAAGTTAAGTCCTTTATTTCTCTGTTAAGTTTCTATTTGGCTGATCTGTCAAGTGGTGAGATTGGGGTGTTGAAGTCTGCCACTATTAATGTGTGGGGTTTTATATGTGGTTTAAGCTTTAGTAATGTTTCTTTTACATATGTGGATGCCCCTGTGTTTGGGGCATAAATTTTCAGAATGGAAACTTCATCTTGGTGGATCTTTCCTGTGATGAGTATGTAATGCCCTTCTTGATCTCTTTTGATTGTTTTTAGTTTGAAGTCTATTTTGCAGGATATTAGGATGGCTACACCTGCTTGCTTCTTAAGACCATTTGATTGGAAAGTCTTTTCCCAGCCTTTTATTCTGAGGTAATGCCTATCTTTGAATTTGAGGTGTATTTCTTGTATGCAGCAGAAAGATGGGTCCTGCTTTCATATCCATTCTGTAAGCCTGTGTCTTATTATATGTGAATTAAGTCCATTGATATTAAGAGGTATTTATGAGCAGTGATTGTTAGTTCCTGTTATCTTTTGGTGGTAGTGTGTGTGTATTTCTATTCTTTGGGATTTGCTGCTATGGGGATATCTATTGCCTATGCTTTTGTGGGTATATCTGACTTGTTAGGTTGGAATTTTTTTTCTAGTGCTTTCTGTTGGGCTGGATTTGTGGGTAGGTATTGTTTAAGTCTTGTTTTGTCTTGGAATTTCTTTTTCACTCTGTCTATGGTGATTTAAAGTTTTGCTGGGTATATAAATCTAGGCTTAAATCCATGGTCTCTTAGTGTCTGCATCACATCTTTCCAGGTCCTTCTGCTTTCAAAATATCCATTGAGCAATCAGGTGTTATTCTGATGGGTCTGCCTTTATAAGTCACTTGGCCTTTTTCCTTTGCTGCTCTTAAAATTCTTTCTTTAGTCTGTAGGTTTAGTTATTTAATTATTACGTGGTGAGGGGACTTTTTTGAGGGTCTAGTGCTGTGGATATCGCTCGATATAAATAAAGCACTGATTGGCTAATGATCAGGCAGGAAGTATAGGCGGGACAAGGAGAGAGGAGAATTGAGGAAGGAGGAAGGGAGGAGAGACCGGCTGGAGCCACCGCCAAGACAAGGAAGATGTAAAGTACAGGTAAGCCATGAGCCATGTGGCAAAGTAAAGATTAATAGAAATGGGCTGAATATAAGAGTGAGAGCTAGATAATGATAGGCCTGAGCTAATGGCCAAGCAGTTTAAATAATGTAAGAGTCTGTGTGTTTGTTTTATAAGTGGGCTCTGGGACTGGCGGGACTTGGTGGTGGGAGCTGGAGAAAAATTCTCCAGCTACAGTCTAGTTTGTTTGATGTTCTATAGGCTTCTTGTATTTTCATAGATATTTTTCTTTTCATTTCTTTCTCTCTTTTTTTGGTTTTTCGAGACAGGATTTCTCTGTGTAGCTTTGGGCCTTTCATGGAACTCACTCTGTAGCCCAGGCTGGTCTTGAACTCACAGAGATCTACCTGGCTGTGCCTCCCAAGTGCTGGGATTAAAGGCCCTGGCTGATATTTTTTTCTTTAAGTTGGGAAAGTTTTCTTCTCTGATCTTGTTGAATATATTTTCTGTGCCTTTGAGTTGTTATTCTTCGCCTTGCTCTATCCCTATTATTCTTAGGTTTGACCTTTTCATTGTATCCCCGATTTCCTGGATGTTTTGTGTTATGACTTTTTTGGTTTGGGTATTTTCTTTGACTTACGAATCTATTTCCTCTATAGTATCCTCTACACCAGAGATTCTCTCTTCCATCTCTCGCATTCTGTTGGTTATGCTTGCATTGGTGTTTCCTGTTTATTTACTCAGATCTTCTATTTCCATCATTCCCTCTGTTTGTGTTTTCTTCATTGTTTCTATTTCCCTTTTCAGGTCTTGAGCTGTTTCCCTCAAATGTTTAATTGCTTTTTTATGTTTTTTGTTGTTATTTTGACTCTCTTGAATGGCTTTATTGATTTCTTCCAATTTTTTGTTTGTCTTTTCCTCAATTTCATTTTTCATTTTTTTTGAAATGCCTCTATCATCAAGATGTTATTCTTTTTTTTTTTCCTTCTTTTTTTTTTTTTTTGGTTTTTCCATACAGGGTTTCTCTGTGTAGCTTTGTGCCTTTCCTGAATCTCAATCTATAAACCAGGCTGGCCTCGAATTCACAAAGATGTGCCTGTCTCTGCCTCCCCAGCACTGGGATTAAAGGCGTGCCCCACCACCGCCTGGTTGTGATGCTATTCTTAAGGTCACTTCTGCTTCGTCTATATTGTGATGTTCAGGTCTTGCTGTTGAAGGAGGGCTATGTTCCAGTGATTCCCTATTGTTCTTTATGTTGTTGTATGTATTTTTGCATTGACGTCTGCCCATCTCCTCCTCTCTTGGTCCAATTCAAGTTCTTGGTCCAATGCGAGCTCTTGGTCTAATGCAAGCAGGTGATTTGGTTTCTGTGCTACAGGAAGTGGCTAGGATCTCAGGAGGATGGATATGGGGACAGGGAATGTAGACTGCAGGGTCTGGTGGGAGGTCTTGGTATTGTTTTTACTAATGCTTGCTGTAGGTGAGTTCCTGTAAATAGCAGTATTCTAAATGGAATGGAAGATTGAATTAACTCTATGGCCAGTATCCACATTCAAATCTCCACAAATAGATTCCTTAAGTCACAGATTAGCTGGGTGTGGTAGCTCACACCTTTAATCCTAGAGTCCTATAGATAAGGCTGCTGAAGCAGGAGATTTAGTTCAAGTCATGCCTAGCATATACAGTAAGAACTTGTCTAAAAAAGAAAAAGTTCTAAAATTCTAATTTTAAAACCATATTTTCTTGTTTCTAAATATTTTGTGGTATGCTTATATTTTTACTTTTCCTTTTATAATTTCACAGATAATGGTATCAATCTGTGATTTTATCAAATATCAACATTAAAAAGGTCTCATTTGTCCTTCAAGAATTTTACAGATTATTTTTATCAGATTTACCTCTACTGCAACTCCTTCCAAATACATCCCCTTTCCCTACCCACTCAACTTTCTGTTCTTAATAAAACAAAATAATGATATTCCCTAAGTTTCGGGGAGGGTATATATGCATTTGATATTTTCTTTTGTTTAAGACTAAGCATAGGGACACCATTTCAGAGCAACACACTTATTCTCAGCAGCTGAACTGGTTATAAGTTAACATCAAAACTACTTACAGCTGAAAAGAAAATTTTCCCTTTTGATGAAGAGGACAGCAACAATAACCCACAGGTGGAAACACAAATGTTTAGAAGGCAACTAGACAGGCACATCCCATTATCTTTTTTAGACAAATGTCTAGTTCAGCATCCATCTTCTCTCCGAATTCAAGCACATATGACATCCCAGCAAAAGATCTCTTAGATTTCAGCTTCAAGACAAGCTGAGGTGACCTATGATGATAGCCTTTTTATTTCTTCAGAACTCACTCTGGTCTCTCTGTCTCTGAGTCTCTATATCTCTTTATCTCTCTCTGTCCCAGTCTGCCACTGTTTCTGTCTCTCTCTGTAGCTGCCTGGCCTGGAAGTCATTATGCAGACCAGGCTAGCCTTGAACTCACAGATCTCCTGCCTCTAGCCTCCTGACTGCTATGGAATGTTCTATATGGCAAATGTGTTGCTGATTAGTCAATAAATAAAACACTGATTGGCCATTGGCTAGGCAGGGAGTATAGGCAGGACAAGGAGGAGAATAAAGCTGGGAAGGGGAAGGCTGAGTCAGAGAGACACTGCCAGCCGCCAGCATGACAAACAGCATGTGAAGATGCCGGTAAGCCACGAGCCATGTGGCAAGGTATAGATTAATGGAAATGGATTAATTTAAGCTATAAGAACAGTTAGCAAGAAGCCTGCCACGGCCATACAGTTTGTAACCAATATAAGTCTCTGTGTTTACTTGGTTGGGTCTGATGGGCTGTGGGACTGGCAGGTGATAGAGATTTGTCCCGACTATGGGCCAGGCAGGAAAACTTAAGCTACACCTGACTGTTGGGATTGAAGGTAAGAAGCACCATGCACAGCTTCTGTGAATAGTCCTTTTAATACCCTCACCTATCCTACCCCATAAAAAGCACACTTGCCCTTCCTCTGCACTGCTATCCCTTTTGTCCATACCTTGTTACCTCACAGTATAACATATGACTGCTCTCATTTGATTTAATGACTGCCTCTTGATACCAATGGAGTGTTTGTTATCTAAGAGGGAAAACTTCTCTTTGTTTTGCACATTGCTGGATCCCAACTGTTTAGAACAGCAAAGACATACAGTAGGGGATTAATAAGTACTGAGTGTTTCAGGGCTGCATGACCACTGGGAGGGCACTGTAGATGCTGGTGATTTGTTGGTTTGCTGGTTGATTCCACTAAGTATTGGGCACTGAATGTATACCCAGGCTCTCCTGGGGTCACCAAAAGACCCAACTATGGCTATGGACTTGAAGAAGCCCTCTGTTGGAGGCCCCAATGGAAACTCGAGATTGTGGCCGGCTTTGTGACTGGCTCCTTTGCTATCCAATTTACCTCAGAGGCTCCATGTGATACCAAAAATGGCTCCCAGGTTCTAATCCCTGGAACCTATGACTGTCCTCTTTGGTCTAAAAAGGATTTGTAGGTGTGATTAAATGAAGGGTTTTGAGATGAGATTTTTACTGGATTACCATGGTGTCAAAGTTTGGACACTAAATATCCATACGAACACACATGCATGTATCCAGAGGTGCTCTTTATACATGACATGGCAGCTTTAGGAGGTGGGACCTAGCTGGAGGAATAGGGCACTGGAGATGGAGGAAGCTTGAGGTTTAGAGATGATCTCTGTTTCCTGCCCCCTTTATCCTACCTGGTCCATGGAGATTCTAGTAAACAGTCCTACACTGCTGGAAACAGAGCTTCAAGCCATTCCCACCTTCCATCACACCCCAGCCCCTTATATTGAATGGTTTCATCTCTAATTGTTAGCAAGGATAAACCTGTCTTCCCTTAAAAAAAAAATCATTCCATATGTATCCCATTATTTCAGTTCCAACAATGTACAGTGACATTAGTGTTCAAAGAATCCTTGGTCCCAGCCTGTCTAGAGTTCAAGTTAACCCCCTGGAGAGCTGGAAATGCTGTGGATGTGAAGCAGTTCAAAACCTGCAACATTTTTCTTATTAGAGACTGGTTTTTTCTATGTAGCCTGGCTCTCCTGGAAGTAACTGTGTGGAACAGTCTGAACTGGACCTAACAGAGATCTACCTGCCTCTGCCTGCCTCCCAAGTTCTGGGATTAAAGACTTACTCCTCCACCACCGGGCAATATCTCCAGCATTTCATTCAGATAGTATTGATTGCTTTGCACTTCGATGCCCTGTTATTTTGTTTTATTTCTTGTACGTTCTAGGTGGGAATGAAAATACATCATTTTCTCCTTCTATTCCTTCTTAGGTGTCCTTCATGTAGTCTCTAAAGACCACACTGGGAATCCGGTGCCTGTGGTGTGATGCCTTGTGCAGCCTTGGTGCAGTGGGAAGGGGCTTGGATCTGCCTAGGCTCTGAGTCCTGGGCACTGTTCCCCCAACTTGGAAGACCTTGATTTGAGGGATGTGGGGATATGGGGTAGCATGGGAGGGAAGGCTGGAGGGTGAAAAAGGGATGAGCAGGCATCTGTGGGTGGTATGTAGAGTGAATAGAAAATTTCGTAATAAAGAAAAATGAAAAAAATCACTATGAAAGGAAACGTTCTTTGTAGAATATGTGGACCACAGAATAAAACATAACATAGTCGACCATTATTTCATTTAATAGTATTTTAATATTTAATAGCAATAAATGAGGTAACATTACAGTAGGGAGCACTTAAAAAACAATATGGTGCTGGATTGCAATTTCCCCACTGGAGAAGAAAGGGAAGATAGGGTAATTGAAGGTGCCAGGAGGGTACCGGTATATGAGGGAACTCTTCGCAACATTCACAAAACTTAAACATCCATCCTCACAATCAAGGAACACACCAACTCGGCCCAGTGGCTTCTCTATATAGTGCTGAAATACTGGGCATGTGGTGAGGAGACTGTAATGATTACCCTCCTTCACACACACAAGAAGAAATTCACCCTCAGATTCAATCAGTTGGTCTCTATTCCTTAAGTAGGAATTCTTGCAGACCCCTACAGCCCAGTCCCAAGAGTCCTTCAAATCAATCTCCCAGTAATATTTCCCTGAGATGAAGCTTTGTGATCCCCAGGAAGCCAAATAGCATCCAACAAAATCTGTAGTTGTATCTTTATGGTGAGGTCTGAAGCTCAATCTTCTCATGGCATTAAATAGGTTCATGTTGTAATGCAACATGGTTACGTTATCAAAGAAAATGGACACTGTGGGAAGAAACAACATTTTAGGTAAAATGACAGTTTACATTCTCAGGTGAGAGAGGTCCATAGAATCTTCATGGATTTTAAAAACAGAATGTTAAGACCTGAGATTAAATTTGGCTCAAATACAACAATGTCAAGGATTTCCACAAGAAAAGAGTGGTAGCATGCTGAAAAGACTTTAAATTACACCTGCCTAAGGGAAGATGTGTGCATTGCAGCAAGGGCCAGAGCAAAGGCTGTGCTCATGGATCTACATGAAAAGTTATTTTTATGTAGATATAAGTAGTGATAACTTTCATATTGGTGTTTTTATTTGCATCTAACTGAGCATATTTATACTCAAGGGGAATATAAATATGCTCTGAAGCAGATCCCTGAATGTATCTCTCCTCCTTTATCCTCTGGATCCTCTGATACTCTTTCTCTGTGAGGTTACAATTCACATTTAGATGTATGAGGGGGATTTAGACACTGCCTCATGTCCTATCAATTTGTTTCATTTTCATTGCTCATGATACATGGCTTTGTTAAGTTATTTTATGCTTTTTTTTGGTTCCTTTGGTAATAGGGTCTTTCTAGTTGTCTAGACTGGCATAGAACTCAATGTGTTGACCAGACTGTCCTCAAACTCATTGGCAGTCCTCCACACACTAGGTTTTTGATGCTGGGATTACTAGTGTGCACTTCTTTATCTTGTGTATTTTTTAATTTATGGAGTAAAATGCAATGTAAGAAATTAATTTCTAACACATTGAAAAGAAAATAATCAAATATCTCCATCACTGGCTACACTTCCTTTGAATTATACTGTCCAGAGTGAAATAACCATTCTACTCAATGAACAAATGATAGTCTCTTTTCAGGCACTATTACCTACAACATGATATTTCTGTTTGTTGGTTTGTTTGTGATTCATTAATAATAGAATGTGATTTACCTAGACATATTTCTGGGGAGTTAAATATTTGTGTTTGCAAAGGATATCTCAATACTGGAGGGTACTTCTCATCATCTTATCAGTGAAGACACTCACCTTGGAACTGGTTGTAACTTTCAGTCAGTCCAGTGATGGGTAGGGCATTGAGTTCTGGCTGAATAGCCTGCGGCATGCTCAGCTGCATTGACTCACTCCTGCAAGGAAAAGAAAATATTGATCTGTGTGGTGCTAAATATATCACACAGTGATTAGGAAAAACTTCATTCCAAGTTCAGCCAAACACCTCAGGTGATACAAGCCTGACAACTTGAGTTCAATCCTTGGAGCCTTGATGGAAGAAGAAGACTGTCTCCTGAAAGTAGTCCTCTGAACTGCACACATGTGCATGTACATGCACACACATTCACACACACATAAAAATAACAAAACAAATAAAAGAATCCCAAATATATCACACAAAAACAATTGAGTATTTTCTATGTAAAAGATATCTGCAACTCCTAAGGCAACTTGGACAATTTTATAGCATATTTTTGGGTATCCGGACTTGCACTGATGGCTAAACTCACCTTCTGAACATATCGTCCAAACCCTGCAAAGAAAACAAAAAAAGCTTAGATATCTGAAGAAATGAAATACAATGTTTGTTTCTAAAGTACATATAAATGTCAGTCACGATCACACCAATCTATCCTGGTAAATTATATTCATGTCTTAAGATGATGCCAACCACATAGATTAGCAGAACTCGAATTCTTGATGAAATCAGACTAAAGAGTAAAATTTGAGAAGGAATAGGGTATCGACTGTACATTGCTTTTGAACCCCCAAATGTCTACAAGCCATAGGGATACTTTAGCTAAGGATACTTCAAAAAGGTAGCCACACCCCTGCATGGTGCTTCACATGTGTATTTCAGAATTGCAGGGTTAGAGGCCTGAGCATTACTGTGAGTTGCAAGGTATCATGTACTACCAAATAGGATCATGTCTCAAAATGCCAACCTCCTAAAGGACTCTCAAAACACAGCACTCAAACAGAAGAAACTAAGCCATAGATTACTTTAATATTGTGCACAATATATAAATAGATGTAAAGAATGTTGGAATCAGAAATCACTGAATTTCAGTTATCAGAAAAGCAAGGCACAAAAGCCAAAAGTTAGGACATAATCCTGGGAGAATCTATGGACATAATTTCAAAAAGCTTCTTCTTTCAAGATTATTACAGAATTTTGTTTCTCCAGAAAATTTCTGAAAAGGAAACTCCCTAAAAAAAAATGCAGCAAATGTTGAAAGCTACCTAATATACCAATCACCACTGTGGGCCTCAGACAATAAAGCCTCTTCCTGCACTCCTCCATGCTCACCTGCAGCAGGACCACATATGGCTCCTGGGACATTGCCAGCAGCTCCTGATACATTTCTCTTAGTTCTTTGCTCTTTTGGACCATCATGGCTTCACGTGTCCTGAGTTTCTCTAAAACACATTGGCCTTCGTTTCTCATAGACTCAATGTGTTTCTCTTCCTCTTCACAGAGGAATGGATGCAGTTTCCTATACTCTGTCCTGATCATTTCTTCCCGAAAAGTCAGGTAGTCCTGAAGAAAAAGGGACATTCCCAATCATCTTTGCAAAATATTTTGTCCTCCCTCATTCCATCCTCTTATGCTTAAATTCCACATGACTTGTATAACTCTGATGCATATACTGATTGACTCTATCCACACCTCAGAAAATGTAAATGCCTTAGTTTCATTTATAACTTCCTTAATAATTACACAGGCAATCCAACCCTAAGATGCATTTACACCTATATTAGAGGTGCAGAGGTGCCTGAAGAAAGGATTGATCATTCATATGTTCACAAAGATATGAAACTCTGCATGTAGTAATTAGAATTCATGGTGTAGTCATAAAATCTAATGCAGTGTGCAGAACCATCAGCAATTCACTCATTAGTCCCAGACACTTCAGCCAGAGGCAGACCATTCCTTCTGAGAGCAGAGATATATTATACACTCAGAATTAGAGGTGAGCAGGACACATATTCCAAGTATCATATCCTAGGCCTCATATTCAAATCTTGAATGGCAAATTTTGAAAATATCTGCATCAAGCTGATTTTAAGTATGGTTCTCATACTCACCGTCCAAAGGATTCTCATTTTGTTCTCTGCTTCTAAATTCTCTTGATTTTCTTGGACCTTCTCCCATAAAGATGTCATTTGCTTCAAAAGTTTATCCTGTAAAAAAAACAATGAATATCAATTTTGAAAAATATAACTGATAGACTCTTGGGCAATTAATACAATTATTGTAGTGAGAGTACCAGAATCAAAAATCCTTCATTTTTTTCTTTCTGTAACTATGAATTTTGGAATAGAACATAGAATTAGAAAATGCAGCTTACCCTTTTGCTCAGGTATAGTAATGAATAATTTTGACTACATGCTTGGCTATACCTGACTCCCATGTACTTTTCCTAATTTAGTCTCCAGTCATAGACATTTTAAAAGATAAGAAGTTAGATTTGCACTTTCCAGTGACCTGGGCATAATGTATCATAAAGTACAAATGATCTTTACACTCAGGGTACCCTAAAGGATGTTTACAATCCTAGTCACCCTTTCTTCAGTAGATGTTAATAAAGTACCACCATTCTGAAAACAGTGCCTTTGTCATAATGAGGACCAGCATCTTCCTGTGGTTTTCTAAGCCTACCTCTCTGCAGCTTGCAAGTTCTCTCAGAAGCATCACTTACCATTTGATCCTCAGCAGCTGCTTCAATGGGACAGTGTCTGTGTCCTCTGTGCTCATGGGAGTTTGAGCAGAGTGGACAGAGAAAGATCCTGTTCTCAGCACAGAAGATCCTCTTAGTATCCTCGTGGGTCACACACTTTTGCTCCTCAGAGCTCAGGTCCTTCATGAGGCTGGCTTGTCTGACAATGGACACCAGCTTCTTCAAAACAATGTTGGTTCTCAAGTCCTTCTTCTGTAATGGTTCCTTACACTTAGGGCATTGGACAGGAGGTTGGATGTCTTCCCAGGAAAGGTGGAGGCAGGCTCGACAGAAGCTGTGGCCACAGGTTATGGTGACTGGGTCTGTCAGGCAGCTCAGGCAGATGAAGCAGGTGAGTTCTTTCTGGAAGGCTTGTGAGATGTCTGACTCCATTTTTCTGAAGGAAGAAAAGTAGAATTGCTGTTATTCAATCCCAGAGAAGCCAGAAACAGCACAAAAACTGATGCAAGTTGTGATTTAATTCTGTTTATGGCAAAGCAGGCTTCATTTTCCAGGAACAAAATATCAAGATAAGTATAGGATTGCAGTTGCTGATCTTTCCTCTTTCACTCTTCTTGACAGAAATATAGATTAATCTGATGTCCTTCTGAGCCATTCCACCTGCATCTTTTTTGGAGACTCCCTTCAAATTAGTCAGTGTCTTGGTTGCTGGTCTGAGACATGCTTTCCAAGTGTTTATAAATAAATATACACTAGAGTGATCAAACTCCTTCAAGTCTACATGTTGGCCTTTCACTACAGACATAGGTAGGTTAAACACACTCTTCTTTGTTGGCTATCCAAGAAAACACTCCCTTTTTCACATGGTCCCTAGTAAATGCTTAGCTTAATTTCTGATTTTAGCATCTTAGTCCTTCACATCCTATTATCACGCCCCTTGACACCTGAAGGCAAAATTAGTTACTTGTCTTCTTTCTGATGCAAACAGTTAACAAGAATTAGAATTAGGGGGGTCATAATTCAAGGATATGTCCATCATTGTGGGGAAGAAATGGTGGCAGGACCTTGAGGGAGCTGGTCTCATTGCATCCAAAAATCAGCAAGAAGAAAGCAAGGAACACTTGCTGCTCAGTTCTTGTTCCCTTTTCCTTAGTTTGAGACCTCAAACCATGGAATGGTCAAGTGATCTCATGAGCATTTAGTGTGGATCTTACCAGCTATAGTGAATCTACCCCTCAATAATCCTTCACAGACATCCCCAGAGGTTTCCATATCTATCCTAAATCCCATCAAGTTCAATTCTAGGGTACTCTCTGTGGAAACTTGTTTATCAAAGATACAGTTCCTGGCTTCAGTTTATGGGATGAACCTTGAGGCATAAATGAGGCTCTCATGACTATAGCAGAATTTCCTATTTAATCAACAGGGGCCCATTGTTCCTTCTCTTTGAAGGTCTACACAAAAAAATAATCTTGGATTGACTGAGATAAACATCCCTCAAATAACTTTAGCTTTTGTGGTCTGAAGCAAATGGACTCCATGGCTTTAGCTGGTGGTCCTATTTACCTCCAAAACAATACTAATACTCATTGTCAAGATTATTTTAGCAAAGAGATGGAGACTCAAATGCTGCCTTCCTTAACTTACCTGATGTCCCCATTTAGTATTTTTTTCCTGTACATTAGATACTTCTTTCCAAAATAATTTATGAATTTACAGAAATAATGAAAACTGAATGCAGAATTAAAAAATTGCACCAGATTATAATTAGTATCTACTTTCCTGAATACAATATTGTGATTAGTTTTCTCTGATTTAATCACATGTATACTTCCAACGTAGCAAATCAACCAATAGCAGGTAGAGCCAGTTTTTCGAACATGGTAAATTATTATCAAGCGTTATTTCACATTGTGATGTTTTCCTGTAGTTTACAACAACAGGAAAACACTAAAATATTTTCCTTTGCTAAATAATGAGTTTTCACTTTTATACATAATATTCATAGAATGTATATCTAAATACTAGTAATTATCAATCTGTTCAGAGCAATTATTTTTATATATTATACTTGTAAAATTATTTTAGAAGTGTTGATCTCACATCTGTGAACTACATAAAGAAATACTCTATAAATATTCTCAAAATTTAGAGAAAGATCAAAATTGAAAAGCGGAATATCAGAGCAAAGAAAGACTGTGAATGAATAAACTAAAATTATCTATAGCTGTAACTCACAGTATATATACAAAGCAAGATGACCTTATGGGAGCAAAAGCTCTTTTGAAAATAACCAAATTTTAAACATTTTTAAGCAAAAACCTCAGTTTCATAATAAATTCAAATAGAAAACGACAATGACTTTCAATCTTAAATTGTGCACTCACCCAAGAAATAGTCTCCAACCTCAGCAGTGTTTTGTGGAGACACAGCAATATTAGTTCAGCTCTGGGGTATGATCCTCAGTATGTGGAGGAGATAGATCTAGCAGTCTAAGAGCCAGAATATATGGAGACTCACTCTGTCTGGTCTAGAGAAGAATGGACCTGGCTGGACCCTGGTGTGTCCTTATATACTCTCTAAAGACCACGCCCACTTCCTCCCATGTTGCTTTTACTAATGCTTGCTGTAGGTGAGCTCCTGTAAATAGCAGTATTCTAAATGGATGGAAGATTGAATTAACTCTATGACAAGTATCCACAATCAAAACTACACAACAAGGTTTCCTGAGTTCCTGCTTAGCTGGGTATGGTAGCTCACACCTTTAATCCATAGAGTCCTAGAGAATGGGCTGCTGATGCAGGAGTTTTAGTTCAAGGATATAGAGTGAGAACGTTTCTAAAAAAATAAAGAGAATTTTGCCCTAATATTTCATGTTTCTAAATATTTTGTGGTGTGCTAATATTTTTGCTTTTATTTTTGTAATTTTACAGTTAATGATATCAATCTGTGATTTTAGCAAATATCAACATTAAAGAATTCTCAAAAATTTTTTAGAATTTTGTTCAACTCATTTTTATCATATTCACCTCAACTGCAATTTCTTTGAGATTCATCCCTTTGTCTACCCACTCAACTGTCTGTTCTTTTTTTTTTCTTTTTTTAATAAATACTTGGGGAAGCCAGGCAGTGGTGGCACATACCTTCAATCCTAGCATTCTGGAGGCAGAGGCAGGCAGATCTCTGTGAGCTAGAGGCTAGCCTGGTCTACAAAATGAATTCAAAGCTGTGCTCCAACAATCCACAGAGAAACCATGTCTGAATAAAAAAAACTACTTGATTAACTAAAACCCAAGTGTCTCTGATTTTTCTTGTAGGGAAATTTCTTGATTGAATCATTTGAAGTTTAGGTGGGAAGCCCCACCTAAACTCAGATGTTTGAGGTGTGGGAATCCACCTTAAATCTTAGCTGAAGGCAGCCTATGTAAAAGGACATGGAAGACGGAAACTCTCACATCTTTGCTCTTTGTTCTTTTGCTCTCACTCTCACTGAAAAGTTCATCCCTTCACTCATATAAGAGCCTATTTTGGGGGAGAATTTCTGTGGTGGTACTGTGTTCCCTAAAATATTGTGCACCCTAATAAACTTATCTGGGGTCAGAGACAGAACGGCCACTAGATACAAAGGCTAGAAAATGGTGGCACTCACACCTTTAATCCTAGCATTCCAGAGGTAGAAATCCCTCTGGATCTCTGTGAATTCAAGGCCACATTGGAAACAGCCAGGCATGGTGACACACACCTTTAATCCCAAGAAGGGAGCCTTTAATCCCAGGGAGTGATGGCAAAAACAGAAAGATATATAAGGCGTGAAGACCAGAAACTAGAAGCTTTTAGCTTGTTAAGGTTTCAGGCTTTGGAGCAGCAGTTCAGCTGAGATTCATTCTGGATGAGGACTCAGAGTCTTCCAGTCTGAGGAAACAGGATTAGCTGAGGAACTGGCGAGGTGAGGTGGCTGTGGCCTATTCTGTCTCTCTGATCTTCCAATGTTCACCCCAATACCTGGCTCAGGTTTGATTTTATTAATAAGAACTTTTAAAATTCATGCTACAGATTTCAAAGTATACTGAAGACTAGCTGATACATCCAGCCTGGTAGCTCGCTCGCTCTCTCTCTCTCTCTCTCTCTCTCTCTCTCTCTCTCTCTCTCTCTCTCTCTCTCTCTCGTGAGCCAATATTCATTTAGTTTTGTTCTTCTACATTCAGGGTGGTTGCTACACTTACCTCTTGGGTTTTAGTTAATTCCACAAGTAGTCAAATTGACAACAAGAAATAGCCATGAGAAGGGCTGACCACTTTGTGTTGGATGATCAGTTAGGGAGCTAATCCCTAATAGAGCCTAATTCTTTGTCTAGGGATGGGACTCTCAAATTTCCCACATTCATATCAACATATTCATTGTTCTGGTCTTGTTTATGCAGTCATTTCTGGGAGAGAATGTTTCACAGTACACTTCCTGGTATTCTGGCTCTCACTGTCTTTCTGTCCCCTCTTCCACAATATTTCTGGAGCCATTAATGTAGGATATAGAGGTATCTGTTGGGGTTCAGATCCCCATGATCTCTTGATTTTTACATTCTGTCCAGTTGTGGTATTCTGTGAGTGTCTGCCTGTATTGCTGATCGCTTCCTTTCTATATTCTTGTAAATAAGCATGACTGGGTTTTTCTTACTTGATCTGAAATCTAATGTATTCTTCACTTTAATAATACAACCAAATCAAGGATAAGTTGTTTCAGGGATTGTGAATTCAAGGCAATGACAGGAACAACTACTAAGAAGACTAAGAAAAATGTGTTTAATATTATTTGCCATGCCAGTTGTCAACATTGAGTTGTGTTTAGTATTTAGAGAGCACAAGGAACGATAATGGGTATCTTAACACAGGTTCCAAGGAGTGAGTAAAATATTGATAAGAAAGATGATAATATTACATGCAACTTACACATTAAGTGCTGGGTGAGGGAACTGGAGTTGGCAGACTGGTGAAGATTTCCTGTATGTAAAGTTTATTTAGACTTCTAGCTATAAATATGGTTCAGATGGGATTATTCCTAACTGGAGTGAGCAGGAATCCTATTGATGGTGTCATGACCTGTGCTATCATTCATACTGTGGCTTCTATGTAGCATCTTCTAGTGTTTGAATTAAAATCACTACAGTAACAGGTGTGACCTGATTGAAGACCAGGAGATGAATTTTCTTTGCCTCTAAAGTCGCAGCCAAATCCTGGAAAGCCTTAAGCCTAGTTGAAGCCATTTAGAATCTGCCTTTGAGAACACTAGGGCAAAAGAAGTTCGATGATTTGGTTCTTTTCAGGAAAACTTGGGATGTGAACTAAGCTTTATGTGGAGCTCCCTGATCCTTATCAGGATGAGGAAGAGAGGCTACAGGATGAAGGCATCCTGAAGTGGAGGTTGATGTGTTTCCTCCCTTGGGAATTCTCTGTTTAGATCTATTCTCCATTTATAACGGGGTTAATTGTTTTCTTGATATTCAGTCTTTTTAGTTCTCTATATGTTTTAGGTATTAGCCCTTTATTGGTTGTGTAGTAGTTAAACTTCTTTTCCTATTCTGTAGGCTGCCACTTTGTCCCAGTGATGGTATCCTATGCCAAACAGAAGCTTTTCAGTTTCATGAGGTCCCATTTATTAATTATTGTTCTTAGTGCCAGTGCTATTGGTGTTCTGTTCAGAAATCTTTCCTGTTCCAGTGAGTTCAAGGCTATTCCCCAATTTCTTTTCTATAAGATACAATGTATCCGGCTGAGGTCTTTGATCTATTTAGGGTTGAGTTCTATACAGGGTGATAAATATTGATGTATTTAGATTCTTCTACATGAGGCCATACAGTTTGACCAGGTACACTTATTAAAGATGTTGTCTTCATTTAATATTGTTTTTCAACTTTTTTATTAATAAAAATTCCAATGTCCATTGTCCATAAGTTTATGTATTTATGTGTAGATCTTCATTTTGTTTCCATTGATCAATGTGTCTATTTTTATGTCAACACCAAACAGATTTTTATTACTATAGCCCTTTAACACAATTTGAACGATGATAGTGATATATGCAACGGTTTTTTTTATTGTTCATGATTGTTTAAGTTTTCCTGGGTTTTTGCCTGTTTGTACTTGTGTTTGTTTGGTTTCTTTGTTTGTTTGTTTTTTGTATTTCCATATGAATCTGGTAACTCTCCTTTCAAGATCTCTGAAGAATTGTGGGTCTGGAAACCACCGAGATGCCCCTCAACTGAAGAATGAATTAAGAAAATATGGTACATATACACAATGGCATACAACTCAGCAGAGAAAAACAATGACATCATGCAATTTGCAGACAAATGGATGGAACTAGGAAATGTCATCCTGAGTGAGGTAACCCAGACTTAGAAGTACAAACATGCTATGGTACTCACACATAAGTGGGTTCTAGATTTAAAGCAAAGGATAATCAGACAACAACCCACAACTCCAGAGAAGCTAACTAACAAGGAAGACCCAAAGAGGGATGCATAGATTGCCCTGGGAAGGGGAAATAGATGAGATCTACATGAGTAAACTGGGGATGAGGAGTGGGAAATGGAGAGTATGGGATATGGGATGAGGATATAAGAAAATGGGACGGTTGAGATAGAACAGGGATGGAGTGGGAATGCAATGAAAGAAATACCATGATAGAGGGAAATACATGGGAATAGAGAGAAACCTGGTGCTAGGAAAGCTGCCAGGAATCCCCAAGCATGACCCCAGTTGGAGTACTAGAAATAATGGAGAGGGTGCCTGAACTGAACTGGCTTAGCCCAGTGATCAGACCGGTGAATACCCTAACTGTCATCACAGAGCTTCTCTCCAATGACTGATGGAAGCAGATCCAAAGATTCACAGCTAAGCACCATGCAGAGCTCTAGGAGTCCAGTCGAAGAGAGAGAAGAGGGATTCTATGACCAAGTGCCTCAGGATCATAATGGGAAAACCTGTAGAGACGACCAAACCAAACTAATGGGAACTCATGAAAGTTGGGTCAATGACTGTGGAGCCTGCATGGGACTGGTCTAGGCTACCCTCTGCATGGCTAGACAGTAGTGTAGCTTGATCTGTTTGGAAGGACGACCTGGTAGTAGGATCAGAATCTATCCCTGGTACATGAGCAGATTTTTTGGAGCCCACTACCTTTGATGGGACACCATGTGTTGCCTTGAGTCAGGAGGATGGTCTTGGACTTGCCTCTACTGGATGAGACTCCTCATGGGAGGCCTTGCCTTCTTGTGGAGGAGACTGGAGGGTGGGTTGGGAGAGGGAGGCTGGGGAGTGAGAGGAGGGAAGAGGGGGATATTTGATTGGTGTGTACAACTAAGGGAAAATTTTTCTTATTAAAAAAAGAAAAAGAATTGTGGACCAGCCGTGGATTTTCACTCCTTTAATCTTAGGAATTGGGAGGCAGAGTGGACAGATCTCTGTGATTCTGAGGCCAGCCTGGTCTACAGTTCAAGTTCTACAACAACCAAGGCTACAGAGAGAAACCCAGTCTTGAACCAACAACCTGAATAAAGAGAGGGGGATCTTTCTTGTGATGGTGACATAAGCCTTTAATCCCAGCACTGGGAATCAGAGACAGGAAGATCTCTTTGATTTCAAGGACAGCCTGGTCTATAGCCTGGTCCAGAACAGACAAGGCTACACTAAGAAACCCTATCTCAAATAACAAATAAAAGCAAGCAAGTAAAAATGAAAGAAAGACAGGAAGGAAGGAAGGAAGGAAGGAAGGAAGGAAGGAAGGAAGGAAGGAAGGAAGGAAAGAAGGAAGGAAGGAATAAAGGAAGGAAGGGAAGGAGAGAGAGAGAGTAAGAAAGAAAGAAAAATAATTTTTTTTCAAGTGTTGATGGTACACAAATTTAATCCCACCACTAGGGTGTGTAGAGGAGAGCCAAGTCTACATAGAGAAACCATGTCACAAAAAATCAAAATAGCCTAAGTCAAACTGACATTAAAAGAGCTTTCTAACTCTAAACTAGACCCTTAGTTCCTAAGACTAGTATCCCTTTTATACTCTAAGCCTAATTAATAAATTAGTACTTTTAGCAAATATGTGAAAACAAACAAACAAATAAAAACTACTTTGAAATGAAGTGCTCTTTGGGAAATATGTGGACCATGGATGAAAAGGAAACATATTTTCATTTAATAGTCTTTTAATATTTCATAGCAATAAATGAGGTAACATTACAGCAGGAAATACTTGAAAAGTACTAAAGTACTGGAATACAGCTTCATATTCTCATATGTGGCCACTGGAGAGGTAAGGCTTGACAGGATAATTGAAGATGTCAGGAGGATACAAGTATATGAGGAAACTCTTGGCAACATGCCCAAAACTTAAACATCCATCCTCACAATCAGGGAGCTACCCAACCCAGCCCAGTGGCTTCTCTATATAGTGCTGGAATACTGGGCTTGTGGTGAGGAGACTGCAAGGATTACCCTCCTACACACACAAGAAGAAATGCAACCTCGATTCAATCAGTTGGTTTCTATTCCTTAACAAGGAATCCTTAGAGACCCCTACAGCCCAGTCCCAAGAGTCCTTCCAATCCAGCTCGCAGTAATATTTCCCTGAGATGAAGCTCTGTGATCTCCAGGAAGCAAAATAGCATCCAGCATAATCTGCAGATGTATCTTTATGGTCTGAAACTGAATCTTCTCATGGCATTAAATATGTTCACATTGTGATGGATAATGGTGATGTGTTCAAAGAAAATGTGTACTGTGGGAAGAATCAACATTTTAGTTAAAATGACCATTTACATTTCTCAGGGGAGCAAGGTCCATAGAGTCTTCTTGGATTTTAAAAAGAGAAGGCTAAGACTTGAGGTTAAGTATGGCTCAAATACATCACAGTCAAGGATTTCCGCAAGAAACAGAATGGTTAGATGCTGTAGAGGAGGGAGCCTTTTTTAATCAATGAAGTAAAATCCAGTAGAAGAAATTAATTGCTGAAGAGTTTAAAGTAAAATAATCAAATATCTCCATCATTGAGTACACTAAAATTGAATTAGGCTGTCCTGAATTACTTAACCATCCTTTATGTCTCAAGGAACAACTGATACTCTCTTTCAGCCACTATCACATACAACATGATATTGGTATTCATTTATGTTTGTTTATTTGTAAGATGACCACATGAAAAAATAGGATTAGAATGTGACTTACCTAGTCGTGTTTCTGGAAAGTTAAAATATTTTAACAATTGCAAAGGTTATCACATTATTGAGAGGGACCTCTGGTCATTTTATCAGTGGAGACACCTTGGAATTGGTTGTAATTTTCAATCAGTCAAGTGATAGGTAGGGCATTGAGTTCTGGTTTCATAGTCTGGGGCATGCAGAGCTTCATTGACTCACTCCTGCAAGGAGAAGATAATATTGATCTACCTGGTGCTAAAGGTATCATCACAGTGATTAGGAAAAACCTCACTCCAAGTACAGCCAAATGGCTCAGGGGATAAATAAATCTCTTGTTACACAAGTCTGACAATTTGAGTTCAATCCACGGGACCCTTGATGGAAGAAGAAGACTGTCTCCTGAAAGTTGTGCTCTGACCCGCACACATGAGCAATGGCACAGGTGGATGCACACTCACACGCACACATAAATATAACAAATCAAATAAAAAAATCCCAAACACATCATACACACACAATTGAGTATTTTCTATGTGAAAGATATCTGCACATTGCTAAGGCAGCTTGTTCTATTTCATAGCATATTTCAGGGTATCCTGGCTTGCACTGAAGGCTAAACTCACTTTCTAAACATGTCATCCAAACCCTGCGAACAAAAAAGAAAAACTTAGATTTCTGAGGAAATGGCATACAATATTTGTTATAAAGTTCACATAAATGTCAGTCACCATCACACCTATCTATCCTGGTAAATTATATTTACGTCTCAGGATAATGCCAATCAATCAGATTGGCAGAATTTGAATTCTTGATGAAATCAGATGACAGCAAAATTTGAGGAGGACGTAGGTATTGATTGTACATTGATTTTGAACCCCCACCTGTCTGCAAAGGTAACTTTCCCTGAGCTTGCATGGTTAGAGGCCTGAGAATTACTGTGAGTTGGAAGCTACTATGCACTACCAAGTAGGATCCTACCTAAAATACCAACCTCCTAAAGAACATCTGAAAAGCACAACTTACAAACAGAAGAAATTAAGCAATAGCTTTCTTTACAATTGAGTGTAATATCCAAGCAGAAATAAAAAGAGTGTTGGAAATACCAAATACTGAATTTGGGCTTTCAGAGAAGCGAGCTACAAAAGCAAAAAATTAAGACATGTTCATTGGGGAATTTACTAACACAATTTCAAAAAGCTTGTTCTTTCAAGGTTATTACAGAATTTAGTACCTAGAGATTATCGCTGAAATGGAAAACCCCTGACATTAATGCAGAGAATATTGAAAGCTACATTGGAATAACAATCACCAGTGTGGGCCTAAGACAATAAGGCCTGTCTAGGGTATACAGTGAGAACTTGTATAATAAAAGAATAAAGAGTAATGTTGCTACAACATTTTACTATTTCTAAATATTTTGTGGTGTGCTTATGTTTTTGCTTTTCCTTTTGTAATTTCACAGTTAATGGCAACAATCTGTGGTTTTAGCAATTATCAACATTAAAAAATTCTTAATAATTATTTGAGAATTTTTTCAACTCATTTTGTCATATTCACCTCAACTACAATTTCTTCGAGATTCATCCCCTTTCTCTACCCACTCAACTTGCTGTTCTTTACCCTTTTTTTAAATACATGGAGAAGCAGGACTGTGGTGACACATGCCTTTAATCCTAGCATTCATAAGGCAGAGGCAGGCAAATCTCTCTATACATAGATATAGAAGTAGGATTTATTAGAATGACTTACAGTCTGCTGTCCAGCTAATCTAACAAAGACTGGCTATGAATGGAAAGTCTATGAATCCAGAAGTACTAGGTCAGAAGCTCCAAGATAGGTGTCAATGTGTCCTTTGACTCATTCACCCTAAAGGTCAGTCTAGTGTGAGGAGCACAGGCTGGAAATGAGCTCACATACAGCCTTTGTTCTGTTCCTGTCCCCACTGACACCTTGTACACATGATAATGTAGACCCAGAATACAATGTAGTTACCTACCTTGAGCTACAGTACTTGATACCTTTCTCAACTCCCAGAGTTGTACTTCAAAAGCATCATTCTGTGGGCTCATTCTGCCTACAGAAGATACAGTCATATCAGTTCACACCAGATCAGCCTCAGCTTTCCACTGGTTCCTTGACATCTTAGGTTACATAAGGTGCTTCAATGAGGCCAGACTACTCACTCTGCCATCAACCCATAGAGTACCCTTTATATAAAGATTTAATGAGGGTTGCAGAGATGGCTCAGAACTCAAGAGCACTGGCTTCCAGATATCCGGAGTTCAATTCCCAGCAACCACATGGTGGACACAACGATCTATGATGAGATCTGGAGCACTCTTCTGGCACCCAGGTGTACATGCAGGTAGAACACTGTATACATAATAAATAAACAAAAAAATAAATAAATAGAAGTTAGTACTTCAAGAGTTTAGAAAAAAAGACTGAACAGTAAGGAGGTACTGTTATAAGTCCTTCAGGACCAGCCAGAAGAGGATTAGCTTCTTCTGTATTATTGGGCCCACACTACAAGACCTTCGTACTCAGGTTCATGTCATTGACTATAGAGAGTTGTGATCCATTGACAGTTCATTCTATCACAACTCACCAATCAAAAGTGAGCACCACATGTACACTTTTTCCCCAGACTACATCAGAATACACACAATTTCCAGGGAGAGCTACTGATTAGAACCTGAGGCTGGGAGTTTTGGAAGTAACAGAGGTAGGAAGGATGGGTGTTGTGGTAAAGATCATATTTTTATTTGTAAGTTGATTTCATCTGTATTGCCTGCATTTGAATGTCTCCATATCTCTTGCATGCCGGCCAGCCAAGACCAGAAGAGTGCATCAGATACCCTGGAACTGAGTTACAGATGAATGTGAGCAGCTATACGGGTGCTGGGACTCAAATCTGGTCCTCTGGTAGAACAGACAGTGCTCTTAATCAAAGAGTCATCTCATCAACTCTCCCAAATCATCTTTAACTGACTGTGGGGTTTGGTGTCATTGTTTCTATCCCTCTTTACAATTATGCCTGGAAGGAGTAGTACACAAATCTCCATGAAAATCTACACCTCACTGATACATTCCCCACTGCTTCAGCCTGCCAGCAGAAGGTACAATCTGGCTGTGTCCTGGATCCTCTCCTATAGAGTCCAGTAGGGCATGCTGTTACTCTCCAGGAAAGCTTGCTTTACTGTCGATGTTCTGCTGTTGTTCAACATCTGTGTCTCCCACCTGGGCTATATCTGCAAGAACACCAGGACAGATTGTACCAGGTGAATTCATGCCAGTGCACACAAAATTAACCC
This sequence comes from Peromyscus californicus insignis, assembly GCF_007827085.1. Taxonomy (NCBI): domain Eukaryota; kingdom Metazoa; phylum Chordata; class Mammalia; order Rodentia; family Cricetidae; genus Peromyscus; species Peromyscus californicus. The sequence continues at coordinate 83,183,978 of NW_026294402.1, read as the reverse complement.
CAGTTCTTCTTGGGATTTTCCATGGAGCATCTATGGCAGAATCATTTCCTCTCATTTAACTTTCAACTTTCCTTCTCTACAAGAATCCTGATTCAGGCTTCTTAGGAAGGAAACACTAAGAGATTTCCTGAACAAGAGACATATTTCAGATACTTACAGCTTCCTAGCATGTTGGAAGCCACCTGCAATTATGAAACAGAAAGCATTGTTAAGATGGGCTATACTATATACTTCACAATGGTCTGGTTTTCTCTTCAGGACTTACAGAAAATGGGAATATAGCTCTACTGGTACTGCATATGACACCAGTACAGATGGAAAGAGCCTTCCCTGCACTGTACTTCCCAAGTCCATTAACACTTCAAACAAATCCTTAATAGAACAGGGAAAGTAATTTCTGAGGGAACTACTTCTATAATTCAATTTTAATAGATGTGGTGATGTCAACGAAACCAGAGAGCTGGAGACCCAGTGGCAGGAAAACCACCTGAACTCCACAAAGGAAACTGTCTTTCAAAGAGTAACACACATGGAACTCAAATAGAGCTGTATTTCTATAGAAGACACTGTAAGGTGTTCTTACAATATGTCTGGATTCTGGAACATGTATATCACCTGGGAAATCTAGGAGAAAACAGAGTAACTGTGAGCATGTTGGCAACTAATGATTATAAAACACTCAGGGAATATTCTCAGTATGCACATGTGTATGGAGATAGCTTGGGCTGCTGTGGGCCATCCTCAAGTATAGAAGGATGGTCCAGAAAACAAACAAAAAAATTAAAAAAAAACAGAACAAAATAAGACATAGGATCCTTGTTCCTCAATTAAAGACCCTTTAAACAATATAAAATAAATCCAGCTGATTCACACTTTGTGGCATATACTTATAATTCCAGCATTCAGGTGGTAGCTAAAGGAAGACGAGGTTCATGGTCAACTTCAACTACATTGTGACATAGAGGCCAGCCTGGGATAAATGTGTCCCTGTCACAAAATTATATACATATATATATATATATATATATATATATATATATATATGTATATGTATATATATATGGCATAATTTCTAACTGAATTTGAAGTATTTATCCTTACACTCACAGGTCAGTGTAGAATTAACCATCCAACAAAACAATTTGAAGAAGAAAGGGGGCAGGGCATGGGGATGGTCTGAGGGTGGAAAAAGGAAAATGATATAATTTAATTTCAAAAAGTAAAAAGCTTCAAAGCATAGTATGTGTGATCATTGAAACTTGTTATGTGTCACCAGCAGGCATTTCTCAGAACTGCACAGGCTGCTCAACCAAATCTTTCTTTGGTTACTGACAAGCTAGGTTGGAAAATCTTATTGCTCACAGTGCTATTCGAAAGTGTACTATAATATTTCAGTATTTTTTTATGTTTTGTGCAAGTTTCTAAGATATGAGTCCAGAATCTACAAAAGTAAGCCACCTTGTCCTTCATGATTGTTTTTAACTCCAAAGGTCTCTGGGAAATGATCAGACACAGCAGGGAGTCTTTGGACATTTAACATGAGTGACTTCAAGCATCTGTGGATGTGACCTAGTTTAATATGCAGTTAACAGGACATGGAGGCAGTTTGCCATGAAGGGGCAGCATCTCTGAACCACATGGTAAACTCCCATCCCTGCTGACAATGCTCTCGAATTTTCTTAAATATATTTAAGGCTCACCCATGGAAGCAAGAGCAATGGATTGCCCAGAGAGATTTCTTTTTTAACTTTCTGCTTTTGACTTTGAGTCAGGGATTCTTCATTTTTGTTCTGAAGCAGGGGTTATAACAATTCCCAGGCACAAATGTTATGAAGACCAGCAGAGCTAATAAAGATCATTTAAAGTGTGTGTGGGAGCATGAACTATGTACTCCATAAACCATCACCCCGCACACAATCACATACACTCAGAATCACAAGACATTGAAGCACATGAAACCCTAACATTCTTTATGCACACAGCCTCATGGAAATCTATGCAGATACTTGACTGTAAAAGGGTATCTAGAATACCTTTAAAAAATCATGTTGTCTGTTTTGCTCCTTCCAGAAACAGCAAGTTGGGTGGCCTTTCAAAGAGAAGACAGTAAGGGACACCCTACCTATCTTAGCATTTACATTTTTCCTCACCAAGGACTTAAACAATACTTACAACTTCCCAGGCTCCCTGAAATTATGGAAACAAAGACGTTGAGGGTAACATCATGGGACATGCAGGCACATGCCTTTGTTTTTCTTTGTCAGTAATGAAAAGGCATGGCAATCACTGCCAACACTAATTGCTGATAAAACAAAGATAAGATATATCTGTGACAAACCTATGATTGTTTCCTGAATGATGTATCTCTAACCCTCTGTCAGTCCCCAGTCACAAAATAGTAGATCCAAGGAAGAAGCATTGTTTTCCAGAGGAACAGGTAGAGCATCTATTCTGTACCTGTCTTGCCATTCACAAATGCTCTTTATCATAAGCTGTCTGTTGGCAAGAGCCTGTTCTACTACTACAGAAAATACAGCATAGTATATATAACACTCACTGTCATATTTTAATAGCCAAACTCAAACAAAATAGGAAATTCAGACAGCAACGTTTCTATTTCTGTCATAGAAAGGTCACCTTACCTCATTATGAGGGTCCAACTCTTCCTCTATACAAAAAGAATCTGTTTAGTATCAGGGACATTTGTAGAACCTAGGAAGACAGAGTTACTGTTAATCACTGGTGCTGTGGGCCATGGCTTCCTGAGAGAACACTGCTTAGCTTACACAACAGGCTTATATGTATGGCTATGCTCTGAAGGCTAGACCAAGTGACTGTAGGAGCATCCTCATTGAAGGCACTGAGTCAACAAGAAGCAGGGAAGAAATGAAAAGTGGAACACTTGCAGTGTGCTGATGGCAACAAAAGACAATAAGATAGTCCTCCAATGGTACAAGCTTCCCATTACTCCTATCAATCACTTGAGGACCAGACGGTCTTCTAAAACCAGGAAACAATGTGAGTTTTAATTTATGCTAAGTGCCATCTAGTATACACTCTCCAGGGTACACAAAGGAACATGGTTTGTGGAGTGGCATTGGTGAACATGAGAAAATAAATACCATGATAACTTCTGGGTACCTCAGAATGCTGGAAACGAAGCAAGGCTCACAGGAATCCAGGAGCTAATTCAATGAACCATGTAGCATTGTAACATCTAGTGGCACCATGCTCCATGTTCAGTGTATGAACTACAAAGGTGCAGTCACATACTGGAGAAAGGAAAACCTAAAATGCTGTTGTGTTGAAGCAGCACAGCTTTTCTCTGGAATAGATATGATTTTTAAAGTGGACTAATAGAGCTATGTAATTTTTATCTTTAGAGTAGAAAAGCCCTTTCCCAAGTCATCTGCTAAAAGCTTTGGCAGACCATGATTTTTCTGGTGGTTTCCTGTGGTGATAGGCATATTCTGGGGCAAATAGTCCATAAAATGAAATGACAATAAAATGAGTATCATGGAGATGATTTATTCACTTCCTACATTCTTTTGGTAATCTACGCCCACTCTTATGGAAGACAATGTACACACACACACCACACACACAGACACACAGAGTTCCAACTACAATCAAGACATGAGGCTTTATCTCTTTTCCCAGTGACATTGAAGCTCTGTTCATATAGGAAGGTAAAACCCTCCAGTGTATTGAAGTTCCCTTCCACAGACACATAGAATCTCATGACAAAGACTAGGACACTTGCTGGTTGTATGCAGTAAAACTCATCCCAATCATTAATTTACTATTACAAAAAAAAAACCAGAAACACATGAGAAAGAGAATAATCACTGTAAACAAGTCATTCACAAAGTCACTAAAGAAACTGTAGATTTAAAACACACAGGAGCAATAACCAATTTCAAGGTAGACAAAACCATTTTAGAGCAATGTCTGACTAACAACAAAAACCGTAAGGTATATTTGAAAACATGAAATATGGCCATGTGAAGAAATGTGCTACTAAAACTCAAAGTTTTTAATTGGTAGCTTTAAAAGGACGTTATCACAATATTCATATCTTAGTGTGAAACTTAAGACTTAGATACTAACTTGGAGAATTGTACAATTCGGCAGACTAGAAAGGGAACATTAATTGGTAGGGAGAAGGAAGGAAGATATTAGGGGGAGTCATGACTGACACAGGTGACATGAAGGGAAAAGGGGGAATAATGGGAGGGAGTTCTGAGTGGGGAGAGGGATGGGAGAGTAGAACAAAGGAGGGATAGCACTGAGGATGTTTGAAAAGAGTAAATGGAAAACTCTCAGATTAAATATATACACAAATAGTCATACAAAAATGTAATTTGAATTACTCCATACTGGGAATCATCCCAGAAGCCAGGTCTTGCCATACAAACATTTGAGTGCCTAGAAATTTGGCTTGAGGTAAAGAACACCTGTCTTTTGCAGAGGCCCTAGTGTTGATTCTCACAATCTACATGGTGTCTCATCACCATCTGTTGTAGCTGGAGTTTTCTCCAGTCATGCCTGGACCACAATCAGGACAAATCTCTCTCATGTGCCAGTCCCACAGCCGCTTAGACCCAACCGAGTAAACACATAGAAACTTATATTACTTACAAACTGTATGGCTACAGCAGCATTCTTGTTATCTAGTTCTTCTATCTTAAATTAACCCATTTCTATTAGTCTATAAGTTGCCACATGGCTCATGGATTACTGGTACCTTACATCTCACTTGTCATGGTGGCGGCTGACAGCATCTCTCCGACTCAGCCTTCCTGTTCCCAGAATTCTCTTCTCTCCTTGTCCCACCTATACTTCCTGCCTGGCTACTGGCCAATCAGTATTTTATTTATTAACCAATCAGAGCAACACATTTAACATACAGAACATCCCACAGCAATCTGTAACTTTAGTTCCAGAGGATCTGAGCTGTCCTCTGACCTCTGAGTGCATTAGGTACTCATGTGGTGTACTAACATAAATACACGCAGGCAAAACATACATACACATAAGATAAAATAAGTCTAAATTATTTTTGAAGCCCAGTGTCTGTGAGTAGATGTGTATGTGGGCATGTGCATTGGCTTGTGGTTCATCCATGCCTGTAGTTGAAGGTTTTTCTGTGTCCTGGCCTGCCAGTAGTCAGGACAAATCTCTCCCACTCATGTCCCCCAAGTAAACGCACAGAGGCTTATATTATAACTGCTTGGTCATTAGCTCAGGCTTATTACTGGCTGGGTCTTACACTTAAACTAACCAATAATTCTAATCTATAGTTAGCCACCTGGCTTGGTGCCTTTTCTTAGTTCTGCCTTGTCATCTTGCTTCCTCTGTCTCTGGCTGGAGACTCCTGACTCAGCCTTTCTCTTCTCAGAATTCTCCTTGTCTGCTTACCCCACCTATACTTCCTGCCTGGCAACTGGCCAATAGCACTTTATTTATCAACCAATCAGAGCAACATATATTCACAGCATACAGAAGGACATCCCACAGCACTTCTCCTTTTCTGTCTAATGAAAAAGGAAGTCATTTCAACTTTAACAGAATAAAATTACATATAATAGAACAGTTATCAAGCAAGAATTACAGTTACAATATCTAGTCTATTTGTATTTGGCAAAATTAAAGAAAATATTTTATCATCTATCCTATATTTGTGAGTCTAAAGTTTCATATCTAATTTCTCTTTTATCATAACCAAGCAAAATTATAATAATAACTATGTAGTCTTCAATTACATCAAAGACCTCAGAAGGATATAATATCACCTAAGTAAACAGGAAATCCATTGTAAACAACTTACAAAAATCTAGAATGACAGAGACAACTGGCTACCCAGAGAGTTACCCAAAGTTCCTCTGTAATGTTGGGGTATCTCTCTTCAGCCCACAGGCCTAGTCTCTCAGTCATTTTTTCTCTGTTTCCTGTAGAAAGTTTGGCAGCCTCCTCTGTGACGCAGGAACCTGAAGAACCATCTTGCCTTGTAAAGGTCAGTGGTCACCTTCCTATGGGTCCTGCATGTCCAGTCAGTTCAACATTTTGTCAATCAGTCCAGGCAAGAACAGATTCTTGCCCAAATGGCTAGTTTTGCCAAGAATATAAACTCTATGTAGAGTGTGTTTAATGTACATCTTTGTCTTTGAAGTAAATGGGTCCTGCCAGGAGCAGTCGTTTCTCACTCTCCAGAAAAGTCTAAGTTTTTAAAACATTATAAATGCCAGATTCTGTAGCTCTATGAAGTGTTTGAAGATTACCTACCTAATTGAAATATATCTATGTATATCTAGAAAACTTAACTAACATGACTACAAGTTTGATGATCATGGATGATTAACTATTAATCTCCATTTCTTAATAAAATATTACAATTTTAAATGAGTTGTATAAACATAATACCTTAAACAAGAACGGAAATATATATAGTTAACAAAATTAACTTTAAATTTGTAACAATAAACTAAAATCCATAGCAATGTAAAATATTTTAAACAAGTTGTTGTTCTTTAAAAGTAGGTTCAATAATCTACCCTTTTATCCTATCATATCTATACATGCCTTTGCAATTTTCACACCTGCCTGTGCCCATTTTCAAGGAAACTACAGAAGGTATCCACTATCCTGCTGTATTGTATTACTTCTTTGCCTTCTTCCCTTTGACCAGGGTCTACGACTGAAGCTAAAGTCAGGCTAGCAAACATAAAGTCACCACTGTACTAGTGCCTCTACTACAGACAGTGCTATGGTTACAGGCACACACACACAGATGCCTGGTCTTTTATGTGTGTCCTACAGATTCAGCCTCAGGTCTCACTGCTTACACACCAACTGTTCTATCAAGACATATCTACATAATGCATGATGATATCATATCTTTATATTGTAAAGCACTACATGTGTTGGGTGTGTGCAAATAGAGAACTATTTTGATTTTTTGATAATTTGTATTTAGTTTATGGAATTGATCATTATCTATTTTATTTATTTTTATATTTATTTATGTTTAATAAATATTTCTAGACACTATACAATTTCTAGTACATGCCGTACAGTTTTGAGTTCTTTGGATAATTTTTTGGTTTTTCTTTCTATCTTTTCTGCTTTTGTTTTTCAGACATCAGCCAGGGAAATCCAAGGTCCTATGTTTTGCCAGGCACAGAGATCAGGGTCAATATGGCACTCAAGAAACATGAGAAAGAGATGGGAGATGGATATGGGCAAGAGCTTCTGATAAGAAGGAAGAATGAAGAATGTGGTGATGGAGGTAGAGTCCTGGGTCTCCATGGAGCGCACTGCTTAGAAGCAGAGGACCTGAGTTTACAGTGAGGACAAAGTCCATTCAACTTATAATATATGGCCTGTAAAAAGGGGTCCAAAGCTAGCAGGACTGTGAGAATGCAGGAGCAGACATACATGTGATGAGCTAAGACCTTGCACCTACTGAAGACACTTGGAGGAAATGGGCTTCTTATCCAAAGAATGAAACATATGACAGTACTAAAGCACAGAGGACAGATACAGACAAAGTCCAGATAGGTCGCAGGAGGGCTGAGATCATGTTCCTAAGGTGTAGTATATGGGTAGGAGTTCATGGGAACTCCCAAGACCTCTGACCTTGTAGATTGAATCCAGAATGCATTAAAAAGGGTCAAAGCTAGGACAAAGTCAAGGGTTTCTGCACCCACTAGGTCAGTGGTTACAAGACAGAAGCCAGCTCCCAGATCTCCATTACCTCAGTCATCTTGCACATCAACCAGGCCAGGGAGAGGAGAAGAGAATTCAAATGAGCTAAACTCATATGTTTAACGCTTACTTTCAGGGATGGAGGCCAAACTAAAAAGCCTTTCTGCCAGTTTAGCCATGCCATTTTCTGGGTGTCCTTTAAAACAGGTGTAAACATTGAAGAGCAGACCATGAAGATGGTAATACAAGCTCTAAAGGACTAGAAGAAGAGGATCTGATTCTCCTGCAGCATTGAGCCAACACTATGAGACTTTTATATTCAAATTCATATGTATGAGCACATATGAGGTTATCGTCCTAAGCAGAGAGATATGCTTTACCATAGGTTAACACACAACCATTAACAAAGTACTTCATGGCTACTGTGATGATTCATCTCAGTTATCAATTTGATGAGATCCAGATCCTCAGAGCACACCTGTGGGGCATTATAGTGATGAGGACAGCTGAGGTGGGATGATCCACCAACTGTGGGAAGGCATCATTTCCTTGACTGGGATCTTAGACAGCAAAAATAGGAGAAAGTGAGTTGTGCAATACCGTTCATTTTTCACTGCTTTCTGGTTCTGGTTACTTTGGGCTTCTCTCTACATAGATGCTCTGCAATCATAAACTGAATTCTCAAGCTAATTTCAAAATAAACCTTTCATCCCTCAGGTTGTTTTTCTCAATGCATTTTGTTAAAGAGGATAAAACATTAATTTATGCATCATTTCCCCGGAGAGCTGTTGCATATCCTTATGCTTCTGAAAGAAGAAAAGCACAGGAACCTCCCATTTTCCTTGTACTTACAGATCTTTTTCCTGATCTCTCACACTCCCAATCACAGGGTGTGACACTGCCATTGCTGGGATCCTTCCCCATTGAACCTGACCAAGAAGGCTGCTACATAACTCAAATTTCACCTTTACATTGGGAACTCTTCACATCTGTTCCATCTGCATGACCCACATGTGGGAATAAGAAGCAGATAGGGTGGCTCACCTGTTTCTGCCCACATCAGGTGAAGCCACATCAACTTATACATGTGCCCTAGCTTTCCTCTAGTTTATGTTATTCAGTGAGAGTCAATGTGACTTTTAAATACATCTTAAAATTCTATGGTTGTATTTCTACTGATGAGATAGATACATCAACATTTTTCACATTTAACAGTTCTGCTAAATCTGTTCAGTTTTACATATGGTACAGAGACATTGACTAATACATATAATAGAAGCAGAGTGTCAATCCATTCAGTACTTTCCCTTTGTGTTTGTGTTGTTTCTTTGGAAGTACTATCCACAGCTAGAGCACCTGCAGCAGCTGGAGCAGCTGGAGGTTCCTTCACATCCTGAAAAGTGACAGTTTTTTTCTTATGAAATCTTCTAAAGAGTAAAGATACTGGGAATGTAGCCACAACATGGAGAGTTATGTTAGTTTATGGCAGAAAAGCAGAAAACTTATCATGACTGTGTGTTTGTAAATAAGATCTAATTTCCTTTTTCCAGCTAGTCATCAGAGTCAGAGTGTTGCTTCAGGAAGATCAACACATTTTGTCATTAAGCAATACAGACACTATAGGCAATGTCTGCATTTACGTGGCTGGTGCAATACAGAAAAAGCAGCAGGACTGAATGTGTTATATGGGTTTGATGCCAGATGGGAGGCCATCCTTCTGAGAATCACATGAATACAACTGTTGTTCACACAATTCCTCTTTCTTCCATGCTTTTCTCCAAACACTGGAAGTTTCAGAAGGACTTCTCATGATACTTTCTAGTCTAAAAGAGAACTACAAATGGTAAATCATAAGAAAAGGAACACGTACAGCAGAAATGCTCCAATGTTGTTTGTTAAATACCAGAGGAATTCAGCTAGACGCTAGTGATTGAATTCAGAGTGATCCATTGGATCCAGCATGGGGAGCATGGCTGTTGTTGACCTTCATTCTTTATTTAAACATGGTATTTATAGCTCCCAGAGAACATATTGTATTGCCTTAGATGAGTTGAGAAGTAAACAACTGTGTGCATTCCCTACTTTTCATGTTTAGGTACCATAGTAGTTATATTCCTGTCACTGTGACCAAACCCCTGACAGAAGCAGCCTAAGAGAGAGACCCTTTACCTTCCAATCTTTGACTCAAAATTGGAGTAGAGGGCACTGGCTTAGTACAAATATGTGACCCTTCCTCTGCATCTTCAACCTGTCATATTCCTCTCAGGGAATAATTTTGATTGCCAGAGAATCACACTGAGAGATCATAGATTGGAGCATATTCCTTAGAAATACTCATAGTCCAAATCATTCTAAACCATGTTATTGCATGATGGTTTGACAAAAATAAAACTTCCCTTCAACTGGCCAAATCTTTCTTTGTGTCTTCAACATGACCAGGCAAGGAAAGCAGTCTGGCATTTGGGTAATATGTATGCAAATGGATTTCTAGATGACAAAATATCCTCAGCCACTATATGGACAACCCAGATAAAAAGTAGGTAGAAGGGCAGAGTCTATATTAGCATTAAGTGTGCACCATACCTGCTTTGTTCTGACTCATCAGAGTCCAATTTCTACAGTCTTCCATCCATGGGCTCTACAGGGGATATGAGTGTGGCTCACATGCTGAACATTTTTTTTTAACTTCCAGAAATACCTCTAATGGAAGATTAGGCTGAAAATCCCTATGTATAAAAGGATGAGTATGAATTTGATTCTTCTCACTCCAGGTCCGAGGAATTAGGTTTACAGAAGTGTGCCACCATGGGCACGTATTATACAGCCATTGCAATCAAATCCAGGACTTCGAATATGCTAAAAGCACACTAAACCAACTGGTCTTTACATTCCTGCCCATTGACCTTCTATGTCAAATTCTGACTGTGAGGGTACTCTAACACAGCCAGCATCTTCAAAATGATGATACCCAGCCATACTCTGCCTGTATAACTCACTGCTGCTTATATCATTCAACTGAGTGCTCAGACATAGCAGGCAGGAGGGAGAATGACCACCAGTGATAAAAGTAATATTGGAACACAAACTCGAGCTCACCTTTAAAGATGTATATATAGCCAAAAGAATGATCCAGTGCCACTCAAAAACCAAGAGGTGACTGGATTTCTTAGTGGACATTGCCCATATATTGTGTGGTTCTTTAGGCTCATGTTAATGTTGTCTAATCTGCTAAGCGTTTATGCCAGTTCTTATTGGAATGAGTCATCTCTACTATAAATCCAGTTATCACATACATCTGACCTATTTTTCAGTGTAGTGTCTCCTATAGTCAAACTCTCTGATCTGACCAAACATACAGACTTTCCATCTATCATACTTATGAGTGTCTGCAGGCAGGTATAGAGCACTGCCCTGGCCTTCTACCCACTGTGGTGCTCATCATTGTCTGGGATCTCCCTAGGACTGAATTATTGCAGGCAAATGCTGAGAAGCTGGACCTATCACAAAGGAATTCCCAAGCCCTTGACAAAGTAAAATGTGTTTCCTGAGTCTATCACTGGAAAGACTGATGACCTATCTCCTCACCTTGGGCTATGATTCTCCAGAGAGCTGCACAAAGAAACAGGTCTATCACACTTGGTTTGAACATTTTTTTGGAGGTAAAATGTGTATCTTGCTTTTTGAATTGATAAATTTGTCACTGGAAAGTGGATTGTGTCATAGGGATAACTGGATTAGGAAAAAAATCTATTTAGACCCTGCCTTGTACACAAAATGCCAAAATAACTGAATGCAGTGACTGTAGACACATGGATAGGACTGGTTAGTTAGGGCATTGCCTTTTTCCCCCGTTTCAACTCCCAATTTTCATGCCCAATAGGAGTCTCATATCACATTGGTGTACCAGAGAAAAGACAGCCAGCATTTAAATAATTCTAAAATGTGTCTTGAGAGATTCCATAACAAATACTGCAATTGAATTTTCTATTCTTCACCTGAAATTGAAAGGAAAGAAAACACTTTGAGGTTCAGGTCATACAGAGTTTGTTTACATAGCTCTTTAGTTCACCCTATGACACAGTATAGTTTAAAGCAGGCTAGGAAAAAGACATAAAAAAAAACAGACTGTATTGATACAATATAGGAGGGTGTCACAGAAAACCAGAGCTACATATTTGTGACAAAAACTAACACATCACACACTTATGCTGACACAAAGCAAGGACAGAGCACCTCTTCTGTTTGGCCTTCACTGAGGGCTCCCTAAGTTACATCACAACATGGCAGACCCAACTTAACAACCTGCTTTGGGAGATTATTTTTTTCTATGAGGGGTCCTCCAATTATTTGCATGAATGCACATATTTTAAATGTATTATACCCTAAATGTTAAAATATTGGATGCATGATGCTTCCCACCACATAGACTTTTGGGAAACAACACAAACTCCATCTGTAGCTAGAGTTTTCCTGCCTGGCCCACAGTCAGGACAAACTCTCTCACCTGCCAGTCCCACAGCCACTCAGACCCGACCAAGTGAACACAGAGACTTATATTGCTTACAAACTGTATGGCCATGGCAGGCTTCTTGCTAACTGTTCTTACAGCTTAAATTAATCCATTTCTATAAATCTATACCTTGCCACATGGCTCATGGCTTACCAGCATCTTCACATTCTGTTTGTCATGGCCACAGCTGGCAGGGTCTCTCTGACTCAGCCTTCCACTTCCCAGCTTTATTCTCCTCCTTGTCCCGCCTACACTTCCTGCCTAGCCAATGGCCAATCAGTGTTTTATTTATTGACTAATCAGCAACTCATTTGCCATACAGAACATCCCACAGCACTTCCCCTTTTTTTTTCAAAAAGGAAAGTTTTAACCTTAACAAAGTAAAATTACATATAATTTGGGAATTTGGGCGTAGCTTCTCTTACTACTTCCTGCTGGAGGGGGGCGCTGTATCTTATGGGGACACAAAGAAAATTTTAGGATTATGGAGTAGTCCATGAGGGTGTATCATCTGAGCCAGTTGCCTTGAAATGGTTCTGGATGTTGGATCATCTGGGCCATGGTGTCATCGGAGACCTTTCAGGTGGTCTTGGCTGGTCAAACCTGATGTATCTTAATCTGGAACAAAGCAAATAGGAGTCTCAAGGAAAAATATACATCTTAATAGATGACATGCCTGTTAACTTCTGAATCAACGTTACACACATTTTTCTAGAGAGGAGCCTTTTTTTCTCCAGAAGAAAAGGCCCCCTCACACAGACTGTGATACTTGATACTGGAAGATTTGATTCAATCTGAACCAGGATGGTACAATTTCTCTTTGTCCTCTTCCTAAACTAACTCTCGAATACCCCACGATGCCCTGCTCAGTTTTGTTGTTCAGTGGGATATTCACTGAAACATAAGAAAACTAAAGTAATCTTTCTATCTTAGAGAAAATAAAGGCCCCCATACCTTCTCTACCTTCACTGGTGTCTTTTCAGGTAATGCTAAGGAGACAGAAAGTAACTGTCAGCTCATGGTACTGTTTACTACTTATGTAGCATTCTTGCTTGATGGGGCTAAAAGTGCATGGACTCAGTACAAGTGACTAGACCTAATGAACAGATAAGATGGTTGGGTGGCTGCTGAACTGTCTTCCCTTGAAGGGAAATTAAAGCAGAGAGGGTCCTGGAGATATATGAGTAACAGAATTGTTGTATTTCCAGACAGTGGAAACCTAAAGCAACATAAAATAATCTATCTGATTGAAGATTAAATGCAAATCTTCACATGCATCCTCACTGGAGGGACCACTGGTGTGGCTCAGTTTGCATGTGGAGGTCAGGAGACAAATTGTGGGCTCCCAAATTGTAGATGCATAAGATAACCTCTATACCTAAGGCTAGGGAACATTTTGGTAGAGGAGTGGAAAGACTATAAGAACCAGAGGGACAGGACATATGCTACTAGATCGTGTCTTCTACACATGGCAAGGATATAACCCATGAAATCTCAATACAATTCCCCAAATAGGACCTGCATCAAGATAGCTCTTACTGATATGCTACCCTAGACCAAGAACTACAGGCAATCAATGGTGGTAGAGAGAGAAAGGGTCCTAGGCATTTTCATGTTACACACTGTGCTAGGAGGGACAAGGAGTGGGAAATATATCAGTAAGGACAAAGAAAATGGGAGGGAAATGTCCTTTTCCTCTTTCAATGGCACAGTGGTAAGCAGTATCTGGTGAAAGTGTGATTTGCCATTTAAAGACAGTATTTCCCAGGACATTACTCTTTTTTCAAGGCTTGCTTTTTAAAAGTTAATATGTCTTGAATATTATCCCCTTTTTTTCTTGAAAACTTATACAATATATTCTGATCTTTGTTTCCCTTTCTCCATCTCTTCCCAGATTCTCCCCACCTCACCACCCATCCACTGTCTTTATCTCTCACTTTAGAAAAGAAACAGTCAAATTAAAAAAGAAAACCAATACATAATCAGTGAAAAAGCACAACAAACATACACACACATAAAAAAGCAACATAAAACACAAAATCAGAAACCATAATATATTGCAAAAGACCAGTAAGATTTTTAAAATGCCCAAACAAAGCAATATGAGACCTACAAAGTCTACAAACCATTGTGTTTGTTTTGTGTTGGCCATCTACAGCTTGCTTTGGGCTGACCCTTAAGTGCAGTTAATATACCTAACATGACTCTGTTGGAGAAAACTCAGTTTTCCCTTGCAAGAGTTTCCCAGCTTCTTGGTTAGGAATGGGAGCTCCAGTCCACTTCCCCCTCTCAGCACTGTGACCCTGTCTGGCTAGAACCTGTGCATGCTGCCACAGTCTCTATGAGTTCATAAGTGCATCAGTCCTGTTGTGTCTAGAAGACAGTATTTCCTTGATGTCATCCAACACTCTGGCTCTTTCAATCTTTCTACCTCCTCTTCCACATACCTCCCTAAAACCTGAGGTAAGGGGGCGTTAATGAAGACATTCAGGACTGAGTATCAGAATATATTTTCAGCCTGTGACACTACCAGATTGCTAAGCTTTTGCTTGTGGTTATTAGGTCTTCATTTGATTGTGTTTATCTGAATTATTTTTTCTTGGTTGTGACAAAATACTGTGGTTACTGAAACAAACTAAAGAATAATTGCCTTGTTTATTCCATGGAGTTAAGGTTTCAGCTGATAATTGCAGGGCTGCCATATGTAGAGGCAGGAGCTTATGTAAAGAAACAACACCTGTTGAAAGCCCAGATGAATGGATGCTTGGGCTCAGCTCACTTTCTTCTTTTTATATAGTACTTGATCCCTTCTGGATTAGTCAGGCATCTCTAGAGTAACATAATGAATAGAATGAATCTCTCTATACATAGATATAGAAGGATGATTATTAGAATGAGTTATAGGCTGCGGTCCAGCTAATCTAACAACTGATCATGAATGGAAAGTCTAAGAATTCAGAAGTTTCTTTGTCCAAGAGGCTGGGTGTCTCAGTAGACACTGGCTTTCTGAAGAAGTAGGCTCTAATGCCAGTGAAGGAATGCACTTGCTAACAAGGCCAGAGCAATCAGGCAAAGAGCAAAAGCTTTCTTCTTCCATGTCCTTATAAGACTTCCACCAGGAGGTGTGGACTGGATTAAAGCTGTGGCTTCCTGCCTCAAGTTCCTGGTTAAAGGCATGCATCTTCATGCCTCAAGTGCTTGTCTTTTCCCAGCTCAAAAGATCTACATTAAAAGTATGTCTTCCTACCTCAAAGATATGAACTGGAAGTAGATCTTCCTACTTCAACTTAAGAAAAAAACTCCTCACAGATATGCCCTCCATTTGGGGGTTTTAGCTCATTCCAGATTCAAACAAGTTGACAAGCAATAACCATCTCACCTTCCTAAGCAATAATGCTGAGAGAGTTCGTTAGTCATCCCATCACAGCTAACCTGATTGCTGTAATCTCACATTTGCATGCCCAGTATTGGGTATCATCCAGTTGACTGTGGAGATTAATCACGAGAGTGCACATGGAAGTATTGTGTTCACTTTGTGTACTAACCTGTGGTAGAGCCAATCTGTCTGGTGAGGGAAAACATTTGCTCCTATACTCATAGAAACTTGAAGATGACAGTCTAGTAGGCAGAGATTCTTTGTGTCCTAGTAACTGCTTCATAATAACCATGCTGAGACTTAATATTAATAATTAAGGCTCAGTCATTAACTCAGTCTTGCTACTTACTAGCTCTTACAACTTAATCCATTTCTATTAATCTATATTCTCCCATGAGGCTTGTGTCTTTTACCTGTAGTGGGTAACCATTCCAGCTTTGATCTGGAAGTTCCAACCCCCATTGAGACTTTGGCAACTGTCATGCCTACAAGGCGGGGCCAAGGGAGGTGCCTGGGGACCCGAGATCTGGATTGGCGGGCCCGCTCTCCGTTCCAAGACCCTGGATAGTGGAGGTGGACCAAGCAGAGCTCCAGAGAACACCACTGGACTGTGATACACCTTCCCCAGACCCCGAGACCTACCTATCCCTTAATTTGTAAGTTACACCATTAAATAAATCTCCTTTTAACTATGTGGAGTGGCCTTAATAATTACACCAACATCTGGCGCTCACGTGGGGCAAATTCCAAAGGCCTGAGTGGCTCCCACCCTCAGCCTCCTCCCCGGCTAGCGGGTACCTAAACCCACCTGCAAAGTTCCATATAACCAGGGAACACCTACATGGTTCCATTCCCGAAAAAGGGAGCAGCTAGTCCGGTCTCAGCTCCCTAGCTTAGCCCCGAGACTAGCGAAAGAGGCACTCCCTGGCTTCATGAGTGCCGGCGCCAGCTCCGGCTCCCACCATCTTGACGACTCAGGGGGCCTCTTGCAGGCCCCCAAATCAAATGTAGTATGAACATTCCCAGCCACTGTGGAAGAAATTCCTCTCCAAGACAACTGAATAAACCAATGCCTAATGTAAAAACCGATACTGCGATGGATGATAAAACAGCTCTGATGGGTGGATCACAGTTTACAAAGAACACTATAAAACAAATATTTTGGCAGACTTCCATAAATGATCAAAGACCAAAGCTTAGAATTCAAATTAATGGCCTGGTTATGGAGGGACTGGTAGACACAGGTGCAGATGTGACTATAATTACACCAAAATCATGGCATCCAAATTGGCCTCTTCAAGAGGTAGATGTCCAACTTTTAGGGATTGGCACCCTATCTCAGATAAAACAGAGTTCGAGATGGGTTGAATGCATAGGGCCAGAAGGACAGAGAGGAAGGCTGAAGCCATATGTAGCAAATGTAGCAGTAAATCTTTGGGGCCGAGATCTGTTACAACAGTGGAATACCCAGATTAAAATTCCTACACTTTCAGAAAAAGAATACAGACCAATGCATGTTTCTAGGAATAATATCATCACATGCTATAAAAATCAGGTACCAACCATTCAGGCTGTTCACAAACAGAGCACAACTGCTGTTGAACTCTCAGAAGTCCCAACTGCCTTACCTTTAAAATGGCTAACTAATAAACCTGTCTGGGTTGGACAATGGCCTTTGACAAAAGACAAGCTACAAGCTTTAGAACAGCTGGTTCAAGAGCAGTTAAATGCTCAACACATTGAAGAATCTACCAGCCCTTGGAATTCTCCTGTATTTGTTATTAAAAAAAAGTCTGGTAATTGGAGAATGCTGACAGATCTGAGAGCTATTAATAAAGTAATTCAGCCAATGGGCTCCCTACAGACTGGGATGCCCTTGCCCTCTCTGCTACCTAAAGAATGGCCTATAATAGTTATTGACTTAAAAGACTGTTTCTTTACCATACCCTTACAAGAAAATGATAGAGAAAAATTTGCCTTCACAGTACCTAATTATAACAATTCTCAGTCAGTCAAGAGATATCAATGGAAGGTCCTCCCACAGGGAATGTTAAACAGCCCTACTTTGTGCCAATACTTTGTGCAGAAACCATTGGAGATAATTCATGTAAAGTTTCCACAATCCATAATTTATCACTATATGGATGATATCCTATTAGCTGATCCAAAGTTAGATACATTAGAAAGCATGTTTGAAGAAGTAAAAAAAGTTTTGCCTCGCTGGGGACTGCAAATTGCTCCTGAAAAAAATACAAAGAGGAGATTCTATTAACTACTTAGGATATAAGATAGAGCTACAAAAAATTAGACCCCAAAAGGTACAGCTAAGGAGAAATCGATTGAAGACTCTTAATGATTTTCAAAAGTTATTAGGAAGCATTTCCAACTTACTGGGTATCATGGGAATACCCAAAGATGGACTACAAAATTTGGCTAATACTCTAGAATGGGACAAAGAATTAAATAGTCCAAGAGAATTATCAGCCAAAGCTGAGAAGGAATTGGCTCTAGTAGAAAAGACAATTCGAGAAGCACATGTGGATCGTGTAGATCCAGAACTTAAATGCATTCTTGTCATATTCCCCTCCAGACATTCCCCAACAGGTATTTTGATGCAGAGGGAAGATATTATATTGGAATGGATATTCCTACCACGTAAACCAAATAAGAAATTAAAGACTTATATAGAAAAGATCTCTGATTTGATTCAAAAAGGTAAACTAAGACTTTGCCAGTTGACAGGAATGGATCCAGCAGAAATTGTAGTACCTTTAACTAATGAAGAAATTTCAACAATATGGAAAGATAATGAATACTGGCAGAGAGCCTGCAGTAACTTTTTGGGAGAGATTAACAACCACTATCCCAAAAGCAAGAGAATAGAATTCATAAAGAAGACCGAATGGGTCCTTCCTCACATTGTATGACAAAAGCCAATTTCTGGAGTCCTCACATTCTATACTGATGCAAATAAATCAGGGAAAGCAGGATATAAATCAGGAGACAAGTAAAGTGGTACAAAGTCCATACAGCTCTGTACAAAAGGCAGAACTGTATGCCATTCTTATGGTACTGATGGACTTCACAGAACCCCTCAATATAGTCACTGACTCTCAATATGCAGAGAGAGTTGCTTTACATATTGAAACTGCTGAATTTATTCCTGATAATACAGAATTAACTTCATTATTCATACAATTGCAGGAAATCATCAGAAAAAGGGAACATCCTATATATATAACACATATCAGATCCCATACAGGTCTGCCAGGACCTCTAACACAAGGTAATGATGAGCTTGATCAGTTACTAATAGGTAATGTGCTAGAAGCTTCAGAATTTCATAAGAAATACCATGTAAATAGCAAAGGTTTGAAGAAGGATTTCTCCATCACTTTGCAACAGGCTAAGGATATTGTGAAAAAATGTCCTACTTGTTCCATCTATGACCAACTTCCATTACCTGCAGGGAGAAATCCAAAAGGTATACAAAGAAATGAAATTTGGCAGATGGATGTGTTTCATTTTGCAGAATTTGGAAGATTAAAGTATGTACATCATACCATTGACACCTATTCAGGATTTCAATGGGCAACTCTTATGAGTTCTGAAAAGGCTGATTCTGTGATTACACACCTATTAGAAGTTATGGCCATCATGGGAATACCTGCACAAATTAAGACAGACAATGCCCCAGCATATGTCTCCAATAAAATGAGACAATTCTTTGCTTATTACAATATAAACCATGTTACAGGTATACCACACAATCCCACAGGCCAAGCAGTCATAGAAAGATCCAATCAAACTTTAAAGGATATGCTAAATAAACAGCAAAAGGTAACAATGACTCCTAGAAATAGATTGCATAGTGCTTTATTAACCTTGAATTTTCTCAATGCTGATGAGAAAGGAACAACAGCTGTGGAGAGACATTGGACGACAGACAAAACTCCTGAGCTGAACCAACCGGTTTATTTCAAGGATGTGCTGACCTCAGAATGGAAACCTGGATATGTTCTATGTTGGGGAAGGGGTTTTGCCTTTGTTTCTGCAGGAAAAGAAAAGCTATGGATACCAACAAAATTAATAAAAATTCGATTCGAACAGGAAAAACCCCTTGATGAGTAGAAGTAAAAGATCATCCACCAATGTGACATCTCTACAAGTTGTAAGAAAAATTTAACAATCAAAGTTTGGGGTAGGGTTCTGTTTTTGTCTTTCCAGGATAATGGAAATACCCATCTTCCAAAAATCATAAGGCCTTAGATATCTGGATGTTTACAGCAGAAAGAAAGAATCTATTGGTACCAATCTACACACGGTAAAATCTCACTGTCTAGCATCTATCTCTCTATCAATCTAGAAAAGTTGTGGTTCCAATTCAATTATAAGCCAAGCTGGTTTGGAGATGGAATTGGCTCACTCCTTCTCTAAACCCAAGCACATTGCTAAAAGAAAAGTTTGAGAGATTCTTCAGTCCCATATCAGAAGAGCCCTCTGGTGTGGGACAGAAGGAAACCAATAAAAAGGGACCATTGTCTTCTAAATTCTAATTCTCTCCATGCTTACTCTTGATTTCTCAGAATCCTTTCTTACATGCTATGTCCTCTTTAAATCCAAATCTTCCATTTTGATAACAAATAAGTTTTTCTAATAGCAATCTCAGAAGTCTCCAGAAGGAAGATGGGGCCCCAACAACAACTCTACCCAATCCAGAATGATGCCATGGTAATCATCATCATACTACACTTCTTACCAGAATTTCAGACAATCTTACCCATTACTCTAAGACTTGCTGCAGAACCTACAGTTAGTCTAACTGAGATTTAACTATCTGAGCTTTCTCACAGTACCCAACAGAGATAACATCACCCCCTAAACAGCAGGAAGCAATTCTAAGAAAACGACACCCCTTCTCCCTTAGGTTTCATAATTCTCAGGGTTATGGATGATGGTTATAGGGTTGGGGGTGGAAGGAAATATTAAACTCAGTATTCTAAAAAAAAAAGAGAAAAAAAAGGAAAAGAAGAAATGGAATGGATAGATATAAGATATTATGGTAGATTATTATGTATACTAGTAAACAAATTTCGTAAAATAGCAGCCTTAAATAATTTGCACTGTAATTTGCACTGTTATGGATTCTTATATGTTGATACAAATGTAAACTATTTTTATATTCCTGTTTAAGATAATTTGTATATTGATACAAATACAGAACTATATTTGTTATAATGTACAATTTCTACTCTTATTTGAAATATTTGTATATTGATACAAATGTAAATTTATATCTGTCATACTTTATGTATGTTCTACTTCTGTTTAGGATATTCAGTATATTGATATATATTTAAGATTATTGTTATATTGCATATCACACTACATACTCCTACCTCTGTTAAAAATATCGATATATATTTAAGATTATTGTCATATTGCATATCGCACTATATACTCCTACCTCTGTTATAACATCTTGTGTATTGTCACAATTTTGAAGTCATTGTTCTTTACCATACACTTGCTTATAGACTGTTTACCTTGTTTACATGAAGCCTTAGTCCTTAGGTTATTTCGGTAAATAAGACTTATAGATTTATAGTCACCTATGCTTGTCATCTCTATAGTTATGTTAGTTAGTTTATCCAGATTTACAGATACATAGTTCGGAAGGACAGGTAATCTTCAAACACTTCATAGACCTAGAGAATATAGCATTTAAATAACTTAGAATTCTGTTGATGTGAGACACAATTGCTCCTGGCTGCACCAATTTGATCCCGAGAGAATGTTGGGCTTCTAAAACATTTCCATTTGGAAGTTTGTCTTCTTGGCACAAAATGGCCTACTGGGCAAAGAACTGCCCTTGCCTCGACGGATGACAGTACAAATGCAATGCTATCCTTTCTGGACAAGCGGGACACAAGGAAAGCGACCACTGTACTCTGCCAAGACAGGGTAAGATGGTCTTTCAGAATTCCTGCTTCTGAAAATGGTCTGTCAGATACTTTAGGCCTGTAGCCAATTTGAATGCACCAACAACGCTGAGAAACATTAGGTGACTGTCCAGGCTGCCAGCTGTCTTGGTCTACTCTCGCAAGATTCCCGAAAGTTGCTTGCATCCATCTACCATTTCTCAGGTACCATTATATTCCTTCTCAGGTCTTTGATGGGATTGAAGACTAGCATTTATAGTTACAACTTAGTAGATAGAACATACTAAGTATTAGATTCAGGTTCTTTAGGATAGGACACCTTTTGGAATGATCTTTATAGCATGCCATTTACCTATGCTCTATACTTCTCTGGATTTTAGTATGTGTTTCTTGCTTGATATTGTTTGCATTGGTTGTAGTTCCATCTTATCTAGGTCATTATCCCTCTTTATTCCTGGACAATATATGATAACCATTCCTTTGTATATAGGTATATAGTCTTGTATTAGGTTAGAACTTTCTTATTTAGACAAAAAGGGGGAGATGTAGTGGGTAGCCATTCCAGCTTTGATCTGGAAGTTCCAACCCCCATTGAGACTTCGGCAACTGTCATGCCTACAAGGCGGAGCCAAGGGAGGCACCTGGGGACCTGAGATCTGGATCGGCGGGCGCGCTCTCAGGGCTGCTCTCAGGGCCGGGACCCTGGATAGTGGAGGTGGACCAAGCAGAGCTCCAGAGAACACTGCTGGACTGTGATACACCTTCCCCAGACCCCGCAACCTACCTATCCCTTAATTTGTAAGTTACGCCATTAAATAAATCTCCTTTTAATGATGTGGAGTGGCCTTAATAATTTCACCAATATAGGTGTCCTTCATGTAGTCTCTAAAGACCACACCAACTTCCTCCATGGTTGTTTTTAATAATGCTTCCAATAGATGAGCTCCTGTGATTAACACTATTCTAAATGATGAACGATTGAACTCATATAGCAGTCAATCTCCACAACAAGATTTCTTGAGTCACTACTTAGCTGGGTGTAGTAGCTCACACTTTCAATCCCACAGTCAGAAGGAATAGGGTGCCAAAGCAGGAAGATTTTTAGTTCAAAGCCAGCCTAGGGTATACAGTGAGAATTCGGAGAGAACTTGGAGTAAGGGGAACTTTACTCTATTGTTGTTAAGAGTGCAAACTTGAACAGCCACTTTGGAAATACATGACATTTTATCAGAAAATTAGTAACCAATCTACCTCAATACCCAGTGATACCCCTCTTGCTCATATATACAACAGATACACAATTATACCACAAGATCACTTGGTCATCTATGTTCATAGCATCTTTATTTCTAATAGCCAGAACCTGACATCATGAGGTTTGCATGGAAATGGATGGATCTAGAAAAAAATCATCATGAGTAAGGTTACCCAGACTCAGAAAGAAAAACATCGTATGTACTCACTCATAGGAGGATACTAGATGTAAAACAAAGATGACTAGACTGCTATTCACAACAGCCAACGAGAGCCTGAATCTCTAAGACTACTCTCTTAGTATCTAAGCAAAATTACTTAATGTCAAGTAAAACAAAACAAGCAAACAAAAATCACTATGAAATAAGGTTACTTTGTGGAATATGTGGACTACAGAATAAAAGGTAATATAGTCTACCATTTTTTTCATTTAATAGTTATGGTGATATTTTATTTGTATTAAAATGTTATTTGTATGTTAATAAATAAAGTTGCCCGGGGGTCAGAGCTATTAGCAAGCCATAGGAAAGCAGGGCAGTGGTGGCGTACTCTTGTAATCCCAGCACTTGGTAGGCAGAGTTGGGTAAGTCTCTGTGTGTTCAGGGATACAGCCATTATTGGATACACATGCCTTTAATCAATACCAATCATGGAAAACCTGGAGGCCTATACAGACAGGCTGTGAGGAGGCGGTCATGTGGTTGGGTTTACAACCAATGAGAAGGCAGAACAGGAACTCTATATAAAGACTTTAACACAGGGGTAGCTCTGGTTCGGAGAGGTAGGATCACCACAGGAGGAAGGGTAAGGTTTTAGCTCTTAGCTCTGACCTCTTGGCTTTCTTCTTTGCATTGGTTCTGTGTTTCTTATTTAATAAGAAGGTTGGTTACATCTACAAATAGTATTTTAATATTTAATAGCAATACATTACAATAGGGAGTACTTAAAAATCATTTGGTACTGGATTGCAGATTTCCCCTGTGGAGAAGTAAGGCCAGACAGGGTGTTTGAAGGTGCCAGGAGGGTACTTGTATATGAGGGAACACTTGGCAACATTCACAAAACTTAAACATCCCTCCTCACAATCAATGAACACACCAACTCGGCCCAGTGGCTTCTCTATATAGTGCTGAAATACTGGGCATGTGGTGAGGAGACTGTAATCATTACCCTCCTTCACACACACAAGAAGAAATGCACCTTCAGGTTCAATCAGTTGGTTTCTATTCCTTAACAAGGAATCCTTACAGACCCCAACAGCCCAGTCCCAAGAGTCCTTCAAATCAATCTCCCAGTAATATTTCCCTAGGATGAAGCTCTGTGAACTCCAGGAAGCATAATAGCATCCAGCAGAATCCCAGGATGTATCTTTATGGTGAGGTCTGAAGTTCAATCTTCTCATGGCATTAAAAAGGTTTATCTTGTGATGGATAATGGTTATGTTGAGCAAGGAAATGTGCACTGTGGGAAGAAACAACATTTAGATAAAATGACCGTTTACATTTCTCAGGTGAGAGAGGTCCAGTCTTCATAGATTTTAAAAAGAGAAGGCTAAGACCTGAGGTTAAATTTGGCTCAAATACACCAATGTCAAGGATTTCCACAAGAAAAGAGTGGTAGCATGATGAATAGTTTTTTTAAAATTGTAGATTCTGCCGAGGAGGCAGCCTCAGCCTATTTCTGTCAGGTGACTTCTTTTCTCTTTCATTTTTAATTTGCAATACAATTCAGTTCTACATATCAGCTAAGGATTCCCTTGTTCTCCCCCATCCCAACCCTCTCGCTTTCCCACCAGCATATTTCAGAGGAGCTAAAACATTATATTTGGAAAGGTTATCTCATTATTGAAGGGTACCTCTGGTCATTTTATCAGTGGAGACACTCACCTTGGAACGGTTTGTAACTTTCGGTCAGTCCAGGTATGGGTAGGGCATTGAGTTCTGTCTTAATAGGCTGTGGCATGCTCAGCTGCATTGACTCACTTCTGCAAGGAAAAGAAAATATTGACCTCCGTGGTGCTAAAGATATCACACAGTGATTAGGAAAAACTTCATTCCAAGTTCAGCCAAACACCACAGGTTACACAAACCTGACAACTTGACATCAATCCTTGGAACCCTTGAGGGAAGGAGTTGTCTCCTGAAAGTTATCCTCTGACCTGCACACATGTGCAAGTACATGCACACACATTCACACACACATAAAAATAACAAAACAAATAAAAGAATCCCAAAATTGTCACACAAAAACAATTGAGTATTTTCTATATAAAAGACATCTGCACTTTCCTAAGGCAACTTGGACAATTTTATAGCATATTTCAGGGTATCCTGACTTGCCCTAATGGCTAAACTCACCTTCTGAACATGTCGTCCAAACCCTGCAAAGAAAACAAAAAAAATTAGATATCTGAAGAAATCAAATACAATGTTAGTTTCTAAAGTTCATATAAATGCCAGTCACCATCACACCAATCTGTCATGGGAAATTATACTCATGACATAAGATGATACCAACGAAATAGATTAGCAGAACTCGAGTTCTTAATGAATTCAGACTAAAGAGTAGTTTGAGAAGGACTAGGGTATGGACTGCACATTGCATTTGAACCCCCACCTGTTTGCAAAGGTAATTTTCACTAAGCTTCTCTGCAAGCCATAGGGACACTTTAGCTAAGGATTCTTCTAAAGGCTGGCCTATCCCTGCATGATGCTTCACATGTGTATTTCAGAATTGCAGGGTTAGAGGCCTGAGCATTACTGTGAGTTGCAAGGTATCATGTACTACCAAATAGGATCCTTTCTCAAAATGCCAACCTCCTAAAGGACTCACAAAAACACAGTGCTCAAACAGAAGAAATTAAGCCTTGGGTTACTTTAATATTGTACACAATATATAAGTAGAGGTAAAGAATGTTGGAAACAGAAATCACTGAATTTCAGTTATCAGAAAAGCAAGGCAAAAAAGCCAAAAGTTAGGACATAATCCTGGGAGAATCTGTGGACATAATTTTAAAAAGCTTCTTCTTTCAAGATTATTACAGAATTTTGTTTCTCCAGAAAATTTCTGAAAAGGAAACTCCCTAAAAAAAATGCAGGATATATTGAAAGCTACCTAATATAAAAATCACCACTGTGGGCCTCAGACAATAAAGCCTCTTCCTGCACTCCTCCATGCTCACCTGCAGCAGAACCACATATGGCTCCTGGGACATTGCCATAAGTTCCTGGTACATTTCTCTTAGTTCTTTTCTCTTTTGGACCATCATGGTTTCACTTGTCCTGAGTTTCCCTAAAACACATTGGCCTTCATTTCTCATAGACTCAATGTGTTTCTCTTCCTCTTCACAAAGGAGTGGAGGCAGTTTCCTATACTCTGTCCTGATCATTTCTTCCCGAAGAGTCAAGTAGTCCTGAAGAAAAAAAGACATTCCCCATCATCTTAGGAAAGTATTTTGTCCTCCCTCATTCCATCCTCCTATGCTTAAATTCCACAAATGACTTGTATAACTCTGATGCATATACTCTGATTGACTGTCTTCACACCTCAGAAAATGTAAATGCCTTGGTTTCATTTATTTCTTCTTTATTAATTACACAGGCAATCCAACCCTAAGATCCATTTACACATATATGAGAGGTGCAGAGGTGCCTGAAAAAAAGATTGATCCTTCATATGTTCACAAATTTATGAAACTCTGCATGTAGTAATTAGAATTCATGGTGTAGTTTAAAGTCTAAAGCAGTGTGCACAACCGTCAGCAATTCACTCATTAGACAAAGACTCTTCTACAGAAGCAGACCATTCTTTCCAAGAGCAGAGACATATTATACACTCAGAATTAGTGGTGAGCAGGACACATATTCCAAATATCCTATCCCAGGCCTTATATTCAAATCTTGAATGGCAAATTTTGAAATTATCTGCATCAAGCTGATTTTAAGCATGGTTCTCATACTCACCATCCAAAGGGTTCTCATTCTGTTCTCTGCCTCTAAATTCTCTTGATTTTCTTGGACCTTCTCCCATAAAGATGCCATTTGCTTCAAAAGTCTGTCCTGTAAAAAAAACAATGAATATCAATCATGAAAAATATAACTGATTGACAGACTCTTGGGCAATTAATACAATTATTGTAGTGAGAGTACCAGAATCAAAATTGTCCTTCATTTTTTTCTTTTTCTAACGATGAATATTAGATTAGACCACAGAATTAGAAAATGCAGCTTACCTTTTTGCTCAGATATATTGATGAATTATTTTGATTACCTGTTTGGCTGTACCTGACTCCCATGTACTTTTCCTAATTTAGTCTCCAGCTATTGACACTTTTATAAGATAGGAAGTTAGTGTTGCACTTTCCAGTGACCTGGGCATAATGTATCATAAAATACAAATGATCTTTACACTCAGGGTACCCCAAAGGATGTTTACATTCCTAGTCACCCTTTCTTCATTAGATGTTAATAAAGTACCACCATTCTGAAAACAGTGCCTTTGTCATAATGAGGACCAGCATCTTCCTGTGGTTTCCTAAGCCTACCTCTCTCCAGCTTTCAAGTTCTCTCAGAAGCATCACTTACCATTTGATCCTCAGCAGCTGCTTCAATGGGACAGTGTCTGTGTCCTCTGTGCTCATGGGAGTTTGAGCAGAGTGGACAGAGGAAGATCCTGTTCTCAGCACAAAAGATCCTCTTAGTATCCTCGTGGGTCACACACTTTTGCTCCTCAGAGCTCAGGTCCTTCATAAGGCTGGTTTGTCTGACAATGGACACCAGTTTCTTCAGAACAATGTTGGTTCTCAAGTCCTTCTGAGATGGTTCCCTACACATAGGGCATTGGACAGGAAGTTGGGTGTCTTCCCAGGAAAGGTGGAGGCAGGCTCGACAGAAGCTGTGGCCACAGCTTATGGTGACTGGGTCTGTCAGGCAGCTCATGCAGATGAAGCAGGTGAGTTCTTTCTGGAAGGTTTGTGAAATGTCTGACTCCATTTTTCTGAAGGAAGAAAAGCAGAAGAATTGCTATTATTTGACCCCAGAGAAGCCAGAAACAGCATAAAAACTGATGCAAGTTGTGATTTAATTCTGTGTGTGGCAAAGCAGGCTTCATTTTTCAGGAACAAAATATCAAGATAAGTATAAGATTGCAGTTGCTGATCTTTCCTCTTTCACTCTTCTTGACAGAAATATAGATTAGTCTGATGTCCATCAGAGCCATTCCACCTGCATCTTTTTTGGAGACTCCCTTCAAATTAGTGTCTTGGTTTAAGGTCTGAGACATGCTCTCCAAGTGTTCATAGATAAATATACACTAGAGTGATCAAACTCCTTCAGGTCCACATCTTTGCCTTTCACTACAGACATAAGTAGGTTAAACACACCCTTCTTTGATGGTTATCCAAGAAAACACTCCCTATTTCACATGGTCCCTAGTAAATGCTTTGCTTAATTTCTGATTTTAGCATCTTAGTCCTTCACAACCTCCTGTCCCACCCCTCGACACTTGAAGGCAACATTAGTTACTTGACTTCTTTCTGATGCAAATAGTTAACAAGAATAAGAATTAGGGGGGTCATAATTCAAAGATATGTCCATCATTGTAGGGAAGAAATGGTGGCAGGAACTTGATGGAGCTGGTCCCATTGCCTCCAAAAACATCAAGAAGAAAGCAAGGAACACTTGCTGCTCAGATCCTGTTCCCTTTTCCTTAGTTTGAGACCTCAAACCATGGAATGGTCAAGTGATCTCATGAGCATTTAGTGTGGATCTTACCAACTGTAGTGAATCTACCCCCCAATAATCTTTCACAGACATCCCCACAGGTTTCCATATCTATCCTAAATCAAAGATACCTTCAGTTATGGGATGAACCTTGAGGCATAAATGTGGCTGTCATGACTCTAGCAGAATTTCCCATTTAATCAACAGGTACCCATTGTTCCTTCTCTTGGAAGGTCTACACAAATAAAGAATCTTGGATTGAGTGAGATAAACATCCCCCAAATAACTTCAGCTTCTGTGGTCTGAAGCAAATGGACCCCATGGCCTTAGCTGGTGGTCCTATTTACCTTGAAAATAATACTAATACTCATTGTCAAGATTATTTTAGAAAAGAGATGGAGACTCCAATGCTGCCTTCCTTAACTTACCTAATCACCCCCATTTGGTATATTTTTCTGTATATTAGATACTTCATTTTTTTGAATGCCTAATGCTGTGTAAAATACAGGCTTACAACACAAAGGGAGAACCCTGGAGGGCAGAAGTTGCTACTGGTGTTTACAATCTTGCATCTCAGCTGTTAATGCCCAATATGCAGGATAAACAGACAGGGAACTTCCCTTAAGCATTCAGGAGGGTGGAACCCATCATGGAATTAGCATAGGGAGGATATCAAGGTCAAGGTCAGCAAGCAAGCCAACAGTTACCCAAAATGGGAGCCAGGGCCAAACAGATCCCCCCTTTTCTAAAAAATGAGCTCCTGATACATTATTCCAAAACAATTTATGAATTCACAGAAATAATGAAAACTGATTGCAGAATTTAAAAAATTGCACCAGATTATAACCAGGATCTATTTTCCTGAATAGAATATTGAGTTTAGTTTTCTCTAATTTAATCACATGTATACTTCTAACCTAGCATATCAACCAATAGCAGGAAGAACCAGTTTTTCAAAGATGGTAAACTATTATCAAGCGTTATTTCACACTGTGATATTTCCCTATAGTTTACAACAGGAAAATACTAAAATATTTTCTGCTGTGGGATGTTCTGTATGGCAAATGTGTTGCTGATTAGTCAATAAATAAAACACTGATTGGCCATTGGCTAGGCAGGAAGTGTAGGCGGGACAAGGAGGAGAATAAAGCTGGGAAGTGGAAAGCTGAGTCAGAGAGACACTGCCAACCGCCATGATGACAAACACCATGTAAAGATGCCGGTAAGACACGAGCCATGTGGCAAGGTATAGATTAATAGAAATGGATTAATTTAAGCTGTAAGAACAGTTAGCAAGAAGCCTGCCACGGCTATACAGTTTGTAACCAATATAAGTCTCTGTGTTTACTTGGTTGGGTTTGAGTGGCTGTGGGACTGGCAGGGAAGAGAGATTTGTCCTGACTGTGGGCCAGGCAGGAAAACTCTAGCTACAAATGGCGTCCAACGTGGTGGCAAGAGTTTCCACCTAAAAACCTGAAAAAGGATTCTAAAACGGAGCAATAAACAGCTTCCTAATTGTCTCTCTCAAATGAGCGGCAGCTGCCGGTTTGAGCTACTGGTGGGTTCCTAGCGTGCTCGCTCGACCTGCAGTATGGCAGAATGAGGCCTCTGCAAGTGGCACATTAAGCTGCTTGGTGGGTTTAGACTTTGCTAGTACAAAACAAAAAAAAGAGGTTTCTGGGCTACACGCTGCTTGGATGAAAGCATAGAGACCCACCATAGCTCCCAGAGCTGGTGGAAAATGCCATGTTGGGAAGCTGAGGTAGGCAGAGCCAGCAGCCACAGCTGCTGCAGTTTAAGGCAATAGATTCACAATAAGACAGATTCAGATGTAATAGTTTACAATGTGTGTAAAAGATACTTAGACTTGAAAGAGACAAAAAAGATGATATATAGAGTTATAGAAACAAATACATAGTTTTAAAAAATAAAGTCTTTAAAGAGACAGTAAAGGTAGTATAAAAATAAGCCACGTAAAAATGGATATTACACAGAGAATCTGGATTGTGTTGTCTTTGGAATTTTTAACTGCAGAAAAACATTTGATCATAAAAGATGTTGAGTTAAACCAATATGTATATTTCAAAGATACCATGACTTCAAAATTTGGATATAAGGATATGTTGCTTTGGAAGGGAGACTCAGCTTTTGTTCCCACAGAAAGCCAGAGGCTATGGATTTGTTCCAGATTAAGATACATCAGGTTTGACCAGCCAAGACCCCCTGAAAGGTCTCTGATGACACAATGGCCCAGATGATTCAACATCCAGAATGGTTTCAAGGCAACTGGCTCAGATGATACAGCCTCACGGACTATTCCATAATCCTAAAATATTCTTTGTATCCCCATAAGATACAGCACCCCCCTCCAGCAGGAAGTAGTAAGAGAAGCTATGCTCTAATTCCCAAATTATATGTAATTTTACTTTGTAAAGGTTAAAACATTCCTTTTTGAAAAACAAAAAGGGGGGGGTACTGTGGGATGTTCTGTGTGGCAAATGTGTTGCTGATTAGTCAATAAATAAAATACTGATTGGCCATTGGCTAGGCAGGAAGTGTAGGCGGGACAAGGAGGAGAATAAAGCTGGGAAGTGGAAGGCTGAGTCAGAGAGACACTGCCAGCCACCACGATGACAAACAGCATGTAAAGATGCCGGTAAGCCACGAGCCATGTGGCAAGGTATAGATTAATAGAAATGGATTAATTTAAGCTGTAAGAACAGTTAGCAGGAAGCCTGCCACGGCTATACAGTTTGTAACCAATATAAGTCTCTGTGTTTACTTGGTCGGGTTTGAGCGTCTGTGGAACGGGCAGGTAAGAGAGATTTGTCCTGACTGTGGGCCAGGCAGGAAAACAAAAGCTACAATTTTCCTTTGCTAAATAATGAGTTTTCACTTTTATACATAATATTCATAGAATATATCTCTAAATACTAGTAATTATCAATCTGTTCAGAGCAATGATTTTATATATTATACATGTAAAATTAATTTAGAGGTGTTGATCTCACATCTATAAACTACATATATAAATACTCTATAAATATTCTTAAAATTAAGAGAAAGATCAAAATTGAAAGGTGGAACATCAGAGCAAAGAAAGACTGTGAATGGATAAACTACAAGTATCTATACCTGTAACTCACAGTATTTTTACAAAGCAAGATGACCAATTGGGAGCAGAATCTCTTTTGATAAATAGCCAAATTTTAAGCATTTTTACCAGAAATCTCAGTTTGGTAATAAATTAAAATAAAAACACAAACAACTTTCAACCTTAAATTGTGCACTCACCCAAGAAATAGTCTCCAGCCTCAGCAGTGTTTTGTGGAGACACAGCAATATTAGCTCAGCTCTGGGGTATGATCCTCAGTGTATGGAGGAGATAGATCTAGCAGTCTAGGAGCCACTAGATATGGAGACCCACTCTTTCTGGTCTAGAGAAGAATGAACCTAGCTGGCCCCTGGAGTGTCCTTATATACTCTCTAAAGACCACGCCCACTTCCTCCCATGTTGCTTTTACTAATGCTGGCTGTAGGTGAGCTTCTGTGAATAGCAGTATTCAAAATGCTTGGAAGATTGAATTAACTCTATGGCCAGTATCCACAAACAAATCTCCACAACAAGGTTTCCTGAGGTCATGCTTAGCTGGGTGTGGTAGCTCACACCTTTAATCCATAGAGTCCCAGAGGATGAGCTGCTGAATCAGGGGGTGTTTTACTTCAAGGCCTGCCTAGGATATACAGTGAGAACTTTTCTAAAATAACTTAAATAAATAAAGAGAAATTTTGCTACAATATTTCACTGTTTCTAAATAATTTGTGGTGTGCTTATATTCTTGCTTTTCCTTTTGTAATTTCACAGTTAATGATATCAATCTGTGATTTTAGCAAATATTCTAGGCAAAATGTGTTTCTAAGTACTGGGAGCTGAGAAGTAGTGATGGGTATGCTGGGGTAGGGGAGTTAAGGGAGTCTTTAGGAGGGAGAAAAGCAGGTGTTCCACCAGGTTCTAACTTGTCCCCTGGGAAATGGGGCAGAGAGTGAAGAGAGGCCACAGCAGGTAGTCTGCTACAGAGCTGGGCTGAGACTAGAACATTGGATTTGGAGAGAAGAGTGAAGATCTTCAGTTAGCCTGCCTGCTTCCCTAGCCTTCTTGCTTCTCTGGCAAGGTTCACTGAAGGGTTCCTAGGGAATGCATGCTGGTGTTTGGAGGCTGGAATAATGTGATTAGAAGCAGGAAAGAAGGTTGGAGGGGAAGATCTGTGTAATCCACTAGAGGTGGGGGCAGAGAGGAAGGGAAGGTCACAGCAGTTGGTCTGCTACAAGGCCTGAGCTGAGACTAGGGGATTGGATTTGGAAGAGAGGAGGGAGAAGTGATGATCCACAGTTAGCCTGTTTCCCTGACTAGAGTCTCTGAACTTTATTTTTGTTTCCCATTAAAACCCCTGTGTTATATATTGCTGGAACACAGTAATGTTTTGTAAATGTATCTTTGTGGGCAGATTTTAAAACAGGCTTCATTTTATTCCATTGTACAGTCATTCCAACAAAAGTAGGGGAAGACGCAAAGGCTTACACCAGTAATGCTTGTCTTTGAGAAATCGTAGCTAAAGTTTTTACATGGCCATCCCACATTTTCTCTCTCTATGATCTTTCAAGATGCAAGAGAGATGGGATAAAAATGAATGTGACTTTCCATCTAGGACCTCTTCTGACCTCCTCAGGCCCCAGACATGCATGTGGTGGACATACATAACATACATACATTTATTCGGGCAAAACACTTACACATAAAGTCAAGTAAATACATCTCTTTTTTTCTTTAAAGTGTAGTGGAAACAAAGTTACTAATTATGTAGCTATTAGTGGTCATGTACCTATCATTCCATAACTGGAGATTCAATTATACAGAGTAAATCATCACACATCCTTTGGCATACATACCTACACTTGTGCAGGTACCAATTTCAACATTAGAAATTCATCTTCCAGAGACTACATTTAACTGGATGGAATAAAATATTGTAGCTAGAGTTTTCCTGCCTGGCCCACAGTCAGGACAAATCTCTCTCACCTGCCAGTCCCACAGATGCTCAGACCCGACCAAGTAAACACAGAGACTTATATTGCTTACAAACTGTATGGCCATGGCAGGCTTCTTGCTAACTGTTCTTACAGCTTAAATTAATCATTTCTGTAAATCTATACCTTGCCACATGGCTCGTGGCTTACCAGTATCTTCACATGCTGTTTGTCATCATGGCGGCTGGCAGTGTCTCCCCCCCAGCTTCCTGTTCTCTCCCTTTTCCTCTCTGTTAGTCCTGCCTATACTTCCTGCCTGGCCACTGGCCAATCAGTGATTTATTTACTGACCAATCAGCAACACATTTGAAATACCGACCATCCCACAGCACTTCCCCTTTTCTTTTCTTAAAAAGGAAGGTTTTAACCTTTACACATCTCTAAAGTCAGCTTGGTATATTTGGGGATTTGGGCGTAGCTTCTCTTACTACTTCCTGCTGGAGGGGGGCGCTGTATCTTCTGGGGACACAAAGAATATTTTAGGATTATGGAGTAGTCCATGAGGGTGTATTGTCTGAGCCAGTTGCCTTGAAACGGTTCTGGATGTTGAATCATCTGGGCCATGGTGTCATTGGAGACCTTTCAGGGGGTCTTGGCTGGTCAAACCTGATGTATCTTAATCTGGAACAAATCCATAGCCTCTGGCTTTCTGTGGAAACAAAAGCAGAGCCTCCTTTCCAAAGCAACATATCCTTACATCCAAATTTTGAAGTCAAGGTACCTTTAAAATATACATTTTGGCATAACTCAACAGCTTTTGCAATCAAATGTTTTTCTTCAGTTACGAATATCAAAGAGAACATAATCCAGATTCTCTGTGTGGTAGCCATCTTTATGTGGCTTATTTTTTTATATTAGCTTGAGCCTATTGCTTTAAACTGCAGCCTTCTAAGCCTGAAAGGGCGCTGGAGCTGCTGGCTCTGCCCACTTCAGCTTACCAACATTGTGGTGATACGTTTTCCGCCAGCTCTAGGAGCCATCAACTCTCAGAAATAGTGGGTCTGCAGGGCGATGGTGGCGCACGCCTTTAATCCCAGCACTCGGGAGACAGAGCCAGGTGGATCACTGTGAGTTCAAGGCCAGCCTGGGCTACCAAGTGAGTTCCAGGAAAGGCACAAAGCTACACAGAGAAACTCTGTCTCGGAAAATCAAAAAAAAGAAAAAAGAAAAAGAGAAATACTGGGTCTATGCTTCTATCAAAGC
The DNA here is from genome assembly GCF_007827085.1 of Peromyscus californicus insignis. Classification (NCBI taxonomy): domain Eukaryota; kingdom Metazoa; phylum Chordata; class Mammalia; order Rodentia; family Cricetidae; genus Peromyscus; species Peromyscus californicus. The sequence continues at coordinate 83,149,181 of NW_026294402.1, read as the reverse complement.
AGCGTGTAGCCCAGAAACCTCTTTTTTGTTGTTGTTTTGTACTAGCAAAGGCAAAATCCACCACACAGCCTAATGTGCCACTTGCAGAGGCCTCATTCCCGCCATACTGTAGGTCGAGCATGCACGCATGCTAGAAACCCGCCAGTAGCTCAAACCGGCAGCTGCTGCTCATTTGAGAGAGACAATTAGGAAGCTGTTTTTAGCTCTGTTTTAGAATCTTTTTTCTCAATTTTTAGGTGGAAACACTTGCCACCACATTGGACGCCATTTGTAGCTAGAGTTTTCCTGCCTGGCCCACAGTCAGGACAAATCTCTCTCACCTGCCAGTCCCACAGATGCTCAGACCCGACCAAGTAAACACAGAGACTTATATTGCTTACAAACTGTATGGCCGTGGCAGGCTTCTTGCTAACTGTTCTTACAGCTTAAATTAATCATTTCTGCAACTCTATACCTTGCCACATGGCTCGTGGCTTACCGGTATCTTCACATGCTGTTTGTCATCATGGCGGCTGGCAGTGTCTCCCCACCAGCTTCCTGTTTTCTCCCTTTTCCTCTCTGTTAATCCCGCCTATACTTCCTGCCTGGCCACTGGCCAATCAGTGATTTATTTATTGACCAATCAGCAACACATTTGACATACAGACCATCCCACAGCAAAATGTTACCATTGTTCACATCTGTCTGAGGTAATTAACAGTTAATCTGTTCAAAGTAATGTGCAAGGATTGTACATGTCTACAAAAATGCTTTTGTTTATTACTGGGTGTAACTATGCACATTGAAGACATTGGGGGGGATGTGTTTTACTTATGATTTAGGTAATAAAAATGGAAACTGCATGGCAATGTTGGCACACACCTTTAACCCAGATTTGAGGGGGCAGAGACAAGTAGATATGTGAATTGAAGGTCAGCCTAGTTTACATAGCAAATTTCAAGGTAAGATGGGTCTACATAGCAAGTTCCAGGACAGCAAAAACTACATAATAAGGAGACCTTGTCTCAAAGCAACAACAAAAATCTTTAAATAAATTAAAATTTTACATTCATTAGTAGAAAATGCATAATTCTTCTATGTTTCATACTTAAAACAACATGATCTTGCAGTAGCAGTTAGGGTAAAAATGCTTTCAAAATTGTATGTGCTAGGTAAACCTTGGCCCAATGTGTGGTAGTGTTGAAAGGTGAGTGAACCTCTGCCAGATGGCAAGGAAAGGAGGGAAGAGGAACTGGATCAAGGGAAAATGCCACAAAAGGGATTAGTGCTAATCTTGGACTTACTCCCATAATTGTGTATTACTTTTAATGCAGGGTCAAAGCACATTTGCTATCTCTCCACACATAGCTTGTTCCCTTTACAACTCTTCAACACATTGTAAAACAGCTAAGCAGGCCCATGGTAGAAGCAAAAATGATGAAACTACCTGATCTTGGATTTTCAACCAAAAAAGAAACTATCATCAAAATAAATTTAATCTCCTGGTGAAGTTCTAAACATTAAGTGTTTTGTTACAGCAACAGAAAATGACAGAGCACACTATTTGTCACAATATTTATTATATTAACTGTATGTATTATCATGTCACAGTTAAGGTGTCATTAAGAGAAATTTCTGACATAAATTTCTATACTGAGGAGGCTGTTCAGTGTTTCTTAACCAATGTACCAGATCCCTGGCTTCTACCAAGGAGCTGATGATCAGCAGCTCCTAACATCCAGTTAAATAGACAAGAATGTCTCCAGACTCAGTCAAATGTACCTTCACAGACTATATCACCAGTCATGTTTTCTGCCTGGCCAATACTCAAGTATTTGTTGTTAAAGTAATTATGTTTAACATTACTTGTATCCCTATGTATAATACACAAGTTGGTAAGTCTCTCTTATTACAATTTTTTAAAAATGAAAAGTCAGGTGGTTGTGGTACACACCTTTAATCCCAACTTTGAGGGTGGAGGGGACAGAGCCAGGCAGATCTCTGTGAGTTCAAGGCCAGCCTGGTCTACAAAGCCAGTTCCAGGACAGGCGCCAAAACTACACAGAGAAACCCTGTCTCAAAAAAAAAAAACAAAAAACAAAACAAAAAAAAAGAAAAAAAGAAAAAGGAAAATACTATAAAAGTATTTGACAGTGATCTGTTTTTTCTTTAGTGAGATACCCCTGCATGATAAAAAAAAAAATTAACAAAAATGATTCATTGTGATCTTTCCACAATTGATTCTTCTAGAATTAAGCTGGAAATGACAAATGACTAGGCAGGCTTCTCTTCTGTATGAATATAGTGATAAAAGGCTACTCACATCTCTCAGAAAGATTCCCTGCATTCATAAAATGAATTATCAAGAATGACCTGTAAGTAATACAATGAGAACAGATCACACTTGGGAAGACTAAATATTACAAACATTTATTTCACAATAATATGCGAGGCATAGGGCACAAAGACAAAGGTGAAAGATCTCTGTTTTCTTCAACCAATTCTTCAATCCCAATAAATTTTCCCCAATGTTTGCAAAAATGTCCTTGGGCCAGGTGGTGTTGGTGCATGCCTTTAGTACCAGGACCCGGGAGGCAGAAGCAGGCGGATCTCTGTGAGTTTGAGGCCAGCCTGGCCTACAGACTGAGTTCCAGGAAAGGTGACAAACTTACACAGAGAAACCCTTTCTCAAAAAAAAAGGGGGGGTGTCACCTTCACTTCACTTTGACATAAACTGGAAAACAATGCCTGCTGTTCTTTGGATTGCCAAGTCTAGAAATATTGCATATCAGCTGAGTTCATAGTCTCCCACCAAAGCTCACTTAACTTGTAATGGCCATAGTAGAGGGTGAGAATTACAGGCTAGGTCCAGAGATATAAGAAAAAGGTCTCTGGGTGACATGTAGCCACTCTGCTACCCAGTATTATTCCATTGTACACACTTTGTGATATATGCCAATGCTTCTTTTCTAAATGTTCTTGATGTTCTTCAATACTATAAGACTTTTCCTAGAATGTGCTGTCTGATACTTCCTTAGGTGTAATGTATGGTTAATGAATGGGCTTTCAACATTATAGGCATTCCTTTCTCAAGTGAGTTCTCTGATGCATGCTGTGGGGAAATTTCTACTGGACAGATTCCATAATTATTCCATTCACAGAGATTTTCCTCACAGGATTATTTCATATTTCACAAGGTGTGACTTCCAGATAGTTTTCTAATGATTGCATTTCTAGAAGAGTCTTTTGCCAGTGCAGACTTTCTCATTCATATTAAGGCATGAATGATGCCAAAATGATTTTGAACTTTAATTATATTCATAGATTTTTTTCAGTTATAAAAAGTATTTTCCACATTCATGACTTTCATTGAGGTTTTCTCCAATATGAGTTAGATATATTCAAAACATGTTTAAAACGTCTATATTCTTTTATATTCATGTTTCCTCCTATGTAAATACTTAGATGAATTCCAAGTGTAGACCTGTAATGTGGTACATTTTTCCATATGCATTACATTTATGAAAATTTCCTCTTGTGTGAGTTTTCTCATAACATTTTAAGGGCAAGTTCTGGTGAAACTTTCCTTCACATTCAATATGTTCCTAATGTTTCTCAACCCTGTGAGGGTTCTCTCAGGTTAACTGAGAGATGTTTTACAGAAAGAACACCTATACTACACACACTCAAGGAAATTCTTGGTTGGAGTATTTGAAGAATTCTGAGGCTTAAATAAATGTCTTTCTTTTTTTTTTTTTTTTTTTGGTTTTTTTTGAGACAGGGTTTCTCTGTGTAGCTTTGCGCCTTTCCTGGAACTCACTTGGTAGCCCAGGCTGGCCTCGAACTCACAGAGATCCGCCTGGCTCTGCCTCCCGAGTGCTGGGATTAAAGGCGTGTGCCACCACCCCCCGGCTAAATAAATGTCTTTCTATACCCATTATCATCATACTTCCCCACATCTGTGAGTTTTCTGATGCCTACTTAGGTTTGATTTCTGTGAAAACGTTTTTCTACATATATTACATTCAAAGGGTTTCTCCCCATAATGAATCAATTCATGTACAATGAGAGATGATTTGTATCCAAACATTTTCCCACACTGAATGCATTCATAGATCTTTTCACCTATGTGAATTCTATAATGCTTACTAAGGACTAACTTCCACTGAAATGTTTTCCCACACTGTGAGAGCCTGTTCTCGGGTTCCTCGTGGCTTTACCCAGCAGGTCCGCATAGAGGATGATAGGACCACGGGCCTGAGTGCAGGTGTCTGGGATGGTCTGCACTTGGCTGTGCTGGGGGAGGAGGTCTTTTGCTCCACCCCTTGGCGTCTCTATAAAAACCCTGGGCAGAGACAGTCGGGGCCCATTGGAATAGGTTCCAGGCCCTCAGGAGGCTATCCTTTATTTTCTATCTATTTATCTCTGCGATATTCTCCCCAATAAATCCTTCTATCTAATATTTCCTGCTGCTCACACTCAAGAAAACTCTGGGGAACTGTGGGGGTGGTTGGGTAAACGCCCCACACCACACTTACTACATTCATAGGGTTTCTCACCTGTATGAATTATCTGATGTTTGTTGACATATGACTTGTTTTGAAAGGCTTTTCCACACTCTTTACATTCATATGGTTTCCCACCTGTGTGAACTCTCTGATGAATTTTGAGGTATGACTTATTTTGAAAGGCTTTTCTACACTCTTTACATTCATGTAATTTCTCATTGTTGTGGATTCTCTGATGCCTCCTGAGGTCTGATGTGAAAAGGCTTTCCCACACTCATTGCATGCATAGGGTTTCTCACCAGTGTGAGTTCTATGGTGCGTGTTGAAGTAAGACCTGTTATGGAAGGTTTTTCCACATTCTTCACATTCATATGGTTTATCACTCTTGTGAGTTCCCTGATGCATTTTGAGGTATGACTTCTTTAGAAATGCTCTTCCACATTCTTTACATTCATATGGTTTCTCACCTGTGTGAGTTCTCTGATGCATTTTGAGATACCAGTTATGTTGGAAGGCTTTACCACATTCGTAGCATTCAAAGGGTTTCTCACCAGTATGAGTTCTCTCATGTACAATGAGGGCTGACTTTTGCCTGAAAGTTTTATCACATTTACTACAACCATAGGGCTTTTCTCCTGTGTGAATTCTCTGATGACTAGTAAGGGAAGATTTAGTGCTAAAGAGTTTCTCACACTGGATACATACATGGGCTTTCCTCTGGTTATGTGTCCCTGGATGAACTGGAAGGTCTGATTGGCTAGTAAAGGTTTTTTGACTTTCAAGGCATTTACAAGATTTGCTCCCTGAGTATGTTTCTTGGTGTTCAGTGAGGTTGCCATCCACATTGTAGAAACCTAAAAAAGGACCAAAAGAAATCATTTCTGTGAATTACACTTTAGGTTTTCTAATGGAATTCTCATGTTCATGTTAAGAAATTTTTCTTATCTTACTAGCATAGTGTTTTAAGATCATAGTAAGTATTAATTTATAAACTTTAGATAGAACATACTGAAACACACTAATAGGTTAACATATTTTTTCTCACTTTATTTTATTTTTGTGAAGAAATATTTTGTTAAAATATCAAGCTGGGTGGTGGTGGCCGACGCCTTTAATCCAACACTTGGGAGGCAGAGGCAGGAGGATCTCTGTGAGTTTGAGGCCAGCTTGGTCTACAAAGCCAGTTCCAGGACAGGCTCCAAAGCCACACAGAGAAACTCTGTCTTGAAAAACCAATAAATAAATAAATAAATAAATAAATAAATAAATAAATAAATAAATAAATAAGCTCCAAAGCCACACAGAGAAACCCTGTCTTAAAAAAACAATAAATAAATAAATAAATAAATAAATAAATAAATAAATAAATAAATAAATAAATAAATATATGAATGAAATATCCATTAATTGCTAGGCATACTTTTCCACTCAGATAATGGTTAAATTTTTTTTACACTGTTCTATCCTCATATATACTTTGATATATGACATTTGTGACCTTTTCTTTCTGGCATTCTCTTTATTCTGGTCTAAAATGGGCAATAATTTCTAGAACATCTTCTTTGCAGATTATGAGAGAAGTCCAATGGACTGCTTCCTAACCTGAAGCTTCCCTTATGGCCATGAATTTGCATCTTAGTTTATTTAGAATTATTACTTCAGGAGTGGTCATGGATTGTGAGTTTTTCAAATATGAAATTTCTTCCTTTCCACTTCCACACAAAACAGATACCAGTAATTGAGGTCTTAACTGAACAACATGTGCTATTCTTTTCAAAACCAGAATAAATACAAGGAAACACCTGTCTACCACCACCCTGGGGAAATATGTATGTTGTATATCATCTCTAAAGTGTCTAGCTACTTGTGATCTCAAGAGCTTTGACATTCACCTCCAAATTGCTGATACACACTCCTGTGTCTTATAATCCATAGCTTATCAAGGATGTTATCATGTTTACAGAGACATTGCTTCTTTTAGTTTCATAAAAAGTAGACTCTTCTGCCATTTCTCATTATTTTTGTTGCTTTAGAATGAGAGAAAGAAAATAGAGGGGAGTACTGCACTCAGACTATACTCCCCATTTAAAAAAAAAGCCTGAGTTCTCTTTTTTTTTTGGTTTTTAGAGATAGGGTTTCTCTGTGTAGCTTTGTGCCTTTCCTGGAACTCAACCAAATCTGCTTCATTAAAATGTACTAAAACAAAAACAAACACATGAAAAAATGTCTGAAAACAAAATCCCCATGACATTGGAGTGTAAGAGGCAACTGAAACTATGAAAAAGAAGTACCAGAGGAAATTATCAAAACACAGATGTCAAAGATTAGACTTCGAGTATAAATCTTAGAAAATTTTCATCAAATGAAAGGTAGGAACATATTCAAGAGAATTCTCCTTGTAGAGTATGTAATGAACAAGTTTGCACCCTCAGATATGGAACTTGGGACAAATTGGTAAAATGGCCAACCTATGCTAGACATGATCTCCCTATCCATGAGTACAACTAACCTGGCAGACTCTGGTTTGCAGTTTCCTCTGCTGTCCATGGCTCTGCTCCCTGTTCCAATTTGAAGATCAACTCAGGCTTAGGAATACATTGTCCTGTTAATAAGAAATAGTGTAGGACTTAGAGAAAAATTCTGCTAATAAGGTTCTTTGAAGAAAGACAAAAACAGGTTTTAAGATCTGTGCAACCAAAGTGCAAATGTGGACCTTTCACTAGAGAGCACTGAACAATCATAATGTGTGGCCTAGAACCTTACCCCTAAACAGCTTTAGGTCTCACATTTGTTCAATGTTTACTACACTGAAAGTGTTTGCTCCTGAGACTACTTACCCAGCGATACCAGGCTGCTGTATGTCTCCAGCATCACAATCCTGTACAGCACCCTGAGTATCATCAAGATTTTGCCACTCCTCCCAGGTGAAGTTCACAGTGACATCCTGAAATGACACCAAACCCAGTAACAGCACATTTCTCCACAGTCAATTACTCTATGCTTTGTAGTGGGTAGCCATTCCAGCTTTGATCTGGAAGTTCCAACCCCCATTGAGTCTTCGGCAACTGTCACGCCTACAAGGCGGGGCGAAAGGAGGCGCCGGGGACCCGAGATCTGGATCAGCGGGCGCGTTCTCGGTGGCGGGACCCTAGACTGGAGAGGTGTACCAAGCAGAGCTCCTGAGAACACCGCTGGACTGCGATACACCTTCCCCAGACCCCGCGACCTACCTATCCCTTAATTTGTAAGTTACGCCATTAAATAAATCTCCTTTTAACTACGTGGAGTGGCCTTAATAATTTCACCAATATCTGGCGCCCAACGTGGGGCACGAACCCACGACCCTGAGATTAAGAGTCTCATGCTCTACCGACTGAGCTAGCCGGGCTTTCACTTCTGCGGAGTCACAAGCACGAGGAAGTCGCACCACTGGGCCTTGGGTTATCCCATCTGCAAGGACCGGGCTGCTGGCACCGCCACCAAGACCTATTGCTCTGCAGCCTCTGTTAGTACTGGCCACAAGACAGCCTTCCGTTGTTGCCATTGGAACCTGGTACTCTTTCCCATCCAGGCACAGGGGCCCTGCCACTCCAACAGGGATGGGCATGTATCATATTCTCACAGCAAGCTCCCATTACCAGAAAGTAATTATAATCTCTGTAAGGCAGGTACTGCAGAGAAGAAGGCTCCGGAAGCTTTGTGGAGAGGAGCTGCCGGCGAATAGATACCCCACGTTCATGAGTCTCCATTAGAGTTTCCAACTTGTAGGCTGGGATGTGCTTGGCATTGACCAACTGGATGATCTCTGCATCACTGAGGAACTTTGCACCTTTCTCGGCACTCTCCAGGATCTGCAGACATTCTTCATTAGGCCGAGGCTTGCCGGGGAGTTCAATTTCAGGCTCCTGTGTTTCCAGTACCACCGGAGGGCTGGCTCCAGAGGCTCCGAGCACAAACGTAGCTCTGCTTGCAGTCTCCGCTTCCGCCACTAGGGGTTTTATAACCTCAACTTTTCTATCCTGGTTTGTTCCCAGCTCCTCCTCCACTGACGAAAGCTTCTGGTTCCTTCTCACAAGCAGAGGCTCACGTCTGCAAGAGTTGTCTTGGGCTTTCTTTGGGGTCATGACAGGAGATGTAATAGGATTTTTTAATGAGAGTGTTGACTCTGTCTCTGCTTGTTCAAAGAAAATGTATTGACAGCCAACAGGAAAGCTAAACTCAGGGTAATCACTTGTTCGATGTCCATGCTGATCATCTTGGAGAGATAAAACTGCCAGAGAGAAACACTTGGTTCACTTCTCTTGGACACATCTTCATCCAGTCCCAAGGAGACCTTAGAATGTTCTGTTGTGCTATTCTGAGGGGAGGGATCAGCTATCCAGCGACTGTGAGCGTGAACGAGAACCAAGCCTAAAGACATAATCATCTTGACCCTTTGGGTTACAGGGTTTGGCTTTTTCTCTTCTTCTTCCAAAACTCGGGCAAAATGGCTGAGCTGCCAAATTGGACGACCCTCTCGGCTCTCCCGAGAAAGCTCGAGGACCAGGGACACACAAGCTGGGAAAAAGGTCATGAACACGAAGTAGTTGGCAAGCACAGACATGCAGCCAAAGCAGCACATGATTTCCAGCTGCCGCACCCCTGACATGGTGCCGACTCCAATTACAAGACATTCCACAAGAGCATCAAGGGTGAATGTGGGACCCAGAACTGCCATTCCACGAGCTATATTTTCCCTTACTTCATCCTGTGAGTTTGAACTTAGGGCAAACTTGGCTAGTGCGCTCGCTCTAGAAAGGTCAATCAAAAGCAGGAAAAAGGGCAAAGCTTCATTCAAGCCTGTCAGCTCTTTGTCTAGGAAGTGAATGACAACCGTACTAAAGACAAAACTGGAGAAGATGGTGAACAGGCCAGTGATACCCAAAATATATTTTGACCCAAGCTGATGGATAGGTATAAGATATTATGGTAGATTATTATGTATACTAGTAAACAAATTTAGTAAAATAGCAGCCTTAAATAATTTGCACTGTTATGGATTCTTATATGTTGATACAAATGTAAACTATTTTTATATTCCTGTTTAAGATAATTTGTATATTGATACAAATACAGAACTATATTTGTTATAATGTACATATATTTCTACTCTTATTTGAAATATTTGTATATTGATACAAATGTAAATTTATATCTGTCATACTTTATGTAGGTTCTACTTCTGTTTAGGATATTCGGTATATTGATATATATTTAAGATTATTGTCATATTGCATATCACACTACATACTCCTACCTCTGTTAAAAATATCGATATATATTTAAGATTATTGTCATATTGCAATCGCACTATATACTCCTACCTCTGTTATAACATCTTGTGTATTGTCACAATTTTAAAGTCATCATTCTTTACCATACACTTGCTTATAGACTGTTTACCTTGTTTACGTGAAGCCTTAGTCCTTAGGTTATTTCGGTAAATAAGACTTATAGATTTATAGTCACCTAGGCTTGTCATCTCTATAGTTACGTTAGTTAGGTTATCCAGATTTACAGATATATAGGTCAGATGGACAGGTAATCTTCAAACACTTCATAGACCTAGAGAATATGGCATTTAAATAACTTAGAATTCTGTTGATGTGAGACACAATTGCTCCTGGCTGCACCAATTTGATCCCGAGAGAATGTTGGGCTTCTAAGACATTTCCATTTGGAAGTTTGTCTTCTTGGCACAAAATGGCCTACTGGGCAAAGAACTGCCCTTGCCTCGACGGATGACAGTACAAATGCAATGCTATCCTTTCTGGACAAGCGGGACACAAGGAAAGCGACCACTGTACTCTGCCAAGACAGGGTAAGATGGTCTTTCAGAATTCTTGCTTCTAAAAATGGTCTGTCAGATACTTTAGGCCTGTAGCCAATTTGAATGCACCAACAACGCTGAGAAACATTAGGTGACTGTCCAGGCTGCCAGCTGTCTTGGTCTACTCTCGCAAGATTCCCGAAAGTTGCTTGCATCCATCTACCATTTCTCAGGTACCATTATATTCCTTCTCAGGTCTTTGATGGGATTGAAGACTAGCAGTTATAGTTACAACTTAGTAGATAGAACATATTAAGTATTAGATTCAGGTTCTTTAGGATAGGACACCTTTTGGAATGATCTTTGTAACATGCCATTTACCTATGCTCTATACTTCTCTGTTTCTTGCTTGATATTGTTTGCATTGGTTGTAGTTCCATCTTATCTAGGTCATTATCCCTCTTTATTCCTGGACTATATTTGATAACCATTCCTTTGTATATAGTCTTGTATTAGGTTAGAACTTTCTTATTTAGACAAAAAGGGGGAGATGTAGTGGGTAGCCATTCCAGCTTTGATCTGGAAGTTCCAACCCCCATTGAGACTTCGGCAACTGTCACGCCTACAAGGCGGGGCGAAAGGAGGCGCCAGGGACCTGATATCTGGATCGGCGGGCGCGCTCTGTGGTGGGACCCTGGACTGGAGAGGTGTACCAAGCAGAGCTCCAGAGAACACCGCTGGACTGCGATACACCTTCCCCAGACCCCACGACCTACCTATCCCTTAATTTGTAAGTTACACCATTAAATAAATCTCCTTTTAACTACGTGGAGTGGCCTTAATAATCCACCAATACTGCTTATAAACAGGAACCTGAAGGCCCAGCTTGTCTTAAGGAGTGGAAGGCTCTCATGTATATTTTACATTATAATTTCCCCTGCTTATATAGTGAAGAAAAAGAAATATCAAAGAACTATTCTGATATTATTGACTTATGAATGGACTACAATGATTAACTTATAGATTAAAACCTTCATTGTTGGTGTAAGAGAACCAAGGCTATTCAGGTAACTAGGCCTTAATCACATAGGGCTGCATGTGAGGCATGAACATACCCAGGCCTCGCTTCCCCTCTTAGGGGTTGGAGGCAGCCTCACTACTGTCATGTTGTATGGCTCATGCAATAATAATCGCCACTCCCAAAGAAAGAGTGACCCTTGTCACTAAGTCATGCAGCATAAGTCATATGTTAACCAAACCTGCTTCCTGCAAGACCTCCCCTTCCTCAGGAACCTTTGAAAGTATAACCTTTGCTTCACCTGGAACGGCTGAAACTCTCCTTCAGCACCCTGTCTCAAACACACAAGCAACCACACACCATAGTAACAGTCCTATACACAGTATCATCATATATAGGTGAATGAACCTCCCCGTATTGTGACAACAGGAAAACATAAAATTGAAGGAACTGATTGTGAAGTGAATGATTCTGGATTTACTTATCTAGACTAATTCCTTTCTTTCTTTTTCTTTTTTTTTTTTTTTGGTAGGGAATAAGGGGGTTGTTTGTTTTTTATTTTGGTCTGGTTTGGTTTTGGTTTTTCAAGCAAGGTTTCAGACAAGGTTTCCCTGTGAAGCTCTAGCTGTCCTGGAACTCACTATGTAGTCCAGGCTGGTTTAGAACTCAGAGATTCACCTGCCTCTGCCTCCTGAGTGCTGGGACTAAAGGCATGGGCCACCACAGCCTGGCAACTACTGGGGGAGAAGGTTTCTCTGTGTAACAGTCTGGCTGGCCTGGAACTCGCTTTGTAAACCAGGCTGGCCTGGAACCCACAAGGATCCACCTACCTCTGCTGGGATTAAAGGTGTATACCACCACCACCCAGCTAGATATATCTAGACTGATTTCAGTGGTAAGTGCATGTCAGAGGAGCAGCAGGTGGCAATTGAAGTGAGAGAAGTCAGCCCACCAGGAAGCAAAGCTTTGATAGGTGAATCTTGGATAGGAAAGGCCCCGAGGACTTCAGCCCCAAAATGTCTCTTGCTACTGCTGTGCCTTTATATGTTTGCTGCTGCCATTTTTCACTGGTATCTGGCATGGTGTGAATCAGCATGGGAGGATCCCCGTTGCCTTTAATGTAGTATGATTACCTCATGGAAATATCCTGTTCTGCTGGGCATTTTTACCTGTGGATTATTGTGAAGATGATTTCCTCCTAAACTGTACTGTAACTAAAGCAATGATCTTACACAACAGTAGAGTGAGTTTCAATAGGTTTTTTTGTTGTTTTCTTTGTTTGTTTCTTTGTTTTTCAAGACAGGGTTTACTCTGTGTAGTTTTGGAGCCTGTCCTAGATCTCACTCTATAGACTAGGCTGGCCTGGAACTCACAATGATCTGCCTGGCTCTGTCTCCCAGTGCTAGGATTAAAGACATGTCCACCACCACCTGGCTTAAATAGGATTTTGATGATTGACAGTCTTTAATAAATAGAGTAAGAGATTAGGTTAAAGGTCAGCTTAGTGGGAAAACTAATATAGGTAAAAGTTAGATACAATGTTGCCCCTGCCCCAATAAAGCAGGGCCTGCAGAGGATAGAAAATAAGAACAAGAAAATGTCTCTTGAGGAGCCCTATAGACATTGACTAGTGACTTAAGTTAATAATTAAGAAAAACAATTGAAGCCAGGCAGTGGTGCTGCATGCCTTTAATCCCAGCATTCAGAAGGCAGAACCATGTGGAGGATCTCTGTGAGTTCAAGGCCAGGCTGGGCTACAAAGTGAGTTCCAGGAGAGGCTCCAAAGCTACACAGAGAAACCCTCTCTCAAAAAACCAAAAAAAAAAGAAAGAAAAACAATTGTGTCCGAGTAGTCTAGATAGCTTAAATTCTTTTAACCTTAATGTTGGGAGATGTGCTCACAGGTTTTGGTGTACATTGTAGCTAAAGCAAAGCTTTAAATAAATAATGACTTGAGGTTAGGTTAAAAAGTTTTTGTTAATTGGCTCTGAGGTAGAAATATCTTGGAAAACGATTTAAAGGCATACTTTATTAGTTCACCAACTCTGTGGCTTCCCCATCAATCCTTGAGTTGCTGGAGGTTAGTCCTCATGGCAGCAATAGGTAAGCTTTATATGCCGACTGGTATTCCTTACAGATTAAAGATGTGTACTCTGACATTCCAATATTTCCTTGCCCATACAAATTACTGCTTATTACTTGCTATTTGTAAGACCTACTAATTCCAAAATTATAGTATAATACTATGAAGTTGTATCAGAACAGGTAAGTGAACTGAGCAGATCTGGATTTCAACAGCCATCCCCTAGAAAAACTTGAAAGGCTTATGGGATAGTCAGAAGGAAGAAAAGAGAGTGAGACATGGGAGTGTTTTCAGATACAGAGGAGGAAACACACACACACACACACATACACACACATAATGTAAAAAATTATATTCTGAACTCAATTTTAAAAAAATGAGTAAGATAAAAATTGTAGACCACAGGATAAACTGCTACTAGAGGGAAACTGATGCATGAAATAAAATATTAGGAAGAATAAGCTAAGATCGGTAATCTAAGTTTGTGCCTTTTGAGAGCAGAAAGACAAAAATTGAATACAGCAATGGGAGAAGAAAAAGAATAAAGAATAAATCAATGAAATTAAAATAAAAAGTTAGCATAGAGAGCACACACACACACACACACACACACACACACACACACACACACCACACTCTGCTCAACAATTGAGGGGTGGAACTATTCTGGACCCTAGTTTAGTTTTCAGGTAAAAATCAAAAGAAACACCTTTAATCCCAGCACTCGGAAGGCAGAGGCAGGCGGATCTCTGTGAGTTCAAGGCCAGCCTGGGCTACAGAGTGAGTTCCAGGACAGGCTCCAAAGCTACAAACAGAAACCCTGTCTCGAAAAACCAAAAAGAAAAGAAAAGAAATTGATGGGACATAGGCTACAAAGTCAAGAAGAAGGCAGATATTGATGACAAAAATCTTGACTTTAGTGTTAAAGAAGAAACAGAAAAGTCACCAAAACAGAACATTATGTTGACCCATAACACAAATCCCCAAAATAAAATCCCATATATGCTCTGAATATAAATCCTTTAAATAAGAAACCAATATCAAATCAAGAGTCTAGGAATGACTCAATATTCAGAAATTAAATACTATACTTTGAAATAAACTTGGAGCTAAGCAAGTATACATGAAGAATACTGAAGTGAACTTGGATACTGACTTTTGGGAGTGGGCCACAACTACTAGGCAATTCTTCCATCTTTGGTGGAAACTAAATCCTCTTAGGTCTTATCTGTAGCAACTGGTTTGATCAATGAAACATGGCAAAGGTATCATCTGGGAAATTCATAGGTAAGGCTGCAAAAAGTCACACAGTGAGGGGGTCCCTGCAGGTGTCATACAGGGAAGCAAACCACTGAAGAGATAAGAATGAAAACTGAGGGTTGGGGATTTAACTCAGTGGTAATAGCACTTGCCTAGCAAGAACAAGGTCCTGGGATCAGTCCTCAGCTCAAAAAAAAAAAAAAAAAAAAAGAATGAAAAATGGAGCCGGGTAGTGGTGGCTCATGCTTTAATCCTAATACTTGGGAGGCAGAAGCAGGTAGATCTCTGAGTTTCAGGCCAGCCTAGTCTACAGAGCAAGTTCCAGAACAGACAAGGTTACACAGAGAATCCCTGTCTCAAAGAAAGGAAGAAAAAAAGAAAGAAAGAAAGAAAGAAAGAAAGAAAGAAAGAAAGAAAGAAAGAAAGAAAGAAAGAGAGAGAGAGAGAGAGAGAGAGAGAGAGAGAGAGAGGGAGGGAGGGAGGAAAAGAAAGAAAGAAAGAAAGAAGGAAAGAAAGAAAGAAAGAAAGAAAGGAAGGAAGGAAGGAAGGAAGGAAGGAAGGAAGGAAGGAAGGAAGGAAGGAAGGAAGAAAGAAAGAAAGAAAGAAAGAAAGAAAGAAAGAAAGAAAGAAAGAAAGAAAGAAAGAAAGAAAGAAAGAAAGAAAGAAAGAAAAAGAGAGAAGGAAAGAAAGAAAACGTGGTGCAGATTGACTTTGTCAACCTGGATCAGACTTTGGGGAGTCTAATGCCAGGTATTCGTTGTCAGCATATTTAAAACACAGTACAATTTGGAAAAAGGTTTCTAGGCAACAATCGGTCCAATCAATCCAATTCCAGGTGCACAATAAAGCTCAATGTGTGACTACAAAGAAACTCCTTTACAAGGTACATGTGACCATGAGGGTGAGTTCTATAGCTAAAAGACCTAGAATATAGATTGGTCTCTGACCAATGCATAGAGGTGAACAGACTATAAAGTGCAAGGAACATCTTCCCTAAGGATTGGTAACTATCTAGGGAGGGAAGAGTCTGGAATAATCATTCTGGTGAATTTGGGCAACGTCTGCCTCTGTAGCAAAATCTAGGTGAAGTCTGCCTCTGTAGCAAAAGATGGGTGAGGTCTGCCTCCACAGAAAGGAAAAAGGTCACCAGGTCATTAACAAAATCCACTCTCAGCTTTCTGGATGGAATAGTGGTATTTGGTTTTTAACTCCTCCATTGAGGAGACACTCCTGCAATGATTAACATTCCTGGTTCCCCTGGGGCTTCTCTGTGAGTAAAAGGGCCTCTGTGTCCCCAACAACACAGCTCTGTTAGGAAGCTAGGCATTAGGTAGGAAATCCAGCTATCCTGAGACAACCAAAGAAGCACAGTGAAAATCCAGAAGAACCCTTCTTCCTAGGACACATGGAAATTCCTGCAGCTACCCACTGTCAGGCAACAGTGAGTGTTCTTGTACATCATCCCAGTTCTGCTTTCAGGGACCCACTCCAGCTGCCAGATCACTGCAAAACTGAGTTAAAGCCAGCCAGCAGAGAATCCCTATCACAGAACCAGCAGTCATAAACTATTCTAAGTTGTCACATTTTTAGGATGGTTTTTGATCCATGGTTTGAATATGAAAGATCCTCCACAGATTCATGCACCAGATGCTTGGTCATAAACTGGTGACATTATTTTTAAAGGGAAGAAAACTTCAGGAAGTTGGGACCAGCTAGAAGAAATAGATCACTGGGGTCATGTCCTTCCTTGTACATTATAGTCTCTGGCCCTTTCTGGCCTCTTTGATTGCTTTCTACAACCAGAAGAATAAGCTTCAAAGCCACTCATCCTACCAGTGTGATGTATGATGTTCTGTTCAAGGACAGGAGACTGGAACGCCATAGACTCAACAACCTTCATTTACCAAGAGGAACAACAACAAAAAGTCTTTCCAATAGGTTCTTGCTCTGCAGTTATCATGCTACAACAACAACAAAAAGCCTAATTCAAGAAGAATAGCTAGCTAAATAAAATATAATCTGTTATGTAGAAATGGGATTTTGTCTTAATAAAAAGATATAGACCATGACCCTGTCATTGAAAGTAAGGTGAGGTCTAAAGGTTACCTGAAATTCAAACTAGAAGGACACCACAACACTTGATGAGGGTGTGAAGGGGGATCATAAATGTATTGTCAGAAATGGGTGAAAACTGGGGAAGAAGTAAACAGGGATATGAGCAAAATTCTTACCTAACAGTACAAGCAAAAGGGTAAGCGCAACTGAGTATCTCATGGGGCTGTCTAAGCAAATTCCTGGGGAAATGTACAAAATACTGCCTAGTTACCTATCTCTACCTTTGAAAAAATGCAGAGGACAGTCCAAGCTATACAGAGAAACCATGTCTCAAAACACCAAAAGAGTCTGTGTCAAATTGACATTAAATTAGTGAGCACAATACATACCTGTGCTCCAGCTTGACACCATTAAGTGGAATCACATAGGTAGAGCACATTTTTATGATGCTAGAATGCAGCTGAGGATCCTGAGTTCACTTAAAGGGGCTTTAACAGCCAACTAGAGCCTGAGTCTCTAAGACTACTCTCATATCTAAGCATAATTACTTAATGTCAAGTACACAAAAACAAGCAAACAAAAATCACTATGAAATAAGGTTACTTTATGGAATATGTGGATTACAGAATAAAAGGTAATATAGTCTACCATATTTTCATTTAATAGTATTTTAATATTTAATAGCAATAACGAAAGTAATATTACAGTAGGGAATACTTAAATATCTCTATGGTACTGGATTTCAGATTTCCCCGTGGAGAAGTAAGGCCAGACAGGGTTTTTGAAGGTGCCAGAAGGGTATTTGTGTATGAGGGAACTCTTGGCAACATTCACAAAACTTAAACATCCCTCTTCACAATCAAGGAACACACCAACTCGGCCCAGTGGCTTCTCTATATAGTGCTGGAATACTGGGCATGTGGTGAGGAGACTGTAATGATTACCCTCCTTCACACACACAAGAAGAAATGCACCTTCAGGTTCAATCAGTTGGTTTCTATTCCTTAACAAGGAATCCTTACAGACCCCTACAGCCCAGTCCCAAGAGTCATTCAAATCAATCTCCCAGTAATATTTCCCTAAGATGAAGCTCTGTGAACTCCAGGTAGCAGAATAGCATCCAGCATAATCCGCAGATGTATCTTTACGGTGAGGTCTGAAGCTTAGTCTTCTCATGGCATTAAAGAGGTTTATCTTGTGATGGATCATTGTTATGTTTGGTAAGGGAATGCGCACTGTGGGAAGAAACAACATTTAGGTAAAATGACCGTTTACATTTCTCAGGTGAGAGAGGTCCATAGAGTCTTCATAGATTTTAAAAAGAGAAGGCTAAGACCTGAGGTTAAATTTGGCTCAAATACACCAATGTCAAGGATTTCCACAAGAAAAGAGTGGTAGCAGGCTGAAAAGACTTTAAATTACACATGCCTAAGGGAAGATGTGTGCATTGCAGCAAGGGCCAGAGCAAAGGCGGTGCTCATGGATCTACATGAAAGTTATTTTTATGTAGATATAAGTAGTGATAACTTTCATATTGGTGTTTTCATTTGCATCTAACTGAGCATATTTGTACTCAAGGAGAATCTAAATATGCTTTAGAAGTGGATCCCTTAATGTATCTGTCCTCCTTTAACCTCTTGTTCCTCTGATACTCTTTCTCTGTGAGGTTACAATTGACTTTTAGATGTATGAGGGGGATTTAGACACTGCCTCATGTCCTATCAATTTGTTTCATTTTCATTGCTCATGATACATGGCTTTGTCTGTTAAGTTATTTTATGATTTTTTTTGTTCCTTTGGTGACAGGGTCTTTCTATTTGTCCTAGACTGGCATAGAACTCAATGTGTTGAACAGACTGTCCTCAAACTCATTGGCAGTCCTCCACACACAATGTTTTTGATGCTGGGATTACTAGTGTGCACTTCTTTATCTTGTGTATTTTTTAATTTATGGAGTAAAATGCAATGTAAGAAATTAATTTCTAACACATTGAAAAGAAAATAATCAAATATCTCCATCACTGGCTACACTTCCTTTGAATTATACTGTCCAGAGTGAAATAACCATTCTACTCAATGAACAAATGATAGTCTCTTTTCAGCCACTATTACATACAACATGATGTTAGTATGCATTTCTGTTTGTTGGTTGTTTGTAAGATGACCATGGGGTTCATTAACAATACAATGTGACTTACCTAGACATATTTCTTGGGAGTTAAAATATTGTATTTGCAAAGGTTATCTCATTATTGAAGATTAGCTCTGGTCATTTTATCAGTGGAGACACTCACCTTGGAACTGGTTGTAACTTTCGATCAGTCCAGTGATGGGTAAGGCATTGAGTTCTGTCTTAATAGGCTGTGGCATGCTCAGCTGCATTGACTCACTTCTGCAAGGA
This sequence comes from Peromyscus californicus insignis, assembly GCF_007827085.1. Taxonomy (NCBI): domain Eukaryota; kingdom Metazoa; phylum Chordata; class Mammalia; order Rodentia; family Cricetidae; genus Peromyscus; species Peromyscus californicus. The sequence continues at coordinate 83,130,068 of NW_026294402.1, read as the reverse complement.
AAAGAAAATATTGACCTCCGTGGTGCTAAAGATATCACACAGTGATTAGGAAATACTTCATTCCAAGTTCAGCCAAACACCACAGGTTACACAAGCCTGCCAACTTGAGTTCAATCCTTGGAACCCTTGATGGAAGGAGAAAGATGTCCTCTGACCTGCACACATGTGCATGTACATGCACACAAACTCACACACATAAAAATAACAAAACAAATAAAAGAACCCCAAAAATACCACACTAAAACAATTGAGTATTTTCTATATAAAAGACATCTGCACTTCCTAAGGCAACTTGGACAATTTTATAGCATATTTTTGGGTATCCAGATTTGCACTGATGGCTAAACTCACCTTCTGAACATGTCGTCCAAACCCTGCAAAGAAAACAAGAAAAGCTTAGATATCTGAAGAAATGAAATACAATGTTAGTTTCTAAAGTTCATATAAATATCAGTCACCATCACACCAATCTATCCTGGTGAATTATATTCATGACTTAAGATGATGCCAACCAAATAGATTAGCAGAACCCAAATTCTTGATGAAATCAGACTAAAGAGTAACTTGAGAAAGACATGGGTATGGACTGTACTTTGCTTTTGAACCCCCACCTGTCTGCAAAGATAACTTTCACTAAGCTTCTCTACAAGCCATAGGGATACTTTAGCTAAGGATTCTTCTAAAGGATGGCCTCACCCCTGCATGGTGCTTCACATGTATATTTCAGAATTGCAGGGTCAGAGGCATGAGCGTTACTGTGAGTTGCAAGGTGTAATGTAATACAAATAGGATCCTTTCTCAAAATGCCAATCTCCTAAAGGACTCACAAAAACAGAGCGCTCAAACAGAAGAAATTAAGCCATAGGTTACTTTAATATTGTGCACAATATATAAGTAGAGGTAAAGAATGTTGGAAACAGAAATCACTGAATTTCAGTTATCAGAAAAGCAAGGCACAAAAGCCAAAAGTTAGGACATAATCCCTGGAGAATCTATGGACATAATTTCAAAAAGCTTCTTCTTTCAAGATTATTACAGAATTTTGTTTCTCCAGAAAATTTCTCAAAAGGAAACTCCCTAAAAAAATGCAGGATATATTGAAAGCTATCTTAGTATAACAATCACCATGGTGGGCCTCCATGCTCACCTGCAGCAGAACCACATATGGCTCCTGGGACATTGCCAGCAGCTCCTGGTACATTTCTCTTAGTTCTTTTCTCTTTTGGACCATCATGGTTTCACTTGTCCTGAGTTTCTCTAAAACACATTGGCCTTCATTTCTCATAGACTCAATGTGTTTCTCTTCCTCTTCACAGAGGAGTGGATGCAGTTTCCTATACTCTGTCCTGATCATTTCTTCCCGAAGAGTCAAGTAGTCCTGAAGAAAAAAAGACATTCCCAATCATCTTTGCAAAGTTTTTTGTCCTCCCCCATTTCATCCTCCTATGCTTAAATTCCACAAATGACTTGTATAACTCTGATGCATATACTCTGATTGACTGTCTTCACACCTAAGAAAATGTAAATGACTTGTTTTCATTTATTTCTTCTTTATTAATTACACAGGCAATCCAACCCTAAGATCTATTTACACCTATATTAGCGGTGCAGAGGTGCCTGAAAAAAAGATTAATCATTCACATGTTCACAAAGTTATGAAACTCTGCTTGAAGTAATTAGAATTCACGGTGTAGTCTTAAAGTCTAACGCAGTGTGCAGAACAGTCAGCAATTCACTCATTAGACCCAGACTCTTCTAGAGAAGCAGACCATTCTTTCCAAGAGCAGAGACATATTATATACTCAGAATTAGAGGTGAGCAGGACATGTATTCCAAGTATCCTATCCCAGGCCTTATATTCAAATCTTGAGTGGCAAATTTTGAAAATATCTGCATCAAACTGATTTTAAGCATGGTTCTCATACTCACCGTCCAAAGAGTTCTCATTCTGTTCTCTGCTTCTAAATTCTCTTGATTTTCTTGGACCTTCTCCCATAAAGATGTCATTTGCTTCAAAAGTCTGTCCTGTAAAAAAACAATATCAATTTTGAAAAATATAACTTAATGACAGACTCTTAGGCAATTAATACAATTATTGTAGTGAGAGTACCAGAATCAAAATTATCCTTCATTTTTTTCTTTTTCTAATGATGAATATTAGATTAGACCACAGAATTAGAAAATGCAGCTTACCCTTTTGCTCAGGTATATTGATGAATTATTTTGATTACATGTTTGGCTGTACCTGACTCCCATGTACTTTTCCTAATTTAGTCTCCAGCCATAGACACTTTTAAAACATAGCAAGTTAGTGTTGCACTTTCCAGTGACCTGGGCATAATGTATCATAAAATACAAATGATCTTTACACTCAGGGTACCCCAAAGGATGTTTACAATCCTAGTCACCCTTTCTTCAGTAGATGTTAATAAAGTACCACCATTCTGAAAACAGTGCCTTTGTCATAATGAGGACCAGCATCTTCCTGTGGTTTCCTAAGCCTACCTCTCTCCAGCTTGCAAGTTCTCTCAGAAGCATCACTTACCATTTGATCCTCAGCAGCTGCTTCAATGGGACAGTGTCTGTGTCCTCTGTGCTCATGGGAGTTTGAGCAGAGTGGACAGAGAAAGATCCTGTTCTCAGCACAGAAGATCCTCTTAGTATCCTCGTGGGTCACACACTTTTGCTCCTCAGAGCTCAGGTCCTTCATGAGGCTGGCTTGTCTGACAATGGACACCAGCTTCTTCAGAACAATGTTGGTTCTCAATTTCTTCCCATATTGTTCTCTACACAAAGGGCATCGGACAGGAGGTTGGATGTCTTCCCTGGAAAGGTGGAGGCAGGCTCGACAGAAGCTGTGACCACAGATTATGGTGACTGGGTCTGTCAGGCAGCTCAGGCAGATGAAGCAGGTGAGTTCTTTCTGGAAGGATTGTGAGAGGTCTGACTCCATTTTTCTGAAGGAAGAAAAGCAGAAGAATTGCTATTATTTGACCCAAGAGAAGCCAGAAACAGCATAAAAACTGATGCAAGTTGTGATTTAATTCTGTGTGTGGCAAAGCAGGCTTCATTTTTCAGGAACAAAATATCAAGATAAGTATAAGATTGCAGTTGCTGATCTTTCCTCTTTCACTCTTCTTGACAGAAATATAGATTAGTCTGATGTCCTTCTGAGCCATTCCACCTGCATCTTTTTTGGAGACTCCCTTCAAATTAGTGTCTTGGTTTAAGGTCTGAGACATGCTTTCCAAGTGTTTACAAATAAATATACACTAGAGTGATCAAACTCCTTCAACTCCACATGTTGGCCTTTCACTACAGACATAAGTAGGTTAAACACACCCTTCTTTGTTGGCTATCCAAGAAAACACTCCATATTTCACATGGTCCCTAGTAAATGCTTTGCTTAATTTCTGATTTTAGCATCTTAGTCCTTCACATCCTCCTGTCCCACCCCTCGACACTTGAAGGCAACATTAGTTACTTGACTTCTTTCTGATGCAAATAGTTAACAAGAATAAGAATTAGGGAGGCTCATAATTCAAGGATATGTCCACCATTGTGGGGAAGAAATGGTGGCAGGAGCTTGAGGGAGCTGGTCTCATTGCATCCAAAATCAGCATGAAGAAAGCAAGGAACACTTGCTGCTCAGCTCCTGTTCCCTTTTCCTTAGTTTGAGACCTCAAACCATGGAATGGTCAAGTGATCTCAAGAGCATTTAGTGTGGATCTTACCAACTGTAGTAAATCTACTCCCCAATAATCCTTCACAGACATCCCCAGAGGTTTCCATATCTATCCTAAATCCCATCAAGTTGAATTCTAGGGTACTCTCTGTGGAAACTTGTTTGTTTATCAAAGATACAGTTCCTGGCTTCAGTTTATGGGGCATAAATGTGGCTGTCATGACTCTAGCAGAATTTCCTATTTAATCAACAGGTACACATTGTTCCTTCTCTTGGAAGGTCTACACAAATAAAGAATCTTGGATTGAGTGAGATAAACATCCACCAAATAACTTCAGCTTCTGTGGTCTGAAGCAAATGGACTCCATGGCTTTAGCTGTTGGTCCTATTTACCTTGAAAATAATACTAATACTCATTGTCAAGATTATTTTAGCAAAGAGATGGAGACTCCAATGCTGCCTTCCTTAACTTACCTAATCACCCCCATTTGGTATTTTTTTCTGTATATTAGATACTTCATTTTTTTTGAATGCCTACTGCCATATAAAATACAGGCTTACAGCACAATGGGAGAACCCCAGAGGGCAGAAGGTGTTACTGATGTTTTACAATCTTGCATCTCAGTTGTTAATGCCCAATATGCAGGATATACAGACAGGGAACTTCCTGTAAGCATTCAGGAGGGTGGAACCCGGCAGGGAATTAGCATAGGGAGGATATAAAGGTCAAGGTCGAAAGCAAGCCAGCAGTTACCCAAAATGGAAGCCAGGGCCATACAGGTCCCCCTTTTACTAAAAAATGAGCTTCTGATATATCATTCCAAAATAATTTATGAATTCACAGAAATAATGAAAACTGAATGCAGAATTTTAAAAATTGCACTGGATTATAACCAGGATCTACTTTCCTGAATAGAATATTGTGTTTAGTTTTCTCTAATTTAATCACATGTATACTTCCAACCTAGCAAATCAACCAACAGCAGGAAGAGCCAGTTTTTCAAAGATGGTAAACTATTATCAAGCATTATTTCACACTGTGATGTTTCCCTATAGTTTACAACAGGGAAATACTAAAATATTTTCCTTTACTAAATAATGAGTTTACACTTTTATATATAATACTCATAGAATATATCTCTAACTGCTAATAATTATCAATCTATTCAGAGCAATTATTTTATATATTATACATGTAAAATTAACTTAGAGGTGTTGATCTCACATCTATGAACTACATACAGAAATACACTATAAATATTCTTAAAATTAAGAGGAAGATCAAAATTGAAAGTTGGAACATCTGAGCAAAGAAAGACTGTGAATGGATAAACTACAATTATCTATACCTGTAACTCACAGTATATTTAAAAAGCAAGATGACCAAATGGGAACAGAGTCTCTTTTGATAAATAGACAAATTTTAAGCATTTTAAAGCAAAAACCTCAGTTTGGTAATAAATTAAAATAGAAAACACCAACGACCTTCAATCTTAAACTGTGCACTCACCCAAGAAATAGTCTCCAGCCTCAGCAGTGTTTTGTGGAGACACAGCAATATTAGCTCAGTTCTGGGGTATGATCCTCAATGTGTGGAGGAGATAGATCTAGCAGTCTAGGAGCCACTAGATATGGAGACTCACTCTGTCTGGTATAGAGAACACTGAACCTGGCTGGCCCCTGGAGTGTCCTTATATACTCTCTAAAGACCACGCCCACTTCCTCCCATGTTGCTTTTACTGATGCTTGCTGTAGGTGAGCTTCTGTGAATAGCAGTATTCTCAATGGATGGAAGATTGAATTAACTCTATGGCCAATATCCACAAACAAATCTCCACAACAAGGTTTCCTGAGTTCCTGCTTAGCTGGGTGTGGTAGCTCACACCTTTAATCCTTAGAGTCCCAGAGGATGAGCTGCTGAAGCAGGAGGAGTTTTAGTTCAAGGCCTGCCTAGGATATACAGTGAGAACTTGTCTAAAAAAAACTTATATAAATAAAGAGAAATTTTGCTACAATATTTCACTGTTTCTAAATAATTTGTGGTGTGCTTATATTCTTGCTTTTCCTTTTGTAATTTCACAGTTAATGATATCAATCTGTGATTTTAGTAAATATCAACATTAAAGAATTCTCAAAAACTCTTTAGAGTTTTGTTCAACGCATTTTTATCATATTTATCTCAACTGCGATTTCAAAGAGATTCATCCCTTTCTTACTCAACTGCCTGTTCTTTTCTTTTTTCTTTTTTTGATAAATACTTGGGGAAGCCAGGCACTGGTGGCACATACCTCCAATCCTAGCATTCTGGAGGCAGAGGCAGGAAGAACTCTGTGAGTTAGAGGCTAGCCTGATCTACAAAATGAATTCAAAGCTGTGCTCCAACAATACACAGAGAAACTAGGTCTGAATAAAAAAATATTTGATTAACTAAAACCCAAGTGTCTCTGATTTTCCTTGTGAGGGAATTTTCTTGATTGAATCATTTGAAGTGAGAAGCCCCACCTAAACTCAGAAGTTTTGAGGTTTGAGAATCTACCTTAAATCTTAGCTGGTGGCAGCCTATATAAAGGACATGGAAGAAGGAAACTCTCTCATCTGTGCTCTTTGACTTCTTGCTCTCATTCTCACTGGCAAGTTCATCTTATCACTGGTATTAGATTCTATTTCTGGGAGGATTTCAAAGTATACTGAAGACCAGCTGATACATCCAGCCATGTAAACTGAACCACTTCTCTCTCTCTCTCTCTCTCTCTCTCTCTCTCTCTCTCTCTCTCTCTCTGTATGTGTGCTCATATCCATTTAGTTTTGTTCCTGTAGATTCAAGGTGGTTGCTACACTTATCTCTTGGGTTTTAGTTAACTCCACGTGTAGTCAAAATGACAATAAGGAATAGCCATCAAAAGGTCTGACCACTTGGTGTTGGATGATCAGTTAGGGAGCTTGTCCCTAATAGAGCCTAATTTTTTGTCTAGGGATGGGACTCTCAAAATTTCCCACATTCATACCAACATATTCATTTTTCTGGTCTTGTTTATGCAGCCATTTCTAGGACAGAATGTTTCACAGCACACTTCCTGGTATTCTGGCTCTCACTGTCTTTCTGTCCCCTCTTCCACAATATTTCTGGAGCTATTAATGTAGGATATACAGGTGTATGTTGGGGTTCAGATCCCCATGATCTCTTCATTTTTACATTCTGTCCAGTTGTGGTATCCTGTGAGTGTCTGCCTGTATGGCCAATAGATATTTTTCTATGTTCTTGTAACTAAGCATGACTAGGTTTTACTTACTTGATCTGAAATCTAATGTATTGTTTCGTTAAATAATAAACCAGATCAAGGATTAAATTGTTTCAGGGATTGTGAGTTCAAGGAAATGATAGGAATAACTACTAGGAGGACTGGCAGAAAAAAAATGTTCTTAGTATTATTTGTCATGCAAGTTGTCAACACTGAGATGAGTTTAGTATTTAGAGAGCACAAGGAACCATAATGGGTATCTGAACACAGCTTTCAAGGAGTGTGTAAGATGATGATGAGAAAGATGATAATATTACATGTAATTTACCCATTAAATACTGGCTGAGGGAACTGGAGTTGTCAGACTGGTGAAGATTTCCTGTATGTAAAGTTTATTTGAGTCTTCTAGCTATAAATATGGTTCAGATAAGGATTATTCCTAACTGGAGTTAGCAGGAACCCTATTAATGGAGTCATGACCTGTGCTATCATTCATGCTGTGGCTTCTCTGTAGCATCTTCCTGTGTTTGAATTAAAGTCATTACACTAACAATTGTTACTTCATGGGAGACCAGGAGATGGTGCCTCTTGGTTCCCCTTTATGCAGTTTTCTTTGCCTCTAAAGTCATAGCTAGGTCTTGGAAAGCCTTAACCCAAGTTAAAGCCATTTAGAATCTGCCTTTGAGAATACTAGGGCAAAAGAAGTTGGATGATTTGATTCTTTTCAGGAATCTTGGGATATGAACTAAACTTTATACGGAGCTCCGTGATCCTTCTCTTTGGTGAGCTCAGGATTAGGAAGGGAGGCTATAGAATGAAGGCATCCTGAAGTGGAGATTGATGTGTTTCCTCCTTGGGAGATCTCTCTTTAGATCTATACTCCATTTTTAACTAGGTTAATTGTTTTTTTGATGTCCAGTTTTTTAATTCTTTATATGTTTTAGATATTAGCCCTTTATTGGTTGTGTAGTAGTTAAACTTCTTTTCCAATTCTGTAGACTGATACTTTGTCTCAATGATGGTGTCCTATGCCAAACAGAAGCTTTTTAATTCTATGAGATCCTATTTATTAATTGTTGTTCTTAGTGCCTGTGCTATTGGTGTTCTGTTCAGAAAGTCTTTTCCTGTTCCGGTGAGTTCAAGGCTATTCCCCACTCTCTATTCTATCATATCCAATGTATCAGACTGAGATCTTTGATCTATTTAGAGTTGAGTTCTATACAGGGTGATAAATATTGATGTATTTGCAGTCTTCTACATGAGCCCATCTAGTTTGATCAGGTATATTTCTTAAAGATGATGTCTCCATTTTTGTATGTATTTTTGGCTTTTTTAAGAATAAAAAAATCAGGTGTCCGATGTCTCTAGATATATAAATTTATTTGTAGATCTCAATTTGTTTCCATTGGTCAATGTGTCTATTTTTATACCAACATCAAACTTTTTTATTATTATAGCTCTGTAATACAATTTGCAAACAATGATAGTGATTTATCCTACAGTTCTTTCATTGTTCATGGTTGTGTTTGTTTTCCTGAGTTTTTCACCTGTTTTTAGTTCTTGTGTTTGTTTTGTTTGTTTGTTTGTTTAGTTGGTTGGTTTTTTGTTTTGTTTTTGGTATTTCTTATAAACCTGACAATTGTCCTTTCAAGATCTCTAAAGAATTGTTGGCCTGGAAACACCCTAGATGCCCCTCAACTGAAGAATGGATTAAGAAAATGTGGTACATATACACAATGGAATACTACTCAGCAGAGAAAAAAAACAATGATATCATGAAATTTGCAAACAAATAGTTGGAATTAGAAAATGTCATCCTGAGTGAGGTAACCCAGACTCAGAAAGACAAGCATGGTGTGTACCCACACATAAGTGGATTCTAGATGTAAAGCAATGGATAATCAGACAACAACCCACAACTTCAGAGAAGCTAGCTAACAAGAAAGAACCAAAGAGGGATGCATGGATCATCATGGGAAGAAGTACATGAGATCTCCATGAGTAAACTGGGGATGATGGGTAGGCCAAGGAGGGTAGGGGATAGGGCATGAGATCATAAGGGATTGGAATAGTTGAACTGTAACAGGGCTTGAGAGGAAAACCAATGACAGAGGTACTATGATTCAGGGAGATATCATGGAGATAGAGAGAAACCTTGTGCTTGGGAAGTTGCCAGGAATCCCAAAAGATGACCCCAGCATGGATTACTAGAAATTGTTGAGAAGGTACCTGAACTGAACAGGCTTACCCCATGGATCAGACCGGTGAATACCCTGTCATCACAGAGCTTCTCTCCAAAGATCCATAGCCAAACACCAGGCAAAGAGAGAGAAAAGGGATTCTATGAGCAAGTGTCTCAGGATCATGATGGGGAAACCTGCAGAGACGAACAAACCAAACTAGTGGGAACTCATGAAACTTGGTTCACTGGCTGTGGAGCTGGCATGGGACTGGACTAGGCCCCCCTCTGCATGGCTAGACAGTTGTGTAACTTGATCTGCTTGGGGAGCCCCTGGTAGAAGGATCAGAATCCATCCCTGGTACAAGAACAGGCATTTGGAGCCCACTATCTATGATGGGACACCTAGTGCAGCCTTGAGGCAGGGGGAAGCGTTTGGACTTGCCTCAGCTGGATGTGTCTCCCCATGGGAGGACTTGCTTTCTGGTGGGGGAGACTGGAGGGTGAGTTGGGAGGAGAAGGCTGGGGAGTGTGGAAGGAGGAAGAGGGGGATTTTTGATTGGTGTGTAAAATGAATGAAAAAAAGTGTCTTAATAAAAAGAAAAAGAATTGTTGGCCAGTAGTGGATTTTCACTCTCTTTATCTTAGGAATTGGGAGGCAGAGTGGACAGATCTCTGTGAGTCTGAGACCAGCCTGGTCTACAGTTGAAGTTCTAGAACAGCCAAGGCTACAAAGAGAAACCCATTCTTGAACCAACAACCCAAATAAAGACAGGGGGATCTTTCTTCTGTTGGTGACATAAGTCTTTAATCTTAGCATGGGGTAAGCAAAGAAAGGGGTATCTCTTGAGTTCAAGGACACCCTGGTCTATAGCCTGGTCAAAACAGACAAGGCTACACAAAGAAACCCTGTCTAAAATAACAAATAAAAGCAAGCAAAACAAAAGAAAGAAAGAAGAAAGGGAAGAAAGAAAGGAAAGAAGGCAGGAAGGAAGGAAGAAGGAAGGAAGGAAAGAAAGTAAGAAAGAAAAAAGAGAAAGAGTTTTTTTCATGTGTTGGTGGTGCATAACTTTAATATCAGCACTTGGGATGTGTAGAGGAGAACCAAGGCTACACAGACAAACCCTGTCTCAAAAAACCAAAATATCCTGTGTCAAGCCCTCTGTCAGATGTGGGGTCAGTGAAGATCTTTTCCCATGCTGTAGGCTGTCCTTTTGTCTTGTTGACCATATCCTTTACCCTACAAAAGCTTCTCAGTTTCAAGAGGTCCTATTTATTGTTTCTCTCAGTGTCTGTGCTACTGGTGTTGTATTTAGGAAGTGATCTCCAGTGCCAATGCGTTCAAGACTACTTCCAAATTTGTCTTCTATGAGAATCAGAATAACTAGATTTATGTTCAGGTCTTTGATCCACTTGGACTTAAGCTTTGTGCACAGTGACAAATATGGATCTATTTGCAATCTTCTACCTGTTGACATCCAGTTGTGCCAGCACCATTTGTTGAAGATGCTTTCTTCACTCCATTGTACAGTTTTGGCTTCTTTGTCAAAAATTAGGTGTTCATACATGTGTGCATTAATGTCAGGGTCTTCAGTTTGGTTCCATTGGTCCACATGTCAGTTTTTATGCCAGTACCAAGCTGTTTTTATTACTGTAGCTCTATAGTAGAGCTTGAAGTCAGGGATCATGATGCCTCCAGAGGTTGTTTTATTGTACAGGATTCTTTTGGCTATCCTGGGTGTTTTGTTTTTCCATATGAAATTGAGTATTGTTCTTACCAGGTCTGTGAAGAATTTTGATGGGGATTGCATTGAATCTGTAGATTGCTTTTGGTAAGATTGCCATTTCTACTATGTTAATCCTACCTACCCATGAGCATGGAAGATCTTTCCATTTTCTGATATCTTCTTCAAATTCTTTTTTCAGGGACTTAAAGTTCTTGTCATACAGGTCCTTCACTTGCTTAGTTAGAGTTACCCCAAGGTTTTTTGTATTATTTGTGGGATTGTAAAGGATGATGTTTCTCTAATTTCTTTCTCAGCCTGTTTGTCATTTGTATATAGGAGGGTTACTGATTTTTTGAGTTAATCTTGTATCCTGCCACTTTACTGAAGGAGTTTATAAGCTGTAAGAGTTCTTGGGTCAAATTTTGGAGTCACTTCTGAATACTATTATGTCACCAGCAAATACTGAAAGTTTGACTTCTTCCTTTCCAATTTATATCCCCTTGATCTCCTATTGTCTTATTGCTCTAGCTAGAACTTCAAGTACTATTTTGAGTAAATATGTGGAGATTGTACAGCCTTGCCTTGTTCCTGATTTTAGTGGATTTTTTTTAGTTTCTCTTCATTTACTTTGATATTGGCTGTTGGCTTGCTGTAAATTGCCTTTACCATGTTTAGGTATGTTTCTTGTAGTCCTGATCTCTCCAAGACCTTTATCATGAAGGGGTGTTGAATTTTGTAAAATGCCTTTTCAGCATCTAATGAAATGATCATGTGGTTTTTTTTCTTTCAATCTGTTTATATGGTGTATTACATTGACAGACTTTTGTGTGTTGAACCAACCTTGCATCGCTGACATGAAGTCTACTTGGTCATGGTGGATAATGTTTTTGATGTGTTCTTGGAGTCTGTTTGCCAAAATTTTATTGAGTATTTTGGCATCAATGTTCATGAGGGAGATTGGTCTGTAATTCTCTTTCTTTGTTGCATCTTTGTTTGGCTTGGTAATCAGAGTAACTGTAGTTTCATAGAAGGAGTTTGGTAATGTTCCTTCTGTTTCTATTTTGTAGAACAATTTGAAGACTATTGGTATTAACTCTTTTTGAATAATTGGTAGAATTCTGTGTTCAAGCCATCTCGTCCTGGGCTTTTTTTGGTTGGGAGAATTTTAATGACTGCTTCTATTTTCTTACGGGTCATTGGTCTGTTTAAATAGTTTATCTGGTCTTGGTTTAACTTAAGTATGAGGTACCTATTCAGAAAATTGTCCATTTCTTTTAGGTTTTCCAATTTTGTGGAGTAAAGTTATTTGAAGTATGACATGATGATTCTCTGGATTTCCTCATTGTCAGTTGTTATGTCCCCCTTTTCTTTTCTGATTTTGCTAATTTAGATGCTCTCTCTCTCTGCCTTTTACATTATTGAAATCTAGCTTTATACCATGGTGGTCTGATAGAATACAGGAGGTTATTCCAGTTTTTTTTTTTTATATGTTTAGATTTGCTTTGTGGCCAAGTACGTGGTCGATTTTAGAGAAGGTTCCATGGGGTGCTGAGAAGAAGGTATATTCTTTTATGTTAGGGTGGAATGTCCTGTAGGTGTCAATTAAGTCCATTGAGTCATAACATCAGTTAAACCTCTTATATCTCTGTTAAGTTTCAATTTTGCATATCTGTCCAGTGGTGAGAATGGGGTGTTGAAGTCTCCCACTATTAATGTGTGGGGTTTTATATGTGATTTAAGCTTTAGTAATGTTTCTTTTTTATATGTGGGTACCCTTATGTTTGAGGCATAAGTTTTCAGAATTGAAAATTCATCTTTGTGGATCTTTCCTATGATGAGTATGTAATGTTCTTCTCAATTTCTTTCAATTGATTTTAGTTCGAATCTATTTTCTTGGATATTAGGATAGCACACCAGCTTACTTCTTAAGACCATTTAATTGGAAAGACTTTTCCCAGCCCTTCACTCTGAGGTAGTGTCTGTCTTTGAAATTGAGTTGTGTTTTTTATACGCAGCAGAAAGATAGGTCCTGTTTTCAAATCCATTCTGTTAGCCTATGTCTTATTATATGTGAATTAAGTGAATTGATATTAAGAGGTATGAATGAGCAGTGAATGTTAGTTCCTGTTATCCTTTGGTGGTAGTGTGTGTGTATTTCTCTTCTTTGGGATTTACTGCTGTGGGGATATCTATTGCCTATGTTTTTGTGGGTATATCTGACTTCCTTAGGTTGGAATTTTTCTTCAAGTGCTTTCTGTTCGGCTGGATTTGTGGGTAGGTATTGTTTAAACCTTGTTTTGTCTTGTTCACTCTGTCTATGGTGATTGAAAGTTTTGCCTGGTATGTTAGTCTAGGCTGGCATCCATGGTCTCTTAGTGTCTGCATTACATCTTTTCAGGTCCTTCTGACTTTCAAAAATCTCCATTGAGAAATTGGGTGTTATTCTGATGGGTCTGTCTTTATTTCACTAGGCCATTTTTCTTTGCTGCACTTAATATTCTTTCTTTATTCTGTAGATTTAGTTGTTTAATAATTATGTGGCAAGGGGACTTGGGGGTGGGGGGTGGGGCAAGTCCGTTTGGTGTTCTATAGGCTTCCTGTATCTTCATAGATACTTTCCCTTTTTTTTTTTTTTTTTTTTTTTTTTTTTGGTTTTTCCAGACAGGGTCTCTCAAACTCACAGAGATCCACCTGGCACTGCCTCCAAAGTGCTGGGATTAAAGGCATGCACCACCACCGGCCGGCTGATATTTTTTTCTTTGAGTTGGGAAAGTTTTATTCTCTGATCTTGTTGAATATATTTTCCGTGCCTTTGAGTTGGTATTCTTCTCCTTCTTCTATCCCTATTATTCTTAGGTTTGGCCTTTTCATTGTATCCTCAATTTCCTGGACGTTTTGTGTTATGACGATTTTGGTTTGAGTATTTTCTTTGACTGACGAATCTATTTCCTCCATAGTATCCTCCACACCAGAGATTCTCTCTTCCATCTCTCGCATTCTGTTGGTTATGCTTGCATTGGTGTTTCCTGTTCATTTACTCAGATCTTCTATTTTCATCATTCCCTCTGTTTGTGTTTTCTTCATTGTTTCTATTTCCCTTTTCACATCTTGAACTGCTTCCCTCACATGTTTAATTGCTTTTTTATTGTTGTTTTGGCTTCCTTGAAGAGATTTATTGATTTCTTCCAATTTTCTGTTTGTCTTTTCCTCAATTTCATTTTTCATTTTTTCTTGAATGACCTCTAACATCATCATGATATTATTCTCTTTTTTTTTTTTTTTTTTTTTTAGTATTTCCGTACAGGGTTTCTCTGTGTAGCTTTGTGCCTTTCCTGGATCTCAATCTATAAACCAGGCTGGACTCGAACTCACAAGATCTGCCTGCCTTTGCCTCCCCAGTCCTGGGATTAAAGGCATGCCCTACAACCACCTGGTTGTGATGCTCTTCTTAAGGTCACTTTCTACTGCTTCTTCTATATTGTGATGTTCAGGTCTTGCTGTTGAAGGAGGGCTAGGTTCCATGATTCCCTATTGTTCTTTATGTTGTTGTATGTATTTTTCATTGACGTCTGCCCATCTCCTCTCTTGGTCCAATTCGAGTTCTTGGTCCAATGAGAGCTCTTGGTCTAATGCAAGCAGGTGATTTGGTTTCCATGCTACAAGAAGTGGCTAGGATCTAGGTGGATGGATATGGGGGCAGGGAATGTAGATTGCAGGGTCTGGTGGGGAATCTTGGTATTGTTTTTACTAATGCTTGCTGTAGGTGAGTTCCTGTAAATAGCAGTATTCTAAATGGAATGGAAGATTGAATTAACTCTATGGCCAGTATCCACATTCAAATCTCCACAAAAAGATTCTTTAAATCACAGCTTAGCTGGGTGTGGTAGCTCACACCTTTAATCCTAGAGTCCTATAGATAAGGCTGCTGAAGCAGGAGTTTTAGTTCAAGACCTGCCTAGAATATACAGTAAGAACTTGTATAAAAATACAAAAAAATTCTAAAATTCTAATTTTAAAACCATATTTTCATGTTCCTAAATATTTTGCGGTATGGTTGTATTTTTGCTTTTCCTTTTATAATTTCACAGATAATGATATCAATCTGTGATTTTATCAAATATCAACATTAAAAATGTCTCATTAGTCCTTCAAGAATTTTGCACATATTATTTTTTATCAGATTTACCTCTACTGCAACTCCTTCCAAATACATCCCCTTTCCCTACCCACTCAACTTTCTGTTCTTAATAAAACAAAATAATGATATTCCCTGAGTTTTGGAGAGGATATATATACATTTAATATTTTCTGTCCTTTAAGACTGAACATAGGTCCACCATTTCAAAGCAACAAACACTTATTCTCGGCAGCTTAACTGGTTATAAGTTTACATCAAAACTACCTCCAACTGAAAAGAAAAGTTTCCCTTAAGATGAACAGGACAGCAGCAATAACTCACAGGTGTAAACACAAATGTTTAGAAGGCAACTAGACAGGCACATCCCATTATCTTTTTTAGACAAATGTCTAGTCCAGCATCCATCCCATCTCCGAATTCAAGCACATATGACATCCCAGCAAAAGATATTTTAGATTTCAGCTTCAAGACAAGCTGAGGTGACCTCTCACGATAACCTTTTTATTTCTTCAAAACTCACTCTGTTCTCTCTCTCTGAGTCTCTATATCTCTTTATCTCTCTCTGTCTCTGTCTGTCTCTGTTTCTGTCTCTCTCTGTAGCTGCCTGGCCTGGAACTCATTATGCAGACCAGGCTGGCCTTGAACTCACAGATCTCCTGCCTCTAGCCTCCTGACTGTTGGGATTGAAGGTAAGAAGCACCATGCTCAGCTTCTGTGATCAGTCCTTTTAATACCCTCACCTAAACTATCCCATAAAAATCACACTTGCCCTTCCTCTGCACTGCTATCCCTTTTGTCCATATGTTGTTACCTCACAGTATAACACATGACTGCTCTCATTTGATTTAATGATTGCCTCTTGACACCAATGGAGTGTTAGTTATCTAAGAGGGAAAACTTCTCTTTGTTTTGCACATTGATGGATCCCAACTGTTTAGAATAACAATTACATAAAGTAGGGCATTAATAAGTACTGAGAGTTTCAGGCCTGAATGACCAATGGGACGGCCCTGTAGATGCTGGTGATCTGTTGGTTTGCTGGTTGATTCCGCTAAGTATTGGGCACTGAATGTATTCCAGGACCTCCTGGGTCACCACATGACCCAACTATGGCTATGGACTTGAAGAGGTCCTCTGCTGGAGGCACCAATGGGTACTCTAGATTGTGGCTGGCTTTTCGACTGGCTCTTTTCCTATCCAATTCACCCCAGAGGCTCCATGTGATAAGATGGATGGCTCCCAGGTTCTAATCCCTAGAACCTATGACTGTCTTCTTTGTTCTAAACAGGATTTGTAGGTAGGATTAAATGAAGGGTTTTGAGATGAAATTTTATCCTGAATTATCAGGGTGTCGAACTTCGGATATTAAATATCCACACAAACACACATGCATATATGCAGAGGTGTTCTTTATAAATGACATGGCAGCTTTAGGAGGTGGGACCAAACTGGAGGAGTAGGGCACTGGAGATGGAGGAAGCTTGAGGTTTAGAGATGAGCTCTGTTTCCTGGCCCCTCTCTCCTACCTGGTCCATGGAGACTCTAGTAAACAGTCCCACACTGCTGGAAACAAAGCTTCAAGCCATTCCCACCTTCCATCACACCCCAGCCTCTTATATTGAATGTTTTAATCTCAAATTGTTAACAAGAATAAACCACTCTGGCCTTAAAAAAATATCATTCCATATGTATCACTTTATTTCAGTTCCAACAATGTACAGTGATGTTAGTGTTCAAAGAATCCTTGGTCCCAGCCTGTCTAGAGTTCAAGTTAACCCCCTAGAGAGCTGGAAATGCTGTGGATGTGAAGCAGTTCAAAACCTGCAACATTTTTCTTATCAGAGACTGGATTTCTCTGTGTAACCTTAGCACTCTGAGAAGTAACTGTGTGGAACAGTCTGGACTGGACATAACAGAGATCTACCTGCATCTGCCTCCCAAGTTCTGGACATTTCAGTCAAATAGTGTTGATTGTGTTGCATCTCGATGCCCTGTTTTTGTTTTATTTCTAATTTGTTGATAGTGGGAATGAATGTACATCATTTTCTCCTTCTATTCCTTCTTAGGTGTCCTTCATGTAGTCTCTAAAGACCACACCAACTTCCTTCATGGTTGTTTTTTAATGCTTCCAATAGATGAGCTCCTGTGATTAACATTATTCCAAATGATGAACGATTGAACTCATATAGCAGTCAATCTCCACAACAAGATTTCTTGAGTCACTACTTAGCTGGATGTAGTAGCTCACACTTTCAATCCCACAGTCAGAAGGAGTAGGATGCCAAAGCAGGAAGATTTCTAGTTCAAAACCAGCCTAGGGTATACAGTGAGAATTTGGAGAGAACTTGGAGTAAGGGGAACATTACTTTATTGTTGGTAAGAGTACAAACTTGTACAGCCACTTTGAAAATAAATGTGGCATTTTGTCAGAAAATTGGTAACCAATCTACCTCAATACCCAGTGATACCACTCTTGCTCATATGTCCAACAGATACACAATTATACCACAAGTTCACTTGAGCAACTATGTTCATGGCATCTTTATTTCTAATAGTCAGAACCTGACATCATGAGGTTTGCAGGCAAATGGATGGATCTAGAAAAAAATCATCCGGAGTGAGGCTACCCAGACTCAGAAAGAAAAACATCGTATGTACTCACTCATAGGAGGATCCTAGATGTAAAACAAAGATGACTAGACTGCTATTCACAACTCCTGAGAGGCTACCTAGAAAACAGGACCTGAAGAAAGACACAGGGATTGCCCAGTGACAGAGAAATGGATGAGATCTACATGAGCAAACTGGACCTGAGGAGGGGGGAGGCAATGAAGGGCAAGGATCGAGGGAAAGAGAGCTTAGGGGAGAGGGAGATCCCAGCTGGATCAAGAACAAAGAGGGAGAATAAGGGAAAAGAGACCATGATAAATGAAGACCCCATGGGAAGAGGAAGAAGCAAAGTGCTAGAGAGGTCCCCAGAAATCCAAAAAGATATCTACACAATAGACTATTGGCAATGGTCGAGAGTAAGCCCAAACTGACCTACTCTGGTGATATGATGGCCAAACACCCTAACGGTTGTGCTAGAAATCTCATCCAATGACTGATGGAAGTGGATACAGAGATCCACTGCCAGGCCCCAGGTGGAGCTCCAGGAATCCAATAGGCAAGAAAGAGGAGGGATTGCATAAGCAAGAATTGTTGAGACCAAGATTGGAAAAAGCACAGGGAAAAATAGTCAAACTAGGGGAAACACATGAACTATGAACCAATAGCTGAGGACCCCCAACTGGATCTCTGGATAAGTGAGACAGTTGATCAGCTTGAACTGTTTGGGAGGCACCCAGGCAGTGGGACCAGGACCTGTCCTTAGTGCATGAGCTGGCTGTTTGGAACCTGGGGCCTATGCAGGGACACTTTGCTCAGCCTGGGAGGAGGGGACTGAACCTGCCTTGACTGAATCTACCAGGTTGAGCTGAATCCCCAGGGGAGTCCTTGCCCTGGAGGAGATGGAAATGGGGGTTTGCTGGGGGAAGACCGGGGGAGGGGAGAGGGAGGACAGGGGAATCTATGGCTGATATGTAAAAATAACTCATGTTATAAAATTAAAAAAAAGAAAATGTATGTGGAAAAAAAGATACTTTACTGCCAAATGCTGAACATGTCCTATAATAAACATAGAAACCATAAAAAATGAAAATGCAATATATTTACTGGATGGAGTATTACTCAGCTGTTAAAAATAATGACATTAGGAATTTTGAAGATGAATGGATAAAATTAGAAAAAAAAAATCATCCTGAGTGAGGTAACCCAGACCCACAAAGACAAACGTGGTATGCACTCACTCATAAGTAGATATCAACACTAAAGTAAAGGATAACCGTGCTGCAATCCACAGACCCAAATAGGCTAGGTAACAAGGAGGGCACAAGAGGGGACACATGGACTCTCTGGGATAAGAAATAGAAGAGATCTTCTGGGTAGACTGATGGTGGGAGGGGGTGGGAACAGAAAGAATGAGCATGGAGGTTGGTTGGAGGGGAAGAGTACTCAAAGAAATAACTGAAAAGAGGATACACTTTTTCAGGGTCAGGTAGAAACTGGATGCAAGAGTAACTCCCATGAATCTACAAGGATGACCACATTTAAGATATGAAATATCGAATAACCTTCTGGATCTCAGTTAAGTGCTGTAGATTGCTTTGCTCCTGGATGCTGTGTGGTTTTCTTATTTCTAATATGATTTTAGGTGAAATAAAATTGGACCACTTTCTCCTCCCTTTCCTTCTTAAATGCCTTTTTTATATAGGCTGCCAGTAGATCATGTAGGTAGGATGTAAGGTGATCTGAACACTCCAGAAGATCCAGGTTTCAGTCATTCTTCCCACTTTAAAAGACTCAATCAAGAAAAATCCCTATCAAGAAAAAAAATCATAGCCTCTTGGGTTTTAGTTAATTACAGATGTAGTCAAATTGACAATCAAGAATAGCCCTCACAAGGGATAATCACTTTGTATTAGGTGAACCTTTAGGGAGCTCATTGCTCAGAGGCTAATTCTGTGTCTAGACATGGGATTCTTTCAAAATTTCCCACATTCATATCAACATATTCATTGTTATGTTCTGGTTTATGCAGCCATTTCTAGGAGAGACTGTTTCACAGCATACTTCCTGGTCTTCTGACTCTCATTGTCTTTCTGAGCCCACTTTCACAATATTTCTGGAGCCATTGATGTAGGATATAGAGGTATCTGTTGGGATTCAGATCCCCATGATCTCTTGATTTTTAAATTCTGTCCAGTTGTGGTATTCTGTGAGTGTTTGCCTGTATGGCCGATCAGGTCTTTTCTATGTTGTTGTAAATAAGCATGATGAGGTCCTTCTTACTTGATCTGAAATCTAATGTATTGTTCTGTTTAATAGTAAACCAAATCAAGGATATATTATTTCAGGGATTGTGAGGTTACACAATGATAGAAATAACTACTAAGAAGACTGGCAAGAAAAAATGTGCTTAGAATTATTTGTCATATCATTGAGATGTGTTTAGTATTTATAAAGCACAAGGAACCATAATGCGTACCTTAACACAGCTTCCAAGGAATGTGTAAAATGATGATGAGAAAGTCAATAATATTACATGTAAGTTATCAGTTAAATACTGGGTAAGGGAACTGGAGTTGTCAGACTGGTGAAGATTTCTTGTATGTAAAGTTTATTTAGTTTTCTTGCTATAAATACAGTTCAGATATTGATTATTCCTAACTGGAATTAGCATGACTCCTATTGATGGAGTCATGAGCTGTGCTATCATTCATGCTGTGGCTTCTTTGTAGCATCTTCCTGGTGTTTGAATTAAAATCACTACAGTAACAGGTGTTACCTGATAGGACACCAGGAAATGGAGCCCTTCACTTCCCTTAAAGCAAATTTCTCTGCCTCTAAAGTCATAGCCTTACCCTAGTTGAATAGGTCATAGAAGCCATTTAGAATCTGCCTTTGATAATACCAGGGCAGAAGAAGTTGGATGATTTGGTTCATTTAAGGAAACCTTTGGGGTGTGAACTAAGCTTTATGTCGCCCTGATCCTTCTCTTTGGTAGGCTCAGGATTAGGAAAGGAGACTTGGGATGAAGGCATCCTGAAATGGAGTTTGATGTGTTTCCTCCATTGGGAATTCTCTGTTTAGATCTATACTCCATTTTTAACTGGGTTGTTTTCTTGATGTCCAATTTTTTTAGTTTTATATATATATATATATATATATATATATATATATATATATATATATATATATACACACATATTAGCTCGTTATTGGCTGTGGAGTAGTTAAACTTATTTTCCTATTCCATGGGTTGCCATTTTGTCCCAATGATGGCGTTCTATGCCAAACAGAAGATTTTCAGTTCCATGAGGTCCTATTTATTAATTGTTGTTCTTAGTGCCTGAGCTATTGGTGTTCTGTTCAGAAAGCATTTCCTGTTCCAAGTGCGGTTATGGCTAATCTTTGCTTTCTCTTCTGTCATATTCAAAATATTTTGCTGAGGTCTTTGATCTTTTAGAGTTGAATTCTGTACAGAGTGATAAATCTTGATGTATTGGACTCTTCTACATGAAGCGATATAGTTTGACCTGGTACATTTATTAAAGATGTTGTCTTCACTTTAGTGTGTATTTTTCACTTTAAAAATAAAAACATCAGGTATTCATATGTGTATGAATTTATGAATTTATGTGTGGAGCTTTAATTTGCTTCCATTGATCAATGCATCTATTTTTATGATAACATCAAATTATTTTTATCATTATAGCTCTGTACTACAATTTGAAAACGGAGATAATGATGGATCCAGCAGTTGTTTTATTATTCAAGATTGCTTTAGCTTTTCTATTTTTTTGGCATTTTTGTTGTCATTGGGATACTTTGGATTTTGTTTTGTTCTTTTTTATGTATTTCCATGTGAATCTGATAATTGTCTTTTCAAGATGTCTGCAGAATTCTGGCCTGGGGGTGGAATTGCACTCCTTTATTCTTAGCACTCAGGAAGGAAAACAGACAGATCTCAATGACTCTGAGGCCAGCCTGATCTACAGTTCAAATTCTGGGACAGCCAAGGCTACAGAAAAAAAAACCTTGACTTGAACCCCACCCTTCATGAAAAATAAATAAATAAATAAATAAATAAATAGATAGATAGATAGATAGATAGATAGATAGATAGATAGATAGATAGGTAAATAAATGAATGAATGAATGAGTGAATAAATAAAGAAATAAAGAAATAAAGAAATAAATAAAAGAATGGCAACTTTCTTGTGGTGGTAACACGAGCCTTTAATCACACCACTGGGGAAGCAGAGGCAGAGACTTTAAAACAAGCCGGCTCCATAGCCTTGTCCAGTATAACCAAAGTTTCAAAATTTTTGTCTCAAATAACAAAAAAAAGGATAGGAAGAAAGGAAGAAAGAAAAGAGAAAGGAAGGAAAGAAGGAAGGAAGGAAGGAAAGAAAAAGAAAGAAAGAAAGAAAGAAAGAAAGAAAGAAAGAAAGAAAGAAAGAAAGAAAGAAAGAAAGAAAGAAAGAAAGAAAGAAAGAAAGAAAGAAAGAAAGAAAGAAAGAAAGAAGAAGAAAGAAAGAAAGAAAGAAAGAAAGAAAGAAAGAAAGAAAGAAAGAAAGAAAGAAAGAAAGAAAGAAAGAAAGAAAGAAAAGAGGGAAGGAAGGATGTTTCTCTCAGGTGTTGGTGGTGCAAGCCTTTAATCCCAGAACCTGGAATACAGAGGACAGCCCAAGCCATACAGAGAAACCATGTCTCAAAACACCAAAAGAGTCTGTTTCAAATTGACATTAAATTAGTGAGCACAATACATACCTGTGCTCCAGCTTGACACCATTAAGTGGAATCCCATAGGTAGAGCATATTTTTATGGTGCTAGAATGCAGCTGAGGATCCTGAGTACACGTAAAAGGGGCTTGAACAGCCAACTAGAGCATGAATCTCTAAGACTACTCTCTTAGTATCTAAGCATAATTATTAATGTGAACTACACAAAAACAAGCAAACAAAAATCACAATGAAATAAGGTTACTTTGTGGAATATGTAGACTACAGAATAAAAGGTAATATAGTCTACCATTGTTTCATTTAATAGTATTTTAATATTTAATAGCAATACATTACAATAGGAAGTACTTAAAAATCACTTGGTACTGGATTGCAGATTTCCCCTGTGGAGAAGTAAGGCCAGACAGGGTGTTTGAAGGTATCAGGAGGGTACTTGTATATGAGGGAACATTTGGCAACATTCCCAAAACTTAAACATCCCTCCTCACAATCAAGGAACACACTAACTCGGCCCAGTGGCTTCTCTATATAGTGCTGGAATACTGGGCATGTGGTGAGGAGATTGTAATCATTACCCTCCTTCACACACACAAGAAGAAAGGCACCTTCAGATTCAACCAGTTGGTTTCTATTCCTTAACAAGGAATCCTTACAAACCCCTACAGCCCAGTCCCAAGAGTCCTTCAAATCAATCTCCCAGTAATATTTCCCTAGGATGAAGCTCTTTGATCTCCAGGAAGCATAATAGCATCCAGCAGAATCCGTAGATGTATCGTTACAGTGAGGTCTGAAGCTCCATCTTCTCAGGGCATTAAAGAGGTTTATCTTGTGATGGATCATTGTTATGTTTGGTAAGGAAATGTGCACTGTGGGAAGAAACAACATTTAGGTAAAATGACCGTTTACATTTCTCAGGTGAGAGAGATCCATAGAGTCTTCATAGATTTTAAAAAGTGAAAGCTAAACCTGAGGTTAAATTTGGCTCAAATACACCAATGTCAAGGATTTCCACAAGAAAAGAGTGGTAGCATGATGAATAGTTTTTTGAAAATTGTAGATGCTGCAGAGGAGGCAGCCTCAGCCTACTTCTGTCAGGTGACTATTTTTTTCTTTTTTTTTATTTTGAAATACAATTCAGTTCTACATATCAGTCAAGGATTCCCTTGTTCTCCTCCATCCCACCCCTCTCACTTTGCCTCCAGCATATTTCAGAGGAGCTAAAACATTATATTTGGAAAGGTTATCTCATTATTGAAGGTTAGCTCTGGTCATTTTATCAGTGGAGACACTCACCTTGGAACTGGTTGTAACTTTCGGTCAGTCCAGTGATGGGTAGGGCATTCAGTTCCGACTTAATAGCCTGTGGCATGCTCAGCTGCATTGACTCACTTCTGCAAGGAAAAGAAAATATTGACCTCCGTGGTGCTAAAGATATCACACAGTGATTAGGAAAAACTTCATTCCAAGTTCAGCCAAACACCACAGGTTACACAAACCTGACAACTTGAGTTCAATCCTTGGAAGCCTAGAGGGAAGGAGTTGTCTCTTAAAAGTGATCCTCTGACCTGCACACATGTGCAAGTACATGCACACACATTCACACATACACATAAAAATAACAAAACAAATTAAAAAATCCCAAAAATGTCACACAAAAACAATTGAGTATTTTCTATAAAAAAGACATCTGCACTTTCCTAAGGCAACTTGGACAATTTTATAGCATATTTCAGGGTATCCTGACTTGTCCTGATGGCTAAACTCACCTTCTGAACATGTTGTCTAAATCCTGCAAAGAAAACAAAAAAAAAAAGATATCTGAAGAAATAAAATACAATGTTAGTTTCTAAAGTTCATATAAATGCCAGTCAACATCACACCAATCTGTCATGGGAAATTATAATCATGTCTTAAGATGATGCCAACCAAATAGATTAGCAGAACTCAAATTCTTGATGAAATCAGACTAAAGAGTAATTTGAGAAGGACATGGGTATCGACAGTACCTTGCTTTTGAACCCCCAAATGTCTGCAAAGGTAACTCTCCCTGAGCTTCTCTAAAAGCCATAGGGATACTTTAGCTAAGGATACTTCAAAAGGGTGGCCTCACCCCTGAATGGTGCTTCACATGTGTATTTCAGAATTGCATGGTTAGAGGCCTGAGCATTACTGTGAGTTGCAAGGTATCATGTACTACCAAAAAGGATCCTTTCTCAAAATGCCAACCTCCTAAAGGACTCTCAAAAACACAGCACTCAAACAGAAGAAATTAACCCAAAGGTGCTGTGGGATGTTCTGTATGGCAAATGTGTTGCTCTGATTGGTCAATAAATAAAACACTGATTGGCCATTGGCTAGGCAGGAAGTGTAGGCGGGACAAGGAGGAGAATAAAGCTGGGAAGTGGAAGACTGAGTCAGAGAGACACTGCCAGCCGCCACGATGACAAACAGCATGTGAAGATGCCAGTAAGCCACGAGCCATGTGGCAAGGTATAGATTAATGGAAATGGATTAATTTAAGCTGTAAGAACAGTTAGCAAGAAGCCTGCCACGGCCATACAGTTTGTAACCAATATAAGTCTCTGTGTTTACTTGGTCCGGTCTAAGTGGCTGTGGGACTTGCAGGTGATAGAGATTTGTCCTGACTGTGGGCCAGGCAGGAAAACTCTAGCTACACAAAGGTTAATTTAATATTGTGCACAATATAAAAGTAGAGGTAAAGAATGTAGGAAACAGAAATCACTTAATTCCAATTATCAGAAGAGCAAGGCACAAAAGTCAAAAGTTAGGACATAATCCCTGGAGAATCTATGGACATAATTTCAAAAAGCTTCTTCTTTCAAGATTATTACAGAATTTTGTTTCTCCAGAAAATTTCTCAAAAGGAAACTCCCTAAAAAAATGCAGGATGTATTGAAAGCTATCTTAGTATAACAATCACCACTGTGGGCCTCCATGCTCACCTGCAGCAGAACCACATATGGCTCCTGGGACATTGCCATCAGTGCCTGGTACATTTCTCTTAGTTCTTTTCTCTTTTGGACCATCATGGTTTCACTTGTCCTGAGTTTCTCTAAAACACATTGGCCTTCATTTCTCATAGACTCAATGTGTTTCTCTTCCTCTTCACAGAGGAATGGATGCAGTTTCCTATACTCTGTCCTGATCATTTCTTCCCGAACGTCAAGTAGTCCTGAAGAAAAAAAGACATTCCCAATCATCTTTGCAAAGTATTTTGTCCTCCCTCATTCCATCCTCCTATGCTTAAATTCCACAAATGACTTGTAAAACTCTGATGCATATACTCTGATTGACTGTCTTCACACCTAAGAAAATGTAAAAGCAATTCACTCATTAGACCCAGACTCTTCTAGAGAAGCAGACCATTCTTTCCAAGAGCAGAGACATGTTATACACTCAGAATTAGAGGAGAGCAGGATACATATTCCAAGTATCTTATCCTAGGCCTTATATTCAAATCTTGAATGGCAAATTTTAAAAATATCTGCATCAAGCTGATTTTAAGCATGGTTCTCATACTCACCATCCAAAGGGTTCTCATTCTCTTCTCTGCCTTTATATTCTCTTGATTTTCTTGGACTTTCTCCCATAAAGATGCCATTTGCCTCAAAAGTCTATCCTGTAAAAAAACAATGAATATCAATTTTGAAAACTATAACTGATTGACAGACTCTTAGGCAATTAATACACTTATTGTAGTAAGAGTACCAGAATCAAAATTATCCTTCATTTTTTTTCTGTAACTATGAATTTTAGATAAGAACATAGAATTGGAAAATACAGCTTACCCTTTTGCTCAGGTATAGTGATGAATAATTTTGACTACATGCTTAGCTATACCTGACTCCAATGTACTTTTCCTAATTTAGTCTCTAGCCATAAACACTTTTAAAAGATTGGAAGTTAGTGTTGCACTTTCCAGTGACCTGGGCAAAATGTATCATAAAACAAAAATGATCTTTACACTCAGGGTACCCCAAAGGATGTTTACATTCCTAGTCACCCTTTCTTCATTAGATGTTAATAAAGTACCACCATTCTGAAAACAGTGCCTTTGTCATAATGAGGACCAGCATCTTCCTGTGGTTTCCTAAGCCTACCTCTATCCAGGTTCCAAGTTCTCTCAGAAGCATCACTTACCAGTTGATCCTCAGCAGCTGCTTCAATGGGACAGTGTCTGTGTCCTCTGTACTCATGGGAGTTTGAGCAGAGTTGACAGAGAAAGATCCTGTTCTCAGCACAGAAGATCCTCTTAGTATCCTCGTGGATCACACACTTTTGCTCCTCAGAGCTCAGGTCCTTCATGAGGCTGGCTTGTCTGACAATGGACACCAGCTTCTTCAAAACAATGTTGGTTCTCATTTCCTTCCCATATGGTTCTCTACACAAAGGGCATCGGACAGGAGGTTGGATGTCTTCCCAAGAAAGGTGGAGGCAGGCTCGACAGAAGCTGTGACCACAGATTATGGTGACTGGGTCTGTCAGGCAGCTCAGGCAGATGAAGCAGGTGAGTTCTTTCTGGAAGGCTTGTGAGAGGTCTGACTCCATTTTTCTGAAGGAAGAAAAGCAGAAGAATTGCTATTATTCCACCCCAGAGAAGCCAGAAACAGCACAAAAACTGATGCAAGTTGTGATTTAATTCTGTATATGGCAAAGCAGGATTCATTTTTCAGGAACAAAATATCAAGATAAGTATAGGATTGCAGTTGCTGGTCTTTCCTCTTTTACTCTTCTTGACAGAAATATAGATTAGTCTGATGTCCTTCTGAGCCATTCCACCTGCATCTTTTTTGGAGACTCCCTTCAAATTAGTGTCTTGGTTTAAGGTCTGAGACATGCTTTCCAAGTGTTTATAAATAAATATACACTAGAGTGATCAAACTCCTTCAACTCCACATGTTGGCCTTTCACTACAGACATAAGTAGGTTAAACACACCCTTCTTTGTTGGCTATCCAAGAAAACACTCCATATTTCACATGGTCCCTAGTAAATGCTTTGCTTAATTTCTGATTTTAGCATCTTAGTCCTTCACATCCTCCTGTCCCACCCCTCGACACTTGAAGGCAACATTAGTTACTTGACTTCTTTCTGATGCAAATAGTTAACAAGAATAAGAATTAGGGAGGCTCATAATTCAAGGATATGTCCACCATTGTGGGGAAGAAATGGTGGCAGGAGCTTGAGGGAGCTGGTCTCATTGCATCCAAAATCAGCATGAAGAAAGCAAGGAACACTTGCTGCTCAGCTCCTGTTCCCTTTTCCTTAGTTTGAGACCTCAAACCATGGAATGGTCAAGTGATCTCAAGAGCATTTAGTGTGGATCTTACCAACTGTAGTAAATCTACTCCCCAATAATCCTTCACAGACATCCCCAGAGGTTTCCATATCTATCCTAAATCCCATCAAGTTGAATTCTAGGGTACTCTCTGTGGAAACTTGTTTGTTTATCAAAGATACAGTTCCTGGCTTCAGTTTATGGGGCATAAATGTGGCTGTCATGACTCTAGCAGAATTTCCTATTTAATCAACAGGTACACATTGTTCCTTCTCTTGGAAGGTCTACACAAATAAAGAATCTTGGATTGAGTGAGATAAACATCCCCCAAATAACTTCAGCTTCTGTGGTCTGAAGCAAATGGACTCCATGGCTTTAGCTGCTGGTCCTATTTACCTTGAAAATAATACTAATACTCATTGTCAAGATTATTTTAGCAAAGAGATGGAGACTCCAATGCTGCCTTCCTTAACTTACCTAATCACCCCCATTTGGTATTTTTTTCTGTATATTAGATACTTCATTTTTTTTGGATGCCTAATGCCATATAAAATACAGGCTTACAGCACAATGGGAGAACCCTGGAGGGCAGAAGGTGCTAATGATGTTTTACAATCTTGCATATCAGCTGTTAATGCCCAATATGCAGGATAAAGAGACAGGGAACTTCCTGTAAGCATTCAGTAGGGTGGAACCCGGCAGGGAATTAGCATAGGGAGGATATCAAGGTCAAGATCAGCAAGCAAGCCAACAGTTACCCAAAACTGGAGCAGGGGCCAAACAGGTCCCCCCTTTTACTAAAAATGAGCTTCTGATACATCATTCCAAAACAATTTATGAATTCACAGAAATAATGAAAACTGAATGCAGAATCTAAGTACTGGGAGCTGACAAGTAGTGATGGGTATGCTGGCGTAGGGGAGTTAAGGGAGTCCTTAGGAGGGAGAAAAGCAGTGTTCCACCAAGATCTAATTTGTTCCCTGGGAAATGGGGAAGAGAGTGAAGAGAGGCCACAGAAAGTAGTCTGCTACAGAGCTCAGCTGAGACTAGAACATTGGATTTGGAGAGAAGAGTGAAGATCTTCAGTTAGCCTGCTCCTTCCCTAGCCTACTTGCTTCTCTGGCAGGCTTCACTGAGGGGTTCCTAGGGAATGCATGCTGGTGTTTGAAGGCTGGAATAATGTGATTAGAAGCAGAAAAGAAGGTTGGAGGGGAAGATCTGTGTAATCCACTAGAGGTGGGGGCAGAGAGGA
Source organism: Peromyscus californicus insignis (assembly GCF_007827085.1). NCBI lineage: Eukaryota > Metazoa > Chordata > Mammalia > Rodentia > Cricetidae > Peromyscus > Peromyscus californicus. Next base: position 83,101,203 of record NW_026294402.1, on the reverse strand, counting down.
AGGGAAGGTCACAGCAGTTGGTCTGCTACAAGGCCTGAGCTGAGACTAGGGGATTGGATTTGGAAGAGAGGAGGGAGAAGTGATGATCCACAGTTAGCCTGTTTCCCTGACTAGAGTCTCTGAACTTTATTTTTGTTTCCCATTAAAACCCCTGTGTTATATATTGCTGGAACACAGTAATGTTTTGTAAAACGTATCATTGTGGGCAGATTTTAAAACAGGCTTCATTTTACTCCATTGTATACTCATTCCAACAAAAGTAGCACAAGAAGCAAAGGCTTACCCCAGGTAATGCTTGTCTTTGAGAAATTGTAGCTAAAGTTTTTATGTGGCCATCCCACATTCTCTCTCTCTGATCTTTCAAGATGCAAGAGAGATGGGATAAAAATGAATGTGACTTTCCATCTAGGACCTCTTCTGACCTCCTCAGGCCCCAGACATGCATGTGGTGGACATACATAACATACATACATTTATTCGGGCAAAACACTTACACATAAAGTCAAGTAAATACATCTCTCTTTTTCTTTAAAGTGTAGTGGAAACAAAGCTTACTTATTAAGTAGCTATTAGTGGGCATGTACCTAGCATTCCATAACTGGAGATTCAATTATACAGAGTAAATCATCACACATCCTTTGGCATACATACCTACACGTGTGCAGGTACCAATTTCAACATTAGAAATTCATCTTCCAGAGACTACATTTAGCTGGATGAAATAAAATATTACCATTGTTCACAGCTGTCTGAGGTAATTAACAGTTAATCTGTTCAAAGTAATGTGCAAGGATTGTACATGTCTACAAAAATGCTTTTTTTTATTACTGGGTGTAACTATGCACATTGAAGACATTGTGGGGGATGTGTTTTACTTATGATTTAGGTAATAAAAATAGAAAATGGCTGGCAATGTTGGCACACACCTTTAACCCAGACTTGGGGGGGGCAGAGACAAGTAGATATGTGAGTTGAAGGTCAGGCTAGTTTACATAGCAAATTTCAAGGTTAGATGGGTCTACATAGCAAGTTCCAGGACAGCAAAAGCTACATAATAAGGAGACCTTGTCTCAAAACAACAAAAATCTTTAAATAAATTAAAATTTTACATTCATTAGTAGAAAATGTATAATTCTTCTATGTTTCATACTTAAAACAACATGATCTTGCAGTAGCAGTTAGGGTAAAAATCCTTTCAAAATTGTATGTGCTAGGTAAACCTTGGCCCAATGTGTGGTAGTGTTGAAAGGTGAGTGAACCTCTGCCAGATGGCAAGGAAAGGAGGGAAGAGGAACTGGATCAAGGGAAAATGCCACAAAAGGGATTAGTGCTAATCTTGGGCTTACTCCCATAATTGTGTATTACTTTTAATGCAGGGTCAAAGCACATTTGCTATCTCTCCACACATAGCTTGTTCCCTTTACAACTCTTCAACACATTGTAAAACAGCTAAGCAGGCCCACGGTAGAAACTAAAACAATGAAACTACCTGATCTTGGATTTTCAACCTAAAAAAGAAACTATCATCAAAATAAATTTAATCTCCTGGTGAAGTTCTAAACATTAAGTGTTTTGTTACAGCAACAGAAAATGACAGAGCACACTATTTGTCACAATATTTATTATATTAGCTGTATGTAATATCATGTCACAGTTAAGGTGTCATTAAGAAAAATTTCTGACATAAATTTCTATACTAAGGAGGCTGTTCAGTGTTTCTTAACCAATGTACCAGATCCCTGGCTTCTACCCAGCAGCTCCCAACATCCAGTTAAATAGACAAGAATGTCTCCAGACTCAGTCAAATGTACCTTCACAGACTATATCACCAGTCATGTTTATGCCTGGCCAATACTCAAATATTTGTTGTTAAAGTAATTATGTTTAACATTACTTGTATCCCTATGTATAATACACAAGTTGGTAAGTCTCTCTTATTACAATTTTTTAAAAATGAAAAGTCAGGTGGTTGTGGTACACACCGTTAATCCCAACCCTGGGGGGGGGGGGGGAGGGAGCAGAGCCAGGCAGATCTCTGTGAATTCAAGGCCAGCCTGGTCTACAAAGCCAGTTCCAGGACAGGCGCCAAAACTACACAGAGAAACTCTGTCTCAAAAAAAAAAGAAAAATGAAAATACTATGAAAATATTTGACAGTGATCTATTTTTTCTTTAGTGAGATACCCCTGCATGATAAAAAAAAAAAAAATTTCCCAAAAATGATTCATTGTGATCTTTCCACAGTTGATTCTTCTAGAATTAAGCTGGAAATGACGAATGATTAGGCACACTTCTCTTCTGTATGAATATGCTGATAAAAGGCTACTCACATCTCTCAGAAAGATTCCCTGTATTCATAAAATGAATTATCAAGAGTGACCTGTTAGTAATACAGTGAGAACAAATCACACTTGGGAAGACTAAATATTACAAACATTTATTTCACACTAATATGCCAGGCATAGGGCACAAAGACAAAGGTGAAAGATTTCTGTTTTCTTCAACCAATTCTTCAATCCCAATAAATATTCCCCAATGTTTGCAAGAATGTCCTTGGGCCAGGTGGTGTTGGTGCATGCCTTTAGTACCAGGACCCGGGAGGCAGGAGCAGGCGGATCTCTGTGAGTTTGAGGCCAGCCTGGCCTACAGACTGAGTTCCAGGAAAGGTGACAAACTTTCACAGAGAAACCCTGTCTCAAAAAAAAAGGTGGGGGGGGGGGGGGTCACCTTCACTTCACTTAGACATAAACTGGAAAACAATGCCTGCTGTTCTTTGAGTTGCCAAGTCTAGAAATATTGCATATCAGCTGAGTTCATAGTCTCCCAGCAAAGCTCACTTAACTTGTAATAGCCATAGTAGAGGCTGAGAATTGGAGGCTAGGTCCAGAGATATAAGAAAAAGGTCTCTGGGGGACATGTAGCCACTCTGCTACCCAGTATCATTCTATTGTACACACTTTGTGATATATGCCAATGCTTCTTTTCTAAATGTTCTTGATGTTCTTCAATACTATAAGACTTTTCCTAGAATGTGCTGTCTGATACTTCCTTAGGTGTAATGTATGGTTAATGAATGGGCTTTCAACATTATAGGCATTCCTTTCTCAAGTGAGTTCTCTGATGTATGCTGTGGGGAAATTTCTACTGGACAGATTCCATAATTATTCCATTCACAGAGATTTTCCTCACAGGATTATTTCATATTTCACAAGGTGTGACTTCCAGATAGTTTTCTAATGATTACATTTCTAGAAGAGTCTTTTGCCAGTGCAGGCTTTCTCATGCATATTAAGGCATGAATGATGCCAAAATGATTTTGAACTTTAATTATATTCATAGATTTTTTTCAGTTATAAAAAGTATTTTCCACATTCATGACTTTCATTGAGGTTTTCTCCAATATGAGTTAGATATATTTAAAACATGTTTAAAACCTCTATATTCTTTTACATTCATGTTTCCTCCTATGTAAATACTTAGATGAATTCCAAGTGTAGACCTGTAGTGTGGGACATTGTCCCATATGTATTACATTTATAAAAATTTCCTCTTGTGTGAGTTTTCTCATAACATTTTAAGGGCAAGTTCTGGTGAAACTTTCCTTTGCATTCAATATGTTCCTAATGTTTCTCAACCCTGTGAGGGTTCTCTCAGGTTAACTGAGAGTTGTTTTACAGAAAGAACACCTATACTACACACACTCAAGGAAATTCTTGGTTGGAGTATTTGAAGCATTCTGAGGCTTAAATAAATGTCTTTCTATACCCATCATCATCATACTTCCCCATGTCTGTGAGTTCTCTGATGCCTACTTAGGTTTGATTTCTGTGAAAATGTTTTTCTACATATATTGCATTCATAGGGTTTCTCCCCATAATGAATCAACTCATGTACAATGAGAGATGATTTGTAGCCAAACATTTTCCCACACTGAATGCATTCATAGAGCTTTTCACCTGTGTGAATTCTATAATGCTTACTAAGGACTAACTTCCACTGAAATGTTTTCCCACACTTATTACATTCATAGGGTTTCTCACCTGTATGAATTATCTGATGTTTGTTGAGATATGACTTGTTTTGAAAGGCTTTTCCACACTCTTTACATTCATATGGTTTCTCACCTGTGTGAACTTTCTGATGAGTTTTGAGGTATGACTTATTTTGAAAGGCTTTTCCACACTCTTTACATTCATGTAATTTCTCATTGTTGTGAATTCTCTGATGCCTCCTGAGGTCTGACTTTTGGTAAAAGGCTTTCCCACACTCATTGCATGCATAGGGTTTCTCACCAGTGTGAGTTCTATGGTGCGTGTTGAAGTAAGACCTGTTATGGAAGGTTTTTCCACATTCTTCACATTCATATGGTTTATCACTCTTGTGAGTTCCCTGATGCATTTTGAGGTATGACTTCTTTAGAAATGCTCTTCCACATTCTTTACATTCATATGGTTTCTCACCAGTGTGAGTTCTCTGATGCATTTTGAGATACCAGTTATGTTGGAAGGCTTTACCACATTCATAGCATTCAAAGGGTTTCTCACCAGTATGAGTTCTCTCATGTACAATGAGGGCTGACTTTTGCCTGAAAGTTTTATCACATTTACTACAACCATAGGGCTTTTCTCCTGTGTGAATTCTCTGATGACTAGTAAGGGAAGATTTAGTGCTAAAGAGTTTCTCACACTGGATACATACATGGGCTTTCCTCTGGTTATGTGTCCCCGGATGAACTGGAAGGTCTGATTGGCTAGTAAAGGTTTTTTGACTTTCAAGGCATTTACAAGATTTGCTCCCTGAGTATGTTTCTTGGTGTTCAGTGAGGTTGCCATCCACATTGTAGAAGCCTAAAAAAGGACCAAAAGAAATCATTTCTGTGAATTACACTTTAGGTTTTCTAATGGAATTCTCATGATCATGTTAAGAAATTTTTCCTATCTTACTAGCATAGTGTTTTAAGATCATATTAAGTATTAATTTATAAACTTTAGATAGAACATACTGAAACACACTAATAGGTTAACATATTTTTTTCTCACTTTATTTTATTTTTGTGAAGAAATATTTTGTTAAAATATCAAGCTGGGTGGTGGTGGCCGACGCCTTTAATCCAACACTTGGGAGGCAGAGGCAGGAGGATCTCTGTGAGTTTGAGGCCAGCCTGGTCTACAAAGCCAGCTTCAGGACAGGCTCCAAAGCCACACAGAGAAACCCTGTCTTGAAAAACCAATAAATAAATAAATAAATAAATAAATAAATAAGCTCCAAAGCCACACAGAGAAACCCTGTCTTAAAAAAAAACAATAAATAAATAAATAAATAAATATATGAATGAAATATCCATTAATTGCTAGGCATACTTTTCCACTCAGATAATGGTTACATTTTTTTTTACACTGTTCTATTCTCATATATACTTTGATATATGACATTTGTGACCTTTTCTTTCTGGCATTCTCTTTATTCTGGTCTAAAATGGGCAATAATTTCTAGAACATCTTCTTTGCAGATTATGAGAGAAGTCCAATGGACTGCTTCCTAACCTGAAGCTTCCCTTATGGCCATGAATTTGCATCTTAGTTTATTTAGAATTATTACTTCAGGAGTGGTCATGGATTGTGAGTTTTTCAAATATGAAATTTCTTCCTTTCCACTTCCACACAAAACAGATACCAGTAATTGAGGTCTTAACTGAACAACATGTGCTATTCTTTTCAAAACCAGAATAAATACAAGGAAACACCTGTCTACCACCACCCTGGGGAAATATGTATGTTGTATATCATCTCTAAAGTGTCTAGCTACTTGTGATCTCAAGAGCTTTGACATTCACCTCCAAATTGCTGATACACACTCCTGTGTCTTATAATCCATAGCTTATCAAGGATGTTATCATGTTTACAGAGACATTGCTTCTTTTAGTTTCATAAAAAGTAGACTTGCCGGGCGGTGGTGGCGCACGCCTTTAATCCCAGCACTTGGGAGGCAGAGCCAGGCGGATCTCTGTGAGTTCGAGGCCAGCCTGGTCTCCAAAGCGAGTTCCAGGAAAGGCACAAAGCTACACAGAGAAACCCTGTCTCGAAAAACCAAAAAAAAAAAAAAAAAAAAAAAAAAAGTAGACTCTTCTGCCATTTCTCATTATTTTTGTTGCTTTAGAATGAGAGAAAGAAAATAGAGGGGAGTACTGCACTCAGACTATACTCCCCATTTAAAAAAAAAAGCCTGAGTTCTCTTTTTTTTTTTTTTTTTTTTTTGGTTTTTTGTTTTGTTTTGTTTTGTTTTGTTTGTTTTTAGAGACAGGGTTTCTCTGTGTAGCTTTGTGCCTTTCCTGGAACTCACTCTATAGACCAGTCTGGCCTCGAACTCACAGAGATCCGCCTGCCTCTGCCTCCCAAGTGCTGGGATTAAAGGCGTGCACCACCACACCTGCCCGGTGCTGAGTTATTCAATATGAAAACTTATTTCACTTCTCCTTGATTCTTAAGTAGGAACAACACCTCTTCCTATGTTGGGTTCTCCTTCTGATTTTTTAGGCCATGCCTCACAAGTCTAACTTTTAGATCTCTTTCTCTATTTTCTTATCAACTACCTAAGTAAAATACTCTATAACTTAAACACCATCTGTTACTCACTATACTCTGGTTCAACATTACATAGAGTTGTTTGTGACTCCTTAGTGTAAATAAACTTATCTGTCCTTTACCAAAATGTTAATTCCATGAAGTAAAGACATTAGTTTTACATTTTTATTGATGTACAATATATAAAATGACCAGCACTTGAAATCTGCTTCATTAAAATGTACTAAAACAAAAACAAACACATGAAAAAATGTCTGAAAACAAAATCCCCATGACATTGGAGTGTAAGAGGCAACTGAAACTATGAAAAAGAAGTACCAGAGGAAATTATCAAAACACAGATGTCAAAGATTAGACTTCGAGTATAAATCTTAGAAAATTTTCATCAAATGAAAGGTAGGAACATATTCAAGAGAATTCTCCTTGTAGAGTATGTAATGAACAAGTTTGCACCCTCAGATATGGAACTTGGGACAAATTGGTAAAATGGCCAACCTATGCTAGACATGATCTCCCCATCCGTGAGTACAACTAACCTGGCAGACTCTGGTTTGCAGTTTCCTCTGCTGTCCATGGCTCTGCTCCCTGTTCCAATTTGAAGATCAACTCAGGCTTAGGAATACATTGTCCTGTTAATAAGAAATAGTGTAGGACTTAGAGAAAAATTCTGCTAATAAGGTTCTTTGAAGAAAGACAAAAACAGGTTTTAAGATCTGTGCAACCAAAGTGCAAATGTGGACCTTTCACTAGAGAGCACTGAACAATCATAATGTGTGGCCTAGAACCTTACCCCTAAACAGCTTTAGGTCTCACATTTGTTCAATGTTTACTACACTGAAAGTGCTTGCTCCTGAGACTACTTACCCAGGGATACCAGGCTGCTGTATGTCTCCAGCATCACATTCCTGTACAGCACCCTCTGAGTATCATCAAGATTCTGCCACTCCTCCCAGGTGAAGCTCACAGTGACATCCTCAAATGAGACCAAATCCTGTAACAGCACATTTCTCCTCAGTCAATTACTCTATGCTTATAAACAGGAACCTGAAGACCCAGCTTGTCTTAAGGAGTGGAAGGCTCTCATGTATATTTTACATTATAATTTCCCCTGCTTATATAGTGAAGAAAAAGAAATATCAAAGAACTATTCTGATATTATTGACTTATGAATGGACTACAATGATTAACTTATAGATTAAAACCTTCATTGTTGGTGTAAGAGAACCAAGGCTATTCAGGTAACTAGGCCTTAATCACATAGGGCTGCATGTGAGGCATGAACATACCCAGGCCTCGCTTCCCCTCTTAGGGGTTGGAGGCAGCCTCACTACTGTCATGTTGTATGGCTCATGCAATAATAATCGCCACTCCCAAAGAAAGAGTGACCCTTGTCACTAAGTCATGCAGCATAAGTCATATGTTAACCAAACCTGCTTCCTGCAAGACCTCCCCTTCCTCAGGAACCTTTGAAAGTATAACCTTTGCTTCACCTGGCATGGCTGAAACTCTCCTTCAGCACCCTGTCTCAATCACAAAAGCAACCACACACCATAGTAACAGTCCTATACACAGTATCATCATATATAGGTGAATGAACCTCCCCGTATTGTGACAACAGGAAAACATAAAATTGAAGGAACTGATTGTAAAGTGAATGATTCTGGATTTACTTATCTAGACTAATTCCTTTTTTTTCTTTTTCTTTTGCGTGGGGGAGAGGAGGGTTGTTTGTTTTTTATTTTGGTATGGTTTGTTCTGTGGGATGGTCTGTATGTCAAATGTGTTGCTGATTGGTCAATAAATAAATCACTGATTGGTCAGTGGCCAGGCAGGAAGTATAGGCAGGACAAGGAGGAGAATAGAGCTGGGAAGTGGAAGACTGAGTGGGAGAGACACTGCCAGCCGCCATGATGAGAAACAGCATGTGAAGATGTCGGTAAGCCACAAGCCATGTGGCAAGGTATAGATTAATAGAAATGGATTAATCTAAGCTGTAAGAACAGTTAGCAAGAAGCCTGCCACGGCCATACAGTTTGTAACCAATATAAGTCTCTGTGTTTACTTGGTCGGGTCTGAATGGCGGTGGGACTGGCGGGTGAGAGAGATTTGTCCAGACTGTGGGCCAGGCAGGAAAACTCTAGCTACAGGTTTGGTTTTGGTTTTTCAAGACAAGATTTCCCTGCGAAGCTCTGGCTGTCCGGGAACTCACTATATAGTCCTGGCTGGTTTAAAACTCAGAGATTCACCTGCCTCTGCCTCCTGAGTGCTGGGACTAAAGGCATAGGTCACCACAGCCTGGCAACTACTGGGGGAGAAGGTTTCTCTGTGTAACAGTCTGGCTGGCCTGGAACTCGCTTTGTAAACCAGGCTGGCCTGGAACCCACAGGGACCCTCCTACCTCTGCTGGGATTAAAGGTGTATACCACCAGCAGCCAGCTAGATATATCTAGACTGATTTCAGTGGTAAGTGCATGTCAGAGGAGCAGCAGGTGGCAATTGAAGTGAGAGAAGTCAGCCCACCAGGAAGCAAAGCTTTGATAGGTGAATCTTGGATAGGAAAGGCCCCGAGGACTTCAGCCCCAAAATGTCTCTTGCTACTGCTGTGCCTTTATATGTTTGCTGCTGCCATTTTTCACTGACATCTGACATGGTGTGAATGAGCATGTGGGGATCCCCGTTGCCTTTAATGTAGTATGATTACCTCATGGAAATAACCTGCTCTGCTGGGCATTACCTGTGGATTATTGTGAAGATGATTTCCTCCTAAACTGTACTGTAACTAAAGCAATGACTTTACACAATAATACTGTTAGTTTCAATAGAATTTTTTTGTTGTTTTGTTTGTTTGTTTGTTTGTTTTTCAAGACAGGGTTTATTCTGTGTAGTTTTGGAGTCTGTCCTAGATCTCACTCTATAGACTAGGCTGGCCTGGAACTCACAATGATCTGCCTGGCTCTGTCTCCCAGTGCTAGGATTAAAGGCGTGCGCCACCACCACATGGCTTAAATAGGATTTTGATGATTGACAGTCTTTAATAAATAGAGTAAGAGATTAGGTTAAAGGTCAGCTTAGTGGGAAAACTAATATAGGTAAAAGTTAGATACAATGTTGCCCCTGCCCCAATAAAGCAGGGCCTGCAGAGGATAGAAAATAAGAACAAGAAAATGTCTCTTGAGGAGCCCTATAGACATTGACTAGTGACTTAGGTTAATGATTAAGAAAAACAATTGAAGCCAGGCAGTGGTGGTGCACGCCTTTAATCCCAGCACTCGGAAGGCAGAACCATGTGGATCTCTGTGAGTTCAAGGCCAGGCTGTTCCAGGAGAGGCTCCAAAGCTACACAGAGAAACCCTCTCTCAAAAAACCAAAAAAAAAAAAAAAAGAAAAGAAAAGAAAAAAGAAAGAAAGAAAAGCAATTGAGTCCCAGTAGCCCAGATAGTTTAAATTCTTTTAACCTTAATGTTGGGAGATGTGCTCACAGGTTTTGGTGTACATCGTAGCTAAAGCAGAGCTTTAAATAAATAATGACTTGAGGTTAGGTTAAAAAGTTTTTGTTAATTGGCTCTGAGGTAGAAATATCTTGGAAAACGATTTAAAGGCATACTTTATTAGTTCACCAACTCTGTGGCTTCCCCCTCAATCCTTGAGTTGCTGGAGGCTGGTCCTCATGGCAGCAATAGGTAAGCTTTATATGCCGACTGGTATTCCTTACAGATTAAAGATGTGTACTCTGACATTCCAATATTTCCTTGCCCATACAAATTACTGCTTATTACTTGTTATTTGTAAGACCTACTAATTCCAAAATTATAGTATAATACTATGAAGTTGTTTCAGAACAGGTAAGTGAACTGAGCAGATCTGGATTTCAACAGCCATCCCCTAGAAAAACTTGAAAGGCTTATGGGATAGTCAGAAGGAAGAAAAGAGAGTGAGACATGGGAGTGTTTTCAGATACAGAGCAGGAAACACACACACACACATAATGTAAAAAATTATATTCTGAACTCAATTTAAAAAAAATAAGTAAGATAAAAATTGTAGACCACAGCATAAACTGCTACTAGAGGGAAACTGATGCATGAAATAAAATATTAGGAAGAATAAGCTAAGATCGGTAATCTAAGTTTGTGCCTTTTGAGAGCAGAAAGACAAAAATTGAATACAGCAATGGGAGAAGAAAAAGAATCAAAGAATAAATCAATGAAATTAAAATAAAAAGTTAGCATACAGAGCACACACACACACACAGAGAGAGAGACACACCACACACTCTGCTCAACAATTGAGGGGTAGAACTATTCTGGACCTGAGATCAGTTCTCAGGTAGAAATCAAAAGAAACACCTTTAATCCCAGCACTTGGGAGGCAGAGGCAGGCGGATCTCTGTGAGTTCAAGGCCAGCCTGGGCTACAGAGTGAGTTCCAGGACAGGCTCCAAAGCTACAGAAACCCTGTCTCGAAAAACCAAAAAAAAAAAAAAAGAAAAGAAAAGAAATTGATGGGACATAGGCTACAAAGTCAAGAAGAAGGCAGATATTGATGACAAAAATCTTGACTTTAGTGTTAAAGAAGAAACAGAAAAGTCACCAAAACAGCACATTATGTTGACCCATAACACAAATCCCCAAAATAAAATCCCATATATGCTCTGAATATAAATCCTTTAAATAAGAAACCAGTATCAAATCAAGAGTCTAGGAATGAGTCAATATTCAGAAATTAAATACTATACTTTGAAATAAACTTGGAGCTAAGCAAGTATACATGAAGAATACTGAAGTGAACTTGGATACTGACTTTTGGGAGTGGGCCACAACTACTAGGCAATTCTTCCATCTTTGGTGGAAACTAAATCCCCTTAGGCCTTATCTGTAGCAACTGGTTTGATCAATGAAACATGGCAAAGGTACCATCTGGGAAATTCATAGGCAAGGCTGCAAAAAGTCACACAGTGAGGGGGTCCCTGCAGGTGTCATACAGGGAAGCAAACCACTGAAGAGATAAGAATGAAAACTGAGGGTTGGGGATTTAACTCAGTGGTAATAGCACTTGCCTAGCAAGAACAAGGTCCTGGGTTCGGTCCTCAGCTCAAAAAAAAAAAAGAATGAAAACTGGAGCTGGGTGGTGGTGGCTCATGCCTTTAATCCTAATACTTGGGAGGCAGAGGCATGTGGATCTCTGAGTTTGAGGCCAGCCTAGTCTACAGAGCAAGTTCCAGAAGAGACAAGGTTACTCAGAGAAACCCTATCTCAAATAAAGGAAGAAAAGAAAGAAAGAAAGAGAGAGAGAGAGAGAGAAAGAGAGGGAGGGAGGAAAAGAAAGAAAGAGAGAAAGAAAGAAAGAAAGAAAGAAAGAAAGAAAGAAAGAAAGAAAGAAAGAAAGAAAGAAAGAAAGAAAGAAAGAAAGAAAGAAAGAAAGAAAGAAAGAAAAAACTGGTGCAGATTGACTTTGTCAACCTGGATCAGACTTTGGGGAGTCTAATGCCAGGTATTCGTTGTCAGCAATATTTAAAACACAGCACAATTTGGAAAAAGGTTTCTAGGCAACAATCGGTCCAATCAATCCAATTCCAGGTGCACAATAAAGCTCAAAGTGTGACTACAAAGAAACTCCTTTACAAGGTACATGTGACCATAAGGGTGAGTTCTATAGCTAAAAGACCTAGAATATAGATTGGTCTCTGACCAATGCATAGAGGTGAGCAGGCTATAAAGTGCATGGAACACCTTCCCTAAGGATTGGTAACTATCTAGGGAGGGAAGAGTCTGGAATAATCATTCTGGTGAATTTGGGCAACGTCTGCCTCTGTAGCAAAATCTAGGTAAAGTCTGCCTCTGTAGCAAAAGGTGGGTGAGGTCTGCCTCCACAGAAAGGAAAAAGGTCACCAGGTCATTAACAAAATCCACTCTCAGCTTTCTGGATGGAATAGTGGTATTTGGTTTTTAACTCCTCCATTGAGGAGACACTCCTGCAATGATTAACATTCCTGGTTCTCCTGGGGCTTCTCTGTGAGTAAAAGGGCCTCTGTGCCCCCAACAACACAGCTCTGTTAGGAAACTAGTCTTTAGGTACGAAATCCAGCTATTCTGAGACAACCAAAGAAGCACAATGAAAAACCAGAAGAACCCTTCTTCCTAGGACACATGGAAATTCCTGCAGCTGCCCACTGTCAGGCAACAGTGAGTGTTCTTGTACATCATCCCAGTTCTGCTTTCAGGGACCCACTCCAGCTGCCAGATCACTACAACACTGAGTTAAAGCCAGCCAGCAGAGAATCCCTATCACAGAACCAGCAGTCATAAACTATTCTAAGTTGTCACATTTTTAGGATGGTTTTTGATCCATGGTTTGAATATGAAAGATCCTCAACAGATTCATGCACCAGATGCTTGGTCATAAACTGGTGACATTATTTTTAGAAGTGAAGAAAACTTCAGGAAGTTGGGACCAGCTAGAAGAAATAGATCACTGGGGTCATGTCCTTCCTTGTACATTACAGTCTCTGGTCCTTTCTGGCCTCTTTGATAGATTTCTACAACCAGAAGAATAAGCTTCAAAGCCACTCATACCTACCAGTGTGATGTATGATGTTCTGTTCAAGGACAGGAGACCAGGACACCATAGATTCAACAACCTTCAATTACCATGAGCAACAACAACAAAAAGTCCTTTCCAATAGGTTGTTGCTCTCCAGTTATCATGCTACAACAATAACAAAAGCCTAATTCAAGAAGAATAGCTAGCTAAATAAAATATAATCTGTTATGTAGAAATGGGATTTTGTCTTAATAAAAAGTTATACACCGTGACCCTGTCATTGCAAGTAAGGTGAGGTCTAAAGGTTACCTGAAATTCAAACTAGAAGGACACCACAACACTTGATGAGGGTGTGAAGGGGGATCATAAATGTATTGTCAGAAATGGGTCAAAAATAGGGAGGAAGTAAACAGGGATATGAGCAAAATTCTTACCTAACAGGACACGCAAAATGGTAAGCGCAACTGAGTATCTCATGGGGCTGTCTAAGCAAATTCCTGGGGAAATGTACAAAGTACTACCTAGTTACCTATCTCTACCTTTGAAAAAATGAGAGTAGAAAGATAAAACTAATAAAGGATGCTAAAATTTCAAGTATTTAGGGAAAATAAACAGGTAGGATTTACTGAGATGGGAAAATGGTTTACTGGAAGAATTCAACCCAACGGTTTAGTAAAAAGATACAAGATCCCAAAGATATTCTCCTTTCTCAGGGAAGCAAGATTGATCTAGTTAGACATAATGAAACAAGGTTGTTAATGTGGGTGGCTTCTGTGTAATGGATTTTGGTGAATTCTAAGCACATATTTTTTAAAGAATTTACTTCGGTTTGATTTCCAGTACTAAAAGGCCACAGTCTGAAAAAGAAAGCAAGAGTTCCATTAAAACTGAGTGGGACATCGGATGGTAGCTCACACCTTTAATCCCAGAATTTAGGAGGCAAAGGCTGGTGGATCTTTTTGAGTTCGAGGCCAGCCTGATCTATAAAGTGAGTTCCAGGTCAGCTAGCACTGTTATACAAAGAAACCCTGTCTCTGGGAAAAAAAAAAAAAAAAAAAAAAGAAAAAAAAAAGACTGAGCAGGAGGAGACCCATACGCTTGCCTGGGGGCTGCCTGCCCTTGTCAGAGAGGAGAAAACTCAGGCTCACCCAGGCCAAAAGGCACCTGGCATTGGGCACTATATGGTGAACAAATATATGGTGTGGTATGGGAGAAAGAGACAGAATGGTTCATGTCCTGTGGAGAGAGGCAGATCTGAAGAGGTGAAAATGTTGAGCAGCAGGCTGAGATAGGTGGCCTGCTTGCCACCTGGAGTTATGGTGATGTCTGGGCCTGGGCTGCTGCCAGGGCCCATGTCTGGGTCAGTGTCCCTGCTGCAGCCACAGTCTCTGTTGATGTCTGTGGCTCCTGTGACCACCAAAGGCCAAGGATTTAGGCTGCACAGAGTTGGCCCTGCCCTTCACTGGCTGCAGCACTCTGGAGAGCAGGTCCTGCACCTCACCTGGGCAGCACAGTAGAGCTGACCCTGTTGGCAGAGTGCAGGTAAGTCGGCCCTGAGAGCATGAGTGGGATAGCTGATCCTGCCCTCCCCGCTCACCCCTTGCTGCCTGTGGCAGGAAAAAGAGCTGAGGTCATGAGAGTGGGAGAGCTGGCCCTGCCCCTCACTAGCTCCAGCACTTGAGAAAGTGGCCCCTGCTCCTCACCTGGGCAGCACAGTAGAGTTGACCCTGTGCTGTAGGTTTGGGTGAGCCATCCCCAAGGGGATGAGAGCAGGAGAACCAGCCCCACCCCTTGCTGCTTGCTGCATAGGATGAGTGAGCCAGGGCAGTGCTGGAGAGTTCACCTTGGTAGTGAAAATGAGGGAGAGCTGCTGGGCTGACCAATCCAGCAACCATCCAGACCCAGAACCAGGGCTATTAGTTGGCCCACCCCAACACGTGGTGATATTTTATCTGTGTACTCCAATAAAGAGCTTATCTGAGGATCAGAGGAAAAACCAGCCACTACAGTAAACATAAAAGTCAGGCAATGGTAGCATATGCCTTTAATCCTAGCATTCAGGAGGCAGAGATCTATCCGGATCTCTGTGAGTTCAAGGCCACACTGGAAACAGAGCCAGGCATGGTGGCACACATCTTTAATCCCAGCCCTAACCATAGAGGTCTGGAGGTCTGTACAGACAGACAGGAAGTGATATAGCTGGGCAGACAGAGGAAGTGAGATGGCAGAACAGAAAGGCATAAAGGAGTGGGTATACAGGAAGTAGGTCTCTCTGGAGGCTGAGGAGTTGGTAAGTGAGGTTGGCTGTGGCTTGTCCTATTCCTCTGATCTCTCAGTTTTCACCCCAATATCTGGCTCTAGTTTTTTTATTATAAGACCATTTAGCAATTCATCTTATACCAACACCCAGCCCATCTATGATCTGCTGGAGTATATGAAAGGGCCGGTCCTTCAGATCCAAAGCTGCAGGATCTCCATGACACAGGGCAACAACAGATATGAATAAAATAACAATATGTAATCAAATGGGGACTAAACAACTCACCACATATTCATTCATGATGTTTGTAAGTTGCTTGTTCATGGTTTTGCCCTCAGAAACACACAGATGATATTGGAGATACAGTTGAGAAAAGGAGACTAGTGTAGAGTCATGAGAGTGAGAGGATATTCATGGCTTGGTCCTAGAGTCTCCACGCAAAACACTATACAATTAGCTGAAAAAGAAGAAGAAAAGTTAAAATTGTAAGAAGATAGTTTCTAGGGGCTGGAGAGATAGCTCAGTGGTTAAGAGCACTAGCTGCTCTTCCAGAAGACCCAGATTCAATTCCCAGCACCTACAGGGCAGCTCACAACTGTCTGTTACTCCATTTCCAGGAGATCTGGCACCCTCACACAGACATACATGCAGGTAAAACACCAATGTACACAAAAATCAATCTTTTTAAAGAAGAAAATCATCCCATCTACAAGAAAGTGCAACAAAGAAAGCACTGACAATGGACTCACGAGTGCATTCAGAGCCATTACACATGAGAGTTATGGCTGAACTAATGAGTACAAACATCAGCAAGTAATGAACATGTTAGTAATAATTAACATTCCCTTTTAAAAGGAAACTAGAAGTCATTATGTTTGCTCTTACCATTAACACAGAAATGCACCTGTTACATGAAATAGTCTATTAATCCACCAAAATGGGCTCCATATGAGCACTTTCTCCTACTACTTCTTCCTTTGTACAGCTCATTTTCATGGAAAATATGCACATTGCAAGATTTGTTTTGCCCATGCTTATACAGGAAGAAAAAATTAAACAATGCACATTTCTTATAGGACATTGATTGTTACAGTAATGTTTCCAAATGGGGCATCTCTATGTATCCACACCCTGATTTCGTTCCCATGAATAATAATGAGCCATTTTACCAAGAGAACTCAGCAAATGTGAAGACAACCAAGGCTTGAAAGTATTTCCTGACTAGTGCTCACCTACTAGACACAATGGTGTTGTGAAGAACCTTGGTGGCAGCTTGATGAAAATAGAGCCTTGAGGAGACTCTGCAGGAACCCCTGAATGTGAGACGGAACACCCAGAATGAGACAGCCTCAAAGCACTGATGATTCAAACCTCATCTGTCACTGAAGGCAGCAAAAGACAGCCATTTCCCAGCTGAGACCAGTCCAGACATCGACCTACAGGAATGTGAAAAAAAAAAAATCAAATTGTTCTTTAAAGTAATATTTTTGTTGTTGTACAAGAAAAACTGATACATCTAATAATTTAGAATTCAATTATTTTAACATATAATGGGAAATAGTTTCCAAGCATGACAAACACAGTAAAAAGTATTCTATAACCAGATGCCTAAGGTTTGAAAACCACAGTAAGAATAGCTGAAGTCACATTATTCAAACCAGCACTGTCTGGCAAAAGAGAGTCTAACCTTTTAAACAGAGAAGCTGTTAGGTTCATGTGAATGTGGCATTCTGTAGTATTTGCATGTATAGGTTTAGAGCATAAGTTTAATGTGATCTAATTTCTTCATTTTACAAAACTGAGACTGATTCCTATTATTTTCATTCTTATGAATTTTGGTTTACAGAATGCTAGCATTAAGTAAAACACTTCTATGTTTAACCTTTAAGGTTACATAATGTACAGAATGTACTAATGATAACAGGGGTAGGAAGCTTAGCAAAAGGTATTTGGAAAGTATTTGAAAACCAGTCACCTTGTTCTGTGGTAAAGCATTTGCAGTTCACACTTGGACACTAGATTTCAACACCAAATATAGAAACACACAAATCTAAGGCATTTACATGGTAACTAGTAATCAGTATTAGAAAATATACAAACATTGGTTTTTGTCAGCTACACATGGTAAACAGACATACATGTGGACAATATACTCAAACATACAAAATTAATTAAAAGAGCTCACACACTGGGAACAGTGAGGGAAGAGGAAAAGTAAACCTACCAACCACTGATTCAGTCAGGTGTGACAGGGCACCTCTCCACACTATATCACAACTTCCAGATCCAATACATATTTCCCGGGTCCTTGCCTATCTTTTTCCACTAAGCTGGTAGAAGAGCACTAACCTCAACCATCTAAAGAGGATCAAGGCCCTGACTACCACCCATATATTGATAGCTTCTGAGAAGGTGGTAGCTTTGCCCAAAAATTGTTCTAAGCAATGGGATCAGTAATTGCTTAGGTCATGCAAAGCTAAGAGTTTTGCCTTCACTCTGCCTCTGTCCAAATGCACTAGTTGTGGAGGGAAGGTCATTAACAGTAGATCTTGCCTGCTGTGGAGCAGGTCCCCACTAGAGAATTTTCACAGGACTGAGATTGTTTGCATGGCCATTACACAGCTGGAATTACCTTCACAGTAGCTCTTGCTTAACGCCCTAGAGATGTACACTGACTCATGTAGACTGATCTTCGCACATCATGTATTACATGCCAGAGAAATGCACATAAAGAATCTCCCTCTAACTGAACAAGTATATCCCCTGTCTCCGACCTCACCCACAGTTCATTAGCCTATGAGGCAGGTGGTACTATAATTGCTTGCTCTTCTATTGCATTATACTCAATAAACATACTTTCTATTCTGGTCTAAAGGGCAAATTCATTAACAGCTCAGCAATCCTTCCCTTCACTGGCCACCAACGTAGTAGGCTGAGCACTAAGGTAATGGGGAAGGACTCCAGATTGGCCACTGTACTGTTCTGAAATATCATGATGTACAGGTAACTTTCAATTATGCAATGCCATGAAAATGTGGGCAGTTTTAGTCAAAGGGGCCTGTATCACAAGGCCCTGCAGTTTTGTAGAGTTAGGTGGCAGCATTCTAAGGCTTGGACCCAGAGCTAATTCCCTACCAGGACTCAGCGCTTCCTAGTCTCTTATTATTATTATTATTTTTTTATTTTGCAATACAATTCAGTTCTACATATCAGCCACGGATTCCCTTGTTCTCCCCCCTCCCGTCCCCCTCACCTTCCCCCCACCCCACCCCCCCATTCCCATCTCCTCCAGGGCAAAGCCTTCACCACAGACTGAGATCAACCTGGTAGACTCAGTCCAGGTAGGTCCAGTCCCCTCCTCCCAGGCTGAGCCAAGCAATCCTGCATAGGCCCCAGGTTTCAAACAGCCAACTCATGCAATGAGCACAGGACCCGGTCCCACTGCCTGGATGCCTCCCAAACAGATCAAGCCAATCAACTGTCTCACCCATTCAGAGGGCCTGATCCAGTGGGGACCCCTCAGCCATTGGTTCATAGTTCATGTGTTTCCATTCATTTGGCTATTTGTCCCTGTGCTTTATCCAACCTTGGTCTCAACAATTCTTAAGGTCTTCCTCCACACTAGAGTGATGGAATTCCTACTGATGAAACACCCTCCCCTTCAGAACTTGAAACCCTCTATTTTGTTCCCAAGAAAACGTTCCTATTTCAATACTAGAATCTCCTGAGAGGTATTCTCGTCTCTGGCGATTTGATATTTGCAAAAAACGAAACAAAACCTTCTAAGATAGTGGTTCTCAATGTTCCCAATGCTGTGGCCCTTTAATACAGTTCCTCATGTTATGGAGACCCCCCCAAGCATAAAATTATCTTTGTTGCTACTTCATCACTGTAATTTTGCTACTGTTATGAATCATAATGTAAATATCTAATATGCAGGATGTCTAATATGAGACCCTTCCCATAGGTTGAGAATCGCTAAGAGCTCCAAACCTGGAGTGCCAAGCGGCCACTGTCAAGCTGGCTACGCGGTGCATAGGAAGCCAAAAAACGTGACGAGACAGGAAATTTAAAGAACAGAATCGCCAACGCCCGACAGAGTCTAAAGTCAGTATGTGAGAATTTCCCTAGGAATTTCAGGTCAATTCATTAGGATAACAAACCCCCTCTTTCGTAGGGACGCGTGGGTCACAGGCCCCTTTCAGTCTCCAGCACTTACACTTTCAACTTACACTTTCCCAGGCTCGCGGTTTGGGATTTCTGGGTTCATGCTAGTGAAAAATTCCCGGTTCTGTAGTCTGGTCTCAACAGGATTCTTCACCGGCAAGGGCTAGAACTTGAGCTCACACCTCAGGCCTGCTGGCCAGGGCAATCTAAAGACACGCACCGCCCCCATCCCCAAGTCGCCATCTTGGGCTCTCACCTCCTTGGCAGAGCTTCTGTAAAGCCCTTGGACAATTGGAATCACAGACCCAGACACCTCCTAGCGCAGTCTTCTGACACAGCAACAATGAACGCACTGTCCAGGTCGTCTGTTCCAAATGGGAATGATGGATCCTTGCAGTCTCCTCCCAGACCCGCTCCGGTCTGCCCTTGCACCACGTCTCAGCCCCACCACCAAGACCCACCTATGTTTCTGCTTCCACCAAGCGAAAGGGTTCGGATCCAGCTTCCGAAGATCGTGAGGTCACTCTCCTCTTTCTTCTTCGCATCCGCCTCCAGGACCCCCGCATCAAACTCTCTGCCTGAGCGATGGCGTCAGCACAACGCCAGGTCGCGAATTTCTAAGCCACAGTTTCCAGGAGAGTGCTGGACAGAGGCGTCCACAAGCCGATTTGCGGGAGCTGTTTACCTGATCCTGTGAGGGGTGGCCCCGTAGGTGAGGGACTACATTACCCATGAGCCTCTGAGTAACTATGGCAAGTATAAAAGGACATTTTTCCACAGGTCCACACTTGAATTACTAGGAATAGTGCATGTCATGATTCAGAATAGGTACCCACCTCATAACGGTGATATGAAATTCCTTCACCTTTCTCTCAGTCGAACCGCAGATGTCCCAAAGCAGTATAGAATGTGAGAAGGAAGCTCCAGTGTATTCATTCTAGAAGCAAAGCAAATATCTCTGTGGGAGACACTGAGTCAGAAAATCGTATGATACCTGTTGTGGAGTATTCACCAGGGAAGACTGCTTTCAATGGATTTAAACCAATAGAAAGTCTTTATTAGCCGGCTGGCGACTACCCTGTGTGTTCAGGATCCCAGTGAAACCCCAAGCCTTTCTCAGGGTGAGCTTTTAAGCACAAAAACCACGTCCTGGGTTGACATACTTTAGTTATCAAGAAGAGTTACCCAGGAGAACTATAGAAGCCAAAAAGCAAGGTTAGTACATTTAAAGACTTTCCCATAACTATGGGCTTTGATAGATTAGGCCTTTGCTGTAGTTTTGGCAGGTGGTATTGTCTAGGTGCTGAGTTTTACAGTCTGAATGGTACTTCCATCATGGAGTCAGTTGTGCTATGGTCTTAGAGCCTACTAAGGTCTGGGGCCCTGTTACAATACCTTCTGTTGGCTGTCCAGAGCACCACAGGAAGTTGAATGCTTACCATTCCCCACAGACTATGAACCACTTTCAACATCAGCAGTGAACTGTCAAATTCAGCATTCTGGTTATACCATACAGTAATTTTCAAAATTCATGTTGAAATAGAACCACCATTTTGGATCTTGTGACAAGGATATAACAAGAAACTATGTAGAGGGCTAGAGAGATGGCTCAGAGGTTAAGAGCACTGACTGATCTTCCAGAAGGTCCTGAGTTCAATTCCCAGCAACCACATGGTGGCTCACAACTATCTGTAATGAGACCTGGTGCCCTCTTCTGGTCATACATGCTGTAAACATAATAAATAAATAAATCTTGAAAAAGATAAAGAAACTATGTAGATGGACAAGAGACAAAAGTCAAGGTATTTTCTGCACATTGCCAATAATGTATAGGAATAATTGGAATTTGAAATGAAAAAAAAATCACTTCCTCCTGGGCAATGGTAATGCATGACTTTAATTCCAACACTCCACAGATCTCTGAGTTCAAGGCCAACCTCATCTACAGAGGGAGTTCCAGGATGGCCAGAGCTACATAGAGAAACCCTATTTTGGAAAAAAAAAAAAATTACTAAAGTTGAAATCATTTTCAAGAAATCTTCAAAAATGAACTACTAGAAGCTGGGGGTGGTGGCACACATCTTTAATCCCAGCAGAGTGATTAAGGGAGGCAGAGGCAGGTAGATATCTAAGTTCTAGGCCATCCTGCTCTACAGAGCGAGTTCCACAACAGCAGAGACAACACAGAGAAAACCTGTCTCAAAAAGACGGAGGAGGAGGAGGAGGAGGAGAAGAAGAAGAATTCAGTAAACCAAAGAGTTGAATTGAGTCAAACAAAATCTAAATGAATAAAGACATTCCTTGCTCAGAGTTGAGTTGATAGATTCCACATTATTAAGATGATTTTTTTCAACATTATCTAAACATTCACTACAACCTTTTTTTTATGTGCATTGGTGTTTTGCCTGCATGTATGTCTGTATATGAAGGTGTTAGATACTCTGGAACTAGAGTTACAGACAGTTGTGAGCTGCCATGTGGGTGCTGGGAATTGAATCTGGGTCTTCTGGAAGAGCAACCAGTGAGTGCTCTTAACCACTGAGCCAACCCTCCAGCCCCCTCACTATAATCTTAATAAGGTTCCTGCAGCCAGGGTATGGTGGCACACACCTTTAATCCCAGCACTTGGGAGGCACAGGCAGGTGGATCTAGGCAAATTTGAGGTCAGCCTGGTCTACAAATCGAGTTCCAGGACAGACTCCAAACCTACACAGAGAAACCCCGTCTTGAAAAACCAGCTGGAGAGATGGCTCAGCGGTTAAGAGCACTGGCTGCTCTTCCAGAGGACCCATGTTCAATTCCCAGCACCCACATGACAGCTCACAGATGTCTGTAACTCCAGGATCCAACACCCTCACACAGACATATATGCAGGGAATGCACACAAAATAAAATGCACCAATGCACACAAAATAAAAATAAATCTACATATATATAAAAAACCAAATAATAATAATAATAATAATAATAATAATAACAATAATAAAGTTCCTATTGTGGTGATATTGTGTTTCCCAGAATATTGTGTACCCTAATAAACTTATCTGGGGTCAGAGAACAGAACAGCCACTAGATATAGAGGACAGAAAATGGTGGCACACACGCCTTTAGCCCTATCACTTGGGAGGCAAAGGTCCATCTGGATCTCTGAGTTTAAAGCCACACTGGAAACAGCCAGGCATGGTGACTCACGCCTTTAATCCCAGGAAGTGAACCTTTAATCCCAGGAAGTGATGGGATTAGCAGAAAGGTATATAAGGCATGAGGACCAGGAACTAGAGCTGGTTAAGCTTTCAGGCTTTTGAGTAGCAGTTCAGCTGAGAGCCATTCGGATGAGGACTCAGAGGCTTCCAGTCTGAGGAAAAAGGATCAGCTGAGGAGTTGGGAGGTGAGGCTGTGGCTTGTTCTGCTTCTCTGATCTTCCAGTATTCACCCCAATACCTGGCTCGGGTTTGATTTTATTAATACGACCTGTTAAGATTTGTGCTACGTCCTATGGAAGTGTTTCTGTCTGTGAAGTGAAAGGTGTGGTCTTACACTTACAGGGATTCACCTGTCTCTGCCTCACAGGTGCTGGAATTAAAGGTGTACGCCACCAGGTCTAGCCCTTAATAACTTATTCCTAACAAAGTAATGAAGCATCATCCTGAGGATTATCTTATAAAGCAATTGTAGCCTCCATTCACACATTCTTTCTTCCTCTTACACCATTTGGCCTAAAGGAAGCCAAATGTCATTTGCCAGGCTGTGCCAATTCTACAGCTCAAATGGAGCTTTCGATGACTGTACCCTGGATGAAAAATTTGACTTAGGGCCAAAAGCACCTTAATAAACTCATAGTTTCTGGATCCCAGAAATTATAATAAATTACTGAGATTTTAAGCCACTAAACTTTAGAAATTCATTAAGCAACAATAATAGGTAGTACACAGCCAGGCATGGCAGTTCAAACCTTTAATCCCAGTACTTGGAAGGCAGAGGCAGGAGGATTTGTGTGAGTGCAAGGCCAGCATGATCTATATGTCAAGTTCCAGACCAGCTAAGACTACATAGTAAAACCATGTCTCAAAAACAACAAAAGGCAAATAGATACATAAAACCAATAGCTATTAAAGCCACTGTCTGGTCCTTGAAGAGAAGGCTCATGGATGAAGTCCTTACCATACAAGAGTGAGAACCCGAGTTTGGATCCCAAAAACCATAAAACCAGGTAGATACAATGGCCACTGTTTTTTGTTTCATTTTGTTTTGTTTTGGGGGAATGTTTGTTTGTTTTTGTTTGTTTGTTTGTTTTTTGAGACAGGGTTTCTCTGTGTAGCCCTGGCTGTCCAGGAACTCTTTCTATAGACCTGTTTTCCTCAGACTCAGAGATCAGCCTGCCTCTGCCTCCTGAGTGCCACAACTAAAAGCGTGTGCTACTATCAGCCTGCTCATGCTAACCACCCTTAATCCCAGCACTCAAGAGATTGAGACTGGGGATCCACAATTGGTCAGGTTCAGCAAGAGACCCTGCCTCAAATAAAGTGGAGAGTGTAATCGAGGTGCAGTGAAACCACCGAATTGAACCACTCCATGGGTAGAAAAGAAAAAGATTATTGGGGACCAAACTGCCACAGCTTTTGAAGAGAAAAGCGGAGAAAAAGCAAGTAGATTTTAGATGTCAGCAGGGTGGGATCTTTGAGCTAACACTGGCTGGTTGGATTGATGGGCAATTAGCTGCCCTTGCTGAAGGTAGTTAAGCTTTGAGGACAGGATTAAGGGAAGTTCCTGGGTAAACAGAAACCAGATCCTTAGGCCTCTGTTTATCCAACAACAGTCCTCAGGTTACCTGTCCAAAGTCTTTCTGTTTAGGATATTGTCACCAGCACTACCATTTTAAGGGGCCACTTCTGACCTAACAGACAAGGAAGACACCTGACATCAACTTCTGGCCTCCATACCCATATGCATGAGCACTGGCACCACATGTGAACACATATACCCACATGCATACACATATACACAAACAAAAAAAATTATTTTAAATGAATGTATCCAATATGTAAAATAAGTAAATTCTCTTGTTCAAAGAATAGATGTCTAGTAATGTTTGCTAGTTAATATGATAAACAATAACTTCATTTCAATAATTACATGATCGATGAAATGGTAACTGAATTTTATTTTTATTTGTTTGTTTGACACAAGGTCTCTCTCTACATAGCCCTGGCTATCCTAGAACACATGTTTACCAAGCTAGTTTCAAACTCAGAGATCTGCCTACCTCTACCTCCTAAGTGCCAGTATTAAAGTCGTGTGCCACCATGCTCTGCAGGTAATTGAACTTTAAATTAAAGGAGCTCTTGAACAACACATCAAGAAAAAGAATTTGCATTTGTATAATTATTAAAAACCCTTTTGTAGCAAGGCATGGCAGGCATGTCTCTGAGTTCAAGACAGCCTGATCTACAGAGTGAGTTCCAGAACTACACAGGGCTATGAAGAGAAATCCTGTTGCCAAAATCCTAAATAAATAATTATCCTTTTATGAAATTAATAAATTTGCATGAGCAGACTCCCAGTGCTGTCCGATAATAACTGTCTATTGAACTCCAAATTCACTCTGCTGATCCAAACTGCATTTCTTTGATCATTCCTCTAGAATTAATACCTGTTAAGTTTCAAACCCAGGACAAATGGCTGAAGTGCCTACTTAACATATCAAAGCAGACCTGGCCACCAGGTTCTCCCAGCATCCCTGAGTCCTTACCTGTTACAGGGCATGGCTGGCATATCCCACCTCCTGCCCTCCAGCCCAGGGACTGGCCCACCCTTCCCCCAGAGGATCTTCCCTGTACAATCTAGACAATTTTGTTACCCACTTTTTTTGTACGTTCGGCCTCCTAGTTCCTGCACCTGGTTCCCCTCTTCCCCCTCCGGCCCCAACATGGCCCAGCTCAGTCTGGTCATGTCCACTCTGGACTCTCTCAGATGTCCCTGTCCATGCCTCTACCTACGCTTTCCCTTTTATCTACAATAAACTTTCTCCTTCACCATAACTAGGAGCAGTCATAGCCTTTCCTTTTCTTATTTCTTTTTCTCCATTCACACTACCCAGAGCAGCATTCACAAGAATGGAGCATGAGTGCCCTCTAGTGACAGGCTAGGTGTGTACGTTTGTCTGTACATACTTTTCAGTAGCATATGAAAACAGTTGAAATCAAATCATTTCACAAACATAAAAATACCCTGCATTACTAAACCAATTTGTACCAGTACTTTTAAATAAAAAAAATGTCACAGTCTCAGAGGACTTTCTAATGTTAACAGACAACATGAATAAATAACACTAAAATGTTCTTCCTTAAATGATTCTGATAGCTCAAACAAAATCTTAGTGGAACGAAGGCTGATCACTTAAATGAGGAGCAAAGACACCCCTTTCTGACTTTGAAATGCAGAGTCCCAGGACAACAGAAAGTCTTACACCAGGGAAGTCATCTGAGATATGCTTCCACTCTGAAGTTCTCACTGGATGAGGTGTCTACTTTTCAAAGATCAATTGGTTCCATTATGTTAAACAATTAAAAATTGGGGCAGGAGAGAAGACTTAGTGATTAAGAGCACTGACTTCTCTTGTAGAACTGGGGTTCAATTCCCAGAACACACATGGTGGCTCACAACCATCCTTAACTCCAGTCCCAGGGGATCCAATGCCATCTTCTGACGTGTACAGGCACTGCATGCACATAGTACACAAATATACATGCAGGCAAAACACTTACACACATTAAATTAAATTAACAGAAGAAACACATCTCCACATTTCAAAATAAAGCCAGGCAGTGGTGGTGCACACCTTTAAGCCCAGCACTTGAGAGGCAGAGACAGGCAGATCTCCGAGTTTGAGGCCAGCCTAGTACAAAGACGGAGTTCCAGGACAGCCAAGGCTACATAGAGAAACCCTGCGTTGACAAACAAAACTGAAAAATTAAATAATGAGTAATATGTAAAGCATTTATTACTAAAAGAAAAATTGGTATTTAGGTAAAAGAGGACTATGCTGGACACACTTAAGTGCCTTCAGAAAAGATACTTGGTGGGTAATAAACTTTTTTGAAAATGAACATGTATAAGAAAGACATAAAAAATAGAGAAATTACCAGGTGTGGCAGTGTATATCTGTAATCTCAGCATTGAAAGCTAAGGCAGAAGAAGTGTGTGTATGAAGCCAGCCTGGGCTACATAACAAGATCAGGACAAAGGAGAGAAGGGAGTGGGGAAGGGAGGGTGGGGAGGGAGGGAGAAAACATTGGAAGAACTCTAAATTCAAAAGCTAACTCCAGCAGACTTAGAATTTTAATAAAAGCATTCACCAAAGTGAAAAGAGTCACAAAATATCCATTTATGTTTATATATTACACTAAAATGAAATCATTTAGAAACATATTGTCTCTTGATTTTCTTCTCTGACCAACTTTTTGATTCACTAACACTGAAAGGTTAATAGAGAGATTAAAATATGCATGAATGGTGACTATGCACAGATTCTAAAATTAATTTTGGTCCATGTGACCCAAAAGTTTGACTCTCACTAAAAGTCATACTGTAGCATCTTGTCACTAACAAGTGGAAATATTTAAATTTTTAAAAATTTATTATGGGGGAGGCACACACCTGGAGTAGTGCAGCCTCAAGGTTGTCAAGCTTGGGTGCCCTTACCCACCATCTCACTGTCCCTGTATGAACATTTGATACCTAAAAGTACATTATTATTCTTTTGAAACTACTGGGAATTGGACGTAGGGCCATGCATGAGAGTCAAGCACTCTACCACAGAGCTACATCCCCTAGCTGCACTGCTGTGATATTGCTGATCTCAATAAAACATCCTCGAAGGTGACTCTTTTGGTGAGTCCTCACCAAAAGAGGGCACTCCATGACCATTTTAAATAAATCCAAATGCCTGAGCTGCAAGACTTCATGTCAATAAGGTAAGGAAACTTCTACTGCTTTTTTTATATAGCTTTTTAACTATTACTGGGGAATTATGACTATCATGAGTAAAAATGAGCGTAAGTGGCCAACATTTCTCTGAATTACAGCATTTCAAGTTTTTTTGTTTGGTTTGGTTTGGTTTTTATTTGTTTTTTTTGGTTTTGGTTTTGATTTTTTGGTTTTTTTGAGATGGGGTTTTTCTGTGTACCAACCCTAGCTCTCCTGGAACTTGATTTGTACATCAGGCTGATCTGGAACTCACAGAGATCCACCTGCCTCTGCCTTCCAAGTACTAAGATTAAAAGTGTGTGCCACCATGCCCAGCTACATTTCAAGTTTTGAACACTTACAATGTTCTTTTCTGATTTGCCCTAGAAACTTATACAGGAGCCTCAGAAATCATCACACTAATTAGTAGATTTTTATGTATAGCTATCCTTTGAATTCCATGTGACACTGTAAGTTACTAAAGTACCAAAATACATTTATCCAGACATCATTTGGTAATAATTATTAGGGATCTCCTGCTAGCCAAACCATGAATAAAACAAGTATAGGTTCCTGGCCTCGAGGTACCTAGGTTTCAATAAGGGTAACATTAAAAAAAAAAGTCCACAAATAGAAGATGAGAGAGGTGAGTGGGAACTATTGGATCAGAACTGTAGTTTTGAGTGAGCTGATCAAAGAAACCCACACTGAGAAGGTAATGGTTAGGTCAGAACACAAAGGAGATAAAGTAAGTCAGGAAGAAGAGTGAGGAAAGAGTGACCTGACCAGGTACAGAAACAGGAGAAACAAATTCTAATCATAAAACGGCCTCAGCAGGTATGAGAACTGGCCCTGAGGTCACCAGAGCTGGAGAGCTGTCTCCACCTGCCACCAGCAGCAACACTTGGGAGAGCAGGCCCTGCACCTCACTGAGTAACACAATACAGTCAACTTTGTTGGCAGAGGTGTGGGTTGCCAGCTCAGAAGTTGTAAATGTGGAAGAGCTGTCACCACTACTGTCATGGGTCCATGTGGGAGGGTGAGAGGTGTCCCCCTTTACCCTTTGCTCTTACCTCCTGCAACAGATGAGAGAGCTGACTCTCCTCTTTACCAGTGGTAACACTCAGGTAATGGGCCTGCCCCTCACCTAGGCAGCACAGCAGAGACTAAATAGCCCAGAGACCTAGCGTAAAACCAAACACTACTGGTCTTTAAAAAAAAAATTCTAGCTGGGCAGTGGTGGCACATGCCTTTGATCCCAGTACTCAGGAAGCAGAGACAGGCAAATCTCTGTGAGTTTGATGCCAGTCTGGTCTACAGAGTGAGCTTCAAGACAGGCTCCACAGCTACAGAGAAACCCTGTCTCAAAAAACAAACAGAGTATCAATAAATGACTCCTAATGGTATTCTACTATACCCATAGATGTGTGCCTTATTCAGTCATAATCAGAGAAGCTTCCTCCCACAGCAGATGGGAACAGATGCAGAGACCCACAGCCAGACATTACACAGAGAGTTTAAATGGAAGATCTCCATCAAATCCCTCCCCTCAGAGTTCAGAAAATCCCATGGAAGAGAAGGCAGAAAGAGTGTAAGAGCCAGAGGGGATAGAGGACACCAAGAGAATGAGGCCTTCCGAATCAACTAAGCAAAGTACATATACTCTCACAGAGACTGGAGCAGCAAGCACAGGTCTACATCGATCTGCACCAGGTCCTTTGCATGTATATTATAGCTTTTAGCTCAATTTTTTTTGTTTTGTTTTGTTTTTGAGACAGGTTTTCTCTTTGTAACAGCCCTGGCTGTTCTGGAACTAGCTTTGTAGACCAGATTGGCCTTGAACTCAGAGCTCTGCCTGCCTCTGCCTCTTGAATGCTGGGATTAAAGGCGTACACCACCACAACCCAGCTAGCTCAGTATTTTTATGGGACTCCTAAGAATGAGAAAGAGTGGATTTCTGATTCTTGTGCCTGTTCTTGCGGCTTTTTTTCTTCTGCTTGTTTGCATGTTCAACTCCGACATGATAGTTTTTGCTTTATCTTATTATATTTTTTATATTTTATTTTGTCATGTTTTGTTATCCCTTAGAAGCCTGTTCTTTTCTAATGAGAGACAGGAAGGGAGTGAATCTGGATGGGAAAGGAGATGGGGAGGAACTGGGAGGAGCAAAGGGAGGGGAAACTATAGTCAAGATATATTGTATGGAAATAGAATATATTTTGCTGGGCGGTGGTGGCGCACACCTTTAATCCCAGCACTTGAGAGGCAGAGCCCGGTGGATCTCTGTGAGTTCAAGGCCAGCCTGGTCTACAAAGCGAGTTCCAGGACAGGCTCCAAGGCTACAAAGAGAAACCCTGTCTTGAAATACCAAAAAAAAAAAAGAGAGAATCTATTTTCAATAAAAGGGAAAAAAAACAAAAAAGTAAATAAAATGGCCTCACTTATCAGCAGAATGAAAATAACTGATTTATGACCAAATTGGAGCATATGTATCAGGCAGTCTGTGGCATAAGCTCTAAACAGAGATGTCATGGTTAACTAACTGTGTCAATTGACACTCCTGGGGAGAGAGCCTCTGAACTGAGGAACTGCCTCTGTCAGACTGCCCTGTGTACCCGTGGGGCATTTTGTCCGTGCTAACTGATGTAGGAGGGCCTCGTCCACTGTGAGGGATGCTGTCCCTAGGCAGATGGGCCTGGGCTATTCAAGAAACGTAGCTAAATGTGAGCCTGGAAGCAAGCCAGCAAGCAGCGTTCCTCTGTGCTCTCTGCTTCGGTCCCAGCCTCCTGGTTTCTGTCTTGAGTTCCTGCCTTGCCTTCCTTTCATTTGGACTGGAACCTGTCAGAAGATTAACTCTTTCCTTCCCTGATTTGCTTTGTGGCCGTGGCATTTATCACGGCCACAAAAACTGGAACAAACACTACAGATATGGGAAATGTAATAGTCCTTTTTTCTAGAGGCTCAGCTTGCTATCACTCTGGTACTTACTCTCCCTGGACCTGGTTAGATGGCCAGAGGACCCGAGAGAGATCTGGGTACAATGTGTGACCTCAGATTGAGAGCCATGGATGCCTTCACCCACTTCCCCAAACAGACTCAGGGCTAGGACTGACTTCTCAGAGATATTCAGTGCACACGCACACTGCTTAGGTTAGAGCCTGAAGCTGTCAAAGAGAAGATAAGAAATTACTGAGTCCAATGAGAGCGCAAGGGAGTGAATATGTTCAAAACGTATGTACATGTATGAAAATATCATAATTTTGGCATGTGTAACTAATATATGCTACTAAAATATAAAATGAAAATTTTCAAAAGTTTTAAAATATAAAAAAGAAATGGGTCCAGTCTGAGCACTGGTAATAAATGGTTCAGACTAGGCAATGTGGGCCACACTATCTAGAGCAGAACATTCAGTCCTTTGAACTCATTCATTCTCTCTGTTTATGCCTCACATTAGCCAGCCTGAACTGGTTGATTTATTTTAACTACAACTCCATCTTCTGAGTGGAAATCATGTGTCTTACCTCTGGCATCACCAGAGAATGGCAAATGTGGGCTACCTCCTGTTGTTTGACAAGACTTTTCCTGAGGAAACACAGGTCTATTCACCCCAGATGGAGAGCATGACAGACCAAAGTATAGATACCACCTAAGTCCAACTTGGTGAACCAATGAGTTTTATTGGGGTTATCTACAAGAATATAAGTGAGAGTTTACTTACAGGAGCATAAAAGATCACCCTGCATGGGTGACAGTTTGCAAAAGCTAGGAACCTGGAGCACACTGTACAGTCTGCAGGCAACTTAACAGGTTCCAGAGTGTCCCTTCCAAGTGACTCAGTTGGTATAAACCGCTTCCAGGCAGCTCTTCTTACAGGCTGCTGATCTACTCTGTCTTCTTTCAGCTTGGCTTGCCTGAGAGTGACTCTCAGTAGTCTCTATTGTTTACTCTTGGGAGGGAGGGGCCTAGTGAATGTGGGCGGTTTCAGAGACTTCCTGAAGCTATTTTGAGTTAATTACAACTTTTGTCTTAAAGAGTTTGACTTTGATGGAATGTTTCAATCTATGGAGAAACTGCTACACAACACTTACTCCCTACTACAACTTTCTCCTGCTGAGTCTGGTCAGGAATCTCAAAAAAAAAAAATCTTTCTACAGATGGGAAAGGCTCTACACAAACAGGGGGAAATCATCACCTTTGCGTACACCTTTGAGTACAATAAAGTTGATGAAGAAAAACCCAGTAACTCCAGTCCTTCCTCCTACTCAGTCTCTCAAGCAGCATCCTTCTGGACATGATGAAGACCTCTGGAACGAGCTGGGGCTCTAAAAGTCTGATCCTAACACCATGGAACTTGGAAGTCTCGGTCTTCTCTAGCAGGCAACATCTCTGTTATGTCCTCAGAAAAAGCTAAAGGCTCATTAATATTTGTGGAACCTTTAGAGATGACATCTTAGTAGGACAGACATTTGCAGTATGTCATATTGTGCTTAAGTTTTCATTTGTAGAAGCTTTAATCCACCTGTAATGTGAGAGGTAAGGCCAAGATGAAGCATGGCTTCAGAACTGACAGGTATTTTCTCTTCATTTAACTTTTCATTCTGCTCTGTTCTGGTTTTGGTGTGGTGTGATGTGGTTTGGTTTGATTTGGTTTTGAGACAGGGCTCTCTGTGTAGCCCTGGAGAGTTCCTGACAGTCCTGGAACTCTTTGTAAACCAGGCTGGCCTCAAACTCAGAGATTTACCTGCCTCTGCCTCCTGAGTGTTAGGATTAAAGGTGTGCAACACTACATCAAGCCATAACATTTATTGAGTTACATATATGCATAGTAAGAGCTTAGTGTTCAATGAATGAAAAAAAATTGAAAAGGAGAACTAAAGAGTTGGCTCCGTGGTTAATAGCACTTGTCACTCAGAGGACCTAGATTCAGTTCCCAGCACCAACATGGTGGGTCACAAACATCTGTAACTCCAGTTCTAGGGAATTCAGTGCCTTCTTCTGACCTCCTCAACACCGGGCATGCACATGGTATCCATGCATACATACAAGCAAAAATACTCACATGCATAAAATAAATCTTTAATTTTTTTAATTAAAAGGAAAATGTTGCAAAAGACCCAATCAAGCTACTATTTGATCACTAGTATGCAGTTTGGCTTGGACTGTATAAAACACTGGTTTCACACCAAGGTGGGCTGTAGCACAGTGCTCCCTTCTGGTAAAGGCCTATTTTCCTCCTCCCATTACTATCCTTCATCCCCATAGACATCAGTTGCAGGATGAAGAGGATCTGGACTTAGGGGTTTTTAACCTATTGGCCCTAAACATCAATGCAACTGTGTAGCTGAAGTTTTCCTGTGTCCCACCTGGCCCATGGTCAGGACAAATCTCTCTCACTTGCCAGTCCTGCAGCCGCATGGACCCAAGTAAACACACAGAGGCTTATATTAATTAAAACTGCTTGGCCATTAGCTCAGGCTAACTATTGACTAGCTCTTACACTTAAATTAACCTGTAATTCTCGTTTATGTTCAGCCACATGACTTGGTATCTTTTTTCAGTTCTGCCTTCACATCTTGCTTCCTCTGTGTCTGGCTGGCGATTCCTGACTTAGCCTTCCTCTTCCTGGAATTCTCCTCTCTGCTTATCCCACCTATACTATACTTCCTGCCTGGCTACTGGCCAATTGGTGTTTTATTTATCAACCAAATCAAAACAACACACATTCACAGCACACAGAAAGACAACCCTAGCACATCTGTGTCCCTGCTGTGTCCAGCAATAGATCCAAAAAAGCATCACACACCATCAAAGCATACATTGTGTCTGCTAGAAGAAGCCTTCCAGTAATGTCATGAATAAGCAAAAGTCTAGTTAAAGAGATCTGAGGTAAAGTGGGGTGAAAGGAGATAATAGTGTCTATTATATAGACAGTGACAGATAAGGAAAGTGACTGGAAAACAAGCCAACAAGACTATATTCAGGAGCTGGAGAGATGACTCAGAGATAAGAGCACTGGCTGCTCTTCCAGAGGTCCTGAGTTCAATTCCCAGAAACCACATGGTGGCTCACAACCATCTATCATGGGATCTGGTGCCCTCGTCTGGCATACAGGCATACATGCAGGCAGAACACTGTATACATAATAAATAAATCCTAAGGGGGAAAAAAGACTATATTCAGAAGTCCATTCTTCTGATCCCCTTCCCATGTGCATCTTATGGCATCCCATGGCATTCCTTAGACATGCTAGGCTCTATCAAGTTCAGTGTGGCTGGTCTTATGCTGAGGTTTTTGATACATTTGGAGTTGAATTTTGTACAGGGTGATAAATGTGAACCTATTTGCATTCTGCTGCATTCAGCCATCTAGCACTATTTGTTGAAGATACTGTCTTATTGCCAGTGTGTATTTCTGGCTTCTTTATCAAAAATCAGGTGCCCATAGGTATGCAGACATATTGCCTGGATCTTCAGAGAAAATGGGGAATAATCTTGAACTCATTACCACAGGAAAAGACTTTCTCAACAGAACACCAATACCATAGGCATCAAGAACAACAGTTAATAAATGGGACCTCGTGAAACTGAAAAGCTTCTACAAGGCAGAGGACACCATCATTCAGACAAGGCAGCAGGTTACAGAATGGGAAAAGATTTTTTTACCAACTACCATCCAGTAGAGGTCTAATATCTAAAATATACCAAGAACTAAAAAAAAAAAAGCTGGAAATCAAGAAAACAAATAACCCAATTAAAAAATGATGTACAGATCTAATCAGATTCTCAACAGAGGAAGCATAAACAGCTGAGAAACACTTAAAGAAATGTTCAACATCCTTAGTCATCAAGGAAATACAATTGGTCAGAATGGCCAAGATCAATAAAACAAATGACAGCTCATGCTGGCAAGGATTTGGAGTAAAGGGAACATTCACTCATTGCTGGTGGGAGTACAAACTTGTACAGCCACTATGGAAATCAGTGTGGTGGTTCCTTAGGAAGCTGGGAATCAATCTACCTCAAGATCCAACTGTACTATTCTTGGGCATATATCCAAAAGATGCTTCATACTACCACAAGGACACTTGCTCAACCATGTTAATTGCAGTTCTATTCATAATAGCTAAAAATTGGAAATAGCATAGATGTTCATCAGTGGACAAACGGATAAAGAAAATGTGGTACATTTATACAATGGAATATTATTCGACCAATAAAATGAAATCATGTAATTCACAGTAAATATTTTAATATTTACAATATTTATTAAATGCATAAATAAGTGGATCATCCTGAGTGAGGTAACCCAGACCCAAAAAGGCAAATATTTTATGTTTTTACTTATATGTGGATATCAGCTGTTAAGTCTTTGATAAGCAAGTTATAATCTGTATAACCACAGAAGTTATGTATAGAGTAAGGGATTAGAAGGGAGGGAGGGATGTCCATAGGAAGGTGAGATAGAAGAGATGGTTCAGAGGTTAGGAGCACTGCTTGCTCTTCCAAAGAGTTCAATTCCCAGCAACCACATGGTGGCTCATAACCATCTGTAATGAGATCTGGTGCCCTCTTCTGGCCTGCAGGGATACGTGCAGACAGAACACTGTATACATAATAAATAAATCTTTAAAAAAAAAAAAAAGAGGTAGTTATGGATAGACAGGGGAAGGTCCTGAAACAGGAGCATCAGATGGGAAGGGGAAGGAATGAAGAGAGTAAGAGAGGGAATATGAGGAAGGACAGTAAAACTAAGGGCCATTTCAGATGTTGTATTAGAACCTAATACAGGAGAAGCTTCCTAAAGTATATACATATATGAAGGCAATCTAAATGAAATCATCAAATAATGGGGTACACAGAGCTCCAACTAGGTAACTCTTAGAACCAAATGAAGTTTCCAGTACCAGAAATGGGATACATCTAACCAAGTTGTTGGCCAAAGAGGTTCCCATGGGCACCCCCAAACAACCTAGGCTATTGCCAAGGCTGTTGGTTGCTCTCTACAAACTGATGGTAAGGCCCTATTGCTGAAGACAGCACCTACACAACTCATTGAAGATGGAGAAGTTGAGCTGGTGCCTACCAAGAGCCTTTATTCCTATGAAATAGTAACATGGTACTAGAAGGTACTCGGCATGCTATCAAAGGAGAAAGGTAAACACCAACCCTTCTATCTACAAGGATGACCTGCCCACAAGTTCTACTAGTGCAATAGTGGCACAAGTTTGTGGGAGAAACCAACCAATACCTGATTGGATTAAAGGTCCATTTCATGAGATGGAACCCATCCCCAACACTAGTCTGTGGCCAAGAACCTGAGACCAGATAGGCCTGGAACCTACAGTAAAACCAAATACGACTGATCTGCTAAAGGAACATAGCAATAAAATGACTCCTAATATCATTCTGCAATACTCATAGATCAGTGCCTTGCTCAGCCATCATAGAAGCTTCCTGCTTCAGTAGATGGGAACAAATACAGAGACTCACAGTCAGACAATGTGCAGACAGTGAAAGACCTTGGAACACTATCCAAAATGGCATGTCTCCATCAAATGCCTCCCCTCAAATAAAAAAGTTAGCTTTCTCCAGTGGAGCCTCACTGATTATACAAACCACTCTTAAGGGCAAGCCCCATGACCAGCAGTAGATGGCCAACACAAAATGAATTCAAACCTTGGAGGTTTTGTCTTATAATGTTGTGTCAGGGCATTTTTTTAACCTTACAGGGCCTTTGCATATGCACTATGGTTTTCAGGTTTGTGCATTTATGGGATTGCTGTGCATGAGAACATGTGTCTCTATAAGAGTTTCTTGTGCTTTTTCTATTTTTTTGTTTTGTTTTGTTTTGTTTTTTCAAGACAGGGTTTCTCTGTGTAGTTTTGGTGCCTGTCCTGGATCTCACTCAGTAGACCAGGCTAGCCTCAAACTCACAGAGATCCACCTAGCTCTGCCTCCCAAGTGCTGGGAATAAAGGCGTGTGCCACCACTGCTCGGCCTCTTGTGCCTTTTCTTTGGCCCTTTTCTTCTATTTGTCTGTTTGTTTTGCCTTTTGTTTTGTTTTGTTTTTTGATACAAGGATTCTCTATATAACAGCTCTGGCTGTACTCATTCTGTTGACCAGGCTGGCATCACCTGCCTCTGTTTCCCAAGTGTTGGGACTAAAGGCATATGCACCACCACCTGGCTTATTCTTATTCTTTAGTTGCCTGTTTGTTTTCTAATGAGAGACAGAGAGGGTGTAGAAGATGGATGGGAGAAGAGGTGGGGAGAATCCTGGAGGAGGTTGGGGAGGGAAAACCATAATCAGAATATATTGTATGAAAAAAGCCAATAAAAGAAAAAAAGAAAGGAAGGGAGGGAGGGAGGGAGGGAGAGAGGGAGGAAGGAAGGAAGGAAGGAAGGAGGAAATAATAGTAAATAATAGTACCAGGCTCTAGAATCATCTGGTTTTTGCCTCTAACCTTCCAAATTCAGAACTTTTGGTATTGGCATGTATTCTACAAACATTAAAGCTATCTAGATTTGTCACTGATATTGTCTTACTTAAAGTTATATAACAGCTTGGACAATTCAACATGAACTTTTACCAAAATTTATGCACTTAAAAAATTCATGTCAGCCAAGCGGTGGTGGCACACACCTTTAATCCCAGCACTCAGGAGACAGAGGCAGGCAGATCTCTATGAGCTCGAGGCCAATCTGGTCTACAGAGCAAGTTCCAGGACAACCAGGGCTATTACACAGAGAAACCCTGTCTCAAAAAACAAAAAACAAACAAAAACATCCGTGTCTAGGAGAAAACTCCAGCTATTGGCCAGAAGAGTCCAAGAGAATTTGAAAACATATAGGCTATTTCTCTTGCCCTTGGTTACCTCCCAGAGGCTGAAGGCAAGTCACCATTACTGAAGACACCATGCACTTTAGATGCAGGACTTGGGAAAACTAGCTTTCAAAGTACCAGAAGGTGATCTACAAGTCACCAAGGAAGGAAGTAATCAATAGTTCTACTCAGCTGCAATGCCTATGAACCACAAAAGTGACCAGCAATAGTGGTACTCATATCTTAGCAGTAACCAACAGCTCTTTAATTGATTTAAGCCCCACTCAATGGGAAGACAATCATGATCTAAAGCCTGGTACTGAAAACATAGCCAACTACCTGTGGTTAGTGAAGTCATGGATCTTAGAGGCGCTCCTACTACTGCCAGTTTATTAAATAAATATCATTCCTAACATTCCTAACTGTATTCTAAAGACTTTTTTTTTTTTTTTTGGTTTTTCAAGACAGGGTTTCTCTTTGTAGCTTTGCGCCTTTCCTGGATCTTTCTCTGTAGACCAGGCTGGCCTCAAACTCATAAAGATCCGCCTGGCTCTGCCTCCCAAGTGCTGGGATTAAAGGCGTGCGCCACCACCGCCCAGCTCATTTTTCTTTATTAAGAAATTTTCTACTCACTCTACATACTATCCACAGATTCCCCCCCTCCTCCCTCCTCCCACCCCCAGCCCTCTTTCCCAAGCCACCCCGCATCCCCACATCCCCCAAATCAAGGTCTCCTATGGGAGTCAGCAGAGCCCAGCACACTGAGCCTAGGCAGGTCCAAGCCCCTTCACACTGCACCAAGACTGTGCAAGGTGTCACACCACAGACACTGGGTTCCAGAAGCCTGCCCATAGACCAGGGACAGATCCCGATCCCCCTACCTGGGTGTCCCCCAAACAGTTCGAGCCAAGCAACCATTAAAGACTTATTCTTTTTGTTTGTTTGTTTGTTTTTTGTTTTTCGAGACAGGGTTTCTCTGTGTAGCTTTGCGCCTTTCCTGGAACTCACTTGGTAGCCCAGGCTGGCCTCGAACTCACAAAGATCCACCT
This sequence comes from Peromyscus californicus insignis, assembly GCF_007827085.1. NCBI lineage: Eukaryota > Metazoa > Chordata > Mammalia > Rodentia > Cricetidae > Peromyscus > Peromyscus californicus. The sequence goes on along the minus strand of NW_026294402.1, from coordinate 83,062,818 downwards.
GCCTCTGCCTCCCAAGAGCTGGGATTAAAGGCATGTGCTACCACCCGCCTGGCCAAGACTTATTCTTATACTCAGATAAGTACAGCTCTCACCCCTCATCAAAGAAACATCTCTTTGCAGCTGATGGAGACTAATACAAAAAGCCATAACTGGTCAAAATGTAGAGAACAACTAACACTGTGTGCCCAGCCCCAACTGATACATGTATAACACAACCCCCACATCCAAGGCTTTCAGAACACTGCAGAAGAGAAAGTGGAAAAACTGTAAGAACCAGAGGACCAGGAAGTCTACTGTGAGATTGTTTCTCCCAGAAATGACAGTGAAACCACATTCATGAAACTTCAACGATATGGCTGCCTAAACAGACCCTGTATAATGACACCACCAATAGACAGGCAGCATGGAAGGAGAAAGTCTCACCAGAAACCACCCCTAGACAAAGGGCTACAGGCAATTAACAACTGCTGAGAGAGAGAAAGAATTAGTCTTCTCCAGGGATGAGCCCCCACTTGGTTATCTAACAGGTCAGCCATGAAAAAATACAGATACAAACATTAAACAGGCTCATCAGATTTTGTGTGTGTGTGTGTGTGTGTGTGTGTGTGTGTGTGTGTGTGTGTGTGTGTGTGTAAGCACTCAGAAGCAGAGACAGCTGGTTAAATAGTTAAAGAATAGTCAAGGAAGACTCTTAGTATCAATCTTGGGCCTGCATGGGCACACATGTATACACACACACACACACACACACACACACACACATATTCCAACACACTTGCAAACACGTAATACACATACATGCACACCACACACATACATGTCTCAGCTAGATAGTCAACTCAAGGCTAGCTTGGAACATATGAGACTGTCTCAAAAAAATGTCTACTTCTATGCATATGGGGTGGTCATAATTTTCAATGCTAAATCAGATGGTTGGGAGAGTTGAGAAGGAGCCATGAGGGCCAATGAAGATGACACAGAATACTGAGTCAATACATGTACTCATGAACCTCCTCCCAACCTCCAGTGTGTGTAATGAGTATTTCTCTGTCCCACCAGCCAGTTCCCAAATAATCACATGGAGACTTCTTACTAATTATGAAAGCTCAGCCTATAGCTTAGGCTTGTTCCTAACTAGCTCTTATATCTTAAATTAACCCATATTTTTTATCTACATTTACCACATGGCTTTTTATCTTTCTTTCATTCTGTACCTCCAACTTGTTCTGCATCTCCTGGAGTCTCCTCTATGTGCCTAGATTCATCCCACTCCTCTCTTTGTCCATGGGTCCCGCCTATTCCCCCTGCCTAGCTATTGGCGGTTTAGCTTTTTTTATTAAACTGATCACAGTGGCACATCTTTATACAGGACAATCAAATATCTCGAAACAAGTGTGAGTTCTTATTGTGAAGTCCATCAGTTAAGGGAGTAGTTAGGAAGACTGTGCCAGCAGGTAGGCTGAGGTCAGCACTAACAGTAAGCCATGCCATTTTCTCCATGGAAATGAGAAAGAGACTTTGCACTGCAAAGAATTGTTTCCTGTAAATGTGACTGAGATTCTTCAAATGTTATTTCTCTGTTTTAAAGTATTCAATCAAGATACGAAATTTTTGAGAGCACCTTGAGAAACTTAATTTTATTTCACTTTATTATTATCATGAGAATGTGTGTGTGCACAATGAGCATATGTATTGACACACACATGCCATGGCTCACATATAGAGGTCAGAGGACAGCTTTGTGTCATCAGTTCTCCCTTTCCACCTTTATGGGGGTTCTGGTGATTGAACTCATGTTGTCAAGCTTGTACACCAAGTGCTTTTACCTACTGAGCTAATTTCATGGGCCCCATCTTGGGAATTTTAACAGAAAGGAAAGCTGCTAACAAGAGCAGAAGAAATAAGTTTAGACTGCTATTAAGTAACTATTTGTACTGTAACAGATTAATTATGGCCACTGAATTCCTACACAGATATGAAATATGCTTCCTTCTTCATTTTGTTTTATAAAAAGCATATATCTAAGCTAGGCATGGTGGCTGTCATATACAATTTCAGTACTCTAGAGGCTGAGGCAGGAGGATCATGAGTCACAGGCCAGCCTAAGTGACATAGTAAGTTTCAAGCCAGCCTAGGCAACACAGTAAGACCCCCATCTTACAAATCCAAAATATATAAGATAACGCACTTCTGCCCTAAAATCATTAATCAATGTGATTTTTTTTTTACATAAGTTACAACAGCATCTTGTATTTAAAAAATATGGGGATTCCACATATGCAACACCAACTGCAATTTCCACCTAGCTCTAAATATATTAATATAATAACGAAGTATTTAACAGGCATGGAAAAGAGAAACAGAGGAGCCCGAATAAAGTATTTCTCCACTTTCATCTGTCATGCTTCTAAATAAATGAGTAACTATCATTTATCAAGTTCAAATTCAATTAGTTCAAGTTCAACTACATATCTTTTTGTTTGTTTGTTTGTTTGTTTTGTTTTTCGAGACAAGCTTTCTCTGTGTAGCTTTGGTGCCTGTCCTGGATCTCACTCTGTAGACCAGGCTGGCCTCAGACTCACAGAGATCCACCTGGCTCTGCTTCCTGAGTTCTGGGATTAAAGATGCATGCTACCGCCGCAGCCGGCTCAACTACATATCTTTAAATCTCATTTCATGGCATTTTTCATCCTGGAAACTGTCTGTCCAGTATACTAGGCCTTTGCATAGCTGTGCCATAGATTGACCAAGGCAAAGCTATTGAAGTCACTTTACATGAATGAATGATAAAGTCTTTTAAAACATAGTTGGAGAATACTTCTGGAGGAACTTGAAGACTGCTCCCCTGCTAATTTCTTAGGTAAGTAAATCTCATACCTTTCCTGTGTCCCATTTTGCATTTTTAAAAATGGAAATATCATATGCCTTACTGACTACACAGCATTAATGTTAGATAATTATGTTTAAAGGTTTTGACCTCTTCAGCTGGGCGGTGGTGGTGCACACCTTTAATCCCAGCACTCGGGAGGCAGAGGCAGGCAGATCTTTGTGAGTTCGAGGCCAGCCTGGTCTACAGAGCGAGATCCAGGAAAGGTGCAAAGCTACATAGAGAAACCCTGTCTCGAAAAAAACAAAAAAGAAAAAGAAAAAAAAGGTTTTGACCTCTTCATATGAGGCAGCACATATCATCATCATCAACATTAGATATTTAATTATTATCTACCATGATTAAAGCAGCATGACAAATGTTTCTGAGGTGCTAAGAGCCAATATATCAAAATAAAACAACAAAGGAAATAAAACAAAAACAGCAGATGTGATGAAACACTGCTAATCCTTGGCTGAGGCACAGGGCAATCAGGAATTCAAGGTCATCCTGAGCTATACCATGGGATCTTATCTCAGAAATGGGGAAGAAGGCTTCTGGTCAAATGGCAGAGTGGAAGCTGCCTCTGTGTGGCCTGGTGAAAAGCGTTAGCATTAGAAAAACTAATTCTACTTCCAAAAGAGAAAGAGAGGAAGGGCTTCAAAAATTCACAAAAGTGGTGACTAAACAGCTGAAAAGTTTGGAGACAGAGAATCAAGGCACCGAGAACAAATCCGAGCCCTCCGCTCCAGCCACGCAGCTCCCAGGATGCTAAGAAGCAGAAGCCCCATCAGAAGGTAGACCAGATGGTCCCAGTAAAAGACTGGAAGTGTTACTTTCAGGAAAAGCCTCCAGTCCCCACAAGTTAAAATCCAGTCACAAGTTTTGGTGAGTCAGTGATTCATCCAGCAAGATGAATCATCAGTAAAGAGAATTCTCGGTTACTCTATATAACTTACAGGGCATTGACCAAGTACCATCCTCACAACGAATTTTATTGTTTAAAACTGACTTACTTAAAGGCCTGAAATTAGAGAATAATCACAAGTCAGGACACCTAAATTAAACTGCCACAGCCCCCTGGATAATAGACATTTATAGGGATCAGGAAAGCTAGACATTGACAAGCACAAACTGCATGCAGCAGGAAGCTCAGCTCTGGCAGTGAAGTCTATCAGGAAAGACAGACCTACCCTCAGTGGCCAGGAACTGACCTCATCAACAGAATAACTCCAAAGAATGAGGTCAGTGGGTGGATCAAATGCTGGAACCAGCATTCTGCCTGAGGTTTGCTGCTACGGAGTCCAGGAATTCTGAGGCTCTAGAGGAATACTTAACAGCCAAAGCTGTTCGTTGCTTCAACAAAGTGGTGATGCTTAGTGGTCAGATCTCAGTGCTGTGGCTGCTCTCCTCGATCCCAATGTGTCGAGGAGACACCTCCCAACCTCCCAAGTAGACTATTAGCCACCCTGAGGGCAGGAACTGAGGCAACTCTAAAGGGCAGGAGAATCAATCCAACTCATAGCTGTAAAACTAAGAGCATTCAGCAGAGAACCCTGGTATGCAAAGAAGGAAAATTATGAAGGGAAGGCACTTCTGGCAGATACCATATGCTTGTCCTGTACAGGCTCAGACCCAGAAAGACCAAAGTAAACAGATTCAGCCTACCTGCCCCAGCTCCCAGAAAGAACACAGTTCCACATTTCATATTTTTTCTGTTTTTCTCCCCACCCCTTGTATATTCCCTTTGTTCATCTTTTTTTTTTAAACTATAATTTTAGGGGTATTTTTACTTTATTAGCTTTTTTTAAACTTTCATGATTTTCCCCCTTCATACTTTTATCTTGGATTGTTTATTCTTTTGTTTGTTATTGGACAGTCTTTTTCTTTTCTTCTGACCCCCTGTTCTCCCTCTCAGTTTTTAAGGGAAAGGAAGTTTACTTTGATAATTTTGAGAATACAGTCCATTTGTAATAGGAAAAACATGGAGACAAGACAAATTTTGACCATGCCAATAGGAGCATAAAGCTGTTTGCTAACATCTGTGTGGGAGTCCAGCTCCCACCTTTCGAAGCGTTCTTAGGTGGAGGAGAGAGGGATAAGAAAATATCAGAGAGAAAGGCGATCTCTGCCAGGCAGCGGTGGCATACAACTTTAATCCCAGCACTCGGGAGGCAGAGGCAGGAGGATCTCTGTGAGTTTGAGGCCAGCCTGGGCTACAGAGCGAGATCCAGGCACCAAAACTACACAGAGAAACCCTGTCTCGAAGAAAAAAGAAAAAGGAAAGGAGACCTAGATTACGAGAAGAAAGACAGAAACACAGGATAGCTTCGGGAGGGCCTGGGTCAATACCCAACAGCCTCACCCAAAAGACCTCCTGCTTGCAAGATCAAAGCACACCATACAGCCAAGTGCAGACCCTTCCAAACACCTGGTAACCACACCCCTGGTCAAATCACCCATTATGCAGCCCTGCTGGGTAAAGCAAGCTCAGACTCTCTGATCCTGAATAAAGTCTCACTAGAGAGTCTCTGTGGACTCCCACACATCTGGGCAAACCAGGAAAAGGGAAAGCCTCTTCTGGCTTTCTCGTTATCCCATCTTACTCAGATTAAGATTGGACAAATAAGCCTTGTTTTATGGGCTCCAGAGCCCATGCCACAGGCTGCTTAGTACATATGCCCTGCTCTGGTAATAAGTTTGTCACTCTGCTGATAAGTGAGATCACTTTACCATTCTTATTATTAGAGATTGCCAGCACCTTTCTTAAATAAAGCCAAGAACTTGCTAAGATTACACATGAGGTAAATCATTAGATAGTTCAGAGTTTTTGTTGTTTGGGGCAGTTTTTTGCATTTTTTTGTTTCTGTTTTGTGTTTTTTGTTGTTGTTTGGTATTGTTTGTTTGTTTTTGAGACAAGATCTTGCTAAGCATTCCAGGTTGACCTGTAATTCACCTTATAGCTGCCCTTGAACTAATTCTCAGCTAGTCCTGTTTTCTGCTCCCCAACCCCCACCTCCATGCTGAGATTACAAGTGTGAGGCACTACACGGTGCTGATAATGCTAATGTTTTGGAGATTGGCTAAGATGTAAAAGATTGTCCACGAACATCCACTGGAAACTGTCTCATGACAAAAACATGAGATGGGTATTCTTCCTTTGGGACCCTTCCTACACTCAGAAGTTAATCTCACTTTTACTTAATAAATCTACATTCACTCTGCTCAAAATAAAAAAAAAGAGATGGGAAGGAGAGAAGAAAAAGAAAAAAAGATGTGCTAGTAAGTAGGCAAGAGAAAACTAGGAATAATGAGGGGAAAGTAAAGTTAGTTTATAGGCCGCACTAGGGTGATAACTAAAAAAAGATTTTGAAATAGTGGGAATTCCACCATTTTATCTTCAAATGGAGAAATTCAGTCTTTGCTACATTTAGTTCAGCTTGACAGAGTAGCTTCAAGACTATAAATCACTCGTTGCTGCAGTTTGATTTCAGACACCAGATCCTGGTAGGCCACAGAATTGCAAAAGCAAGATCCACAGAGTTACTCAGTAGAAATTTTCTAAGTGGTAAAAGCACTAATCTTTTTTTTTAATTTTTCTTCAGATGTGCCGGCTGGTGGTGGCACAAGCCCTTAATCCCAGCACTAGGGAGGCAGAGCCAGGTGGATCTCTGTGAGTTCAAGGCCAGCCTAGTCTACAGAACAAGATCCAGGTCAGGCACCAAAGCTACACAGAGAAACCCTGTTTCAAAAAAACAAAACAAAAAAAACAAAAAAAAAATTTTTTTTCTTCAGATGCATGTGGATAAAAGTGAGATTAAGATAATTAATTTTGGGAGGTTTTGAGACAGCTTCACTGTGCAGCCCAGGTGGCCTTGAACACAGTCCTTTTTCCTCAGCTTTCCTAGTGCTGGGACTGCAGATATGTGCCACCATATCCAGCTAAAATCGTCTTTCAGATTCTAAGAGTCAGAATACCAGGAAATCTGCTATAAGGCTGCCTCTCCTAGAAATGGCTGCATAAACAAAACCTGGACAGTGACAATAGACATGGTAGTGGTTTGAATGACATTGATCCCCATAGGCTCATATATTTGCATGCTTAGTCTCCCAGTTGATGAGCTGTAAGGGAAGGACTAGGAGGTGTGGCCTTGTTGAAGGATGTGTGTCACTAAGGGTGGGCTTTGACACTTCAAAAGTCCATGCCATGCACAATATCCCCTCCCCCCTTCCCCTCTCCCTCTCCCTCTCTACTTGCTGCCTGTGGATTAGGATATAAAGCTCTCAGCTACTGCTCCAACACCATATATGCTGCTGCCATGACAATGAACTAACCCTCTGAAACTGTAAGCAAGTCGCCAATTAAATGCTTTTTTTCTTTGGTTTTTCCAGACAGGGTTTCTCTGTGTAGTTTTGGTGCCTGTCCTGGACCTCACTCTTGAACTCACAGGGATCTGCCTGGCTCTGCCTCCCGAGTGCTGGGATTAAAGGCGTGTGCCACCACGCCGGCTAAATGCTTTTTTTTGTTCTTTTCTTTCTTTCTTCTATTATTTTTTCCTTTTTTTGACAAGAGTTGCCTCGGTCATGGTGTCTCTTCACAGCAATAGAACAGTGACTAAGACAGACATACTCATACCAAAGCAAGGAAATATCACAGGATCCCATCCCAAGACAAACAACTACAGACAACTAATAACTGCTTAGAGAGAGAGAATTAGTCTATCCTGGGAGTGAGGCCCAGACTGGTTATCTACTGCAAAGTGGTCATCCCTGAAACCATATACACACAGCAAAAACAGTAGACTGCATTTGCATATTGTGCATCTATATAAATACGTGTGTGGAACAATAACAATCAAAGAAAAAGAGGCTATCAATTTGAGAGTAAGATGGAGGACATGGGAGAGGTTGTAAGGCAGGAACATGATTTGGGCTGGAGGGAAGAAAGGGAAAGGGGAAAGTGATTTAATTAAAATGTACTAAAAAAATAGAGCTGAAAAAATAAAACTTTTAAAATAAATAAAATAATCTTTCAGTTACAACTCCCTAATAATACATAGATCAAAAGGTCGTTATTCAAACTTGTGTTGGCTTTCACCCACTTTCATAAGCACCAAGTCTCTTCTCCTGGGGCTGCAATCATTTAGTCATAGTTCATCATGGTCCTTCCCACTCATTGTCCATTCTTCCCCCTGGACTCCATCCCACCAGGCCATACTCTTTCTTTCCAGATGTCTGCTTTGGCTTTCAGTCATTGTTTCTTTTGTTTTGGCCTGTATCATCCCTCGATTTTTAAAATCAGCTGCCTTTGCAAAATAAATTTTTTCCAAGCCTGGTCCAGGATGGAATTACTTTATGTAATTGACACCTTCTTTCTGAGAAGAAAAGAACATTTCTGGTTTTAAAAAAAAATGCTTAGGCAATTTTTCAACTAACATTTAGTAGAACCAAGAACTGTTCTAAGAAAGCCAAAGTAGGTAATGGGGAATATGAATCCAACCAGGAAGATAGTTTGATAAACACAGCTTCTACGAAGGCATAAAGTAGAAACCAACCTAGAACAGGCCAGGGATTGAAGAGGTAAGAAACTGAAGCCTGAAGCCTATGAACGTGGGTGGCTACTTCAACAAGGTTGGTTGGTTGGTTATCATGTGTGCTATGAAGGCCTGGGTTTGAGTAACAACACACACACACACACACACACACACACACACACACACACACACACACACACACAAAACCCACACAATAACCAAACCAACTTGACTGGGAAAAAAAGAAACTGGGGCAACAGCTTGGTTTTTTTGTTTTGTTTGTTTATTTTGAGTGTGTTGGGTTTTTTGTTTGTTTGTTATTTTGTGGTTTTGGTTTTGGTTTTGGTTTTCGGTTTTTGAGACAGGATTTCACTATGTAGCTCTGACTGTCCTAGAATTCATTCTGTTGACCAAGCTGGCCCCAAACTCACAGTGGCCCACCTGCCTCTGCCTCCTGAGTGCTGGGATTAAAGGTGTGTGCCATCTTGTTTTCAAGAAGAAGATAATGGACACTTGGTTTCCTGTGGAAGGAAAGGAGAGTCACATATAACTAGCTATTGGCTTTTAATCTCTTAATGAAACTTTTGCCATTCTTCAATACTTAGCATTAGAGAAGGAGTGTAGTACAGGACATCTACCAGACTCTGAAAGACTTTGATAAAAACGAACAGCCCCTACTGGAGTCGCTGTTTATGGGATGCCATGGCCAGCTCAGGTTGCTAAGGCCCTGTGCCCTGACACGGAAGGTCACTGCAGAATGCTGGGGTCTTGTGACCTGGGATGCAGATTACAACCATGGATGCATCAGGGGGCCCCTGTCAGGAGTAAAGACCTAGGGAGAAAGAGACACAGAGAGTCCTCTTAAGCCAAGATGGCCAACTGAACAGGAGTCACTAATGTGTGTGATTTCACTTTTGGAGCCTCAATTTGTGATCCATAAATGGTTTAATCAAAGCAACTCCACAGGACTGTGAAGAGGATTGAATAACATCATGCTTGCAAAGTTCTTTGCAGGAAGAAGCCATGGAGACTAGGCCTGGTAGGCAAAGCACACCCACTGTCACTCCCAGACCACTGGCATCATGAAAACCCAGAGACACTAGCAGTCAATGTGGACCCTCCATCTGCAGCACTGTTGCCACAGCAGCTACAAAGCCAATGTCAGAGTGTCCTACCTGGTGAGACTCTATTTGCCAGCCTTGCAGGCACCCAGCCCACCCACCAGACTTTAACCCAACCTAGGCTCTGGGTGAAGAATTCTGCCAGAACTAGACGAGAGGGCACCAGAACATCAACGATCTCTCTGACCACCGAAGACTGTGAGACCTTAAGGGGCAGCACAGGGACCATTAGGCTACTGAAAAAGAACAAACACAGTTTGATCAGTCACACCTGGTCTTAGAATGAGGCATGGCTGTTTGACAGAGGGCAACAAGCAGGGAAGTAGCTTGAATAACCATGGGATGCTGCCAAGCTCCACACTTTTCTGGACACCAGCCAGTCACCCTTAGGGGTGGTCACTCTCCCAGCCCCAGGGAAACCCCAGAGCCAACCATTCACACATCCAAGGCTTTCAGACAGACCCTGGGGCTTGGCAGGTTCCAGAAATTGTCTATTCTGGTTAGTTTTGTTTTGTTTTTTGTTTTATTTTTGTTTTTGTTTTTTAATCAACTTGACACAAGCTAAAGTCATTTGGGAAGAGGAACCTCAACTGAGAAAATGCTTCCCTCAGGTTGGTCCATAGGCAAGTCTGTGTGGCCTTCTTGATTACTGATTAATGTAGGACATCTAAGCCCACTGTGGGCCATAGGTATGTTGGCCCGGGTTACACACACACACACACACACACACACACACACACTGAGAAAGAGAGAGAGAGGCAGCTATTTCTCCATGGTCTCTGGTCAATTCTTACCTCCAGGTTCTGCCTTGAGTTCCTGCCCTAACATCCCTCATGGTGGACTATAAAACTGTTAAGTTGAGAAAAGCCTTCCCTCCCCAAGTTGCTTTTGGTCATGATGTTTATCCCAGCAACAGAAAGCAGACCAGGACATTGTCCAAGGATGGGTTAGATACTCCCTGCCCTCAGGATAGGTGGGGCATCAAAGTGCCCCACAAAAGACATTTTCTCCTTCCCTTGAATCTTAGAATGACCTTTTGATTAAGTTACAGCTAGAGATATTTTAATAGAGCTTTTGGAGCAGGATTTTAGGGAATACCTCTTAAAAGAGAAATACTGACCTTTTATGTATGCTTCAGTGTTTTTCCACATTCTCCTGCTGTCTGGAAGATGAACACAATGACCAGAGCTACAGGAACACACAGACTCATAATGCAGCCCAGATTGTGCAAGCCACATGCCAGGGTGGTATAGCAGAAAGACGGAAGTCTGAATTTCTAGTACAGACAGTCCACCACAGCAGTCCTGGATGACAAAACAATGGGTTTCTGTGGCATATGAGACAGAGATTGGTTTTTGTAAGTGACTATCATTCAGAAGTTTACTTACTATGCAACTAAGGCTAACGATAAAGGGAAACCATATCAATAAGATAAAAAGATTTCAATACATACAAACCATAAACCATAAAGGTAAGAATTAGGAAATCTTCCTGAGCAAATGCAGAATCTGCACTGAAAAGGTCAAGAACAATAGTGTATGCTATAATTCTTTAGCAGTTCAGGGAAGCCAGATGCTGATGTTTCCTCCAAGTATCTTACATGTGGTGAGGGGTGGAAAGTTGGTTCAGTGGTTAAGAGCACTGGCTGCTCTTCCAGAGGACATGGGTTCAGTTCTCAGCACCCACATGGTGGCTCACAACCATCTGTTACTCCAGTTTTAGGGAATCTGACATCCTCTTCTGGTCTCTGAAAGTACCAGGCATGCTCGTGGTACATATACATGCAGGCAAAACATCCATACACATTTTGTTATGTAAGAACTTCAGATCCTTCTGCCTCTACCTCCCGAGTGTTAGGATTACAGGGCTGCACCAACATGCCGGATTTTATGTAGTGCTGGGGATGAAACCCAGCACTTCATACATGCTAGGCAAGCACTCAACCAACTGAACTATATCTTCTTTAGTTTAGCTTGAGATTTTTTTGTTATTTGTTGTTCATTTGAGACAATAGCTGAAGCCTTCAACTCACTACAGACTGGCCTTGAATTCCTGATGTTTCTGCCTCTACCTTCAAAGTGCTGGGAATTACAGCTATGTGCTACCTTACTTAGCTAGCAAAGCATTTTTTTAGTATGACAGAATTTTGCCCAATTTCAAGGCCCTTACTTATTGAGAACTCAGCTGAGATCGCACTGTTCAATGTGCAGAAGGGAATGTCAGTGGACACCTGTCAAGCATCAATTAGGGGCCATCGTGGTGAAGTAAGCTGTTCCTTTCCTCTGACTCTCACATTTTAGATAGTGTGATGGTTAGTTTTAACTGTCAACTTGACACAGCCTAGAATTACCTGGGAAGAGAGTTTCAATGAGGGATTGATCAACTAGAGAAAGTGGGACTGGGCCATGGTGGTATACACCTTTTGTCCCAGCACTTGGAAGGCAGAGACAGGCAGATCTCTGAGTTTGAGGCCAATCTGGTCTGCAGATCAAGTCCCAGGACATCCAGGGCTACACAGAGAAACCCTGTCTCAAAAAAACAAACATAGGGCCGGGCTGTGGTGCATGCCTTTGGTCCCAGCACTCGGGAGGCAGAGAGGCAGGTGGATTTCTGTGAGTTTGAGGCCAGCCTGGTCTACAGAGTGAGTTCCAGGACAGCCAGAGCTGTTACACAGAGAAACCCTGTCTCAAAAAAAAAAAAAAAAAAAAAAGAAAGAAAGAAAGGAAGGAAGGAAGGAGGAAAAAGAAAAAAGAAAAAACAAAAACAAAAAAACAAATATAGAAAGGGGCAGGGGGTTGAGCACAAGCTGGAGAGTAAGCCCGTAAACAGTGTTCTTTCATAGTTTCTGTTTGAGTCTCTGGCCTGGCTTCCACCAGTGATGGATTTTTACATGGAAGTGTGAGACAAATTTTCTTTCCAAATTTCTTTAGGTTGTGGCGTTCGTTTCAGCAACAGAAAGCAAAATGGAACACCATCTAATGCCCCAAGAAAATGCCCGTAGCCATGTAGCCTGTCAAGAGCATGCAGGTCTCGACTGGAATTCTACTAGGTATTTGAATGCAAGACAGAAGTGATCTTTGATGCAATACTACAGGTTTCCACATCAATGTGGTGCACTGGAGTGACAGTTCCATACCTGGAATGTCTATGCTTGTCCGTGAAGCACCACTGAAATCTTTGTGACTGTAACTTGTCAGGCTCCCGGGTTCAGTTGCCACATTCACATAAGACCTATGTCCCAGTTATCACAATCTGGGTTTTACTATGTCACATGCCTGGGACTTACTAACAGGAATCACATGCCTGTTATATCTCATTAAGTCCTCATGAGTTTGTCTACTTTTGTGCATGGGGTGGGTTTTTATGTCATATGCTATGGAGAACTGAGCTGGCAACTGTGACCATCTGAGCACTTGCTAACTCAATTTGTGAGTTTCATTTTATGTTTCCTTTTGAACAATCCTTTGTCCTGGGCTGCAACATGAAGGGTATATTTTCAGTTTTCAAGGTGTTACCACAGGTTTTGTTCCATGGTCTATTTATTAATCTTAATCATCAACCACATGACTAGCACATATGTAAGGCTTATAGCTACGAAATACCTACCAGGAGTTGCTATTGTTATATAGCATTTGGACCATGAGGCAGAATGTACTAGACTGGTTTCAGTCAGAAGTTGGCCATTATTAGTATCTTAGTTATGTTGGTGTTGCTGTGATGAAATACCATGACAAAAGCAACTTGGAGAGGAAAAGGTTTATTTGGTTTACAGCTCCACATCACTGTTTATCATTGATGGAAATCAGGCCAGGAACTCAAACAGGGCTGGAGGAAGGCACTGATGCAGAGGCCATGGAGGAGTGCTGCTTACTGACTTATTCCTCATGACTTTCCCAGTCTGCTTTCTTCTAGAACCCAGGATCACAAGCCCAGGGGTGGCTCCACCCACAATGAGCTGGACCCTCCTCATCAATCACTAGTTAAGAAAATGTCTTACAGACTTGCCTACAACCTGACATTGTGGATGCATTTTCTCAATTAGGGTTCCCTCCTTCCAGATGACTATAGCTTGGTTCAAGTTGACATAAAACTAACCAGCTCACTTAGGGAAGATAGATCTTTAGACTCCATTGCCTTGAGATTTGAAGATCTATTTGTGAACCAAGCCATATCATCAGCTAAAACATCTTTGAATCGTGAGTTCCATTTAGCCAAAGAAAAAGAAGAGTTCCTTGTAGGTTGGTTGTCCCCTTCAGCAAGACAGCTATTTGTTAATGGAATTTATTAATTTCTTGGGGTCCCAGCTGAGCTATATCTTGGAAGTAAAATTTTGTTTAATGACATAGTTTTGCTAAGATTGTTTTATTAATAGAATGAAATGAATGAGTGCCCATATACTAATTGGTAGCATTGGATTTAACATCATATAGATCTTTAAGGTCACAATGGTTGAGTGTTCTATTTCAGAAAGGCCCAATAGCAAGCAAAGTTGCCATCTGAAGGTTGTATACCTCAGGTCATTTATGTATTAATGATGAATGATTTTTGGTGGATTTTTTTTTAAGTTTTGTTTTTTTTGTTTTTAAAGACAGGGTTGCTCTGTGTAGCCCTGGCTGTCCTAGAACTCACTTTGTAGACCAGGAAGGGCTCAAACTCACAGAGATCCTCCTGCCTCTGCCTCCTGAGTGCTGGGATTAAAGGTGTGCACCACCATCACCACCCCAGCATATTAATGTATTGTGTACAGATGTATTGATATCTTGTTATCAGCTTAAATTTATTTGAGTAAAAGTTGCTGTGGCAATATAACTGAGAAAGCCAACTTAAGAGGTGGAAATATTTGTTTGGGCTCATGATTTCAGATGACCTGGTCCATGGTCAGTTGGATTAATTGCCTTGGGCTAAACTGGACAATATCCACACAGTGGAGCATATGGTAGAAGAAGATACTCACCTCAAGGCAGCCAGGAAGCAGAGAGAGAGAGAAAGAGAGACAGAGAGAGATAGAGACAGAAAATGTTTGCAGGAACAAGATATATCTATCCTTCAAAGGTACACTGCCAGTGACCTCCTTCCTATGACTAGTTTCCTCCTCCTTAAAGTCCATTCAGCTCTAAGTGGGATACCCATTGGTGAGCTTAGTTCTTCCACATCTCAATAGCACCAACAGCTGAGGACCAGAATCTCAACACATGAGACTGTGGAGAGACATTGCATATTCAAATCCTCATTACGTATACCAAGCCAACCTTGAACTTGCAATCCTCTTTTTTGTTGTTGTTGTTGTTTGTTCATTTATTTGTTTTGTTTTTGAGACAGTGTCTCTTTGCAGCCTGGCAGTCCTGGAGCTTGATATATAGACCAGGCTGGGCTGTAATTCACAAAGATCCTCCTATCTCTGCCTTCTGAGTGCTGGGATTAAAGCTGTGTGCCACTATGCCCAGAACTTGCAATCCTCTTTTTTGTTGTTGTTGTTTGTTCATTTATTTGTTTTGTTTTGTTTTGTTTTTGAGACAGTGTCTCTTTGCAGCCTGGCAGTCCTGGAGCTTGATATATAGACCAGGCTGGGCTGTAATTCACAAAGATCCTCCTATCTCTGCCTTCTGAGTGCTGGGATTAAAGCTGTGTGCCACTATGCCCAGAACTGGCAATCCTCTTGTCTTAGCCTCCCAAGTGTACCATATTTGACATCGATCTGCAGTCTCCATTAGCAGAGCCTGTATTGTTCCATGTTTTATGACCTTTGGCACTTGTAAAGGTGGTCATGTTTTTGGCAATATTGACTAATGGGGCCAAAAGAATACCCAAGATAAAACACATGCTATCTGCACTACCCAAACTGACTCAGTAATCAGGGATCTTCTTTCTTATTTATAGATACTTCCAAGGACAGCAATTTTTGTTTCATTTTTATCAATATTCCTCTGACTACTGGTGTAGGTGGAGTTTTCCTGTGCTGGCAGCCACTCTGGAATAAACACTCAGGGTCTTAATACTAATTATAAATGCTTGGCCAATAGCTCAGGCTTGTTACCAGCTATCTCTTAACTTTTCAATTAACATATATTTTTTATCAATGCTTTGCCATGTGGATTGGTACCTTTTCTCAGTACAACATGCCCATCTTGCCTCTCTCTGTGTCTGCTAGCAACTCTTGACTTCACCTTTCTTACTCCCAGCATTCTCAGTTGGCTGCCCAACCTCATACTGTTCAGCTATTGGCCAGTCAGCTTATTTATTAAACCAATCATAGTGACATATGTTCACACAGTGTAAATATATATATATATATATATATATATATATATATATATATATATATATATATATATATATTCCACATACTGACCTAGATTTCTTCCCAAAAATGCATTTGTTAAACAGGTCCCTGGACCTTATCAGGATTGAGGCCTAGGCTACATTTGTCATAGTTGTGTTTGGGGTGTTTGTTTTGTTTTTTGAGACAGGTTTTTCTCACTCTGTAGACATGGCTGGCCTGGAACTCTCTATGTAGACCAGGCTAGCTTTGAACTCTCTGAGATCTGCCTGCCTCTCCTTCCCAAGAGCTGGAATTAAAGACATGCACCACCAGGCCCAGGCCACCTCTTAAATTTTCATTCTCTTCCCGTGTTGACAAAGAGGTGGTCTATATCCCATTTACCCAGTACAACCAGATAAAAGACAACTTGGTCAGCCTGACACCTTCTCAGGGAACCAGCACCACCCTGAGCTTGCTAGAATGATAAGACTTGTGTGTCCTCTGTGTTGTGGTGATTCCGTTTCTGTGCCAAACTGTTCATCAACTAACAACAGGAGTAGCAGACCTGTTAGGTGATGCACTCTAAAAATTATAGATGTCAAGTTCACCAAGAAAGTGATGGTTCACATGGAACTTTGCTTTCCCCACATGAGGGAGATAGAGATTAGTTAACAGTGAGTATTGTCCCCTCATGGCCAGCAGGTCTTACCATATAGCAGCCTCAGAGTGATGATCTACATGTATCGCTCTTGGATCGTGGCCAAATGAGCTCGTTTCTCCTGACCAGGGACAGATACAGCAGTGGGATTGACCAAGCGCTAGAAGATGCACATTCTGTATTATTATTCTCTCATACATTGCATCCCAACTGCAGTTACCCCTCCCTCCACTCCTTCCAGTTCCCCACAAACACCTCCCCTCTCCTCCAGATCCATTCCTCCTCTGTTTCCCTTCAGAAAAGAGCAGGCCTCCCAGGGATATCAACCAAACACAGCCTAATTCCTCCTCTGTTTCCCTTCAGAAAAGAGCAGACCTCCCAGGGATATCAACCAAACACAGCCTAATTCCTCCTCTGTTTCCCTTCAGAAAAGAGCAGGCCTCCCAGGGATATCAACCAAACACAGCCTAAGTTACTGTAAGACTAGACACCTACCCTCATTTCAAGGCTGGATGAAGCAATCCAGTAGGAGGGAAAAGGTTCTAAGAGCAGGCAAAAGAGTCAGAAGCACCCCCACTCCCACTGTTAGGAGTCCCACAAGAACACCAAGCTACACAACATATATGCAGAGGGCCTAGCACAGACCCATGCAGGCTTCAGGATTGCCACTTCAGTCTCTCTGAGCCTCTAGGGGCCTATTGTGTGGGCTGTGTTCTCCTTGACCCCTCTGGCTCCTTACAATCCTTCCCCCGCCCTCTTCCTTTGGGTTCCTGGAGCTCCTCCTGATGTTTGGCTGTAGGTCTCTGGAGGATGCACATTCTTGAAGCAAAATAGAGAACTGCACACAAACCCTGGAACAGGGAAAGTTATTGCCAAACACGGTGATATTCCAGCACAGCCTGTGAGGACTTCATGACTCTGTGCAAAAAAGAAAATGTTCTATGCTCAGCCAAAGCACACTTTTACATAGCCATGGGATGGTGGACAGGCTGCATAGGACTTCCCCTGCCAACACCTGCCCTCTCTTCTGTTTTAACAGACCAAGTGTTCTTGCTCTGATCAAAGACTTCACTTCTATTCTGAGGAGGAGTTCTTGTGTCAAAGATTTGTCTCCTGATATCTTCACACTTTCCTGCCTCTTAAGGCCACACAATGTCCATGTCTAGTGTCACCCACTTATAAAAGCAGTCCTTTAGCCTTACATTCCTCTCTACCTACGAATCCATATCTGCCTTCTCACCTTCATCTTACCACAGCCCTCTTCAAATAAACAACCCTCACTGCTGTGCCACTGAGACCATGGGATGCCACCAGCAGCCTTTATGTTGCTAACCCCAGTGATTGTTTCTATTATCAAACTTAACATTTTAGAAGCATTCAACCCAGTTGACCTACTTCTCACTGAAACTCAATTCTGGAAAATCACATTCTCCAATTTTCCCCTCTAGGGGTCTCCTTGGCTAGCTTTTCATCCTCCACTGGAACTCTCAAGTTTCCAGTGTTCCAGGCCCCTGTACTGGGCTTTCTCGTGTTCTCTATTTATATTCTTTCCCCGATGATCTCACGCCTGTCATGCTTTAAATTACTTTCTTATGCCAGTGACACTCAAGCCCCAACCTCGTCTCTGAACTTCAGACTTGTGTATCCAACTGCCTCCTTAATGTTTCCACAAATATGAGACAGTTTCTCAGGGCTGGAGAGATGGCTCAGTGGTTAAGAGTCAGTTTCTTTCCTTGAGTTCATTGACTTTGTTTACTCACTCTGTTTGATTTTAATTTTCATAAGATTGCCAGTTGTCTGTCTTGCTGTAAAACCTAGCCCTTGCTGGGTAGTTCAGACCAGAGGTAGAGGGGATCACTACACTGACAAGATAGGATTTTTGAATTTTTAAGATTATTTTTCTGCTTTGAAATAAATGAATTGTGCTTATCATACTTAGCTTGGTGTACATACTTTACTGTGATTTAACTGAAAGCTGCAATAGTGCTATTTATCTTTTATTATATAACTATCTTCTTATATTATAGGTGCTATGTTTTCCAAGGCTGGCTATGGTAAAATGTCTGCATACACTGTGGTGCCAATCCCAGGCTGCTGCTATTATATTAGCCCTTAGCCAGAGATCCTAATCAGCATTTGTCCAGTAGCCTTTCTGTGGTCCCAACTTTTCTCTTGGAACTCAATTTTACAATTCTGATGGCTCACTGGACAAAAGTAGCCAAACATTAAATCTAAAATTTAATAAAAAGGACCTGGGAAGGTTGCTCAGCAGTTAAGAGCACTGGCTGCTCTTCCAGTGGACCTGGATTCAATTTCCAGCACCCATGTGGTGGCTCACAACCACCTGTAACGCCAGTCCCAGGGGATCTGACACCCTTTTCTGGCCTCGGTAGGCACTGCACACACATGGCACACAGACATAGAAGCAATCAAACACCCATACACATCCAAATAAATAATTTTTTTTTTAATTTAACAAAAGCAAAATTGCATCATCCTCTTGTCCTTGAACTCAAATTCCCATGAGTCACTGGGGCTGCCATTCTCTTCACCACTAGGGTCCACTCTGCCTCCTTTCTGCTCGTACAGTCCACCATCACATCCTACCATTTCCTCAGCTATAGCCTGCTTGGCTGACATGATTGTGAGTCTGGAATCACAATCATTTGGAAATAAGAGTTTACTCAGATCTCCGTGCATCTTCTTCCTCATTTTTAAAGCAAGACACAATAGCTTGGATCTTAAGTGTCTTCTGAAACCCCATGTGTTAGAGGCTTGGTCCCCATGTTGGCAGTACTGGAAAGTGGTTGTACTTCTTTTTTTTTTTTTTTTTTTTTTGGACAGGAATTATTTGTTTATTTTATTTTACTTTTGACACAGAATCTCACTCTGTAGACCAGGCTGGCCTCAGACACACTGAGATCATCCTACCTCTGCCTCCTAAGTGCTGCGATTAAAGGCTTGTGCCACTCCACCTGGCAATCCACCCATCCTTTTAAGCACTGGCCACACATTCTTACTTATTCTTCACAGCAGCCATGTTATTCAGTGGTTGTACTTTTCCATTACTGCGACAAAGTACCACTTATTTTGGCTCGTGTTTTGAGGGCACGTTCCACCATTTAGGAGAAAGAGTGCTGGCAAAAACGGCTCAAGCTGTGGCAGCAGGAGTGTGAACCAACGGGTCGCAAGCCTTCCACAGTCAGGGATGAATGCTGGCGCCCAGCTCACTTTCTCTTTTTTCACTTTTATTCTGTCTGCCTCCCCCACCCCCACCCTCCAGGGGATGACGCCACCCACATTCAGGGTGATCTTTCCTCAGTTCAACTTCTCTGGAAACCTCCTCACAAATACACCCAAAGGCACGGCTCTTGGGTCACACTAAATCCTGTCAAGTTGACCATAAACCTTAACCAGCATTTAAGAAGCACCTACCAGGTTGTTAGGTCAGCGGAGGTGCACTCCTGAAGGAGACTCTGGGGCTCTGGTTTCTTTCTCTTCTCTTTCATTCCTGGCCATGAGGTGAGTAGTTTTGCTCTGTCATGCAATTCCAACATAGCATCCAGCCTTGCCATAGGCCCAAGGCAATGGACCATCCAGTCATGGGCTAGAGCCTCCAAACCATGAACCAAAATGAGCCTTTTCTTTTCACAGAAGTTCATTATCTAAACCAGTGGCTCTCAACCTTCCTAGGGCAGCCACCCTTTAATACAGCTCAAGTTGTGGTGACCCCCCAACCATAAAATTATTTTCATTGCTACTGTAATTTTGCTACTGTTATGAATCATAATGCAAATATTTTTGGAGAAAGAGGTTTGTCAAAGGGTTAGAGACCCACAGGTTGAGAACTACTAATCTAAAGTTTCTTGTTACTGTGATGAAAGCTAACGCATAAGGTTAAAAACACATACTAGAGCCAGGTGATGGTGGTGCACACCTTGAATCCCAGCACTGGGGAGGCAGAGGCAAGTAGATCTCTGTGAGTCCCAGGCCAGCATGGTTGACAAAGCGAGTTCCAGAGCTGTTGCACAGAAAAACTCAAACAGACAAACAAAAACATACTAAAATCGTTTTAAAGATTACATTGAGCTAATGATCTAACAACCTAACACCAGAGCTATGGAGTTAGTCCGATAGGTAGAGCATTTACTTTGCAAGCCCAAGATCCAAGTTTGATCCCCAGAACCACATAAAAATGATGCTAGTTGTAGCACGTGCTTCTAATTTCAGCCCTGGGAGGTGGAAACAGGAGGCTCCCTAGGACTCATATCTCAACCAAATTTGTGAGCTCCAGGCAAATAAGAGACCCCTCTCAAAGGAAATGGGTGGTGTTTATGGGGATAACACCTAAGGCCTCCACGTCCATGTACACATCTGAGCACACATATTTAAAAACACAAAACTAACACCACAGGCTGGAAATGTAGTCCAGACACAAGGCACTTAACTTGAAGCTAACACAAGATGCTATAACAAGTTCTTAACATATGCAAATCGGTTTCCTTCTTTCTATGGCTAACATGATTGTGATGGCCCTCACAATATCTTATCCAAATGATTGCATTAATTATCTAATTAATTATTAATTACATGTATTATCATTACTATTGCATGTGTGGGTGGGTGGGTGGGTGGGCATTCGTGCCACAATGTATGTACGGTAGTCAGAGGACAACTTTTTGGAGTTTGTTCTCACCTTCCACGTCTACCTGGGTTTCAGGGATCAAACTGAAATCACCAGGCTTTCCTGATAAGACTTTTATTCACCAAGCCATCCTGACAGCCCTCGTTACACTAATTCTTAAGCTGTTTGTTCAGCCGGGGTGGTGGTGTCGCATGCCTTAAATCGCAGCACTCGGGAGGCAGAGGCAGGCGGATCTCTGTGAGTTCGAGGCCAGCCTGGACTACAGAGTGGGTTCCAGAGTGGGTTCCAGAGTGGGTTCCAGGAAAGGCGCAAACCTACACAGAGAAACCCTGTCTTGAAAAAAAAGAAAAGAGCCGGGCGGTGGTGGCGCACGCCTTTAATCCCAGCACTCGGGAGGCAGAGGCAGGCGGATCTCTGCGAGTTCGAGGCCAGCCTGGGCTACCAAGTGAGTCCCAGGAAAGGCGCAAAGCTACAGAGAAACCCTGCCTCGAAAACCAAAAAAAAAAAAAAAAAAAGAAAAGAAAAAAGAAATTCCAAAAATATTGCTAATAGTGGTTACTACTTGGGAGTAGTACTGGGGAGAAGAGTGCCAGAGACGTGAGGACATTTACTTGTCTATATCCTTACATACCGCAGGTGTTTTAAAAGCAATGTGAGGAATACGTAAGTTTACGATGTACATTATTGAGGGGGGGGGGACACATAAAACTAGTAATTATTTTGTCGCCGAGGAGAAATTTCATCTTTACTATTACCTTTTGCTGGAGTCCAATCATTCAAGTTTTCTGAAAGCCACCACACATATTCACTCATTTAACAATTACTGACACCAACTTCACCATAGGCTCTGCTTTAAGCCAAATAAAAATGCACAAAACCAGAGGTGCTCCTCACACACTGTAACAGGAACTAATGACAAATGCACACATGATTTTAATTAGTGAAAAATGCTACAAAGACCCGAGTTTCCAAATGCTGAAAACTTCAAATGTAGCATGTGCACCCATAATTCACTCATACATGCCAATTACTGAAGCATTATTTTGGAATCTTAAAGTTTGACGTTTGAATTATTCTCTTTCCTTTTTAAATTTATAATTTAGTAGGAAGACACTTAAAAATAGCAAAGGATAGCTGTGTGACCTTAGGCCAACTGACGGCTTTTGACCAGTTTCCTCCTCTGTGAAATGGAGTGCTTAACTTCTCAGGATTGCCACAGAATAACTGTCACTAGTGGCTGGTAACGGGGGTGGGGGTAGGGGTGGGGGTGGGGGAGGCCGGACCGGGCTAAGTGCCTAAGCAGGCTTTTGGGTGGCGTGCACGCGACAGCGTGGCCTTCTGCAGACCTGCGGTACCGGCAGGGGGCACGAAGGATAAACGCAGGGCTTTCCGGTTTTCACCCGCGTAGATCTGTACGCCAAGGGTCCGTTCGGCGTCGCCGCTGGGTACCAAGCGCAGCAGCGGCCACCGGACCGGCCAGGCTCCTCCAGCGGCCGCGCGCAAAGGCCGCCTGCGCGGCCAAGTCAAGGCCGCTCCCCGCCGCCGACCGTGCTAGCCGACTTGGCTCGAAGCAGGCGGTGACCTCGCCTCCAACTGCGGCTGTTCGTTTGAATTCTGGCGCCACTCCCACGCCACGTAGAGCTGAGCGGCCCGACAGACTCGGAAGAGACGGGTGGCAGCGTGCCGGCGGGAATGCGCGCAGAAATGAACGAGCACGCGGCACGCGGGCGGCGCGCACCACGCCCCAGCATGGCCCGGAAGAAAAGAGCCACGGCGCGCGCGCGCTCCCACGCGGGGCCTCAGGGAAAGGCCACGCCCCCGCACGGCGTCGCGGCCAATCGGGTGCGAGAGGGAGGGGCAGCCTCGGTCTCACGCCGCGGAGGCTATAAAGGGAGCCGCGGGCGGCGCGGCTCGTTCTTTTACGTCGGGAACCGAAGGCTTTGTCTTCCTCTGTAGGTGAGTGAGCTGTGTGGGTGGATGACCAAGCGGAATAGGATGGCGCAGGGAGAAATTGGAGGCTTCGGTTTTGTGGGACAGCCTCGGAGGCTTGAGGTTAGCTTGCTGTTGCCAACTTATTCGGGGAAATGCGCATTTGCAATGGGAGACTGCAGGATTAAAGCGTAGGCCCAGAGCGTGTAGCTGGGCGGCCTAGCTTAATGGCCGCTGGGGTCTGGTTCCTCAACCCCAGCATGGGTGGGTTCGGACACATCGGGATTTGTGGAGGAAGGTTTTATGAGTTATGTGCTGTTCGGAAGGTACTGGTATCGTCCAGAGTCGGCTGATTACACAATCCTTTCACAGGAACAATGACGCCGTCATTTTCTGGGTCTTCAAAGCAGTTGCAAAGAGATGCCCAGGTAAGGGTGATGCAGCTTAGTTTTTTAATTGAAGGGGCAGACTGTTGCCTTGGCAATAGGAAGTGGTGTGGTGCTTAAAATTTTGCTTCTTTTCATTAGATGGAAAAGAGAGGCCCAAACCATCCGAGGGAATTCATAACAGAAAGTAACTTGCTAAAGACCTGACTCTTTCTCATTTCAAAAGGTGTGTATCGAGCCTAGATTTTTAATTTTTATCCCATACAGAACATAGTGTAAAATAAAAACGTGCGCCAACAGCTTCCATAATTTTAATTCTGAAACAATGCTGACCAGCTACTCCATTTTGTAGTCATGTGACTTAAGCCATATGCCTTCTCCTATGCTTGCCTTTCTAATTTTGAGTGGCTATGCTATTAAGACATTAGTCTAATCAATCATGAATTATATCTCAAAGATGGTTACCTGGAGAACGACTATAATGTGTAAGAATGAAGTAATCTAGCTGCATAGCACTTTTTATGTAATTAATGTACTTAGTATGTCATGGTACTTTTTTTTCCCCAGCAGTGACTGCCAACGCATAGAGATGCCAGCTGCCTGTAAAGTTCCTAGAGCTACTGGGAGAATGAGTGTGAGTGGCTTTTTTGTTTTCGTTTTGTTGAACATAGTGTCTTTGGTCTAGTCTATGATGATCCTATCCCGAACCTGAACTCCTGTTGAAAAACTAAAATTACGGATCTGGCTTCTGAGATAGACCATTACAAAGGCACTGTTGTGTTAAGTTTTAGTGTTGGTGGTGTTGTAATCCCTGTGTTTCTTTTTCTAGGGACAGTGGCACAAGGCTTTGCTGGCGTATAAGAATTGGATGTTGTGAACATCCAGAAAAGGCAGACAAAAGAAGAAAATATACAGTATTGACTAGAGGGTTTTGAGATGAGGTCTTTACATAGCCCTGACCTTGAACTCAACCATCTTGCCTCCCAAGTGCTGGGAATTTTGTACCAATAAGGCCAACTATGATACTAATTTTTATTAATGGATAGAACATGAGATCACGGCTTCTTAAAAAGGGTTGTTGAATTCCTTGTAATAAGTTTAATTTTATGGATTTAAGATGTGGATGGAATTAAAGCTGTGTGGAAGTTTGCAGTGATTCATGAGAATCTAGTAGGATTATGACAATCTGTCTAGTGCACAGAATTCAGCAATTTTGTGACTATAAAATTTGTTACAAGCTACATTTCCTTATCCAGCAGGGCTTACTGTGAATGCTGCAATAAACGGTTTGGTTGCACCAACAGATAACCTGACTGCCCTTTGTGTTTCTATTTGCATGGTAATTGAGTCTTAAGGTTGGTGGGCTGTCCTCACAGGTGCACCTTATCAGGTTTCCCTCTGACATTAACAAGTTACACCACACATTGATAGTGTTTTGTCCTCTTTTTTTGGTCTTTGGAAATGGTTTCCCTACAGACCAGGCTGGGCTTGAGCACATCCACCTGCCTCTCAAGTGCTGAGGTTAAGGGTGGCCTGTAGTGCCCACCTTGCCTTTCTAACTTAACTAACTCCAGTTTTCCTTATGTAGTAAGTGCCAAGGGTTGAACTTGTGGGTTTTTTGAGACAGGGTCTCTACCACTGTCCTGGTGTTCGTAATATAGACAGCTGGCCTCAGCTCAGATCCAGCTGCCTCTACCTCAGATTTTAAAATAGTCTCCCAAAGTTGCCTTTGCAAAGTAGTGTCATTGTGCCTAGTTTTAGGTAAATGTTCTAGTGTGATCTCGATTTTTAGTTGGATAGAATAACATTTGATTGGCTCCTGCTTTGAAGGGTTTAATCCAAGATAGCTTTTTCCCCAGCCCAGTGTCCTAGAATTTTTTTACTAATGAGCAGAATCTATTCTTTCCCCTCCCCTATAGACACCCAAGTTTCCTGGTAACCATTGGACTTCAAATTTCTTGCTGCCTTTGTTGGAAAATGAAATGGCTGTGGGTACTCATTTCTTTATGAGGTCTTCTGTCCCATTGGCCTGTGTGCCTCAAGCCAGCACCATGCTGTTTGGATGTAGTTGAAGCATGTTTTTGAGTCAGTTCCCAGCTTTGATACTTTAGCTCTGACAATCAGGGATGCTTCTGGTTACATGCATTTTCTTATTTCTACTAAAATACAGCAATGTTAATAGGTAAATTTTCATCCTATAGACCTCTACAGAACTCACTGAATAGCAACTTTGGAGTAGCCTTTTGGTATCATAAGAGCTGCTGACAATGGCAACTTTATTAATTTAGGTTCCCTCTTACCTGGTTGCTGTAAGACATGCAGTACTGAATTAAACTGGTGAAAGGGGGGATCTTATGTTGTCCAAAGACATCCTAAGGTTTCCTCAATGTCCAATGTTGGTGTATTATATGACTCACTTTCTTTTGTTGTCTTCCCCCACCCACCCCCGGGAGCTGAAGACCAAACCCAGGGCCTTGTGCTTGATAGGCAAGCACTCTGCCACTGAGCTAAATCCCTAACCCCTATTTTTTTTTTAAATGTTTTTATTTCTGCTGATATTTATATCTTCCACTAACTGGCTTGTTTTTCTTTAGTACTTTTAAAAAGTTTTTCATTTGATACTCTATTGGCTTTTTTGCCTTGGATTTGTTTTGAGATGGTTTCTATGTAGTCCTGGCTGTGGAACTGTATGTAGAACCAGGCTGCCCTCTAACTTGGATCCCCCTGCCTCTGCCTCCTGAGTGCTGGGACTAAAGGCATGTTGATTGCTGTAAATTTCCCTGTCTAGCACTGCTTTTGCTGTATCATACAGGTTACATGTTGTGTCTCCATTTTTTTTTAATTTGAGATATTTTTAATTTCCCTATTGATTTCATCCTTCATTGGCTATTCAAGAGTAAGTTACTGAATTTCCACATAAAGTACAAAATGGAGATGCATCTCAGGTGTCTAAGGCAGGAAGATCACTTGAACCCAGTTTGGTGCTAACTCAGACAACAGTGAGACCCTCGAGGTTGCACTTTACAAATGATGAGTGGTGAATAACATTGTATGTGAAGTGGGGTGAATAATATTTGAATTCTTGTTCCCTAGTTTTTTTCTTTCTCTGCTTGAATCTTTATCTAATAGGCTTTAAAAGCTGTCATCTTTTGAGGTCCTAAAATAATTTAATGTTTCATTAATCGATAAGATCTCAGGTCCATAACCGGGTCAGATACTTAATAGTATTGTACAGTAAATTATATATATATATATATATATATATATATAAAACTGGTGTGGCACATGCCTTTAATCACAGCAGAGGCAGGTGGATCTCTTTGAGTTCCAAAGCCAGCCTGTCTACAGAGCTCCAGGACAGCCAGGGCTGTCCAGAAAAACCATGTCAGGGGATAGGGACTTAAGAAATTTAAGGCACATTGCACTTTAGCCAAGCTGGCCAACAGTTAAGAGCAAGGCAAGGTTGTGAAATGGTTTGTTTTGAAGCCCTCTGACCTCGTTCTGCAGTTCCTTCTGGTTATTTCCTTGTCTTCTAATGGGTCTTTTAATATAGCATATTCAGCTGATCTGAATTACTGTGCATGCTCTTTATGTATTACAGAGTATTAGTCTGCCAAGGAGCTCAAAGATAAACAATTTCTCCATTCCCTTTGTCAACAGTGGTACAAGATGCCAAGAAAAATCAAAAGCAATCCAGGAGGAAAGGTGGTGGTTCCACATGGCTTTTAATCCCAACAGAGGCCGAAGCGGTCGGATCTCTTGAGTTCTAGGCCAGACTTGTCTACAGAGGGAGTTCCAGAACAGCCAAGGGTACACAGAAAAACCCTGTCTTAAAAAAAAAAAGGCAATCTTATAGAATAGAAAAGAAATATTGATTGATCAGTTTGGAAGAGGGCCTCACTATGTAGACCTGGCTAGCTTGGAACTCACTCAAACCAAGCTGGCCTTGAATTTATGGCAATCCTGCTTCTCAAGTGTAGGAATTACAGGCATGTGCCACCATGCACAGCAGGAGAATTTTTTTTCTATCACAGGATCAAACTGAGTCAAAACTAATTCAAGAATAGGTAAAATACAATTAGGCCTAAGGAACACCATGCATGCATAAAGTATGGTTTAGAACCTGCTTGTGATAAATTGGTGGGGATGTTGGCATGAGTTGGATGAAAGGAATGGACTAGATCAGTGACTAAAGAATTTATACCTGAACAAGAAACAAGTCCGAAAAGGCATCATTTTAGTGGAACTAAATTTGAAAGCTCTACATTTTATAGTTAAAATTACTTTTCATCAAACTTACTAACTCAAACCTTTTGATACACATTGGATGGCATTTTTTTTCACTAAGCATGAAAGACTAGCCTTCTACTTTATGGATGTTGACTGAGTAATTCTTTTTGTTAGTAAAAGGCTAAAACTAGTCATTATCAGGGGCCTAGGGTTGTTAAGGAACTACCCGAGAGCTCACTAGAGACTCAAGTCTAAAAGAGAACAAAAACTTGAACGGGACCTCACTACAATAGCATGAAGTGTGTTTGCTTGTCTCAGACTGGTTTTGCAGGCTGAGAGCAGAATTGACATACCTGGCCTCAGTAACTAGCCAGCTGGAATTCAGCTGCCCTGCCTTGTGTCAGGCTTCCAGGTAATCTTAAAATACAGCAAGTACAAATTACCATTTGGTGCTTTCTAAAATTAGTTCTATTGCCAGAAACATAATCTGCACAGCATTTGGTTTCCAGTCAAGTGTCCTCTGAACTGACTAAGGCCTTAAGAGCTTGCTGCTTGCAGTATATCAGCTTCTGGCTGTTTTCATGACATTTTTTTCTCCAATTGCCCAGTGGGGATTAGAGCCCTTACCTGGGGTTTTGTTTTGGTTTTTTTTTTTTTTTTTTTGAGCTGAGGACGGAACCCAGGGCCACTGAACTAAATCCCCAATCCCCAATCTTTTTTTTTAAAGACAGTCTCATTGTGCAACCCAAGTTGGTCTCAAACCTAACTCCAGTTTTTAAGTATTGGGATTTTATAAGCATGCTGGTTCTAGAGGGAATCTTTTTTTTTTTTCATGTACATTGGTGTGAGGGTGTCAGATCTCCTGGGGCTGGAGTTACAGACAGTTGTGAGCTGCCCTGTGGGTGCTGGGAATTGAACCTGGGTCCTCTGCAAGAACAGCCAGTGCGCTTAACCACTGAGCCATCTCTACAGCCCCTCTAGAGGGAATCTTACCTGAGAAAATGTCCCCTTAGGATTGGCCTGAATGTAAGTCTATGGAGCATTTTCTTGATGGTTGACATAGGAGGGTCCAGCTCACTGGAACAGTACCACCAATGGTGGGAGGGGCTGGATAGTATAAGAAAACAAGCTGAGCTGGGCGGTGGTTGTTGCCAAGCATTTCATCCCAGTGGTCCAGAGACAAGCAGGATCTCTGAGTTCAAGGCCCGCCTGGTCCACAGATCAAGTTCCAGGACAATCAGATCTGCACAGAGAAATCCTGTCTCAAAACAAAGGAACAATTCAGTTTCTGCTTTGAGTTCTGCCCTGACTTCCCTCAGTGACTGAGTATGGCCTGAGAATTGTAAACTGAAACCCTTTCCTCTCCAAGTTTGTCATGGTGTTTTATCACAGCAATACAGAAGCCATTAACTAAAATAAACTTTTCCCTAAAAATGTTTCTGTTTTTTGTTTTGTCTTTTTTTTTTTTCAGAGCTGAGGACCGATCCCAGGGCCTTGCACTTGCTAGGCAAGCGCTCTACCACTGAGCTAAATCCCCAACCCCCCTAAAAATGTTTTCAGTAATTATTTGAAAATCTTCACATTAAGACTATACCTTCAGGGTCTGGCAAGACAGCTCAACAGGAAAAAGCACTTGCCACCAAACCTGATGACCTGAACTTGATCCTGAGAACCCACTCCCCCAACCCTACTTGCCCTCTGATCCTCAAATTCAAACCACGGCATTCAGCATTGGTGCATGTGCACACACAAATAAACAAAATACAAAAAGAAAGACTGTTTAGGGACTATCTCTAATCACTAGAGGATTTTCCCTGAACCTATAGAATGCATAAGATTATAAGGAAATAAGGTGTTGCCTCGTGGTATAAGGATGACTTAGTACATGAGACAAAATTTGAAATAGATCACATCAACAGAATGAAGGGTAAACACTGATTATCTCAATAGGTACAGAAGAAAAAGTACTGGAAAAACTCAGCATCACTTCATGAAAAAATATTACAAAAATGAGGAATACGTTGCTGGGCAGTGGTAGCACATGCCATTAATCCCAGCACTGGGAAGGCAGATGGATCTGAGTTCAAGAACAGCCAAGGCTACACAGAGAAACCCTATCTGACCAAAAAAAAAAGGAATAAACTACTCAAGAAACACCATCTGTAACAGTGTTGTCCTGAATAAGGAAAGGAACAAATGTTTCCTTAACAATTGAGAACAAAAAAAGAATTTGCAGTTTCACAACTGTTATTTAAT
The DNA here is from genome assembly GCF_007827085.1 of Peromyscus californicus insignis. Classification (NCBI taxonomy): domain Eukaryota; kingdom Metazoa; phylum Chordata; class Mammalia; order Rodentia; family Cricetidae; genus Peromyscus; species Peromyscus californicus. Next base: position 83,032,934 of record NW_026294402.1, on the reverse strand, counting down.
ACAGAGTTAAGCCAGGCGTGGTGGCACATGTGTGTAATCCCAGCACTAGAAAGGCAGGTAGGTCTTTGTTAGATTGAGGCCAGCCTGGTCTACAGAGTCCCAGGACAGCAAGAGCTACATAGTGAGATCCTGTCTCAAAAACAAAAAAAATTAATTTTTTAAAAAGAAAGAGAGGGGCTGATGAGATGGCTCAGGGATTAAGAGCACTGGCTGCTCTCCCAGAGGACCTGGGTTCAGTTCTTAGCATGCACGTGGCAGCTCACAACTGTTTGTAACTCCAGTTCCAGGGCATCTGGCATCTTCATACAGACATATATGCAGGCAAAACACCAATGCACATAAAAAATAAAATTTAAAAAGGAAAAGAAAAGAACAATCAACATTGTTAAAATGTACATGCTTACCAGGTAGTGGTGGCACACCCCTTTGATCCCGGCACTCAGGAGGCAGAGGAAGGCAGACCTCTTAGTTCAAGGACAGCCAGAGGTATATACAGAAACCCTGTCTTGAACGACAAAAACAAACAAAATGAAATTCTTGCCAAGATACCAATGATATATATATATATATATATATATATATATATATATATATATATATATATTTTTTTTTTTTTTTTTTTTTTTTTTTTTGGTTTTTCGAGACAGGGTTTCTCTGTGTAGCTTTGCGCCTCTCCTGGAACTCACTTGGTAGCCCAGGCTGACCTCAAACTCACAGAGATCTGCCTGGCTCTGCCTCCCGAGTGCTGGGATTAAAGGTGTGCGCCACCACCGCCCGGCCCAATGATATTTTTTACAGAACTAGAAAAACACTCCTAAATTTGTGAGGAACCATAAGAGACCTTGGGTAATCGGACATCATTAGCAAAAACAAGGCTGGATGCATTAAAATACCTGACTTGAAAGTATGCTTCAAAGCTATCAACCAAATGGCATAGTACTGGCATGAAACAGACACATAGACCAATGGGACAGAATAAAAAGCCCAGAAATAACTCTGCATATTTATAGTTAACTGATTTTCACCAAAGGCAGCAGGAATATATGTTGATGAAAATAAGCACCTTTACTGAGCCCCCATGCATACAGTAACTATTACTATACTCCCAATTTCCATGAAATAAGCTTTTTAGGTTCCCCATGTAAACGAGACACAGGGACTTGACATTTAACAGTGGTGAAGCATGTGCCTATCACGTACAAAGCATGTAAGAAGGGGTTGGGGAGGAAGATCCCTGTATTTCAGGTTGAATGATAAAAACTCAAAATGAATCAAAGGCTTAAGTGCAAGACTTGGGAATAGGAAGCTACTCACAGAACTAAAAAGGCTGCATAGCAATGGACAGAGCGAGTGAAGAGAATGCTTAGACCTGGGCACAGTGACAGTATGCTGAGAGGCTGATCACAAACTGAAGGGCTGGGGCTGGGGAGACGACTCGGTGCTTGGGAGAGTGTTCCAGAGGGCTCGAGTTGAAATCCCAGTACCTGTTGTCAGGTGAGTCACAACCACATGTACCTCCAGCTCCAAGGAGGGATCCCACACCTCTGACTTATGTGGATACTTGGATTCACACAGGTATTCAAGTACACAGACACATATACACATACAAACAAAATCTTAAAAAGAATAGAACAAACTGGAAGCACAGACTGGATAGCTTAGTGAGCACCTGCCTCAAAGTAGGAACAGTTCAGCCAATAAGAGACACTTGCTGTCAAGCCGGGGAAACCAGCTTCTCCTCTGACCTCCACATGCATGACATGGCACACCTCAACACACACACACACACACACACACACACACACACACACACACACACACACACTAGATGTAATGAAAGAGAAGAACAGAACTTTTTTTTTTTTTACATATTAAGGAGGAAAGGAGGGTAGAAGGGGAGAGAGAAAGAAGAGGTCTGAGGATAAAGCTGAGAGGTAGTGAGCCCATCTAGTATGTGTAAAGTCCAGCCTTGAATCCTCAATACCACAAAAAAAAGGGAGGGGAAACCCCTTACAACTGGGAAAATATATTTGTTAATTGTACATCTGACAATATACAGAATATATAAGAAACTCTAACTCAGTAGCAAACCCTGACATGTCTTTTTTTTTTTTTTTCTTTTTTGATTTTTCGAGACAGGGTTTCTCTGTGTAGCTCTGACTGTCCTGGAACTCACTCTGTAGACCAGGCTGGCCTCAAACTCACAGAGATCCATCTGCCTCTGTCTCCTGAGTGCTGGGATTAAAGGCATGAGCCATCATCACCCAGCTCTAATTTCTTGAAATGGAAACTAGTAAAGGCACTTGCCACATGAACATGACCACCTGAATTTGGGCCTCAGATACCATAGAGAGAACAACTCCTGAAAGTTGTCCTCTGACCTCTATATTCATGCCTATACTCATGTATTCATCATACTTTCATGAACAATAAAAATAAAATTTGCACCAGGCAATGGTGGCACACACCTTTGATCCCAGCACTTGAGAGGCAGAACCAGGTGAATCTCTGTGAGTTCGAGGCCAGCCTGGTCTACAGAGTGAGATCCAGGATAAGCTCCAAAAGCTACACAGAGAAACCCTGTCTGGAAAAACCAAAAAATAAAAATAAAAATAAATAGTTATAAATGTCAAAATGTTCATGCCTTTAATCCTAGAACTTGTAAGATAGAGGCAAGAGGATAGGGAGCTCAAGGTCATCCCCTTGCTGAACTTCACAATGAATTTAAGGCTAGCCTAAGCTAAATGAAACCCTGCCTCAAAAAAACAAAAACGTTTGAAATTCTTACATTTGGTAGAACATGCATGATGGCACTGGATCAGTGTATTAAGTGAAAAGAGCCAGTTAGTCTCTGACAAGTACTGTCCTGTTGTTTAGTTTTTTTTTTTTTTTTTTTTTTTTTTTTTTTTTTGGTTTTTCGAGACAGGGTTTCTCTGTGTAGCTTTGCGCCTTTCCTGGAACTCACTTGGTAGCTCAGGCTGGCCTCGAACTCACAGAGATCCGCCGGCCTCTGCCTCCCGAGTGCTGGGATTAAAGGCGTGCGCCACCACCGCCCGGCTGTTGTTTAGTTTTTGTTTTTTGTTTTTTGTTTTTTTGTTTTTTTTTTTTTTTCATTTTGTAAATAGTGAACTAACCCAATGCTTTGTATGTGGTAGGTACATGCTCCACCTCTGAGTTAAATGTCAAGTCCCTGGGTTTCATTCACATGGGGAACCTTCATGGAAATTGGGAGTATAGTAACAGTTGCTTTATGCATGGGGGCTCAGTAAAGAAACTGCTGAAATGGCCACTCAATTAAGGGAAAGGATTTTATCATAGAAAATTTATTATATTATTCATTATAAGAAAGAGAAAATACCCAGAGTCATCTGGAAGAGTCTAGAACAGAGAAAAAAAGAAGTAAACTGGGGACATGGCCAGGGCTAGAGAAGGGGAGGTAGTGGAGATAGCAAGAGATGGGGGTATTGCCTTTATATACAGATTTAAAAAAATGGATATCTGGGAGGAGGGAAGTCTGGGGAGGTGAGAAGGGCTTTGAAGTGTGTAACAGGTACTTGTGAACAGGGACTGTAGGAGCCTAAAGGCCAACATGGGATTTGATACGCTACCACAGGTACATGTCAATAAAGAGCCATAGTCCCTTCTGCCAGAGGTAAGAGAAATGACTCCTCTTTAGTGACCTGTTTCACGAGTTCCTGAGGAATGCTGGCTTTTATCTAACTGCAAGAAATCCTTTTATAGTCCAGCTTGAGCTCGATTCCAGACATATGGACTGCCTGAGACCTAGTAGTTACTAAAGCCCAAAAAGGATAACAAAAGGGAGAAATAGCAAAAGGATGTCTAACGTGGTGCAGGGAGTGGGAGGAATAACTTCTTTTTTTTTTGAGCTGAGGACCAAACCCAGGGCCTTGTGCTTGCTAGGCAAGCGCTCTACCACTGAGCTAAATCCAATAACTTCTAATGCTCTGTATAGCACAGTGGGATAACCGTAGTTGACATCAATTAACCGGCTGTTTCAGAATAGTAATAGATTTTGAATGTTACCAGCACAAAGAAATGATGATTTTTCTGAGGTGACAGTTCCACTAATCACCCTGATTGTCTTAGTTAAGGTTTCTACTGCTGTGATAAACACCACAATCAAAAGCAACTCAGGGAAGAGAGGGTTTATTTCTTCTTACAGTTCCACAGCGTAGTCCACTATTGAAGGTAATAGGTTTTCTGCCCCACTTCCCCAATAATTGAAGTAAGCCAGATCAAGCTGAAGGTTTATTTGAGCAAAGCAACTCCCAGGTGAGTTCTCTAGTCCCAGAGATTGAGGCCGAAGAAGCTGCACCCTGAACTAAAGCAGGAGACTTTATAGGTTTTAGGTGTGAGGTGATGACGTGTCTGCCACAAGCTGGGTTTGTGCCCAAGTATTGTCAAAAGCTGAGTGGTTGGGCGGGGATTTGGTGTGCTGGCAGCAACCGGAGGAAATTGCCATAGTCACTAAGAATACGGAATTGGACTTTTGTGCCTTTTCTTTGTTCGGAGACTCAGTTGAAGCTAGAGAGACAGGAATGGGGCTTTCTAGGTCATGCAGGGGTGAGCTGAAGATTCCAACCAAACAGAAGGTAGTCAGAACAGGAACTCAAGACAGGGTAAGAACCTGGAGGCAGGAAGCAGGGGCCATAGAGTAAGGGCCATGCTTACTGGCTTGCTTCCCGTAGCTCGGTAGCTTGCTCAGTTTGTTTTTCTCTTTCTTTCTTTCTTCCTTCCTTTTTTCTTTCTTTCTTTCTTTCTTTCTTTCTTTCTTTCTTTCTTTCTTTCTTTCTTTCTTTCTTTCTTCCTTACTTCCTTCCTTCCTTCCTTCCTTTCTTTCTTTCTCCTTTTTTTTTTGTGTTTTTTCAAGACAGGGTTTCTCTGTGTAGTTTTAGTACCTGTCCTGGATCTCGCTCTGTAGACCAGGCTGGCCTCAAACTCACAGAGATCCTCCTGCCTCTGCTTCTCAAATGCTGGGATTAAAGGTATGCACCACTCCTGCCCGGCTCAGTTTGCTTTTCTTTTTTCTTTTCTTTCTTTTTTTTCTTTTCTTTTCTTTTTTTCTTTTTTTTTTTTTGGTTTTTCGAGACAGGGTTTCTCTGTAGCTTTGGTGCCTGTCCTGGATCTCACCCTGTAGACCAGGCTGGCCTCGAACTCACAGAGATCCACCTGCCTCTGCCTCCCGAGTGCTGGGATTACAGGCGTGTGCCACCACAGCCCAGCTCAGTTTGCTTTTCTTGAAACACCAAGAATTACTTGCCCAGGGAGACCTCACACATCAGTCATCAATCAAGAAAATGTACTGTAGGCTTGCCCACAGGCCAGACTGGTGGGGAAATTTCTGTGAGTTCAAGGCCAGCCTGGTCTACAGAGTGAGTTCCAGGAGGGCCAGGGCTACACAGAGAAACCCTGTCTCGAGAAAATAAAATAAAAGAGTAACAAACAAACAAAAACAGGTGCAAGATTATTTTATTTTTGATACTATCAGGAGCGAATCCAGGATTTTATACATGCTGGTCAAATGCTCCACTACTGAGCTACATCTCCCAGAGATTTTTGTTTTGTTTTATTTTTCAGATGTTCTTCATGTGCTCCATATGCTAGTTTCAAATTCATGGGCTCAAGTGAATCTCCCGTGTCACTAAAGTAGCCAGAAGTAGGAGAACTCACTGCATCACATACAAAGCCAACAAGCTAAATAAGACAACCAGGGGAATGATGGGAAAGAGAAGGAATAGATAAATTGAGCTCTGTGGTATTCCACAATTAGGACATTTCAGATTCATTTCGTTCAAATTCCAGACATTATTGTGTTGTCAGGTTCAGGTGCTGCATGTGGAACAGGAATCAGGAATGATGAAGGAGACCTAAAGCCAAATGAGCAGAAAAAAAACAAACCCAGGGATGAGAACCACACAAATAACCACGGGTCCCCCCCCCCCCCACTCTGCGGGCTGAAATGACCTTGGAATTTTATGCAGAGCACTGCATGGGAAGAAAATGGAAAGGGTGACTTTTTGGATGACAGATTTGCAAAGTAATAAAGTAACCTTCAGGAAAGAATGAGATGAGAAATTTAACAGGTGTAATAAGGGTTTTCATCAGACATTGTGGAACTCGGGGAAACCGAGTTGACCTTGACCAAGTTATAGGTTTGTCTCACAGTGTTAAAATGTCAGTGGAGGCTGGAAACTACATATTTGAATGAGGTTAACTGCATATTTCTTCATTATTCTCCTACTGTGCTTATCAGCTTGGGAGCAGAAAACAGATAACCAGTTTAATCGAATTTAGGAATAAATCACCTGGGAGGATCGGAGCAAGGGCTGTCAAGGGTATTGAGGACACAGGAAAAGTGTTAAAATTATGGATCTTAAGGTCCAGGCTGGTGGATCCAGGATGGGCAGTAAAGATTCTGCTAGGAAACTATCCCAAGTAAGAGTGAACACTAGGTGTGCCATAGGAAGGTACTGGTGAAAACTAAGTAAAATCAGACTCTCCCTGACGATGCTACACAGAAGCCCATAGCTTATTGTTTGGATTCCTGGTTTATCTTTCTCTAGCCCTGAAGCTTGAGTTCCTTGAAAACAGAGACTGTCACAGCTGTGTGTTCTATAAAGTCAATGGACAGAGCGGGGTAATGACTTCTATGGAATATTTTTCTAGTTGAATGAAATTCAGTGTGTGTGTGTGTGTGTTTAAGGTGAACACTCGTTAGGTATGATTTAAATTTTCTGAAACAAACATAAAAGAAATAAGAAAATCTGGAAGCTGTTGAGGATGGTTTGTGTATATTCCCCTCCAAATTCACAGGTTAACATTGCTCCAAAAGAAATGCATGACGGACTGAAAGTCTTCACCTGTGATAAAATTCAGAAACCAGAATCAAGAGGTACCCATTTTGTTTGTTTGTTTTGTTTTAGTTTTTTGAGACAGGGTTTCTCTGGCTCCTGCTGTCCTGGAACTCACTCTGTAGCACAGGCTGGCCTCAAACTCAAAGATCTACCTGCCTCTATACCCCCGGTTGCTGGGATTACAGGGGTATGACATACTCAAATCTTATTTTTTAAAAAAGATTTAGCTGGGCACTGTGGTGGCTCACGCCTTTAATCCCACCACTCTGGAGGCAGAGGCAGGAGGATCTCTGTGAGTTTGAGGCCAGCCTGGGCTACAGAGTGAGTTCCAGGAAAGGCGCAAAGCTACACAGAGAAACCCTGTCTCGAAAAAATCAAAAGATTTATTTTTATTTATATGTATGGGTGTTTTACTTGCATATATGTCTGTGCACCTTGTGTTTACGTGCCTGCAGAGCCCAGAAAAAGGTGTGTCATATCCCCTGGAACTGAAGATACAAGCAGTTGTGAGCTGCCATGTGCTGGAAGAACAGCCAGCGCCATCACTGAGCTGTCTCTCCAGCCCCAGATGTCACTTTTTATTACTGACCCAGAGGACTTTAGTGTTTGGTGCTTATTCTCTCACTGCTGTAATTACATTTGTCAGGTATCAGCAACAGTCCTGGAACCACACTTTCTTATAAAAATAGGTAATGTAGGCCAGGTGGTGGTGGCGCATGCCTTTAATCCCAGCACTCGGGAGGCAGAGGCAGGCAGATCTCAGTGAGTTGGAAGCCAGCCTGGTTTACAAAGTGAATTGCAGGACAGCCAGGACTGTTACACAGAGAAACCCTGTCTCAAAAAAAAAAAAAAAAAAAAAAAAAAAAAAAGGGCAGGAAGCGGTGGCACATGCCTTTAGTCCCAGAGCCAGGTGGATCTCTGTGAGTTCGAGGCCTGCCTGGTCTACAGAGCGAAGTCCAGGACAGGCACCAAAACTACGCAGAGAGATCCTGTCTCAAAAAACAAAACAAGCCGGGCGGTGGTGGCGCACACCTTTAATCCCAGCACTCGGGAGGCAGAGCCAGGCGAATCTCTGTGAGTTCGATGCCAGCCTGGGCTACCAAGTGAGTTCCAGGAGAGGCGCAAAGCTACACAGAGAAACCCTGTCTCGAAAAACCAAAAAAAAAAAAAAAAAAAAAAAAAGGTAATGTATGTGGCCTATGTTTTTATTGTTGCCAATATTTGTATTGTAATATTTATATTTAATATAATTCAATAATATTTAATATAATTTAACATTTAATAATATTTATATTGTAATAACTTGAGGCTAATTTGTTTATGTATATAATATGTATATATTTATATTTAAAATTTAAAAACGAGCAAGGCCTGGGAGTGCACACCTTTAATCCCAGCACTTGGGAAGCAGAGGCAGGAGAATCTCTGTGAGTTAGAGGTGTGACTAATCTACACAGCCAGGCCTATGTAGAGAGATCCTGTCTCAACCTGGTGCACATCTTTTATCCCAGCAACCAAGGCAGGAGGATCTCTTGTGAGTTTAAGGCCAGCCTGGTCTAGATAGTGAGTTCCAAGACAGTCAGGACTACATAGTGAGACCCTGTCTCCAAAAGTAAAAAGAAAGAAAGAAAGAAAGAAAGAAAGAAAGAAAGAAAGAAAGAAAGAAAGAAAGAAAGAAAGAAAGAAAGAAAGAAAGAAAGAAAGAAAAAAACAAAAATAAAACAACAAACAACAAATAAACAAGCAAACAAATACAACTTTAAAATCAATGCAAAACCACTCTCAGAGAACTGGCAAGATGGCTAAGCTAAGCTGGTAAAGACACTTGTCAAGGCTAACAGCCTGAGTTCCATTCCTAAGACACATGGAAGAAGGAAAGAACTAACTCCTGCAAGTCATCTATTGACCTCCACACATGTAGTCTGGTACATAACTGTATGTACACACATGCACGCGTGCGCACACACACACACACACACACACACACACACACACACACTGTAATTTTAAAAATATCTCAGAGTTTGATATCTCCAAAATGTCAAAACAGCTTTGAAATTTGTGGACCCACCTCAACATCTGTGAATACAGCCAGCTCTTCATTTGCAGATGGCGGTGGGAGGAGGGCAGCTTGGGTGTGTTGAGACATGGTTTCATGTATGTTACACTGGTTGAACTCTTGACAAAGCGGAGGCTGATCTTGAACTCCTGACTGTCCTGCCTCCACCTCCCAAGCGCTGGGGTTACAGATGAATGCCACCATGGTCAGCTTTACTTTCTTTAAGCATCTGGTTTGTTTTAAATCTGATCAGCTATTTTTGGTATCAAGTCACCTTAATAGGCTAGATGTGTGATGATTCAGAAACATACAAAGGTTCACACTCATTTGTTCATTAAATAAACACGTACTCAATGGTTAGCATGTGTGGGTATTGTTCTGTGATGGCAATGAATCAAACAGATGAGAATTCCTGTCTTTGTGGAGCTCATAGTTTAGAAGGAAAGGAAGAATACCACCAATAGTATAAAGTGTGCTACCAAATGAAAACTGATATAAAAATAGAATATGGGCTGTTGGGTGGGTTTGGAGGGTAATTCTTATTGTTACTTTGGTTAAACACACTCTGATGCTTGCTAACCACATGTTCTACCACTGAGTTATACCACTAGCAAATTATTACACAATTGCAAATTATTGCAATATTAAATGGATGGGGTTGACAGGAAAGATGTCCATAAGAAGTTGAGATTAATGAAACAAAAGTTTTTAGAGTATTAAGGATTGAACCATGCACTTACATCAGGGAGAGGGCCTTTTCCGTGGCAGTGCCTCGGGCACAGGAGTATACACGGCAAGGGGAGAGTAGAAACAGGATATGCAGATTATATAGACCCTCATGAGTCATCCAAAACTGTGGTGAAATAGGAAGCATTGCGAAAGAAAACATAGACTCTAAAAATGATTCATGCACATTTAATGCCTGAAACCCCCAGGGCCCAGAGAGTGACTCCTAAATACCTTTTACTGTTTGAAGAATTCAGAGCTCAAAGGAGAAAGGCTGACTACATACAGATCTGAAACAAGGAATGCACGAAATGTGCTTGGGAAATCTTTCTCTAGGAGACTCCAAGGAAGCCAAATGCCAGGATGCGTTAGAACTCAGGAGCTTGCTTGGAGAATCTCCCACTGACAAAAGAGGGAACACATTTCAACTTGAGCAGTCAAGAAGTACCTAGCAGACTATCAGCACACCTCTGGACTGTAAGAGCATCTCCAGAGAGGATTAGCTGGGGGGGCAACGCCCACTCTGAATATGGCAGGCTGGGGGTCAGAATTGAGTCAAGCAAGGAAACTAGAAGCTAAGTTCAGGTGTTGTGTCTCTCTGCTTCCTGGCTGCCACGAGGTTTGGAATATTGTTCCTTATACCCTTCTGCCACAATGGACCGAATTCACGAGACAAAATAAATCTTTTCTCTTTAAATCGTTTTTCTTGGGTATTTGGTTGCAGAAACAACAACAAAAAGCTAACAGAAAAATTGATGCCAGAGATGTGGGGTCGTTGTAGGGTCCTTTTTTTGGTGGTGGCTGGGGGATCGAGACATGGTTTCACTGTGTAGCTAGCCTTGGCTGTCCTGGAATTCACTCTGTAGACCAGGCTACTCACAGAGATCTGCCTGCCTCTGTCTCCCAAGTGCTGGGATTAAAGGTGTATACCACCACTACCTACTGCTGTGGGATGTTCTGTATGGCAAATGTGTTGCTAATTAGTCAATAAATAAAACACTGATTGGCCATTGGCTAGGCAGGAAGTGTAGGCGGGACAAGGAGAATAAAGCTGGGAAGTGGAAGGCTGAGTCAGAGAGACACTGCCAGCCGCCATGATGAGAGACAGCATGTCAAGATGCTGGTAAGCCACGAGCCATGTGGCAAGGTATAGATTAATGGAAATGGATTAATTTAAGCTGTAAGAACAGTTAGCAAGAAGCCTGCCACGGCCATACAGTTTGTAACCAATATAAGTCTCTGTGTTTACTTGGTCGGGTCTGAGCGACTGTGGGACTGGCAGGTGATAGCGATTTGTCCTGACTGTGGGCCAGGCAGGAAAACTCTAGCTACAACCTACCACAGTGTTTATTCCTTTTTTGTTTTGTTTTGTTTTTCAAGACAGGGTTTCTCTGTGTTACAGCTCTGGCTGTCCTGGAACTCACTCTGTAGACCAGGCTGGCCTCAAACTCACAGAGATCTGCCTCCCTCTGCCTCCCAGTGCTGGGATTAAAGGCCTGCACCACCACAGACCAGCATGTTTATTCTTGATGGATGTGATTTAGAAGTCTATGGAATCATTGATGGAAGCAATTTGGAAAAATTTAGGTATGCAAGCCAGTAGAGAAATTCTAGAATGTGGCAGGCAGACAGAACTGAATGGGGAGTCTAGTGAGGGTCCTGAAAATTAGACTGCTGATAAGAATTTGGACAGAGCCGGGTGGTGGTGGTGGTGCACGCCTTTAATCCCAGCACTTGGGAGGCAGAGGCAGGAGGATCTCTGTGAGTTCGAGGCCACCTGGTCTACAGAGTGAGATCCAGGACAGGCTCCAAAGCTACACAGAGAAACCCTGTCTCGAAAAACCAAAAAAAAAGAACTTGGACAGAAAAGACTGCTCGTGAGGATTCAAATGAGAAAGAGAACTCTATTGGGAAAAGTGTGGACAAGGTTTTTTTTGGGGGGGGGTTGTTTTGTTTTTGCCACAATGTAACATTTTGTGTGTGTTCTTGACCTAAGATTCTGTGGTTGGTTGTGTCTAATGGATTAAGTGATAGTGAAGAAAATGTGATGGCTTCCAGCATATTCTGGCTTTCACATGGCTATTATTGGCTGCCTTTAGCTTCTAATTGCACAGGGCCACCTAGGAAAGTATTTCTCCATTTTTAGCCATCTAGTTACTCAAAGGCCACCGCAGCTATTATCCAAGAGTGACTGGGTACTGCTCTAGCTATCAGCTGACCTTGGCATTGCAGGTGTTACAAGCACGTATAGTGTAAGAGTTATAGGGTCAGCCAGGCACAGTGGCACACATGTGTAATACCTTCACTAGGGATGCAAAGGCCGAAGGATGAGGAACTGAAAGCCAGCTACACAGCAGCGTTGAGGCTAACACTGGCTACATGAGCCTTGGTCCTCCTCAAAATGAATGACTGAAACAAAGTTATAGGGTCCTTGAGGCTTCCACTTAGATTTCATAGGAAGGCCCGAGAAGCCAGATGATGCATCGCATAGTAAAGATTCCTGTAGGCTTCCCTTGGAAGGACAATATGTGAAGTTCCGAGGATAAAGCTAAAGCTGCATAGAGAGCATGTGAAGTCATAGATGCCAAGAATGTGGAATGTCTGCCTAGGAAGTCTGCAGGCACCACGCAGTACCAGCCCGAGAGTGGCCTGGAATCGACAAGGCAGCAGGGGTGGCACTTCCTAAACCCTTTGGAATGCTTATCCTAATATGTGCCCTAGATGCTATGCATGGAGCTATAGGGTTTAATGTTTGTCATTCTGGATTCCAGTCCTGATTTCTGTGCCTCCACTCCTCTCTTTTGGGACAAGAATGCCTATTCTGTGTCATTGTGATTTTAGGAGCACGTAACTTATTTTTTAATTTTGTGAGAGTTTCACAGCAAGTATCTGCCTGGAGTCTCAGAGGAGATGTTGGTTTTGAACTTTTTTTTTTTAGACAGGGTTTCTTAACATAACAGCCTGGCTGTCCTGGAATTTGCTTTGTAGACCAGGCTGGCCTTTAACTCACAAGAGAACCACCTGTCTCTACTTCCCAGTGCTGGAATTAAAGGCATGGGCCACCACGCCTGGCTGGATTTGAACTTTCAAACGATGTTGAGCCTGTTGTGGCTTCGAGACTCTTGAAGAGAGACTAAATCACATGACAGAAAGTACATGAACCTCTAGATTTGACTTAAGGCTCACTTTATGAGAAAAATTAATTTCTTTCTCTTGTTTAAAACTTATTCTTTTCAGCTGGGCGGTGGTGGCATATGCCTTTAATCCCAGCACTTGGGAGGCAGAGCCAGGTGGATCTCTGTGAGTTCGAGGCTAGCCTTGGCTACAGAGTGAGTTCCAGAAAAGGTGCCAAAGCTACATAGAAAAACCTTGTCTCGGAAAAAAAGTGTATTCTTCTCACATACAATACATCCCAAATGCAGTTTTTCCTCCATCTACTCCTCCCAGCGCCCCTCTCTGCCTCCCTTCTCCCTCAGATCCACTCCTTCTCTATTTCTCTTCAGAAAAGAGCAGGCCTCCCAAGGATATCAATCAAACATAAGTTACGATAAGACCAGGCACAGCCGGGCGGTGGTGACGCATACCTTTAATCCCAGCACTTGGGAGGCAGAGGCAGGCGGATTTTTATGAGTTCGAGGCCAGCCTGGTCTATAGAGCGAGATCCAGGACAGGCTCCAAAGCTACACAGAGAAACCCTGTCTTGAAAAAACAAAAAAACAAAAACAAAAAAAAGATCAGGCACAAACCCTCATATCAGGGCTGGACAAGGTAACTCAGTGGGAGGAAAAGGGTCCCAAGAGCAGGTGAAAGAGCCAGAGACACCCCCACGCCAACTGTTAGGAGTCCTACAAGAAGACCAAGCTAACAACCATAACAAAATAGGACTTGGCACAGACCCTCATGCTCCATGATTGCCAATTCAGTCTCTCCAAGCCCCTATGAGCCCTGCTTAGTTAATTTTGTGGGCCATGTCCTCGACCCCTCTGGCTCCTTCCTCCCCTTTTTCTGCAGAATTACCCAAGTTCCACCTAATGTTTGGCTATGGGTCTCTGCATCTGTTGCCATCAGCTGCAGGAGGAAGCCTCTCTGATGATGATTGGGCTAAGCACTGATCTGTTCTTCTGACTTAAAATTTTTCTTTTCTTTTCTCTCTTCTTTCTTCTTTCTTATTTTGTTTTTGTTTTTGTTTTTGTTTTTGTTTTTGAGACAGGGTTTCTCTGTGTAACAGCCCTGGCTGTCCTGGAACTCACTCTGTAGACCACACTGACTGGCCTCAAACTCACAGAGATCTGCCTCCCTCTACTAGGGTTAAAGTCGTGCACCACCATGCCTGGCTGAAAAATTTATTTTCAATGATTAAAAAGAAAGAAATGCCTAGGAAATCATCACAGAACATCTCTTGTGTGTCTATGAAAGCTTTTAAGAGAGTAAGATGGAAGAGCCACCCTAAATGTGAGCATCCACCCAAGATTGGGTACCAGGGAAGAATAAAAGAAGGCTGTGAGTGAGCGCAGGTATTCTGCCTCTCTGCTTTTTGACTGCTGAGGTGAGCAAGTTGGCTCTACCATACCCCTTCAGTCATGATGACGGAAACCTCTGGCCATGAGCAAATGTCTATCTTCCCTCCTCTAAGTTGTTTTTTTTCTAGGTATTCTATTCGTACCTAGAATAGGTTATTCATACCAAAACTGTAAATGAAAGGTCTTTTCAAAACTAAGTATGCCAGTGGATAACCAGATAGAAGGTGAGAATAAGTTTCTTTTTATTGATTTATTTCAGTAAGTAATTAAAATATACTGACATAATCATAATAGCATCACTTTCTCCTCCTCTTTCATGTATATGGGTGGGTTTTTTTTGCTTACATGTATATCTGTGCACCCCAAGAATGCCTGGTGCCCACAGAGGCTGAAAGAGAGTGTCAGATCGCCTGGGACTATAATGACAGATGTTTGGGAGCCACCATGTTGTTGGTGAAACTGAATTCTGGTCCTCTGGAAGAACGGTAAGTGCTTTTAATCACTGAGTCATCTCTTTAATCTCTTTAGCCCTAATATCACCACTTTTCATTTTGTTTGTTTGTTCGTTTTTTGAGACAAGAGTTTCTTTTTGTAGCCTTTGCTATCCTAGAACTAGCTTTGTAGACCAGGCTGGCTTTGAACTCGTAGGGATCCACCTGCCTCTGCCTCTCAAATGCTAGGATAGAAGGTATGTGTCACTGCTGCCCAGCTTAATATCATCACTTTTCAAGGTCTAGTAAATTAATATATGCAGGCACTGATCCTGTTGACATCAAACAAGAGAAGCAACCAGATAGTATATGTTCCTGACAACAATGTACATTGCCTATGAATAGCTCTTGCCTCAAAAGAGCAAAGATTGAATATGAATTTAATAAACCATCTGGGTATAACTGTTAATTTAGAGAACACACAGAACTATAATAAAAAATACAAATGATGGGAAAGTAAAGGTTTTATTTAACATATGTATCACAAGTTAAAAAAAAACAGCAACAACCAAAACAAAAAACAAAAACAAAAAAACAAAAAACCCACCCTACCAGCCAGGTGCACACCTTTCATCCCAGCACTCAGGAGGGAGAAGACAGGCTGACCTCTATGAGATTGAGACCAGCCTGGTCTACAGAGTGAGTTCCAGGACAGCCAGGGCTATACAGAGAAACCCTGTCTCAAAAAACCAAAACCAAACCAAAACAAAACACTGCCCTAACAAACGAGATGAATGGATGGATAACTTATAAACTTAGAGACAAAGTAGATACAGCTATATTCCTAATGTTTGTACTTGGATTCTGAATCAATATTGTAAGAAATTAGGACATTTATGAGATATCTGAACATTCACTTTGTATTTCACATAATTAGGAGATCATTGGGGCTTTTGTGTGTGTTCATGTTTGTGTGTGTGTGTGACAATCAGACAGGTATACAAAGTGACTGACTGACTGATTCTCACTCACTATGAAGTCCTGACTGGCCTGGAATCTGTTATGTAGAACAGTCTGACCTCAAACTCACAGAGAACCGCCTGCCTCTGCCTCCTGAGTCTCTGGATTAAAGATGTATGCCATCAATGGGGCTTTTGTTTGGTATGATAATGGTGTTGTTTCTGATTTGTTATTATTAGAAATACATACTGAATTCTTTATGGATGAAACTGATGTTTACAATTTGCTACAGAATAATATGAAAATCTGAGTAAGTGCTTGAGTAAGTATAAGTAAAGCAAAATTAGTCTCAAATTAACAAATATGGGAGCTGGAAAGTGGGTTCATGGGAATTTCTTTTCTTTTCTCTTTTTCTCTCCTTTTTGGTTTTTCAATACAGGAGATGGGTTTTCTCTGTGTAACAGTCCTGACTATCCTGGAACTTGCTTTGTAGACCACGTGGCCTCGAACTTACTGAGATCCACCTGCCTCTGCCTCCCAAGTGCTGGGATTAACGGCATGTGCCACCACTGCCTGACTATCTTTTAAGTTTTAAAAATGAAATCAACTTGAAATTTTTAAATATTTATTTATTTATTTTATGGTGTTAAAGAGACACAAATGTGCCATAGTGCTCTCATAGAGGTCAAAGGACAACTTGCAATAAATAATTGATTCTCTTCTTCCAAGTGGGTCCTAGGGATCAAACTCAGGTCCTCAGATTTAGTGGCAAGTGTTCTTACCTGCTAAGTCCTCTTGCCACCCTAAAATCAACTGTTCAAAACAAAGTTAAACATTTTACAAAGTTTTAATGGGCCAGTGAGGTGGGCCAGTGGATAAAGGGACTTGCTGCCAACATGTCTGATGGCCTGAGTTCAGTTTCCAGTTCCCATATGTGAGTTCCAGGACAACCAGGACTATACAGAAAAACCCTGTCGGCGGATCTCTGTGAGTTCGAGGCCAGCCTGGTCTACAGAATGAGATCCAGGACAGGCAGACAGGCACCAAAACTACACAGAGAAACCCTGTCTCGAAAAACAAAAACAAAACAACAACAAAAAAACCCTGACTTGAAAAACCAAAACTAACCTAAACCAAAAAGATTCTTTGTTTCCTCACCATTTCATTCCGCTGCATTCAAAGCACTACAATGACAGGACAGCTTCCCGTTGTCCCCTGTGTTTGTTCTCGTTTGAGTACCTCTGGTGAGTCACTTCATCACACGCAGCTCAGAGCAGAGGCACTAGGTTCTTGGCCATGCTGTGTCTGTCACTTCTCCCTTGGGGACAAAGTATCTGACCAAAACAATGTAAGGAAAAGAAAGTTGACTTTGACACACAGTTCCAGGAACAGTTTCTCAGGATGGGGAAGTCACAGTGGATGGCGCTTGAAGAAGCTTGTTAGCTTGTGTCTGCACTCAGGAAGATGACTTCGCAGAATGCTCAACTAAATATCCCCTTTGTCGTCTGGGATCCCAACCCCTACAATGGTAGATACTACACACATTTAGAGTAGGTTTTCCCACTTTAATTAATTAACCTAATGTAGATAATCCCCAACAGGCATGCCCAGAGACTTGTCTCTTTTGTGATTCTGTAAACCAAGTTGACAGTATTGACCATCACACATGTATTACATGAAATAACATGTATAAAATGTCTAATGTAGCTGGGCGGTGGTGGCGCACACCTTTAATCCCAGCACTCGGGAGGCAGAGTCAGGCTGATCTTTGTGAGTTTGAGGCCTGCCTGGTCTACAGAGCAAGATCCAGGACAGGCACCAAAACTACTCAGAGAAACCCTGTCTCAAAAAAAAAAAAAAAAAATTGGGACTGGAGTGACGGCTCAGTGGTTAAGAGCACCAACTGCTCTACCAGAGGACCCGGGTTCAATTCCCAGCACCCACATGGCAGCTAACAACTGTCTGTAACTCTAAGATCTGACATCCTCACACAGACATACGTGCATACACTAATGCACATAAAATAAAGATAAATAAATTGAAAAAAAATTACTAATGTAGTATTCTGTGCATTAGCTATAATTGTTAACAAAATTGAGTGCTTCTATTTCATGGAAGTAAATAAATAGTATTTGAGACACTATAGTTGAACAAGTTCATCAGATTCCTCCAACTGGAACTATGTATGGTTAGCCTGGAAGATTCTTTTAGTGCACTTGACAGCATGTATGAAGACCCTGGGCAGAAACCCAGCACTAATGTGTGTGTGTGTGTGTGTGTGTGTGTGTGTGTGTGTGTGTGTGTGTGTGTGTGTGATTTGTCACATGCCTGTACAAACAACTAAATACAGCTTCTCACCAGTTTCTTTTTTCCCTTCCTCCATCCCCCTTCAACAGTCTCCCATATGCAAATGGAGACGTGACCTTGAACTTCTGATCCTTCTACTTCTACTTCTAAGTTTACAGGCACAGTTCTACTAAGCTCGGTTTCATGTTGTGCTAGGAATCAAACCCAGGGCTTTGTATATGTCTTGCAACTTAAAAAAAAATCACCATATTAGAATAAATTTATTCTCCATGCTCTGTCTTAGCTCCTTAGTCTACCTTCCATGACTTACTTGAAGGGAATTTACAAAGTGACGACATTACTCCTAGGAAGAGGTGACCAAATGTCTATTCACCCTAGATCAGAAACTGAGGACAGGTTAAGGATACTGCCAAAGTTCAAACTTGATGAAGCAATGAATTTATTGGAGTTATTTACAGGAGCAGAAATTACTCAGGTAACTGAATCACCAAAATCTCACCCCAGCACAGATGACAGCTCATGCAAACTGGAAACCTGGAACTCACTGCACACCTTGCAAGGAGGTTCAACAGGTCAGGACGTGTCTCTTCCAGGCAGCTTAGCTGGTCTCTTCCTCCTCCAGACAGCCCAGCTGCTCTGAGCCTCTTCTGGGCAGTTCAGCTGATCTGGGGTTCACTCAGCAGTCCTTACTACTTATATATGTGAAGGGAGAGGTCCAGTGTGTCTGATCAGTTTCAGGGACTTCCTGAAGCCTTTGCAATATGGAATGTTTCACCTCCCTGAGAATATCCTGTGTCTTAAATAGCCTCCCCCCAAGATAGGTTTTTATCTCAGAGTGCCACACAACAAATGTTGATTATTTTCATTCAGTTCTGTAAGCAATCAATCTGATACCAGCCCCGTCAGCTTCACCTTTTTACACAGGTAACTATGGAAACGTCTCTTCTCATTATAACTGTTTTATCTTAGAAAGATGAATTTGGCTTCTGTGTGTTTAAATTTACTGTCAAATTGTCAGATTATTAAAACTTACAATTAATAGTGTACTTGGTAGGTAGGAGATGTATCTCACAAGAAATTATACAGTGTCTCATTTCCTTGGCTCAGGAAAGTCATTTTTTGTTGTTGTTTTTTGTTTGTGTTTTTCAAGACAGGGTTTCTCTGTGTAGCCCTGGTTGTCCCAGAATGCGCTTTGTAGACCAGGCTGGCCTTGATCTCACAGAGATCCACCTGCCTCTGCCTCCTGAGTGCTGGGATTAAAGGCATGCACCACCACTGTCCAGGAAAGTCATTTTGACTAACGGAATGCATGAGGGATGACAATGTATTACACAAGACAGCTAATATTCTAATATTCCTCTTCTGATTAGTTCTGCCCTATTTCTTTATGATCTCCTCCCAATCCAATAAGCTCTATATCTATCCATCTTCTTGTTATGAGAATTTCAAGTATGATTTTGAAAACTGAAAGAACGATGTATTAGATACTTGAAGCCATAAACATCTGTCTTCTCCTTTTCAAATCATTAATGTAACTGATTAAAGATCTATATACTATTCTTTTTGCTATATAACTTAAAAAATTCATATTAATTGACTATCTCCACTATTTCAGCATTTTGTAAAATTTAGAGAACATTACATAATGTAAAAAGATTTATTTTATATGTGTGTTTTGTCTGCTAGTCTGTATGTGTACATGTGCATGCTTGGTGCCTGCAGAGGTCAGAAGAGCTTATCAGATGCCTTGGAACTGGAGTTACAGATGGTTGTAAACCATGATGAGGGTA
This sequence comes from Peromyscus californicus insignis, assembly GCF_007827085.1. NCBI lineage: Eukaryota > Metazoa > Chordata > Mammalia > Rodentia > Cricetidae > Peromyscus > Peromyscus californicus. The sequence continues at coordinate 83,013,266 of NW_026294402.1, read as the reverse complement.
CCCGTTACTAAACCAGGTCCTCTGCAAGAGCAGCAAGTACTCTTAACTACTGAACTGTTTCTCTGTCCCCATGTTTTTTTTTTTAAAGAACAAATTACTAAACTTAATGGAAACTTCCAAAACACACCATTTTATGTTCTAACAAGTCAGTCACTCTTCATCACTGTGATAAAATACCAGAAGCAATATAAAAGAAGAAAACTTTTGTCCTAGCCCATAGTTTCTGAGATGGTTAGCTTGCTCTGTAGCATCTAGGATGTTGTAAAGTAGAACACCTAGGCAGTAGGCATTACTGTTCTCATATCAGCCAAGAAGAAAAGGATAAGGAAGGCATCATGGACAAGAGAAATTAATCCAGGGCACTCCCATTACATTTAGGCCACATCTCCTAGTTTACACTACTTCCTAATAGTGCTATCAAATTATGAATCCATTGTGGATTAATACACCAATGAATACCACAATCCAGTTAGTTTTGAAAAGCCCATCATCTGGCAATCAAATTTCCTACCACTGAACTTTTGAAGCTATTTAGTATCCAAGCAATAACTCAAAATATCTTTTTTGTTTGTTTGCTTTGTTTTTATTTTTTGTTTTTCCAGACAGAGTTTCTCTGTATAACAGTCCTGGATGCCCTGGAATTCAGTGAGATCCCAAGTGTTGGAAGTAAAGGCGTGCACCACCATATCCCAGCTTTAAAATATCTTTTAATACACTGTCATCTCTATCTAATGATATTTTTGCATGAAATTAGTTTAAAACTCAACTCAAAATGTCTTAAACTATACACGAGTTTCTTAGCTCTTGGGAAGGTCAGTGCTAATGTATATAAATTGGTTTAGTGGGGTTGGGGATTTAGCTCGGTGGTAGAGTGCTTGCCTAGCAAGCGCAAGGCCCTGGGTTTGGTCCTCAGAGACAGGGTTTCTTTGTGTAGCTTTGTGCCTTTCCTGGAACTCACCCTGTAGCTCAGGCTCGCCTCGAACTCACAGAGATCCGCCTGGCTCTGCCTCCTGAGTGCTGGGATTAAAGGCGTGTGCCACCACCGCCTGTCTTTGGCCAATTCCTTAATGCTGAAACTTTAGGTACTTTGAACATGACCATGATGACTAATTATATGATCAATGGATTCTCCAAATAGTTAACATTTCACTAGTGTATTTAGTTACTTCTCTGTTGCTATAATAAAAATACAAATTGTTGAAGACAACTTTTAGAAGAATGAGTTTATTTGGGTTTATGTTTTTAGAGGGCTAACAGTCTATCACCAAGGGGAGGTATGGCAGCAAGCAGCAGGTGTGGTGGCAGGAAAGGATGAAGAGAGCTCACATCTTTTACCTCAAGCTTGAAACAGAGAGCACAAACTAGAAGTAGGGGAGACTTTACTTTAAAATCCTACCCCCGTGACGTACTTCCTCCAGCAAGTCCATAACTACTAAGCCTCCCTAAACATCACTGCCAGTATTCAAATACCTGAGTTCACAGGGTGGGGTTGGGAGGGCATTCTCATTTAAAACACTATATTCCACTTCTCAACCCCCATAGTTCCATGGCTGTATCCTAATGCAAAATGCGCTTAGTCCAACTTGAGATGTCTGGATAGTTTTTTACAGTCTCATCATTGTTTAAAAGTCTAAACTCTCTTCTGAGACTCAAGGCAATCTTTTTTATTTGTTTGTTGTTGTTTTGGTTTTGTTTTTTTGTTTTTTTGAGATAGGGTTTCTCTGTGTAGTTTTGGTGCCTGTCCTGGATCTTGCCCTGTAGACCAGGCTGGCCTCAAACTCACAGAGATCCACCTGCCTCTGCCTCCCGAGTGCTGGGATTAAAGGCGTGTGCCACCAAGCCTAGCTCAAGGTAATCTCTTAATTGTAATTGTGTAAAATCAAGAAGCAAATTACGCCAGGCGGTGATGGAGATCCAGGAAAGATGCAAAGCTACACAGAGAAACCCTGTCTCGAAAAACAAAAAACAAAAGGCAAATTACATACTTGCAACGCATAATGTCACAGAATACATATTACCATTCCAAAAGGGAAGAATGATTGCATCATGAGGAAAAACTGGACCAAAGACCTAAACTCATCATGGCAAAAACCAAGTCCTACAGTTTCGTGTCCAGAACCAAAGGATTTAGATGACTCTGCCCTCCAGCTTTGCTGTAGCAACCTATACATTTCTCTTGGCCTGATTCCACTCCCTGTACACAGCTCTCCTTGGCAGATATCCCATGGCTCTGGCATCTCCAGTATCTTGGGGTCTCCATTGAAACTCAGGCTTTGCTTTTACAGCTTCACAGATGGCCTCTCAGGGTCTCCTGCTCCCTCAAGGCCTTCACACGGGGACACCCCTGCCCCATGCTGCATGGCCTCTGAAACCATGGAAGAAGAATCCAGGGCCCTCTCATTCTTGCATTCTCCATGCCTCTGAAGCCAGCATCGTGTGGACCACACTGCCAAGTTCAGGTACCAGACAGGGAAGAACCCTGCCCCTTACATCACATTAGCAGCAGCTTTTTCTATGGAGTTGCTTTCTAGAAGTCATGAACCCCTTAGACTCTCTTCCACAAACTAGAAGCACTGTCTAATAGACTAGGAAGCTGAATTGAACAGAAGGAGGAAGAATCTTACTGGTAAAGTCTCACTCACAAGTATCTCTTCCTCCTCTCTACTGGCTCTGCCTCCCAGTGCTGGGATTAAAAGCGTGTGCCACCACCACCCGGCAATGGTTAATCTTGACTGTAAAGATGGAGTGAAGAAAGATTCATAAATTTCTAAATTATAATTCTGAGTAAGGGTCAGGTGATGGTAGAGCATGCCTTTAATCCCAGCAGTCAGGAGGCGGAGGCAGGCAGATCTCTGTGAGTTTGAGGCCAGTCTGGTCAATAGAGTGAGTTCCAGATAGTCAGGGATACACAGAGAAACTGTCTCAAAAGAAAAAAGAGGTGAGTTATTTTGCTGTACAGCATGGTGTCCACCATGATGTCCCTCCCTGCCAAACACGGACATAAAAGCAATGAAAAAAAAAATGACCATGGACTGAAATCTCTGAAACCACAAGCCAAAATAAACCCTCCTTCCTCTTCTGTTGCCCATATCAAGTACTTTGTCATAGTGAAAAAAAGTGACCCACACAGAAAATCTGTACTAAGTGTGAAGCCATTGCTGTGACTATTCCTAGTTATTTAGGCTCACAGTTCCAGATGTGGTGAGAAAAGACTATACTGTGAGGTTTTCTATCTCCCATTAATTTTGTTCCTTCTGGGCTACTAGCCTTATGGCAGAATCACCTACATTCAGCATTTGTGTCTCCCAGTCAATTTCTGCCAATCATCTATGGAAATTCCCTGATAGACTCACCCAGAAAATTATTATTATTAGCTTTTTTTTGTTTTTTGTTTTTCGAGACAGGGTTTCTCTGTGTAGCTTTGCGCCTCTCCTGGAACTCACTTGGTAGCCCAGACTGGCCTCGAACTCACAGAGATCCGCCTGACTCTGCCTCCCGAGTGCTGGGATAAAAGGCGTGCACCACCACCACCTGGCTTTTTTTTTTTTCTTTTGAGACAGTTTCTCTGTGTATCCCTGACTATCTGGAACTCACTCTATTGACCAGACTGGCCTCAAACTCACAGAGATCTGCCTGCCTCCGCCTCCTGACTGCTGGGATTAAAGGCATGCTCTACCATCACCTGACCCTTACTCAGAATTATAATTTAGAAATCTCCTATGAATCTTTCTTCACTCCATCTTTACAATCAAGATTAACCATTGCCGGGTGGTGGTGGCACACGCCTTTAATCCCAGCACTGGGAGGCAGAGCCAGGTGGATCTCAGTGAGTTCAAGGCCAGCCTAGTCTACAGAGAGAGATCCAGGAAAGGCTCCAAAACTACACAGAGAAACCCTGTCTCAGAAAACAAAACAAACAAAAAGATTAACCATCGTGAGTTCTTCTTTTGACATGCAAACATACTTTCTTTAAATATATCTAAAAATGCTCCAAAATAAAGATAACAAGCTCATAATGGCACCTAACATGATATAACTATTTGGTGTACAATAAAATCTGAAATTCCTTCCTTCTGATAGTTCAACAGTTCTGTAACTGCACAAAACTACAAATTCATCCAGGCAGTGGATGAATTCAGCACTCAGGAGGCAGAGGCAGGCAGCTGTCTGAATTCAAGGCCAACCTAGTTTACATAGTGAGTTCCAGGACAGCCAGGGTTTCACAGAGAAACCCTGTCTTAAACAAACAAAAACAAACAAATAAACAAACAAATGTACAAGTTCAAACTCTCCCCAGAAAACTAAGTATCATGGTTCCAGGTCCATCATCCAGGGTTTGGGCATCCCCATCCCTATGGACTTTCCCACTGCAGCCACAGGTCTTTCTGGGACTCAGGCTACCTGCAACGTTCATCAGCATGTCTCCCATGCACCTGACGTCTCTAGCTTACTGAATTCCTTATTGCACTGTGGACTTCACTCTCATAGCTTCAAACATACCCTGTCAGAGGATGCCCACAGGGACCCCAATCCTGCTCCACCTTATATAGCTTCCTAGTGCTTACCTTGAGATCTGGGTGGAAGCCTCCATAACTCACAATTCTTATCTTTTGGATGTTTGTGAAACCAGCATCATGTGAATAACACCAAAGACTGAAGGCTGCTGCCAGCTTGGGCATCAGCCAACCCCTGCCACCAATCCCTGGGACACAATACCACAATATCAGTGCCTAGATGGTGGTTGTTTTGTTTTTGCTTTCTATAGCTGTGATAAAGACTATGATCAAAAGCAATTAGGAGAAGAAGGGGTTTATTTGGGTTACCTGTCTTGATCAAAGTCCATCATTGAAGAGAGCTTGCCCTCCATGGCTTGCTCAGTCTGCTTTCTTTGGTTGTGAACCTAACCTATAACAGTGAAGCCATCCCCACGGCCCTCAAGCCTATTTTCTTATACAACCCAGGACCACCTGCCCAGTGGTGGCATTGCCCACAGTGAAGTAAGTAATTGTCCCAACAGACTTTTGACTACAGGCCAATCTGATGGAGGCATTTTCTCAGTCCAGATTGCCTCTTCGCAGGTGATCCTAACTGTGTTGTTGATAAAAACAAACAGCCTTTAATCCCAGCACTCGGGAGGCAGAGGCAGGAGGATCTCTTTGAGTTCCTGGTCAGCCTGGTCTAGAAAATAAACAAACTAGCCGGGCGGCGGCGGCGGCGGCGCATGCCTTTAATCTCAGCACTTGGGAGGCAGAGGCAGGTGGATCTCTGTGAGTTCGAGGCCAGCCTGGTCTACAGAGCAAGATACAGGAAAGGCGCAAGCTACACAGAGAAACCCTGTCTCAAAAAACCAAAAAAAAAAAAAAAAAAAAAAGAAAAGAAAAGAAACAAACAAAAAACCTAGCCAGCACAATAGTATATGGGGAAACAATTCCCCATATGACCCTGTGAGAATAGGGGGCCCTAGAGCCGCACTTCTCAAAGCTAAGTCTTTCAAACGAGTTTACAACTTTACACCTTTATGTTTATGATGGGTGGAGTCTGGCTGAGTTCTGAATTCTTCTTTAAAATCTCTCCCAATGTAAATTGTTTTGCTTCTATTAGTGGTGCCAATAGCCTTAACTACCACACTCTTTTTGTTTTCCACTTTATTACTATCTTTTAAAAGGAGTCTCACTATGCCATTCCGGCTGGTCTGAGTTCTCTATGTAGATCAGCCTGACTCGGCCTCTGTGATTAAAGGAGTGCACCACCACACCCAGTTTGTTTTCAACTTTAAATGCATTCCATTCTTGGTGAATCTACAAGTTTTTCTATTCTGGCTTCATTTCACAATTATCCTTCTAAGCATGGCTGAAAGCATCCGGCAACATCCATGCCAAAGAACAAATGTGGGCTACTTTGACATTCCTTCTGCCAGTCTAATTAGCCTGTGTAGCTTTGTGCCTTTCCTGGATCTCGCTCTGTAGACCAGGCTGGCCTCGAACTCACAGAGATCCGCTTGCCTCTGCCTCCGCCTCCCGAGTACTGGGATTAAAGGCATGCGCCACCACTGCCGCCCGGCTAGCCTGTCACTCTTTTTTTTTTTTTTTTTTTTTTTTCTTTTGGTTTTTCGAGACAGGGTTTCTCTGTGTAGCTTTGCGCCTTTCCTGGAACTCACTTGGTAGCCCAGGCTGGCCTCGAACTCACAGAGATCCGCCTGGCTCTGCCTCCCGAGTGCTGGGATTAAAGGTGTGCGCCACCACCGCCCGGCCCGCCTGTCACTCTTAAGCTCAGTCTGGCACAAAGTCTCAAGGCATGAAGAAAGTGTCAACAAGTTATTTGCCACAGTGATTTCCAGTAGTCTTTCTTTCCATCTGAAGCCCTATGATAATGATCTTTGCTGTCTGCCTTTCTGTCAGCACTCTGGTCTTCTGGGCTCACATCAAAATTACCCGTCAAGTTCTGCTTACATTATTCCAAGATTTTCCTAGCTAGCAACTCGAAAAGTTTTCAAATTCCTTCCACAAACTTCTTCTCAGTCTTCTGAACTGCAAGATGTATTTGGCTTACTGTTTCAGAGATTTGTGGTAAGGCTGTGCATTGAAAGCAGCATAGGACATAGATAACTGTTCATAGGGTGGAGGCCAGAAAGCAGGAGAAAGAAACGGAGAGGGACCCAGTGGATCCTCCAAATGTATGACTTCAATGACCTATTTCCCACAACTATGTCTCACTCCCTGAAGCTTCCCCCATCTCCCAACAGCACCATTATATGGGAAGCCGAGCCTTTGATGCATGAGGTTTAGGGGACATTAAAGATGCAAAGCATACCAAATGGAATGGTGTCCTACAATGAATGTAAAGTTAATTCTTCCCCCAGTGCTCTGTAGCACATTCATCCTCTCATTCAATGATAGTTCAGGATTTACTCTATTTACTTGGGGCTGAATTATGCCTCCCTCCAAAAAACGATGTTCAAAACTTGACTTCCAATATCACAAGATGGGTCTTCATTTGGAAATAGGCAACTTGCAAGTAAAATTACTCAAGATGAGGTCATACTAGAGTAATGCACGTTCCTAACCCAATATGACTATTATGTTTACAGGCAGAGGGCTATTAAAAAACAAAGAAAACCATGTGACAATGAAAGTCTGGATTATGTAGCTGCAAGCTAAGGAGTGCTAAAGATTGCCCAAGTACCTCCAGGGACAAAGAGTCAAAGAAGGTTTCAAAGGAAGCAGGAATCTACCAACCTTGACTCTCCACACCTTACCTTCAAAACTATGAGACGACACCTTTGTGTTATTTTGAGCCATTCAGCTCAGGGTATTTCCATGTGGTATTCCTATGAAAAGAATGTACTGTTCTAGACACAAAAAGGGAAGAAGGCAAAGGTCCCTGTCCTTATGTATGGAACATCACTAGTTTCTATAAACCCGAATACTACACAGATGATAGACAATTCCTTCTTTCACGTTTCTATCTTCAATTCTCCCTCTCTTCCTGCTCCTCTCAACTTTAAGTACCACTTTATTTTATTTATTTATTTACTTACTTACTTATTTTGTTTTTTTCTGGACACAGGGTTTCTCTGTGTAGTTTTGGTGCCTGGGATTAAAGGTGTGCCCCACTGCCACTCGACTAAGTATCACTTTATGCCGGGCAGTGGTGGTGCATGCCTTTAATCTCAGCACTCCGGAGGCAGAACCAGGCAGATCTCTGTGAGTTGGAAGCCAGCCTGCTTTACAAAGTGAATTGCAGGACAGCCAGGACTGTTACACAGAGAAACCCTGTCTCCCTTGGCCTCACAGGAGCGAGGTTTTACAGGAATGCACCACAACAGCTGCCTCCCGTCCTTCGTGTTATGGATGTTAGTGTTTTGCATTTGGTCTCACTCTTAGCCCGAACTGGCCTGGAATCCAGCATGAAACTCAGGCTGACTCAAACTGTTTTGTTTTGTTTTTCAAGACAGGGTTTCTCTGTATAGCCCTGGCTGCCCTGGAACTTGCTCCGTAGACCAGGTTGGCCTCGAACTGACAGAGATCCGCTTTTCTCTGCCTCCCAAATTCTGGGATTAAAGGCATGGGCCACTACCACCTAGCAGACCTCAAACTCTTGGCAGTTCTCCTGCCTCGGCCACCTAAGATGCTCTCCTTCGTTTACATAAATCCGAAGAAACAAACTAGTTTGTTATGGTGTGTAAACATATTACCAACAGCTAATTTTAAACTAGTATGATTTAAAGATCACAAATTGCTCACAAATACGCAGATATAAAAGTTCACCTTTACACAAAGTTCATTTGTGCACTATTATTCAAACCCAAAACAATTTAATTAATACAGGGAAAAACTGTTCTGGGGATCGACTTAGTTGGACAAGTACTTGTCTAGCATGCATGAAGCCTTGAGTTCTATCCTCGGCACCACACAACACTGTGTGTGGTGCATGCCTAAACTCCCAGCACTCAGGAGGTAAATGCAGAAGGAGCAGTTCAAGGTCATCTGCTGGCTACACAGTGAAGGCAAAGCCAGCCTAGACCACATTAGATCCTACCCCAAAAAGACAAAGCAGTCCTACTGATCAAATCTTATGACAAGCAATGACTCTGTGGGCAGTAACAATCTAATATATGTTAGGTAATTCATTTTAACAAAGTCATTGTTTTCTTCATTTATGCAAGCATCCAACAAACATTAAGTTCTATGAGCCAGAGATCATACAAAGAGCAGTAAGTGCAAAAGAGAACAGAAACTGAACATCTAATAGAAACAGATCAAGAAATACGCAAACTAAAGTCAGGCCTGGTGGCACACACACCTTAAATGTCAGTACTTGGGAGGCAGAGGCAGTTGGAGATCTGTGAGTTAGAGGCCAGCTAGGACTACACAGTGTACCCTCCCCGGGGGTGAGGGAGGAGATGAAGATAAGAGAAATAGAGCAGCAGCTACCATAGAGGAAAGTGTATTTAACCGTACCTGAAGATGAATCTTCCCTCACCCACCTACATTTTAAGTTTAATTTTTCATTAGAAAACACAGAAAGTCTGAACAGAAAGGGAGAAAACCCAGCCCCCTATAATCCTAACTACTGTACTTGCTGTATATCCCTGTCTAGGGTCTGAACAGATCCGTAATCATTCGGATTCAAGAGAGCATTCCCTGGAGTTGTATACTTAGCTCAGTGGTGGAGTACTTTCCTAGCATGCATAGTGCTGTGAGTTTGGTCTCCAGTTTTTAAAAAAAAAATTAAGAAAAAAAAAAACAAAAAGATCAAAAAATGTTTTTCCACTTTCTTCACTGAGTTAAGTATCCATATTGTGCTTTGTATATTTTCACTAATATGATTTATCTGCCGATAACATTCTTTAAGATAATTAATCAGGCCTGTAATGCTAGAATTCATTTCTAAATGTCCCTTCTATAAGAAAATTTTAGCAGGTATCTTTACATATTATAGGCTTTTCTGTTAATTTACTTTCTTCTATGAGGTCAAAGAGTATAAACACATGATGACCTATTGTTATCTAATACCAAAATTTCTTATCCTAAAGACTGAGCCCATTCACAAGCCACCAGTAAAGAAAATTTCCAGTAATGACCACTTGCCTCAACTTTGCAAATGTGCCCTCTGTGTACCAAAATTCACACTCAAGTATACTTCCTCTTTCCTTATGCTTCCCCCTGGACAATGCTCTGTGATGCTGCCCATCAGACAGCTAATATTCCAACACTCACAAGTATGCTAGAATGAAGGCCACCTAAAGGAGAAGCTCCGAAAACTTCAGCTGTTTTTGAGTTTCAACATGAAGGTGTATTCCCAATCCAGGAGAGAAGTGGAGATTACCAGGCAGGTGGTGTGCACTTGTACCTGTCTGCATCTGTCTCTAGGGAGCCACAACTCTCAGGAACGGGGCTGAGAACAACTTTCAGCGATGGCTGAGGAGAGGAAAAAAGTGAGGCTCATGTTTTAATTTCTCCTCTTGAACATGTTTTTCCCTATAGCCTTTAATGGAATTTCTACGTTCAATATAGGAGAAGATGTTGGGTGGGGGTCAAGTGCTTTGTCTGAACTGTCTGCAGAAAACAGTGAACCATTATTGAAAACAATAGCAGACTTGGAGGGAACAGTTTTTTAATTCTAAAAGTAAGCAACACAACTCTTTCAAAAGTCTGGATGGCTGGGTGGTGGTGCACGCCTTTAATCCCTGCACTCGGAGGCAGAGCCAGACGGATCTCTGTGAGTTTGAGGCCAGCCTGGTCTACATAGTGAGATCCACGACACGCACCAAAACTACACAGAGAAACCCTGTCTCGGAAAAAAAAAAAAAGTATCACTTTATATAAGCATTGAAATATTCCATGATTTGGATTTCATTCTAGCTCAAAGGTAATTCCACATTCTTTTTTTTCCCCCCAAGACAGAGCTGGGAAACCTGGAGCATAATGCACAGCCTGCAGGGAGCTCAACAGCTTGGAGAGTATCCTTTCAAAGTGACTGGCTAAAACCTCTTCCAGGAAGCTGGTCTTGTCTCGGAATCTTCTTTGCAGCCCAGCTTGTCAGTAAGTCTTCCTAGCAGCTAAGCTCTACTCCTGAAAGGGACTCTCAGCTTTTATTGTTTACTCTGGCAAGGAGAGGCCTAGTGAATCTGATCAATTTCAGGGACTTCCTGGAGCTATTTTGAGTGTTTACCTTCCTGGTTAAGGAGCTTCACTGTAGGTCGGACTGTTTTAATCTTGGAGGAAACTGTTATACAATAGCATCATGTGTGTACCCGGTGCCTGCAGAGGCCAGCAGAAGGGATTGTTGGATTCTCTTGGTGTTATGAATGGTTGTGAGCCACCATAAGCATGCTGGGAAACAAAGTAGGGTCCTCTGCAAGATCAGGAAGTGGTCTTAACTGCCGAGCCACCTCTCTGGCCCCATGCTGCATTTCTTTTCTTTTTATTTTTTATTTTTGGTTTTTCGAGACAGGGTTTCTCTGTGTAGTTTTAGTGCCTGTCCTGTATCTCACTTTGTAGACCAGGCTGACCTTGAACTCACAGGGATCTGCCTGGCTCTGCCTCCCAAGTACTGGGATTAAAGGCGTGTGCCACCACCGCCTGGCTCTTTTTATTTTTTTATTTTTATTTTATGTGCCTTGGTATTTTGCCATGGGTGTCCAGCCCCCTGGAACTGGAGTTACAGATAGTTGTGAGCCCCCATGTGGGTGCTGGGAATTGAACCCAGGTCCTCTGGAAGAGCAGTCAGTCCTCTTAACCTCTGAGCCATCTTTCCAGCTCCTGCTACATTTCTTGAAAGAGTTGTCTACACTTGTCTTTGTATGCTCATCTTCTACTTACTTTTAGCCCACTGCATTCTCACGTCTACCTACCTGTACCATTCTACTCAATTACTCCTGCCGCTCTAAATAGATAACTTCATTATCCTCAAATCCAATGGAATCTTAACTTCTGTAGACCAGGCTGGCCTCGAACTCACAGAGATCTGCCTGCCTCTGCCTCCCAAGTGCTAGGATTAAAGGCTTGTGCTGCCACCACCACCACCCTGCTGTGCTAGCTAGTTTTATGTCAACTTGCCACAAGTTAGAGTTATCTGAGATGAGGAAGCGTCTATTAAGAAAATGTCTCTGAGCTGTAGGCATTATAAGCCTGTAGGGCATTTTCTTGATGAGTGACTAAGAGGCAAGTGGCCAGCCCATTGTAGGTGCTGCTATTGCTGGGCTGGTGGTCCTGAGTTCCATGATAAAGCAGGCAGTCAGAGCAAGCCAGTAAGCAGCACTGAAGGAGACTCCTGTACAGTGGGGCTCCCTCCCAGGCCCCAGATCAGCGTAAACCACACCCAAACACCAGTTTTCACAGAGAGATCCTTTATTAAGTGGGGAAGAAAAGTTCAAGTGGATGCTTTCCGATTCAGTCAGAAAAAACAGCAGCACCTGACCTTGCAAATTGTCCATAGTTAGGGTTTCTATTGCTTTGAAGAGACACCATGACCATGGCAATTCTTTTTTATTATTATTATTTATTATTATTTTATGTGCATTGGTGTTTTGCCTGTAGGTATATCCTTGTGAGGGAGCCAGATCCCCTACAACTGGGGTTACAGACATTTGCAAGCTGCCATGTGGGTGCTGGGAATTGAACCCAGGTTCTCTGGAAGAGTAGCTAGTGCTCTTAACCTCTAAGCCATCTCTCCAGCCCCAACCAGGGCAACTATTACAAAAGGAAAACATTTAATTGGGGTAGTGTGGTAGTGTGAATGTAATTGGCCCCTGTAATCTCATAGGGAGTGGCACTATTAGGAGGCACAGCTTTGTTGGCTTGGGTTTGCCCTTGTTGGTGGAAGTGTGTCACTGTGGGGGCGGGCTTTGAGGTTTCCTGTGCTCAGGATACCACCCAGTGTCTTAGTTGACTTCCTGTTGCCTACAAGATGTAGGACTCTTAGCTACTGTCTGCCTGCATGCCGCCATGCTCCTGTCATGATGTTAATGGACTGAACCTCTGAAAATCCCAATTAAATGTTTTTCCTTTGTAAGAGTTGCTGTGGTCATGGTGAGATGAAGAGATTCACAGCAATAAAAACCTAACTAACACAGGTGGTGTACAGTTCAGAGATTTATTCCATTATCACCATGGCAGGACATGGCCACATGCAGGCAGACTTAGTACTGAAGAAGGAGCTGAGAATCCTACATCTTGATCTGCAGGCAATAGGAAGTGAACTTAACTAGGCATAGCTTGAGCATTGGAGACCTCAAAGCCCACCCCTACAGTGACACACTTCCTTCAACAAGGCCACACCTATTTCAACAAGGCCACATCTCCTAATATTGCCAGTCCCTATGAGCTTGCGAGGCCAAATATATTCAAACTACCACACGGGTGTAATTCCTCCCCCCCTCCATCCCCCCCCCCCCCCCCCCAGACAGGGTTTCTGTGTGTAGTTTTGGTGCCTGTCCTGGATCTCACTCTGTAGACCAGACTGGCCTTGAACTCACAGAGATCCGCCTGGCTCTGCCTCCCGAGTGCTAGAACTAAAGGTGTACGCCACCACCCGCCTGGTAGGTGTAATTTTTAAGAGAAAAAGGGAAAGTCTGTGGTAGAACGGGCTAGGATATGGTGATATATTTTGATTGGGCATGTTAATTAGGTGAACCAAAGGGGAGTTTTGATTGCTAGACTTTGGTATTAATCCTCCGGAATCAGTCAGGCATAGAAAATGTCCAAAGCATAAAAAATGTTGAAGGACCATTGAACTTGATGTTGTATTTACATATCTACATCTGTATAAAATAATGATTATAAATGTTTGCTTAAAAAGGAGAAGTGCAAATGTGAATTTACCAAGAAGTTATAGATTTTCTTTTCTTTTTTCTTTCTTTTTTTTTTTTTTTTGGTTTTTCGAGACAGGGTTTCTCTGTGTAGCTTTGTGCCTCTCCTGGAACTCACTTGGTAGACCAGGCTGGCCTCGAACTCTGCCTGGCTCTGCCTCCCGAGTGCTGGGATTAAAGGCGTGCTCCACCACCACCCGGCTGAAGATGTAGACTTTCAACACTGTACACAAACTCCTTTGTTACAAATAAATATTTATGCTTCTAAAAATAAAATAAAGGAAAAGAAAATGTCTAAATAAGAGAATAGACTTGATAGCTAGCTTTATGGATGTAATCTAAAGGTTTTGAGCAAGGCAGAGGGAAGGGGAAAGGCAAGGCCTGTCAGAGCCACATGCTTGCATGGGTCAGCATCCCTTCAAACACTTCTTCATGGCCTCTGCGTCAGCTCCTGCCCCCAGGTGCCTGCCTGGTTTGAGTTCCTGCTTTGGTTTTCCTCAATGGACTAGACTATTACTCAGAATATGTAGGCGAAATAATCCTTTTCCTCCTGGAGTTGCCTTTGGATGTGGTGTTTCATCACAGCAATAGGAACCCTAAATAAGCCAACCATGTTGACCACTTCTTCCTTCTTGAATGGTCTTTCCTTTGATGTCTCTAACATCATCTTCTCCTGTGTTTTCTTTTCTTTTGGATTTTTGAGACAGGGTTTCTCTGTGTAGCCCTGGCTGTCCTGGATCTCACTCTGTAGACCAGGCTAGTCTTGAACTCACAGAGATCCACCTGCCTCTGCCTCCAGAGTGCTTGGATTAAAGGCGTGTGCCACCACTGGCCAGCTCCTCATATTCTTTTCAAGATCCATCTTCTATAGCCCTGTTGATGCCACTTAATGTTCTGTACCAGCGTTTTTTCTGTGCTTAATTAATCTAGTATTCCTAGGCAGTTTCTTTTCAAGACAACGTTTCTATTTAGTTCAGACTTGTCTTGAACTCCTCAAACAATAAGGGAGGGCCATTAACTTTGAAACTTTCTTAGCCTCTTGAGTGTTGAAATTACGGGCATGCATTATTATAATCACTATAATTGTATCTTAAACTTGTACTTTGAGCCCAGTGTAGCAGTGTATACCTGTAATTGCTGGACTTGAACAGAAGGAGGCAGGGAGATGATTATCCTCAGCTACAGAGTGAGTTCAAAACCAGCCAGGGCTTTCTGAAACCAGGTCTCTAATACACAAACAACAAAGAAACTCTGCTTCTGTAATAGGATATGTGTGTGAGCAGGGGAGATATACACAATATGTGTGCCTGTCATTTCATCCCACTCTATTTCATTAAAGTGGCCATAGCACCTCCCCTAAACACAGGATTCCAGTGGACTTACCACATATCGGAGTGCGGTGAAGCTTAAAATGAGTACAAGGTAAGTATTCTCAATCTAAGGTAACACAAAAAATGTCTGGTTTTTCACTGAGGGCCCAGAACTTGCTTTGAAGACAGAAAAAAAAGAGCAATGGCATTTTAAGAAATATTTGTGACTACAGACCTTAATGGCCTGTCATTATACTGGAAATAATGACACAGAAAGAAAGAGAAAGGTAAAGCAACCCATAATTTGCATTCGGTCATTCCTTATTTGTAATTAGGCAAGACACGGAGCATGTGTCCTAGGCTAAGTGTGCTATAATAACAATGAGACAGCCATCGTGGCTTCCTTAGCAGGTATGTGTGTGTTTAGGGGTAGTGTTTGAATAAAGTCACCTTTGAGGAGAGCTTCGAGATATCCTGCCATGGGCATGCTCCATGAAAGAAGTATTGCTATGCTTTCTTTTTTCTTGTAATAAATCATCTTGAAAGTCACAACAACCGAAGGTTGCTCATATACTGAACTCCAGTCAGCGAGTTGGGAATGCATTTATAAACCAATTTTGAGAAGAGCTATGTTTGCATAACCCTGTTCTTTGTGTAGTTATTTCTTCTACAAACTCCTTTTTTCCTTTTTTTTTCTTTTCGTTTTTTTATTTGTTTGTTTTCAAAACAGGGTTTCTTTGTATTACAGCTCTGGCTGTCCTGGATCTCACTCTGTTGACCAGGCTGGCTTCGAACTCCAGAGATCTGCCTGCCTCTGCCTCTCCAGGGCTGGGATCAACAGTGTGTACCACCACACCCAGTGCATGGCTTCTTATAATTAAAATCTACCTTTCCACTACCAACGTTAGAACCAAGGAACTAAAATGAGACTGAGCTATGAATCTTGCATATAGAGATAAAAAGCTATAACCATGACAGCTGGTCAGATGGCTCAGTGGGTAAAGGAACTGGCCGCCAAACTTGATGATCTAAGTTATATCTCCAGGATCCTCTCAATGGAAGGAAGAACAGACTCCCCCACAATGTCTTCTATCCTCCACATGTGCCCAGTGGCATGTATGCGCATGTACACAAACATGTGCCCCTATCCAATACAAATAAAAGTAATTTAGATTTTTTTTTTTTTTAAAAAAAAGGCTATTATAGCTGGGTGGCAGTGGCACACGACTTTAATCCCAGTGCTTGGGAGGCAGAGGCAGGCTGATCTCTGTGAGTTCGAGGCCAGCCTGGTCTACAGAGTGAGATCCAGGATAGGTACCAAAACTACACAGAGAAACCCTGTCTCGAAAAATAAAACAAAACAAAAAGGCTATAATCAAAATATAGTTCTAGTTTTTTTTCATGTTGAAGATGTCGAGTTTAAAATTTTAATAAACTTCATTTTTAGAGCTGTGCTGGTTAGTTTTTGTCAATGTGACCCAAACGAGAGTCACTTGGGAAGAAGTGACAGTCAGTTAAGGAATTACCTCCATCAGAGTGGCCTGTAAGCACGTCTGTGGAACATTTTCTTGATTAATGATTGATGTGGGAAGGCCCAGACTGCTATAGGTGGTTCCATCCCCGGCTAGGAGGGCCTGGATTGTAAAAGAAAGCAAGCCATGGGAAGCAAGTCAGCAAGCAGCATTCCTCATGTCTTCTGCTTCACTTCCTGCCCTGAGTTCTTAGTGATGGACTCTTACTACTTTTAAGCCAAATAAACCATTTCCTCCCCTAAGTTGTTTTTGATCATGGTGTTTTATCACAGCAACAGAGAAACAAACTAGAAGAAGAGGACTTTTAGCTCCACAGAAAACAGCAGTGTGTGGTTTCCACATACCGCCTTCCCAAACCTTTCTCCTAGTATTAGCATAGTATATTAGTTGACACTTTTGTTACAATTGGCAAACCAATATTGATACATTTTATTAAAGTCTATAGCTCACATCAGAGCTCACTCTGGCTGTATTACACCCTATATGTTTAGGTAAAATATATAGTGACATCTATCTGTACAGTACAATTTTACCACTTTGTTTTATTTAGGGTTACAATTTCTGTAATGAGACACCATGACCTAAGACAACTCCAGGAGGAATGGGTTTTATTTCATCATCAAAAGCAGTCAGGGCAGGAACTCTTAACATTGCTGGAACATGGAGGCAGGAGCTGATGTAGAGGCCATTGAGGAGTGCTGCCTATTGACTTGCTCTTCATGGTTTGCCCAGTGCTCAGGACCACCAGCCTAGGGGTGACAACACCCACAATGGGATGGCCCCTTGCCCGTCAAATCACTAATTAAGAAAATGCTCCCCAGGCTTGCCTACAGCCAGATCATTTGGAAGGAATTTCTTAGTTGAGGCTCCCTCTTCTGAGATGACTTTAGCTTGTGGCAAGTTGACTTTAAACTAGTCATCACAGAACCTTAAAAATCCTGGTGTATCCCATTTAGATCTTGTTTCTCCTTCCTTCTCCCATGTTGAGCTTCCAGTCGTTTTTTTGAATTAAAAAAATATAACTATATATATATATATATAATTTTATGTGTGTGAGTATTTTGCCTGGATGAACATATGAGCACCATGTATGTGACTGGTGCCCACAGAGGCCAGAAGGGGGCATTGGATACCCTGGAACTGGAGTTACAGATTGTCATGAGCCACCAAGTGGGTGCTAGAAATAGGGCTTGAGAACTCTGTAAGAGCAACTAGTGAGTGCTGAGCTGTCTCTCCAGCCTGTCTCTAGTTCCAGAACATCACATAGTTGGAAGCACACAGTAGACAGCCTTTTCAGATTAGCTCTTTTCATTGAGTAACACACACTTGGCATTTCTCTATGTCTACTTATTGCTTTATAGCATTTGGTTCATTTGTTTGTTTGTTTGAGACAGGCTCTCACATTGTGGCCTAGGCTGGAAGGGAACTCACTATGAAACTCAGGCTGGCCCCAGCCTTCCCAGTGCCTCTAAACTATCCATTTCACAGCTTGTTTATTTGTTCATCTATGGAAGGTCATCACGTAGGATGCTTCTAGTTTATTCTAGTTTGGGGCAACTGTAGAAAGGCTACCATAAAGATCCATGAGCAGGGTTTTTTTTTTTTTTTTGGTAGACAAATGTTTCAAAATCCTTTGAGTATAAATACCAAAGAGTGCAACTCATGGATTGAATGATAAGATTCTGTTTAACTGCAATAAGCTGCCCAAACCATCATATAAAGGGTCTGTACCATTTTGTATCACCAACAGCAATGGCAGGTCCTGGTTTTCACATCCTTCCCGACACCTAGTGATATGACTTGGGCCATCCTAATACAAATGATAGCATCTTGCTATGATTTGACTTTGTTATCCCTTAGTCTCTGTATGTTATTTTTCTATTGTGCTAAAACACCATGACCAAGGCAATTTATAGAAGGAAGTGTTTGTTTGGGCTTATGGTTCCTAGGGGATATGAGTCCATTATAGGAGGAAATTATGGCAGCCAGCAGCATGTACGGTGGCAGAAACAACTGGGAACTCACCTTCAACTGCAAGCATGAAGCAGAGGATGCAAACTCAACAATGCTTGAATTTTTAAACTCTCAGAGCCTGTCTTCAGGGACATACTTCCTCCAGCAAGACTACACCTCTTAAGTCTCCCTTAGCCACACCATAAACAGGTGTTCAAATGCTTGAGACCATAGGGTGCATTTCTCCTTCAAACCAAACTGTTTCATATGCTTGTTTTCTGCCTGTGTTTCTTCATTAGATAGCTCTTCAGATAGTTCACCTTTTGTTGTTGTTCGAGACAGGGTTTCTCTGTGTAGCTTTGGAGCCTGTCTTGGAACTTGCTCTGTAGACCAAGGCTGGCCTGGAACTCAGAGATCTGCCTGCCTCTCTGCCTCTGCTGGGATTAAAGGCATGCGCCACCAATGCCCGGAGGGTTTGCCTATTTTCAAATTGGATTCTTTATTTTCTTCCAAGGTAGATTCTCATAGTTCTGTCTAAAGAAGGATGTTGTTATGGATTCTCCCCCTCCCCCATATAAATTGGAGAATTCCGCTGGGCAGTGGTGGGGAACGCCTTTACTCCCAGCACTTGAGAGGTAGAGGTAGATGGGTATCTGTGTCAAGGCCAGCTTAGTATACAGAGCTAAATCCAGGACAGCCAAGGCTATACAAAGAAACCCTGTCTTGAATCCCTCCCCTTCCCCAAAAGAGATATTGTCAATATTTGGTATAATAAAATTGGTTGTTTGTGGTGATATTGTGTCTCCCAATATATTGTGCACCTTAACAAACTTATCTGGGGTCAGAGAACAGAACAGCTGCTAGATAGACATAGAGGCCAGAAAATGGAGGCACACACACCTAGCATTCTGGAGGCAGAGATCCATCTGGATCTCTGTGAATTTGAAGCCACACTGGAAACAGCCAGGCATGGTGACACACGCCTTTAATCCCAGGAAGTGATGGCAGGAAGCAGAAAGGTATATAAGGTGTGAGACCAGGAACTAGAGTCTGTTAAGCTTTTAGGCTTTTGAGCAGCAGTTCAGCTGAGATCCATTTGGATGAGGACACAGAGGTTTCCAGTTTGAGGAAATGAGATCAGCTGATGAATTGGCGAGTGAGGTTAGCTGTGGCTGGTTTTGTCTCTATGATCTTTCAGAATTTACCCCAAAACCTGGCTCCTGGTTTTATTTTTATTAATAAGACCTTTTTAGATTCATGCTATAGTTGTTGCTAATATATATAGCTTAGTAGTATGGTTTATTTCCCTATAGTTAATTATTTTTCTTTAAAATTTTCTTGTGCAGGTTCTTGAATTAGTGTTGGAAAACTTTATCCTTGGTACAGGTATGTCTTTTTTTTTTTTCCATAAGAGCCCCATCCTTCTTACCCCCCCTCCCAATATGGTCAATAGCATTAAATTAAGCATGTTAATGATGTATTTTCTGTGTAAGCCAGGATATGTCAGTAACAGTTAAGGCCAAATCTTATGTGTGTTGTTGGATATTTAGCTGTGTCTCTGATCTATTCCTGACCTATTTCCCATTAAATGCTGGTAGTACACTCTCTTTCAATCTGACTACCATAAAGACCCTCAGAAATAACCCAGTAATACCTGGAAGATTTAATTGGCTCCAATTAAGAATCATTGATGAACTGGGCATAGTGAAGCAAGCCTTTAATCATAGAATGTGGGAGGCAGGAGAATTACAAGTTTGAGGCCCGCTTGGCCTATATAAGGAAATCCTCTCTGCAACAAACAACAACAAAATTTTCTTATACAATTTTTCCAGGGGCTGGGGAGATAACTTAGTTGGTAAAGTACTTGCCATGCAAGTATGGAACCCTGAGTTTTATCCCCAGTACACAGGTAAAAAGCTTGGTGTGGTTCATGAATGTTTGTAATTCCAGTGCTGAGCATGCAGAGACCAGAGGATCACTGGGGATCACTGGGGATCACTGGGACTTGGTTGTCAGACAGCCTAGCTTAGACTTGGTGAGTACTAGGTCCTAGTAAGGTGGATGATGCCTGAGGAACGGCCAGGGTTGACCTCTGGTCTCTGTGTACATGTGTGCACACATGCATGCACAAACAGTTGCATACATAAACAGACAGGTTTATACCTGTCTGTACTTGTCTGTTTATATATGCAATTTATATATTGCATATTTATATATATATATTAAATTGAAAGATCATTTCAAAAGATTCTCTGAAAAAAATAATGTGTTTTTTTTCCCCTCCAAGAAACTTTGTTTTAGGCTGGGCGGTAGTGGTGCACACCTTTAATCCCAGCACTTGGGAGGCAGAGGCAGGCAGATCTCTGTGAGTTAGAGGCCAACCCAGACAACTAGGACTGTTACACAGAGAAACCCCGTCTTGGGGGAGGGGGAGGGGTGGGGGGTGGACTGGAGGATCCCCTCCTCGCCTGAAAAATCTAATATACAATCATTGCAGAAAACTTAGAAATGCAGAAATTTTTTGTTTGTTTTTGTTGTGTGTTTTTGTTTGTTTGAGACAGGGTTTCTCTAAAGGCGTGCACCACCATCGCCCGGCACAAGTATTGTTTATATTTCATATATATGTATCTGTAAACATTAAAATCAAATTATCAGCCAGGCATGGTAGAGCATGCCTTTAACTGCAGCACTTGGGAGGCAGTGGCAGACAGAGCTCTGTGAATTCAAGGCCAGCCTGATCTAACTAGTGAGTTCCAGGCCAGCTAGGGCTACATAGAGACCTTGTCTGGGCAAAAAACAAAAATGTGAGTCATGCACAGTGAATGTGAGTGTTGATTTCACCATATACAAGCTGGGAATGATCTCTAAAATTCCAAAACCAAAGATTATCAGCCTGTGTGTGTGTGTGTGGTGGGGGTGGTGCATGTGCTTGCACAAGCATGTATGTGTGTATGTGCATACGTTTGTGTCCGTGGAGGCTAGAGGTAAGTTTCTGGCGTCATTTTTCAGGACAGTTCACCTTGTTTTTGAAACAGGGTTTCTCACTAGGACCTGATTAGGCTAGGCTGGCTGAGCATTGAGCCCCTTCTGTCTCTGTCTCTCTAATGCTGACATAATAGGAGTGTGCAACTATGCCTGGCTTTTTACATGTGTGCTGAGGTGTGAACTCAGCACACCATACTTGCACTGCAAGCAATTCACTGACATAGACATCTGTCTAGCCCCTTAGTGTTTTGTTTTGATTTTTAAAAATTAATGTATTTTGATGGGTCTGAGTGCTTTTGCCTGCAAAAGTGGATGTGTACCACTTTTGTGCCTGGTGACCATAGTGGACAAAAGAGAGTATCAGATCCTCTGGAACTGGAGTTTGTAAGCTGTCATGTGTGGCTCCTTGGGAACCAAACCTGATTCTTCTGCAGGAGCAGCAAGTACTCTTCACCAAGTCAGACTGACAGCTTTTTTATATGGATCTTTCCCCTGCATGTATGTCCATACACCACTGCAGTGGCTGTATGGAGGGTGTTGGAACCCCTGGAACTGGAGAAGCGGACAGTTGTGAGCTGCCACGAGTGGTGGGAATTGAACCCAGGTTCTCTTTTTTTTTTTTGGTTTTTTCGAGACAGGGTTTCTCTGTGTAGCTTTGCGCCTTTCCTGGAACTCACTTGGTAGCCCAGGCTGGCCTCGAACTCACAAAGATCCGCCTGGCTCTGCCTCCCGAGTGCTGGGATTGAAGGCGTGCGCCACCACCGCCCGGCGAACCCAGGTTCTCTTGAAAAGCAGTCAGTGTGCTTTCTCACTGAGTCATCTCTCTAGCTCCCATAATCAGCAGGCTTTTGAAACAAGCGCCTTCCCTACTAAAGCATCTTGCTGGCCCTCGCCTTGTACTTTAAAACCTTTCTCTTTCTTTCTTTCTTTGTGTATGCTTACACCTGTGGATGTATGTCTATTAGTGCACATGTTGAGGTCAGAGGATAATTTTGGGGAGTTGCTGCTATGTAGGTCCTGGGGACTGAATTTATCTACTTAGCTATCTCAACAGCCCTGGCTTTGAACTTTTGATCCTCTTACCTCAATCTTCACAGTGCTATGATTACAGGGGTGGACAGCCATACCTAGATTTATTGCTGGGTTTTTTTTTTTTTGGTGTGTGTGTGTGTGTGTGTGTGTGTGTGTGTGTGTGTGTGTGTGTAGGGGCAGTGAGGGTCCATATAATGGAAAAAGTAGGCTATTTTTCTATAAAGACAAGCTAAAATTCAAATGGAGAAAATCTTAAATGGCAAAAGCATTTGCATATATTTAAATAACATCAAGCTGGAGTTTGAAAAATTTATAATGTTTGAGGTAGAAATTTGTATTTCAAGTTACCTCTGTAATAGATATGGAAACAGCCATTTGGGGCCTGTACGTTTGCTCAGTGGGTAAGCATACTTGCCATAAAAGCCTGACAACTTGAGTTTGATTCTGGGAACCCAGGTAAAGATGCAAGCAGAGAACTGACTGCACAGACTTGACTTCTCACCTTCACACTAAGTTGGCAGGTGCCCCTATTTATTCCTCCTGCACCACTAATGATTTTTAAACAAAGAAATAGTAGTTCTAAGATGAGAAAGCCCCTAGTTTATTCAGTAGCAGATCTGGGACGTCAGTCTGTTAGAACCTTTAGCTTAATGCAGCATTTAATTCTTGTCCAGATAATAAAGACGATTCTCACACAGAAATAAGACTTCTCAGACCAGAGAATTTCATATTTTTCTTTTGAGACAGGGTTTCTCTGTGTAGCCCTGGCTGTCCTGGAACTCGCTCTGTAGACCAGGCTGGTCTTGAACTCACAGAGATCCACCTGCTTCTGCCTCCTGAGTGCTGGGATTAAAGGCATGTGCCTTTAATTTTTCCTCTTTTTTTTTTTTTTTTTTTTTTTTTTTTTTGGTTTTCGAGACAGGGTTTCTCTGTGCAGCGTTGCGCCTTTCCTGGAACGCGCTTTGTAGACCAGGCTGGCCTCGAACTCACAGAGATCTGCCTGCCTCTGCCTCCCAAGTGCTGGGATTAAAGGCTTGCGCCACCACCGCCCGGCTAATTTTTCCTCTTTTTAAAAATATCCTAAAACCAGCCAGGTGGTGGTGGCACACGCCTTTAATCCCAGTATTCCACCGGGGAAGCAGAGACAGGTGAGTCTCAAGTTCAAGGCCAGCCTGGTCAACAGAACGAGTTCCAGGATGGCCAGAGCTACACAGAGAAACCCTGTGCTATAAACAAACAAACGAAAAAAATACCATAAAACTAAATAAAAGCAATCATCTGTTCAGCTTTTTAAGTAAAATTTTAATTTTTGTTTTTTTGAAACTGTTTCAATAGTTAGCTTTCCCTGCCCTGATACTTGCTGTGTAGATAAGGCTGACCTCAGATTCAGAGATCCTACCTGCCTCTGCCTCCCAAGTGCTGTGATTAAAGGTGTGTACCACCATGCCTGGTCCTGTTTTGCTTTTAGCTTATTGGGATTTCCCCATATTTTAGTAGTAATACTTCCAGATCAAGCCTGGAACCAGAATGTCTGAGTGCCAGGAGGACAATTATATTATCGTTTCATCTCTCATTGGAAAGATGTCCAATGAGCTGGGTATGGTGGTTATTTGCTGCAGTCCCTGCTACTTGGGAGACTGAGGCATGAGGGCAATTTGAGCCTAGGAGTTTGAGACCACTCTGGGAAAATAATGAATTCTATCCTTCTATCTCAGAGAGAGAGAGAGAGAGAGAGAGAGAGAGAGAGAGAGAGAGAGAGAGAGAGAGAGAGGAGAAACAAGGAGGAGAGTTGTTCAGTAGAGAGCATAGCTGAATGTTTTTCATTTAATTCTGCCCAGGACCCCAGCCACTTCTCTGAGTAAGTCTTTAGTCTGAGATACCTTAAAAATGCCAGAATCAGCTGGGCGGTGGTGGCGCACGCCTTCAATCCCAGCACTCGGGAGGCAGAGTCAGGCGGATCTCTGTGAGTTCGAGGCCAGCCTGGGCTACCAAGTGAGTCCCAGAAAAGCAGCAAAGCTACACAGAGAAACCCTGTCTGGAAAAAACGAAAAAAAAAAAAAAAAAAAAAAAAATGCCAGAATCAAGGAAAAGTCAGCTGAGGTTGGCTATGTAGCTAAAATGGGGAGACAAGGGTGTTAGGTAGTGGAGGGCCTTGTTGACTTCAGGATTTGAGGTCTTGGGCTTGGGATATAGCTCAGGTGACAGAGTGCTTGCCTGGCTTACCTGAAGCCAGGACCAACACTTGGGAGGTGGAGTTAGGAGCACCAGAAATTCAAGGTCATCCTGGGCCAGCTGAACTATGTGCCTCTGTAGGGGTGGGGGGTAGGGGGTAGACACAGACAGTCTAGGATTTTCTCCTAAGTGTAATTTTTCCCTTGAGGGTGGGGGTGGGGGAGGATGTTGGAGATCAAGCAGGATTGAGCACTGAACTACAAATGTTTCACAGGCTCTTTTAAAAAGTATTAGGCTGGGCAGGGGGATGAGAGTGCACACAAATGGGCTAGCCTTGAATGGATCAGAACTTCAAGAGTGGATGAATCAGAAGGATCCATTTTTAGTATACATGGTAGAGGGTGGTGGCTTTGGATGGTTGTAAGGCAGATATGGAACTCTGGGAGGAGATAACTGACAAGATTTGACTGATAACGTCAGCAAGAGAATCTGGTGTCCTGTATGACTCCTTTTCCAGCTCATGATGCTGGATGCTAATGGATAACTGTCTTGTCAGTGGTGACTCTGGGGATGTTGCTGTTTTGTTTCTCAGATAGCATCTCAAAGTGCCAGGCTGGCCTTGAACTTGCTATCTAGCCTCCTCCTGCTGGGATTATGGAAACAATTAAAGGAAGGATCTGGTGTTCAGTCTCTTTTGAAATATCAGAGATTATCAGAGAGCCTTAAAACAAAACAAAACAGGTTTGCAGGCTGGAGAGATGGGCCAGTAGTTAAGGGTGGTTACTGCTGCCTCGTAGAGGACCCAAGTTTGGTTCCTAGCACCCAAGTCCAAGAGTTCATGACTACTTGTAACTCTAGCTCCAGTGGGATCCAATACCTCTGGGGGCACCTGCACTCACAAGCACATACTCACATGTTGACACACACATACAGGTAATTAAATCTTGAAAAAAGTGCAAGGAAAAGTAAGGTCTAAGACACGAAAGGAATTTAGGTCAGAGATGGAGAGCTTTCAGTCTGAGAGTTCTTGACATTGCCTAGGGAGCGGCGCTTTTTAAGCAGGCTCTTGTATTCCAGACTCATTAAATAAAACCTTGTTTCAATCTTTGTCCACCTTGTCTAGTCCATAGGCTTTTTTATTACCCCTATTAACGTTTTGGTTGTTTTTTCATTGATACCATCATCCAGACCTTTGGGGTATGAACTAAAATCTCTTGTTGAATAAAATTCCATAGCATGAATATGTTTGATAGCAAGGAATTTAGGCTCTGGATAGCCTTATTAAATAGGTTTTGGTTAAATAGTACTTCAGAAGTATTTCCTATTTGGTCCACCTGCCAACGGAAAAAAACCCCCACAATTTTATGTGTGTAGGCACTTTGAAGAGTGTCTAACTTTCTTTGGACTACTGGCTTGTTAAAGCATAAAGCTCATTCGGGGGAACCAGTAGCTTTCTAAAAATAAGCTTTTTTTTTTTTTTTGTAAAAAGGATAATGCTATTTTCATTACAGTTGTTCTGGATAAAATTAGTATCCATACCGTCTGAGATACAAACGCCTTTGTCTTGTCTTTCTTGTACCTAGTAAACGGTTACAAAGGAAATGTCACTTCACGTAACATTTAGTTGCCAAGACGTTTGAAAAGAAACACAGACATTTTCCTTACAGTTGTCCTAATCACGAAGCTTTGTGCGGCTTCAAGTTGTTCAAAGTGTGCCAGGAGGATCACTCAACTGCTTAAAAGGCCAGGGACAGAAACGGAATATTGCACAACCCAACACCACCGGGCGGGTTAAGCTTCCAAATCTGGCCTCGGTGTCATCCCCGGGGCGGGAGGCACTGGGATTTCCTCGCGAACCCACGGCGCGGCGCCCCTCCCTCCCTCCCTCCCTCCCTCCGCCCAGGGTATCCGTGCAAGCGGAGGAGGGCGCGCGCCGGGCCGCGGGATGCCCCATTGTCCAGCGGCGGAAGCCGGGGCTCCCCGGGGTGACTCCCGAACTCGAGCCCCGCCACCCGGTCGCCCCGAGCTCCGCCATCCCCCCCACCCCCACTTCACCCTCCCCCGCCCCGTGCGGCTCCCCTCCCCCGCAGCCCCATTGTCTGCCTCGCCTCGCCCCGCCCCGGGGGACACGTGCGCCTGCAGCTTCCCGAGCGCCCAGGGCGCGGTGCGGCGGCGGCGGCGGCGGCGTCCCTGGCAGAACGGGGCCGTCCAGTGCCGGGCACCCTCGGAGCCCCGGCCGGCGGTGGGGGGCGGTGGGGGGCGGGGAGGGCGGGGTGGGGAGCTGCTCGTCTCCTGACAAAGAACGAGTGGGACACGCCGAGCAGGCCGCCCCGCCCGCGGAGCACGAGGGAGTGTCCGCACAAGAGGGCGGGTCTCTCATTCACTCGGCCCCTCACCGCCCGCCCGCCGCCGCGGCGGAAGGGCGGGGTCTCGTCCTCCCCCCTCCCACCCGGGAGCGAGGGGCGGGGCGGGAGGCGGGGCCCGCGGGCGCGCGTCCTGAGGCGTCGGCTGCGTCGTCACGTCAGCGCGGGAGAGAGAAAGAGCGACTCGGCAGGGACTGGGGACGGGCCGAGAGAGCTAGCGAGGGAGGGCGTGAGCCAGCGTGCCAGCGAGGAGGAGAAGGGCGGCCACTCGTGCCTGAGCGGCCGCGGGACGGGAGTGGGGACGCTGGGGGAGGAGGTGCAGGGAGGGGAAGGAGGAAGGCCGAGAGGACAGGGCGGCCGGTGGCCGGCGGAGGTGGCAGGGGGAGAAGGAGGAGCTGGAGGAGGGCAGGGGCTGAGGGAGTGAGTGAGAGAAGCGGACGCGCCAGGGAGGGGAGGGAAGGGGGGGGTCACGCGGGGGCGCGCGCGCGCACTGGGAGCGCGCTCGGAGGCGAGTGGAACTGGATCGGGTTTGCTGCCAGCGGCGTGAGCTTCGGCCGCCATTTTACAACAGCTCCACTCGCGCCGGACACAGGGAGCAGCGAGCACGCGTTCCCCGCCGCCACCCGACCCGGTCGGACAGGATTCCTCGGCCGCAGCCCCGCGGGGAGGTAACGACCGGCGGCACCCGGGTCCGGGAGGGGAGCTCCATGACATTGTGGAGGGAGCTTGGGGGAGGGCGGCGCGGGGAGAAACCGGCTTTTCTGGAAAATGGATTCCAAGGGGGAGAGAGGAGCACGTTGGCCGGGGCTGCCAGGGAGTAGGCCGCGGCCGCGCCGCCACTTCCTCCTCTTCCATGTGCTGCCGCGGCTGGGCTTTGTCTGCGGCGCTCCGGGAGGAGGCGCCTCGGCAGCCCCGTGGCCCGCGCGGACCGCGAGCGGCGGCGGACTTGGTGTGCTGTCGTGGCCGGCGGCGCGGGAGTGGGCGGAGAGGCGCGGGTGCCGTCCCGCGGCCGGCCGGCCGGCCGGGCGGGCTTGGGCGGTGCTCGGCTCCCGCGGGCGTGCGCCTGGCGGCGGAACGCCCTCCCGGCGCGGGCTGTCGGCCTCGGCGCCGCAGCCGCTAGCGACACCGAGGGGTGCGGGAGGCCGGGGGTCGCGGGCGATTGGGGAGCGCCCGGGGCGGAGAGCCATGTGTCACGGCGGAGACGGCGGCGCCGGGGGGCGGGGAGAGCCCGCGGCCTGGCGCCGCCGCGGCCTCGGTGTTGAGGGGCGAGATTGTGCGGCTGCACCGTTCGGGGGGCTCGGACCGCGACTGCGGGTTGATGTTGGGAGGCGGTGACGACCGCCTTGGCCCGGTGCTCGGTGGGTTTCCGTTGAAGGAAGTTGTAGGACATTTGAAGGCGCAGAGCACGTGTTTCTAATGGGCTCCTGGCGGCCGCAGTGGTGAGGCTGCCGCTCCGGGTGCGGAGTCGGGGGCGGGCTTTGGGGTGTGGGGGTGAAGGGTGGAGGAATTGGGTGGTGGGAAGGTGGCTTGTGTGAGCGCTTTGTTCTTCGCTGGCTGTTGTTACTGATCTATAAGCGGCAGGCGGGAAAAGCGCACTTTCTGGTTTACCTTGGAGAGAGACAAGCCCAGCGTTGCTTTCTTCACACACACATATACACACACCACACACACACACACCTTATTCTCCGTTTCGGAACTGCTGCATGTGGCAGGCTGGGCCGGTCCCTGTGCTGATTGGGCTTCATTTGTAGTAAGGTTTTTCCTAGCGAGTGTTAGCAGGTGAAGTCAGGGGTGGTGCTCAGGAAGAATGTAGTGAATCGGTCCTTCTGTACCCCGGGCTCCAAATCTGGCTTGTCAGGAGATGGTGACTTTAAGGAGGTTTCTTTCAAGGGAGGCGCAGGCTGGCTGGTTGTAGTTACTGGTAGAGAAAGTAAAGATTGGGACTGTCATTGTCCTCTATTCTTTTTGAAGATCCTAGTTTAATTTTGCTTATTGCGTTTGAACAGATCTCTGGAAACATGGCTACAGAACATGTTAATGGAAATGGTACTGAAGAGCCCATGGATACTACTTCTGCAGTTATCCATTCAGAAAATTTTCAGACATTGCTTGATGCTGGTTTACCACAGAAAGTTGCTGAAAAACTAGATGAAATTTACGTTGCAGGTAAGAACTAACACTTGCAAAATTACATTATGAAATTTTTCTATTGGATTTCTGGCTTTGAGCTAAAATAGCAACTTTTTGTGGTTTCCAATAAATGTGGGAACTGGAGCTTTGCCTTGTTCTGATAGTTGGTTAATTTAGGTTTGATCTAGAGTTTTTCCAAAGTGTAGAGGGAGGGATGAAGTGGGGGAAAAGACCTCCCTAGGGGAAGGCTGTCTGGCCTGATGGATAAGTATATGATAGTAGCAACAGCTGCTAAATGTTGAGAGCAGCCCATGTGACTTTTTGGGGTATTTTTAAAGCAGGATTCTTGTTTAATAACTTGGTAAGTGTAGGCTAGTTCTCTTGTCTTTCTTGGTGTGGTTGTTCCTTTTTCTAGTGGTACTTGACATTGAGTAGATAGATGTTCAGTTGTTATGCTTGGTGTTTTGTTGGTTGACTTAGGATTTGTAGGCCTATGTATTTACTGTAGAAATATTGCAGTGTTCAGGACTACTTGGACACAAAACAGGATATAAAATTATGTTGACTTCTGTGTGGTTGAGAGGACTTACTTAGTTCAGAATGGCTAAAGTATGATCTTCATTATGTAGATAAGGGGAGTAGAATCATTGTCACACTTGTACCTGTATTGGCCAATACAGGACTTCCTGAAGGAAGAATTTGGAAATTTTAAAAGGTGATAACTAACTAAATTTTCTCTTCTCCAGGGCTAGTTGCACATAGTGATTTAGATGAAAGAGCTATCGAAGCTTTAAAAGAGTTCAATGAAGACGGCGCATTGGCAGTACTTCAACAGTTTAAAGACAGTGATCTCTCTCATGTTCAGGTAATGTTAATTTAATGTCAGTGTAAAAAGAATAAAAAAAAAGTACTTTTGATCTGCTCATTTAAATTTAATTAGACACAGACATAATAGTAATGTTAATATGAATGGAAAATTTCTTTACAGAACAAAAGTGCCTTTTTATGTGGAGTCATGAAGACTTACAGGCAGAGAGAGAAACAAGGGACCAAAGTAGCGGACTCTAGTAAAGGACCAGATGAGGCAAAGATTAAGGTATGTCTTTAAAAGCATTCTGTAGCTCTAAGGATTATTTTTTTTAATTAAAATTTTTTTAAGAGTTATTTTCTAGCTTTGGTAAATATTCCTTGTGTGTGGCAGAGTATATTTCTAAGGTTATTGTCTTCTAATGACTAAATTTTGAAAAGTAACTTACCCAATTTTTTATTTTGGTTTTCAAAAACAATTCATTTTTGTCTTGTCTGGCTACTAATGTTCCATGCTGTGTGATCTATGGTTAAGTCTAAATTCATACTTATAGGTTACTAACAAAACTGGGGGCAAATGGTTGTCTTTCTTGAGAGGCTTGGGTCCTGATGAATTTGGAATTTTAATAATTGCCTCTTAAATTGGGTTACCAAGGATAGCTATTTCTAAAACTAACTTTTCGACAATAATACTGTTCAGTGTGGTAAGCAAGGACATTGGGTTAGGGGTGAAAGCTTTTTGTTGTTGTTGCTGGTTGGTTGGTTATTAAGGTCATAAAGGAGATTAAATTTCCTCATATTTAGCTATGTTTTTGTGTTTGTCTTGTTGAATGTATAGTTCAGTATAGTTTGTTAGTTTTTTTTTTTTTTCTTTTTTCTTTTTTTTTTTTTTTTGGTTTTTTGAGACAGGGTTTCTCTGTGTAGCTTTGCGCCTTTCCTGGAACTCACTTGGTAGCCCAGGCTGGCCTCGAACTCACAGAGATCCGCCTGGCTCTGCCTCCCGAGTGCTGGGATTAAAGGCGTGCGCCACCACCGCCCGGCTTAGTTTGTTCTTGAGGTAAAGGCTATAGTGTAAGAAAACCAGTTGCTAAGCAGGGCATAAATGTGGTATTTTACCCATATTGGAAAAGAAAGCTTAGATATGGACAGATTGGAATATGAAGTTAGTAGTTATCAGAAACCATGAGTTTTGACATATCTAGCTGTGAGTGGATTGAGTTTGAACTATAATTTAGATTTCCATTAAAAAGGGGGCGTAGTTGTTTCCATTGCAGTTATTCCAGTGATTGGGGAATTTATGAAAATTTTCTAAAAGTCTGGAAAGAGGTGGGTTGAATGAACTTGAATGGGACTTAAATTTATGACATTTTTATAAGGATGTTTGATGGAAGTGATAAAGTAGTTTTTCCCTAGATTGACAGTGTTATTTGGGACATAAGAATAATACTACATTTAAAAAACCTTTTGTAGCACAGGGATTTTATATGAGGGAAAGGAAAGGTGACCTATTTGGTTTAATTGATATTCTTAGTGTTAAACTCCCCCCCCTCCCACCCAGCTGAGGACCTAACCCAGGGCCTTGCACTTGCTAGGCAAGCGCTCTACCACTGAGCTAAATCCCTAACCCCTAGTGTTAAACTTTTAAGGAGTAAAAATTTGAGTAATGAAAAAGATTCTTAGAACTGTTTAAGATTCTTAGCTGTTTAAGAAATTTAAGAAACTTAAGCTGTTTAAGAAATTTCGTTAAAAAAAAGTATATGAATACTTTTTAAATTGATATGTTTTCATAAATCAGTAATTGTTTTCTTTTTTTTGGACAGGTCATGTTTGAGTAGAAAAGATGAAATTTTGGGGTACTGAGGTGACTCAGTCTCTAGTCATTTAACATTTTGATAAGTTTTAACATGTCTTTTTATTTTGAATTGTCAGCTAGTTATTAACACAGTTTTTGTTACTTACAAAACTGTTCTGTAGTTGATATAATGGAGAACAGGACTTTTGGGGTTTTGTGGCTTAATGGAGTTTTATGGCTTATTAATGGATTACATACATCCTTTTGTTACTTTTACCTATAATGAGAGATGAAGAGAAACTCTTAATTGTGTTTTAACAGTTGAGAGGAAAAAATCTAGACGTTACATTGTTGTAGTTTCATAAAATATTCAAAGTCATTTTGGCTATTTTTTCTGAATGAGCCATGCTGTGTGGCACACCACTTCAGCACCAGATAATAAAGTTTTTCCAAGTGTATAGGCTTGGTTTGAGGAGTGGAGTGGTATCTTCAGAGTTGACAAAATGCCCATAAATGGCATTGTGTGTCCAGGGGTGGGTTACAAGAATTTATTAAGAAATCCAGAGTTGGAAGGTAATCAGAAGTGTTCATTTTAAATGAGGTTTTTATTAGCAGAGTGGATATATCTTGAAAGGTGTTGATAGTTTGATTTTACTTTTTATTGCTCAGTAATTAATTGGACACTAAAAACTAATATTTACAGGATCCTGAAATTTTGATAAGTATACATAAAAGGAAGAGTTCTAACATAGACCATACACATTTGTATGGAGGAATGTTGCTGAAATAATTGGATAGATTCGAACAGGATTGACTTAACTGTAATTCTATGTGTGTGATCATATGAATAAAGCATTAATAATATTTGAACTTTTCAAGGCACTCTTGGAAAGAACAGGCTACACACTTGATGTGACAACCGGACAGAGGAAGTATGGGGGACCACCTCCAGATTCCGTTTATTCAGGTCAGCAGCCTTCTGTTGGCACTGAGGTAAAGAAACTTAAAACTTGTACCATTTGTATAAAAGGTATCTAATTTCCTAAAGAATTCGCCATGATTGTGAATTCATATTAATTTACAGATATTTGTGGGGAAGATCCCCAGAGATCTATTTGAGGATGAGCTTGTTCCATTATTTGAGAAAGCTGGACCTATATGGGATCTTCGTTTAATGATGGACCCACTCACTGGTCTCAACAGAGGTTATGCGTTTGTCACTTTTTGTACAAAAGAAGCAGCACAAGAGGCTGTTAAACTGGTAAGTTGTCCCTACCCCCTTTTAGACTTTACATTTTCTATCCTTAATGTCAGATGTTTCTTATGTGCCATATCAGACAGTTTTTGAAGTGCTGATGAGTCAATGTGCCTTTTACTTTCCTATGAAAATATTATAGCAGGGATTAGTGGATTCTAAGATTCAGGATCTGTAAGATGGTTGTATAGAATTCCTAGTTGATTACTGAAACATATGTCTTTGGATATATCTTTAAGTTTAAAGGAATGTGAAAAGGTTTATGATGTAGCTCCCAAAGGTTTTTCCCACACCTGGACCATATTTTTCCTTTCATCAGAAATTCACAAAAGAGGGCTGAAGAAATGGCTGCTCTTCCAGAGGTCCCAGCTTCAACTCTGAGCACCCACAGAGCAGCTCAAAACCATTTGTAACTTTAGTTCCTGGGGATCTGATGCCCTCTTCTGGTGGCACCATGCATGCATGTGGTATACAAACATACATATAGGCCAAACATCCATACACTTAAATAAAACAATCAAAAAATAAATATTCAGGTGGAAGGTGCTGGTGGTGCATGCCTTTAATCCCAGCACTCAGGAGGCAGAGCAGGGGGTTCTCTGAGTTCAAGGCCAGCCAGGGCTACACTGAGAAACCCTGTCTCAACCAACCAACCAACCAATAAATAAATGAATAAATATCAGAGACCAGGATGATAAATTTCTAGATAGCAACATAAAGGATTTTGTTGTGAGTGGGAATACTTGATTTAAAAACACTGGATATCAGGTGAGACCTAATTGGTTTTTCTAATTCTAAAAATGTTAAAAACTAATGGCTTACATAACAGATTGGTTTTATTAAATTCTATGAATCAAAAAGATTGAGAAAGATGTAGTGGCTTGTGCCTGAATGTACCTGAGGTACAAGGATTACCATGTTTGAGGTCAGCCAGGAAGGGTAGTAAGAAACCCAATAGTGTGTATACACACCACCACCTGCAACAGTGATAATTAAAGTAAAGGCCGTTAACGTCAGAGAGAGAGCAAGGGAGTGTATGTACATGGGAGGAGTTGCAAGGATGAAGGGAAGGGGGAAATGATGTAATTATATTTTTACTTCTAAAAATTACAAAAAGTTTAAGAGCCAGGGGTTAGTTAAAACTCAAGGAGTGTGTTATTTCTTTTCCACTATGTAGCTTTGGCCTACTTGTAACTTGAAATTGTAGGCCAAGCTGGCTTCAGACTTCCAGAAATCTTCTACTTTTTTCTCCACATGCCTATGATTTCTGTAGACAACTCACTATGACTGCTACTTATTAAAATTGCTTATCCATTTTGTGGAATCTAAACAAATTTAAAATCTTCGGGCTGAGCCGGGCGGTGGTGGCGCACGCCTTTAATGCCAGCACTCGGGAGGCAGAGCCAGGCGGATCTCTGAGAGTTCGAGGCCAGCCTGGTCTCCAAAGCGAGTTCCAGGAAAGGCGCAAAGCTACACAGAGAAACCCTGTCTCGAAAAACCAAAAAAAAAAAAAAATCTTCAGGCTGGTTTCTCCTGAAAATTCTTAAAGAGGATAAGTACGATATTTGAATTAGAAGTTCTTCAGGTATCTGAGGCGTATGTATATATGTATTTATTTTTGAGACTGGGTCTCACTGTAGCTCTGGACTCAGAGATCTGCCTGCTTCTGCCTCTGTAGTACTGTGATTAAAGGCATGCTGCTGCTGCTTTTATTTGTTTATTTTTTTTGGTTTTTCGAGACAGGGTTTCTCTGTGTAGCTTTGCGCCTCTCCTGAAACTCACTTGGTAGCCCAGGCTGGCCTCGAACTCACAGAGATCCGCCTGGCTCTGCCTCCCGAGTGCTGGCATTAAAGGCGTGCGCCACCACCGCCCAGCCTTTTTTTAAAATTTGAGATATTTACAGTCATTTTTAAAATTTTGAAAATTTTATACTTGTGTACAATATATTATCATATTTATCCCCTCAACAATTACCTTCCCTCTCTTGCTGACACCCCGTTCTTCTCAACTAGTATGAGCATGAGCAGGATGCTGTTTTCTGGACTACTTTGTAGTGGTTACACGACTGAAGAAAATGACTTTCACCCCTCCTCTATTAACTTTGAAGTGCTCCCCAGGGAGGGGTAGGGCCTCCTAAGGCCCTCTTTAATCCTTGAGCTAATGGTAGCTCAACTCCCGTGTATCTCTGATTGCAAAGGGTTTGTCATGTCTAGAAGTTCATGCTTCATAGTACTTCCCATTTTCCAACTCTGACAGTCTTTCTACTGCCACCTCTGCTGCTCCCTGAGCCTTGGAGGGAATAATATAGTTGACCCATTTAGGGCCAAGCAATTAATAGTCCCTTATTCTCAGCACTTCGACCAGTTATGAGTCTACATTGCGCATCATCCTTTGCAATAAGTGTTTCTATGCCCAAGGCTGAGAGCATCACTAGTTTATGGGTATAAACAAATGTTGAGGGGGTCTGGAGAGTTGACTCAGCAATGAAGAACATATATATTCTTGTGGAGGACTCCAGTTTAGTTCCCAGTAACCGCATAGGGTGGCTCATTGTCTCCTGTAACTCCAGCATCGGGTAGTCCAGCACCATCTTCTGGCCTCCTTGGGCCAGAACATAATCAAAAAAATGAAATAAAATTTAAAAAGAAACTCATAAATGTTTAGAAGACAGTTAACTAAATGTCTGCTTAGCAAAACATCAGCAGATGCTGGTCTCTTTGGGTCTGCCTGTGACCTCCCCAGCCATAGACTTTCACTAGGTTTTATAATACTGGACCTGTATTCTCTTTCAAGGAGGTGACCTTATCCAACCAATTAGAAAGTGTTTGGTTATGTCACTACTTCACTTACTATGTAGTCTTTAATTTGCTGGCATAATGGCGTAGTGTACATACATAACTCAATATTCTGAAATGTGCTAAAATAGACCTTTTTTAAAAAATATTTATTTCATTTACATAGATGTTTTGCCTGCAAGTATGTCTGTATGGGGGAATCAGATCCCAGAAGTCACAGACAGCTATGAGCTGCCATGTGGGTGCTGGGAATTGAACCCAAGTCCCCTAGAAGAGCAGCAAGTGCTCTTAACCTCTGAGCCATCTCTAGCCTCATGACTGACCACCTTTTTTTCGAGACAGGGTTTCTCTGTGTAGCTTTGTGCCTTTCCTGGAACTCACTCTGTAGACCAGGCTGGCCTCGAACTCACAGAGATCCGCCTGCCTCTGCCTCCCAAGTGCTGGGATTAAAGGCGTGCACCACCACCACTGGCTAGACCACCTTATTTTTAAAGGGTATTTGTAGCCAAAGGATGGCCTTGAACTTGTGTGTAGCCAAGGAAAACCTTGTATTCAGGATTCTTCTGAATCTTAACCACAACTGGCTTGAAAGCAAACTTTTGTATACTGTATCTTTCTGATTTTTCAGATTTGATATTCTCACCATCATTTTAAGGCAGACCTCAAGGGAAAGAATAAGTGTATTTTGCAGTTCTCTATTGCGTGAATCTCTGCTGATGAGTATAATTGAATATGTATGCTTATGTTTCTTGATTTCTTTAAAGAATTCAGGTTTTTTTTTTTTTTTAATAATAGCTCACTTTTTCCTTACAAGAATACTTCTCTTTCAGAGGAAATATGATATAGCTCTGCAGGGAGCCATTCTCTGGTAGCCTGGTAACCTTTGAGCTATCAAAAGTTGAATTTCATCAGTTGAGGTTAAATGAAGGATTTTTTGAAGCTGCAGAAAGAAGTGCTTTAGAAATTATCTCCTTGGGGTTAGGGAGATGACTCAGTGACCTAGTGCCTGTTATGCCAGCTTGAGATATGAGTTCGGATCCTCAGCACTCACGTAAATGACAGGCTTGGTGATAAACTTGTGTAACCTAAGCACAGGGGGATGGGAACAAAGAATCCTTTTAACCAATTTGCCAGCCATCTTGCCTGTGAACTCCATTCAGGTTCACTGAAAGACCCAGTCATTTAAAAATAAGATGGGAATTGATAAAAGGAAGACCTCTAGTGTCAGCTAGCTTGCATGCCCACTGTATACATGTGTACATAACACATTAAAAAATCATTTGCTTGGGGTATAAAATAACACCATTTATACTAGGTAGCAACAAAGTAGCTTAAAAAGTTTTTTTTTTACATGTATGGGTGTTTTTCCTGCATGTAAATCTGTACCACTTGTGTGCCTGGTGCCTGTCGAGTCCAGAAGAGGGTGTTGGATCCCTGGAACTGGAGTTAACAGAGGATTGAGAGCTGCCAGGTGGGTGCTGGGAGTCGAACTTTGGGTCATCTGGAAGAGCAGTTGGCGCTCTTAACAACTGAGCCATTTTTCTAGCCTCTTTAAAAACAATAAAAGCCAAAAAGCCTTTTAAAGTTGGAGTAGTAATATAAATGATGAAGACAAAGAACCATCTTACTAAAGAAAAGCTAAGAGAGAATTTTATCTATTGATACTAGACTCAACTTTTTGGGGAAAAAAAGTCTTAAAGTGGCATTAATGTGAAAGTTTAGATTTATTTTGTATGTATGAGTGTTTTGCTTGCATGCATGTATGTGGGTTGTATGGTTTGCCTGGTACTGAGGTGGTCAGAAGAGGGCATCTGGTCTTGTGAAACTGGAGTTACAGATAGTTGTGAAACACCATGTGGGTCCTGGGAACTGAACCTGGGTCATCTTCAAAAGCAGCAGTGCTCTTAACTGCCATGTCAGCTTTCCATTCCTGTGAACTACTTTTTTGTATCAGATTCTCATTTCTAGATGAATTCAAGAAGTATTAAATAGTGACAACATATAATTCACTATTAACATGATTTTTGAGTACCAATAAATAGACTGAGATGTTTTAGTTTAGAAAACTTCCATGGTTTAATAAATACAATCCAAATTTGTATTACGGTTTGCTTGTGTAGGTTTAATATGCATGTATTAATAATATGTATTTTGACTAATAACAGAAACTTAACATAGATAACCATATAGCCTTTTTGATTGATCTATGAACTCTCATCCTTAACCTTTCCATATTTCTTTTTTGGTTTTTCGAGACAGGGTTTCTCCATGTAGTTTTGGTGCCTGTCCTGGAACTCACTCTGTATGTAGATCAGGCTGGCCTTGAACTCACAGAGATCTGCCTGCCTCTGCCTCCCAAGTGCTGGGATTAAAGGCGTGCGCCACCACCGCACGGCTCCTTTCCATATATCTAGGTTTTTCTGATTATGATTCAGGTCCTTATATGGTCCTCATAATGTTTTTTAATTGTGGGTAAATAGGAGACTTTGCAGTTTGGTGCCTTTTAAAAGATATTCTTGGTGGCACTGAGATCCACTGGAATCTGTTGGATGTATCGTCCTTTATTTTTAAGATTTTTTTCTTGTTAAAGTTAGCTCTGTATATAAATGTTTTGCCTGAATGTATGTATGTGCACCCTGTGTGTTGCTGTTGTGGGTGGTGAAGGCAAGAAGTAGGTATCAGATCCCCAAGAACTGGAACTACAGATAGATGATTGAGTCACCCTGTGGGTGCTGGGAATTGAATCTGGGTCCTCTGACAGAATAGCTAGTACTCTTAACTGCTGGTCTATATTCTTCCAGCCACTTTAAAAATAACATTTCTTTAAGGTATTTTGTCTGCATATATTTCTGTGCAACAAGGGCACTGTGTGCCCTTGGAGGTCAGAAGATTAGCTGCCATATGGGTGCTGGGAATTGAACCCTCAGTCCTGAAAGAGTAGCTGATACTCTTTAACTGGAGCCATTTCCCTAGCCCCTTAAAAAAGGATTCATTATTGTGCATGGGATTTAGGAGATTTACTTTAAGATGAAAAATAAGTAGATTTTGGAGGGAATGAAATGATTGAAACATATGAAAATACAAAATTGAAATTGACTTAGATGTTTTCTGCTACTTTGTGTCTGGATATGAATGAGCATGCTTTTCCTAAATAATTTATCAATAGAACATATTTTAGAAATTATCCTGATTTGGGTCATATTTTGAGGTTCTATTTGAGTTATAACTCTGACTAATGTGAATTTTTATGTAATTGGAGTGTTATTCTAGTTATACACAACCAAATAATGAGAAAATGTCTCTTCTGAGTTATTCATAGATAAAATTGAGATACTTTTTCCTTCTATGTTGTATCTTGAGAAATATTTTAGGTTAAGGTGTTTAGATATTTAAAAAAAAGGTATAGTGGTTTGTTTCCTTAGAATAAAAACTATTTTAAGCCAGGCATGGTGGTTCACACTTACAATATAGTGCTTGGGAGGAGAGGCAGACAGACCTCTATAGTGAAACCATGTCTCAAAACAAACAAAAAACAAAGAAAGAAAAAAAAAAACCCAAACTATTACAGATATTAAATTTGCATTTAGCTATAAGACAGGTTTTTTTTTTTTTTTTTTTGAGACAAAAAGGGTTTCTCTGTAGTTTTGGTGTCTGTCTTGGAACTCGCTCTGTAGACCAAGCTGGCCTCGAATTCAGAGATCTACCTGCCTCTGCCTCCTGAGTGCTGGGATTAAAGGCATGCATTGCCACCTCCCGGCACAATAGGTTTTTTTTTTTTTTTTTTTTTTTTTATAAACTCCTGGCTATAAACTGGGTTAATTGTTGATAGCTAAAGGAAGTCATGAGGTTAAAACAACTTCAGGTTTCTATTAATTTTTGTTGGGCGCAGTGGCATACGCCTTTAATCTCAACACTTGTAGGAAGAGGCAGGAGGGTCTCTGAGTTCCAGGACATCCTGGTCTACACAGAGAAACCCTGTCTTGGAAGCCAGTATATATGTATTATTTGTTTAAAGATTCATAAAATGTATTTTGATTGTATTCACATTCCTCCTTCTAAGTATTCCGAGCTCCATTACTACCTCTCTGTCCCTCTCCCCCATGTCCTTTTTTCTTTTCTTTTTTTTCTTTTTAAGGACAAAGTCTTAAGTGGTTGTGGCTGGCCTTGGAACTCACAGATCTGTCTGCTTCTTCCTCTGAGCATTTGAATTAAATACAAGTATCATTAAATTTTTATTATTTTTAAAACTAACCCATTGAGTCCAGTTTGTGCTGCCTATATGCTTCTGGGTGTGGGAGCCATCCAGGGAGTGTGGTCAACCTACTAGG
Source organism: Peromyscus californicus insignis (assembly GCF_007827085.1). Classification (NCBI taxonomy): domain Eukaryota; kingdom Metazoa; phylum Chordata; class Mammalia; order Rodentia; family Cricetidae; genus Peromyscus; species Peromyscus californicus. The sequence goes on along the minus strand of NW_026294402.1, from coordinate 82,973,500 downwards.
GGCCCATACCCTTAAAACTTGACTCCCTTTACCCAGAAGCCATTAACTGCCCATATGTGCTCAGTTAGGAGTGGGGGCTGGTGAACCTCTTGCTTCTCCATACTGAAGTGTTGGCTAGCTTGTGGATTCATCAGTGCAGTGGTCCTGCCCCATCTAGAAGACGTTTTGCTCTGGTCCTCTGGTCCTCTTGTCCTCCCTGACCTTCTGTCTCTTCTTGATAAAGGTCCCAGTTTTGACTGAGTACCAGTTGACATTTATCCTAAACACTTTGTTGAGTTGTGAGTTTCTGCCTGAAACTCCATTGCTCAAAGAAACTTCTTTGAGTTCTGAGAACTGTACTAATCTTTGAGTTTAGAGAAAAAAAATTGAGAGGGCAGTTTACCTGAATCTGTATAGAGGCTGAGTGAGTGATCTGTGAGGCCATGTATCTTACTAGCATAGCTTTAGTGTGATGCTAGGTTTCTTTATCTGGGATGCCTAACATAAACTAGGCATAGCAATTTAAGTAGATAGTTGAGCCTAATTTTTGAATAATGCAGTTAGGTAGTATAGAGGATTTTAAAGTAAATAATATCTTTATTTCTAGAATAAAGTTTACTTTTATGTGTAAGATCGTTTGCATGCATGTTTATATGGATGGATGGATATGTATACAAGACCTGACATGGCATGTGTGTTTATAGAGAAAAAAAAAAAAAAATTTTTTTTTTGAGATGATGTCCTGTCTGGCCTGGAACTGCATGCCTCTGCCCGCTTTAAATTATTTCAGTTAAAACAGTGCCACTGAGCCAGGGGGTGGTGGCATACGCCTTTAATTCCAGCACTCAGGAGGCAGAGCCAGGTGAATCTCTTGTGAGTTCGAGGCCAGCCTGGTCTACAGAGTGAGATCCAGGAAAGGCGCAAAACTACACGGGGAGAAACCCTGTCTTTTTTTTTTTTTTTTTTTGGTTTTTCGAGACAGGGTTTCTCTGTGTAGCTTTGCGCCTTTCCTGGAACTCGCTTTGGAGACCAGGCTGGCCTCGAACTCACAGAGATCCGCCTGGCTCTGCCTCCCGAGTGCTGGGATTAAAGGCGTGCGCCACCACCGCCCGGCGAGAAACCCTGTCTTAAAAAACCAAACCAAGCCTGGCGGTGGTGGCGCACGCCTTTAATGCCAGCACTCGGGAGGCAGAGCCAGGCGGATCTCTGTGAGTTCGAGGCCAGCCTGGGCTACCAAGTGAGTTCCAGGAAAGGCGCAAAACTACACAGAGAAACCCTGTCTCGAAAAACCAAAAAAAAAAAAAAAACAAAAACAAAAAAACAAAAACAAAAACAAAAACCAAAAAAAAACCAAACCAAAACAATCAGACAGACAGACAAACAAACAAAAAAACAGTGCCACTGTATAGCTGCTGGGTAAATAACCCAACTAGTGTCATCATTTCTTACACCAGAATTTATATTTGTATGTAGCTTGATGATTTTCTAGCCTCCACTTGAAATAATTTTAAATGTGATACAGTGTTCACTTGTAGGGCTTAAGACTAGATTAATGGGTGATATTTTCATCTGAGATGCTTAGGAGTATAGTATTTTGGATTGTCTAAACAAACAAACAAACCAGGAAATGGGATTGGGAATGAACCTCTGGAGGTAGAGTGCTTGTCTAGAATTCATAAAAACTTGGATTTGATCTTAGACAACACACAAACCAAGTATGTGATGCACACTTACAGTCCTAAAACTAGGAAAGAAAAGGCAGGAGGAATAGAAGTTAGAAGTCATCCTTGCCTACCTAAGTTTGAAGTCAGTCTTGGATATGTGAGACTTTGTCTTTAGAAAACACACAACAAAAGCCAAAAACAAGGGACTGGAGAGATTGTTCAGCTGTTAAGAGCACTTATTGCACTTACAGAGGACCTGGGTTCCATTTATAACACCACATAGTGGCTCACCATCTATAACTTCAGTTCCAGGAGATCTGAGACCCTTTTCTGACTTCTGGCGTTACCAGGCACATAAACAGCCCAAACACTTGTACATATAAAATAAACATCCCTCCCTTACAAAAAAAAGCAAAACCTAGAAACAAAAAACATGAAAGAGGACAGTAGAGGCAAGCATGTGTGTTTACTTGTGTGTTGTGCTGCTGAATTGGATTCAGTGGATAGTGGCTGCAGGGTCCATAATAATTCTCCAGAGTACAAATATTGTCATGGGAAAAAAAAAAACAACAAAAAATTCAGCCTAGTAGTACTTGTGTTAACACTGATAGATGAGATGTCTACTTCTATATTGACAGTGAAATTTTTATTACTGTTGTTTTTGGAAGAGGGTTTTACCTTAGGCTGCTAGTGCTGGGGTCTTAGATATTCAAACAACGTACCTCACCCTTGTGTTGTGTCTGCTGGTGAATAAATGCAGCATGCAAGAGGCTAAGGTTCTTGCCATGAGTTTGAAGCTAATTTTACTATGTTATGGGACCCTTTCTTAAACACAAACTTGCATGCATACACATATAGATGTGTATACTACCATCATGTATATATAACCATTTTAAACAATAAAGCTGTTCAAAAACATGAAATATTTTATCAGCAATTTAGAAAATACTTAAATGTGTTTAATATGTGAACTTACTAAAATTCTTTTGGGTCTCTATAATTTTCATTACTAAATTTTAACATACATAGCATAATCCCTTGTTCATTGTCACTGCTTCCCCTTCTGTCTCCTGTTTTTCTCCCTTACTGGTCTGCTTTCTTCCTTCACATAATTCCCCTTTTGCATTCATGTCACGTGTTTATAAATCCTGTAGTCTATATATGAGAGAAATGTTAGCGTGACAGTTTCTACTATAGGTGGATAAAGTGTTGATTTTGGAGAGTTTATATGGACAGGAGAGGTTATCTATAACCGAAGTGCAAGCAAATGGGGCAAAGGATAAAGGAAGAAGGGTGAAAGTATTTACATGGGTTGGAGTTGGTAGAGAAGTCCTGAGAAAGATGTGAGTGGCACAGTGAAGAAAATATGGCTAGTTGTAACATTTTATGGAAATAAATATAAGATAAAGCTTCTGTAACAATGCCAGAGGTAGTTGTTTATAAAGTGGCAATACTTTCTTGCATAGTATAAAGTTTTGAACCTTGGAGTGGGTGACATGACATAAATGGTTGAATAATGGAAAATGTTTGAATGAAAAGAACAGAAGCCAAAAGAGGGATTACAACAACAAGGAGGAGGTCAAAGATTTTGAAGAAAAAAGATTGTACATTGGATAAGAAAATCAGGGTCTGAAACATTTGATAGCCTAGGAAAAATAGTTCACAAGATAGAGTCAAATCCTTGTGTAACTAATGTAAGTAATGTGCTGTGAGAGTCAAATAAGCTAGAGTATGTGTAGTAGAGGTGTATGTGTCTATGGGTGGATTATTTAGTAGTCTCCTCAATCTCAGTCTGTATCTACCAATATTATATTGTAGATGACACTTTGAAGTGATACTTGAGAGTGCTGGCTTCTTGGAGGTAGGTAGTTTTGCTTGCCATTATCGGAATAGAATGATTAGTCAAGCATAAAGAACAACTTAAGTCCTGAGCATTTTGTGTAGGAATCTGAAGAATTGTCTTTCTAGTAAGGAAACAGGTTTTTTTTTATTTTTTTATTTTTTTTTCGAGACAGGGTTTCTCTGTAGTTTTGGTGCCTGTCCTGGATCTCACTTTGTAGACCACACCAGCCTTGAACTCACAGAGATCCACCTGGCTCTTCCTCCTGAGTGCTGGGATTAAAGGTGTACACCACCACCGCCTGGCTTCACTGTAGAATTTTTAAGGAAAGGTTTTTGTCTCAACATAGAGAAAACTTTGTAATTAAATGTTTTAAAATACATGAACAGGCTTATAGTATATAGTGGCTTTGAGAAGAGTTATGACAGTAATCACTTCTGGATTACAATTCAAATATGAGATTGCTAAATTTGTGTGTGTGTGTGTTTTGTCTTGTGTGTGAGTGAGAGAGTATTCGCAGGTGGTTATTAGAGAGTGTTTTGTCTTCATTGTATGAGTGAGAGAGAGTGTGTACAGGCTCATTAGAGAGAGATAGAGTGAGAGTAAATGCGTCTGTATGCATGCACAGGTGCTCATGTGCCACAGTGCTCATAGAGTGGTCAGAGCACAACCTTGGGTGTTGGTTAGTCCTCTTCTACCTTGAGAACAGGGTATCTTTGCTGTTTGCTGCTATGTATGCCAGGCTAGCTGGTCCGTAATTTTCCAGGGATTCTCCTGTCTCTGCCTCCCATCTCTGTAAGATGTGCTGGTATTGCAATGCTACGGTGTTGACTTTACATGGATTCTGGGTATGGGAACTCATGGTATGGGCCTTAGGCTTGGATGACAATCACTTTGCCCCCTGACCCATCTCCTCACACTCTAATTAGTGGTCAGAATTCATCTTTATTTTATTCTTGGTCACCTCACTGACATTGGGCCAGAAAGCTGGATTTTTAAAACCTTTTTGAGAACCCATTTTGCTAAATATGTAATGCCTCACATTTTGTTCATCCTTCATACCATCATGCTGTGCTGAAAAACCCTAACTGCCTGAGGGACATGCTTCAAAAGTTAGGGCCTATCATATTAAATTAGAACTCATAAAGATCAGGTTGTTTGTACTCTTTCCCTTTGACTCAGGGTTGTTAGCAGGAAATGAGGTAGGTATTCTCTCACCTCTCCCCTTGTCTCCTCCCTTCCCTTCTTTCCTTTGTAGTCTGTCCACATATATAGCCCATGCTGGTCTCTGGCCTCAGCCTTCCAAGGGCTAGGATTACAGGTGTGCATCACTGCACTCAGCTTTTTGTTTATTCAAATATGGGTGAAAAGGTTACAATTTTATTTATTTTATTTAAATCACTCTAAACTTCAAACCTTTCATTTTACCCTGTGTTGATCCAGGCATATGATGATGGTCTAGAAGGGAGGACATGGTTATTCTGTAGATAATAATTCATAGAAATATTCATTACTTAGAAGTAGTGCTGTAATGTTTGTGACTGAAGAAGCGTTTGCTACTTTATAGATAGGCAGGTTCCCTTAAAGTTTTTTTTCTTTTTCTTTTGGAGACATAACCATAGCCTTGGCTGTCCTGGAACTCACTTTGTAGACCAGGCTGGCTTATAACTCACAGATCTACCTGTTCTGCTTCTTGAGTGCTGGAATTAGACATGTGCCACTATGCCCAGTCCTTAGAATTTCTAATTACTGATGCCTTTATGGAATTTTTTTTTTGTCTTGCTTTTCCTGGGGTTTTTTCCCCCTAAGGATTTTGTTGGCTTTCAGTAATAATTGTTGGTATAACCAAGAAACTTTTGCCAAGATATTTTTAAAGTTAGTTCTTTTTTCTCTTTGTTTGCTTTGCTCTTGATACAGGGTCTCACTATGTAGACCACGCTGGCCTCAAAATTAAATAGAGTTCACCTGCCTTGCCTCTGGAGTGCTGGAAGGAAAGGCATGTCATCACATTTGGTCTAAGTATCTTAAGTAAATACCTTCTTTGGTTTAGACCATTTAAATGGAGAGAGAAAAAATATGAATGCGAATATGAATCAAAAGTTTCTGTTAACCTTACTGTAACTTGTATCTGTCTATATTTAAAGTTTGTAATTTCCATTTTATTCCTGATATTTTGTTTTGATCAATTCTTAAATGTTAAACAGACTAAATGATCAAATTGAAAGCATTTGTTAATATTACTAAGGCTGGGTATTTAATGCTAAATTATGTGAATATTGGGTAGGAGGCTGCATGGTAAAATACAATTTAGATTAGCTATTTGGAAAATAAGATGTTGTAATCTACTTCTTACTCATAGTCTCCTGCAATAGTAGATTCAACCACTGTATCATTCTTTTCAGAAAACTTTCTTTTTTTTTTCTTTCTTTTTTTAAGTTTATAGGAGGCTTTTATACAGAAGTGGGTTCCAGGACAGCCAGAGTTGCACAGAAACCCTGTCTCGAAAAACAAACAAAACAAAACAAAAATGAGAGTTTTTTGTCTAAAGGATAAGATGTAAATAAAAATGTAAATGCTATATGAAGAAATAAAATACATGAGAAGATTTGTCAGCCTCTTGTTAACTGATAAATTGGGTGTACTGTGTTAGAATAGAATGTATGACCTCCTATCCATCATATACCAGGAGCGATATTCCTGCCTCCCAATTGTCCCCTTTATTATGTGGCAACCAATAACATCAGATGTCTCCTGGGGGCCAGAATTACTCCTAGTGAGTACTATAGGGGGATGTCATCATGAAAGAGTGCTTTTGTTGACCGTTACAGGACTTGTGGATCAAGAGTGTTTGGATGAGCTCAGTTTATTGGATGAGCTTAGCTGGTGAAAGTTTCAGGGAAACTTTTTTCCCCTCCTTTCTCTACGTAGCTCTGGCTGTCCTGGAAGCATGCATCACTACCGCCTGGCAAAATTTTTTGAGGCTCAGAGGTTCAAAAATTATGTATCTTAGAAACTATATAGATATTGTGGAGAGAAATGAAAATAAGCCAGGAATTTTGGGATATATTTGATATATCTCATTGGCATGGTAAACTGAGACTTTATTTTTTTCTTTTTAATTTCAACACTAGTTTTTATGTGTTTATGGGTGTTTTTGCCTACTGTGTATCTGAACTATGTGTGTCTGCCATGTATGTTAACTTGCACCTGCAAAGTCCAGAAGAGGGCATGGGAGCCTCTGGAACTGGAGTTACAAATGGGTGTGAGGCATTGTGTGGGTTCTGAGAATCTAACCTGTGCCCTCTGGAAGAGTAACAAGTGCTCTGAACTACTGAGACATACCTCTAGCTCTGAGATGAAAATAGGCAAAAATTGCAACCTTAAAGTCATGTGTTTGGTATGAATATTGAGAATTAGGTGTAAATCTTTAATTGGCTTGATCAAAAATGAAGCCATTAAACTGTTCTGAACTGTAGATAAAGTATGTGAACTTTAATTATCTATGTTCTGTAATAGCAGATAACGCCAGTCTTGCAAGACTAGAACTCATCTTGGTTCTTACATTTGTGACAAAGTAGAACTTGAGGTTAAGTATAGGTGGGATTGGTTCATCAAGAATTATTCCTGTCTTTATCATTGTTATTAACATACAAAATTGAGTTTTTTTTTAATTTAAAGTTTGTGAACTACAATTCATAAAATTCATTGTTACTGGACAACTTTTAAGATTAATTTTGGCCCAGCTATGATGGGGGGCAAGCCTTTAATCTCAGCACTCAGGAGGTAGAGATAGTTTGAGACCAGCATGGTCTACAGAGGGAGTTCCAGGATAGCCAGGGATACACAGAGACACCCTGACCTGAAAAACAAAACAAAAACACAAAACAAAACTTTGTAAATAGTAAGATTGATACATTGTCACTTGATAAGATTATATTTTGAAGTGCTCTTCCATATCTCACCATTCTATAGGATATGGTTACTTGAATATTACATTTACTTTTTTTTTTTTTTTTTTTTTGGTTTTTCGAGACAGGGTTTCTCTGTGTAGCTTTGCGCCTTTCCTGGAACTCACTTGGTAGCTCAGGCTGGCCTCGAACTCACAGAGATCCGCCTGGCTCTGCCTCCCGAGTGCTGGCATTAAAGGCGTGCGCCACCACCGCCCGGCCTGCTTTTTTTTTTTTTTTTTTTTTAAGAAAAAACTAGTTCTTTTCCTTTATTTTTATTGTATATTTGGCGAAAATGAAATGAAGGGGAAAGAATAAGGCTAAGTATAGAATAAAAAAGATCTCATCTTTAGACTTGAAGATTTTTTTTATTATATTTTTATATTTTTTATTGAAACTTGTTATTTTTATATTTTTTATTGAAACTTGTTATAAGAGGATGTGGGAATGAGAAAATGTATTAATGTGTGTTATGGTTACTTTGGAGGTAGGAAACTTGATCATCTTGAATGAGATTTCCATGGTTTTTGAACACCTGGATGGAAGAATGTTTTTAGAGATTAAGATATTGTCACTTAATTTCAAGGTTTTTTTTTTACCTAAAGAATTCAAAAACAGATTGACATTAAAATCATGAGTTTTTTTTTTTTTTTTTTTTGGTGTTTGTGTGTGAAATCTTAGATTGTCATTCCTTCTAAAATGGAAATTATGCTAAAATTTTTATATTATTGGGTATTAATTGAAAAAAGAAACTTTATTATGGCATTTCCTTATATTCATATAATATAACTTAATCATGTCCAGTTCTGTTTTTTTTTTTACCCCCACCTTACGTCTTTTTCTCTTCCATATCCCTAATCACCTTTTTTATATGCTTCCCCTCCATAAGAGAAAGGAAGCTTTTTTAAAAACTGAAAACACTTGATACAAAGTACTAAAGTTTTTGCAGACAAACAGTTTTACCTTTGCATAGGATTGAGAATCTTCTGTAATGAATATATCATAACAATTTAAAAATGTTGTATACCTTTTTCCTCTTTCAGTATAATAATCATGAAATTCGTTCCGGGAAGCACATTGGTGTCTGCATCTCAGTTGCCAACAATAGGCTTTTTGTGGGCTCTATTCCTAAGAGTAAAACCAAGGAACAGATTCTTGAAGAATTTAGTAAAGTGACAGGTAAGTTGGATTTAATTGGCAGGAGGTACAACTTTATCAGTAATGAAAACACTTTGATGCCAAGTGTTGTTCTAAACAGTACAAATTCTGTATTTGTTCACTAAGAATTTTTACTTAAGCTTTATGAGTTAGGTAACCTTGTTAATAAGATAAGCCAGATGGTGATGATGCCAGTACTCAGGAGGCAGAGGCAGGTGATCTCTTGAGTTCTAGGACAGCCAGGGATACAAAGAAAAATTGTGTGTGTGTGTGTGTCTGTGTGTGTGTGTCTGTGTCTGTGTCGTGTGTCTGTGTCTGTCTGTGGTGGGGAGTAAGCAAACTTGGAGTTGGAGAGATAGATGACTTGCCCGTTAAGAGCATTGGCTGCTCTTTCAGAGGCCCAGAGTTAGATTCCTAGCAAACACTTGGTGGTTCTGAAACACCAGTTTTAGGTGACTTGACACCCTCTTCTAGCCTGGGCACCAAATACAGACATATGCAAGCAAAGGGATTCATACACATAAATAAATTTAAAGAAAACAAGCAAGTGTACATAGAGGTTTAGGGATCATTTCCTGGCAGTTAAGCTAATTTAGGAATCCATAGGGCGGGGGATAGAGTTTACCTAGCATTCACAAAGCCTTAGCTTTGATTTCCATAACTACATAAAGCCTGGTGTTGGTGGTACAAACACACTTGTCATTTCAGTGCTTGGTAGGAGGAGAGAGGAAGTTCAACATACATAGTGAATTTGAGGCCAGTTTGTGCACCATGAGACCTTGCCTTAAAAACAGTAAGATAAAACTAAACATGGGAACACAGCGGCAATTTGAGTTCAGTCTGTGACATTGTACATCCCTTCCTTGTATTTATTTCCATACTTAAGCTGTTAGTTCTTTTGTTTGTTTTATTTTATTTATTTATTTTTATTTATATTTTGGTTTTGAGACAGGGTTTCTCTGTGTATCTTTGGAGCCTTTCCTGGAACTCACTCTGTAGATCCGCCTGCCTCTGCCTCCCGAGTGCTGGGATTAAAGGCATGCACCGCCACTGCCCAGCTAGCTGTTAGTTTTTAATTCTTACATACGAATGAGGCTTTCCCCCCATGTTAAGGAGCAAATGGTTATAAGTAGATATATTGTTAACATGGTATAATTTTTTTAATTGTTCATCTGCCTATAGTGTTCAGAAATTTATTCTGTTAATAGTCTTTATAAACAGAAAAGTGTTCAGCATTAGCAATATTTACTGTTATCCTTTGAAGTAATAACATGTATATTTGAGAGCAGAAAAAGATGCCATTTAAATGAATTTTAGGCCTGGCAAAATAGTGACGCCTTATCTCAAATACACAAAAAGTAAGGGCTGTTGATGTAGCTCAGCCTAGGTAAAAGTTTTACCTAAGCTGAAGACCTGGGTTTTTGTACACGTGACCACTCCCTCCTATATAGAATTTTAATGCAGTGAGTTAATCTAATAACATTTTTCTAAGTGATATGAAGATTTTTTTTTTTTTTTTTTTTTTTTTTTTGCCTTTCATACATTTAGTGGAATCAAAATGGTCCTGGGGCTAGTTAAATATTTTACTTTCATTGGGTTTTCTGGACTTACAATACCAGGGCAGGGTTGATTTGGAAAATTATTGGGATCTTTGAGAGGTTTGTTTGTTTGCTTTTTTTTTTTTTTTTTAAAGACGATTTCTCTGTGTAACAGCCCTGGCTGTCCTGGCTCTCACTCTGTAGTCCAGGCTGGACTTGAACTCACAGAGATCCACCTGCCTCTGCCTCCTGAGTGTGGGGATTAAAGGCCTGTCCCACCACCACCTGACTTTTGGTCCTTTTCAAAATAATTGTTCTTTGTAAAAGTGTCTAGCTTAGAAAATAAGATTATTTCTCATTTTTTTAACTTAAATATTATCTTAGTAAAACAAAGCTTTGCTGTTACAAATTTTTGCCAGTTAACTGACTTCTGGAATGTTTGCTTAATTTCAGAGGGTCTCACAGATGTCATTTTATATCACCAACCGGATGACAAGAAAAAAAACAGAGGCTTTTGCTTTCTTGAATATGAAGATCACAAAACAGCTGCCCAGGCAAGGCGTAGGTTAATGAGTGGTAAAGTCAAAGTCTGGGGAAATGTTGGAACTGTTGAATGGGCTGATCCCATAGAAGATCCTGATCCTGAAGTTATGGCAAAGGTAAATATAGTTAGGTAGAACAATTTTTATTGGGGATAATAGGAGGATGAGGGAAAACTTACTAAACGAATTTCCTGAGTTGTTTTAAATGATGTTTTTGAAGGCAAAAAGTATAGTTTACTAAGCGATTAGAGTTATACACTAAGAAATGGGAGTGCATGGAAAGTGAAAATAGAAGTCTTTATAGACACTTAGCACCTTGTTAATTTTTTTAAAAAAAATTACTGTGTATATAGTTTTCTGCTGGCATATATGCCTACATGCCAGAAGCGGGCACCAGATCTCTTTATTGATGGTTGTGAGCCACCATATGGTTCCTGGGGATTGAACTCAGGACCTCTGGAAGAGCAGCTAGTGCTTGAACCTCTGAGCCATCTCTCCAGCCCTTGGGTCTACTAGTAGGCTTACCTTCTAAAGGTTCCACAACCTTCCCAAAACACCACAGCCTTTAGACCAGGCCTTTAATATATGGGTCTTTGAGGAGAGTAGAGAGTCAGATTACAATATGTTGTCACTATTATAGTATCCTCGGAATTGTATTACTGCTCTGAAAAATCCTGTGCTTTGTCTGATTATCCCTCAAACCTTGACAGCCCCTTGTCTCTACCATTTCAGAGTGTTTCGATTAATGATAGAAACTTCTGAGAGTGGTGGTAACTTTTTGGTTTTTTGAGACGGGGTTTCTTCTCTGTGTAGTTTTGGTGCCTGTCCTGGATCTCGCTCTGTAGACCAGACTGGCCTCGAACTCACAGAGATCCACCTGGCTCTGCCTCTCGAGTGCTGGGATTAAAGTCGTTTGCCACCACCACTTGGCGGTGGTAACATTTTAAGTGCCCTCTTTTTGTGGCTTTATGACTCTATAGCAATATCTACCCCTGGCTCTGTGATAGGGTTTCTCTGTGTAGTCCTGGCTATCCTGGGACTCTTGTAGATTCCCCTGCCTCCGCCTCCTGAGTGGATGGAGTTCTGTGATTAAAGGCATGTACCACCAGTGCCTGGCTTATATCTAAAAATTTTGCTTTGTCCATTCGTATTCTGAGGGATATCTTGATTCTTTCTAATTTGGGGGAGTTATAAGGCTGTTAGAAGCATCTGGATGCGGGTTTTTGTATGAACATAAAATTTCAACTCTTGAATAAATAGCAAGAAATAACACAGGATCATAAAGTAAGACTATATGTTTAGATTTGTAAGGGCCTGTCTTTTACAGGGACTACACCATTTTGCATCTCTTCCTCTGTGAATGAAATTTTCTCTCCTTCTACATCCTCACAAACGTTTGTAATCCCAATATGTATGTACTTTTTTTTTGTTTGTTGGAATTTTTTTTTTCCTCCTTTTTTGTGCAAGACAGGGTTTCTCTGTAACAGCTGGCTGTCCTGGAACTCAATTTGTAGACCAGTCTGGCCTTGAATTCAAAGAGATCTCTTTCTGCTTTCCTAGTTCTGGGTTTAAAGGTGTGTAGTTTATACTTCAGCTAGCTTGCTGGTTTGGTAATAACTGATGAGCACAGTTTTCATGGTAAAACTTGTTTTGGTAATTAGCTGTTATTTTTTTTCCCCTTCACTTGACTAGCAATTTCACTTCTTAGTATTTATGAGAGAAGTTGGAAGCTATATATCTTATGTTCTACTGGTTGTAATTCAAGTTAGCTTTATATGATGGGGTAATTTGCTTTCAGAAATTGAACTCTTTGGAAATATTTAGGAAATTTGCTTTTTTTATTTCAGGTAAAAGTGCTGTTTGTACGCAACCTTGCCAATACTGTAACGGAAGAAATTTTAGAAAAGTCATTTAGTCAGTTTGGGAAACTGGAACGAGTGAAGAAGCTAAAAGATTATGCTTTCATTCATTTTGATGAGCGAGATGGTGCTGTCAAGGTAAACAAGTGGTAGAAATTCAGTAGGCATGTAAAGTACACCAACGTTTTTTAGTCTTTAAATCAGCATGCTTTATAAATCGGAGGCAAAGTTCAGGTTATGAAATTCACTCAAGCAAACCTTTATTGGTCTCACCCAAAATTTCGTAAGTAAAAATAGTGAAGAGGAAGATCTTTCATTAAAGCCCAACCATGTCTATTAGCTTTCAGAGCTAATGTAAATATTTTGTAAGTTTTAAAGTAAAATTACTTTGAAAGCCCTTCTTGCATATTGATCATTGTCTTACTTTTTAAAGGCTATGGAAGAAATGAATGGTAAAGACTTGGAGGGAGAAAATATTGAAATTGTTTTTGCTAAGCCACCAGATCAGAAAAGGAAAGAAAGAAAAGCTCAGAGGCAAGCAGCAAAGAATCAAATGTGAGTAAAAAATGAATACTTTAAAGAAAAATTGTATGCATATAATTTTGGTATAATTTATGTTACTGAAACATCAAATCTATGAACTACCTTTAAAAATAACTTGATTTGAGAACTTTGTATAACAGAGAAATGGCAAGGATCTAATTGTTTACTAATGTCTTTCTGTTGACCATGTTTGTGATAATTCTTAGTAGCCTATATTTGAGTAAGGGAAAGTCAACTTTTAATGTTACTGTATAAAATTCTTCTGAAAGTACCATGTATATTAGTGATCTATATGACTTAATATTTTTGTAAAAGGATGAGTATTCCCCATCCCGATTTTTTTTCTTCCCTTTTCTTTTTTTTTTTTTTGAGGCCACGTCTTACTGTGTAGCACTTACTAGCCTGGCTGGCCTTGAACTCAGAGAGCTCTACCGCTTCTCCCATAAGTGTTGGGATTAAAGGTGTGTGCCACCAAGACTAGTTGAGAATTTCTTCATGGAGAGGTATAGAATATTAAGTCTTTTATTAGGTTGTTACCTTTTCACCAAAGAGAGATACAAAGATTCATTTAAAAAATAACTCCTCACTCAAAGATTTCATAAGTCGATGAATAGACTCTGTGAAATGAGTATAGATAGTAAAATAAAATATTAAACAAGTTAGGGGTGTTGAAGGGATGGCTTAGCAGTCAAAAGTGTTTGCTGCAGTGCTAGTGGGACAGAGTTGAATTCCTAACATCCACATCTGGTATCTCATAACATCTGGTATTTCCTATAGCTCTAGCTGTAGATAATTCTGATGCCTCTCCTGGCACTTGTGTTCATGTACATTTGTGCATATATATACACATACACAAAAGTAAAAAAGAAAATCTTAGAAATACATGTGTGATGAATTGTATTAATTGGAGACACTTTTGTAGAGGTTTTCAAGGAGGTACGTGTGTATTTTTCTTTTCGAGACAGGGTTTCTCTGTGTAGATGTGTGTTTAAGGAAATAGAGGGGTCCACAAGATTGTTCAGTGGGTAAAGAAGCCTGTTGACTTGAGTTCCATATTCTTGAAACCAAATGATGAGGGAAACAGCCCATCCTAGTTGTCCTCATGCTTGTGCATGCACAAACACAGTAAACAAAAGCCTTTTTTTAATTAAGAAGAAAGAAAAATGTGGGAGGTGCTAGTGAGGTGGCTCAGTGTTGTTAACCATCAAGCTTGGAGACTTGGTTCAATATCTAGGACCCTCCATAGTAGAAGAGCACCAGAAGTTAGCCTCTGGTTTTGTTACGTGCGCTGGACCATGCACTCCCATGATGTTCACACAACCAAGTGTTTATACAAAGGTCAGGGAAACTTTGTTGAGTCTAAGAACTGAAGATAGTACTTTACAAATTGTTAGGGAGAAATTACACAGGTAATTGCTGTTTAATATAAAATAAATATTTATTCGAGACAGGGTTTCTCTGTGTAACAAACCTGGCTGTCCTTGAACTTGCTCTGTAGACTAGACTAGCCTTGAACTCACAGAGCCCTGCCTGCCTCTGCCACATGAGTGCTGGAATTAAAGGTGTGGGCCACCATGCCCCACTTAGTTAATAGTATTTTAGGACAATTTTCTGTGAGTTGCAAAAGAAAAAGAAGGTTTTTCTTACGTATACCTGTTATTTTTATAATCAAAAAAGTGACCACATTCTAGTTTACACAGTTAAATGTCCAGTTGGAGGATGGTAAGTTCTGGCCCTTAATCTCAAACGTCAACTAAGTAAGTTGGGGTCAAATTGAATTTTTCAGATACCTTATGCAACAATTATCATTGTGATCCATATTTTGTTGAAGAGCTAAAGAAGTGCACTGTATAGTTTTGATGGTGGGAGTATAAATGAAGAAAAGAATTTTCATAGTCTTAATACTCAAACTATTGAATATTCTGTACGAAATAAAAATGATTTTTTCACATTTCTTTTAGAAGATAGAGATTATTAATATCAGATATAAGTATCACAAATTATTGTAGGTTGAGATGAGAGAAGTTACATTTGTAACTTGATTAAAGCAATAACATGTATTTGAAAATCCACTTGCATCTGAATCTTTTACTCAGTTTGAGATGAGGAAATTCTTGAGGCACAGATGTCAACTTGCCTAAGACCAGTTAGTTATACAGTAATTAGTATAGAGATGGCATTGAGCTAAGGCAATGTTTCTGGCCCCATAATTTCTATGCTTGGGGCTGGGAGATGACTTGGTGGTTAAGAGCATTGGCTACTCTTAGAGAGGAGCCAGTTTCAATTGTCAGTACCCACATGGCAGCTCACAGCTGTCTGTAACTCCTGTTCCAGGGGATCTGATACCCTCATACAGACATACCTGCAAACAAAACACCAATGTCCATAAAATAAAATCAATAAATTATAATTTCTATGCTTAACGACTTATACTATGGCTTCCCTGTCTCTCTCTTTTTGCTTTTGGAGCTGAGGATCGAACCCAGGGCTTTGCGCTTGCTAGGCAAACGCTCTGCCACTGAGCTAAATCCCCAATCCTTGGCTTCTCTGTCTTTATGTTAGTGACATTTTAGGTTTTCTAATTTTTTTTTTCATTGTAAGACATTTAACAACATCCCCAGCCTTTTCTAGGTAGCAGCAGCACCCGCTTATGTCCCTAGACATTACCAAATGTACCCAGTGGTAGGAGTTGGAACTGAACCATTATCCCTGGTGAGAATCATTGCATAGATTAGCCGTTTGTATTGTGTTCTTCCTTAAGTCAGAAATACTAATTGTTATGCTAGATTAAAAATTATCTTGACGGTAGCACACACCTTTAATTCCCAGCATATGGGAGGCAGAGGCAGGTGGATCTCTGAGTTCAAGGCCAGCCTGGTTTACAGATTGAGTTCCAGGACAGGTAGGGGTACACAGAGAAGAAACCTTTTCTCGAAGTAAAAAATCAAAAAAGCAACAACAACAACAAAAAAACCCACATGTTCTATCAAAAAAGGTCTGGAAACCTTTTGTACTAGAATTGTGTTTTTTAGGTGTCCATTGTTGGAATAGGGAAAAGCTGTGCCTTTATGAATTGAGTGTAAAAAGGGAAATTATTTCTGGAGTTGGTGAGGTAACTAAGCAAGTAAGTTGCTAGCTGCCAAGTTTGACAACCCAAGTTCTGTCCTAGGAATCCATCCATATGGTGGAAGGAGAATCGGAACCTTCTCCTAAAAGTTGTTCTCTGACTTCTACCATGGAAGTTATGGCATACTCAGTTCCCCCATCTCCCAAAACAAATAAAAGTAAATTATTTTACAGGGAAATTGTTTTTTTATGTTTTTTGGTATTATTGTGGCTCTCAGGTCAGTAATACATACATCTAAGTTGTAAGTAATAATGCTATTGAAAAACATGCTAGTGTTAGAATGAATTAGACCATTATTAAAGTGTTTTAACATGTTTCTTTCTTTCTTTTTTTTTTTTTTTTAAAGAATTTACTTTTTATTTATGTACACTATATGCATACAAGAGCCCATGAAGGCCAGAAAGAGGGAGGGTGTTAGATCCCTGTAACCAGTGTTAGGAGCAGTTGTGAGTTGCCATGTCTGTGCTGAGAACCCATCAAGGCCTTCTGAAAGAGCAACAAATACCCTTAACCTCTGACCCATATCTCCAGTCTCAACATAAGTTATTTTTGTGATTGCTTTTTATAAGTCTTTTGAAGCTAAAATTTTATGCTTTCATTGTTAAGAGACTTTTGTTTTTCTCATGGAATATCTGCTTCTCTTGTTTGGGTAAAATAGTAAGCAATATTAGTGATTTTGGTTTATCAACCAAACTTATTTGGAAGGGTATCATACCATTTTGAATGGGATCTTTACTATTAGTAGTAAGAATAACTGGTAGACCCAAAGTTGAGTATTTCGTGTGTTTAATGTGTGCAATGAAAAATGTCAGAAAAATGAGATTTTTAAAAATTTTCTTTTTAAGGATGCTTTTTTGTTACACGTTGTTACTCTTGTTTGTAATACTACTTTTATTCTACAGTGCTTTAGTCATGGTGTTATTTGTTAGGGTTAAAGGAGCAAACTTTCCTAAGTTTACTGAAGGTTCAAATGACTTAAGAACAGGAAAATTGGAGCTGGAGAGGTTAAGAGCACTGGCTGTTCTTCCAGAGGTCCTGAGTTCAATTTACAGTAACCACACGGTGGCTCAGAACCATCTATAATGAGGTCTGTCATACTGGCACACCACATTATATATAATAAATAAGTCTTTACAAAAATTTGCAATGTCTGCAGCCGGGTGATAGTGGTGTACACCTTTAATCCCAGCACTCGGGAGGCAGAGGCAGGCAGATCTCTGAGTTCTGAGGCTAGACTGGTCTACAGAGCGAGGTCCAGGACAAGGCTCCAAAGCTACACAAAAGAAACTCTGTCCTGAAAAAAACAAACACAAAAAATTTACAGTGTCTTTAGACCATTTTGCTGAAGAAATTAGAAAATTTTGGCCATTTAATTGACTTGACATTTCCATTTTATTTTTATAATAAATGGCCTTTGTGTATTGGAAATACAAAAGTAGAGGAGATGTAATTCAGAGTGATAAGTTTGAAAGCCTAACCAGTTTGTAAAAATCCTGTTATCGGAATTTATTTCCTTGTAAAATCATAAAGGATAAATAAGGTTCATAACTAGAGATTTGTGATACATTGGGATGTCTACTTTTATCCTGGTCCTGATTATTACTGCTAAGAACTTACATAGTGCAAATAATTCTGTATTAAAGTCTTAGAACAAACTTTGATTCCTATAAATGCCTGCATGTTAACTAATTTGATTTATACTCTAATCTTTGTGTGTTTTTTTTTTAATAGGTATGATGATTACTACTATTATGGTCCACCTCATATGCCCCCCCCAACAAGAGGTCGAGGGCGTGGAGGTAGAGGTGGCTATGGATATCCTCCAGATTATTATGGATATGAAGATTATTATGATTATTATGGCTATGATTACCATAACTATCGTGGTGGATATGAAGATCCATACTATGGTTATGAAGATTTTCAAGTTGGAGCTAGAGGAAGGGGTGGTAGAGGAGCAAGGGGTGCTGCTCCATCCAGAGGTCGTGGGGCTGCTCCTCCCCGTGGTAGAGCCGGTTATTCACAGAGAGGAGGCCCTGGATCAGCAAGAGGCGTTCGTGGTGCGAGAGGAGGTGCCCAACAACAAAGAGGCCGCGGGGTACGTGGTGCAAGGGGTGGCCGCGGTGGAAATGTAGGAGGAAAGCGCAAAGCTGATGGGTACAACCAGCCAGATTCCAAGCGGCGCCAGACCAATAATCAGAACTGGGGCTCCCAACCCATTGCTCAGCAACCGCTCCAAGGTGGTGATCATTCTGGTAACTATGGTTACAAAACTGAAAACCAGGAGTTCTATCAGGATACTTTTGGGCAACAGTGGAAATAGAAACAATAGGGCACCTGTAAAATTGGAGACTGATAGGTTGACCAGAAAGTGGCCCTAAATCTGAACAGGTGCCATTATAATTTGAGACATCTGGCAAGATTTTCCCGTTATGTATATATTTTAACAATCCGCTTGGACACGAACAAAGCCACACTTCTAACTAACTGCTTCTGGCAAACTGATTTATTTTTACTTTTAATTTTTTCCAATAAAGGTATTCTTAGATAAGAGAAAAATAGTTAATGAGTTTGCATTCCTGCTTGAGAATTTGGCTCATTGGCTGTAGTATATACAATGTTTCTGGGTAGTGTTTAGATTTGGTGTCTTGGAAAGGTAGTTGATTAAAAACCAAGTATGTCTTTAATATCTTGTATCAGGACAACTATTTGTATGTTACCAACTTAAATTGCTAGAATAAGGTAAATTGGTACACAACTGCTATTTTTAATTTATAACTTTGACCTAATTGGGTTTTCAAAACCATTTGGCTACTTGTATTCTTTATGCTGTTGTTAATTTCAATAAAAAATTCACATCTAAATGTATACTTACTAAAACTGTGTTTACAATTCGTTTTTCACAAAATTTCCTGCAAATTTGGTTCAAATTGTATAGCATGTCAAGGCCAATTAAAGGGTTTTGTGCCTTGTAAAGCCTTGTGTGGAATATGTCTGCACATTACACAACACTGATTTGTTGCAGTTTTCTGCTTCTGGTTTAAAAGTGCTATTATACAACAGACTCATGTTCTCAACCAAAAATTTATAATTAGTATGTGTAGTAAGTTTAAGTTGGTAAGTATTTTTATAGCTCTTAACTTTCTGATAAACTATAACAAGGACAATTACAGGTACAAGAGTTGTGGGATACACTTAACTCTTTAGTTGTTTGAAGTTTATCCTAACAGTGTAAAACTCAATTGAGTATATTGCCCCTCTTGATTATTTTTGTGCAGCATGGGACAGCAAAGAAACACTAATGTGATATTGGGAATAATGTGAGTGTTTATGAGTTGAATTTTCTTTAAGTCATTGTGCTTCCCTCTAAAATGAAAAGAACATTTTTAATTAGTAAATATTGAAAGCTTAAATTTACTTCACAAATCGGTTTATATCAAAAATTTCATGGCTGTTGCCATGGTCTATAATAGCAATGATGGGAAAATGAAAGCTTATTTATTTATTTATTTTGTGCAGAGGTGGGGATAGATGTAAGGTCTGCAATTCTCCCAAAATTCAGAAATTTATATTTGACAGGCTAAGTGAGACAGATACATAAGGGTGTACTTTTTAAAAAAGTAAACCAATGAATTCTAAATAACTAGGTAAACTAATCTCAGATGTTTTCTTTTACTCCATGTCTCAAAATGGGAATACTTATAAATTTATTGGGACAAGTCCCTTAAAGTGTAAGTTCTTAGGTTTTCCCTTAGTATTTTAAATAAAATCAGTTTGTGAAAAAAGTGGGGTTCTCAAAATACGCCCCCCACAAAAGCAAACTCAAGATTCAACTGAAAGCAAGTGAGAAAACCAAGCAAAAGGAAATTCATTTATTCTAAAGGCAACTAACTTGTTGGATAGAGTTTATATAAGACTTAGGGTATTTAAAGCTTTCTTATTTTTAATGTTATCATTGTGTATGTACACATAATTAATTTAAAATGATTTATCTAACTGATTCCTTTTGTTACCTGGCTAGCAGGGAAAAGGGGTCGAGGCCGGTCCTGACCTGTTACAATGAAGACTGACTTGCTATGTGGGATTACACCAGAAGCTTGCAGTGGAGTAATGGTAAGGAAAATCAAGCAACCTTAAATATCTCGGCTGTATAGGAGCATATTCTATTGCAGAAGACCTTCCTATGAAGATCATGGAATCAAATACGGGACATTGAACTAATACTTGGACTTTGATATGAATTTCTTTAACAATTTTCTCTGCAGTGCAAGTTATTAAACTAAAGCTACTCTATTTTCCAAATGTGTTCCAACAAAAATCCTTCATAACTTCTAGCATGGTATCTTAATAAAGAATAAAGTTCTTCTCTTTAAAAAATCTGCTCTAAGTAGATTTTTCCCCTCTTTTTTTTAATTAAGGATCTCAGCAGTGGTATTCTGAAATATTCTCTTGAATTTGTGCATTTAAATTTTATTGCAGTGATATAGATGAATGCCACTGTTGGTACCCTTAAATTTTATTTCTGCTCACCAAGGTTAATCATGATTGTCTATATCTTTTTTATAGTAATCACTTTTGAATTGTGTTCAGATGCAGTTTCAGGTGTAATCATCAGAGCTGGTTAGTCAGGCATTCCAGATAGTGGTTCTTTTCAGAACCTTTTTTAAAGGGTTGGTTAACTACCTCAGTAGCAGAGGATTGAACTATACCCTGTCTGTACTGTACATAGAAAATCTTTGTAGATAAAAGCAAGGCTTGTTAAATATGATATGAGGGTAAGATTTTAATAAACCAAATGTAACATTCTTAGTTGCCTTTAGTTTCAGAGGCTTGTAAGACTTCCTCATGACCATCATAACAGGCCTTGCTTTTGTCGTATTTTGTGGCTGAAAAAGCAGCCTTGCTTCTTCAGATATTGTAGTTATTTGGATGTATAATAGTTTAGCAAGATGTTACTTTTGTAAGACATCAGATGTTCAAAAAAGTGCATCCGAACTTGTACTAAATACTGCAGTGTCCCTTTATAAAAAGTCAGACTAAAACTGACAATTGTACAGCAAAGCCTGACATTTGGATATTTTGAAGTTTTTTCATAAATCATAGAAATTAGTATATGGCTGTAGTTTAGCTTTTTAGGTAAAAGGTATGTTTCATTAGTGCATTTGTTACTGCTGATCACTATAAAAATGTGAATCAGCTTTCCATTTCTTATGCAGGTCATGATAACTTGTAGAGTAGAGTACAATCATTTGTGCTATGTTTTTAATTTTCTAAAGCACCTTGATGACAGTGAGTGTTCAGTGGTGAAGCATCCTCTATTGAATCACCCTCAAAAAATTTTTTGCCAAGTCCTAAGTTGATAGCTTAAAGTCAAAAGTAAAATGATAGTTTAAGTAGGACTTGGTGTAAAGAAATACCTTCTCCCCTTCCCCAAAGGGATACTGCAGTTATATCACATACCCAATAGGCACCACGATGAAGATCAGAGCTTATACCTAATTAAGGTTTTATACACACCAGTTCCCCAGTAAATGCAAATTTAACAAGAAAATTAGACATGTCATATGTTCAAAATGCTCATGGCAAACAATCATTTTTGCATTCCTGCAAATAAAATTGTTTTATACTGTAAGCTGGAGGCGAGTGTAACTTATTTTTGTAATAAAGTTTTTATTTTTTTTATGTGTCATTAATATAAATGTGTGTTAGTATAGCAAATCTTCTGGTTTAAAAACTTAGAATTGCACACATTTCAGTATGTTCATTTGTACTTACATAATTCTAGAATAGTGGTTGCCAATAGCCTGTATGTTTCCCATTAATTGGTTTTTTTTTTCTTTATTTTTTTGTTACCTTAATAAACCATTTTAGTATGTTGTATGTCAGTTACTGGGATAGCTGGGGCATAGAGTGTAATTTAAAATTTGTCAATAAGTATTCATTGGAATATATGTAAATGTGCCTTGCCGGTTGTTGAAACTTATCTACAAAATGAGTATGGGGTGACAAAAATTTGTTCCTGGTGCTTAATGAAACTTTCTTCCACTGATTTTATATATAACCCTGTGCTTTTTAAAAGTACATCTCTCAAATCGTAAGTTTGAGGGCTACACAAAACATGTACATTTCATTTTAACATAGTACACTAGGTCGTGGAAAGTGGGTCAATTATATGTAGCCTTCAGCAAAATCGAATCTCAGTGTAATCCTTGGTGCTGGCACTTCCCAGGTCCAAGGAGTAAAATGATCACATCTAAGAGGTCATTGCCATGCCTATTGGCGCTTAACTGTCATACCATTTTTAACGGACACTGTCAAGGTCTTTTAGTTAATTCCTGGATTTATTTGTTGGGAAGCTAGAACAGGTTGTTTGACTTAACTGCATTGACAAAGTTGAAAGATGAACACTTTTGTGGGTTCACAAATGTGTTCTTTAAGAAAACGGAGTATTGAGCTCTGTGGGTTTCTAAGACTTGGCTATTTTAGTTTGGGGACATGGGAGGGAAAACTGATTAAAAAGAAATTGTGAAGAATTGATGGTTATACTTAAGGGTAATGTAAACAGTGGTGATGAAATACAAACTCAAGTGAAAATACTTGACAGTGTTCATTTTAATGACTTTGAATTTAAGCCATTATAATTACTTTTAAAATTAAATATCATTTGCACTGTTCTGATAATGGGTGCAGTTTTTGAGCAATATAATCAGAGCTAAATATGCATGTAGTGATTAGTGATGTGAACAATTAAGTTCTGAGAAGAATACTAACCGTGGTATTTTCAAACTTCAATTTTCTGTAGTAAAATCAGTAACAAACTCTTATCAGAAATCAAGAAAAAACAGGCAATGCATATAAACATAATTTTGAATGTTGTGTGGCCTATAAAGCAATAATGCAATTTATATGGAATGTCATGGGATATGAGAAATGGAAATGCGAAAATAACTAATCCTTTAGTGAAAATGTCAACATGTTAAAAGGGGGAATGTTAACTAATGTAGGTTATTGCGTTTGTGATTTGTTTATGGGTTCTTGGCTTTGACAGCTTCAAAGAATGGACAGATGATAAGTTAAATTTTGTATATATTGTCAAGGAAAGGGTTTTTAATAGTCCCTTCCTTGAGGTAAAAAGTTTATAAAAAAGAATTTTGATTGTTGAAAAGTTACCTAACCAAAACAGACGCAAGATTTTGTTTCTGCAGACTACTTGGCAATCAAAAGTGTTCATAAATTTAGCTTATCAGTTTTTAGGAAGTTAGTTTGTGAGAAAGTTGTGTTAATTATATTCTTCCCAAGCATGCTTTTTGTGCAAGATTTTTAGTCCTTGCAATTGAATCACATGTTAAAAATGGAGAATTGAATTGCACAAAAGGAATATGTTCACGATGGCACTTAACAGCATCATGAGAAACTTATGGATTACTGCAGAACTTTTACTACTTGATGCAAATCTGACTAAACAAAAATATAAACTTTTTCTCATGGCAGATTAGGAATAACACAAATGGATTGATGGGGCGATCTGGGCTATATAATTGTATATAAGATATTTGAAAAGATGTATTTAGTATTAGGATGAACATCAAACCACACGGGAAAATTAACTTTAGTACAGCTTTTTGAAATTACTTGGTCAGAAACAGCAAATACATCATGTTATGATGTAGTCACTAATTGATGGGGAGAAATTAAAATACAGACGGGCTTCATGCATGAAAAAAGGTAGCCGATCCGAGAGTAAATGGTTGCTCAGGTTCCTAAAAACTCCATTAATACCCTCCAAGACTGTTTTCTCCCCACTTACCCATAACATAAACAGGAAATCGGTGGGTATAAAGTTAACAAATAAACAACTTATTTTAACAATACATGGAACAGACTTGTTGGGATGATTTTTACGGTGTAGTATTTACTTAGTAATCTTACCACTCAATAGGGCATGCCACTAAAGATGCTAATTATGAACCAAGGCTCACACAGGCATTTTTTAAAAACTGAGCCAATGTATCGATGGACTTTTGGAGTCTGTCACTTTTTAAAAGTTCTTAAAACATAAAACATATTAACACCACAGTCTGCCTTCAATAATGTACCTAAAATGTTTTTCAGGACCAGAAGCATTCAGTTGGACAACCTTTTTTGCAAACGCAAATCAGTATTACTCTGGGTCAAAGATAAAGTTTTTAATATTAACAGTAGTCTGGTAAACATTTAGAAGTCTGACATTGAGAAACAAAAGCTTGTACCTGAGTATTTTAATTAAAAAAAATTAGATTTTAGCTTATTTAAATTCTTTTACATTTATTTATCCATAGAGTTTATATTTATTTCATTCCTTTCGTCTCACTGAAAGCTGTCTGCAGGCTTTTTGATTTGGATTAGATGTGTGAAGTACTGTCTTTCGCCAAAAACCTCAAATTACCTGTTTTTTTTTCCCAACGTAGTGGGTTTGTGCTTGTTTGGAGATCAGTTCAAAAACTATCTGTACTATCTGTACTGCCTCTGATGTTAAGATTTTATGTATAGCATAAGGAAGCTAGCTCTGACTATATTTTCCTAAGAATAAAGACCTATTTTTGTAGCATGTCTTAGGATCTCCAGGAGTCCAAGAGTTATTGTGAGTGTCCTCCATTTCATCATTTTTCACTCAACAGCTTTTTAATAGACATTTGGAATCTTTAGAGCTCTGTCGCCTTTTGATCATGCATACATTCAAAGTAACTAGGAAATGGTAGAAACAAATTCCCCAAATACCTCTAATTGCAAGCCACATGACTGGGAGATGTATAGAATAAATAATTTGGGCTGGTCTTCATTTGATTTTAAGTTTTGGAAATATATGGTCACATACATGCCAATAGATTTATGAACTCCATGATAATTTGTTTTGGGAACATGCTTCACCATGTAGTGTTCTTCTATTCTCCAGTTTTATTTCTGGCAAATAAAATTTCTTTGAAGACTGGAAAATGAGATTGAAGTACCAAATAATTCAGGAGAGGGGAAGAAGAAATGATCTCTTGATAAAATTTGCATTTAGATTACTACAAATGAGTTTATGTGAATGAACTCTGCTCCATTGCATATTAAAGTCAGTGGCCTCGTACAGGACTTGTAAGTATATTCCGGGTTTTCTGGCTCCCGGTTCCAGGCTAGTTGGAGGTGGGGGCTAGGAAGGAGATAGGGGTGGTTTGAAATACTTTAGTAACTGCTACTTGATTTAAAGTTGCTGTTGTAGCTACCCAAGTTGGTATTTATTAATGAGAATATCATTTCAAGACTTATGATTGGGGAAGTCCTGGTAAATCAGAAGCCATTTAGAGATTGTCTTCAAGTGTATTTCTGACACAATAAATTTAGTTGTGATAAAAACAGGGTCACTACAGAAGTTGCTTTTTACAGGCTTAAATGACTTAGTTTATTATAATTTAAACTTGATTTCTGATTTGAGAATTGCTAAGGTTACATGTAATTTTTATGTATTGTGATTTCCTTAAACTATTCTGAAAGGATTATTGTGATGGAATTTCAACTTGGAGAAAAGTTACATCAGTTTTTGCTTTTTCAGGGAAAGAAGTCAAAAGGATTTGGGTAGACAGGCCATTACTACAGATTGCTGAGTAAAATAAGACTTCCTAACAGTAATATACGATTTATGGGAAAATTAGATTCTACATGGCATCCCACAGAAATCCTGACAATCCTTTGTGTTGGGGATCATTTAATGGTGGTAACTTTAAAATGAGATGAAATTTGAGTAGTCATGACATTTATGAAATACAGGTATTGTATTATTTGAAGGGCAAATTTGCCAAACATGAAGGCATATATATCATTATTTACAACCTAAAGAGAACATCAGAATTTATATTGGCTATAGAATAGTCAGCCGTACCCAGTGGTGCATCTTACAATCCCAGCTACACAGGAGGTTGAGGCAGAAGCTTGAAGAGGTAGGAGCTCCACTTGTAATTGCTTGAAATTATTTAATATGCCATGATGATTTAGAAAAGGGTATACATTACTTGTTCTCACTTATTTTGAATGTCCCTCAGGACAAAAACGTAAGAGAACAAAAGCTAAGTAATACGGTAAAGTTTATGTATATGTTTGTATATTACACTTCTGTTCTACAGTCAACGTGTATGTATAGTGTAGTTTTGGGTAATAGAGTTTACTTTTTTTCCTCTTCAAATAGTACTCACATGTTAGTAAAAAATTATTTCTTGAGAATGCTTCAGAATTATTAATGGCAAATGCAATTCCTTTAACTTTACCATGCCTTCTGATGTCATATTTATTTTTATGAAATTACACAAATTTTAGCGGACCTATTGGGTTCCTGAAAATCCATTTAGCATTTAGGAGCATCAAGTAAAGGCCGTAGAGAGAAGATACTATAATCATTCAGTTTGTATGGTTTACTGTTTTTTGATCAGTTTGCTTAAGTTGCCTAGTTATGATCATGTTTTATTTTATTTTAGCCTTATTTTAGAATGGAAGCTCCTTGAGGGCAGGGCATCTGAGTAATGGTGCTATGCAGGCAGATCAAAAACAATGTTAAGCACTTTTCCCTTTGTAGATATTCAGGTAATTTGCTGTATTGTTTAATTCATTTAGAATCCTTTTAAATGCTAACATGATGTTTCCATCCTAGAAATTAAGGTTATGAAGTTCCATGTTTAAATTGTCAATATGACTTTACAAAAATTTACAAAAATTATGAATAGCGTTGCCTTCAGTTTCAGGACCAGATGCAGTACAATTTAAATGCTTTATGTCTTTTATAAATTTTCAAATATTTGTGTGAAAGTCACTATTTACATTTTCCTAATTTGAAATTGGAGGGGAAAAGAATGCTTAAAAGTCATCCTTAGTAGTGACCCTCTGAAAATCCATTCTATCAATTTTCCTTCGTGATAGTGTTCAGTTTAAGTGTATTATGCTACAGAAAACTCTTCATGTTTATTTATGAAGTAGTGGTACTTAAAGATTGAGTTGAAGGTTTTTAGTCACAATATATATAAAGTTCTTTACATAGCAGTTTGAGAGGCTAATTAATGTCTGGAAATACTGATTGGTAAAAATTAGCTACATCTACATGAATAGCCTTTTAATCTACCAAGTGATAGGAAATGAAAGTTAGATCATAAAAAGAGACTTTAGTTTTGAGTAAAGATAATATTCATGTTTATTGTGTTTATAATTGACAGTTTATCTTGAATAGTACTATTTCCTTTGGTACTGAAGGTGGAATTCATGACCTTACATATATATGAAGTCTGCACTCTGCACCCACTCTCACTTAAAACTTACTGGAGAGCACTTAAACAGCCCAGGATATGAATCCTATATTCCAGCGCACTCCCAACTCCCGTACTTCTAGTAGTGATGTTTAACCTCTTTGTTTTTGTTTTTAGGACAAGGTTTCTCTGTAGCTCTGTCTGCCCTAGAACTCACCTGTGGACCAGGCTTGCCTTAAAAATCAGATCCACCTGCTTCTGTCTCCTCTAAGTGCTGGGATTAAAGATGTACATCACCATGCCTGGCTTTTTTTTTTTTTTAAATTAAAAAAAAAATCTCTTTTAATTACTATGTCTAAACAGTATTTCCCCTTTTTGAAGAATTTGGCTCATGCTAGTTATGTACTTACTGTTATTGCTAGAAAAAACACTTGCTGAGCTTAAAAGTACACATCTGTAATGTCAGCCCTTAGGCTGAGACAGGATTGAATTGACATGATACCATCATGGATGATATAGTGAGACACAAAAGCAAAACTATGGCCTAAAGTAATGTAAACAGCACAGAAGACTTTGCTTTGCCTTCATCTTGTAATTACTTTTTGGGTTTTACTTTTTTTTTTTTTTTTTTTTTTGCTGTCAGAACTGTTGACAGTGTTATATTTACCTTGTCAGTAGACTGAAGATAGCCAAAACAGTATAGTATATAATGTCCAATTCTACTATGCCAAAATAGGTCCTTTGGAGAACAAAATGAATTCCCTTAATGTATCACCATTTGTCTAGTAGATGCCATTGCAGTTACTAAAGAGCTATGACTTGATTTTTTCTTTCTTCTCTTGAGTTTCTAGTTACCTTTTTAAAGATAACCTTCTTGGCGGCTTCTCATTACTCACTTGCCTAATACATTGTGAGAATTCTTTTTTTTTTTTTTTTAAACTGTACTGCCGAGTTCCGTAGCTAGTGCTTCAGTGCCATTTGAATTTGTTTTCAGGTTGTACTTTGAGAAATGCTTCATGACCTTTAAACACTTATTCATGGTGGACGGTAACTATTATACCTTGCTCTTGTTTGATAGATTGGAATCTTTTTTTTCTCAGAACTTCAGAGATACTTTGATAAGTTTAATTTTATTTAAGCAGTTTCATTCAGACTCTCCAACCTCCTTCAGGATTCATGTATAGGTCATAACTTTCTCCGCTTTATGGAATAGTCTTGATTCCCTCAGTTGGCTTATTTTGCTCTCAACATCAAGTGTTGAGTTTGATACTGAGAGTTTTTACACACACACACACACACTCTCCTCTCTCCTCTCCCCCTCTCTCCCCCCCCCCCCCCCCCTCTCTCCCTCTCCACCTCAAAGTGTCTCCCTTGTTTTCTAGGCTGGGTTTTTGTTTCTCTTTTTTTTTATATACTAGAGTTGAATTTATTAAAATATTTTTATTCAGTTTTTAAGCATGAAGATTAAGACACAGGTACTCTGAAAGTAAGATAATCTAGAAGCAGATGTGGGATTTCAAGTGCACTATCTAGATCAGTCTTAGATTTTAAATTATAAGAGGGGCCTCACTGTCTTAAATCAGACCACAGTAGCTGTTCAGAGGTTCTAATTCACTACTGATCAAGACTCATGACTTGTGGTGGGTCCCTTCTCTTGTGAGGTCACCACCTTGCAATTTCTACAGATGTATAATTGATATAGTGCACTCATCTGTGGACTTCTGGACTCAACCATTGATTAATCTTAAATGGGAGAATTTTGAGTTGATAATATCCAGTAAGTTGAAAAAGAGTCCACCTGGTTATTTTTATGCTTCTAAT
Source organism: Peromyscus californicus insignis (assembly GCF_007827085.1). Classification (NCBI taxonomy): domain Eukaryota; kingdom Metazoa; phylum Chordata; class Mammalia; order Rodentia; family Cricetidae; genus Peromyscus; species Peromyscus californicus. The sequence continues at coordinate 82,944,236 of NW_026294402.1, read as the reverse complement.
TTTTCTTTTGTTTGGTGGTTCCTTATTTGTATTTATGAAAGAAATATTTAAATGGATTAAAGTTTGTTAATCCATTGAGATACCCAACTGCAAATCCTCAGGAAAAAAATGACTATTCAGGTTTTATTTTTAGATTAGGAGCAGAGAAGAATAACACTTAATAATAGGAGTCATGAACACTTACACAGCATTCACTTTTGATTGGTCATAGACCTTAAAAAGTGGTTTTGCAACTCTCACCCCAGTTTTCTTCCTTCCTACTTTTTCTTTCTTTCTTTCTTTTTTTTTTTTTTTTTTTGGTTTTTCGAGACAGGGTTTCTCTGTGTAGCTTTGCGCCTTTTCCTGGAACTCACTCGGTAGCCCAGGCTGGCCTCGAACTCACAGAGATCCGCCTGGCTCTACCTCCCGAGTGCTGGCATTAAAGGCGTGCGCCACCACTGCCTGGCCCTTCCTACTTTTTCAAACCAAGAGGCCTTGCCTATTGACTCCCTTGGAAAATGCAATTGTATGTATAGTTCAGTAAGTACAAAGTATGTAGGAGCTTCAGTTCTATAACTTTTGCAGGAGAAAATCTTTATTTTCAGTGTAGTTAAGTTTAAATGCTGAATTTTAAAATGGAAATGGCTAGTAGAGTACATCATGGGAAATATTACTAGATTTATTAAGATACCACATCTAACAATCACTTTATAGTTATCACTAGGGAGATCTGGGCGTGGTGGCGAATGCAGAGGCAGATGGATCAGGCCTGATCTGCAGAGAGTTTCAGAACAGCCAGGACTATACAGAGAAACTCTGTCTCAAAAACCAAGTACCAGGGCGGAATCTTGGTGCACTCCTGTAATCCTAATACCTGTGCAATAGAGGTTAACCTGGGGTACATGGAAAGACTGAACTTAAAACCAGCACTTAGAATGTTTAAATATATCCTGAAGGACATTTTATTACACAAATTGGTACTTCACTGAGCAAAGCAGATTATTTTGAAGTGTCTAGAAATAAGACCAAAGGTTCAGAACAACATTTTAGCATAGGGTTTCACAATGTTTAGAAAACCACTGAGTTGTTTCTTTTACATTTTACAGCTTTCATATTTTACCAGATAATGAGGCTTCAGTTTTTTACTGCTGCAGGTAGCTTTCAGATTTGATATTTTGGGATTTGATGAGTGCTCGTTTGTCTTCTGTGGAATATGTTTCTTTATACTGCTCTTAAACTGATTAAAGAGTAATCCCTTAATTTTTTTTTTTCTTTAAATGTGGACATTTTTTAGGTTATTCTTGGGACTTCCAGATCATTATGTTAGGCTTACGATTTTTATTTTGCTGAATTAAGATTTTTGAATATAAAAATCTCAGTTATTTCTCAATGCTAATAGAACTTACTCATCCTTCCACAAAGCTCAATTAGCTCAGTCTGTATGTGTACATACACCACGAAACTCAAGAGGAAACTTGGATATCTGACAGTTGGACTGGTGTATTTATATTCATAGGGATTCTCATTCTGGCGACTGATTTGGTCTATACTTTCTTTTGTTTTGTTTTTTAAGACAGGGTTTCTCTGTGTAGCTTTGCGCTTTTTCCTGGAACTCACTTGGTAGCCCAGGCTGGCCTCGAACTCACAGAGATCCTCCTGGCTCTGCCTCTGAGTGCTGGGATTAAAGGCGTGCGCCACCACCCCCCAGCTTGGTCTATACTTTGATTTCTCACACAAACTGACAAGATACAGGTTGCTAAAGCAAAATACTTGGCTGCTTCTAAATAGTCATGGTTCCAGTGAATTAAATAATTCCCACCAACTTTAGTATTTTTAGGTGAAATCAGTAAAACCTTTTAGTCATGGGAACTGTTAGAAGCACCTATGTATAGTTACATACTTAATTCCCAGACTCGAGTTTTCATGCCTGCTGAAGACAACATGGTGTTAAATTGATAGTGTAGTGTTCCATATTCTATGACATGTAGCTTCTTGCATTTTAATCAAACTTTTCCTGCTTAATCTTTCTTTATGCTTTGTGTTGTGAAGGCTATTCATTAACCAGCATAATATTTCAAGTACATTGCTGTTCCTTAGTTGCTCTTCAGGGAAAGAGTTTTTCAGTAAGGAACCTAACATCTAGTCCTTTTTAAAGGAAAATGATCAAGCCATAGAGCATTACTGTTACTCCTAAATTGCTGTGATAATGTTTTGAGTTGGGAGTTGACATGTCATGTAAATGCCAACTAATATTCTTGTAGAAATTGTGTATTTTATTTTCTAGGATATATGTTTATTTCAAATATCATGAGGTTGTAGACAAGTTTCATGAAATACAATGGTGATAATTTATTGAGCTTGATCTGGAGATTTAAGGCTGAACCTCTCATTTTGTCTTTGAGACCGAGTCTCACTGTATAGCCCTGCTTAGTCTGGATCCCTCTGTTTAGACCAGGTTGTGCTGGAATTCACAAGAGATTGACATTCTCTGTGCTGGGACTAAATACGTATGCTGGCACACCTGGACCAACCTCCTTTATTTTATTGGTAATTAGGATGTTTCTAAACAAGTATAGGTTAAACAAAAATTCCAAGTTTTAACATGCTCTGTCCCCGATGTATCAGTAACTGCACCCCTCACACAGAATAAACAATGTTTATTGAAACTTATCATACTCAATAATTAGAGTTGTACCTGTTTCTGCTGAGTTTTCTAGTATTAGAATGATGGACATTTAAGTGTGGTTTCTTCTCACTTGTTTTTTGTAGCTATTAATAGGATGTTCGCATCCTTATACAAAACCTGGGTATTTGTCAAAGGTTTTTAGCCTTTGTAGTGTTTCCTTGTTACTGAAATCAGTCTTGAACCACCCCCACACCTTCCCCCTCATCTCCCAGCCGGGTGGTGGTAGCACACACCTTTTAATCCCAGCCCTGGGGAGGCAGAGCCAGTCCAATCTCTGTGAGTTCCAGGCCAGCCTGGTCTACAAAGCAAGATCCAGGACAGACACCAAAACTACATGGAGAAACCTTGTCTCAAAAAACCAAAAAGAAAAAAAAAAAAAAAAAAAAAAAAGAACCCCGCCCCCAGCACTTCATAGTTTTCCAGCCTCTTATCACACATGTTTTTTGTGTTTTCCCTATTTTATTTTCCATTGTTTATAGTACAGCTTTATATCATAAGTATTTCTTAAGTTCAGGGCTTGTTTGATTTCTGTATTATGTGTAAATCTCGTAGTTTTATTATCAGAGTACTTTTATTATATCACCACACCCAATCATAAAATATTCTTAAACATTTGGCTGGAGTGACAGATACGTTAAATTTCTAAAGAGAATAAAAAATACAGTTTTAAACACAATAGCACTTTGTAATATTAAATGCAGGCCACTTACGGAAACTGCAAGTTTAAGTAGACTTCAGTTTACTAATCATCAATGCATCAACTACTATCTGCTTTTGGATAACATTAAAATTTTTTGTATGATTATAGTTTTTCCTTCATGTATGTCTGTCCAACATGTGCATGCTATGTTTGAGGAGGCCAGAAGAGGGTGACATGCCCTATGCCCTAGAACTGGAGTTACAGATGGTTTTGAGTTTCCATATGTGTTTGGGAATCTAACCCTTGTCCTCTGGAAGAGCAACCAGTGCTCTTTAACTGCTAAGTCACTTCTCCAGCCCCTTACATTAATGTTTTTCATGTTTCAGAATTGTGCCACACTTCAAACTACCTTCTTCAGACAAAAATCTTACAGGCATATCAAAACTGTGAACATAAATCTTGAGAATCTGACATTGTTTTCTTGGGCAATTAAGTGGGTTTTCATGTGTGTTATGTATGCTGTCTGTTTTGAGGGGGAAAAAGAAGCACTTTGTAAACCTAAAGGTATCCTAGAGGAAAGCCATAGTTTTAAAACGTGGCAGAATTTTACTTGAATCTTCAGAACCACTTAAATTATTACAGAACCACTTAAATTATTACTGATTCCTTTTAAATTGAATTTCTTGCAGTTCATGTGCTAATTACATCCCTAGTTTTCCATGATTTCTTTACAGTTACATAGGGAAAGTAAAACAAAAACAAAACAGGAAACAACTGGAATTTGCCTGTGACTATACATTTAAATAATTAAGTCAATTGTGTTTTCAACATCTTGAGGACCACCTAGTGTTTGAAAGGGTCTGTTAGGGATGGTGGCAATATAGGTCTCAAGTTGAAGCAATGAATCCCCACAGAATGGCTCCATCACTGATAGCATCATCGATTCTGTAAGCATTGTTAAGAAAGCTTAGCTATTTAGCCTCAAGAAATAAAATTTGATCCTACATTATTCAGTGTGTGCACTTGTGTACATCTATAGTAGAAGTAACTGAACTGTTATCCAAGCACCTGGAAAACCACAGAACTCCTAACTCTTGAGTGTAGGCTGTGAGACTGATTTCACTAAAAATTAGGATCTTCATAGTCTTGTGTGCATGTGATCTAAAGAAGAAGCACACATCTAAATCGTAACTGCATTTTAAGTTTTCCAGTAAATACTTTTCAACAAAAATTTCCAAAATAACTTTATTCAAAATTTAAATTTGGATATACTATGTTGGATTTCTTCCAACTAGAATAGACTTACCCATTTTTTTTAAGTAAAGGTAAAAACATATTTAAATTATTTAGTTAAATCCTTACTAGTAGAACTATACTTAAAATACTAATTTTAGAAATATTCACTATTTTTTTGTTTTTGTGTCAAGGACATACTGTGGCCCAGTCTAGCCATTGTGTAACCAGGATGTCCTCAAGCTCAAGGCAGTGGCTCTTGCTTCTTCCAATTGCTGGGATTCCTGCTGTGAGCCACCACATTTGGTACACCAAAACTCTTAATTGTGGGATGGTCTATAGGTCCCATGTCAAAGTTCCTGCAGCCCCCCCTTTGGGTTTGTTTGCCCAGTGTCATAACTGGTCTAAGGAAGCACTATGTACACCACAAAGTCCTCGAAACTTGTGGCATTCCTCCTCTGCCTCCTGAATACTGGGATTACACACTACCATCACACTTGGCTCAAAGTGCTTTAAGTTGTATGAAATACTGATAGGGTAAGAACTGTTAAAAACTTCTAAAATATTTTTTGTGTTAAATATTTAAACTACAAAGATAGCTTATGTAGACATTTAAGCATTTGAAGTAATACAGTAAACATTTTTCTTTTTTATGACAAGTGTTACTATAGAGTATTTAAGAAATAAGACAAATATACATTGTTAATCTTGTCACAAGTTAGTGATAATAGATTATAAGTGCCTTTTCCAATCTAGTATTTTTTAAGTAGGTGAGTTGATATGTTTTCCATTACCAGGCAGTTACATTTTCTAAAGTTATGAATCACACTTAATTGCATAACAGATTTTAGAAGCTAGCTTGTTATAAGGTAGAAATAAATCAAATGTGAAATATTAAATTTTCTGGTGCTAACCCTAGATGGGCATAGAGTTTTGGTGGTGGTAGGTTAATTTACCCAGGGAGTATCTATACTTGAGCCACTGATTCTGTAAAGTTGTAGTTCTTGGTTTCTTCCTAGTGGAGGTTTGCCTCAATACCACAGAAATGTTAAATATGAAAGTAACACTTTTTGGTGGTGGTGGGGTTTGAGACAAGGTTTAACTGTGTAACCCTGGCTGTCCGGGAACTCGCTTTGTAGACCAGTGTGTCCTGAACTCATCCTCTTGCTTGCCTCTTCCTCCCAAGTGCTGGGACTAAAGGCATGTGCCACCACCACCTAGCTGAAAGTAACACCTCAGAGCTCTAAAAATTACTGCGTTTCTCATGAGTGAATTAATCTGCATTTTAGTTAGTTTTTTTAAGGACTTGAAGTATACTTTTTTTTGTGTGTAGATTTTTATATTCAGATGTTGATATATAGTTTTATGTTTCAGGGAGAAAGACGGTATTGACAATAAAGTTAAAATTGTAAAAAATGAGTAAAAATACTTTAATGATTTATGACTGAGTAGGGAGGGGGCTTTAAAATAAATGTAACTCCTGTGATGAGTCTGAAGGGAGGGACTGGCTTCTAGGGATAGAGTATGCTATTATTCTATTCCTCATGTGCCCAATTTGTGCACATGGTGGAATTATGTTAAAATGTGTTTTTCATTTAGCATCAGGATTAAGTACACATGAGCTAGGCATTGTGTGTCTTGCCTGTAATTACAGCCCTAGGAGGCTGAGGCAGGAAGATTGCTGGGTGTTCAAGGCTGGACGCTGTCTTTAAAAAAGTACATGTAATGTAAACTGGGACTTAGTACTACCTCAGACTCCTGTACACTACTAGGATATGCTGGGAGGATGAGAGAAATCAGGTTTAAATTAAGTGGAAACATTAGGTATTTTATTTAACTTTGCCTAGTGATTAATTATAAGTGAGAATAAACATAGTTGCTGTTTGTGCAAGTATCTTCCCAGAGGCTTTTCCAGATCCTGACCCATTAAAAATTGCCCCATTACCTGTTGTTAAGGGGGAAAAAAAAAACTATTATAGCCTTTAAATCTGCCCTGTATTATTTATACATTACATCTTTGTGTGACTTGTCTCCCTCACTAGATTGTAAGCCTTTGGAGGTCAGAAACTCAACTATTAACTCATTGTATCTTCCACCACATCTAGCACAGTGCCTTACACTTATTTGCTATTCAATAAATATTCGTTAAAATAATGGACATACTATTGAAGTTTGATGTCTATGGGCCTTTAGATGGATTATCATAGTTCTAAACACACCTCTAGTACACAGTTGCATTATTTATAAAAAAAAATATGCACATTTGCAGAGCATTGTGGCTTACGCATGTAATCCTAGCACTTGAGGCTGAGGCAGGGTGATCGTCAAGTGTTCAAGACCAATGTGTGAGACAATGTTGCAAAAATCTTAACATAGTGGCCTTGCACAGCCTATGGTAATAGTCCAGGGCATATTTTGAATTTTCTCCCAATAAAAAGAAACTGTTTCAAACTCTTCAAGTTCTAAATTTTGGGATTAAAAACATTCTGGTTTTGCTTTGTATTTTACACCTACAGTACACATTTCATGTGTTTAATAGTCATGGGGTCAGAGACCACCAAAATAGACTGCGTAGATTCGGTGGGAGGGGGATAAACTTCTCTAGAGATTTCATGTTTTCATCTAGACCAGTGGATTAGGCTTTAATTTTCATGATTTGAAATCCAAAACAAATTCCTTGTATTAATGTGTAATGATGTTTAATAAGCACTTTTCACCAGTTTAATCTTCACACCTCATTAAATCCATTATAGAGATGAGAATTCAGGTGCTGAAGTAGATAAATTTACTGTTAAGTAACTTAGGCAAGACATTTCCTAGTTGCACTAGGGAGCTTAACATTTAATACAAGATTAGAATGACATTTTATAGACGTAAGTGTAAAGTGAATAGTACACTGAAGAAGCAGCATTTAGTAAAGGTTAATTTTCTTAGATGAAATGTGTATCCTCTTGATTTTATTTGTAGATTTTAAAGAATCAGGTAGGGTATTTAGCTTAGTTGTGCACTGATTACCATGTTTGAGACAAAGTTCAATCCTTATTACAGCCAAAATTCTCTTACGGAGAAATTTCACTGTTTTCTAATTTTCAATATAGGAAAATCCCCTAATTCATTCTAATTGCTCCTACAAAGAATTTAGACAAATGATGGGAAGTTGTCTAGTTTGAACAGAACTGAGAACATTTTGTTGAAAGTACATGCTGGCTCTTGGTCAAATTAATTTCAGAATAAGCCTTGGAACCAAATATTTTACCAGATGTTTACCAGCAAAGATCAAACTACTTAGATTCACATTAAGTACTTCAAGGATAAATGAAGATTAATTCAACATAACCTTGTTTAATGGTTTTCTATTTTGGTACTAACCCTAGTGTGTTTCTATAAAAAAGAGGAATATTTTGCAGTGCTGGAGAATAGACCTTTCACATATTTAGCAAACACTCCACTATTGGACTGTGGTCTTTTGATTTGAGAGAGGGTCTTTGCTATGTATTCTAGGCTGGCCTGAGATTACTAATCTTCCTGCCTTAAGTGCTAGGATTACAGTGATTTACCATGTCCTATGGAGTTATAGTGTAAAGTTACAAAAGTGAAATTAATGTTAAGTATTGCCTTGAAACAAGTTTTAAGGTTTGCATGAATTTATAATATTTAAAGAGTAGTTAATGGTGACAGGCATACTTTACCACTGGAAATGTTAACTACCATCTACAAAGATGGTATGTATTTTGAGTTATTTAATGTCCTTTGGCCCACAAGTAATATCAAAGTTAATTCTGAAGAAGCTAGGAAAACGTATAAATTTCAAGAACAAGGATTTCAATGAAATTTTAATGCTTAGCAGTAATAATGGGAAGAAAGGATGGTGCTTGCTGAAAAGGAAACAAGTCACTAAGGATGACCCACCTTTTCAGAATGTTGGGGAAATAGTGATGAAGCTGCACACACTTAAAAAAATCGTATAAGGAGCTTCTGTTTCCCTGCCTTGGAGGGTTAACGTTCTAGGGATGAGAGATGACAGGTCACATGATGGCACTTGCCAGCGTTAGGATAGCATGAAATCTTTGTTTCTTCAGGAGCGATCCGGAGTAGGGTCTTGTTTGTTCCAGCAATGTGACTATACCATAGTTGAAACTAGAACACCTACGCTATGAGGATAATGTATAAGTTAAATTTAAATGCTTCGCACGGTGCTTGGATTTTTAGCTACTACAGAATACGAACATTAAAATTTAGAATGAGATTCTAAAAGGGAGTACCTAGTCTACCAACCTGCTTCCATCCTACACGGGTTTGTGACTAAGCCTGCCTGGCGAGGTGACTCTGGGTCCACGTTGGAAGTGACATGGCTAAGACGTTGGTGTTCTGCAGTGGGTGGCGGCCAAGTGGGCTGTTTTTCCCCACTGTCATAATCCCCAGTTTGGTCCCCTATAAAAAGCGGACTCCAAGACGTCCTTCCCTCCTTTCCCTTAGGCGTGGCTACAAGAATCGAAAGGGTGGGGCGGCAGTGTACGCTATAAGGACTACACTTCCCAGAGGGCTTCGGGTGCCGCACTTGGGTGCTGTGCATAGGTAACCTTCCTCCACTCTTCCGTAATCCGGCCAGTCTCGATGGTCTAGGTTTTCCCGGACTTCCGGATAAGCCAGTGGGCGGCCGGACCAGTGTGTCTCGGTCTGAGCACTCCCAGGTCCTCCCGCAGGGTGGCGGCGGTGGACCTACTGCGGTCTTGCGTGTGTTGGGGGCGGTGGCTGCGCACGCGCGGCGAGGGTCTCGGGGCGGGGCCTGGTGCGGCTGTGAGTAGAGGCGAAGCTGGGTGGTGGGTGGCTATGTGGACCCGCCGCCGGGCGGTGGGGGTGTCCTCCCCCTCGGCCTCTGAGGGCGGCACGTCCTCCGCTGCATGGACCGAGATGGGGTCTTGGATGCGGACGATCGCGGGGAGGCTGAAGCAGCGGCTGCGGCTGGACGTGGGGCGCGAAATCTGCCGCCAGTACCCGCTGTTCTGCTTCCTGCTGCTCTGCCTCAGCGCCGCCTCGCTGCTCCTCAACAGGTACCTGCCGTTGGCCCCGCGGAGGCCGCTCGGGAGCCCGCGGGCTGTGCTGGGCTGCGGGCTGCTGACAGCGGGCGAGAGCCAACTCCGCACAGTGGCCTCGGGAGGGACGGCCGAGGTCGCGCCCGGATATGCGGGCTGGCCGGCTGCCCGTGGGCCGGGCATCCTCCGAGGTTACCTAGCGCTGAACCTTTCTTTTCTGACCATTTCTCAAAATCTGGGCCTTTATCGCCCATTTTTTCACAACCGAAATATGTATATTCACCTCAGTTCGAGACGGTAAAAGGCGATTCAGTCACCGGAGGGAGGGTTTAAAGTCCTGTTGCAGCCGCAGTCCCAGGCGGAACCCTTCTCTTTTGCAGTAGTATATACACACACTCGCGGGCACACACCTTGGTGGCCACAGTTTCATCTGTTTTAAAGATTTTTGATCCGAAATCAGAAAGCGAAATAATACCCATCACATATCTACAATATTCTTGTTTCTCTCTCTTTAAGAGCTGAAATAGTCTGAAAAGTTAAAATGATTAAATTGAAAATTTGAGGTCAGGTCCCGCCCCTGAAACTTGTAGATTTCCTTAGTTTTGCCGTTTCCTGAAGTAGTATCGGTGCAGGGGATAGTAGAAAAGATGTATACTTAAGAACATCATGTTGTTTCCTCTGATGTGTCGAGCAGTCATTTTATTTTCGAAGTCGTTCATCAGCAAGCATAACAATGGAAAGCATACACAAGGGATTTAACTTAGTATTTTCACTAAGGCTAACCATTTCCAGTGACTGTGACAGCAGTTTTTGCTTTGTTTTCATGGTGGCTTTGTTTGTTGATTTGGGGCTCAAGTAAGTAGACTTAAGTAGTGATTACTATGTTTTTTTTAAAAAAAGTGCCTGGGTTGTGATGGTGAGGTATTTGTTGGACTGTGGAAGAAGTGAGATCGTTTAAACAGTAAAAATTATTACTACCATTCTGTCCTCTGAAAGGCATTCCAAGCTAGACTAACAGGTTCAATTGAACTAAATGTAAACTACAGGATTTAAGTTTTGTCCTCAACTTTCTTCAACAGGAATTGAAGTGTAATTCCTCTCTAAGGTGGGACAGTCATTAGTTGAGAGCATATTGAACTAGCACTCTGAGGTTATCAACTTAGGAAGTCATAGCATTTAATATTATATGTTGCTAAATCATAAAATGCTGTCTGGTGTATGTGACATAGGATCTGTACCATGAATTTTGTATTATGTAAAAAAGGGAGAAAGTACACATATATTTTTGTCTCTGATGTGGGCATGTTTATGAGTGAAATTGTTTTTGCATACTCTTTTCCCATTTGTTATTGTTGAATCAGCTAAAGTGACTTTAAATATCACAGTGCTGTCTTTTTATTTTGTTATTTTATGTAAAGGGGTGTTTTGCCTGCAGATATGTCTGCACCACGTGCATGCAGTGCCGATGGAGGCCAGAAAAGGGCCTTGGGTCTCCTGGAACTGAAGTTAGAGAATGTGGGTGTTGGAATGGACCCTTCATTCTCTGGAAGAGCAGCCTGTATACTTAACCAGAGACTATCTCTCCAGCCTCCACAGTGCTGTCTTTAAATAAATGGTTAGAGAGCCTCTTTCAGGAGAAGTATTAGGGAGGGTACAGAACAGAGTGAATAATGTACTTTTTTATAAATTTTCTTTAAGATGTGTACTGCTGTGTGTGTGTGTGAGAGAAAGAGAGACAGAGAGACAGAGACAGAGAGACATAAACATATATGCTGTGTATGATTAGGTTGTCCTTGGAATGTCATATGAGAAAACCTGGTCCCTTCTGCCAATAGGCACTAATAAGTTCATTTACTCTATGATTTTTTTTTGTTTGTTTTTTTTTGAGACAGGATTTCTCTGTGTTAATAGGCCTGGCTGTCCTGGAACTCACTCTGTAGACCAGGCTGACCTCAAACTCACAGAGATTTGACTGCCTCTGCTGCCCAGCTTTACTTCTAGCCTTTTGAGACTTCTCCACACTCCTTTCTCTCCTGGCTGCACCATTTTGCAATCCCACCAACAATGGATGAAGGTTCCCTTTTCCCCACAGCCTCAGCAGCATTTGTTGTCAGCTGTTTTGTTGATCTTTGCTGTTCTGGCTGGTTAAGATGAAATCTCAAAGTTGTTTTGGTTTGCATTTTCCTAATTGCTAAGGATGATGAACTTTTTTTTTGTGATATTTGTTAGTCTTTTTCCTTTTTTCTTTTGAGAATTCTCTGTTCAGGTCTCAGGTCCATTTTTGGATGTTTATTTTTTGTGTGTTCTTTATATATTGTGGATATTAATCTCAGATTCTCTCCCACTCTGTGGGCGTCCTCCTTACCCAACTGATTGTTTCTTAGCTGAATAGAAGCCTTTTAGTTTTTAAGTTCCACTTACCAATTGTTGGCCTTCACCTCTTAGGCAAATGGAGACCTATTGAGAAAGTTCTTTTCTATACCTATATCCTGCAGGGTACTGTTTTCTTCTAGCAGTTTCAGGTTTCAGATTTAAGTCTTTTATCCATGTGGAATTAATTTTTTTGGAAGGTCCTTGATACAGGTCTAATTTCATTCTCCTGCATTTGGACATCCAGTTTTCCCAGCACCATTTGTTGAAAATGCTTTCTTTTGTGCAGTTTATTTTTGGTATCTTTGTAAAATATTAAATGACTGAAGTTACATGTACTCAGGTTTGGGTCTTTGATTTGTTCTCTTGGTCTATTTGTCAGTCTTTGTACCAGTTCCATATTGTTTTTATTATTGTGACTGTAATATATTTTAAGATGTGGAACTGTAATCCCTCCCACATTCTTTTTTTTTTTTATCCTCTCAAGATTGTTTTGGTTTTCCAGGGTCTTTTGCAGTTCCATAAGAATTTTAGGATAGTTTTTTTTTCTACTTCTGTGAAGAATGAGAAGGGGATTTTGATTGAGATTGCATTTGGTCTGTAAATAACTTTTGATAGAATGGCCATTTTCACAATATTAATTTTACCAATCCATGAGCATGGGATATCTTTCCATTTTCTAATGCCTTTTTCTATCTCTTTCTTCAGAGCTTAATTTTCATTGTAGGGGTCCTTCACTTCCTTAGTTAGGTTTATTCCTAGGTATTTTATTTTGAGGATATTGTGAATGGGAGTGTGTTTGTGATCTTCTTTGTATGTTTCTTCTTAGTGTATAGAAAAGCTGTTGATTTTTGCAAGCTGATTCTGTATCCTGCCACATTGATGGATTTGTTCATCATTTCTAGAAGCTCTTTAGTAGAAATTCTGGGATCTCTAATAGATAGTATGATGTCATCTGCAAATAGGGATAGTTTGATGTCTTTTTTCCCTATTTATATCCCTTTAATTTCCTTCTCTTGCCTTACTGCTGCAGCTAGCACTTGAACACACTGTTGAAAAGGCACAGGGATAATGACATCCTTGTCTTGTTCCTGACTGTAGTGGGGTTGCTTGAAGCTTTTCTCCATTTAGGATGATGTTGGCTGTGGGCTTCCCCTTTATAGCTTTTACAGTGTTGGGGTATGTTCCCTCTAGCCCTACATCTTCTAGGACTTTTATCGTGAGGGCATGTTGAATTTTGTCAAGGGCTTTTTCTGTGTCTGTTGAGATGATCATGTGATTTTTGTGCATCTATGTGGTTTATTACATTCATTGACTTGCATGTGTTGAACCATTGCTGGCATTTCAGGGAAAAAACTAAATTGGTTATGGTGTAGAATCTTTTTGATATATGTCTGTATTCTGTTTGCAAGCATATTATTGAGCAGGTTTTTTTTTTTTCCCCCTAAGATTATATGGCCTGTAGTTTTCTTTTTTTGCTGTCTTTACCTGGTTTGGGTATTAGAGAAATTAGTGACTTTGTAGAAGGAATTCGGAAGTGCTCCTTCTGTTTTTGTTGTTTTTGAATAATTTATGAAGGATTGGCCTTTGGAAGTCTGGTAGAATTCTGCTGTGAATCCTTCTGGTTCTGGAATTTTTTTTTTTTTTTTTTTTTTTTTTAAAGCTGGAAGGCTTTTTACTCCTATTTTAATCACCTCATTTGTTATGGCTCTTTTTAGGTTTGTTGACTTCTTGGTTTAATTTTGGTGATTTGGCTGAATTTAGAAATTCATCAATTTCTTTTAGGTTTTGCAGCTTAATAGAATACATATTTTGAAAATATTTCCTTATAATATTCTGAATTTCTTTTGTGTCTGTTATAATGTTTCACTGTTTTATTTCTGATTCTGTCAGCTTGGGTCCTCTCATTCTTTCTTTTGGGCAATCTGTCAATCTTGTTTATTTTCTCAAAGAACCAGGTCTTAGATTTGTTGATTCTTTATATTATTTTCTTTGTTTATATTTCATTGGTTTCTGCTCTGATTTGGGCTACTGTTGTCTATCCTTTTACTCTATGAGGTGTTTATTGTTGAAGCTAAAATGGATTTCTTGTAGACAATAGGTAGATTTTGTTTGTTTGGTTTTTTTTTGGTTTTTTTTTCCGTTTTTTTTTCGAGACAGGGTTTCTCTTGTAGCTTTGCGCCTTTCCTGGTAGACCAGGCTGGCCTTGAACTCACAGAGATCCGCCTGCCTCTGCCTCCCGAGTGCTGGCATTAAAGGCGTGCGCCACCACCGCCCGGCTAGATTTTGTTTCTTGATCCTTTCAATCAGCCTGTGTCTTTTTATTGGGTAATGGAAACCATTGATATTTAAAGTTATTATGGCAAAGTGTGTGTGACTCATCCTGTTGTTATGTTTGGTGGTATTGTTTGTATACTCAGTGATACTTTGTATTTTAATGTTTATGCCTTTGTATTTTTATTATTTTTTTTTTTACAGTGTCTCTGCTATGTTCATTCCTCTCTTCAGCTAAAATATTTTGTTGTCAAACCCACAAGGGTGATCAGACAAGGCCAGAGGACTGGATGTATGACCAGGGCTGGAACTGGCAGATTGGGAATGATGCATGGATTGGGAGGGTCAGCAGATCCACAGGTCTAGACCCCAGGGAAGATTGTGGGAGATCTGGCTCGGTGAAGAGGTTGGATAAGGTTCAGAAAGTACCAGGCTAGACCCTAGAGAAGAATGTGGAAGAACTGGTTGGGTGGAGAGGTTGGATGAGGTGCAGAAAGTACCAGGCTAGACCCTGGAGAAGGATGTGGAAGAACTGACTGGGTGGAGAGGTTGGATGAGGCACAGAAAGGACCTGTGAGTAGTGGCAGATAAGGCAGTCCTTTAAACCTATAGAGGGAATGCTGGTAAGATGGCTCTGGTATTAATAGCATTTGCTGCTCTATTATGAGGACCAGAGTAGGATACCAGCACCAAAAATTGGGCAGCTCACAAACTCCTGGAATTCTAGCTCTAAGAGAGCTGACATCTTTTTCTGGCCTCTATGGGCACTTGTACATACATGTGTACATATCCTCATTCATGTCATGCATATGCACGCACACACTTAAATCTTTAAAAATTCTTTGATAAAAAAAATGGAGCAGGGCACTAGAGGAGCTGTAGAGATAACTCTGTGGTTGAGTGCTCGTTATGCATATGTGGGGATCATCAGTTTAGATCCTAACTCCTCTAATAAGCCAGGCTTAGTCCCATGCCCATCACCTCAGCACTGAGGTAAATGGACACAAGAGGATGGCTGGGGCTACTAGCCTAGCCAAAAAGAACCAAAAACCCCAAAATGGAGAGCTTCAAGTTCAGGGAGAGCCCCTGTCTCAAAAAAATAAGGTAGAATGTGATAGAGGAGGACACCTGATACCCTCCCCTGGCATCCCTCTATGTGTGTAAGTGTGCATATACTACAGTCACATGTATACATCCACAAACAAACAAACAAATAAACATTCCAGCCTTAGGGACTACAATAAAAACAGGGCCTCTGTGGCTCTGTGTTGGTGTATCTCATCCTGTCCCCAGAGGCACTGGCATTGTCTCTGCTCCTGTGCCCAAGAAGCTACTGATGATGGCCAGTATTGATGACTGCTACACATCATCCAGGGGCTGCACTGCCACCCTGGGTAACTTTCCCAAGGCAACCTTTGATGCCATCTCTAAGACCTG
This sequence comes from Peromyscus californicus insignis, assembly GCF_007827085.1. NCBI lineage: Eukaryota > Metazoa > Chordata > Mammalia > Rodentia > Cricetidae > Peromyscus > Peromyscus californicus. The sequence goes on along the minus strand of NW_026294402.1, from coordinate 82,928,584 downwards.
CAGCTACCTGACCCCTGACCTCTAGAAAGAGACTGTGTTCACTAAGTCTCCTTATCAGGAATTCACTGACCATCTTGTGAAAACCCACACCAGAGTCTCTGTTCAGAGGACCCAGGCTCCAGCTCTGGCCACTACAAAAGAGTTTTTATACAAGAAAAATAAAGTGAATTAAGTCTGAAAGCGAAAAACTGGTTTTCCCAGGCGGTGGTGGCAAGTGCATAGTCCCAGCACTGAGGAGGCAGAGGCAGGTGGATCTCTAAGTTCGAGGCCAGCTGGGGCTACAGAGTTGAGTTCCAGGACAGTCAGGGATACACAGAAGAACTGTGTCTCAAAAACAACAACAAAAAGTAAAACTGATTTTCTAGTAATTGTAAATAGACTCCTTTAGAGGTTGGTTGATTTTACTATTTTTTCTAAGAATCAGCTTATATTTGGTAAGTTTGCTTGCGGCTGTTGTTCTTCCTATTGTTTTTTGTTCTTTACAGTTTCCTTGCTGTGTACTTGGAATTTCTTTTTATCCCCTAGCATTTGGAATGCTTAGCTTGTTTTGAGCCAGATAATTCCTTGTTGTTAGGGGCTTTCCTGTGCATTGTGGGTATTTTTCTAGCTTCTTGATGACAATAGTGCTGTGCTGGGGTTCGTCTCAGAAGGTGCTACAGCGAAATTGTCTGTACACTGCCAAATGCTGCCTGGCAGCCCGATCATCCCTGGGTCGGAAGCGCCAGCTTGATTCTTTTAAAGCTATACATTTCTGGTTTAATACGTTAAGGCTAGAAAGTTTCATCTTAACGTCTTTGTTCTAGTTGATTTTAGTTATAGCTAGCACTAATGAATGTAGAGTTTGCTATCATTCATTCTAAGTATAGGTCTTCTTTATTTATTTATTTTTTTGGCAGGGCCTCAGGCTAGGTAGACCAAGCTGACCTTGAACTCTCTATGTAGCTCAGGCTGGGAACTTCCTGCTAAAGGATTTTTTTTATTTTAAGAGATGGGGCTTTTACTGTATTTTCCAGGCTAGCTCCAAACTCCTCCTTTTGCCTCAGCCTTCCAGGTAACCAAGACCACATGCATGTAACTAGTAGTGGGTTCTACAGTTCTTAAGTTGTAATTTAGAATTCAAAAGCACTCTTTTTTATTTTTATTTATGTGCATTGGTGTTTTGACTGCATGAGGGTGTCAGGTACCTTGGAACTGGAGTTACAGACAATTATGAGCTGCCGTGTGGGTGCTGGGAATTGAACCTGTCTTCTGGAAGAGAAGTCAGTCTCTTAATCACTGAGCCATTTCTCCAGCCCTCAAAAGCACTCTAAAAAAATTTTTTTTTTCTAAATTAGGTACCAAATTACATTTGGTAACCTGAAGAGACATGAGACTATTAATGGTGTTTATTTCTCAGTGATTAATTTCTCACTGTTTATATAATTTATTACAGAAATGAGGTTGATATATGATGTGAACACTTCATCAATATCACTTGGGAATATATATATATATATATATATATATATATATATATATAAAATGCCGTAATTATTCATTAATCTTAAATTTCTGAATTTTGGATTATACATAGTTGGAATGATTTTGGGGAAATGGGTATAGTTACTACTTACAAATGTAAGATTTACTTAATTTTTTTTTTTGTTTAGATGTACAGTATACTTCTTTAGTTCCATGGGAAGTTTGAATAAAGGAAACAATTTAGGAAGGTGAAGCATGAACTGGAAAGGGCTTCAGAGATTTTGTAAACACTGGAGCCATAGTGGTTTTCTGAGGGGTGTGTATTGATGTTTAATTACTGAGTGAGAACTTTCACTCATTTATTGTACACAACACACACACACACACACACACACACACACACACACACACACAGAGCACGAATCTTAAATGGTTCTTATTAATAAAAACAAACCTGGAGCCAGGTACTGGGGTCAATGCTGGAAGATCAGAGAAGCAGAACAAGCCACAGCCACCTCGCCTCACCAATTCCTCAGCTGATCCTGTTTCCTCAAACTGGAAGCCTCTGAGTCCTCATCCAGAATGAATCTCAGCTGAACTGCTGCTAAAAGCCTAAAAGACCAGGCTTTAAGTTCCTGGTTCTCACGCCTTAAATACCTTTCTACTTTCTGCCATCACTTCCTGGGATTAAAGGCTCTTGTTACCATGCCTGGCTGTTTCCAGTGTGGCCTTGAACTCACAGAGAACCAGGCGGATCTCTGCCTCTGGAATGCTAGGATTAAAGGTGTGTGTGCCACCATTTTCTGGCCTCTATATCTAGTGGCTGTTTTGTTCTCTGACCCCAGATAAGTTTATTAAGGTGCACAATATTTTGGTGAACACAATATCACCCCCCCCACACACACACACACACACGGGGAGGATAGCTTTTGGGAGACAGTTCTCTCCTTCACTGTGTGAGTTCCATGGATCTAACTCACGTAGTCAGGCTTGGCAATGGGCTCCTTTTACCAGTGGGCGAGAGCATTGTTAGTAATAGGCACAGAGTGGATGTTTCTCAGGTGTAGAATTCAGAGCATGGCAGTCAGGTGGTTTCACTAGCTGGGTGGCCTGACCTTTTGACTTACTTGGTCACTGTCTATAAATAAAATATTAGCATTTCCACATTTTTTCCCATCTTAGCTGCTGCATCACTCAAATTCTGAGCTCTAGGTCTCACAATTTCTTTTGCAAGTAGAAAGATATGAGGGAAGAATCTGGGATGCACATGAAGCCCAGCAGGATGCTTCCCTTCTCTCATGGGTCCCAGCCCCGCAGTGCTGTCTGCCTTGCTGAGAAATAGTTGCCACATGTCTTTCATCTACTTTCATGGTTCTTTGTGATGGGAAGACAAGTCTGATACTGCTTACTCTATCAAGGAAGCATAAGTCTTTGAGCTTACTTGCCATCTGTTTTCTCATTGAGGACATTCTCCAGGTCAGCTGGACTCATTTATACAAGACTGGCTTCTGTTTTAAATTCTGCTATCAAACTAGGTGACCTCAGTGCTTGAGTGAGCAACTGTCAGATAATCTAGTCTATATCAAGGTGACTCTTCAGTCTTCCATTTGTTTGACCATACAGTGGACCTTGCTGTCACTTAGAAAGTACTCCTAAGACTCAAATATCTTGTGATGGTAGCACTCAGGAGGCTGAGGCTAGAGGACCACAGGTTTAAAGCCAGCCTGGGCTTTGGGTTCTGCACTCTGTAGCAAGACTTTTTTTTTTTTTTCCCAGGTTTTTTGAGACAGGGTTTCTCTGTGTATCCCTGGCTGTCTTGGAACTTGTTCTGTAAACCAGTCCGACCTCAAACTCACAGAGATCAGACTGCCTCTGCCTCCCAAGTTCTGGCATTAAAACTGTGCACCACCACCTCTGGACTAAGACTCTGTTTTTAAATAAATAAGTAAAATGAAAAGTTGTACTGTTGACTAGTGTGCATTTCTCATTCAGTCAGTCCTGGTGTCCTGACTCCTCTACTGTCCTCCTAGCCATCGTCCTCTTCTATTGTCATGTACAGTTTAGAGTTTGGAGTCCTGCTAACGCAGATCTCACGGCCTACTACTTCAGCTAGTCCACTTCAGCAGCTTTCAATCTACTCACTTGACACAGTCCACATCTTCAGTAAGGGAGGGGGGTGTCTAGTCTCCTCACTGCCTTGGTAAAATCAAACGTAAGCTCAGGGGGGAAAGGGTTTATTTCAGCTTACAGGCTACAGTCCATCATTGAGGGACGGCAGGGGAGGAACTCAAGCAGGACCTTGAAACAGAAACCATGGAGGAATACAGCTTGTTGGCTTACGCTTAGCTACTTCTCTGTTTAGTTAAAAATTAAAAAATATTATTTTAACATGTATGTCTGTATGCCTGTGTGAGTTTATGTACATCACACACGTCATAGCCAAGCAGACCAGAAGAGGGTGTTGGATCCCCTGGAGCTGATGTTATAGATAGATTAGAGTCAGGTAGTGAGCTGCTGGGAATGGAATGTGGGTCTCTGCTCTTAACTCCTGAGACCTCTCTCCAGCCCTCTGTATTTTTTTTTATTTTAAGACAAGGTTTCTCTGTGTAGCTTTGGAGCTAGTCCTAGAACTCACTCTGTAGACCAGGCTGGCCTTGAACTCACAGAGATCTGTCTGCCTATACCTCCCAATTGCCAGGACTATTTATCTATCTATCTATCTATCTATCTATCTATCTATCTATCTATCTATTTATCATGTATACAGTGTTCTGCCTGCATGTACGCCTGCATGCCAGAAAAGTGTACCAGATCGCATTATAGATGGTTGGAAGCTACCATGTGGTTGCTGGGAATTGAACTCAGGACCTCTGGAAGAGCAACCAATGCTCTTAACCTCTGAGCCATCTCTCTAACCCCCAATTGCTGGGATTAAAGGCTTCCTCTCTGTATTTTTTAAACTCTTCCTTTTCTTACTGGGTCACATCATATATTCCTATGACTTTAGTGGTTTTTTTTTTTTTTTCTAATTTCTAATCCTTTGTTTTTAACTAATATTCTCTGCAAAGAGTTACCATATATAGCCATTTGTAGGCATTTTTCTGTGGCACATGCTAAGACACCTGAAACTTGGCCAGTCTAAAGACTGATTTGTTTCTTGAAGGCTTTTCTTTTTGTTCATACCTAACCAACTACTTCAGTTTTTTACATTTTTCTTCTGTTTGTCAAAAGAATCAGCTCCTTTTTTCTCTGTCTCTTCCCTGGTGAGGGTCCTTATCTCCTCTCCTGGATTATTGCAACAGCTTTGACATAGCCAGTTTATTCCTAGACGAGGCCAATCTCTGTACTGCAGCCAGCGTGGACTCAGCGTAATGCTGTCCCTTTCCTTCCTAGGACTTCCATAAGATTGTTTATCATTTTCGTAGCATCACTAGGACTTACTTGTGCTTTCTTTTCATATTTTCTTTTTTCTTGTCCTGTGTATTTGCAGTTGTCCTTCGTCTTTACTGTGTATTTTTGATTTCATTTATTATTTGTATGTATGTGTCAGATATGTAGATGTGTATGGGAGCTCATAGCACCTGTGTGGAGGTCAGAGGACAACTTTGTGAAATTGGGTCTCTCTTTCCACCTTTGTGTGATTTCCGGGGATCAAATTAGGTCATTATGCTTACACCATCAGGAGGCAAGCACGTTTGCCTACTAAGCAATCTTCCAGGCCACTTAGGACTTTTGATAATAGCTAATACAAACTCAGTTTGTACTAGATAATAGCTAATACAAACTCAGTTTGTACTAGGTTTGGCCAAGAGAATACTAAATAACAGAATACTGTTAACTAGGCCTCAGAGAAACACGGAACAATATTGAGAATATACTACTAACACCTTCTTGTGCTAGATGTGGTGGGGCATACGTTTGATTTCAGTACTTGGGAGACAGGGGCCCATGGATCTGAGAGTTTGAGGCCAGGCTGGTCTACATAGTAAGTTCTTTGTCAGCCAGCACTACAGAGTGAGACCCTATTCACAAACCAAACCAAACCAAACAACAAATCTCTTCGTTTACTCTCCTGGGTTCTCCCTGGAATGTGACTTCATTCTCTCTCACTGCCATTTTTTTTTTTAAGATATATAGCTGTCAGTTATGAGAGCATTGCTTGAGAGGGGAAAAGACTGATTGTACCCTAGTTTAGGGTACTAGTTTCTAGTTCACCTTATTTATTTCTTTGCAAAAAAAATGTGTAACAGAGAGTAATTTGAATTTAGTATATGGAATATCTTCTCTGTGTCTAATGGCCAAGCTGATTGTACCCTAGTTTTAGGGTACTAGTTCTAGGGTACTAGTTTGTAGTTCACATAGTTCACATTCTTATTTATTTCTTTGCAAAAAATTATAAATAGAGAGTAATTTGAATTTAGTATATGGGATATCTTCTCTGTGTCTAATGGCCAAGCTTCTAAATGTGGATTGATTTCATTTTTTCACTCACTGTCATAACATATTTCCCAAACTTCCTTAAATGTAAAGATTTTTGCCAAAATCACTTTGAGATGTTTTCACTCTTTGTTGCTAATATTCCTGTCACCATTTGAGCCCAGGCTGGCTAAGGCAGACTTCCATCTCCCAGATGTTGGGATCAGAGGCATGCCTGGTTAATGTGCTGTTAGAGAGCAAACCCAGGGTTTCCTGCATGCCAGGCAAGTACTCTACCAGCTGACCTACATCCTCAGTCCTGCTTATCTAGAGTCTTTAACAATAGCAGTGTCCAATTCCTGCAAGGACCTATTTCATTTGTAATTGCATTTTCTTTGATCTGAATTTCACTTCTAGCACTATTGCTGCTCATTTCCTGTTCCACTTTCATGTAGCATGAATCTTAAAGAGTCTTATTAATAAAATCAAACCTGGAGCCAGGTACTGGGGTGGACACTGGAAGATCAGAGAAGCAGAACAAGCCACAGCTTCCTCACCTCGCCAATTCCTCAGCTGATCCTGTTTCCTCAGACTGGAAGCCTCTGTGTCCTAATCCAAAATGGATCTCAGCTGAACTGCTGCTCAAAAGCCTAAAAGCTTAACCAGCTCTAGTTCCTGGTCCTCACGCCTTAAATACCTTTCTGCCTCCTGCCATTACTTCCTGGGATTAAAGGCGTGAGTCACCATGCTTGGCTGTATCCTTGAACACACAGAGATCCAGGTGGATCTCTGCCTCTGGAATGCTAGGATTAAATGCGTGTGCTACCTCTGCCTAACCTCTATGTTTAATATTGTGGCTATTCTGTTCTCTGACCCCAGATAAGTTTATTAGAGTGCACAATACTTCAGGGAACACAATACCACCACATTTCCCCTTTTTTGTCTAAAATGAATAAAGCTTATAACTAATACAAGAAAAACTATATCCAATAAGTATATACAATATATACAGTCAAGAATTACATTAATGACGTCGAGTCCATTAACATTTGACAGATTCAGACAAAAATTCTATTATATATATTAACAATGTCCTGTCCAGTAACATTTGATAAACTCAGACAAAAAATTTCATTACTTATCCTATTTAAAACAAGTGGTTCCTTTTTAAAAGTAGATTCAATAATCTCCCTTTTTATCTTAGTGTATCTATATTCTCTCTTTTTTCTTTTCATAATAGATTCAGTAATCTACCTTTTGTCATTTTTATATCTTCCCCTTTTTCTTTTTAGAGTAGATTCAATGATCTACCTCAAATCTATATTGTCTTTTTTCTTTTTTAAACAAAAACTCTGAATATAATCTCTTTTTTCAGCGTTTTTCCTGACCATTAACAATTAACAACTTGTAACCCACCATGATAAACAATGACAATTATCCATAATCCATTGAATGACCAAAAAACACCCACCCCACCTCTTGGGAATATGGGTATAGTTTTCTTAAAATTACTTCCTGCTTTCTAGGGATGAAGGCATCTTTAGGGAATCTTGAAAAGAAAATTTTTGGGTTAATTGTCAAATCCTGAGAGGATTAATTGTATCATTTGTCCAGTATCTGCATAATGGGAAAATGCAGGGCTTGTCTCAAAGTTCTTGCTCGAGTAGTCTGTGAATCTGGATCATCTGAGCTAACCATCTCAAAATTGTCCTGAGTAGTTTGTAGTCCAAAGTCGATCTTTTGATGGTGTTAATTGACTTAATGGCTTTACCATAGTCTGTAGATGTATCCAACCTTCTTATTAAATAAGAAACACAGAACCAATGCAAAGAAGAAAGCCAAGAGGTCAGAGCTAAGAGCTAAAACCTTACCCTTCCTCCTGCGGTGGTCCTACCTCTCCGAACCAGAGCTACCCCTGTGTTAAAGTCTTTATATAGAGTTCCTGTCCTGCCTTCTCATTGGTTGTAAACCCAACCACATGACCGCCTCCTCACAGCCTGTCAGTATAGGCCTCCAGGTTTTCCATGATTAGTATTAAGATTAAAGGCATGTGTATCCAATAATGGCTGTATCCCTGAACACACAGAGACTTACCCAGCTCTGCCTACCAAGTGCTGGAATTACAAGCGTATGCTACCACTGCCCTGCTTTCCTATGGCTTGCTAATAGCTCTGACCCCCGGGCAACTTTATTTATTAACATACAAATAACATTTTAATACAAATAAAATATCACCATATTAGTCCATGTGGAGTCATCGTTGTGGGGTCTCGTCATCCTTTTGAAGATTTCAAAGTTGCTGTTAGGCGTGGTCATAGATCCCTTTAGAATTTATTTATTTGTTTATTTATTTATTTATTTATTGTACCTCCTCTGTGGTTTGGAGAAATCACAGTCTGATAAATGTCTGTCTCTCAGAACCATGAATGTTCTTCCCTAGAAGAGAATATCTTCACAGCAATTTCTCCCCACCATTTGTCTTGCCAAACTTTTCCAAACTGACCTTTGCCGATGCTTTCTTGTAGCATGATGGTCCTCGCAATTCTTCTCTGAACAAGCGGTAGTAAACCCTTTGTCCCAGCACGAAGAGAAGCAGCCAGCAACTCGGAGCAGCAGCCGCTGCCTCCATGGTCCCACCGCCACTGTTTGTGGCTTGGCTCCCTCCTTAGCAAGCCTCCCAGGCTGGCCTGAAACTCGGGATCCTCCTGCCTCTGCCTCCTTCAGGAAATCCTACCAGTGTGCTCCACCACAACTGGCTGAGGGTAGCTCAGGTCTGAGCTGGGGCCTGCAAGGCCACAGGCAAGCGGCTTTTTCATGAATTCATACCACGAATGTTGGGTGCCAGATGTAGCATGAATCTTAAAGAGTCTTATTAATAAAATCAAACCTGGAGCCAGGTACTGGGGTGGACACTGGAAGATCAGAGAAGCAGAACAAGCCACAGCTTCCTCACCTCGCCAATTCCTCAGCTGATCCTGTTTCCTCAGACTGGAAGCCTCTGTGTCCTAATCCAAAATGGATCTCAGCTGAACTGCTGCTCAAAAGCCTAAAAGCTTAACCAGCTCTAGTTCCTGGTCCTCACGCCTTAAATACCTTTCTGCCTCCTGCCATTACTTCCTGGGATTAAAGGCGTGAGTCACCATGCTTGGCTGTATCCTTGAACACACAGAGATCCAGGTGGATCTCTGCCCCTGGAATGCTAGGATTAAATGCGTGTGCTACCTCTGCCTAACCTCTATGTTTAATATTGTGGCTGTTCTGTTCTCTGACCCCAGATAAGTTTATTAGAGTGCACAATACTTCAGGGAACACAATACCACCACACTTTTATGCTTGTGAGTCAGTTTCCTTGTGAAGTTATCCATTTTTATAAAATGTCATACAAGGTTATCATTGGGAACAAGGAGGTAACACACTGCATGTTTTGCTGTTGTATGTGAGTAATCAGTTACCAACAGAGGTGATGCAATTGCTCACCTGTACATCTGTTATTTATATTATGGTTTTTGTACTGAAGAGTTAACAGTAAAGCTTATGATTTATGCAGTTATTCACAATTAATAAGCATACTGCGGGGTGGGAGAGATGGCTCAGTGGTTAAGAGCACTTCCAGAGGTCCTGAGATCAATTCCCAGCAACCACATGGTGGCTCACAGCCTCCTGTTATGAGATCTGGTGTCCTCTTCTGCTGTAAGGACACATGCAGGCAGAATACTGTATACATAATAAACAAATAAATCTTAAAAAAATATTAAAAAGAAAGAAAAAGCATACTGCGATCATTGAAGTTCGAACTGTGTGAGGAGATTGGTATCTGTAAGATCATACTGAGCACGCCTGTTTTGAGACACCTTAATATGGTATATTATATGACACAGTAACTAATCTGGCTTCTTGCCTCTTCAGGCTCCTCTTAGGGCCATTTTTAAAAAATTATTTTAGATCTACTCATTTTACTTTGTATATATGAATGTTTGGCCTGTGTGTCTGGTGCCTGTGGAGGCCAGAAGAGGGCATCAGATCCCCTGGAACTGGAGTTACAGATGGTTGTAAGCCACCATTGGGTGCTGGGACTCAAACCTGGGTGTAGTTGGAAGTTTTCCTGTGTCCTGGCTGGCTGGCGGTCGGAAAAATCTCTCCCACTTGCATCCCCCAAGTAAACACACAGAGATTTATATTAATTAGCTCAGGCTTATTACTGACTAGCTCTTACACTTAAATTAACCCATAATTCTTATCTATGTTTAGCCATGTGGCTTGGTACCTTTTCTCAGTTCTACCTTGTCATCTTGCTTCCTCTGTGTCTGGCTGGTGACTTCCTCTTCCCAGCCTTCTTCTCGTCTGCTTACCCTGCCTATACTTCCTGCTTGGTTACTGGCCAATCAGCATTTTATTTATTAATGAATCAGAGCAACACATATTCACAGCATACAGAATGATATCCCACAGCATCTGGGTCCTCTGATGAAAAAGCAACAAGTGTCCTAAACCTCTACTTTGTGGAAACTGTGTGCAGACCATAGGCATACAGTGCTGTCAAGTTTGAATTCCCCTATCTCTTTCCCAGTTCCTCGTTCCTTTCCCTACCTTCTTCTGTTGGTTTTGCTTTATCTAATCATTAAGTTTTTCTACAGCATTTGAGTTCTCTTTCATAATACCAAACACGTGTTCACATTGTATTACGCTCATTTATTGAACTTTCACTGCCAGACTGATCTCTGTGTTACTAGAGACCATGGTAGTGATGTACTCTGTTATATCCCCAGAGCCCAACACTGTCTAACACAAAGTAGGCACTTGGAAAAATTAATTTTGATGATCATCATAATTTTGGTGAAATGTGAGAATAGAAGGTATTCTGGAAGAATGAATTCAGACTACTTAAACTTAACATAGAAATGAAACTATGAAATGTTGAACTTAATTTCCTCCTATACTTAAATGAAATTGTATATTTGGTAATATAATTCTATTATTTATATTATATCTAACAAATATATTACAGAAAGTTAACTGATTGGAAAACTTAAAATTGATTTTGATTAATAGGTAGATCAATAAAGGAATCACTTTTAATGTTATACATTTCTTTGGTCTGATCATTTTTATTTATTTCTAAGGTATCTTCATGTCTTAATGATCTTCTGGTCATTTGTTGCTGGAGTTGTGACATTCTACTGTTCATTAGGACCCGATTCTCTCTTACCAAATATATTCTTCACAATAAAATACAAACCTAAGGTAAAATTGTGTTTTTTTTTAAGTTAAATTTTTTTAAATATATGTGTGTACATGGTATGTCTGTGTGAGCATACATCACAAGTGTGAATACTCCTAGAGGTCAGAAGTGATTGTTAGATTCCCTGGAGCTGGAGTCACAGGCAGTTGTGAGCTACTCAATGTGGATGCTGAGAACTGAACTCTGGTCCTCAGGAAGAACAGCAGGCGCACTTACTGCTGAACCCTTTCTCCAGCCTTGTGATTTTTAATTTTATTTATTTATTTATTTATTTATTTATTTATTTATTTATTTATTTATTCATTCATTCATTCATTCATTTATTTATTTATTTTGGTTTTTCGAGACAGGGTTTCTCTGTGTAGCTTTGCGCCTTTCCTGGAACTCACTTTGTAAACCAGGCTGTCCTCGAACTCACAGAGATCTACCTGCCTCTGCCTCCCGAGTGCTGGGATTAAAAGCATGCACCACCACCGCCCAGCGCTGTTTAGTCTTAAAGCAATGATTTTCAAAAACCTACCTGTTATTATTTTATAATGGAACACATGAAGTCCATAGAAAAAGTTTAAAATGAGCGTTATGTATATTTATATATATGTGCATGTATAAATGCATAGATACTTATTTTAAGTTGATTGTATTTTTTTGGTGCTAAAGATTGAACCCAGTCCCTTGCATGTAATTCCCCACTGAGCTGCATCTTCAATCATAGTTGTAAGGCTTACAGTTCTAATAACAACTGTAAAAAGGAAATACAATCTTCTCAGAAAGTTGCAGTTCTCAATGTCAGCTTGTCCCCTGGGTACATGTTAACCACAAGGGCAATTAGTTTAGAACAGACGTTTTCAAAGCTGGTTGTACAAGAGACACCCCCCCCCCCCCCCCCCCCCCGCGCTTGGGCATAATCAACAATCTGAATTGTTGGGCCTTTCCCCCAGATTTTGATTAAAAAGTTCTAGGCTACTGCCCTGTAAATAGTGTTGTTAAAAGCTTTTCACATAGTTCTGAAGCACAGACATTTAAGGAATTCTGGGTTCAATAATAATCCAACCCTGTTAATTCTCATTCTTTCTGTCTCTGTCTCTGTCTCTGTCTCTGTGTGTGTGTGTGTGTGTGTTCTCACAGGCTAAGGATTGAACTCAGAGCCTTGTGCCTAAGCAAATGTTCTAGCATTGAGCTAACCCCAACCCTCCAATCCTGTAAATCTCTTAAATGAATATATGTACAATAGAAAACAAAAAATAATTAGGCAATTTGCTTAGCCAAAATAATTTGTATTTCTGAAATTTAATAGTGGTAGTAGTATATTAACTCTGTCCTCTGTAAGGCAAAATTCTGACTTTTAAAATTCTGTCCACAGGTCAGGATTTAGTGAGATACCCTTTTCCCCCTCACCGATGAAGAGAAAGCATGGGGCTTTGCACCTACTATTCCAGTGCTGCCCTTCAGAGCTGTGCTCCACTCCCCTAGGGGGCTATCTTTGAATCATGGATTATGGTTCTTTAAATTGATACAGTCCCTCATTGTAGGTTTGTGGTATTTCTATGTAGAGGGAACACAGAAGTCTGGGCCGTATTTGGTCATGGCCCTTAGGATTTATCACATGCCTTCCCCCTCATTGAAGCCAAGCTTTGGGAGAAATGGAGAAGAATGTTTTTTTTTTCTTTTTCCTATATTTTTTCAATTGAAGACACAGTCAAAGATAGATTTATTTATTTGTTTATTTGTTTGTTTATTTATTGTTAAAGATAGGGTCTCATGGGCCTTAAATTCTAGATCCTTGGCCTCCCCAGAGTTGGAATTATAGGCATGTATTACCATGCCTGCTAAGGGAACCTTTATTTTTGGTTCCCACTCTTACCTTTCTGGTGATAGGCATTGAACTTATGCCACAGTATATGCTAGAAAATTCTCTACTACTGGACCACTGAGTGGTTCATACACCCCAGGCCCAACTTAGGTATGGTAAAACATTTCATAAGGTGTTTTGTGTCCACTGGCAGTTAATTTAGCAGGTACTTATTACAAATAATAGTTTTAGTTTTGAAGCACCAAACAAAAAAAATTCTTTGAATGCTCTCATGGAGGGCAACAAAGCTATTGAAAATTGACTCTTCGTAAAAGAGATATTATGGAAACTAAAGACCAATCTCTTTTTTTTCTTTCCTTTTTTAGCAATTAGGACTTCAAGAGTTATTTCCGCAAGGTCATAGCTGTGCTGTTTGTGGTAAAGTAAAATGTAAACGACATAGGTAAGTTAAACTTTTTTTTTAAGTTGTGCTGTGTGTGTGTGTGTGTGTGTGTGTGTGTGTGTGTGTGTGTGGCCATGCTGTATGTCTGGAGGAGGTCGGAGCACAAGTCGGTTCTCTCATTCCACCTTTATCTGGGTTCTGAGAATCAAGCTCAAGTAATTGAGCTTCTAGGGCAAGTGCTTTTACCTAATGCTGAGCCACCTTGCTGCCCCTCAAGTTAAATGTTTTTATTTATTGATTTTTTAATTACATTTTATTACAAGTTATTATTTTAGTATAAGTGATTTAGTTGTTTGATTTACTTTAGGCCTTCCTTGCTACTTGAAAACTACCAGCCCTGGCTAGACCTGAAAGTTTCTTCCAAGGTGGATGCATCTCTCTCAGAGGTAAGTAATTTAACTAACATTGCCAAATATGAGCATGTATTATTTAAGGATGGGACTGTGTTCTGAAAATCATAGGCAGTTTTGTCCCTGTGAGAGCATCACAAAATGTGCTTGTACAAACTCTGATGGTAACTTCAGTCATTGCACAGGACTTCTTGATGCTGTCAAGAGTTATGCAAATGTGAGGGATTTGAAGCTGCTCCTGGCCTAACATGGTGTATATTGTTTTACAGAAAATTTTTTAATAAATAGGAATAAACTTTAAAATATAAAGTACAGTATTATTCTAATTTAATTTCTGTTGCTGTGATAAACTATCGTGACAAAAACAGCTTAGGGGAGGAAAGGGCTTATTTGGCTTACAGTTTCATGTTCTAGTCCATTGTTGTGAGAAAGTTAGGGCAGGATGTAGACATGTGGATACTTGCATGCTTGCTTCCAGCTAGCTCTTTCCTCTTACACTATTCAGGAGCCCCTGACTAGGGAATGGTGCTGTCCATAGTGGCCTGGGTCTTCCTATATTGATTAACCACTAAGACATTTTATATATATATACCGATAGGCCAACCTGATCTAAATAATTCCTATTTGAGACTTTCCAGTGATTCGGGGTTATGTGAAGTTGACAGTTAAAATTAAGTAGCACAGATATAAGCATAAAACTATATAAACATATACTATAAAGTGTAGTATGCCATAGATTATAAAGTATGAATAACATAGTAAATGTATTTATTATCAGTAATGTACTTATTATCAAGTGTTATATACTATGCATAATTGTATGTGCCATAGATTGTTGTAACTGGCAGCACAGTAGTTTTGTTTATACCTGAATTGCTGTGAACATACTAGCAGACATGTGTTATAGCAGCTGTGATACCCAGGAGGTGGAAACTTTTGTAGTCTTATGAGACCACTGTTAAATATGCCATTTGTGTTGGCTGAAATATTATTTGGTGCATGACTATATATCCAAATAAAAAATATTGAATACCAATAGAGAAAATTTCCTGATACTTTTATCAGAAAATCTAATCTTGATACACCTTATTAAGTTAGGCATGGTGAAAAAAAATTTTTGCTGGGCAGTGGTGGCGCATGCCTTTAATCCCAGCACTTGGGAGGCAGAGGCAGATGGATCTCTGAGTTCAAGGGCAGCCTGGTCTATAGGAGTTCCAGGACAGCCAAGGCTATAGAGAGAAACCCTGTCTCGGAAAAAAAACAACAAAGAGGCATGGTGTTTCATTCCTATAATTCCAGCACTTGGGAGGTTGAGGCAGTGGGATTGAGTTTGAGGCCAATCTGGGCTACAGAGTAAGTACAGAACCTGTCTTAAACAAACAAACAAACAAAAAACAAAAAATAAACAACAGCAATGAAAACAAACAAACAAACAAACACCACAACCACATCTTAATGTTTATCACCTAGTGAGTTCTTGGTTGGATAATGGTCATGAAGTAAACACCTTGAATATTAAGCTATTCTAATGTCAAATTTATATAGACATTTCAGTCAAGGAAACTACTACTGTAAGAGCGGGTGTCTTTATGATAGGGAAATAACCATTTGCAAAGGAACATTGAACTCTTAAGCATGTATCTTAATGAAGTATGACTCCAGTTTTAACACTGACTAAGCTATAGGGTAATGCTCTCTAGAAAGTTTGTATCCTATTCTAGTCACAAAGCTTCTATTTTGCTTTTCTTTCATACTTATTTATTTGTTTGAAAAGACATACCTTTTCTTTGCATCCAAGGTATTAGTCAAGTCCTTAAAGATAGGGAGTGTGGAGTATCTCACTTTTTCAACAACTGATTTGGAGTCACATAGGCGGTTGAGCAATGATAGATGATAGCTATGTACTGAACTACATTGAATGCTAATTAGTTCAAGAATAGCACCAGGCAGCTGAACCCTGGTTTATCCTTTATCTCATTTTGTGTGTGTTCTAAATGTAAGCTGCATGCATTGTCAAACACTTGGCATTTTTCATTTTTGTTGCTTCTTAGGCTTTTTCTGTTTCTTTGATTTGTTGATTTAAACTATGCAGTCCAGAGCTAGGAATGGAATTCAGTGGTAGTATGCCTATATACCATGTGCAAGAGCCTGGGTGCCATCCCTAGCATTGGGGAGATATTTATTGTGCTTTCAGTATGGCATTCACGACTACACATGTAGCATCAGTAAATACCTGAAGTGTTCTAGTACAATCCAAGATGTGCTAGACATAAATACATGCATACATACACACACATATACATATATATGTACATACATACTAGATTTTAAAGGCTTAGAAAAAATGTTAAATGTCTCTGTTATATTGATTAAAAAAAAATTTTTTTTTTCCGAGACAGGGTTTCTCTGTGTAATAGCCCTAGCTGTCCTGGAACTAGCTCTGTAGACCAGGCTGGCCTTGAACTCACAGAGGTATGCCTGCCTCTGCCTCCCAAGTGCTGGGATTAAAGGTGTGTGCCATCATCGCCCAGCTAAATGTTAAAATGATCATAGTTTTGGCTATATTAGGTTAAATAAAACAATTTCATCTATTTCTTACAACTAATTTCATCCAGTTCTTTTTACATTTTGAAAAACGTGGCTACTATTTAGAGAATTTAGACCACTTCACTCATTACAAAAATGAAAAAACTTAGGTAAAGCTCTTAACCCTATGTCTGTTGTGCTGGGGAGTTTTGTGAACTTGACAGAAACTAGAGTCATCCTCACTTGAGAATTTACCTACATCAGACTGACCTGTGGGTCATTTTCTTGATTGATGATTGATGTGGGAGGGCCCAGCTTACAGTATGTGCTGCTACCCCTGGGCAGGTGGTTCTAGGTTGTATAAGAAAGCAGACTTTGCAAACCATGGAGAGCAAGCCAGTATGCAAGAGTTTTTCATGGCCTTTGCTGTAGTTCCTGCCTCCAGATTCCTGCCTTGGCTTTCCTCTTGTTGAACTGTAAAGTGTTAGATGAAATAAACCCACTCCTTCCCCAAGTCGGTTTTGGTCTGTGTTTTACCACAGCAACAGAAAGCGTACTAGTATGGCTCACAGTATTGGTACATTTAAAATGATCTTGATAGAGACAGGAACTGGGGTAGCAGGCCTTAGGGGGTGAAAAGAGAAATGAGGTGCAATTGGTCCTTCTTTGCTAGAACTTCCATTTAGAGAGAGAGAGAAAGATGTTGGAGTTGATAGTGAAAGGTGCTGAAGATGATCTCTAACCTCCATGCACACAGACACACATGTAGTTGGTTGTGTTTTTACTCTTTGGCTCTTTGCTCTTTGGGGGCCCACCACCCAGCTACCAAATAGATATACACACAGAGGCTTATTCTTTCTTATGAATGTCTGGCCTTAGCCTGCCTTATTTCTAGCCAGCATTTCTTAAGTTATCCCATCTACCTTTTGCCTCTGGACTTTTATCTTTGTCTGTTCAGTATACTTTTCTTTACTTCCACTCCATGGCTTGCTGTGTAGCTGGATGGTTGGCCCCTGATGACCTCCTCCTTTTTCTTTCTACTCGATTCTGTCTCTCTTGTTCTCCTTCTATTTATTCTGTCTTCCTGCCAGCCCTGCCTATCCTTTCTCCTGTCTTGCTATTGGCCGTTCAGCTCTTTATTAGACCAATCAGGTGTTTTAGACAGGCACAGTAACATAGCTTCACAGAGTTAAACAAATGCAACATAAAAGAATGCAACACATCTTTACATCATTTTATTAAACAAATGTTCCACAGCATAAGCAAATATAACACATCTTAAAATAATATTCCACAACACACACAAAGAAAAAAGTCAGGTCCAGTTTAGTTCTTATCCAGTATTTTATATAGCTGTTAGGAAATCATGCTGGGCATGGTGGTGTGTACCTTTAATCCTAGCACTTGGGAGGCAGGGGCAGACATATTTCTGTGACCTCCTTAGTGAGTTCTAGGAATATATAGAGAGACCCTGTGTCTCCAAGAAAAAGAAATCAGAAGGCTTCAGATTATTTGAACTTGGAAGCTAATGATTTTCAAACTGTGTGACTAGAGCTTTAGATGTGACTTACGGTGTAGCAGGAAGTGAAAAGGAAGGAAGTGGCTGTGGTTGCTGGCATGTAGGCTCTCCAGAATTAGCACAGCCATTTTGCTTTTCAGGTATTTTGGTTTGGTATAATCCATTGAGGGTTTCATAGGGAAGTGTGTGGTGAATGCATGTTTTAGATCACTGGTACATCTGGAGGCTAGAGGGTAGCAAGCTTGGAAGCAGGGAGACTAGTTGAGAGTCAGCTGCTGGGAAACAATTCAAGCAATGGAGCCACAGAAGAGAGCTGAGGGTTTAGTGACCCCCCCCCCCCCCCCCCCCCCCCCCCCCCCCCCCCCCCCCCCCCCCCCCGCCCTAGTATAATTAATGTTTAGTTTTGGTAATTAAAAAAAAAAAAAACAAAAACAAATGATTTTAGCCTTACTGCTTAGAAATGGACATCTTTGGTTAATGATGCCAGGAAAGGAAATGGCAAATCTTATTTTTTTTCCTTTGAGACAAGATTTCTCTGTGAAGCCTTGGCTATCCTGGACCATCTGTAGACCAGACTGGCCTCGAATTCATAGAGATCTGCTTGCCTCTGCCTCCCGAGTGTTGGGATTAAAGGTGTGGGCCACCACCTCCTGGCTGGCAAATCATTTTTGAAAGATACATTGTGTCTTAGGGTTATTATTGCTGTGATGAAACAACATGATTAAAAGCAAGTTGGGGAGAAGGGTTTATTTATTTGGCTTATACTTCTATATCACTATTCATCACCAAAGGAAATTAGGACAGGAACTCAAGTAGGGCATGGACCTGGAGGCAGGAGCTGATGGTGAGGCCATGGAGGGGTGCTATTTCCTGACTTGCTGCCCCTAGCTTGCTCAGCCTGCTTTCTTATAGAACCCAGGCCTACCTGCCCAGGGATGGCACTACCCACAGTGGGCTAGGCCCTTTCCCATCAATCACTAATTAAGAAAATGCCCTACAGGCTTGCCTGCAGCCTGATCTTATGGAAGCATTTTTTTTTTCAATCTCTCTTTCCTTTTCTTCTCTTCTTTTTTCTCTCTCTCCTTTCCTAGTTTTTTGAGACAGAATTTCTCTGTGTAGCCCTAGCTGTCCTGGAACTCACTATGTAGACCAGGCTAGCCTTGAACTCACAGAGATCTGCCTGCCTCTGCCTCTCAAGTGCTGACATTAAAGGCGTGAGCCACCACAATCATAACGTCTCTAGTTGACATAAAACTAGCGAACACACATTGCTTCCTCTTCTCTCTTGCTTTTGTGAGTTACTGCACAATGCTGCAACTCCTTGTTAAAGTTACAACATGCAGCTCCACTCAGACCCAAGAAATGGAATATTTAACTGAACCTAGGGGTCTTTTGATCTGTTATCTTATATACTGGTTTTAAGTATATAAGCTGAAGTTTTCAGAAAGTGAGTGCATCCATATAAGTATCATCAGAGCAAGAAATAAAACATTAGGAGTGTCCCAGATTTTCCCTTCATGCCCTTCAGTCACCATTGTTCCTTCAGAGAAAATCAGGGACACCTGATTTTGATTCTCTGTGTAAATCTTATGTACTGTTTTTTTTTTTTTTTGGTTGATCAGTTTTTGTTTTTGTTTAGTGAAACCAGTTAGGAACAATTCATTGAAAAAAGATTAAAAATTTATTATTGTGTGTATTATGTGCATGATGTGTGTGTGTGGTTTGTATGCATGGTGTATGTATATATATCAGGACAACTTTCTGGAGTCAGTTCTCTCCTTCCACCTTTTCATGGATTCTAGGACTCAAACTCATCTCACCATACTTACCCAAGTAAGTACGTTTACCTGCTTAGCCATCTTGATGGCCCTTGTTGAAACACTTTTGATTATGGAGATATTCAAGATATATGTGCCATTCTAATAGAAACTTCTTTTCTGGATTATATAATTTCAAATTTTTTCCCCTTCAGTTCTTATTGAGCCTCACAACCATGTAAAGTTGACATAAATATATTGTCAAGAAGTTTTGTCAGCTGGGCAGTGGCACAAGCCTTTACTCCCAGCACTTGGGAGGCAGAGGTAGATGGGTATCTGCGTTCAAGGCCAGCTTAGTATACAGAGCTAAATCCAGGACAGCCAAGGCTATACAAAGAAACCCTGTCTTGAACCCCTTGCCTCCCCAAAAAGGGGAGGTATTTGGTATAATAAAATTGGTTGTTGCTAATATATATCATTTAGTAGTATGGTTTATTTCCCTATAGTTAATTATTTTTCTTTAAAATTTTCTTGTGCAGGTTCTTGAATTAGTGTTGGAAAACTTTGTTTATCCTTGGTACAGGTATGTTTTTTTTTTTCCATAAGAGCTCCATCCCCTACTCCCCCTCCCCTGCCCCTAATATGGCCAATAGCATTAAATTAAACATGTTAATGATGTATTTTCTGTGTAAGCCAGGATATGTCAGTGACAATTAAGGCCAAATCTTTATTGTGGAGAGCTACATTGTGTGTTGTTGGATATTTACCTGTGTCTCTGATCTATTCCTGACCTATTTCCCATTAAATGCTGGTAGTACACTCTCTTTCAATCTGACTACCATAAAGACCCTCAGAAATGACCCAGTAATACCTGGAAGATTTAATTGGCTCCAATTAAGAATCATTTGTGGCATAGTGAAGCAAGCCTTTAATCATTGAACTTGGGAGGCAGGAGAATTACAAGTTTGAGGCCCACTTGGCCTATATAGGAAATCCTCTCTGCAACAAACAACAACAAAATTTTCTTATACAATTTTTCCAGGGGCTGGGGAGATAACTTAGTTGGTAAAGTACTTGCCATGCAAGTATGGGACCCTGAGTTTTATCCCCAGTACACAGGTAAAAAGCTTGGTGTGGTTCATGAATGCTTGTAATTCCAGTGCTGAGCGTGCAGAGACCAGAGGATCACTGGGGATCACTGGGGATCATGGGGACTTGGTTGTCAGACAGCCTAGCTTAGACTTGGTGAGTACTAGGTCCTAGTAAGGTGGATGATGCCTGAGGAACGGCCAGGGTTGACCTCTGGTCTCTGTGTACATATGTGCACACATGCATGCACAAACAGTTGCATATATAAACAGACAGGTACACACACACACACACACACACACACACACACATATATATATATATACACAAATTGAAAGATCATTTTAATAGATTCTCTGAAAAAATCGTGTTTCCCCCCACCCCAAGAAACTTTAGTGCATACAAGGTACATGAATGCTGTTTCTTGCAGGACATAGAAAACATTATAGTGCTATAAAAAGAAAAATGAGATTTTAATTTAGAGTCAGGCATCCAATTTAATGTCATTTGATTGATGCATGTTTCTTTAAGTAATCATTGTGTGTTTATTGTATTTGAACATATAAATCTGACAGTCTAATGATATACCTCACTTTTGCATTGATTCAGGTTCTTTTTGTATTTTCTAATTAAAAACATCCTACTATTTGAGTTCGTCCACAGTGTGTTAAGACTAATTTAATACAACAGTTTATATGCTATATTTTTTCTGAAAGGTATGCAATTTTTTCACACTTGCTTATTCGTGAATGTGCTACACATACAGTGTAGAGGTCAGAGGACAACCTGCCTGGGTTGCTTCTCTCTTCCTACCTACCATGTGGGCTCCAGTGGCTTGTTCCCTCACCTACTGAGTGGCCTCACCAGCTCTATAATTTTTTTTTCTTTACATTTGATTATGTTTTAAATGTGGAGTATTTGTCACTTAAACAGTGGTACTGATGAAACCTTTTGTAAACTGAATTTTTTTCTAAAGACTTTCTAAATCTCCTTTCTTTCATTGCCAAATTGAGACTTTTCCGACATAAAATCTTGTTGTATTTCTAAAGCGCATATAAGTAATGCTATAATAGCTCCTCTGAGTTGGCAGTGGGAGGCATGGTTGACACATTTGTCTTTCATGTTCTGCTTAGAGATGTCACAGCTCCATCCTCAAGTTCAGGATCTGGCCATTATTCACATCAGTCTTTCTTGTCTTTAGTTAAAAAATATGCTGTACTTCCTATAAGGACGTTAAAATTTCAGGAAAATTAGCCGGGTGTAGTGGTGCATGCCTTCAATCTCAGCACTCAGAAGGCAAAGGTAGATCTCTGAGTTCAAGGCCAGCCTGGTGTATATAGTGAGTTCCAGGACAGCCAGGGCTATGTAGAGAAATCTTGTCTCAGAAAAAAACAAAACAAAACAAAAAAAGATTTCAGGACAATGAAAAGTACTTCTTCCTGTGAAATTTGTAAGAATTTCAGTTTAACAATGTTTGCAGGATGGGGATGGGATGTAGCTCAATGGTTGAGTCTTTGCCTAAAAGTGAATTTTCAGTTTAGTTTTCTTTGAGCACCCCCTCTTTTTGAGAATTACACTACTATATAAATATTTTAAACTAACTTAAAATTTTGTATCTTATTATTTCTCCATCATTGATAGTTTTGTTTTCTTTGAAGTTTATTTGGTGATGCTTAGAAAATGGTCTTAGTGTGCATATATACAAGGAAATAGTTAATAGCGATTAGGATTTGGAGCTAAAATCATGAGTGATTTGTTTTCTTTTTTTATCCATTCTCTCTGTTCTTCAACAAAATATATTGTTTGTAAGTGAAAAGAGAAAATAGCATAAATACGTTTTTTTTTAAAAAAGGAAAATTATTTTCTTGGTTTCAACAAGATGAAACTGTATTTCTCAGAACTTCTGAATTTTTGCTTTTCTCCTTAATTGAAGGGATGTGACAGATGATGAATCCTTTGTTGATGAACTGAGAATCACCTTACGATTTTTTGCATCTGTCTTAGTACGAAGAATTCACAAGGTATATATGATTATAATGAGAAATTTGGGACATTATCATGACAATCTTATTTTTTCTCCTATAGTATGCATATTTGTTCTTTTTTTGTTTCTTAGATTAAAAGTTGATTAATCACTATTGGTCCCTTGGTCAGTTTTGCTTCCTTTGATACTTGATTTTCTTGATTTGTGGAATTTAAAATGAAAAGACAACTGTAGAAAACAGTGTCATGTTTTATTTAAATGAATTTATGTGAATTGCAGTGATTAAGATCTACCTCCTAAAATATTTTTGAGTGATATTTTGTCTGTTTAGGTTTTGCATATATATGTATGTAGTTTGTTGGCTATAAACAGTACTTCTCTACTGCTTTGTCAGTTCACTGGGATTAAACATATAAACAATGTATAGAATGTAAATATATACTATTAATTAACAAAATAAAGTTTAACCATGTTAAATGTTTCTATATCCACTTGATTCAATGAGTTTACAAAAGAAAAATATAAAATGGCTTGCGAACAATTGGAAACGTGTTGTTGTACATCAAATATAAGTTGCAATGAGGTACTGTACTGTTCTTTTACCTGTCAAATTGGAAAGATGAGAAAAGAGATTAATATCCACTAATTCTGATTGTGGGGAAATAGGCAAGCATGTGAAATTCAAATTGGCATGCCTTCCAATTGACATGCCAACATGGATGGAGGAACATTTCACAAGGCCCCACCCCTAGATGAAGAGCTATACACAGTCAGTGGCTGCTGAGGCGTGGGAGAACCAGTTCTTCCTCCTTCTCCTCTTCCTCCTCCTCCTCCTCCTCCTCCTCTTTTCTTCTTCTTCCTCATCCTCCTTTTTCCTTCTTTTTTTTTCTTGTTTTTTTTTTTCCTTTTTTTTTTTCAGGGTCCAGACACCAATCCTAAGGGGTCATCCCTAAACACATGCAAATAAGGGGCAACACTAATTAGACTCCATAGGTGGTGTATGCATATGTACACACACACACACACACACACACACACACACACACACACACACACTCACAAATAAATACAGAAGAGGGTCTTGAGTGTGAGATGGTAGGGGGTAATCAGGAGTTGGAAGAGGGAGAGAAGGATACAAATACAGTCTATGTATGTATGTATGTATGTATGTATGAAATTCTCAAAAGAAAGTTAATATTGAATTGATGAAAAAAAGTTTGGAATAGTAAAATGATGAAAGTTCAATAGAATATTTTTGAAAAATCACTTGTTTATTGTTTGTATATTCTGGGTAACAGGTGAAGTTATTAAAAGAGAAATGAGTAAAAGTTGAATTCCACACATGCACAAATTGGTGTGTCCTTACTTGAGGGAAGTTTAGTATTAAAATAATACACATTTTTGTTAGCGCTAGAAATTGAACACAAGGCCTTGCTCATGCTAGCCATTTACTTTGCCATTAAGATCTATTCCCCAGTCGTTTATTTTTTGAGACAGGGCCTTGTTCTGGCATTCAGGCTGGCTTTGAACTTACATGTAACCTAAGGTGTGGCCTTAGACTTAAGATCCTTCTGCCTTTGCCTTCCAGATATTAGGATTACAGGTATGTGCCACCATGCCTGGCTGGGGTTGATAATCTTTTAAGACGTCTGGGTTTTTGTTACCATTTTTTTTTTAAAGACAGGGTTTTTCTATGTAGCCCTGGTTGTCATGGAACTAACTCTGTAGACCAGACTGTCCTCGAACTCACAGAGATCCGCCTGCCTCTGCCTCCCGAGTGCTGGGATTAAAGGCGTGTGCCACCACCGCCTAGCATGCACTCTATTTTTATAACAATTTTATTGATATATAACATATGTAATTCATCCATATAAAGCTTAGGATTCAGTGGCTTTTCACAGCCTATTCAGAGTTCTGCATATGTCACTCATATAATCAATTTCAGAATATGTTTGTTATCTGAAAAGAGGCCTTGTACCTGTTCACCATAATCTCCTATCTGCTCACCTAGCCAGCAATCATTTTGCTGCCTGTCTCGATGTCTCTGTGGATATTTGATGAAAATAGAATCTTTCATTTTGTTTTGTTTTTTTCTAGACAGGGTTTCTTTGTGTAGTTTTGGTACCTGTCCTGGATCTCACTTTGTAGACCAGGCTGGCCTCGAACTCAGAGATCTGCCTGCCTCTGCCTTCTGAGTGCTGGGATTAAAGGCGTGTGCCACCACTACCTGGCGAAAATAGAATCATTTGATACATGGCTTTTTGTGACTGATTTCATTCTCTTGGTATAGTGTTGTCTAGATTCATTTATATTGTCATATTGTAGCATATATCTGCACTTCAGTTTCATAATTTATTCATCATTTTCAGTTGATGGATATTGGGTTATTTTCAACTTAAGTCTCATGAAGATTTATATTTAGTAGTTGTATTTTTATTTGTCTTGAGTCTGTGTTTAAGAGTAGAATGAGCCGGGCGGTGGTGGCGCACGCCTTTAATCCCAGCACTCGGGAGGCAGAGCCAGGCGGATCTCTGTGAGTTCGAGGCCAGCCTGGTCTCCAAAGCGAGTTCCAGGAAAGGCGCAAAGCTACACAGAGAAACCCTGTCTCGAAAAACCAAAAAAAAACCAAAAAAAAAAAAAAAAAAAAAAAAAGAAGAGTAGAATGAATTGCTTGGTGAGATGAGACAGAAGCTCTTGGTTTCATCCGTTGTTTTCCGAAGTGGCTGCACATTTGCATTGCCACGCCTGTGTGTGAACATGCCCCTTTCACTCCCTTGTCAAAATTATCCTCACTCTCTTTTGTGATTTGCACTCTTTTTTAAGGCAGGTTCTCCCTAGATGTTCCAGGCTGGCCTTAGACTTGTAGATTTTAGCCTCTCCCTGCTGGGATAACTGGCATGCCCATCACACCCTCTTTATCACTGTTTCTGCTTATCTAGCCTGGGTGAGTGAACGCTTTGTGACTGGTTTGAATGTCCCCGATGCCAGGGATGCTGGGCATCCTTCCATTTGCTTATCTGCTGTTGCATCTCTTCTTTGAAGAAATATCCACTCAAATCTTGTGCCTCCTAGTGTTTAAATTTTTATTTTTTTATTTTTTTTTAATTTAATTTAATTTTATTTATTTATTTTTTTGGTTTTTTCGAGACAGGGTTTCTCTGTGTAGCTTTGCGCCTTTTCTTGGAACTCACTTGGTAGCCCAGGCTGGCCTGGAACTCACAGAGATCCACCTGGCTCTGCCTCCCGAGTGCTGGGATTGAAGGCGTGCGCCACCACCACCCGGCTTAAATTTTTATTTTAAGTAGACAGTTTAAAGTATATGTATTTTGTGATACAAATGATGTTAGGGTATGTCAGTACAGTGTGGAATAACTAAGACAAGCTAGTTAACATGTCCACAATCTCAGATACTTAACTTTTTTCTTTTCCTTTCCTTTTCTTTTTTTTTTTTTGTGGTGAGAGCAGTTTTGAAATGTGCAGTCTCTGTTATTAATTATATCCCACTTCACTCTTCTTAGATCTAGCCCTTTTCAGCTTTGTTCTAGTATTATAAAAGTGTTCTTGCCGGGCGGTGGTGGCGCACGCCTTTAATCCCAGCACTCGGGAGGTAGAGCCAGGTGGATCTCTGTGAGTTCGAGGCCAGCCTGGACTACCAAGTGAGTTCCAGGAAAGGCGCAAAGCTACACAGAGAAACCCTGTCTCGAAAAACAAAAAAACAAAAAAAAAAAGCATTCTTACCATTTCAACTTAGTAATTATTTTTAAGTTTTATTTATTTTTTTGTTCATTTTTCTAGGTGGATATTCCATCTATTATAACCAAGAAACTATTAAAAGCGGCAATGAAACATATAGAAGTGATTGTTAAAGCGAGACAGAAAGGTAATCCAGCTCTATGTAGTTTGAGTGATTTTGTTTATGCATCAGCTTCCATTTAAAAGTATATGAGTGCTGGCACCCTTACTACTGCTCTTCACAGATGCTTTAAGAATGGCCTTATTAAAAAAAAAAAAAAATCAGGGGTTTGCAGATTTAGCTCAGTGGGTAGAGCCCTTGCCTAGCAAGTGCAAGGCCCTGGGTTCGGTCCTCAGCCCCGAAAAAAACAAAACAAAACAAAAAAACCCAACCAGTTTGAATGATGGTCTGCTCTTGTCGCTCGTGTTTCTTTCCTGCTTCTATGACTTTGGCAGTTTCAGACTATTCTTCTCATCCTCCATATGACTACTGTGTATCCTGTTTGTTTCTCCATATCATAGTTCTTCTGTTAATTTATTTTATGTGTATTGGTGTGAAGGTGTCAGATCCCTGGGACTGGAGTTATAGACAGCTGTGAGCTGTCATGTGGGTGCTGGGAATTGAACCCGGGTCCTCTGGAAGAGCAGCTAGTGCTCTTAACCTCTGAAACGACTCTGCTTTGGCATCTGTAGGCCTTTTGCTGATGTGATTTACACCAAGCCTGTGTTAAATAAGTGTTTTCTGATTGAATGAAGGAAATCTTGAATAAGGACTTTTCTTGCTCTAAAATCAAATTTAAAATGTCCCCTTTAACAGTTTGCACTTGCTTCTGTGTGAGACTTAGATTTTTCCATATTTAGTATTCTTCATCAGTGCTTTCTGAAATGCATTATGCAGAGCAGAATGCCATTCTGCATAGGTGGCTATATAAAAACAGATATTGTGATCATATTTTTTGGTATTACTATTTGTATTCACTTCTAAAAATTCCCTGTAAGCAAAAGCTCTGAATAATCCTACAGTGGAGAAACAGTGTGACCTTATTTGAACATGGAGCCACTTTTCCATCCCTCATAATCTCAATTAATAGAACTAGTACACATTTTGGGAAATTGTGCTGCAATTAGATTTGAGATTAAATTAAATAAAGCTATTAGTTTACTATTTAAAATTGTTTTGTGTCTTTTCATCAGGTAAGAATTTTACACTTGGGAGCTGGGTGTGGTGGTGTACACTTTTAATTCTAGCATCTGGAAGGTAGTGGCAGGGAGAATCTCTGTGAGTTTGAAGCCAGTCTGGTCTACATAGGCAGCCAGGGGCTACAGAGTGAAACACTGTCTCAAAACAACAACAACAAAAAGAATTTTACCTTTGGCCTGGAGAGGTGGCTGAGTAATTAAGAGCATGTATTTTTTTTTTTTTTTTTTTTTTTTGTAGAGGACCCAAGTTAAGTTCTCAGTACCCATGTCAGGTGGCTTACCACCTGTAATCTAGTTCCAGGGACTCCAAGGTCCTCTTCTGGACTCTGCAGGCACCTACAGTACACCTACATTCATGTGTACATACTCACAAGCACATACATACACACATAATTAAAAAGTAATAGCCAGATATGGTAGCACACACCTTTAATCCCAGCGCTTGGGAGACAGAGGCAGGTGGATCTCTGTGAGTTGAAGACAGCCTGGTCTACAAAGCCAGCTTCAGAACAGCCAGAGCTCTTACACAGAGAAACCCTGCCTCAAAAACCAAAAATAATAAAAATAAAATTGTTTTTTAAAAAGAATTTTACCAGGAGAGGTGGCTCAGTGGTTAATAACATTGGCTGCTCTTCCAGAGAAATCAGGTTCAATCCCAAGCACCCACATGTACACATGGCCATCTGTAACTTCAGTCCCAGGGCATTCAGTGCACTCTTCTGGCATTTGTGGGTACCAGGCACATAAAGTAAAAATAATTTTATCTTTAAAACATTCTTTAAATGAACGAGTTTAAAAGATTTTACATCTATATAACCTACTAATTTGTTTATTTAGTTGGTTTATTTTGAGATAGGGTCTCCTATTGCTCAGACTGGCTTTGAACTTGATATGTAACCAAGGCTGTTGACTTCTGATTCTCTTGCCTTTACCTCCCATGCACTGTGGATATACCATGCCTGACTAAATAGTACATCAAAACACTTGTCTTGTCACTGGCAAAAAAAATACACAAGAGGGAACATCTTTGTAGCAGTTTTGTAAAGAACACTTTACTGTCAGGAAGAGTAGGAAAAAATATCAATAGGCTTGACTTTTTTATTTTTATTTTTTGGTTTTTCAAGACAGGGTTTCTCTGTGTAGTTTTGGTGCCTGTCCTGGATCTCGCTCTGTAGACCAGGCTGGCCTCGAACTCACAGAGATCCATCTGGCTCTGCCTCCCGAGTGCTAGTATTAAAGGCATACGCCACTACCGCCTGGCCTACGCTTGACTTTTTGATAGTGTCATATAGTTGGAATCACACATCTGTTTCAGGCTGATTTTTTTTTTTATTAGCAACAAATAGTTAAGGCTTTCCTTTGTCTTTTCAAAGGTGTGATAACTCATTTCTTTTGGTTATTCAATTATACCTCTTATATCCTGTGATCTGGCTAAAAATACAAAACCTCCCGAAGAAGCCACTTTCTCCCATACTCTTAGTGGCTGTCTGGATGATATTGATATAAAAGCAGCAAAGAATTCTGAATTTGGTAATTTTTCTTGTCACAGAAAATGAACAAGATAGTTGAAAATTAAACTCTTGTGTATACTAGGACACATTTTCTATAGTTTCCCCCCATTTAAGTCATTTGCTAGTATATTATGTAGAAATCATGAGTTTAAATTGTTATTTGCTCAGGGAAATAGACTCAGAAAATTAATTTATTGCAAAGTAAGTGTCTTAGTCAGTGTTTTATCACTGTGAAGAGACACCAGGATTAACACAATTTTTTTTTTTATTGTTGTTGTTTTTTGAAACAGGGTTTCTCTGTGTAGCTTTGCACCTGTCCTGGAACTCACTCCATAGCCCAGGCTGGACTCCAACTCACAGAGATCTGCCTGCCTCTGCCTCTTGAGTGCTGGGATTAAAGGCGTGCGCCACCACCTCCCGGCCATCACAATTCTTATAAAGGAAAGCATTTAATTTGGGCTGGCTTACAGTTCCATTATCGTTATGGCAGGAAGCATTGTGGCACACAGACAGACATGGTGCTGGGGAGGTAACTGAGAGTTTTACTTCCGGATGGGCAGGCAGCAGGAAAAAAGAGAGACTGTGGGCCTGGCTTTAGTATTTGAAACCCCAAAGTCCACTGTGGTGATATATTGTGTACCCTAATAAAATTTGTCTGAAGATCAGAGAACAGAACAAGCCACTAGATTAAACATAGATGCTAGGCAGTGGTGGCACACATCTTTAATCCTAGCACTCGGGAGGCAGAGATCCATCTGAATCTCTGTGAATTCAAAGCCACCCTGGACTATATGAGATTGATTCAGACTAGGAGAGAAACAGAGCCAGACAGTGGTGGCACACACCTTTAATCCCAGTACTGGGAAGCACACATGCCTTTAATCCCAGGAAGTGATGGCTGGGTGGAGAAAGGTATATAAGGCGTGAGGAGACAGGAACTAAAGGCTTTTCAGCAGAAGTGTCCCTTTCAGCTAGAAGCCCTTTTGGCTGGAGCTCTTCAGGCTGAGGAGTCCTAAAGGTAAAAGGTGGCTTGTTCCTTTGTCTTTCTGATCTTTCAGCATTTACCCCAATATCTGGCTCTAGGATTCTTTATTAAAAAGACCATTTAGAAATTTGAGCAACAGCCCACCCCCAGTGACACACTTCCTCCAGCAAGGCCACACCTACTCCAAACAAGGCCACACCTCCTAGTCCCTGTCAAGTATGCCATTCCCTAATGACTAAGCATTGGAAACTATGAACCTGTGGGGGTGGATTTCTGTTTCAACCACCACAGTAAGTAAGTTCACAGCAAAGGAGAAAATCTCCCTTTATGCCCTATTTCTGTAAAGTTTCCCCTTATATTCAGAGAGCAGGGCTAGGAGAGGAATGAGGTAATAGAAATGAAGTAATTTAATATATCCTAACTCATTCAGTAGTTTTTATTGTTATTTGCAGTAAAAAACACGGAGTATTTACAACAAGCTGCATTAGAAGAATATGGTCCAGAGCTTCATGTGGCTTTGAGAAGTCGAAGAGATGAATTACAGTATTTAAGGAAACTTACTGAGTTACTTTTTCCTTATATTTTGCCTCCTAAAGCAACTGACTGCAGGTATAAATGCACTAGAAAATATCATAGTAGTATTTGTGTGTGTATGTATATATATATATTATATCTATATAATATATACATTAACATGTTATATGTATATATTGCTATGTTTTATTATAATAGGACTTCACTAAAACTTGGTATGAATTTATGGTATGAATAGTTTCTCACTTGAGAATAATTGGTCAGATTTTAAAATGCCAGTTTAGGTGCTGAGTATTTGAAGTGTGTTGTGTGGCCTTAGAATTTGTTATTAAAAACTTATTTTTAGAAATAAGTACAAGTAATATTAATTTTATTTGAAATCCTGCTTTATTTTCTTGATGTTTCTTTTCTTTTATTTATTTATTTATTTTATTTTATTTTATTTTTTTTGTCAGAGCTGAGGACCGAACCCAGGGCCTTGCGCTTGCTAGGCAAGCGCTCTACCACTGAGCTAAATCCCCAACCCCTGATGTTTCTTTTAAAAGATAGGCACACTATGATTCTTACAGCCAGAAGCACTTTGAGCAGACTCTGCAGCTAAGTTTGGGGTTTAAGCTGTCTGGCTGGAAAGAATAACTAGGTGTCCTGTCCTCCATTCTCTCCTCTTCTGGTAGAAGTATATTTAGATTTTCCCCATGCGTTACTTCATTGCCCTTACCTTGAGAATCCTTTTTTTTGTTTTTGTTTTTCGAGACAGTTTCTTTGTGTAGCCCTGGCTGTTCTGGAACTTGCTCTGTAGACCAGGCTGGTCTCGAACTCACAGGGATCTGCCTGCCTCTGCCTCTTGAGTGCTGCCTGATAGTTCTTAGAGGGAAAAACTGTGGCTTATTCTTTCGTCCCCTCCTTCCCTCAGTTCTGTTCCACCCCTTTTCTGTTTCTTTCCATCTATTGAGACAGAACCACACTATGGAGTGTCCCTTGCCTGCTTTTTGCCTCCCAGTGTTAGGACTGTAGGTATGTGCCACCTGGCCCAGCTCAGTGGTATACCTGAAAATGCGTATCCATTAAATGATGTATAAGTACATGTTGGTAGAGTATTTTAACACTTTGATTAAGCTGTCTTTAGCTGGATGTGCCCTGTAATCTCAGCACTGTAGGTGCCTGAAGCTGGAGGAGAGGGTGCAAACTTGAAAATGCATGCTGGGCATCATACTAAGCTCCTCCATCTTAAGAAATCTTGAGTCTAATTTGTATTACTAATGAAAATATTCTCAGTCCTAGGGAGCATACTATTGAACATACTGCTCACAAACGATATTGTGCTGTGTGTTGTTGGAGATCAAATCCAGGACCTTGTACATTCTAGTCAGCTCTCAACTATGTCTCCAGCCTGTAAACATGAATTTATAAATATATTAAAGATTCTAGAAGGAACAGTGTTCTGATGTCTCCCTAGTCCTTCTTGTAAGAAAGTACTCATTTCTTTTAAACAATAGTCACTTTTAACAAATCTGCCGCATAAACATCACCTGGCACTTGCTGGAAATGCAGAGTCCAATGACCCATCCCCATCCTTTTTTGAATTTTAATCTGATATTTTTGGTTGATTGGGTAGGTGGGTGGGGGAGGATACTGAGGAATCCTGTCAGACAAGCCCCCTTCCACTGAACTACATTCTTAGCCCCATCATTTTATTTGAGACAGGGTTTCACAGTATAGCCCTGTAGCTAGCCTGGAAGTCACTATACAGATCAGGCTAGTTTAAATTCAGAGATCTAATTGCCTCTGCCTTCCCAGTGCTAGGATGAAAGGCATGGGACACCATGTCCAGCTCCATAATTTCACTTTAATAGGGTCTTTAGTTATAGTTCAGAGGTGCTTGAAGATGAGAAACTAATGTAAATAACTAAATACAGAATTATTACTATTTCCAGGTCCCTGACTTTACTTATAAGAGAGATTCTATCTGGTTCTGTATTTCTTCCTTCTTTGGATTTCCTCGCTGATCCAGTAAGATTTAAAATTTTTATTTTAATTATAAAATATACTTGAATCACTATTTAACTATTTTATGTGTATAATACATTGTTATGAAATGTGTACTTATTTGAGCAGCTGTCAACATCACTTTCCAAAACTTTGGTCTTAACAAAAACCAAAACCCTATAAATTCTATACCCATAAAGAGTAATTCCTTATTCCCCCTTGAGTCCTTGGCAATTGTATAACATGTTTTAGAATTCTTTTCTTTTTCAGTTCTCAATAATAATCTATTACATGTATGTGTCACATTTTGCTCATTTATCCATTGATGTATACTTGGACAATTCTGACTTAGGCTCAGTTTGATTTTTGAAAAACAGGTATAATTTAAATGGCAAAGCATATTGCTCTTTGCTCTTGTTTAGACAGTTAAGAATTTCTTACTATAGTTCTTTAGGAGTTCCTCTGTAATATGTATGTACATAAGTTTAGCCTGTGCTGTTCATTTTTCTAGCAAACTTGATAATGTGAAAGTTCTCAGAATTCTTGGCAGAACTTGACAATGAAATTATTTTGACCTGTGTTTATTGCTTTTTATTAGGATACTGTCAATCACTTGCTTATCATCTTCATAGATGACAGTCCTGTGAGTATTGAACATATTGCAACACTTGTAACTGCATTCAATTTTGACTGTGTATGCCAACTCCAGTGTGGATTTTACTGAGCTGATAATTCTGTTTCTTCAAAGCCTGAAAAAGCGACTGAACCAGCTTCTCCTTTGGTTCCATTCTTGCAGAAATTTGCAGAACCTAGAAATAAAAAACCATCTGTGAGTATTTTCAGCACTAACGTTTTTGAGATAAAAGTTTTAAAATACATTTACATATCTTTAACTTACTCTTCCTCTCATATTGTGACAAGGTGCTGAAGTTAGAATTGAAGCAAATCAGAGAACAACAAGATCTTTTATTTCGGTTTATGAACTTTCTGAAACAAGAAGGAGCCGTGCACGTCCTGCAGTTTTGTCTGACTGTTGGTGAGGCTTCATTTGCATTTTACTAGTGTCTTTTTCATGCTTGTTAATGCTTTGGTTATTTAGGGCAGATCTGATGTCCCCAGCCTAAATTTCACCTGCTAGATACTCTAAGAGTGACTGAATTTCTCTCAGGTGTCTACCCCTTTCCAGGTGGGGCATGATCTTATCTTTGGCTGCAGTCAAATCCTATAGCAGAAAAGAATTACTAAAAATCTAACATAGTGATATGTGTGAGAGATCACACTAACAGTTCAAATCAGTACCACCTTGTCTTCATTTTGTTCAGAATATCAAACTGTAATGTCACGGGTCATTGGATTTGTGAGAAACTTTATGAGCTCTTGTAGACGAATTTTCCTTTGGGCTCCCAGCTCACAAAAAAATGGCACAGAGACATTATGAATTATGAAAGCTTGGCCTTTAGTTTAGGCTTGTCCCAATAGCTCTTATAACTTAAATTAACCCATTTATATTAATCTATGTTTTGCTTCGTGGCTTCTTACCTCTCTTCCATCTTGTACCTCCTGTTTCCTCTTTGTGTCCCCTGGCATCTCTCCCGTACCTCGATTTATCTCCTCTCCTTCTCTCTCTACCCAGAAGTCCCGCCTAACCTCTTCTTGCCTAGCTATTGGCCATTCAGCTCTTTATTAAGCTAATCAGAAGGCACCTTTTGGCAAAGGCACATCTTCACAGAGTACAAAAGGATTATTCTACAACAAGCTGTATTTTTATTATTATTTAGTGAGTCATCATATTTTAAAATATTTAAAGACCTTTAGTATAAGAAACTAATCCAATATGTTTTTTAGAGAAAATCTTACAAATATACTTACTATTCTGTTGTTGCAAATTTGTATTGCTATTTATACATTGACATATTTTATATTAACATAAAAATCTTGACTTAGTCTTTCATCTGAGTATTCTACTCTCAAGTGTTTTTTAAAAGCTTAAATTAATTAATTTGATTGTATTTGCTGGTTTTAGTTAGAATAAGAATATGAAGTTTTCATGAAAGCATTTATAATAAAGTAACTTTTTTCTTAATCTTTCTTTGATTTGTTAGAGGAATTTAATGATAGAATTTTGCGACCAGAGTTATCAAATGATGAAATGCTATCTCTACATGAGGAATTGCAGAAGATTTATAAAACATATTGCTTGGATGAAAGTATTGACAAAATTAGATTTGATCCCTTCATTGTAGAAGAGATTCAAAGAAGTAAGTAAAAAAATGACAGAGTGGATATTCTAGATCTTTCCAGTTTGCTGTTTTCTTCATGTATTTTTTTCCATTTTTGTTTGTTTATTTGTTTGGTTGGTTGGTTTTTTTGAGACAGGGTTTCTCTGTGTAGTTTTGGTGCCTGTCCTGGATAACTCTGTAGACCCGGCTGGCCTCAAACTCACAGAGATCCGCCTGCCTCTGCCTCCCGAGTGCTAAGATTAAAGACGTGTGCCACCACTGCCTGGCATTTTTTTCTATTCTTAAAAAAGATGTATTTATACATTTACTTATTTGAGGGAAGTTTCTCTCACTATGTATATCCCTGGCTAGCCTGGAACTTGCTTTACATACCAAGTTGGCCTCTATTTCGCTGGTGCTGGGATTAAAAGCCTAGGTCCACACCTGGTCCTTTTTATTATTTTCGTGTGTGTGTGTGTGTGTGCGTGTGTGTGCGAGAACAGGTGCCCTTGGAGGGCAGAGGCTTCAGTTCCCTCTGGCACTTGAGTCACAGGTTGTTGTGAGCTACCCAACGAGGGTTCTGGGAACTGAACTCCAGTCCTGTGCAAGAGCAGTATGTACTCTTCGTGTATTCTTTACTTAGTCTAACAGCTATAGAAGCTATATGGGCAGCTTAAGTTGCTATTTTTCTTTAAATACTAGAGATCTTTTATTAGCTTTCTTAGTTTAAAGAATTCTGTTTTTCCATACTTATTTCACTGATAAGATGAAAGCTTTGAGAAGAGGAGTGTTGGCTATTTGCATAACTGAGGCAGGCCTGGAGGTGCAGGTCTGTAATCCTAGCACTTGGAGATGGAGGCAGGAAGATCAGTTTCTGGGACAGCCTGTACTACAAGTTCCACTATTGTCTGGCTGCCTAGTAAGATCCTGTCATTTAAAAAAACTCATAAAACAAAACAACTCATGTAACTAATGTTTGTCAGCACCGGAGGTAGGTTATTCTCATCTCTCATTCTAGTAAGATTTCTTCTGGTGGTGTTTCTATAAAACATAATTTGTACATTTGTTTTACTAATGGATTTTAAATGAATATATTGCATTTCTGTTATTCAGAAATAATTTGTACAATTAATTTTTTTTGAATAGTTGCTGAAGGCCCATACATAGATGTTGTGAAACTGCAAACCATGAGATGTCTTTTTGAAGCATATGAACATGTTCTTTCCCTCTTGGAGAATGTGTTTACCCCTATGTTCTGCCACAGTGATGAGGTAAGTCAGGCTTTCAATAGAGGACTTTCTATACTTCATAGTGGCTCTGATAGCATTAGATAAGTAATCATTAAGTAGCAAAATTAAAACAAAATGAAGTAAGGTAAACAGGTATATTTCAATGTCAAATACTGGTTTAGTTAATCCTAATTTGTATTTATTGTTTTGAAGTATTTCAGGCAACTTTTAAGAGGTGCAGAATCGCCAACACGCAATTCCAAGTTCAACAGGTAGGCATACTTAACTCTGGGTGTCTACTGATTTTGACTTGCTGTTGCTGATCATTCTGTGATAGCATTATAGTCTTTATCAACTGTTTTTCTGAATGAAATCCACCTGCTAGAGAAATGTAAGTCAAAGGCTTCAGCTTCAGTGGGGGAAGCTTTCTTTGCCTTTTTAAGAGCATCCGATATCTTTAGCACATCCTTATCTAGTTTTAAAATATAAAAACGGCAGGATGAAAATACAGATACTAATACAGCCATTTAAAGTATGTTGGGTTTTTTTTTTTTTATATTCACCCGACTTTAATGTTAACTATCACACTTAAGAAGACTCCTTCTGTGATACTTACAGATTCATTTACCTAAATAGAATCAGTAGAAGAGTTTGCTAATATTCTTAATTTGAAAATTTAGAGTGGCCTGGAAAAGTTGCTGTTAAATGACTTACAGTATAAAAAGTAATCTTTAATTTTTTGGTTTGTTTACTTGTATTTTAAAAGTAAAACTGTAGTGCACATAGCTAATTCTGACCTACTTTATTATGTATTCAAAGCATAACTCTAGGAATATTTTGTTTACTTTTTAGCTTCAAGTATTCTTTAAAAAGTTGTGGGTTTTTGTTTATTTGTTTGGGATTGAATCCAGGGCATCATAAATATTAGGCAACAATATTACCACTGACATCCTTAGCCCCCAGACATTTTGTGGTTTATATGAGATAGGAGCTCACTGCATAGTCTAGGCTAGCCTCAAACTTGTGACAGTGCTAGGATTATAGGTGTAGGTATGAGACAGCATGCTTGGAAAAGCACTCTTTTTTACTTCCGCCTAAATAAAGGTATGTTAAGAAGCATGTATGAGTACATCTAACATAGACACCATTCTGCATTAAAGAATCTGAGCTGCCGTTTGCTAGCTTAGTCTTTACATATTTTCTGCTGTGTCAAATGGGATGCCTAAGGAGAAGAAAATGATGAGTTATTTCCTGACATAGTGTTTTCAAGATCATTAGTAATCTAGATCACATACACCCAAACAGCCATGCACTGTTCTTTCTCACCTACATTGTGTTATTCATAGGATTTCTTCCTTTTGCAAGGGTGGATGCTATCCACTTGTATAACTTTTAAGCTTTTTAAATTTGATTTTATATTCTAAAGTGAAACCTATTTAATATCTGGGCTTTCTCTCTCTCCTCCTCATATAATCTCACATATCTGATATTGCAGAGGTAGCCTAAGTTTGGATGATTTCCGGTAAGTCTTGAGCATGTGATTTTTTTTTTTTCAGTATAAATTATCTGTTTTAATATAGAAAGTTTTACCCCAAGCAACCTAGGTGCATCTAAAAAGGAAAAATATGAATCACTGTGTTGTCCCTGCCTTTATATAAATTATTTAGGATAAATTTTTAAAGTGGATCTCTACTTTGGTTCTAGAAATATTTTTGAAATAACATAATTATAAAGTAAAATGGCCTAATATTATTAAGATATTTTATTATTTAATTACCAGTATCTTACTTTTCAAAGTTGTTGACTCCCTTTGGGGGTAAGGAGGGTTGCTGATTTTGCTGAACAATTTTTGTAATTATTTGGGTTTAAAGACTTGTGGGTTTTATTTTTTCTCTTCCTGCCCCAAATAAATATAATGATGTTTCTGTGGATCTAGTCATAACCACAAATTAGACCTTTAAAAATATGTCACAGTTCAAAACCTGTATTGTTTTATAATCTCTAGAGCCTGGAATAGCCTGCCTAGGGTCTAGAAATTTTAGTATTTTTTTCGCCATTTACATTTTCATATGGCAATAGTCCTGTCATCAGAGCTCACAATGTCTAAAACTGTTATTTTTTAAAACACTTAACTGCACGCTTCTTTAGAGAAAAGTAGTCTAGTTTGCTTCTAGTACTGTTCACTACTAACTAATAGTTTTCTAGCTTTAAGATAAGTTTGGTTTGTTCCAAAGACAATGCATGAAATAATCTTGTCACAGTAAACATGGTACATTTGAAACTTGATCAGTGTTCTTTGATCTCTCTAATATCAAATGTAGTGGATACATTGTGCTTATAGGAATAATAGCTTCCATTGAGTTGAGTATTCTAAACAAATGGGCAGATTTAACAGCAGTCTCTGTAGTTGGGTCTCTGGTGGTACTATGCATGTTTTAAGTTAGATACAATTTATAATTTGCTTTCCTGAAATGTGGAACATTTGGCTCTAATGGATCATTTTTTGCTGCTTTTAGGTTTTTTTCCCCCTTTTTTCTTTCTAGCTATTTCTGCTTTTGGAAATTCACTTTTGAAAATATTGTAGAAATAGTATTTCATGTTTATGGCAGAGCTAGTTGCTTCCTTGGAGCTATGCCTGCTTTTCCTTCCATCATTGCTAGCCTTTCCCTCTTTTTTTGGTGTGAGTGCTCTATCCGTATGTATGCCTGCAGGCCAGAAGAGGGCATCAGATCCCATTACAGATGGCTGTGAGCCACCATGTGGGTGCTGGGAATTGAACTCAGGACCTCTGGAAAAGCAGCCTGTGCACTGAGGCATCTCTTCAGCCCTCGTCTTTTTTTTTTTTTTTTTTTTTTTTAATTTGTGTTACTTTGAAGTTAAGTACATTTGTTTTATACCTAATTCCTTCTGGAATCCCAGATTATAAAATTGAACTTAGTTGAGCATTTGCCATAGAGGTAAATTGTTTTTCATTAAGTTTCATCTAAAAAATGTAATGAGAAGATCATAGTTTTATATTTTTATGTTGCATTCTTATTTTAGTGATTCAGTTCTTCTAAATCAGTGGTTCTCAACCTGCCTAATGCTGTGATCCTTTAATACACTTCTCATGTTGTAGTGACCCCCAACCATAAAATGTTTTCATTGCTACTTCATAAGTGTAATTTTGCTACTGTTATGAATCATAATGTAAACATCTGATAGGCTACTCCAAAAGGGTCATGACCTACAGGTTGAGAATCATTATTCTAAATGGACGTACAGTTTTTAAAAAATTGTTTGGCAGGTTCATACATGTGTATGTTTTGACAAAATTCTTGTGGCAATGAGAACTATATACCACTAGGGGGCTATCATTCTTTCAAAACTTTTAGTTCAGTTAATGTTTTGAAGTTAGCATTAACTACATTTCAAATGTTAGTTAGTAAATTTTATCTCATTCAAACAAAGAATTTAAATGTTCTGACAATTTTGGCTTCTGGATGTTGAGACTTAATGACTGAAAACTCCAAACACTGTTTATCTTTCTCTAATTTACCATTTCAAAGCTAATTTGCTTTTTCTTTGCTATTGTGTATAGTATAGTAGATGCCAATGATTTACTATGTACCTGATGTGTTTTTGTTTAATATTTAGAAGCACACAAAAAAGAGGAGAATCATTTGGAATCAGCAGAATAGGTAGCAAAATTAAAGGAGTATTCAAGAGTACTACAATGGAGGGAGCTATGTTGCCCAATTATGGTTTGGCTGAAGGTGAAGATGACTTTGTAAGTGAAAATTCTTTAATTAAAAAAAATTCAACTTGCTATATCTACAGTTTCGTGCTTAATGTAGCATTAAATGTGGGGTGACTTATTTTCCCTTTCTTTCAGACTTCCTTTATATATAAATGTTAATTTTTTTTATTAGTTTTGTAGTTTCATTGTACTTATCCCATTACAATTTTTTTCTTAGACCCGAGTTATCATTAAGGAAAATAAGCCTAGGCATTTCTGGTAGTCAAACAGTTTACTACTTTTTGTGTGTGCTTGTGTATGTATGTTTGTATGTGTGCAGGTGTGTGTGTGTGTGCACATGTATGTGGAGGCCAGAGGACTAAGTAAGGTACCATTCATCTGGCATGATGTGCCTCTTTTTTTTTTTCTTTTCAGAGAGAGAATGTGTGTACATGTGAAATTCAGGGGACAACTTGGAAG
The DNA here is from genome assembly GCF_007827085.1 of Peromyscus californicus insignis. Taxonomy (NCBI): domain Eukaryota; kingdom Metazoa; phylum Chordata; class Mammalia; order Rodentia; family Cricetidae; genus Peromyscus; species Peromyscus californicus. Next base: position 82,888,397 of record NW_026294402.1, on the reverse strand, counting down.
GAGTCAGTTCTCTCCTTCTACCGTGTAGGCCCTGGGGATTGAACTAGGTCACTAGGCTTAGCAGCAAGCACCTTTACTTACTAAGGCATCTTGCTGACCTTATTTATTTATTTATGTATTGAGAGAGCGTTTCTCACTGGCTTAGAGCTCAAGTACGTTAGGCTAGCATGCCATTGAGAGCCAAGGACCTGCCAATGTCTACCTCCTTGGTGTGGGAACTACTATGGGGTCTACTGCACTACTGTGCACAGCTTTTTTTTTTTTTTTAACAGGGTCTATTAGCTGGGAATAGTGGTACATACATTTAATCCAAGTACTTGCAAGGCAGAGGCTGGCAGATCTCTGAGTCTACATAGTGAGTTCCAGGACAGCTAGAGATACATAGTGAGACCCTGCTTCAAACCAAACCAAAACCAAACAAGTAGATAAATAAATCAGGTTTTGTCTCACTATGTAGCCCTGGCTTGCCTGGGGCTCACTATGTAAAGCCAGGCTGATATTGCCTCAGTCTCCTGAATGCTGGGCTTAAAAGCATACGCCACCACATCCAGCTCATAGCTTTTCCATGTCTGTTCTGAAGATTTAACTTGATCCTTTTTGTTGGCAAGGCAAGCAGTTTATGGAATGAGTCATCTTCCTAGCCCTATATCATCTTTTCATTGGGCTTTTGTTTCAATCCTGATGTTATCTCTTTCCAACCATATGCTTCAGGAGTGTTTGTGTTATTGGAAGCCTCAATTCCCATTGCTTAGACTGTGGAACTTATCCATGTAGGCTCTCAGGCCTCATGCTAGACCTGTTTGGTAAGATTCCTTATTTGTGTGTATGTGCATTTTGCTCACCATGCTATTGGGCCTTTCTGTGCCTTTGCACATGCAGTCCTACTTGATGGTCCTTTCCTTCTGTTCTTTACACAGACAACTTCACATTTATCTTTTAAATTTGCTTTATGTCCATTAACCTTTACATGAACTACCAATAGACCTGAGTCTTTTCTCACCATTTATTTATTTATTTTTAAATTTTCTCACTTTGTGACCTTGCTACTGTTACTATTATTATTACTTTGAATTTTGATATTATTATTTTGAATAATACATGGTAATTTTCCATATGGTATGTAGTATAATACGGTATAGAGTATAGTAAATAAATATGTATATATGATCCATATATGCAATGAATAACGATGAGGTCAGGGTAGTTGGTAGATCTAACTCCTACTTATCGTTTTTAATTTTGGAAACATTCACAGTGTTCTCTCCTGGTTATTTGAAGTAGTTGTTAGTGAGCGTAGTCATCTTGTTTCTAAAGAGCACAAGTGCTAAGGACGATGCTACCAGCGTTTGGAAGACACCGAGCAGGTTGTACTGCTGCTTTATCACAGCCCATACTAATACCGTGCCAGTTAGGAGCTGTGGGACCTTGAGAATTGTTTTCTAGGAATTGACAATCTCCCTGGTGTGTGATTTGAAAAGTTGAAATGATATTTGGCAGTGGTTCCTACTTGCTATGTGAGTTTAGGCAAATTGCCCGATTTTATTGTGATTTCCTTCCCTTACAGAGTGAAATCGGGACCATGCTATCTGTTGTACATGGGGTATAATTAGGAGAGTTAAAGAAGCAGTCTGCCTGAAGCACTAAGAACGATGCCTGGTGTATAGTAAGCACTTTGCACACTGTATAGCACAGTACCATCAGGGCTCATAGCTCTGTGGATACAAGAGATAGGGTCACATCACTGTGGTAACTGGCTCAGGGATGAAAACCTGGTGTATAAGATTATGACTCTCTGAGGCAGGAGAATCATGTGTTCAAGGCCAGCCAGAGCTGAAATGAGACCTTATCTCAAAAAGCATCTGAAAATATGCTTCTGTTCAAGTTCAGAGCTAATTTACAAATAAATTTCTGGAACCTAATATGCCCATTAATAAGTTGACAGTTAAGTACATATAGGAAAGGTAAACATAGGAAACATTATTATTTCTTAAGTAAGTAGAGAACCTCAGCTAGCCTTTTCTCCCTGTCTTCCTTATTCCCCACACCCTTCTTAGAGGGAATCTTTTTTAAAATAAAACAAAAATTACTTAGTTTACTTTATTAACATTTGCTTGAGTATGGTGGTCCCCACCTGAAATCTCGGCGTCTACAAAGCTGAAGCAGGAGGATGTTCAGTTCAAAGCCAGTGTGGGCTGTATAGCAAGAGACTCTGTCTCAAAAAGCAAATACATAAATAAGATGATATGTTATTTATAGTAATTGTCTCCTTTAACGTGACTAAGAGATGTCTAGGTGCCCAGAGACTCAGAAGGATTTAAAAGAACTATGCTTATAGATGATCATTTTTTTTAAAAGAATTATTTTGTTTTTAGATATTAAATGAAATTATAGATGTTTATGATTTTAGAAGCAAAGAGGTAAGAAATCTAAATTTACCAGGTATGGTGGCACATGCCTTTAATCCCAGCACATAGGAGGCAGAGTCAGGTGTATCTGTGTGAGTTCAAGATCATCCTGGTCTACAGGCCAGTTGCAGGACAGCCAGGGTCTCTCCACACAGAAAAACCCAATCTCAAAACAAACAAAAGTCTAATTCTATAGAAGTAGATCCTTTTTAGATCTTCTTTTGAATTGTACATTCTTTATGCTACTGTGAATATATTTAGACTACCTTTTCAGTTTAAAAAAATTAGTTGAAGTAAGAATGTTTTCAGTCTTATTCAAGACTGTTTAATGACTCATTGTAGAAATATATTGCCAAGTTCAGAAAGACTATGCTGATATGTGCCACAGATCCAGCTTATTTGTGTCAACTACATCAATGGCGGTGATGCCATTTATGAAAATTTATACTCTGAAAATGAAAGATATGAGCATAATAATTTTTATTAACCAAGGTTGAACTTTTAAAAAATTTTCTTTTAATGTGCATTGGTGTTTTGCTATGGGTGTCAGGTCGCCTGGAACTGGAATTACTGACAGTTGTGAGCTGCCATGTGGGTGCTGGGATCCTCTGGAAGAGCAGCCATTGCTCTTAACCACTGAGCCATCTCTCTAGCCTCTGGAACTTTTTATATTTTCATCATTTATCTATTTCCCATAATCTAAAATGTCTATTCTCTATTTTTTTTTATACTTTGACCTATAGATGATATCATGAAGCATGGGGTTGATGCTAGTAACTTGTTAAGTTTAACTTTTTGCTGGGTAGTGGTGCACACTTTTAATCCGAGCATTCGGGAGGCAGAGGCAGGTGGATCTCTATGAGTTTGAGGCCCGCCTGGGCTACAGAGTGAGTTCTAGGACAGCCAGGGCCACACAGAAACCCTGTCTAGAAAAACAAAACAAAACAAAAAGTTTAACTGTTTATCTTTACTTTCTTAGAAAATTCTATATCGCCTAGTTTCTTCAGTTAAAAAAATAAAATTAGGCTGGGCGGTGATGGCACATGCTTTTAATCCCAGCACTTGGGAGGCAGAGGCAGGCGGATCTCTTGAGTTAGAGGCCACCCTGTGCTACAGAGTAAGTTCCAGGAAAGGCTCCAAAGCTACACAGAGAAACCCTGTCTCTAAATAAATCAATATGTTAGGAACATGAAGTTTACCTGCTAACTTTCTGCAGATTGAGGAAGGTATTGTGGTACTGGAAGATGATTCTCCAGTGGAAGCTGTGAGCACACCTCACACTCCCCGAAACCTTGCTGCCTGGAAGATCAGCATTCCGTATGTTGACTTCTTTGAGGATCCCTCCTCCGAAAGGAAGGAGAAGAAGGAGAGAATTCCTGTGTTTTGTATTGATGTTGAAAGAAACGATAGACGAGCAGGTAAGATTTCTGAGTCTTCCTAAGATGCCCACAAGTCTGTCTTTACAGAGTGTAAACTTGTCGCTATTTGTAACTATTGAATGTGATTATAAGTGTCCAGAACGAAAACGGAAGGAAAGCTTAGTGTTCCCTAGGTTACTTGTTCCCAGTTAACTAATTTATTCAGCCAACACTGAGTTACCTCAGAGCCCAAGGAATCTTATGTAATGGTCTTCTACTGTTTTGTTTTTAAAGATTATTTCTTTTTTACCTTATGTGTGTGAGAGTTTTGGCTGTATGTTTATATATATATATATGTGCCTGGTATCTGCAGTTCTGGAACTGGAGTTACAGGTGGTTGTGAACCACCCGGTGAGTGCTGGGAACCAAACCTGGTCCTCCGGAAGAGCAGCCAGTGCTTAGCCCCCGAGCCACTTCTCCGGGCCTCTTTTGACTGGTTTTGTTGCTGTCATCCTCAGCATTGTACTTAGTTCGCTATCATGAATGCATTTGCCACTCTACTAAGTATTACACCGACTTACTACATTAATTTATATGCAGTGAGGCTTTATTAGAGTACACAATATATCACCACAGAGGCCACTTGTGGACAGTGGTTTTCTTTCTACCATGTGGATCCTAGCTATCAAGCTTGGTTGTACTAAGCTATCTCTCCAGCCCTTGTATTATACCAGTTCAAACAACATTCCCTTTTCCCATTTCTTTTTCATTTTAACCATTTTTTAATTACATTTTTTTCATACAGTGTATTTTGATCATGTTTTTCCCTTCCCCACATCCCCCCCCCCCTTTTTTTGTTAAAGGCGAAGTAGAATTGGATGAACTATGATCAAACACAACTTTACCGAACGTCTTCTTGTTTTGCTGTATCTCTCCTTTGGCTGACTCAGGTGTGGATTGTAATTGAGAACTGAGCAGCACTGACAGCAGAATAATCCTCGCCACTCAGCTTTGTTGAGCAGGTGGGGCATTCAGTCTACAGGGAACACAAAGTCCTGTACATTTTGGGACTGACAATAGAAACTTAAAGTAAAGCTTAGGAAGGGGGAAGCATCTGTGAGGTGAGGGAGTGACAGACTAGTTAAGGGGTTTTCAGACTAGTTAACTGAGTAGCAATGAAGGCCAGTGCTTATCATTTCCCTTACTGAATTTTCAAAAAATATTTTCAGAAACTAATCTTACTTTAGGAACACAGAGCATAAAATGAGGAGCAGATTGTTCTGAGTAGCTGACTGTGATGTCTGCTATGATGACTGTGTAGCAGGCAGGACTTACCCATCCAGGCAGAGGCAATGCTGATTCTATGGTAGCTGCTGTTGGTCCTGCTGAGGAAGTACATCGTGAAATCATTACCCTTCCTGGAGTCTGAGCTCTCCTTCAGGCCTCATTTTTATTGGTCAAATGTTTTTGTTACTGATTTTCTGAACAAACATTTAAATTTTTTGTGCTCTATTTTTAAAAGTTTGGCTTAATAATTAAAATGTAAACTATAAATATAACCTAAAAATAACTATAGTCATCAACATCACAGAGCCTTGCTGTCCATATAATGTGCCTTTAGGAAGCATGACCTCCGAAGGAGAAAAGTATATATCATTTTCATCATTTGTTACATTGATTTCTTTTTTGGGGCAGGAAAATACAATTCTCGGATTTTATGGGCTAGTGAAATGACTCTGAATAAAAGAAGGTACTTGCCAGGCAACCTGATTTACTTACTGCTCTGGGACTCACATGGTGGAAAAAGAACCGACTCCCACAAGTTGTCCCCTGACTTGTACATGTGTGCTATGGCATGGCATACATGTGTATACAGACAAACATACAAAAATCAATACTTTTGTAAATTTTAAAGATAGTAATTGCACACTTTTGAAAGTTTCTACCCGCTTTGTGATTCCCTTACTGAAAACCATCTGTTTGCGTGTCATATTCTAAAAATGAAATCTATCAGTTTCTTCTAGAAAATTTAGAATTAAAATGTGGGATGGAATATGATAATGGGATAACTAAAATAAAGACTGTAATGTAATGCCCCCCATTTTAGTTTTATTAATGTTTCACTTTTTGTAGTAGGTTGTAAAATTGCTTATTTTTAACTTACAGTTGGACATGAGCCTGAACATTGGTCTGTCTATAGAAGATACCTTGAATTCTATGTACTTGAATCAAAACTAACAGAATTTCATGGTATGTTGCTTTCTTATATAAAACATTATAATTCTGCGATTGGCCTTCTTGAAAGGTCTTGTACCAGATTTTTTTTTTTTTACTTTAAGTAAAATTTTACTTTAAGTAGTAAGTTGATGTTGACAGTTGTATGTAGTTCTGTTGAAAATAAGAATGTTGGTTTTTTGCTTTTTTTCCTTGTCTATATTTTAAGTTTTTATAGTGCACATTAACTTTTTTTAGTGATAAAAGTTTAAAAGCAGCTGTTTGTGATTGGAAAAAGTGCTATCTAACTCTGATTGTGTGAAGATTATTCAAACATAATGTCGTATCTCTACAAGGCAGTATTGTGAACCCGAATTTTCATAGTAGTTTCAACTAGCCAAAATAGTAAGAACTTTATGCACCAATTTCAGGCACATTTCCTGATGCTCAGCTTCCATCCAAAAGGATCATTGGTCCCAAAAACTATGAGTTCTTAAAGTCGAAGAGAGAGGAGTTTCAGGAATACCTTCAGGTAAGCACCAGCGCCCATGCTCCGTGTGTTGCTGCGGCACCACCTCACGTGCTGGATTTGAGACATCAATAACTCCAGTGTGTTTCTCTTCTCTTATGTGCATGTGCTTTTTTCCTGTTTTCCTCATTTATTTCTTCACATTTTTATTTGCATATATTCATTGTACAAAATAATGTTTTTATTATGCCGTTTCCATATGTGTGGATGATGTATTTCGATCATATTCACTTCCCTCCTAACCCTTTGTTCTCTTTTCCGCCTTCCCCACCTCCAGCTGGTTGCCTTCCTCTTCCTAAATAGCCCTCTTCCACTTTTATATCTTTTTTTAAAAAAAAAATCTAGAATCTTATGGGAGGAAATATATGATGTTTATCTTTCTGAGACTTGCTTATTTGCTTGACATGATGATTCCAGTTCCATTCATTTTTCTGGTAAATTACATCACTTTGTTCGTTGTGACTGAATGAAACAGCAGTGTGCATACATAATACATTTGCTTATCCATGACCTGTTGTTGATGTGTAAGTATCTTGGTCTGATTCTGAAACTTGGCTATTGTGAGTAGTATCACAGTAAACATGGATATGCAGATGTCTCTTGTTCACCATGCATGCTTTGCTCTGTAATACCTGTCCACAGAATTAAAACATACCTTTTTCTTTTCTTTCTTTCTTTTTTTTTTTTTTAAAGATTTACATATTATATATACAGTGTTCTGCCTGCACTCCAGAAGAGGGCACTAGATCTTATTATAGATGATTGTGATTGCTGGGAATTGAACTCAGGACCTCTGGAAGTGCTAGTGCTCTTAACCTCTGAGCCATTTCTCCAGCCCAACATACCTTTTTCTATGTGGATTTTAAAATGAACTTTTGGCTGGGCATGGTGGTCCACACCTTTAATGCTAGCACTTGTAAGGCAGAGGCAGTTAGATCTTGGTGAGTTTGAGGCTAGCCTGGTCTACAGAGTGAGTTCCAGGACAGCCAGAGAGAGCTACAAAGTGAGACCCTGTCTCAGGGGGGAAAAAATCTCATATATATACTGTTTGTATTGTTGTTTTGTGATACTGGGAATCAAACTTAGGGTCTTGCGCATGCCAGCTAAGCACTTTACCACTGATCTATATCCCTGATCCTCAGTATTTTTTTAAAATTAATGACCAATAAAATAATAGCTACTTCTTGGAGAGGGCTTTAATTGGTTTTATGCTAATTAAAATCTTAATATGAAAGACTTAAAAAGAAAACCTTTTAGTATAAAAAAATTAAATGTATTCTAAGAATGTTGAACTCTGTTTGATTTGATGCTTAACTTTCTCAGCTTGGGAATTGTCCTTCTCGCTTTATTACTTAGTCTTTTTTATTATACAGTTTGTAAGTTTTGTAAGAGCTGGTAGGATCAGCTCCCTACCAGTCACCACTCAGAATTGACTTCCCATGTTTCTCAGTATATGTACATTGTGTTACACAAACACTGTAATCATTTACAAAAATATATACATAAGCAATGTAAATTATTTCAGTGAATAATATAATCAGCTTAAAAGTCATTTGGTTAAATAGGAAATATATTTTGATGACTTAAGGTTTCTTGCTCTTTGTTTGTTTACAATCATTTTAGACCAGTTTGATTATGCTTCTGTGTTTCTGATCTGTTTCCCTCCTCTGTTCTGTTTATTGAAGAAACTTCTGCAGCATCCGGAACTGAGTAACAGTCAACTTCTGGCAGACTTTCTGTCCCCTAATGGTGGAGAAACACAGTTTCTTGATAAGATACTTCCAGATGTAAATCTTGGTAAGTCATTTGAAAATATATATATGTGTAAAAACAATGTTTTCAGACTAGTGTAGAAAAATGGTTTTGAAAGTATGGATGGCCGTGTGATAAAGTCCAAAGAACTTCTTTTGAAGTTAGAGATATGTTATCCTGATTATTTTACTAGTCACTTCTAACCACTTGTTTTATCCAGAAAACTATTAGCCAGTAATATCCTTGCATTTATTTGTATATTTAAATAAGGTTATGTATTGCACAACAGTGCTTTACTCAATGACAGACTGCATAAATGACAGTGGTCCTTTAAATTATGTCACCTGGTGACTTATAGCTGTCATAAGTTTGTGTAAGGGCACTCTTTGAAGTTTGTGCAACAAAATCACCTAGCAGCAAATTTCTAAGGATGTATCCCTATCCTTAGGTATACATATAAGAAAAATAAGTGATAGTGTGTTTCCAGCAGATGTGAATATACTTAGTCATCACTCATATGAGTAACTTTAATAAAATTTCTTTAAAAATACCATAGCTTTTGATGTTTGATATAGAGACTCATCTGGGCCTTTCCCCCCCTCTAACTTCAAGTTATATAATTTCTTTTCATTTATTTACTGTTGAGGATCTTATATCTGTGTTTGAGAAGGTTTATAGCCAGATTGTGATCATAGTTCAAGCTAGAAACAGCATGAAAATTCATTATCGAAAGAATGGACAGATAAACTGTAGAGTCTTTTAAATATATATATATATATTTCAATTTATTTAATTTTATTTCATGCACATTGGTGTTTTGTCTACATGTAGCTCTGTGTGAGGATGTTGGATCCTCTGGAACTGGAGCTACAGAGAGTTGTGAGCCACCATGTGGGTGCTGGGAACTGAACCTGTGTCCTCTGAAGAACAGCCAGTGCTCTTAACCACTGAGCCATCTCTCCAGCCCCAAACTATAGAGTCTTAATGTTGAGTTCTATAGAAATGAATGCCTGTGGCTTGAAGTAACTTGCAACAGTGTGGATGAGTCTTAGAAGTGTGACATTGGGATTTGCCTGTTCCACATGCATGAGGCCCTGGGTTTGAGCCCCATCTCAAAACAAAGCACATGTCAAATGAAAGACACAAAGCACACATGAAAATCAATAAATACAACTTTTTTCTTTTCTTTTTTTTATTTTTCACAACAGGGTTTCTCTGTGTAATAGTCCTGGCTGTTCTGGAACTCACTTTGTAGACCAGACTAGCCTCGAACTCATAGAAATCCACCTGCCTCTGCCTCCCCCAAATGCTGGGATTAAATATGTGCACCACCACTGCTTGGCTACAACATTTCTTTTATGTAAAGTTCAAATTAGCTAAACTAACTTGCTAGAAATATTTGTATAAAATTGTTGAAGCCAATATATGACAAATCCAGTGTTTCTCAGAATGTCTTTTAAGATACAGGTTTAAGTAGAACTGAACCAGCTTCCCTTTAAACCTCTATATGAACATATTTAGTTGATTTAAAGCATTTGTGATGTGTAGCCTTCTTCTCAGGAGAAATCGTGAGGACCTTTTTATACTTGGTTGTATTTGGTATTTAGGAAATAGAGTTAACTTAACCTGGTTTCCTATTAGGTTTGACAGGAGGTGAAAAAATATAAACAACTGAATGCATGTGTTGCTTTTTGTGATTTTTGATCATTTTAGAACAGTTTTGCACTTACTGAGTTTAAGAATCCAGTTTTCCAGGGCAGAAGAAGCCAGTAGACAGACAGATGGACTAGTGATTTGGTAGTAGGCTGTGAGAGGATTGGATAGTTTCTCTGTCATAAAAAAAGTCTTTGTTGTTGTTTCTTAGGATTGTTATGCCTTCCAAATTTTAAAGAAATTTAAGTTGTATTTGGAAATTTAGATTAATTTGTATGTTATTTTTTAAATGCTTGATAAAGTCTTCAGATGCTTAGTATTTTTGATAAGGGAACCAGGAGATATAAACAATAAATAATTTGGGAAAGCATAGGTTTTTTTTTTTTTTTTTTTCCTCTCCTTGTTTTGGAGAAAGGGTCTTACTACATAGTCTTGGATGTCCTTGAACTCTTGAGCCTCCTGCCACAGTTGCTGGGAGTGATGGGTATGTGCCATGCCTGTCTAGAATGGAAAATTTTAAAAATTTAGAATATCAACTATTCCAGTAGCTTAAATATTTCTCAAAACATTCTTATATATTTGACTAGCTTTTGTGTATGTTTAAGTATGATATAGTCATCATTGTTTAAAATGTTTTGAAAGCATTTTAAAAACTTTTTTGAATTTGTGTGTATAGGTGTGTGTTTGTGTGTGTGTGTGCATGCCATGTTTTGTGTAGGTGCCCATGGAATCAAGAAAAGGCAATCAGATCCCCTCGAGCTGAAGTTAAAGGCAACTGTGAGCTGCTCACCTTGGACTGAGAACCAAACTCAGGTCCTCAGAAGAGCAACAAGCTCTCTTAATCACTAAGCCAATTCTCCAGTCCTGTTGAAACATCTTTATAAAATTTTTCTGGGCAAAGCATGAAGCTAATGGTAGACCATTTGCCTGACATGTAAAGGTCCTAGGTTTGGTTCCAGCACCAAAGACAAAAAAGGACGGGAGACGGGGGAAGGAGTAAATGAATGAGTGAGCAAATGAATAAACATTAGGTCAACTAGACATCAAAGTAGAGGATTATGTTCTCATCTCCTTGCTGTACACTAACATTTACCAGCAGTGAGCTTCTTGCATCTCTAGTATGTCTTCACGACTTATTTTTACATTAAATCCCAATGTATCTGTGAAATAGTTTGGGGTATCACCTTTATTATAAATTTATGTTGAAATGTGAAATGATAAATTATAAATAGATTATACAGCCTTGGCTTTTTATCTGACTATTTACTGTTTAAAACTACCTAGTGAAATATTCATGTAAACAATTAAACAGTTATGTTATATTTTCATAAAATTAATATTTTATTTTTAATTACAGGGAAAATTATAAAGTCTGTTCCTGGAAAACTAATGAAAGAGGTGAATTACCAATTTATGTATATTTATAAATGATGATGATGTTCTTAATTACTGATGAATTGTAGTGGCTTCTGTGATATTAAAAGTGCTTATCTCCTCTGTCACCACAGAAAGGTCAGCATTTGGAACCATTCATCATGAGTTTCATTAATTCTTGTGAATCCCCAAAACCTAAACCGAGTAGACCAGAACTGACTATTCTCAGCCCCACTTCGGAAAACAACAAGAAGGTACTGCATATTGTGTAAAGAGGCAGTAAGTAATGCCGAAGACAGCTGTGGGGGAGGGGCTGTGCAGGAGACGCTGCAAGGGACGGCTCGGGTTGTGCCTTTTCAGTCTTGGTGTTCTTACTGGTTTTGAAAAATTCTCGGCTATTCTCTCTGCAGCCATGCCTTTTCCATTCCTTCACTGTCTCCCTTCAGCACGGATGCAATTCTCATTCTGTTTCCAGTATCGTCGTCCAGTGCTCTCCCGTGTTCTGTCCCCTTCGTTCCCACTGTTTGTGTCTCTGTTTATCCTGATCCATCTGCAGCCTGTTTATTTTTCATCTGTCTGCTGTTTAAACCCATCTAGACTTTTTAGTTTTTTTAGAAGTAGGGTTTCTTTGTGTAGTTTTGGTGCCTGTCCTGGAACTTGCTCTGTAGACCAGGCTGGCCTCGAACTCACAGATATCCGCCTGGCTCTGCCTCCGAGTGCAGGGATTAAAGGCGTGCACCACCACCCAGCCATCCAGACTTTTGAAAGAGTTGTGTTGCTTACTTTTAGAATTAAAAACTGTTCCCTCCAAGTCTGCTATTGTTTTCAATAATGGTTCACTGTTTTCTGCAGACAGTTCAGACAAAACACTTGACCCCCCCCCCCCCCCAATCTTCACCTGTATTGAATGTAGAAATTCCATTAAAGGCTATAGGGAAAAACATGTTCAAGAGGAGAAATTAAAACATGAGCCTCACTTTTTTCCTCTCCTCAGCCATCGCTTAAAGTTGTTCTCAGCCCCGTTCTTGAGAGTTGTGGCTCCCTAGAGACAGATGCAGACAGGTACAAGTGCACACCACCTGTCTGGTAATCTCCACTTCTCTCCTGGATTGGGAATACACCTTCATGTTGAAACTCAAAAACAGCTGAAGTTTTCGGAGCTTCTCCTTTAGGTGGCCTTCATTCTAGCATACTTGTGAGTGTTGGAATATTAGCTGTCTGATGGGCAGCATCACAGAGCATTGTCCAGGGGGAAGCATAAGGAAAGAGGAAGTATACTGGAGTGCGAATTTTCATACACAGAGGGCACATTTGCAAAGTTGAGGCAAGTGGTCATTACTGGAAATTTTCTTTACTGGTGGCTTGTGAATGGGCTCAGTCTTTAGGATAAGAAATTTTGGTATTATATAACGATAGGTCGTCATGTGTTTATACTCTTTGACCTCATAGAAGAAAGTAAATTAACAGAAAAGCCTATAATATGTAAAGATACCTGCTAAAATTTTCCTATAGAAGGGACATTTAGAAATGAATTCTAGCATTACAGGCCTGATTAATTATCTTAAAGAATGTTATCGGCAGATAAATCATATTAGTGAAAATATACAAAGCACAATATGGATACTTAACTCAGTGAAGAAAGTAGAAAAACATTTTTTGATCTTTTTGGGTTTTTTTTTTTTTCTTAATTTTTTTTTAAACTGGAGACCAAACTCACAGCACTATGCATGCTAGGAAAGTACTCCACCACTGAGCTAAGTACGCAACTCCAGGGAATGCTCTCTTGAATCCGAATGATTACGGATCTGTTCAGACACTAGACAGGGATATACAGCAAGCACAGTAGTTAGGATTATAGGGGGCTGGATTTTCTCCCTTTCTGTTCAGACTTTCTGTGTTTTCTAATGAAAAATTAGACTTAAAAATGTAGGTGGGTGAGGGAAGATTCATCTTCAGGTACGGTTAAATACACTTTCCTCTATGGTAGCCGCTGCTCTATTTCTCTTATCTTCATCTCCTCCCTCACCCCCGGGGAGGGTACACTGTGTAGTCCTAGCTGGCCTCTAACTCACAGATATCCAACTGCCTCTGCCTCCCAAGTACTGACATTTAAGGTGTGTGTGCCACCAGGCCTGACTTTAGTTTGCGTATTTCTTGATCTGTTTCTATTAGATGTTCAGTTTCTGTTCTCTTTTGCACTTACTGCTCTTTGTATGATCTTTGGCTCATAGAACTTAATGTTTGTTGGATAGTTGCATAAATGAAGAAAACAATGACTTTGTTAAAATGAATTACCTAACATATATTAGATTGTTACTGCCCACAGAGTCATTGCTTGTCATAAGATTTGATCAGTAGGACTGCTTTGTCTTTTTGGGGTAGGATCTAATGTGGTCTAGGCTGGCTTTGCCTTCACTGTGTAGCCAGCAGATGACCTTAAACTGCCCTTCTGCATTTACCTCCTGAGTGCTGGGAGTCTAGGCATGCACCACACAACACTGTGGATAGAACTCAAGGCTTCATGCATGCTAGACAAGTACTTGTCCAACTAAGTCGATCCCCAGAACAGTTTTTCCCTGTATTAATTAAACTGTTTTGGGTTTGAATAATAGTGCACAAATGAACTTTGTATAAAGGTGAACTTTTATATCTGCGTATTTGTGAGCAATTTGTGATCTTTAAATCATACTAGTTTAAAATTAGCTGTTGGTAATATGTTTACACACCATTACGAATTAGTTTGTTTCTTTGGATTTATGTAAACGAAGGAGAGCATCTTAGGTGGCCGAGGCAGGAAAACTGCCAAGAGTTTGAGGTCTGCTAGGTGGTAGTGGACCATGCCTTTAATCCCAGAACTTGGGAGGCAGAGAAAAGTGGATCTCTGTCAGTTCGAGGCCAGCCTGGTCTACGGAGCAAGTTCCAGGGCAGCCAGGGCTATACAGAGAAACCCTGTCTTGAAAAACAAAACAAAACAGTTTGAGTCAGCCTGAGTTTCATGCTGGATTCCAGGCCAGTTCGGGCTAAGAGTGAGACCAAATGCAAAACACTAACATCCATAACACAAAGGAGGGGAGGCAGCTCTTGTGGTGCATTCCTGTAAAACCTCACTCCTGGGAGGCCAAGGGGGAGCCAGTCTGGGGCTATATAGCTTAGCCCTATCTCTGCATCCTTCTGAAAAATTAACAGTAAAAATGAGGGGGCAGGGATATTGCTTAGTGGTAGAGCACTTGCCTTGCTTGCATGAAGCTCTAGGTTTAGAACAACCAAGCACCACAAAGCAAACAACCAAAAAAGGGAAGCAAGCGCGTGCGTGCGTGCGTGCACACACACACACACACACACACACACACACACACACATGCGCGCGCGCACGCGCTCATGCACAGAGGAAAGAAAAAAAATTCTTTATGGATAATGAATTAACTCATGTCAAAAGTGAATCTACTCTTTTATGTAATAGTTTGAGAGGAGTATATGTTTTTATTGTAGCTTTGATTACAAATGTGAAACTTTGAAAACAGATTTTAAACTTTCTTAATGCCATTTTTGTTCTTTTACCTTTAGTGATTATATCAGTAGGTGCAATAAATTGTACATCGCTTTATTATTTCAATTTTTACTTCAGCTTTTCAATGATCTGTTTAAGAATAATGCAAACCGTGCTGAGACTACAGAGCGAAAGCAAAATCAGAACTACTTCATGGAGGTGATGACTGTGGATGGAGTCTATGATTACCTGATGTATGTAGGTAAGGTCTAACTGCTCTGAGTTGTTCGTCATTAATCTGCCTCCTGATGCACATAACAGCCCTACCTTAGCTTTGTAAAAGACACTCCTTTCACAGATTTGATACATTGGCCTTGAACATGTAAAAGTTACTAGTGATTGTGAGTAAAACTGACCTCTGTTGCTTGTATGCATTTATCATCTTGAGCAACAGCCATCTCAGTTGATTCTCAATTGGTTTTCCTCAGGACGAGTAGTTTTTCAAGTTCCAGATTGGCTCCATCATCTTTTGATGGGCACTCGAATCCTCTTCAAGAACACACTGGAGATGTACACTGACTACTACCTGCAGTGCAAGCTCGAGCAGCTCTTTCAGGAGCACCGGCTCGTTTCCCTCATAACGCTTCTCCGAGGTTCGCATCTGAGCCGTCTTTCTTCGTGTTGTGTGCTTGTGATTTTAGTTAGAGCTAAAAAAGTAAAGGGTGTTTTGTTGGTTTGTTTTAACTAAAGTTTCTATTAGGAAATACTGTGTATAAATTGGAGAATAATTGTATAATTTTCTTGTACTCATTTTCAGATGCTATATTTTGTGAAAATACTGAACCTCGGTCCCTCCAAGATAAGCAAAAAGGAGCAAAACAGACTTTTGAAGAAATGATGAATTACATTCCAGGTATAATGCTTAAATAACTCAATTTCATATAGATCAGCACCCCTCTGAAGTTGCAATGTGATTATTGAAACTAGTAGTTATGATGAGTTTTTAATCTTAGAAATAGTTAGCCATTCATAAATGCAATTTGTTCTTTTGTTGATATCACTAGTATTTTGTTTGTTTGAGTTAGACTCTCCAGTAGGAGCCCAGGCTGGCTTCTAACTTGCAACAGTTCTCTTGCTTCAGTCTTTTGAGTACTAGAATTTATACGTCTGAGCTGCCATATTTGGCTCACCCCTAAAATTTAAGACAAGGTTATTTCTGCTCACACAATAATCGGGGTCTTTTGTTTGTTTGGTTAGTTTTTGTTTTTCTGAAACAGGGTCTGTTATGTGGCTGGCTTCCTATGGAACTTGCTGTGTAGAACAGACTGGCCTCATTTGCATTCCTCTTCCTACCTTTGCTTCCCAAATGACGAAGTTACAGGTGTCCACATCTGGTTATAGTCATTGTTCTGTGTATTTCTATATGTGTGTACACAAATGCACAAACATCATTGCAGTTTAAATTCTTTTGCTTGGGGGCTGGAGAGACGGCTCAGTAGTTAAGAGTACAATTTAGTGTACAGTTGGACACATTATAGCTCACACTATGAATCCCAGGACTCGGGAGGCAGAAGCAGGTGCCTCTCTGAGTTGGAGGCCAGCTTGTTCCACAGAGTAGGTTCTGATTCAGCCAGGGCTATTACACAGAGAAACTCTGTCTCAGGGCTGAGGGGCCTGGTGGGATGGGGGTGGGGGGCGGGGGTGGGCACGGCGTAACATACTATCCTAGCAGAGAACATTAAGTAGTTTACAACTAACACCAGTTCCAGAAACTCTAATGCCCTCTTCCGGCCTTTGTGGGCACTGACACTCATTTGCACATCTTTCCTCACAAACACAAACTGTACATATAATTAAAAGTAAATCTTGTTCTAACAGAACCAGGGAGGCTATATGGCAGGGGGAACCCTAGGATGACTGTGGCTTAGAATATGTTTTGGTTTTACTAAAATAAATAAATAAATAACTGAATAAACAAACAAACAAAAAACAGGAAAAAATAAATCTTAAAAAATTGGTTTGCTTTACCCTAATGTGTAATAAAATATGTATAATTTTAAGTCTCTTTTTATCACTTAGTGGTAGTTGATTTATATGCTGCAGTACGACCTGTGCATTGTAAACTTCCAAAAGGATTAATGACAACTACATTTTTTTGACATGACCATAAAACTTGTTTCTAGGAGCTTCTTGCAAAAGCTGGTTTGAGAAATACTGACTGACAGCTTTTACATGGTGTCTGTGAACAGAGGAGGCATTTTACTTTAAGAGGCAGCTAGTGATGACATTATGAACTGTTTCACATGTGGCTTTCTTGTTTAGATCTGATAGTCAAGTGTATTGGTGAAGAAACCAAGTACGAAAGCATCAGGCTTCTGTTTGACGGCTTGCAGCAGCCAGTGCTCAACAAGCAGGTAAGTAGGCTAGCGTTGGTGTGGTTTGCTGAGCAACAAGGTGCATGAGTCACTATACAAAATCAAGTCTATGTAATCTAAGCGTTCAGATAGGAAAATCCATATATACTGTTTTTGCAGGCTGTCTTTCTTTGCAACATGTAGTATTAAAGTTAATGTATCTTCTTAGTAGAAAATTTTGAATGTATAGAAAATTTATGACATGAAGTAAACATTTAAATTTTGGTAATTCAAGTCATAGAATAACCAGCTAACATTTTTATATATATAGTCCCTGTATATTTTGTTGAAATTTTAATATAATTTCAATGTTCTGCTTGTTTATTTAAAACTTGTTCAAAACAATTTACATAATTATGGGTGAAATATAATAGTGTCAGTTTTTTTTTTATTCACAAAGGTCTCTACCATGCTTTTAAGGGTAGAGCATTATTGGTGGGTGTTAGTTATATTTTATGCTTTATGTTGCCATTGCGTTCCCTGCCCTCTCACTTAGCGATTACCACAGTCCTGGATTTTGTGCTTGTCATTTTTACTGTCTAATACCTTACATTTTATTACATGTTTTCGTGCTGCAGCTGACCTATGTTTTGCTGGACATTGTGATACAGGAACTGTTTCCAGAGCTAAATAAGGTAACTGGAAAGCAGTAATTTATTTGTTCTTCTCTGAGTGGTGTTTGGACATTTAATTAGAGACACAGAATTTAAGGAAGCCATTGTGACTGCAGTCATTTGACAGCTGAACAACCTGAGACAAGTGGCTTTTTGTATTGTCCTTAGCCAACATGTCCAAAGGTAGAGTGGATTTGGGGTAGCAGAAGCTGAACAGTCTCTGCCTTGATGTCCCCTTTTCCTAGTTATAAGCAGGTAAGGGCCCTTTACTGTGCTCTCAGCTGAAGATGTCACTGATCTTAGCATTCAATGGACCTAGCTGTTCAGATGATCACCTGTAACATTGTCTGCCGTATAAATCAGCGACTTCACTGGTTTTTGAACATGGATCAGTGAATCCAAGAACACAAAATGAAGTAGAGGTAGTCCATGGTGTTATTACTATATTTAATCTTGAGGAGGTTGAGCTTTTTAAAAATGTAATTTAACAGTTTATTCTTTTAACATTTCATACATGTATACCATGCATTTAGCCTTCTGTCCTTTAATCCCCTAACTCCCTCTGGACCCCCTCTCAACACGTCTGCCTCCCAATTTTATTTCTTTTAAAATAACCCATTGAGTCCAATTATGCTGCCCATGTGTGCGTGGTGTGGGGGCATCACCCAGTGGAGCATGGGCAGCCTCCCTGGGGCCACTCGTAAAGAGGATGACTCCTCTTTTTTCATTAAATTTTTTCATTTATTTTACATACCAACCACAGTTTTCCCTCCCTCCTCTCTTCCTGTTCCCTCTCTCCACCTCCTTGCTGTCATCCACCTCCACCCTACCCCACCCACTCCTCCTCTGTTCATAAAGGGGCAGGCCTCCCATGGGAGTCAGCAAAGCATGGCATATCATGGTGAGGCAAGGTCAAGCTCCTCCCCCTGCTTCACACATCAAGGCTGGGCTGAGGCATCCCTGCATGGGGAATAGGTTCCAAAGCTAGCTCATGTACCAGGGACAGGTCCTGATTCCGCTGCTAGGGGTCCCACAAACAGACCAAGCTATACAACTGTCATGGATGACTCCTCTTAACAGCTGTCAATGGCCAATGGTTGCTCAGAAGTGGGGCTCTTCACTCCCTCCTATATGCATCCTGAAATTTTGACTGGTTTTTTTTTTTATGTGTTGATAGATTGATTAATTGATGTGTGGGGGGGGGGGTACACTCATGTGTAATATATATAAACACACCACAGTGCAAGTGTGACATTCACAGGACAGCTTTCAGGGTTGGTTCTCTTTCCACTGTGTGGGTTATCAGGTTGAATTCCGGTTGTTAGATTTGGTAGCAATGCTCTTACTACTGAGCTGTCTTGTTCTAGTGCAACCCCCACCCCCTTTTTTCCTTTTTGAGATGCTAGGGATTGAACCTAGGGCCTTATGTATGACTGTCTTAATCTTGTGCAGGAACCCCCAGTTACTGTGAGTTCATGAGGGTACCAGCATTTCACAGTACTGTTCCCCATCTTCAAGCTCTAGGATTCTTCCCCTCCTTTCTTCCTAGATGTTTCCTTTGCCTTGGGATATGGGAGTTGATATAAGTGTCCCGTTAGAGCTGAACACTCCCAGTCACATATCTTCAGCACTTTGACCAGTTAGGAGTCTTCACTAACTGCTGTCCATGGCAAAAGGCCGTTTCTCTGACTAAGGCTGAGAGCAGCGCTAATCTATGGGTGTGAATACACGTGTTTAGAAGGTGCTTCGATAACAAGACTTTTAGCAGCCATACTCGGCTCCCTCCTAAGGCTTATGACTGTTCCAGCCATTGGTTATTGACCAGATTTACAGCATCAGGCATGAATTCGATGCTGTGGAGCAGCCTCAGATCCGATCAGAAAAAGGTTTTAGCCCCATAACAGTCACACTGCTCTTGTACTCAGGGCATGGCTTGGCTGGCAGGTTCATAGCATGCAAGGTCCAGCACTTGTTGGCTGTTTCTCTTCCCTGGTAGCCTGTCTAGGACCCTTTGGAACTTTGAAACCTAGCCAGCAGGGAGGAAGTTTCCCAGTCAGTTCCAGATTGAGTTCTCTATGTACTATAGCCAAAGTGCGGCATCCTTATAAGTAGGGTCTTATAACCATTTCTTATTTCTAAAGATGTATGTATTTATGTATATATATACTTGTGGGGGGCGGGGGGTGTATGTCTGTGTCTGTGTGAGTGTATGTACATGTGGAAGTCAAGAAGTCATAGCTGTCCTCCTGTCTCTGTCTTCTTAGGAGCTGTGGTTACAAATACAGTGCTTAGCTTGTGACATGGCTAATGGGATTGGAATTCTAGTTCTCATAATTGCACAGCAGGGGTTGTTAACTGCTGAACCATCTCTCCAGCTCCCTTACTTTTTGACTAATCCCTTTAGTTAGATTGAAACAAACTAACTCACTTCTGTAGAGTAGGGAAACCAGATTTGGATTGTTCATCTATTGATTGTAAGTTTTCAAATTTTAGTAATATTAAATGTATTTTTTAAAAAAGGTGGTAACGTTTGATATCTTATGTTAAATTACATTGGAATGAATACCAGAAAACTTTTAGCTTTGAGATTTTTATCAGGTCTGTGACAATGTATTGCTATTATCTGTTGCGTGTGCCAGCAAGTATTTGGTTTACTCTGTGTGTGTGTGTGTGTGTGTGTGTGTGTGTGTGTGTGTGTGTGTGTGTTATGAGTGATCTGTAGGCCAAAGGTTGATGTTATGAGTTTTTGGATGGCTCTTCACCATATTCATATTACTGTAGTAGAGCTATTAGATAATTAAAAAAATGAATCCTATCCTACTGGCTTCTATTAAGTGGATTTATTTTTACTTTTAGGTACAAAAGGAAGCTACCTCCATGACATCCTGGATGTAAACACTTGGTATAGAATAAAATACCAGTATAATAGAAATGTACTTTTTCTTTCACTTTGTATATTTTTATAAATATCATGTACTTTAGTGTTTGAAATATATTTTTTTGTTTTAATAAAGACTAACAAACTTAATAGCAATAAAAAGTGATTAAGTATTATGGCTTTCTGTTTTATATTTACTATCTTGATTTTAGGAGACCATAAGTCACTTATTGCTAGGGGCTTTTTGAGTCTGTGTGTATGTGTGTGCTAGCATATGTGTTCATGTGTGTTGGGGTATGTGTGTGGCTGTTCATGCCCATGTGTGCACCTCTGTGGAGGCCTGAGGTTGATACTGGGTATTTTTCTCTATCACTGTCTATCGAGGTCGAGACAAATCTCTCACCCACAGTCCTGCAGCCTTTTATAAAATAATCACACAGAGGCTTAATGTTATTTATAGCTGCTCAGCTATTAGCTCAGGCTTATTATTGACTAGCTCTTACACTTAAATTAACCCATAATTATTATTTATGTTTAGCCACATGGCTGTTTCTCAGTTCTGCCTTGTCATCTTGCCTCCTCTGTGTCTGGCTGGTGACTCCTAACTCAGCCCTTCCTCTTCCCAGAATTCTACTTATCTGCTTGCCCCGTCTATACTTCCTGCCTGGCTACTGGCCAATCAGTGTTTTATTAAACCATTGTACAAAAGCATCATCCCACAGCAGAGGGCAAGCAAGTAAGACCAACAATCTTTGTATTCTTTTGCTCCGAATGCAGTTGCATTTAGTGTGAAGACACAGAAGCAAGTGGGCCAAGGTTCAAGGTTTCTCCTTGTGTGTCTAGCAGTGCTAGTTCATATATACATAACACAGCACATTTTTACAGCAATTGGCAAGACACACTCACTTATTTATGTTAATGCTAACTACATCTGAAATCATAAATACATAGGCTGCTTACAACACTGGACATATTAGACTTCTGTTTATATTTTTATTTTAAAATTGAATATTTTTATCATGTCAATAAAGAGTAAATGCTTGCTTTTAACAATTTGAAGATCTACCTGTATCTAAATTAGAACACTTCATAGACAATCTTATAATGTGCTTTTTAATTTTCAGAGGGTTTTCCAGATAGTATTAATTTTACTGTATTCTTCTAACCATATAACTCCCTTTGGTAATTCTGTTTGTAGCAATACATTTAAAACATGTTCTCCATGAAGCTCATACATTAAGACACACATAAAAACAGATGAGAAAGAATGGGCATAGTAAAGCATTTGAAATACACCAGGTTAGCCGGCTTCTGAAAGGGGCCAAGACTGTTTTTAGAGACAAATATTTCTTTATATTTCAACAATAACAAGAGCATCAAGATTAGAGAGATCCAAGTGTGACTTTTACCTTCACAGTCCTCTGTTGCCCAACATTATCACCTATAAGACAATACTCACAGCTTGAAAATGCAATGTGATGCTGCATACAAAACACCTTGAAGATAATAGGAATTGTATTGTTTTTCTTTCTCCTTTTTTTTTTTTTTTTTTTTTGGTTTTTTGAGATAGGGTTTCTATCTGTAGTTTTGGTGCCTGTCCTGGAGCTTGCTCTGTAGACCAGACTGGCCTCGAACTCACAGAGATCCGCCTGGCTCTGCCTCCCAAGTGCTGAGATTAAAGGCATGCACCGCCACCCGCCCGGCTTCCTTTCTCCTTTTATAATATGAATGACTTATTTAGCTTTGTATGAGTATCACATTTTCTGTAAGTGGTGCTCTGTCATTGTTATGGTCTGAATTATATCTTAACCAATTCCTATGTTGAAACCACAAATCCCATAGTGACTGTATTTGGAGACAGAGCCTTTCAGGAGGTAATTTAGGTTAAAAGAGTCATTTAGGTGGGACCCTACAACAACAGGATTGATGCTCTTATGAAAAGTAAAGGCGGGCCTGAGAAGATTGTTCTGTGAGTAAAGTTACTTGCTGATAAGCCTGGCGACTGGAGTTCAATCCCTGGAACCCACGTGGTGGAAGAAGAGAATCTATTCCTCCAGGATGTTCTCTGACCTCAACATGAATGTTATGGCACAAGTCAGCATGCAGAAATGTGCATCAGCTTGGATGTGGTGGCAAATCCCAACAGCTCACCATCGAGGAGGAGGCTGCCAGGGACTTTATTTGGATATTTTATGTTCGGAGACAGAGTTTCATGATATAGTCTAGGCTAGACTAGAACTTGCTACATAGCCCAAGACTTGAATTCATGATCCTCCTCCCTCAGCCTCCTGAATGCTGGGATTAATAGGCATGTACCATCATATTTCAAAAGATTTAATTTTTAAAAAAGTTCTTTAAATAAACTATTATAAAAAGATTACAAATAAAAAAAATTACATACCAAAATTAACCAAACCCAAAAAACTATATAGCTTAGTGAACTTGCATACAATTAGGATAGACATTGGGAAGAGCAGCTGTGGAGCTTCACATTGGATTTTACACTTTCACTGTCGACTATGTTTTCATGCACCTATCTACCACCAGATATGAAGTTTTTGACAGAGTTAGAATTAGAAAACATTTAGCTTTCCATCCTTTTCAGTAATTCATTTCCATTACCTGTATTCAATCATCCTCATTCCCTCATACTTAGCCTTTCCTTTTCTCTCTCTGCATGTTATTCTGTACCCACATGGATATTTGTTTACATGTATTATTGCTAGAGTCTATACTTAGAAAGATTTAGTTAATATTTTTTTTAGATTTATTTTATGTGTACGTGCACCATGTGCATGCTTGGGAAGGTCAGAGAGGACATTGAGAGGACATTGAATCTCTTGGGACTGGAGTTACAGGCGCTTGTGAGCTACATGGGTGCTGGGAATTGAATCCAGTCCTCTGCAAGAGTAGTCATTGCTTTTTAACTGCTGAGCCAACTCTGCAGCCCAAGATTTTAAAAGTTGCATAAAAGTCTGGCAAAATGAGACATTGACATTTCATCTGTAAGACAATGAGCTCCAAGCACCAAGTGACCAATTTGGTTAATCTAGCTTTTCTGATTCATTTTAGTAGTATGAGAATGAAATTTGTGTAATTTTCCTTGAGGGCTTTGAGAGGTTTTACTTAACATAGAACGTGCTTGTTTGACTCTTACCTCCTAAGCTCACTTATGCGTGTCTTCAGGGAAGCTTCCTGATGTTCTCTCTGAATCGGAGCCAGTTTTGGTTCTTGGTGGCAATGACAGAAGTTGACAGTCTTGTTTAGAGAGAATACAAAGTGTATCTTTATGTAATTCAGCCCCAGAGAGGTAGTAGTAGAGCTGACCTGTGGGGCGTTTACCCAACCACCCCCAGAGTTTTCTTGAGTGCGAGCAGCAGGAAATATTAGATAGAAGGATTTATTGCGGAGAATATCGCCGAGATAAACAGATAGAAAATAAAGGATAGCCTCGAGAGGGCCTGGAACCTATTCCAACGGGCCCTGACTGTCTCTGCCCCAGGGTTTTTATAGAGACGCCAGGGGGTGGAGCAAAAGACCTCCTCCCCCAGCACAGCCAAGTGCAGACCATCTCAGACACCTGCACTCAGGCCCGTGGTCCTAATCATCCTCTATGTGGACCTGCTGGGTAAAGCCACGAGGAACCCGAGAACGGGCTCCCACACTGACCTAAGTATGAGTTTTGCAGCCCTTAACTCATATAAGGTCTCCACATGGTTTTTGTCTCAGCTTCAGTCTTGTTGGCTATTGTTTATTGTTTAAGTACTTCATGTAGCAGGGGGCGGGGAGAGGGGGAGGCAGTTACAAAAAACTGTGGAATCACTGTATGGACGGCAGGAAAAGCTTGTCTTGCATTTACATACATGTAAAGAATGTTGAGATGGAGAGATGGCTCAGAAGTTAAGAGCACTGGCTGCTCTTCCAGAGGTCCTGAGTTCAATTCCCACCAACCACATGGTGACTCACAACCGTTTATATATGAGATCTGGTGCCCTCTTATGGCATGCAGGCATACATGCAGGCAGAACACTGTATACATAATTAAAAAAAATAAATCAGGCCTTTTACTGTCTTGGTTTGGTAATATATTCTTATCTGTGGACCAATAACTTGAATCAAGATGAATGGCACTGTAGTTGTCAGAAGTAGGTTGGATGTTTGCTTCTATGGCTAGGGGGTTGTAATCAGCTGCCCTACCTATAAGTAGGTGGGCCAGGAGAGGAACAGTATCTACCAAAGTAAGGGTGGGAATGCCTCCTAAGAACAGGAGGAAGAATGGCTAGACACATAGAAGGTTGAATCTCTGTTTTTAGAATTAATGTAGTTTTCTGTGTCTTTACTTAGTGATGGACAGCCTAAGCACAGAGGTATGTCCTATCCATCCGGGTGCTTCTTGTTTGTATCCCAGCAGTACCAGGCACAAAGGACGTGATAGATACAAGATTTGTTATGGGAAGATGCTGTTGAGGTGGAGTAGACAGGAAAGTATTTGGAGGCAGGAATGTGCACGTGGTGATCTCTTTGTATAGTTACTGCCAAAGTGAAAGAAGTGTTGAGTAGACCACAGTGTATGTCTCTAGCTGAACTATTACTATAGGTAGGTGACTATGTCAGCCAACCTTGGCTTGCTGTCAACTCATAATCTTTGTTTGTTTATTGTTTTTATGGTTATGGGTTTTTTGCCTGCATATATGTGGTATATATGTGGACCACATGCATACCTAATGCTCACAGAGGCCAGAAGATGGTATTTACATCACATATGGTTATGAGCTACCATGTAGGTGCTGGGAATTGAACCTGGGTCCTCTGCAAGAGCAGCAGGTACTCTTAACCACTGAGCCTAATTCTTCAGCCCAGGATCATGCTTTTAGATTTCTAAATCAGGTTCAATAAAGAGGTACATCAAGAAAACAAGAGAATACCAGAGAGGGATGCCAGGAGGAAAGGGAAAGGGACTCTTGTAAAAATGTAGCCACTAAGAAATTAGGAACAAGCACAGAGAAGGCATTGATAGTGAGCTAGACTCAGCCATAATTTCACAGTGTTGGTACACATTTCAGAACATCATGTTATATGCCATAAATAACACATATTTTGTTAGCTGAAATCAAAATGCTAAGGATGATTTTAAGTTGAGCAAGAAAATTTGG
The DNA here is from genome assembly GCF_007827085.1 of Peromyscus californicus insignis. Classification (NCBI taxonomy): domain Eukaryota; kingdom Metazoa; phylum Chordata; class Mammalia; order Rodentia; family Cricetidae; genus Peromyscus; species Peromyscus californicus. The sequence goes on along the minus strand of NW_026294402.1, from coordinate 82,862,566 downwards.
ATGCCCCTTAGAGCTCAGTGCAGAACAGTAAATACATTAAAACAAAACTCAAAGAAGTTAAAAACAGACTGACGTTGTTTTTATATACTGTATGTAAATATATTTATTAAATTGGTCAAATTTTGCACGGAGGGTAAGTATATCTGAGATACAACTCTGCACACTGGTATATTTAAATGAATGTTAGAAAGCAAGTACTAGGGGTAGAATAAGGCATTACAAAAGAATTGGGGACTGAGGAGATGACTCACTGGGTAAGAGTGCTTGATATATAAACATGAAGACCTGAGCTTGAATCCCCAGTACGCACGTAAAAAGCCAGCCATGGCTAGAGATGCCTGTATCCCTAGCATTGGGGTGGAAAAGGGGAAGAGACAAGTGGACCCTGGGACCTCAATAGCCAGCCAATCTAGTGAAGATGGCAAGCTTTGGGTTCAGTGAGAGACCCTGTCTCAAAAAATGAAGAGAGCTGCAGAAGATGCTTGCCATTCTTCCTTGGCCACAACATATGCACCTGCACACTTATGTACACACCCCCAACAAGCATTGGTGTTTGTTAATTGTACCAAGTGCTCATAGTCATCTTATATTTTCTGTTTCTGTGTTGATTAAAAGTTGAAGATTTTCACATGATCTTAAGACAAATTGACTAGTGGTCTTTTGCAAATTATGTGGACTCATGGTAGTTTCCTAGTTACTAATATTTCATTTTTAGAGGTTTCATTTACTACAGTTTGCCTGTGTGATGTGTGACATACACATAAAAGGGCACATGTGTGCCATAGTGTGTGCAATAATGTCAGAAGACAGCTTTCAGGAGTCAGTTTTCTTCTTCTACTATGGATTTTGGAAACTGAACTTGGCTAGTTAGGCTTACTCATGCTCAGCAAAGGTAAAGGCAACCTGAATGTGTATCCTAGTTAGCTTTGTTAACTTGGTAACAACCTACAGTCATCTGATACATGAGCCTCAGCTGAGGAATTATGTAGATTAGAAGAGCCTCAGTTGAGGAATTGCATAGCTTAGATTGGCCTGTGGGTATGTGTGTTTTGGATTGATTTGATTATTAATTGATATGGGGGGACCCAGCCCTCTGTGGGCGGTACCATTCCCTGGGCTGTACAAGAAAGCAATCTAAGCATGGCTCTGAGAGGGGGAGCCAGCAAGCAGTGGACCTCTGGTTTCTGCTTCAATGTCTGCCCTGACTTTCCTCAATGATAGACTTACCTGGACACATAAAGCCAAATAAACCTTTTCCTCCCTAAGTTGCTTTTGGTCAGAGTGCTGTATCACAGAAACAGAAAAGAAACTAAGATGGAAGATGAGAACAGACTCCATAAAGTTGCCTCTGACCTCCATGTTTACTGTGGTACACCTGCCCCCCATTCACACAATAATTAATAAATAATTTAAAAAATTGAGTTTGTAAGCCAAGTGTGGTGGCAGCACACACACCTTTAATCCCAGCACTCGGGAGGTGGAGGCAGTCAGATCTCTGTGAGTTCAAAGCCAGCCTGGTCTACAAAGCAAGTTCTAGGACAGCCAGGGCTGTTACACGGAGAAACCCTGTCTCAGAAAACCAAGTAGGGGGGAATTGAATTTTGAAATTTTTGGTGTGTGTTTGTGTGTATGTGTGTGTGTTGGCGGGGCATGTTTTGAGACAGGATCTCATTTTATAACTGGCTGGCCTGAAACTTGCTATGTTAGACCAGTCTGCCCTCAAATTTACAAGAAGAGACCTGCCTGTCTTTGTTTCTCAAGTGCTGGGATTAAAGGTATGGCTCACCACACCCAGCTGTGGTTTGATTTTTCCACCTAAAATTCAGAATGTCTTACTGGCTTTCACATAAGCTCTGGAATGCTGGTCTCGCTTCCTTGTATTGGTGCCGATTTTCTGAACGGGACAGAGAAGACAAAGCTGAGCAGAATCAGCAGCTTCTGTTCCCTAGGCTGTCGCTCCAGAGCACCAGTGACTGAATGAGGTCACCATACTACCTTTATTCTGCAGTCATGTCTGCATTCTCAGATTATAAACCCCTTCTCTAGTGTTTTATCTAGAGGTTGGTAGATTTTCACTGAAGAGCAAAGCAAGACTAGGTGAAGAAAAGTCAAGACTTCAGTCTTCCCTTAAAAAAAATGATTTTTCTCTCCTGCTTAAAAATTTCATTTTTCTTCTCAATTTTGAAGTGAGAGAAGAGAAGGGCTACCAGATGACAAAGTGTTTATTACAACGAGAAATAATCCTGGTGAAAAATTGTCCTTGCTATATTGTCTTGGGGGTTTGAGAGAAGACCAAAGAAAAAGGAGTATATCTTCATTTTTATTGTTTGGAATTTACAATCACAAAGTAGTCCAGGGTCATTTCCCAACACTGTGGCACAATACATATATACACATATTTAGAAAAATTACAAAACGTTCTTTAAAAAATTATGCTGTAATTTCTCATTTACTGGCCAAGCATAAAAATATACCTCAAATGCACCTTTATTTTTTTACATAGTCTTTTTGACATTTCTAACTAGTCTATACATTCGTAGAGCTGAAGGCATTGTTTTACTGCAACAAACTTCATAAAAGGATTGGAATTTTTTTATTTTTTTATTTTTTTTTTGGTTTTTCGAGACAGGTTTTCTCTGTGTAGTTTTGATGCCTGTCCTGGATCTTGCTCTGTAGACTGGGCTGGCCTCAAACTCGGCTCTGCCTCCCAAGTGCTGGGATTAAAGGCATGTGCCACCGCCACCTGGTCTAGGATTGGAAATTTTAAAATGTTTTGTGTCAAGAGTACTTAACATTTGTAAACACCAGGAAACATGTCCCCTGTTCAGACGTCTAGATGCTGTTTCGTGGTTAAGGTGAAGGCTCCCACTTCTTGATTACTCATGCAGTGCTGACCATACTCCCTTGGTCACAGGACCATCTTGGTCAGGTGTTCTGTGGGCATAGATTATTTCATCAGTCTGCGTATCTCTTGGGCATCCCTTAGGGCTCACTGTCCTGTCGGTACTCTCATATCTGGACTGGAGTACGCCTTACAGTGGTTGCTTGGGATTTGAGTCTCAGTGACTTCAAACATTTATGTACACTGCTTCTTGCAATCACTCTTGCCTTCCAGAACGCTGGATCTTTCCATGATGTACATAGTGTGACTAGACTGAGAGCTGTGTTGGCATCTGGGGCAGGACAGGTGCAGGTATAGAATTGCAGTTCGTTTTAGAAAGCTCTCTCATGACACCTCCATGTGAGGAAGAAGGAAGGAGAGAGAGGGGCAGGGCTTTTGGAATCCCACAAGAATTAACAAGAACTGCTTTGGAATCATGCTCTGCTCCTTTGCAAGTGTTTATATAACACATGTAAATGCCCATCCTCTCTCCTGCGATGTACCAGTCCTGGGCACACCCTCCCTTCCCTTTCTCTGCTGCCCCCTGACTGACTGCCAGTGTGTCAATGACTCACCAAAGGCACATGGTGTTGTAAGACAGGATCCTGTCCAGGATCCAGTCTTTCAAAATTGGTAGACAACAGAAGCCCGAAAGAAAGGGGTGTGTGGCGGGCAGAAATAAACCAGAGATTTGTCATCTGGGGCCATTGGCAGGAAGAAAGGAGACTTGATGTAGGAGGGACTATTGGATTTGAGGTCAAAAGACCTAGACAGGTCTTAAATGTATCATTTGAGGATACATGGCCTTGAACATGTCAACCCTTTCTGCTAACATATCATACAGAAGAACCAACACCTATCTACAAAAATTTCCTTGTAAATTATAACGGTTTTTGTTTGTGAGAGTCTTGATGTCTAGCTGACTAGCTTGAAACTCTATATAGGTCAGGCTGACCTGGAACTTGGCAGCCATCCTCTTCTCCCTCCCAAGTGCTGTGACTACAGGCATGTGCCACCACAGCTGGCAATGGTAAAGTTCTATGTAAACATCAGTTGTTTGATGGATTAGAAATGAATAGAAAGTGAAGAATTATTTTTGTGGTTCAAATCCGTTACGTGGATATGTAAATTACATCTAGTTGTTTTCTTCCCCCACTCCGGAAAAGAACCCTGTTGGTTTAGACTTTCTATCTGCTCACTGAGTTGCTGGCCCTGACAAATGATGTTCTAGTTAGCTTCTTCCTTGCGAAGTGCTCTGAGCGTCGGCTAGGAGCCTTGAGGATGGTAAGCGCCATTACAAAGCCAGGTCTCCAGAGGCAGATTTGAATATCACTGGAAGAAAAATGTAGTTTGACATCAAGGACAAGTAGACTTCCAGTTCATTATTGGTACAAAACAAGGATCACTGCGCAAAATGAAAGAATTACTAAAGGAAAGCTTCCCTGGTAATGACTTCCTGCAGAGAACTTGATCCGCCCTTCAACGGCTGGGTAAACTACTTGCATTTTTGAGATGTATTCAGAAACCACGCTGATATCTTGGTCACCTGGAAAAAACACATACATTATTTTAACTCTCGAAAAATGATCTATTAGCAGTAGGAAGGGAAATAAGACCTCTAAAGTCCTTGAAACTGAAAAGAGAACACCTTTTCATTCCAGGATAAAGCACCTCAGAAGACTTTTGTCTTCTGGTAATTTTAAGTGCAAAGAATCTGCTTGCTTTGTCATATTGCAGATGTGAACTTCAGCACAGCGTAATTGGGAGGAATGCAGTTGTCTCAGCTCTAAGGTTTCTAAGAGGTTGTTGGCACCACAGCTGTAATCTATTCCAGAGCCAAAGGCATTGAGGACCTGGGCCAAGAGTTAGTTGAGAAATAAAAGTGACTTTCTCATGCTGTCTGCTCAAAATTATCCTCACATACTTGATGATGAGACATTGGAGCTTTCATTCCCAGAAGAGGATGAAGAAATAACAAACCCATGACAACCCCCAAAAAGTCTTACAATTATTTAAATTGCTCCATGTGGATGTGTTCATTGAAGGTATTTAATGCCTGGCACTGCTAATACACAATAGTTTACTGTAAAGGAAAAAATCACAGACCATTGTGATGGCACATGCCTTTAATCCCATCCCTTGGGCAGGAGGATCTCTGTGAGTTCCAAGCCAGCCTGGTCTGCATAGCAAGCTCCAGGCCAGCCATGACTACACAGAGAGACCCTGCCTCTAACCAACAGTGTGCCTTCCCTGGGGCTGCAGAGATGTGAACACGCCGGGGAAGGGACAGCACACCAGTCCTCAGTATTGTGCTGTTAGCAACCTCCAGAGCTGGATGGAACCAGCAACAAGGGCATGGGGTCCCTTTCCTGTCTTGTCCCCCTCTGCCCAGTTCTGTTGTGCTGAACACCTTTGGGAACAGGAGAGGAAGAGCCACTGGTGCTTACCAGAGTCATGTTTTAATAATTCATCTTTTATCATCTGGAATCCATCTCCACCACTGGCGAGGTAGCTCGGGAGCGTCACTTTATACACTTTATCCATTTCCAGAGGCTCATAAGTGGGCACTCGACACTTGGTGCAAAGAACATCTAATTGCACCACTCTGTTCCAGGGTTTTCGGGTAAGATCATATACCACATGGATTCCTGGAAGAGAAATGAGTCCATGCTTTTGCTGAATCCAAAGGGACTTTTGCCTATGAAAGGGATTTTGGCCAAATCTAGAATTGGGATACTAGGCTTGTGTTACTTTAATTCCTGTGTGAGTGAAATTAAACCAGGGGAATGTTGGTAATGGTGTAGCTACCCTTAGTTACCTTCATCCTTGAGGCCTCCAGTATATGGGAGAACCACTGAAGGAGAACTGACCCTCAGAAAGGAAAGAGTGATTATAATCCCGAACTCATTGGTCCAGTAATGACTCACTGGGCTTGGAAAATGAGGTGTGCATTGTATTTGAGTATTTGCAACAGCTTTGAAGACTGAATGTAGTCATTCTAATTTGGAGATTTTCACAAATACTCATACTCAGCACTTTGCTAGAACATCACAGGTCCTTGGCTCTGCCCTGGGAAAATGCTGTATGTCAGGGTTACTCCCCACACAGCAAGCCAGGGTCTCCTCCCAGACAGCAACACCCATCAAGCAGTTCCATGAACTAAAACGAACTCCCAGCCTGTGGAGGCGCTGGAGCAGGAGGATCACCACACATTTGAAGTCAGGCTGAGCTACATAGTTTGAGTCTATCCTAGAATACACATATTGAGACTCTGTCAAAAAAAAAAAAAAAAGAAGGCAAACAACATACAGCCAAGCACAGTGGGACATAACTGTAATCCCAGTATTTGGGAGAAGATGGAGGCAGGAGGATGGGAAGTTAAAGGCCAACTTTGGCTACATAGTGAGTTTGAGGTCATTCTGGACTACATTAGATCCTGTCTCAAAATGAACAAAGCAAGATTAATAAAAAGTAAGAAAATGAGGCCACAAAATTATTTTGGAGTAGAATAAGATTACTATTTTAAGGATTAAAACTCTGGATTGTGGAACTGATCCCTAAGAAAAGCATTTCAGAATCCTTTAGGAGCTGGAACGTAGCAGTGCTAAAAAGCATTTTCCCCAGCATGCATGAGACCCCAGGTTCAATTCCCAACAGCACAAAATAAACAGGAAAATGTTTGCCTAGCATGGGTTTACTCTCCAGCACTCCCCACCCACCCTCAATGAAGAAGCCTTTAGCAATATGAGGAACATTCATTTCCATTCTTCACTGCAGTCAGATAGAAAGCAGGCCAGGTGTTGGTGACATGCCTTCCCCCCGCAGGATTAGAGTAGACTGTCTCTGCTTCTACCTTTTGTTCCTTTGAACCCTATTACAGTCCCAGGCAGCTAACAATAATGGAGAGAGCTTTTGCTTTTGTTTAAGAATGTTACCTGCACCCATAAGATTCTAACAGAAAGGCCTCATGCCAGCTGATCTGCTAGTGTTCAGGAAGTCAGCTCCCATGGATGCCCTTCCGATCTCCAAATTAGGGTTGACAAATACTACTCATTGCCAAGGGCTTGGGTCTGACCTCAACCTATCCTCAATGACTCCAGGAGTCCATAGTCATTGAAAGATGGGGTTGGCTGTGAGAAAACCCCAAGTGCAGGCACAGAGGTAAGGAGCTGAGCCAACCAGGAAGGCCTAGATCACTGGACACTGTGCTCTGCAGGATGTGCCACTTACCACCCACTTGCAGGAACTCCCCAGTGGACTGGCCATAACGATGCACGCTGTGCTCAAAAGCCTTCTTCAGGGTGGAACCTTTTATTTGGACCAGGTCAAATGTCCCTCCAAAGGGCAGTACAGAAGCCAGGTTCTCCCAGGTGATTGTGCCTTAGGTAGTTAAAAATGCATCAGGAGAGAAAAAAAAGTTGAAGAAAACGCTTACCCAGAGACTGGCTCCCTTGGGCTGAGGGAGTAAAGTGGGGGAGGGAAGTACACTTTGGGAGGGAGTGTACTGAAAGATTCTGCCCTGCTGTCCACCACAGGGCAAGGGGGTTGAGCCTGCAAAGGACTAAGTCCACTCTTCTCAGAAAGAGTGGATCTCCTGGTTTGGGCTGGATCTTCAGTAGTTAGTTAAACATTGCTCAGTTGTACACAGGCAGTGTGTTCTAGCCACCTGCTCTATTATCTGAAATGAGCTTCGGACCTTATACTGATGGGGTTTGACAGTATGTCAGCAAGGGCTGCAGCAGAGCCTTAAGTACCTGCCTAGTGGATTTGTTTTAATGTGTGATAGGACCTTGGGCATCTGCAAATATATAAAGTGTGTCTTTGAGATGACTTTTCCAGCATAGGAGGTTAATGAGTTGGTCTTTCTCTCGCTAGACGTAAAAAGGTTCAATACATTTTATAAAGCAGCAACAATTAATAGCTTTGCAAGTGGGAGATTTAGACCAAGCTGAGATTTAGCATCTGTGTAAATACATATGAGAAGGCATGTGTGTCCTTTTGTCGAAGCACTGGACTTGAGTCACAGCTAACACAAGCTTAAAGGCCCAGCATTTTGGTGTGCGGCTGGCAGCAGAGGGTGCTGTGGGCACAGCCAGGGAAGAGACAACATGGGCAGCTGAGGAAGTGGGCCCTGGTGCATACCGTTGTTCTTCTCATCAATGGGGGACCGGATGCCACCTCCATTTAAAATGCACATGGACACGTGGTTCCAGAACATTTCATCTGGGTGTCTGAGGTTGTTGTTAATCTACAATAGTAGCAGAAATTTAGTTACTTTGGGTCTTCTTTCTTGGTGTCAGTTCCAGGAATCTGGTTATCTCTACTGAGCAAAACAAAGTATTCATCCCCTACTCCCAAGTGCCCAGAGGTTTCCCAACTGTAACTAAAACTCATTGTATACATTATTAATCATAAAATGATTATTAGCCTATCTTCTATTAGCCTTCAATAAGTTAGAAGCACAAGCATATTTTACAAGCACACACTCAGTTACAGCAAGTAAAAATGTATGCTTTTTGTTTATTTGTTTTGAGACAGGGTCTCTCTATGTAGCTCTTGCTGTTCTATATAAGCCACGCTTGCCTCAAACTTGGAGAAATCCTCCTGCTTCTGTCTCCTGAATGTTGGGATTAAAGGCATGCACCACCAAACATGGCCTTAAACCTTTTATTTTTTTTAGGTTTGTTTATTTTATATTTTAAGGGCATGAGTATTTTGCCTGCATGTATGTATGTGAACCACATGTGTGCCTGTGGAGGTCAGAAGAGGACATCAGATCCCCTGGGACTGGGGTTACAGATGGTTGTGAGCCACTGTGTGGGTGCTGGGAATTGAACCCAGGTCCACGTACTCTCAAGCTCTGGGCCAACTATCCTGCCTCAAAATGTGTGCTTTCTAAAACAAACACAAGAGTAAAAGTTATGTTTACCCCAGCCTCTTTGACAGAAAGGTTAAGTGCTGGTAGCACCCTGGGGTGTTTCTAGATTTTTGCCTAGATGTTTCTTTCTGGTTGTTTCTCATACTGATGTCACGGTGCTCAATAGCCAGCCTGGATGGACCTCATCTTGGAGGGCGTTCATGCTGTCACTCACTCGGCCAGAGTTTGTGGAGTGTGGTTGTATCACAGACACTGGCAGCAGCAGGATACTCACACCGACAGGCTCCCCATGCGTGAGCCCATGAGAGCAATAGTCCAGCCTAGAGACCTTTGCTCAACGTAGCCCCATGAAGCCACTTTGGCCAATTAGCCCCACAAAAATGCTCTTCATGAATGATCTTGCTCTAGCCAGAGACTTTACCATAACTAAGTCTTGTCATTCTGTGCTTGGGAAAGAAGTGCAAGTTACATGAGGCCCATGTTCTTTAGAGAAGAGAGGACAAACCAGGGAAAAACTGTCCTGCCAAGTCAGGCCCAAGCAGATGGGCTTGATCTACTGTGTCAACATCTGGCAGCGGCGGGGGGTGGGGTGGGTTCCTGTCTTCAGATCACCTTACAGAAAGAAACACTCCAGATTTAGACATCTAAGAAAGACCTATTTTAAAAGGTTATAGTCCTTGTAAAGCAGTAACGTGATGGTCTCCTAGTCTCTCCTCGCCTCCTCGCCAAGGTGTTCAGTATGAAACCCCCAATTTTACTGCCATCACTTTGTCCCTTGTTGCATCTATCTTCTGTCTTCCTTTCTTCTCTCCCTAGATGCAGGTGCTCTGCCCCTGCAGACGGCTCACCATAGCATCACAGATCAGGTTGCCCATGTTGCATTCTCTGAAGCGGCATGACTGAGTGGAGCCGTCCAGGTAGACGATTGTTCTCCCCAGTTCCTGGGTAGAATAATTATCCAACTTTATCCTCCATTGGTTAATGTCTGCTTTGATGGTTGGATCTAGGACAGGAAGGAAGGACATCAGAAAAGTGCACGTGAGAGGAAAGGCCTGTCATTAAAGCAGATCTCCCAGTGGATAAATGTTAGAGAAATCAAGCGTTGTTAGGCTTCCCCGCTGGGAGTATGCATTAGTCCATTTGTACGTTTTGGTTTTGGCTATGAAATTCCTTAGGACTATTTATTTCATTTTCTGACATTAATACCTGGATATTTCTTACCTCAAGGATGCTTTTGAGCATCTCAGCATCAACTCAACATGTGGATGAGCACATGTCAGTCCACCTAGGATGACATGCTGGGCAAGTACAGAGGATCTGCTCAGGGTATGGTTCCCAGCTTGTTTCCTCTCTAGCTGTTGAAAAGCCTATGTTGTGACCACAGACTCTCCTGGGTACAGTGAGACCTCCCCGCCCATCCTTCTGAGCAGATAGTGAAGAGAAAAGGACTGGTAGAATCACAGCAGCATACTCATGAATACTATGTGAAAATGGATGTTGGCATAATGATACTTTCATTCTGAGTCTCAAAACAAGAGATTCTTCTTGACAGATATACTGTGTACACTATAACTCTAGCCTGGGCTATATATGGAGGAGCAACAAAAACAAAACAACAACACAAAGAGGTATTTCCTTGTCTCATGAATAAAGAGGCTAAGGCCCACAGTGCACTGTCCCTGCCTCTTGTTAGATGGGCCAGGTTTTGAGCAATACTCTGTCCTGTTTGAATTGCTTTTCTTCAGTCTTCTATTCCTCTCTAGACAGGAGCTGACAGTGACTTTTGCCTCCCCAGATTAAGCTTTTGAAAAGCAGAAGGAGCAGTGGTGCACTGAGCAGACTTGGAAAAGCAAAAGAGGATTTGGGCATTGGCAATTTGAAATTTCCTTATGAATGAAGGGAGTAAACACAAGGGAGAGGCTAAACTCTCCACCGGTTTTCCAGTCATGTCCTGAGACAAAACAAAAGAAAGAAGGGGACGGAGGACCTAGCCGAATAACTTGTCAGTTGTTAGACTCTCCCCAGATCTCACCTTCTGGGATGCTGCTGTTCAGAAGAATGGGGTTTCCGTGTGAAGTGATGACATTCCCTTTGTCATCAAACTCAACCTTCAGATAGCCTAGGTATTTGCCAAAAGCATAGGCCTGGACCACAGGAACCTTCCGGCCATCATCGGAGGTGACTATGAACGGGTACTTGCCGGCAGGCACTTCTTTGGAAGGTGGGTTTCCTGAAATAAAAGAGGCAAAGTTGATCAAGTCAGCCTTGGCACATGGCAGGCCACTGGACAGCGAGTTTTGATGACTGGCCATCTGCTGCTCTCCATGGCTGGTCTTTCAGAGCCCCCGCAGGACATTCATCACTGATTCCAAATGCCCTTTGGCATACAAATCCTGCCATTCTCCACTCCGTGGGCATTTACTAAGCTGTTTCAAAGTCTAGGGCATTGTGCCTGGTGATCTGATGTGGGTCATACAAAAATACAATACTGCTAAGATTATTCCTCTTCCATGCAGACTCTGTCTGTTTCCCCTGGCTGGATGAATTAATCAAGCCATTTGGATGGACTTCAGTTTTTCTGCAAAACCCTCCTGCTGCTGCTTCCCAAGGGCTAGGATTACAGGTGTGCACTACATTGCCTGTCATAGGGCGAATGTGGCTGTTCCTAAACACACCTGAGATTTCAGCAGCAAGACAGCTCTGTTGTTCCGCCTCTGTTCTCATTGACAACTGTGAGCTCTAGAGAATGCCTTCATCTTGTCGGAGACCAACAAGCAAACACCTCTCCAGCTAACCTTTACATCAGTAAAGTTCTGCAGGTCTTTATCTCACAGGGGGCCACAGGAAGAACTCAGGAGCCTTGATCACCCAGAGGCCTCCTTGTTTGCCTGAGGGTCAGAGTGGCCACAGAAGAGGCATGATGCCCAGCATCTCATCACTTGCCATGTTTAATTTCTTACCAGGAACTGAATTTATTTTTAAGCTTTTATTTTTGTCGGGGGCGGGGAACATGTGTGTGAGCCCCAGGAATCAAACTCAGGTCCTCAGGCTGGGCAGCAGGCATCTTTACATGCTAAGCCATCTCACTGACCTGTATGTTTAAGTTAACGTCACCTCTCCTTGATGTATACTGTGCTTCATTTGCTTTGATTTGCATCTGAAAAGCAATGTGTAGTTCCAATCTGGCTTTGACTTTATAATCCTCCTGTTTCAGCCTCCCACATAAATGCTGGGATTACCGGTATGCCCTAGTGCATGATTCATGATTCATACCGAATTTCTGTGGAAGTGATATAATAGTTTAGACTGCTTGGAATCAGATTATGAAATTGATACCCTTGGCCCATTTTGTTTTTGTTACCCACTACAGACATGACTAGTCTCTCCTACTGGACGTTTTCAGAAGGTCCAGAGAACTTCAGTACATGATTTATTTCACATATGAATCAGTTCTGAGAGGAGGCTGTGACTATAGTTACATTTAGTTCTCCAAGCTTCCCACGAAGCAAGTCATGTTAACTGTACTTTACAGACAAGAAGACTGAGTACCATAGCAGATACCCAAGGGCACATACTGGAATGTGATAGGGAGTTGACTGAAAGCCAAAGGAGTGAGGCACTGACCTGCCCTCTCTCTTCCACCTAGAGCAGCCTGCTGTGGGTTATTCTCAGTGGGTTAGCTGGTTGGCACAGACCACTTACAAAATTACATGCAAAGCCAGGTTTGTACCTTTGCATTCCAAGCTCTTTCAGGCTCTTTCCGTTTACCTAAGAAAAGCCAAGGTGGCATGCCATGAAGAACTTACTTCTGCCCTGTCAACTTCGAAGACACACAAGCATTGCAAATACCAGCATTACACAAGCAGGGGTAGCCGCTTCCTGTGTTAACATTCCGCTGTTCATGCAGATGAGCATGCAGAGTCACAGGCAGAGTCACAGGCAGGAGGGACACTACTCATCTAATCCTTCTCTTCCTCTTCTGTGTGCCTTTGGGCAAGGATAGACCCTGCCCCTTCACTGGAGGGGACTAGGTATTTACAACAGCCTCTTCCTAACCTTGCCAAGGCTTCCTCTTCTGGGCAATGTTTGGAAAGCTGCAATATCCCGAATGTCCACAGCGTGGCAGAGAATCTCCCATCCAAGCAGAAAAGGGACTAACGAATTGCAAAAATCAGGCATCTCATGGTTTCTTAGAAATTAAAGGGGAATGGCAAGCCAGACTTTTGGCCTTGTTCTGTTTGTTTGTTTGTTTGCTTGTTTTTTTGTTTTTTCCTCCCACGGAAATAGCTTAAACAGATTGTTAAAAGTTAGGAACCTGACAGTCCTGTCAAATGCATCATTAGCTCAGCAGCACTCTGCAAAACCAGCACCCATCTGGTAGGGAGTACCTACTCTCTAGCTCAGAAGAGTCTTGAAGTTCTTTTTCTGGGAACAGAAGATATGTCAAGGACATCTCACACAGGCAGCCAGGAAAAGGCAAAGTGCTTCCCTTGTGGTTGAGGTAATATCGGGGCTGGTAGCTAATCCCTGCTTCCGCCAAGGCTGAGCCCTCTTTACTCCGCCATGTGTTTGGCAACTCCAGGAAACCACTGGCAGGAAAAACAATCCAGGGCTTCAAGTTTCCCACACCGTTCCACGCTATTCAGCCAAAGACCTAAAAAGTTTATGACTTTTTGCAGTGCTGGAGGTCAAACCCAGGGCCTGTGTGTGCTAGATGAACACAACCACAGTTCTACACCTCCAGTCCTTCAGCCCAAGGCTCTTTACACCTAAAATATTGTCTCCACATGAAGCCACGCCTTCCTCCTTAGGTATGTGGCTTATCATCTTGGCATGAGAAGAAGTGTCTGTAGACTGTGTTCCAGTAACCAAGACAGGACTCAACCTGAGTGGCCGAGGTGCTGGGGATACGCATGTGGACATGGTAAACCCCGCATCTCCCAGTGCCTTATAAGTGTCCAAAGGGACTTCGACAGGGTGCTGTCCTCAGTCAAGAATGGGTGATTCAAACTGGGGTTTGGACAGATACAGTTAGAGAATGTAAAAACATATTTAAAAATAATATTGTACTTCAAGCTTAAATTAATGGTTATTTTTACAGAATTCACCGAGTTCTTTTTATTTGTTATACAAATAAAAGCAGTGTTATAGAATATTTGGGAAAAGAAGAACAAAAATTTTTGATTCTCCATCTTTAAACTTCTGAAAATTTAAAGAAAATATATTTATGAGTAGCAATGGGATGGGGGGAGAAATTGGTGGCAGCATACCTATTAGGAAGAAATCATTTTTTTTTTCTTTTAGTAAAATTCAGAGTTCTCCAGAGAAACAGGACCATGTCATGTCCACATATATAAAGAGTGTAGGGGACATATTCTCAGAATATAAAACTGGGGTATTTCTCTTAGACATATTTCTTTTTTTTTTTTTTTTTTTTTTTTTTTTTTTTTTGGTTTTTCGAGACAGGGTTTCTCTGTGTAGCTTTGCGCCTCTCCTGGAACTCACTTGGTAGCCCAGGCTGGCCTCGAACTCACAGAGATCCGCCTGGCTCTGCCTCCCGAGTGCTGGGATTAAAGGCGTGCGCCACCACCGCCCGGCTTAGACATATTTCTAAGCCCACTTCTGCTCATATTTTACCTTGATCAATCCCTATGACAGTCTTTGGGGGAAGCTACACTACTACCATTATTTTTTGTTAAGGAAAAGCTTGGGCTCAATGAGATGAAGAATATTCAGACAGTATTGACTGAACCAGGGAGCAAACTGAACCTATAAGAGGATCAAGCCCTTTCCACAACCCCAATCCACATTCCAGTGAAAGGAGAAATGAAATTCTGCATGCCAGTCCACCAAACAGCAGAGCTAAGGAGGCATGAGCCTCCATCCTGTGAAGTACTCAGTGCTTAGGGCCTGGGAGTTCACAGGAGTTGACCAACTATCCTTGGATAACAGATCTACCTGCCCCGGGATCCAGACTGCCATTTATTCACAGTCATTCTTTTCAGAGTTTGGCTTTCAAGAGACTCATCTTGAAAAGCAGTCTCACGTAGAATGAGACCACTGACCACTGCTGTGTGCTTGCAAAATGATGTGGCTTTGCTCAAAAGGAAGTGAGTGCTGAAGCTGGGCCAGGCAGAAGCTATCTAAAAGGCCAGGAGTGAGTGATCACTGGAATGAGGAAGGTCCCTGTGCTGACCTAAAAAACACCCAGGGAGATCACTGCTGAGGCCACTGGTCAGACTGCTGCCCTTTGGCTAATTCTCCAGTGCACATAGTAAACCCTGGATGTCAGCAGTTCTTATCAAGTGCCTGGAAACAGTTCCTTGGAGACTGTTTCTCTGTCCTGTGCATGCAACAAATGTTAAGGCTGCTCTGGAAAGACAAGATTATCTAAAGCTCAGCTTTTCTTTCTCTCCTTCTCTCTCTCTCTCTCTCTCTCTTCCTTCCTTCCTTCCTTCCTTTTTTGATGTGTGTGTGTGTGTGTGTGTGTGTGTGTGTGTGTGTGTGTGTGTGTGTGTGTGTGAGAGAGAGAGAGAGAGAGAGAGAGAGAACCAGCAGGGGGTGGGATAGCGGTGTCTCACTGTGTATTCCTGGCTGGTCTGGAACTCACTATGTAGACCAGGCCTCAAACTCACAGAGATCTGCCTGCTTCTGCTTCCCAAGTGCTGGGATTAAAAGTGTGCACCACTATACTGGCCCTGTTTTTTTGTTTTGTTTTTGTTTTTGTTTTTTTGAAACATGGTCTTATGTAGCCAAGGCTGGCCTAGAACATTCTATGCAAGGGAAGATTACCTGATACTCTTAATCTTCCTGCCTCTACCTCCCAAGTGCTTGAATTACAGGGCTGTTGCTACCACTCTGGCTTAAGACCCAGCTTCTTAAACTGTGGGTCATGAGCCCCCATGAGGTTGCATGACCGAAGGGAGGGTCATGAAAAATTTGGCAACAGTAAAAGGTTTCTGAACATACAATGACCAAAAGTTAATTTAAAATTAAAACTAGGATGGATCCCTATCTGGGATTGATTACCTGCCCTGCATCTTGGACTTCACTGTAGCCTTGATTCTGAGCACATATGTGCACCCTGCACCCCACACGAGATCACACCAGGCAGTGCCAATGCATGGTACCTGAGGCTCAGACTGGAGTCTGTTCTATGTTGTGAAATGCATTGTTGCTACTGTACATACAAAATTTTTTGCTCTTCTAAAGACATGATTTTGTTATGAAAAAAAAAAAAAGACTTTTAATATATCCCTGCCATCATTCCTCAGTACATAAGGAACAAGCTAGTCCATCTTTGGAGTTTATTGCATCAGAGCATGTTTGATTACAAGAAAAAATTGCTGTTTGAATTGCTGGCTTGAGTTTCATAGAAAACATTAAGTTAAGCTTGGTTAGGTCAGAATGTCCAACAATTTCTGAAATGGCTCTAAACATAATTCTGCCATTCTATACTATGTATTTATGCAAAGTGGCATTTTCAGGATGGATGATTATAAAATCAAAAGACTGATCAACTCTGAAAAAACATTGAAGATGCTGAAGTATCAAATATTTAGCCAAAATTTAAAT
Source organism: Peromyscus californicus insignis (assembly GCF_007827085.1). Lineage (NCBI taxonomy): Eukaryota > Metazoa > Chordata > Mammalia > Rodentia > Cricetidae > Peromyscus > Peromyscus californicus. The sequence goes on along the minus strand of NW_026294402.1, from coordinate 82,846,232 downwards.
CTCTACATAAAATAAGCAGATCCATCTCATAGTATTTAAATTTGCTTCATCTTTAATAAATGGTAAAATTATATGCATGCCAAAGAATTACTTTAAAATAAGTTTCTTGCAATGGTGAGATGTTCAGTGGGTGAAAATGCCTGGACTCCAAGCCTGAGTTCTATCCCAGGAACACACGGTTATTCTCTGACCTCCACACATCTGCTCTGGCATATGCATGCTCATACCCACAAGTGCACCTGTCATATACATACACACAATAATACTTTTTTAAAATAAAATAATTTTCTTTCTGATTTATTATCAGGAAGTTTTGAAACATATGCCCAATTTCATATATTCATCTACCTGGGGCCCCATAAAAACACCCTGGGCAAAAGCGGGTGAAGAGTGGAGAAAATTTCAGAAGCCTTGCTCTGAAGGCACGCACTGGAGAGATGAGCAGTGGCTGCCAGGATGGGACGTGACACAGTTGGCACAGTATCTATTGAACATGCACAAAGCCCTGGGCTTGATTCCAAGCACTGCATAAAATTGGATATAGTGGTCCATGCCTGGAACCCCAGCATCCAGGAGGTGGAAGCATGAGGACCACAAGTTCAAGGTCATCCTTGGCTATTCAGCAAGTTCTAAGCCAGGCATGTGACCCTATCTTTAAAGGGGGGGAGGGGACACACCACACTGACTGAAGGACTGTCAACAGTGGTCTCTACCCTCCCTTCTCATTCTGACCCCTGCCCAAGGTCAAGAACACATAGCAGTTCTAGTCCAGCGACTCTGTAATTATTTTGTGAACTCCATTTGTTTTAATTCTGTATTCTTAAAATAATTTCCCTTCCTTAAGTACATAGAAAAAGGTGAATTTCATATTCAGTGAATGTGTGCCTAAGTCCAGAGTCAATCATACTGAAAATAAGGTGTTTATTTTTTTTAAAAAAAAAAAAAAAGCCTGAGCAGTCAAATCTTTTAAAAGAAATGTACTAACCCTGGCATGGTGGTGCTTGCCTTTAATGATAGCATGGGAGGCAGAGGCAGGTGAATCTCTGTGAGTTTGAGGCCAGCCTGGTCTACACAGATATACAATGTCTCAAAACAAAACAAAACAGAAATCCATTACCAAAACCGAAAGAAAGAAAAGAATCTATCCAGCAATACTGGGAACCTGCCTCTCACATGTCACTTAACCAGGTTAACAGAAGAAAAATGGGAAAACAGCCAGCCTGGTCAGGAGACTGGAGGCTTCTGTACCTCTGAAGGCTGGCTTCAAAAGGAACACAGAGATGCCGGGCGGCAGTGACACACGCCTTTAATCCCAGCACTTGGGAGGCAGAGGCAGGTGGATCTCTGAGTTCAAAGCCAGCCTGGTCTACAGAGCGAGTTCCAGGACAGGCTCCAAAGCTACACGGAGAAACCCTGTCTCGGGAAAAAAAAAAAAAAAAAAAAAAAGAAAAGAAAAATACCCCCCAACACACACACAGAATGAGGAGCCTGGGACATGAGGGTCCAAGAGTGGAGTTCTGAAGCTATCTGCAAATGACCAAGTCTCAGCCTGTCTGAGAAGTGAAGACGTTGAGATGGAGTGGAGGTGGCAGTCATTCAGGGGATAGGAACAAGATGCTGTGAGCCTGGGGTACTGAATCTATTGTTCACGCAGACATTCTTCCTCACAGCATGAAGGGGCAGGGGCTGGTGTGGAGGAGATAGGAAATTGAGTGCTAACCACTCGGTGATATGAGAGGGTGCTGGGAAGCCATTGGTACAGTGATAAGAAGGAGCAGGTTGTATGAGCCCCACAGTTTACCATAGTAGCTTGCAGACATTGAAAGTTCTACAAAAAAAAAAAAAAAAAAAAGAAAAGAAAAGAAAAGAAAAACTTCCTAGAATCTTGAACAGTAAATAGCCTCTGCATGGTTGCCTTTCTAGGGACAGTATATCAGAAAGGAGGGGGGGTCACACATTCCCAGTGCTGAGCCCTTTGCTGAACTGCAGACAGAAACTGGTGTCTGCACTTGTCCAAGACCATGCAGACTTGAAGAACCAAATGTCCAGTTCAATTACTGGGAGGCAGACAGGAAGCTCCTTAGGAGTCTCTTCAAGAACCATAGAGACACTGGGTGGTGGCGGCACACACCAGCACTCACTGACAGAGGCAAGTGGATCTCTGTGAGTTTTAGGCCAGCCTGATCTACAGAATGAGTTCCAGGATAGCCAAGGCTATACAGAAAAACCCTGTCTCAAAACAAACAAAACAACAACAACAACAACAAAACCCCGAAAAGACAGGATAGTCCTTGGCATGCCCGCTGCAGATGCCAACTTGAACTCATTTTCCTACTTTTTTCATGGACCACTTTGTGACTTCAGGATGTAACGCCTCCAGAGACAGCATCTGCCTCTTGGGCTTCATTCCCGTAGCTCTAACACTTTGCAGGCCTGGCTGGGAAGCCCCCTCCTCTTCACTGTGACATCAGGCCATGCCAGGGTTAGTGGAAAGAACCTGGACTGAGTTTCTCCATTGGGGGCGGGGGTAACTTACGCAATGTTAGGCATGCTTCATTTAACTGGTAGGTTTTTAGAATTTGGTCTACATGGGGGTGGGGTGGGAACTAACTTAGTGGGCAATAATAAGCAAAAAAGATTAAATAAAAGAACAGAAAATGTCAGGGTGCTATTCAGGTGCTCTGGGGACGTTTTCCTTCGGATCGTGTGCGTGTTGTATGCCGAGAAGTTTCTCACACTTTAAATTTTGAGCTGGGAATGGTGGCTCATACCTGTAATCCCAGCACTTGGGAGGCTAACATAGAAGAACTTCCATGAGTTTGAGTCTAGCCTGGACTACAGAGTAAGTTCCAGACCAGTCTGGGCTACAGTGAGTTCTGGTCTCAAAACACAAAGGGACCTAAAATAAATTTTCACAGGCTGTATTTTTTAAAATTTATTTAGTAAGTAATATTTAACAGACTATTATTTTAGCTTCATGGTAACTTCATAAAATGGTTTGGCAGAAAATCACTTAAGCGTGTGTGTGTGTGTGTGTGTGTGTGTGTGTTGTGTTGTGTGTGTGTGTGTGTGTGTGTGTGTGTGTGAGAGAGAGAGAGAGAGAGAGAGAGAGAGAGAGAGAGAGAGAGAGAGAGAGAATGTCATGTCATAGCACATATGAGGTCAGAGGACAACTTTTGGGAGTCAGCTTCTTTCCTTCCATTATGTGGGTTCTGGGGATCAAACTCAGGATTCCAGACTTGTGCAGCAAGTACCTTTATCTGCCGAGTCATTTTGTCAGCCTGAAAATCTGTTTTTTTAAGGTTGCCAAAAAATTTGTTTAAATATGTAAGTAGTCCTCATCTCCTATTATGTCCTTTAGTTGCTAAGTTTATCCTCAAAAGAGAGCCAAAATACATTTTCATGAAAACAGGTTTAATCTTGGTAATCTATTACAAAATGTGGAATAAACAACCGAGACTCAAGTCAGTGCCTAAGAGACTGGAACATCTATGAGGGAGTTACAGATAAGCAAGCTACCGCTTATCCTTAGATATCTTAGCCTATGCTGCAGGACTTCAATGTCGAGGGCAATAGTTAGAGTTATAAGAACAAAAGGATAATAGGTACCCTCCACCCAGCTTTTTGGGTTAGCAGGGCACCCCAATCAATAGCCACACAGAAGCCATAAGGTAGCATAGATCAAGATGGTGTCAGGGCACATTAAAGTGGCATGGCATGCCTGTAACATCAGTGCTTGGTGTCATACTATTGGAAGGGAAGTCTTCAAGTCACGGCTAGCCTAGTCAACACAACGTGTTCCATGTCAGCCAGCACTACATAGTGTGATTCGTGAGTGAGACTCAAAAAAAGCAAAACAAAACAACATGATGGGGGGAGAGAGGGAGAGGAAGAGAGGGAAGGGGAGAGGGAAGGGGAGGAAGAGGGAGGGAAAGGGGTGAGAGAGCAAGAGAAGACAAGAGCTAGGTATGGTGGGACACGCCTATATCCTATAATTTTAGTACTTGGGAGCTAGAGGTGGGAGCATCAGAAGTTGAAGGTTAGCTTCAGTTACGTAGTGAGTTTAAGGCCAGCAGGGCTGATGTGGGACCCTGTGTCGAGATAAAATGAAACAAAACAACAAACAAACAGTAGAACAACGAGAAAGGCAGGATATTCCAGCTGCTTGGGGAAATTTCAGTTTACTTTGTACGTATCTGTATGAGAGTGCACACACAAATTTGTACACATACCTATTAGATCCTCCTGTAAAATGCCATGCTTACTATGGCTCTCAGCCAAACCTGCAAAGGATGGAGTGACAGGAGAGCCAACTTGCTCCTGCTGTGAGTTATACACTTCTGATATTGCCTTGGAGAAAAGCTACAAAACCCCCCAGGTTTTGAAAGGGTCTTATCCACAAGGCTGGCACAGAATTGAAATAAGAGCAAATAAGTATGAGGACCTACCTGAGTCCGTTGTGGCTTGGCTGTGGCTTGTTCCCTTTGTGTTAATGTGTGAGCAGCTTAGTCCTCAATGGTGACACTGAGGGACAGTGGAACCTTCAAGAAGTGTCTAATGTGAGGTGATGAGGTCATTGGGGCCATCACCCTCGGAAGAGATTAATGTAGTTCTCTTGAGACCACCGTTAGTTCTGTGACAGGGAGTGGTTGTAAAGAGAGGCCACCATACCCACTTGACTCTTCTGCTCATGTCCACTTCCCTTCCTGATTCTCTGCAAAGTTGTGATGTAGCCAAGTGGATGTTCACCCGAGGCCAAACTAGCAAGTCAACTGTTCTGAGCCTTTCATCTCCAAAACTGTGATAGACTCCTCATTAGGAAGCCAACACATCCAGAGGGGGTCAGGTGACCTGCCTGCTCAAGGTCATTCAAGAGAGTTAGGAATGAGGACTTTCCACCCAATATCATGTTTCTTTTCTTTCTATAATTTGTACTCTATCTCATTTTCTGATTCCAAATATAACATTCAGCATTTAAAAATACTGATATAATAGTAATAATGATAATAATAATAATAATAATGATAAAAACTTCCAAACCAGATACAGCAGTGCATGCTTATGATCCTACCACTCTCCCAAGAAGCAGAGGCAGGAGAGTCACAAGATTGGAGCTAATCTGGGCTAGGTAGTGACACCCTGTCTTTGAAAATCAAAGGCTGGGGATATAGAAGCTTAAAATATAGAAAGCCCTGGGTTCAGGTCCAAGAATCACTGAAAACATAAACATAAAAAGTCTATCATAACTGACCTTTGGCTCAAGATCAGTATTCTTTTCATTTTATTATGTGTGCTATATGCTTGTAGCACTGACTTGTAATCATGATATGAATGAATTCTTGAAATGTCTCCCAGTAAGATTACCTGTCCTCATTCAATACAAATTACATTTATGTGGCATATTACAGCTTATATGCAATGTATATTACACACTAAATAGTAATAGTAATAGTTACAAAGGTAAAGAGAGAGAAAATAGCTGACCCGAACGTCCCAGCTTGCCGAATGCAATTGAAACCGTTACCTGTGTAAAGAAAGGTGTTGGAGTGTCCTCCCACCACAATGTCCACGCCTTTCACTTTCTGAGCAATGAGTTTATCCATTTCAAAACCAGAGTGTCCGAGGGCAATGATTTTGTTCACATTTAGAGTTTTTAGTTTATCTACTTCAGGTTGCAATGCGGTGATTTCATCTTCAAAGACTAAATTTGTCCCTAAAGAAGAAAATGAATAAAATGGATATTAGAATATTTTCACTGTACTGTTTATACACCAACACACTAAGCATATTAATTTCTTATTAAAGCTCTCCAATTATGGAGAACAAAATGTATGAATACATCTAGTACAAAAGCCCTGGCAAACAAGGAAAAGTTAAATCAATGTCGTTGGCTGCATTCACCTAATATTGCGCTGGGTTAAAGTTGTAGATGATATATATACACATTTATTTTTTGTACACATATATGTCACAGTGTATGCATGGAGGTCAGAGGACAATTTTCAAGAGTTGATTCTCTTCGCTCACTATGTGGTTCCTAGGGAATGAACTCAAGACATCAGGTTAAGTGGGGAACACCTTTATCTATTGAACACTGCCATTGGGCCATGTATGACGTATTTGCATAAACTCAATCTCACACTATGAGCATATACTTCAGATATGGTTTGCTTCTATCTCTCTCTCTCTCTCTCTTTTTTTTTTTTTTTTTTTTTTTTTGGTTTTTTGAGACAGGGTTTCTCTGTGTGGCTTTGTGCCTTTCCTGGAACTCACTTGGGAGCCCAGGCTGGCCTCGAACTCACAGAGATCCACCTGCCTCTGCCTCTTGAGTACTGGGATTAAAGGCATGTGTAGTGGGGGTAGCCATTCCAGCTTTGACCTGGAAGTTCCAACCCCCACTGAGGCTTCAGTAACTGTCACGCTTACAAGGCGGGGCTGAGAGAGGACCCTGAAGACCCGAGATCCGGATGCACCGGCTCTCTTGGTTCCTGGACCCTGGATGCTGGAGCTAGACCGAGCAGAGTTCTCCAGAGAACACCACTGGACAGCACCACACCTTTCCCAGACCCTGTTACCTATCCCTTCACTTGTAAGTTACCCCACAAAATAAACCTCCCTTTTAACTATGTGGAGTGGCCTTAATAATTTCGCCAACAGGCATGTGCCACCACATCTGGCCTCTTTTTTTAAATCTAGACCATCACAATAACCATGCAAAAAGTGTCTTAGCACGAAAGTATGGTGTCCACAACTGCTTTTAATTCCATTGCTTTGTTTAGAAACTTGGAATATTCTGTCTTCAAACCTAAAATGTCAACAAGTAGGCTTTGAATGCCAATTTCAAAAAGTACATTTTACATTTATTTATTTGGAGATGTATGTGCCATGGCATGCTGTGGACATCAGTGGACAACCTGTAGGACTCAGTTCTCTGCTTCTGCCTTGTAGGTTCCCAGGACTGAACATCAGGTGTGGTGGCAAGTGTTCTTACTCACAGAGCCATCCTGTTGGCCCTTGAAAACTAACTTAAGCATGGTAGATAACTACTCACTTGCAGGCAGGGAGTAGCAGCCTTAGAATAGAACTGAGTGCTGTATTACATCAAAGCTTCATCTAAATATTGCTGGTCCTGGGCTGGGGTGCATACCTCCTGGAGCTCACTCTGCCACTCAGTGCTACTAATGAGTGCCACAGGCTCTGGCTAGCACAGCCTGGGTATTCCTATGCTGAGACATGGACAGGGCCTTCCAGTCTGTAGCCAAAACTTAGCAAGTCCTTAGGTCTTACAGCGTTAGTGGTCATGAAGGGACCACAAACATGCTGTCCTGAAGTCACATCCAGCACCCTGCAGTTGATCTAGATGCCCTCATGCTAACTTCTAAGAACCAACACTAAAATGAAGATGTCCCAAATGCAAAAATCTCATAAAGAACATTCAAAATGTAAATCTGCAAAGCCCAGTATGAAAATCAAGAGTTTTTCCAAATATCAGCAGACCACTAAAGATGCATCCCTTGTCCATTGCCATGCTCGGGGCTCCACTTCCCTGATGCAACCCTTGAGTCCTGACTACATGCCAACTCCACACACACAAAGTATGGAAGATAAATCACAGCGATTTCTAAATCACTGGCCTGGCAGGGATGAAGGAGCTCAAGGCATCACTGAAAACACGAGGAGAGGCAATGCTTTGCCATCATTGTCTACTGTGGGAATGTCAAGGACGATCTGATTCTTGTCCACAACCCCAAGAGGCTTGGGGCTTCCCTGGACAGCCCTCAGCACTGAGTCTCTGTCAGAGTTTTTTTTTTTTTTTTTTTTTTTTTTTCCTGTTGCTGTGATAATATACCCTGACCAAAACAACTTATGAGAGAAAGGGCTTATGTTGGCACACACACACACACACACACACACACACACACACACACACACACACACACACACACACTTCATTACCTAGCTAAAATAAATTGAATGTGCTAGCTATCTATGTGCATGCTCCGACCACTAGACCTGGAAAAGCTGTGTTTTACTGGGGGCCAGAAGTCTATGGGATCTGCTTGTTCCAGGCTTCACTTGACATTTTGAACACATGGAATTAAGCAAAGACTTTGTTTAGTCAACACAGTCAACAAAGAAGTTCACTGAGCAGAGACGGTGACACCCTTCAGAGGTAACTTGGAACAACACAGGATCTGCCACCTTGGTTTGCTAAGCACCATTCTCTTTATACCACAGTCCATAAAAACATGGCCAAACTCTGCTTTACCAGATCTATTTCCAAGTCACGAATGCCGTGAAAGTAGAAGATACCTGGATTTGAGAGGAAGGGGGTTTCTTTTGACGTATATCCAACAATCCCAACAACCTCACCACCAACAGAAAGAACTTTAGATGGCAAATACAGTCCGGCTATCTGAGGTGCTAGCGATCCCTGTGCCTTAATGTTTGCGCTCAGGATTGGAAACTTGACCTTTCTGAGGAGAGGATCAATCAGTCCTTCCACTCCGTTATCAAATTCATGGTTTCCCAGTGCCTAAATGAAATGGAAAAGAAAAAAGGATTAAGATTGAATTTTCTAATAAAAATATATATATTTTTAACATATCATGTTATCCCAGTGGCTCCTGAAATGGGGTGGGCTCTGAGAGACTTGACACCATGTCCTGATGTTCCCCTTACCTTCAGAAACATGACTTGGGGTCCTTGGGCTAGGCCCAGGGGCACACCCAGATCACAGGTAGGTACAGCATTGCTGCCCAGGGCTCCCCATCTAGTGAAGCTGCTGTGAATGTGCACATTTGCAACACCCCCAGCAAACATTAAGCTGGACACCACTGTCCCACCATCCGCTGGTCAGACCGCTTCCACCTTTACCAGGCCCTACCCGGCTTGTTTCTGATGTTTTCTGCAATTAGCCCACACGTCAGACCTAATCCTTCAACATATTGCCGTCTGAGTAAAATGCTGACACCCCCAAACCTTCTTTCCTCATCGCTTCCCTTGAGTTATTATGCAAGTTTTCACAGTTTCTCTTCTTAAGGACTTCTCCAATTCTTCTGGGGAATCAGGACTGACAGGGAGAAGTCTCTGTTACAGTGGGTGTTGGCTTCCTGCCGTAGTTAACCCCAGGTCCCCCTGCACTCTGAGCATGCCAGAAAGTGAGGAAATATTACAGGTAAGTGGGAAAACAAAGAAATCTCTTCCTCTGGAGCCTGGTGGAGCCTCCTGCCAGCTGAGAACCAAGAATTTCAGCACAATTAACATGGGCCATGAAGGTTGCTACCAGAGGAACAGCATTCCTTTTATACAGAGAAAAGTTTGATTTCAAATGGCAGTGTTAAAATATCAATGAACCGAGCTTAAGGCTTGCTCTTACCCCTTCTTAAGTACTTTCTGGCAATCTCTCAAATAAGACTAAAACTGTTTATAGTAAAAACAGCTTAAGGTTCCCTGTAGGCCTGGTGACCTAGTGTACCTTGTCAGCACTAATCCTAGCCAATATATATAAGAACCACCCTATGATCTCATTCACCCAAAAAGAAAAGTTTCCTTAGCTATCTTTTTTTTTTTTTTTTTTTTGGTTTTTCGAGACAGGGTTTCTCTGTGAAGCTTTGCGCCTTTCCTGTATCTCGCTCTGTAGACTAGGCTGGCCTTGAACTCACAAAGATCCGCCTGTCTCTGCCTCCCCAGTGCTGGGATTAAAGGCGTGCGCCACCGCCGCCTGGCTTCCTTAGCTATCTTTTGAGCTGCAATTTCAGAAGCCACCAAAAACAATACGTGTGGCTGTTGTAATGACAAGGACATCTCTCTCTTGAGCAGCCCACACCCAAGGGTGTGTACCCTCCTCCTAAGCACCTCTCTTTTTATTAACACCCATGCTTACATCTATGTGGAACTTTCTAGCTCATATGCTACAGCCGTTTCACACTGGCTTGTCCTGAAATTCTTTTCCGTCTTCATCTGAGTAAAGGCCTCTGAAAGGAACCTCTCAGACAGCCACAGACAACTGCCACTGACTGCACCTTGAGGTGCATGAGTGGTCAGGCCCCGTCCCTGACCTCCAACCACCAGGCTCCATACACAGAATACTCTAATGTCCATAAGGACCCAGCCCCTCTAGATGCAGGTGGTTAAGCTCCACCCTACAGAGCAAAAAGCCCAAGCTCAGGACTTGAAAACCCACCAATCTCCACCCTGGAAATCTGTTGTGGACTATTTGTTTAACTAGGCAAATGTGTGTTCTGTTTGTTTCTGCTGCCTTTGTTAACAATGTAAAGGTGTGTTACTTTTGTTTATGCTGCATTTGTTTAATTATGAAAAGGTGTGTTGCATTTGTTTCACCTTGCCTGCCTACAGCACCTGATTGGTCTAATTAAAAAGCTGAACGGCCAATAGCTAGGCAGGAGAGGGAGAGACATGATTGGCAGGCAGAGAGATTAAGTAGGAGGAGAAATTTAGGCTTGGAGGGAGGGAGGGAGAAGAGAATGAGGGAGAAAGAGAGAGACATGCCAGGGCCAGAAGCCAGGCAGCTGCCAGCCAGCCAGGAAAGTAGGACATACAGAGAGAGAGAGAGAGAGAGAGAGAGAGAGAGAGAGAGAGAGAGAGAGAGAGAGAGGGAGAGAGAGAGAGGGAGAGAGAGAGAGAGAGAAAGGGAGGGAGGAAGGAAGGAAGGAAGGAAGGAAGGAAGAAAGGAAGGTAAAAATAAACCCAAGACAAAAATGTAGATAAATACAAACAGATTAAAATAAGAGCTAAGCTAAGGCCGAGCATTTATAACTAATAATGGGTCTCTGTGTCATGATTTGGGAGCTGGTTGGTGGCCCAAAAGAAAGCCTGCTACAGAAATCTCCACCTAGAAATCTCTTCACCCCCTCCCCCAACCAGAAACTCTGTCTTCTGCTCAGTTCTCTGCTGCTTCTCCCGTGAGCAGAGGCAGCCACCCTCCTGAGTTTTTCCCTCCCAATAAATCTCTTGTGTGAGATTGTTGCACTGTGTGACTCCCAACTGCCAGGATACCTTTCCCCTTAGAGCTGTAACACTTCCACTGGGGAAACCTTCCCTGCTGGAGCAGAGCTCCACTTCCTTTAGCGGGGCAGCCTTTCCCCTCAGAGCTGTAATACTTATACTCATTCCCAGCAGCTTATATTGAGAAAGAACCTCCTGGTGAGGTGACCTTCAGCAGATTCTGGATTCACTCTGTGTACAGGGTTTCAGATGGAGCAGGGATGATGTCAAGCATCGTTAGTATGATATTCCCACCCCTGGAATCACAGTGGCTTTCTCCAGAAAGCCCTCTATTCCTACTCACTTGGCCTCCTGGATAAACCCAGCCCTAGGCAGTCACACACTTGGTTTGACTGCCCAAGGCCATTTTACTACCTCAGTACTTAAATGTACTAAGGTTCTCAGTCCCACCTCAGTCTGCTTCACTCTGTGGGTCATCTGAGAAAAGGCCTGGAAGCATTGGCCAGGGCAGTGGTTCTCAACCTTCCTAATGCTGTCATTCCTTTAATACAGTTCCTCAAGTTGTGGTGACCCTCAACCATAAAATTATTTTCATCGTTACTTCGTAACTGTAATTTTGATACTGTCATGAATCGTTATGTAAACATTTTTGGAGATGGAAGTTTGCCCAAGGGCTGAGACTCACAGGTTGAGAACCACTGGGCTAGTGACCCTTGAAGCTAACAAGTGCCATGGTACATTCTCTTTTGCCTCACTCCCTCTTCCCAGTGAGGCAGGGAAGTACAACAAATAGTTTAGTAAGAAGAGACTCCACTTGGCTTGTGCTGTGCACACACCCTCTTCTAACACTGCACTTGGCACATACTATGTGCACATACCTCTCTCCAAACAATGCAACTCGTTAGCAACCTAGGACCCTGCGTTCACTGAGCTCCTTGTTATTTTACAACCCATGTGTGCCTTTATTACAGTGTTTTTAACAAGAGGACAAAAAGCTGGAAAACCTGGTCTGAACATGACAACCAGTCATGTTATCCAGTACATTCCATGGCTATCCTGTGGGGTCATTTGTTGTCTGTCCCCTGGCTAGACTGAATGTTCCTAAGCTACCTGGCCCTTTTAGTCCTGCTCAGCATGGGGTTCTGACTCAGGAAGTGTACCTTTTTCCTCTTTCCATTCCTCCCTTCTCCCTTCCTTCCACTTCACTGTGTTGATGAGGATGTGTGTGGGCGGGGTGTGGGGATGTGGTGTAAACATGTGGCTGTGAGGACATGTATCTGTGCACATGCATGGGGAGACCAGAGCAGGGTGAGGTCAGGTGCCTTCCTCTATGGCTCTCCAGCTTACTGGCTTGAGAGATGGACTCTCACTGAGCCAGGAACTCAGTGTTTTGGCTAGGCTGGCTGGCTGCTGAGCCCAGCGTCTGCCTATCTCTGGCTCCAGGACTGAGGAAACAGGCACATGCAACCACACCTGGCCAGCCCCCATGCTTGCAGAACAAGGATTTGTGTCAAGGGTTCACCCACTAAGCCATCTCCCTAGCTCCCTTTCCCCCCTCTTTGCATCTCCATTTTTTGGACATCAGTGAAAATCCTAAACCCAGTTGCCATGACACCGGGCATTCTCATTATCTCTGAAGACAATACTCACCTACTTGCCCCTTCACTGCCTCATGCAGCTGCCTAGCTGTCTTCCACTGCTAAGCCCATCTGCTTTCTCAACATTTAACTCAGAAGGCATGGTTCTTGTCCTCTGGCTCCCACCTTCCAGCCGTCATTGAGCTCTCCAGCTTGCCTGCAATGTTGTTTTCTCCTCTCAAATTCCAATAAAATTGTCCTCATGTTTCCTTCTGAGTCTGTTTTTAAAGGGACCCCGTGTTCCCGGGTGACGTTTCCCATAGCCTCCCCTGACCCTAAGTGCTCCATTTCCCTCTATCCATCGCTCTTGTCTCACTGCAGGCCTTGTCCTTCTCTCTGGACCAGACCACGGCTTCCTAACTGGGCTTTTGGCATTGCCGTTCTCTTCCCTAAACCATCCTTTGTATTCCCGCCAGAGTGAACTGTCTGTCATGCAGGTGGTGTCACTCTCCACTTGACGGCCACAGAGGCACGAACTGCCTTTAGGACCGCACCGGTACCTCCCAGACCCCAAAGCTCTTCTTTGTGTACTGGTGTTGTCTCTTCCAGCTTCACTTCTGGTACTGCCCCCTCCCCTCACCAGCCCTACACTCTCTGAAAGGAAACAGGGTTGGCTCTGCCACTTACGACTAGGTATGTGGAACACATGTCTACGTCATAGCATCCTCTGAAAGGGCAATAAATGAATAAAATAAAAGCAACTAAAACATGCCAGCATGTGTTAGGCACTTGCCGCCTGCCACAATGAGGAAATGAAGAAAAGAGGACTTAAAAAACAAACAAGAAAAAGCATTGTTGTTTGCTGTGATACTTACTATCACTATATTTATTTTACAGATGAAAATAGCTGAGATGCCTCCAAGGGAAAGGACTTGGAGGTCACACAACCTGTAAGTGGCAGAGCCAGGTCTGGAAGCTCCTAACCTTTGTGTCTAGGCTGCCCATAGGACAGCAGCAAACACTGAAAACGTGAAGGAGAGGGAGAGGGACAGGTAATACGGTTCTTAACTGTCTGTAGTCTCCCAGGCTCTCACCTATCCTTGTGGCTGTGTTTGGTGACAATGAATTACAAGAGCATACTCAGACCCAGCAAGACCTTGCTGCTCCCTGGAGTGTCTTTACCACTTTATACATCTAACGATTCTCCCAGGAGGGATGCTCTGAGAATCCCTGTCTGAGGCAGATGGCCATCTCCATGAGCCCCAGTAGGCCTCTCCCAGGCCCCTCTGGGTGGTCAGTCTCTTTGATGACAGGTCCTTGAACCACAGCGGGATACACTGCTGAGTGAACAGATGAGCAGGAGAATCACGAGTGCCTGTTTTCCTCCTTTTTTTTTGGTTTTTTCGAGACAGGGTTTCTCTGTGTAGCTTTGCGCCTTTTCCCGGAACTCACTTGGTAGCCCAGGCTGGCCTCGAACTCACAGAGATCCGCCTGGCTCTGCCTCCCGAGTGCTGGGATTAAAGGCGTGCGCTACCACTGCCCGGCTTGTTTTCCTCCTTTTAAAGTGAACTTTTCCTCCAAGTGTTCATGCAGAAAATTCCCTTTGTAAATAGTTCATATTTCCTCTTCCCCACTTGGGGGGTTTCTCCTGCTGCCTTATTGCTCTTGCAGTTAGGAGAACTTCATAACTGATCAGCTCTTCGCTTCTCACCAAATTTCCCACACTGCGGGCTCGCAGCAGCAGCAGCAGGCACTACAGGAGTGAGCCAAACGGATGGATTGTTATCTTTTATAGTAACATCATGAAAAGGCCTCAGGAAAGAGATGTTCAAGAGAAGAACACTGAGCATTAATTGATGGAGTGACAGAAAGGAGTAGACAGCCACCCCTCAGTATACATGGGGAAATGTTTCCAGGTCCCTTGACAAACCACAGTCCCTCATTGGTAGAAAATGGCATGGGCATTTCCCTATGGCTTGTACATATGTTCCCATGCATTTCGAATTATCCTTAGCCTGTTTAAATTGGCTTGCACAACACAACTGCTACGTAATGTCATAGCACATTGTTAGATTGTAGTGCTTGGGGAATACTAATAAGAAGATTACCTGTGCATATTCAATATGGACACAGTTTATTTTCTCTAATTACCTTGGAACTGCTTTGGGTGATAAATCTGAGACTTCCCTGTGATGGTCCTTTGCCTTTTTTTGGTCCTTTCTGGAAGTTCTCATCTACAAACGGAAGCTCTCTGAAGCCCCATCTACACAGAAGGGCCGGAGGACGACTTGACCTTGGCTGACTAAACCATTGTGATTGTGGGGTGATGGAATGTTGTGGATCAGGAGCCAAGGTCCTCTTGGGCTATTTTTAGTCTCTTCTAATAGCTACTGACTATCAACCTCTCTATTTGACCTCACATCCTCTTGATAAGAACTCCTGGAATTTATCATCTTGCTAAACTTGACAATTCTAATCTTAATAATGTGATAATTTTTTTCAAGACCAGGTCTCTTATATCACAGGCTGACCTTGAAGTTGTTATCTGATCTCCCCACCCCCACCCCCCCATGTCTACCTCTAAGGCCATACTCAGTTTATGGGGTTCTGGTGAGATAATCTAGGACTTCTTTTGGTTAGATAAATATTCTACCAACTGAGCTACATCTCCAGCTCCATTGCCATTGACTGTTTAACCATCATCTTAGGCAAGAACCTGCCGTGATTTGGAAACACATTCTTTTTTTTGCTTTGTAGGCAGTGAACAGACTTGTGGATAGATAAATTCCCAGACTTACATCTAGTAGTCAGAAGGATGTGTGGTCAAATAGAGTAGTTGGTAGTAAGTGGCTATTAACTGAGACTAAAGATAGCCCAAGATGACCTTGGCTCTTGATCCACAACTTTCCATCACCCCATAATTACAATGTTCTAGTCAGCCAAGGTCAAAGAGTCCACAGGCTTCTGTACAAATTTGGCTTCATTTATTCATTCATCTTATTCATTAATTAATCTGAGCCCCATTGTACATTTACCAAATGCACTTTTCTGTAACTTAAGAGAGATGGGTTTAGCAAAATAACCTTCTGTATTTCCAACACTAAAATCACTGGGTTGTAACATCAGCAACTGGTCCAGTCCTGGCTCCTCCCTCTCCCCCACCTTCTTTTGAGGAAGATACCTAAAAGGAAAAGAACTGACGATCTTACAGAAAGATGTTTTGCACACTCTTCATCTACCCTGGTGTGGTGGTTTGAATTGGAATGACCCCCATTGGCTCACATATGTGAATGCTTGGTCATCAGGTAGTGGCACTACTTGAGAAGAATTAGGAGGTGAAGTGTGGCCTTGTTGGAGTAGGTGTGGCCTTGGCAGAGGAACTGTGTCACCTGGGGTGTGTGTGGGGTGGCTTTGAGGTTTCAAGAGCCCAAGCTAGGCCCAGTGGCTCTCTCTTCTCCCTGCCGCCTGTGGGATCTGAATATAGAACTCTCAGCTCCTTCTCCAGCACCGTGTCTGCTTGCATGCTGTAATGCTCCCTGCATGATAATGGAGTAAACCTCTGAAACTATAAGCTAGACCCTCTTAAATGCTTTCCTTTATAAGAGTTGCCGTGGTCATGGCTTCTCTTCACAGCAACAGAACACTAAGATACCCAGAATGTTTGACATCCCAACAACTGAAAGCTCTCCTTGCCACTTAAAGTCACAAATAAATGAAAATGTTAGGAACAGAGGACTCAACAGAGGACTCAGTTCCTCTCTGACTCAGGATTCCATGCCACTAAATGGACTCTGAGGAATACTGTCATGTTTCTCCTGCTTTCTGTAGGCATGAAGTTTTTACATAGGCTGTGGGTGGCTTGCAAAAGCCCTTTGGCCTGGGAGGAAGCTGCTGTTGACTGTAGGTGTGGCTCAGAGAGTCCTATGAATTAGCAACAGAGGAATGAAACTATTTGAAGGTTTCTGCTGCCAAGTTTCTTGTTTTGGTTATTAGAAATACCCGGTAAGGAAAACTTGTGCCTAAAGTTTGGCTTGGGATTCTCATGCATTCTGTTATAAGCCAAGGCTACTACTTTTCCTCTGAGGAAAAGCAATGTTCACATGCAGAAAAAAACTATAGATAATTATGAAGTTAGCATATCTTTACTCACATATTTATTTCTAATATACTTACTATATGTTGAAAGAATCCCAAGCAATATTCAATTATTAAGTTTTGGATACCGACGAATTGGGAGGTAGCTTGTACCTACTCAAGTTGAAGTATAAACAAATACCAGATAATATAATGTGCAAAACACCCTCCCATTTTCTGTGGCAGATGCCCATTAATGGATTGAGTCAATCCTTTCCAATGAACTTACATCAAGCCTCTGACTCTCCCTTAACCCAGCAATGA
This sequence comes from Peromyscus californicus insignis, assembly GCF_007827085.1. Classification (NCBI taxonomy): domain Eukaryota; kingdom Metazoa; phylum Chordata; class Mammalia; order Rodentia; family Cricetidae; genus Peromyscus; species Peromyscus californicus. The sequence goes on along the minus strand of NW_026294402.1, from coordinate 82,829,289 downwards.
AGGGAACAACTGTCAACCAACTAGAGATGTCATTTTTCATTCCTTCACTAAAATAGCAATTATGAGCATGGGATTTATTTATAAATAATAAAATGTACTTTTAGCTAGCAATGAATGCTAGAGGCCTAATTTTAAATAAGGACAGAATCCTTCTGACTTTTTTCTCTGAACCACATTTGGTAGCAATGCTCAGATGCTGCCCACACTGGCTCTGAGCATGCACCAGCAGCTACAGGAGGAATGCCGAGCATTGATTCACTCATATGCAAATGTTCTAGTTGGCGCTGAATAAATGGACAAGTGGAGGGGACAGTGAGAATGTTCCTTAGGGAGCATGGCCTAAGCTCTGCAGTTTGAAGGAGACACAGAGGTCAGTGGTCACCTGATTATCCATTAAAGGACTCTCAGTACTCTGAAATAGTTTAGCAAAATCTTCTATTTTCTGAATCTCCAAGTGGCAACTGATGGATCGAAGCAATCTCCTTGTTATTCAATAGTTAAACCATGTACATTGACTTGTCCCCATAGTCCATGAAATATGTCTAACAGAGAGGAAGTGCTCATTGAGCATCTACTACTAGTGAATGAGGAATCAAATAAATAGCTGGTGGGGAAAAGGAAAAATAAAGAATAAATAAGTTAATTCCCAGGCTGGGTGTGGTGGTGCATGCCTTTGATCCCAGCACTGGAGAGGCAGAAGCAGGCAGATCTGTCTGAGTTGGAGGCCAGCCTGGTCTTCATACCAAGTTCCAGATCAGCCAGGGCTACTTAGTAAGACCCTGTCTCAAACAAACAAACAGACAAACAAACAAACAGTAAACAAAGAAACAAACTCCAAGACTATAATTATTGGTTCAGTTTCCCAGGGTGGCCTCGTTTGGGAGATCTCCAACCCTGTGCCTATATCATGTTCTCTGTTTTATAATGGGGAGAAACAGTCATCAAACCCAGACCCAAGTCCAGCTACCAAGCAGAGTTCTGCTTTGAAAGCCTCTGGGAAATGAGCTACAGTCCCAAAAATGAATATTTTAGCAGGAAACGGAGCAGCAAAAGCAAGGGCAGCCACATAGCCCCCAAAGCTGAAAGAACTCCCCAAGTTCTTTTACTACACAGACTGCCCTGAGGTGGTCTGATTGCTGCGGTCAGTTCTTAGGAGCTCTTGGGCAGCTTTGTTGGTTGTTGGTCACTTTGCCTTGACTGCTGGCTGGAGACTTTGTTTTTCCTTTTTCTTGACAGCCTCATGTAGCATAGGATAGCCTTTTGTTTGCCAAGTAGCCAAGGATAAGGGATGATCATGAACTCCTGATCCTCCGACCTCTACCTCCCAAGTACTGGATTACAGGTGTGACCATGCTTGGTTTCTGCAGTGCTGGGAATGATCCTCAGAGCTTCCTGCATGCAACAGAAGTGCTCTGTAGCTTGAGCTACATCCCTAGCCCCACAGGTGGAATTTTTAGACTTTTACAAACTGTTCAAATGGCTCCTTCTCCCTTTTAATCCTGCCCAGCAAAGTAGATTACAGGCAGGAGATCAAGGAGTGGCGAGGCGGCCTGTCCCCCACTTGGATTATTTCAGGAGACACTATGGAGTCAGCTGGAGTACTTCAGGGGTCATGCTCGCTCCCCTCCACTACTCCTCTGCTCCCAGTTATCCAATGATCAAGGATGTCCCTGCTTTGCCACCCTCTAGCAGAACACTGACCCTATAAAAGAACCATTCCAGAGGACACACATGGCCCCAGGTGTGGGAAACACCCAGAAGACTAATGACTCTAGAAAACGCTATCACATCCATGTTCTACCTCAGTGCCCCAAAGTGCTGCTGCTTCTGCAGCTGCTCTGCCTCTGGAGCATACTTCTACCATGCTCACTGGCTGCAGTGCCAAGTTGTCCCCCGCCCTCCATATAGTTCACTTCAGGGTCTTCTAACTAGTCCTTCAGCTTCAGGTCTATGGCTTCATCTATGCATTGCAGGCCACCAGAGTGAGCTGTGCCCCAAGCAGCCCACCTACCTCTTGTGTCTGAGTTAAATTCACCACAGACTCCCGACTTTCCAAGGAAATAAACATTCCTGCCTCTTTGCATACTGTGGTGGTTTGAAAGAAAATGGTCCCTAAAGGGAGTGGCACTATTAGGAGGTCTGGCCTTGTTGGAGTAGGTGTGGTCTTATTGAGGAAGTGTGTCACTGTGGAGGCCGGCTCTGAGGTCTCATAGATGCCCAAGCAACGCCCAGTGAGACAGACCACTTCCTGTCGCTGGAGGGTCAAGATGTAAGAACTCTCAGCTCCTTCTCCAGCACCATGTCTGCCTGCATACTGCCTTGCTTCCCACCATGATGATAATAGACTAAACCTCTGAACTGTAAGTGAGACCTCACAATTAAATGTTTTCCTTTATAAGAGTTGCTGTGATCTTACCAAAAGCAATCTACAGATTCAATGCAATCCCCATCAAAATCCCAACACAATTCTTCACAGACTTGGAAAGAAAAATACTCAACTTCATATGGAAAAACAAAAGACCCAGGATAGCTAAAAAGAATCCTGAATAATAAAGCAACCTCTGGAGGCATCACCATCCCTGACATCAAGCTCTACTATAGAGCTAGAGTAAAAAAAACAGCTTGGTACTCGTATAAAAACCAACATACAGACCAATGGAATCGAATTGAAGACCCAGACATTAATCCATACACCTATGAACACCTGAGTTTTGACAAAGAAGCCAAAACTATACAATGGAAAAAAGAAAGTATCTTCAACAAATGGTGCTGGCATAACTGGTTGTCAATATGTAAAAGATTACAAATAGATCCATATCTGTCACCATGCACAAAACTCAAGTCCAAGTGGATCAAAGACCTCAACATAAATCCAGTTACACTAAACTTAATAGAAGAGAACGTAGGAAGTACTCTTGAATGCGTTGGCACAGGAGATCACTTCCTAAATATAACACCAGCAGCACAGACACTGAGCACAACAATTAATAAATGGGACCTCTTGAAACTGAGAAGCTTTTGTAGGGCAAAAGACAAGGTCAATAAGACAAAAAGACAGCCTACAGAATGGGAAAAGACCTTCACCAACTCCACATCTGACAGAGGACTGATCTCCAAAGTATATAAAGAACTCAAGAAACTAGACATCAAAATACTGAACAAACCAATTAAAAAATGGGCTGAAGAGCTAAACAGAGAATTCTCAAAAGAAGAATCACAAATGACTGAAAAACATTTAAAGAAATGCTCAACATCCTTAATCATCAGAGAAATGCAAATCAAAATGACTCTGAGATACCACCTTACACCTGTCAGAATGGCTATGATCAAAAACACTGAAGACAGTCTATGTTGGAGAGGATGAGGAGCAAAGGGAACACTCCTCCACTGTTGGTGGGAATGCAAACTTGTACAACCACTGTGGAAATCAGTATGGCAGTTTCTCAGAAAATTGGGAATCAATCTACCTCAAGACCTAGCCATACCACTCTTGGGCATATACCCAAGGAATGCTCAATCATACCACAAAGATACACGCTCAACTATGTTCATAGCAGCACTATTTGTAATAGCCAGAACCTGGAAACAACCTAGATGTTCATCAACTGAAGAATGGATTGAGAAAATGTGATACAGATACACAATGGTGTACTACTCAGCAGAGAAAAACAATGACAGCATGAAATTTGCAGGCAAATGGATGGAACTAGAAAATATCATACTGAGTGAGGTAACCCAAACCCAGAAGGACAAACATGGTATGTACTCACTCATAAGTGGATTCTAGATATAAAGCAAAGAACAATCAGACTGCAACCCACAGAACCAGGGAGGCTATATTAGCAGTGGGGACCCTAGGATGACTGTGGCTTATAATAAATTTTGGTTTTATTCAATTACTGGGCAAGCCTCAATGAAACATTTCACAATTAGGATAAGAATTTATACTGTATCAAGCTGATAATAGAAAAATAAATAAAAAAAGTGAAAAAAAAAGAGTTGCTGTGGTCATGATATCTCTTCACAGCAATAGAAACCCTAAGACAGACATCATGCAGACCCTCCCGTCCCTCCTGCTGATGTCCTTAGCTGCATAATTCATTCTGCTAAACTTCCAGGTGCCCTTAGCTCTAGGAACACTAAATCCCCCATGTGCATGGAGACATTTGAGATGCTTCAGTGACATGTCCACTGCAGACCTCTCTCTTCTAGTGTGTCCACAAGACCTCACGCGCATCTTTCATGGTGCTTGTCCTCATTGTGGTTGTGTGTTCACACATCAGCTGTCCTTGTACCCTCAGGGATACCAGGTGAGTCATGCCAATGTCTACTGAATGAGGAGTAAAACCAGTTGCTCTATCTTCTCCATTTAAATGCGCTCCATTTTACTCTGTTACGGTGTGTGAACCATTAAAACTTTTCAGAAAGCAGGATGTGAAATGAACTTTGTAAATAGTAGGTACGTGATGTCTTAGTTTTACATCAAGAGAAATCAGGTTGCTAGGCAACTGGTGAAATATTGAGCCAACTGCTTTTCTACCTCCAGCTTAACCTCTCAGCTCCTCTCTAGACAACTGCCAGGTTCTTGTGTTTTCATTTTCTATGTTTTAATTTACAAGTTACCTTCCTGTGTTTGCTAATATCATTATGGCATTTGTTCGTGAATGGAACATACACGAACAAATTTTTTAGAAATGTAAAGCAGGGCATGGCGGTACATACCGGTAATCCCAGCACCTGGAATTTGAGTCCATGTTGGGCTACACAGCTCACCTTATCTCAAAACAGCAATAGCAAAGTGTTGAGTTGTTCTCTCTGTGTCTGGGGTGTGAGCCCGTAAACTATTGGGTTTCACAATGGGAATCTAGAAGAAAATGGAACTTTGTAAAAAAAAAAAAAAAGCCTATTTTTATTGGAAATCTAAGGTAACTGTTTGGTCTATCAAAGGCTACCTTTTTTTTCCTTTTTCTTTTTTTTTGGTTTTTCCAAGACAGGATTTCTTTGTGTTGTTTTGGAGCCTGTCCTGGAACTCCCTCTGTAGACCAGGCTGGCCTCGAACTCACGGAGATGCTCCTGCCTCTGCCTCCCGAGTGCTAAGATTAAAGGCGTATACCACCCCGGCCCCACCAAAGGCTACCTTTATATGAATCAGATAATGAGTATCTTAAAGCCTATGGTTTTGTTCATAGAAGAATACAAAAGTATCAATAAATGTATATTATGGGGAATTTAAGAAAGAATAAAAAAAAGGCAAAGTAAGATACAAAGCAGGTTCATGCTTTTGTGTTGCGTGTTAAGCCTGTTCACATACGAGGTCATTTTATCTTGATAGCGCTATGAAAGAGGTGCTATTATTTCTCCTTTTCATAGAAGAGGAAACTGAAGCACTGATTCCTACCACCAGCAAGAGCTGAGACCTGAGAAATGGTAGCGAGGCTTGAGCATCCTTACAGGGCCTTTACTGTGCCTAACTGCTGCCAATCTGCATGCATGGAGGAGGTGAGCATCACTTAGCTTCTTGCTAGTTTTAAACAAGGCTCTGGAATGCCAAGTAACAACATCACAGTCTTTGTCCTATGGATGCTTGAAGGGCAGACTGGAAGGAAGGATAGAGCCAGCATGTCTGTCCATCTACCTCTTCATCCACCCACCCGAGCACCACCCACCCACCCACCCATCCATCCATCCATCCATCCATCCACCCACGCATGCAACATCTATCCATCTACCTACCTGTCCACTCACTCAAACACCATTCATCTATCCATCCATCCATCCATTCCTGCATCTATCTATCCATCTGCCTGTCATTCCACCTACCTAAGTATCTTCCATCCATCTATCTATGAACCATCCACCCATGCATCAAACACATGGGAAACACATGTGTGAAGGTACAGGTACATGATGCATCTTAGGAACTACAGAATATCAGAGAACAAGCTTCACCTTAGGGAGCAAAGTCTCACTAGCAAACAGCCTGAAGGTATAAATAAAAGGAGAGGTAGTGAAAAAAAGTGAAGAAAAGAGGCTTAACCACATCAGAGGGAAATAAGGAAAAAAAAGCTTTAAGAGCAGTAGAATATGCTTGATGCAGAAGAAAAGAACCTCTCTTGCAATCTATTAAACTCTGTCGTAATCATGTCAAAAGGCTCTTTATCAGAGATTGGAAGCATATCTTTTTAGCGAGTGGCACAACTTCATTAAGCCCTACAATGTAAGACTTAGACAGGCCGGGCGGTGGTGGCGCACACCTTTAATCCCAGCACTCGGGAGGCAGAGCCAGGCGAATCTCTGTGAGTTCGAGGCCAGCCTGGACTACAGAGTGAGTTCCAGGAAAGACGCAAAGCTACACAGAGAAACCCTGTCTCGAAAACCCAAACAAAACAAAAACCAAAAAAACAAAACAACAACAACAACAACAACAAAACCCAACATATTGGCCTATTACACAATGGGACTCAGTTGCCAATCACTCAGGGGCCCTCAACAACAGCCTTTCAAAGCAAGTTTGGTTCTATTGGTCCATACCTGACATCATGGGCCACGTCTAGTGTTGGGCTAGCCTCTATTCCCACAGCTATGAGCAAGGGAATGTTGGCCCTGGTGGGTGAATGTAACATCCCAGTGAATGGCAGAAAGGATCCTGGGGTTTGGTTAGCTTATCTGTATTGTCAACATCAGTTGAAAGGATAATTGGGTAAAAAAGTGTAGAACAAACAGCATTTTACACTATCCATATCATCTGAAAGACATACAGACTCTTTATATAGGCAAAATACGCTTGGCACAATCATGCTAAGAGTTAATAGGTCCAGGCAGGTTCATCTCTCAGGAGCTAGAGAACTCCAGCTAATGTGCACATTATATACAGAAGCAATTATTTATGTGAGGAAAAAGAAGCAGCTAGAGAAATTGTAGTTAATTGACTAATTGATTTTATTTTATGCCTATGAGTGTTTTGCTTTCATGTATTAACATCCATCACACGTGTGTCTGGAACCAGCATTGGATTCCCTGGAACTAGAGTTGTGGGTGGCAGTGAGTCACCATGGGGGAGCCCAGAACAGAACCAGGGTCCTCTGCAAGAGCAACAAGTGCTCTCAACTGCTGAGCTTTCTCCCCAGCTCATCCAGAGACATTTAAAATCTCCTTCTGGGGCTAAAGAAACAAGTGCTAAAGAAGCATGTACAGCTCTCAGCTGCACTCATGGAGGAAGCAGAGAAGGCCGCCAAAGGGATGTCTGTTGGGTTCAATTCTCAGTTACTAAATCTAGATGCCAAGACAGGGCGAGATGAACCAAGAGGCTGCCCCTGCTCCCTCCTTCAGCCACCCAGAGCCAGTGTCACCTGGTCCCACTCTAGCCTAGAAGTGTAAAACTTCATTTTACACTCAAAGCTAAGTTTGCTTGGTGACTCTTATCTCTCCCTCACAGATCTCATAGATACTTGGGGATGAGGCAACCATTTCCTGGTGGAGAGATAGCTTGAGCCTCCTCCCAGGTACCATCCTTTGGCCCCTGTCTTCAAGTGAAAATGTGTCCAGAGTGCTCTGTGGAGAGCTACTCTCCTAGTAATGGAAATGATGCTCTGGGGAACAGGAGAGGCAGCAGCCTACTTCCAGACTTGCTGACAAGGAAGTAGAGCCTGTGGCCACAGCTTCCACAGCTGATGCTCCTCTTATGCCTGAGACTTATGAACCTATTCTCTAATTCAAGAACTCCCCTACTACAACTTCTGCAGTCCGGGCCCTAAGCAATAATTGGCTAAAATTTAGCTGGTCGTGGTGGTGTAAGCCTTTAACTCCGGATCTCTGGAGGCAGAGGCAGGTGGATCTCTGTGAATTCAGGGCCAGCCTGGTGTACAAAAGTGAAGAGTTCCAGGACAGCCAGGGCTACACAAGAGAGACACTGTTTCAAAACTACAAAACAAATACATAATAAAATGTATTAATGTTTAATTCATTGTGTTTGTGATCTACATGTGGGAACCCTGTAAGAGTCAGAGGATAACTCGTAGGAGCCAATTCTGTCCTTCTACCATTGGGGTTTCAGGGCTCAAACTCAAGTCACTAGACTTGGGAGCAAGCACCTCTACCCACTGAACCATCATGCAAGCCCGCTTTTAGTTTTTCTTAAAACTAAAGAAAACAATTATCTGGGTTTGGCTCCTAGCATGGACTGGGAGTTGTAGGGAGGGATCACAGTATCATCTAGAACTCTTTCAAGCTTCTTAAACTAACATTGCTAATTTGCACCCCCCCTCAACATTTTGGGAGTGTCCTTAATAAGAGAGGCCTAGTAAGCACTTGAATATAAATGCTCTCTCTCTCGTCATTATGTGTGTATATGATGTGTGTGTGGACACATGTGTGGACACTGTGGAATCAGTTCTCTTCATCTTCCTGGGGCTTGAACTCAGATAGTTAGGCTTGTTTGGCAAGGGCTTTTACCAGCTGAGCCATCTTGCTGTCCCCTTACTGCTGTGGGATGTTCTGTATGGCAAATGTGTTGCTCTGATTGGTCAATAAATAAAACACTGATTGGCCATTGGCTAGGCAGGAAGTATAGGCGGGACAAGGAGGAGAATAAAGCTGGGAAGTGGAAGGCTGAGTCAGAGAGACACTGCCAGCCACCACGATGAGAAACAGCATGTGAAGATGCCGGTAAGCCACGAGCCATGTGGCAAGGTATAGATTAATGGAAATGGATTAATTTAAGCTGTAAGAACAGTTAGCAAGAAGCCTGCCACGGCCATACAGTTTGTAACCAATATAAGCCTCTGTGTTTACTTGGTCGGGTCTGAGCATCTGTGGGACTGGCAAGTGAGAGAGATTTGTCCTGACTGTGGGCCAGGCAGGAAAACTCTAGCTACACTCCTCTAAATCTACTTTTTAGATGGAGAACCCACTTCTAAACTCACCCAGGTGACATAAAACCTGGATGTAGTTTGAAGCTGTGGCTTAGTGGCAGGGTGCTTACCTAGTATGCTCAGTGTCTCATGTTAGGGCTTGAACTAGCAGGCTTCCACTGTCAAGAGTGTCTGTGGCTTGACTGTTCCCACCAAAACTCATATTGAAATTTCATCTTCCTTGTGAGGTATCAAGAAGTAGGACCTTTAGGAGGTGTTGGGTCACGAATGGATCACTGGGTTATACCAAGAGTGACTTTGTTGTAAAAACCACTTTGGCTGTGCCTCTTGCATGAGTCCCTCTCCCCACGTGAGGTCTAGCATTGCCTCAGGACCCTGTAGTGAGTCCCCACCAGCAAGGAGGGTGGAACAGCCTAATCTTGAACTTTCCAGAGGTCAGAACCATGAGTGACAATGTTTCCTCTTTTCCTTATAGAGCATCCGATCTCAGTTATTTTGTAATAGTAATAGAGAATGCAAGAACACGGGGAGGAGCTTAAATAGATGAACCCATGGCCCTGTGTATTAGTGTCAAAAGCTGCCCACTACCTGATGCCCCAGACTTGAGCCCTCTTAGACATCTTTGCTTTACATCTGTCCTGCTGGGTAGTATTGTTTGTTTTTGGTCAACTTGACCAAGGCTCAAGTTATCTGGGAAGAGGAACCTCAGCTGAGAAATGCTTCCATTCAGATTGCCTGTAGGCAAGTCTTAGCAAGCCAGGACTAGCAGGCCAATAAGAAGCCTTCATGGTTTATGCTTCAGTTCTTGCCTCCAGCCAGGTTCCTGCCCTACCTGAATTCCTGCCTTGACATCCCTCAGGGATGGACTGTTACCAGGAAGTGGAAGATGAAATAAACCTTTCTTTCCCTAAGTCTCTATTGTTTGGTCATGGTATTTTGTCATAGCAACAGAAACCATTACTAAGACAAGACCCTCTTCTCAGCCATTCCCACCCACAGCATATGAGCAAAGACCCCTCTCTGTGGTTGAGCATTGCCAAGAGCTTCTCATCATCAGTTCTTCTACATCCGTGTACCTGTGGGTTGAATCACTTCTTCTTCTTTTTTTTTTAACCCAACCTTAGGGGATCAAATTCAGGTTATCAGGCTTGCACACCAAATAGTCTTACTGGCTGAGTCACCTTAGAGGCCCATAGCTGAAGCTTTGGCTTATTTTCCTTTCTGGATTTTGTTTATGGCATCAATTGTTCTCCAGTTTTCTGAAAACACTGACTAGGTGTTCAACAATTCAATCCTGACACTGCCTACCTTGACTTGGTGTTGTTTCCCACAAGTTACAGGGCTCTGTCACACAAAAACTGTGCCCATTCTGGCACCCAGTCCAGAGGCTTGGGCCACCTGTACTTCTAACAGACCAGTTACAAACTGGAGGGTCCCATGACCTCATCCTCACATTTGATAACTATCCAGAGGAATTCATGGAACTTCAAAGGTTATTATTACTGGTTTATTATGAAGGGTACACTTAGGAATAACCAAATGGAGGGAATGTCCAGGGCAAGGCACAGGGCACGGGACAAACGGAGACCCTGTGCCCTTTCAGGCACCCCACCCTCCAGAACCTCCACTTGCTCAGCAACCCCAGAGCTCATCAAATTCGTTAAGACAGAGCCTGTCAGAGCTTAATCTCCAGCCCCACCCCCCTGTAGGTGAGTGGATGAGGTTAGAAATTCCAACTCTCTAACCCTCTAATCTAAGCACTAGTTACTTCTCAGCACTGGGTTCCACCCTGAGGCTATCTAGAGTTTCAGTTCAAAGCAATCCCATTAGCTTAAACTATTAGCCTCAGCCATTATCAAAGGGGCTCCTTATGAATAACAAAAGACACTTCCTGCCACTTTGAAAACGCCTTCTGTTTAAACAGCAGGGGACCACAATCACCTATGAGAAGCCGCTTCTCTGAACACCATGACAAAGGAGCTTATCTCAGAGGTCTGTAAGCCTCTGTCTCAGAGTCTTATCTCAGTTTCACTTTGGTCCAGGCCTCCTCATCGGTGCCCTTCACTGAACAGAAGCACCTCACAGCATCAAACCGTTCCTCAAGACTTCCTATGTTTAGAGATGAGCCCCTGGGAGGTGCTGGTTCTATCCTCTCCTTCAACTGTTGGCTGGAGAGGAAGTAAGTGGCAGTCAGTTTTCACAGGCTGACGTCTTAGAAGTCTCAGAAGTCAGGGAAGACAGCCGCAGCTGCATTTCCAGTGAGTCTTGGTGATTCGAGCTTGAAATTGACAAACTGTTACATAAGCTTTCAAGGACACAGACACAGGCCGAACAGACAGACGCATAAGCATTTTTGATTATCAAATACACCAAATAAAGGATTTCTGTTCTAAGAGGTACAGAATTGAACAACATAGCAGCAGCATCAAATTTATGTCTAAAATCAACCATAGATCAATAGTCAGAGTGCTTCGAAACAAAGAAAATCCAATGGGAAAGAAATGAAAAATCTGGAAACACACCATCAGAGAAGAGGAAACCCAGAAGATTCACAATCTTATCAAAAGAGTCTAAAACTACCTAATTATTAGAAAAACACAAGCTTCTGACAAGCTGGACAGAGGTAAGAATCGGCAAAGATGGGGCCTGAGGAGATGGCTCAGTGGTTAAGAGCACTTGCCACTCTTGCAGAGGACAGGAATTTGGCACCCAGCACTCACATCAGGTGGCTAACAACTTCCAGTAACTCCATCTCTGCAGAGGATCCGGTGCCCTCTCTGGCCTCCACAGGCATGGACACACATGACTGCACACACATATACATGAAAATAAAAATACCTCTTTAAAGAAGAAGAAATAAAGATACAGAGATTAATCTTCTGCCTGGATGTTGGCCAAGGAGCAAAGTAGTAGGCATGAAGCCTTCAGGAAGTCAACTGGCAATCTTTTGTCAAAGGAAGAACCAAGCACACACATTGTGACCAGCAACTTTGCACTTGAGTATGGAAATCCTCACAGTGGAACCTGCAGAAGACATCTGGAACTGATGCTGGAACTAGAGCTGAATTTGTGAGGCAGGGGATTGGTTAGAGACCACCTCCAAATCTACCCGAGAATGAGGTAAAGAGGTCACCATGCACCATGATACACAGGGGCACTGCACATACAGAGTGAGGTGGGAAAATCATAAAAACAAGGTTAGTGTGGTGGTTTGAATAAGAATGGCACCCATAGGCTCTTATATTTCAACACTTGGTCCCCAAGTGGTGGAATTGTTTGGGAAGGATTAGGAGGCGTGGCCTTGTTGGAGGAGGTGTGTCACTGGGGGAGGGCTTTGAAGCTCCAAAAGACACATATCATTCTCAGTGTGCCCCTTTCTGTCTGCCTCCTACTTTTGGACCGAGATGTGAGTTCTCAGTTGTTCCTGATGCCATACCTTTGCTCTGCCATCACAGACTCTAACCCTCTGAAACTGTAAGCCCAATTAAACACTTTCTTTAATGAGTTGCCTTGATTATGGTATTTCGTCACAGCAATAGAAAAGTAACTAAGGCAGGACCACAGAAGCAGCATTTGGGAGGTGGAGGCAGGAGGATCAGAGCTTCAGAGACATCCTCTACCACACAGCAAGTTGGAGGCCAGTTTAGGCTATGTGAGACCTTAAAAAGAAAACTATTCTGAAGGAACAGTCTAGACAATAGTACTGAGAAAAGGTGATGGAGGGGAGGCTGGTGGTAGTCTATGCTGGGCTGTCAGACCCCCATAAACAGACAGATGCCATGTTCTCTTCCTCCTCGAACCCAAGGTATAGGGAACTAAGCTTTAGTGAACACTCATTGTGTAAGGGGCTAGGAGTTTCTCATTGTACCATGTGCTGCTCACAGGCTGGGGGTTAGCACCCTTCTTTCCCAGTTAAGGAACATGAGTTTCAGAAATAACCAGGCCAAAAGGAAGAAAAGAAGAAAATCCCCAAGCAACTGAGCCTTCTTGTAATCTTTTCCTGCCTTCCTTTCTCCTAGTTTCTAAAGAAAAAAAAAAATCAGTACTGTGCTTTCCTGACCTCTGAGCTGTTTTATGCAACAGCTTGGTATGTCTTCCTTCTCATACCTCAGGGGACACTAGTCCTTCTACTAGCAAAGACAGCTACACCTCCTGGCTGCTTCTGTCATCCTCTCCCAGTTTCTGCCTAGGAGCAGGGCCCGAGGGGATCTTCAAGCTCATTCTAGTCCTCTGTAGCCATCAGAGAAGCTCTTCTCTTGGGAGTGTGGCAGGTCTAGAGAGTATAAACCCTCTCCAAGGCTCCTACTCTAATTTCTGAGGCTAAACTGGGTTCCATTTACAGGGAACTGGAGACACCCTTCTACAGCTGTTCACTCTGATCTGGGTCTCCAAGCATCTCAGAATCAAGACATAGCAGGTGGCTGAGACGGGAATAACAGAAGAGCAATACACTCCCAAGGCTTGGTATAATATAAGCAAAATGACAGTGCAAACCCTCTGTAAGATAGGAAGACTGCAGAGCCCCACCACATGCTGCGTGCTACCAAAGCTAGGATTCATGCAGGTAGGTCAAATCATGTGTATTAAACCCACTCACAGCTCACCCCACGGATAAATTCTGATGGCAGCCACGGAAAGCTGTGGACTCTGTCATTCATTCCCCTTCCTCCCACTCTTGACACCAGTCAGCGTAGCTGAGTCTTCCTCAGGGCCCCGTCCAAGTATTTTGAGGGACATTTGTAAGAAAGCAATTCCATCCCCCGCCCCCCCCCCCCCCCCGACACAAAGTATTGTAAACATTCAAAGATGATGAGCTCCAACTTGTAGTACACTGCTGTGGTCTCATCTAGCTGCACAGTGAGCTGTTTCTGTCTTAAAGAGGGACATATTTTTACTAAGGAATATTTACACAACGGAGGAGAAAAGTGTTAGCAAAAGGAAACGCTGCAAAGTTGTGGTTTATACATGAAATCAAAACAAACTCATACAATGTTTATCCTCCCCTTCTGGGGGAAGTAGAGACGAGAGCTAGTTAACAATCCAATTATGTAAATGTTTGTACTGCCATACTGCTTACAAAGCTTCAAGCAGGCCTAGCTGTGGAAAAAGAGGCCTGCGATTCTTCTTCTTCTGCCAACCTGCTGCTGAGCTCCGCCTCTTAGGGGCCTTTAGAATCTCCCCTTGCTTTAGAACCTGTAAGCCAGGCATTCAGCAGGGAGGGGACGCTCCCCTTCTCTGACCTCTGAGCTGTTCTGTACACAGCGGGGAGCCTACACCTTCCTTTTCCTTCCCCACCCTCCGGTTTCACAGAGTTCTGGGAACCCGCCCTGCTGTTTCTCTTGCAAATCTCTTATATTTTTGTTGTTGTTCTTCTCAATTTTTCCCCTTCAACCTGGTAGAATCTTTTACTTTAGGGATGTACACTAGGTTGCACGTGAGTGGTGGGCCAATTGATTTTTACATCTCAGTTATGTTTATTTGATTAACTCTTTGCCCACTTCTCAACAAGCAATGCTCATTTCCAACGGAGTATTGAGAAGTGAGGACTAAACGTTCACATTTTAAGATCTCTCTCTCCCTTCCTCCTTCCTTTTGAGACAGAGCTCATGTTCTCTAGGCTGGCCTCTCTGTGTACCAAGGATGACCTTGAACTCCTGATCTCCTGGCCTCCACTAGGCTTGCCCCACATACCTAGTTTGTGGAATGCTATGGAATGCCTATGAAATTCTAAGCAAGCACTCTAAAAATCCAGCTGCATCCCCAGCTCCCTAATCCCTCAAGCTGGGCCCTTCTAGAATCTCTATGGTCAAGGGGGTTTTATTGAACCCTTGAAATCCCAGCTTCTCCGTATTTGTGTTCTCGCTGACATTTCTTTCTTCCTCAAACCCATGTGGCAGTGCCTGGGAGTAACAGTTATGGAGATTATATTATGTGCATAAAATGTTTTGAGATAAATATTCTTCTTTCCATTTTATAAACGATTCGGCCACTGAGGCCTAATAAATAACTTGCATAAGGTCACAGAAAAGTAGCGGCACTGGAAATCTACCTAAGGAGGTGGGTTTGTTGTGCTCAGACTTCAGGGCCTTTCGGGTGTGGTGTCCATCTGTCTCCCCACCCCCTTGGGGGCTGGTGACCTGAATACATTTTTTGACCCTATTTCCTGTTCAGTAAAGTAGGGATGAGACGTTCTTTGAATAAATGAGCTGATAGGAGATGTGGAGGAGACAGATCGGTCTCCAGCCCTTGATAACGTCTAGTGCTCTTATCCTCACTGAATCATCCCGTAAGCAGGATCCGTCTTTTAACGCCCAGTTCACTGCGGGTCCCCAATAACATCAGTTTAAGACAATCATCCAAGGGATGCCCGTCAGCATCGACGAGGCACACTGGCTTGAGTCAAGTTCGTTCCACTTGTTCATCTCTGAGTGCTTTCTGTGCCCCCTCCCTCTGAGTCTGGGACTCCTAACCCCGGGAACCTTCTTCTTACCATGGCATCATAGCGCAGGGTGTTCATGAAGTGTGCCACTTCGAGACCTTTGTAAACGGTGAACCAGATGGTGCCCTGGTACTGGTCGCCAGCATCCAGCAGCAGCACGTTGGGTTCCTCCCTGCGGATCTGCTGCACCTTGGTGTAGAGCCTCGCCACGCCGCCCACGCACTGGCTGGCGTTGAGGCACTTGGTGGAGTCCTCGCTGGTCTGCTCCAGCCGGCTGTGCACGTCGTTGGTGTGCAGGATCGTGAGCTCCCAGGCTCTGGTTGCGGGCCACAGCGACAGCAGCGCGCTCAGCCAGAGGAGCAGCCACTTGGGCGCAGGAGGGGCCGCAGGACGCATGGCTGGCTAGAGCTCGTTGAGCGGGTGGACTGGCCGGGAGCCGGCGGGCTCCGGCCAACCCGGCCTCCGCTAGGCTGCGGGGCGGAATAGGGAGGGGCGGGGCCAGACGCGCCTCCTCCAGCCCCAGGCCCTCCCGCTGGCACTCAGGGAGTCACCCGATCCGACCCTAGCACCCCAGGCTCCCGGGAGCGGCTGGCCTGGCACACACAGCCCGTAGGAACAGAGAGGAGGTTGTTCGTGCGGTGAGCGGGCACCTCGGGGAGCCGGGGTGTCGCAGTCCCCGGAGGCGGTGGTAGCAGCTGTTGGGGCCGCCTAGCCGATCCTCACCGATTTCTCTACAAGAGTGTACAGCATGTGTTGCGCTGTATCTCGTTGCCAGAAAAGAAGAGAGATGGGGTAGGAGAGAAAGGAGTCCAGAGCTCACTCGGGAGGAGCGCTCCGCTGTTGCCTCGGAGGGACCAGGACACAGCGAGGGCCGAGATGCTACGTAGGTTTGAGGAGGCAACCGCTCCACGTTGCTCAGATCAAGAATCTCAGAATTCAAGCAATCTTTCGGATACAGCTTTTCATTTATCCACAGTGAAAACCTTAGCGATTAAAACCCAGGCGGCGCATGGCGGGCTCTGAAAGCTAACGCGGATTCTAGGGTTTAAAGCCCTGACAGCTGCGCGGGGCGCTGCTGCCCCGTGCTTTTCCAGCCTTTTTTCCTCTCTGTCCTAATTTTTGAGATTTTGAGTATGTGGTGTGCGCGCGCGGGGGTGTGTGTGCCAGTGCAAAGCTTTTTTTTTTTTTTTTGCAGTAATAGTGGGAATCCATATTTGTTATTAACAAATAGTCATCATCAAATGTAAATCGCTGCACGATTTCCCAGTCTAATGGATTAACTCCTGCGTTTGAATTAAGTATAATCAATAAGCCAGCAGCTTTGGGAAAGGAAAGAGAATTAGTTTGGTTCCCGTGTGTTCTGCACATTATATAGAAGATATCTAGCCTTTAAGCCCAGCACTCTGGGAGGCAGAGCCAGGCGGGCCTCTGTGGAGTTCGAGGCCAGCCTGGGCTACAGAGTGAGTTCCAGGAAAGGCGCAAAGCTACAAAGAGAAACCCTGTCTCGAAAAACAAAAACAAACAAACAAAAAAGAAGATCTCTAATCCCCACACATCTCCAGAATGCACCAGGCCAGTCTTATTTTACACACACACACACACACACACACACACACACACACACACACACACACACACACTTTCACATTGGGACATGCCTGTGATCCTAGCACTCAGGAGGCCGGGTCAGGAGAGCTGAGAGTACATGAGCAGTCTGAGCTGCATAGCAAGACCCTACCTCACCCACAACTACGCTGTTTTGCAGTTGCAGTAAATACACACCGTATAAATAAATACACATGACATGCATTATCACTTACTATCCTAAGCATATAGTTTAGTGGCATTAAGGATATTTAACACCATTCATTTCCCAGAACTTTTTCATCTTCCCAAGATGGTATTCTAAAGTCATTACACAGTGACTCCCACCCCACACGGTGGCTAACACCTGTAATAACAGTACTTGGGAAGTCTGGGCCATATAGGGAGTTCCCTGGCTGTGTTAGTGAAGCCCCATCTCAAAAATAAATAAATAAATAAATAAATAAATAAATAAATAAATAAATAAATAAATAAATACGACTCTCCATTTCCTTCTTTCCAGCACCTCCCCCCTCCCTGGACAACTAGCATTCTATTACCAGTTTGTTTGGATTTGATCATTTTTTTTTTTTTTTTTTTTTTTTTAGGTTTTTCGAGACAGGGTTTCTCTGCGTAGCTTTGCGCCTTTCCTAGATCTCGCTCTGTAGACCAGGCTGGCCTCGAACTCACAAAGATCCGCCTGCCTCTGCCTCCCAAGTGCTGGGATTAAAGGCGTGCGCCACCACCGCCCGGCGGATTTGATCATTTTAAGCTCCTTATATTTGTCCTTTGTCCTTTTTCTTTTTCTGACTTATTTGTTTCACTTGATCTAATGCCTTTAAGACGCAGCATGTCAGCATTTCTTCCCTTTCAGAAGCCAAGTAACATTTCACTCTAGGTGTGTATTTGAACACTCACGTTCATAGCAGCTTATTCATAAGAGATGACAGCAGAAACAGACAAGGGTCCTTGGCTGGTGAAATGGCTTTGAGGCCAGTCAACTAAGAAAAAGCTATGTTGAGATAAGGACCTGCTGTGTTGCCCATCCTCATATGCAATGAACAGATTCTGCACCTCTTCACCAACAAGCACCTTTTCCGCTTTCTTTTGTTTGTTTTGAATGATAGTTACCTTAAGACGTGTGTAGTATCTCATTGTAGTTTCTATTTGCATTTCTCTGTTGGTTAGAAACGTTGAGCACCTTTTTATGAGCTTATGATCATTTGTATCCTTTCTTGTAGACATTTCCTTAAAAAAAAAATTTATTAGCCAGGCAATGGTGGCATACACCTTTAATCCTAGCACTTGGGAGGCAAAGTCAGGCAGATCTCTGTGAGTTCAAGGTCAGCCTGATCTACAGAGTGAGTTCCAGGACAGCCAGGGCTACACAGAGAAACCCTGTCTTGAAAAAAAAATTAAATTACACTTATTTATTCTTTTTGTGTATATGTGTGTGTGCATATGGTACGTGTAGAGGTGAGAAGGCAATTTTCAGGGTAGATTCACCCTCTTCACAATGTGAATCTTGGTGATCAAACTCAGACCACGAGACTTGCAAGTGCCTTTCTTTGCCCACAGAACAGTTTTGATGGCCTTCTTCTGTTCATGTCCTTTGTGTCTGTTTTGGTTGAACTGTAAGGCTCTTTCTCCTTTTCTTTGACAAGGTTTCATGTAGTTCAAGATGGTCTCCAGCTCATGATATAGCCAAGTATGACCTTGAACTCTAGTCCTCTTCATCCATCTTCCTAGTGCTGGGATTAAAAGCCTGTGTCACCATGCAGTTTACACAGTGCTGGGAATGAACCCAGGCCTTCCTGTATACCAGGCAATTACCCTACCAACTGAGCTAAGTCCTAAGCACTGTAGGAACGCAGTGTATACAGATACATGATTTGAAGATATTATTGCCTATTCAGTGTCGTATCATCCTGCAGGAAAGGAGAACATCAGCATGTCCCTGAAACATCATCCTTTCATTCCCAAGACTCCTACCAAATGAAGGAAACAATGAAATAAGACTTAGAGAGACTAGGGCATTTCAATAAGGACTGTCTGCAGGACCGCTGGCTCCCTTTCATGAGTGCTGCGATTGGGGCAAACTGGTGTTATCTAGAAGGGAACGTACTTGCTGCAGGTACACTAAGTCAGCTATGCCGAGCTAGCGCACATGGCATGCATCCCTGGCATGCTGAGCCAGTGATGTCACTGCATGAGTCATCTAGCTTATAAAACTCTTGTCCCTATAGTCAGCAGGGTGGATCAAGGAGCTATGAAGATAAGGCTGGCTTACTGTCAGCAGACTGTGAGAGTGTGCCCTTGGTCCAGTTGTCCACCGCAGGAACTTTGCAGCCCATAGAGCCTGCTGGAACTCTGGGGTAGTTTTCTATCTGGCCCCTTGTCACAGGATGCTGCCTACCTCTTTGTTCAGCCACAATTCATGTAAAGTTTCAATAATCTTTACATCTCACATATGGCTTCCAGGCATTTTCCTCCTTCTCCACAACCTACCCTGACACTGCTTGGCACAGGTGCACTGTAAATGCTACAAATAACTTGCTTTTCCATTGTTGAAACAGAGCAGTGTTGATGTACAAATGCATCCATCCATCCATCCATCCATCCATCCATCCATCCATCCACGTTAGTGCTGGTATTAAACCCAGGACCTTGTGTATTCTCAACATGTGCTCTACCACTGAGCTGCATTTCAGCTCCAACAGTTTCAGTTTAGAAGCCTGATTTATCTTTTTCCCCCTTTTCCTGAGTGTACTTTTGGTGTCATATCCAAGAAAGTATCACCAAGGTGCTGGAGGGGTGGCTCAACAGTGAAGAGTACTTGCTGATTTTCCACCTGACCTGGGTTCCTAGTGCCAACCTTGGGTGACTCACAACCACCTGTAACTCCATTTCCAGGGGATCTGATGATTTATTCTGGCCTCTTCAGTCACCTGCACACATGTATTGTAAATACATACCTTCAGGCACGCATACAAATACGTGAAATTAATTAAACAAATAAATCTTTAAAAAAAATCATTGCCAAAAATGATGCCAGGGGACCATTCTCTTATGTTTTCTCCTAAATGTCCTACTGTTTTGCATTTTACATTTAGACCTGAAACTCAAAATTAAGCTAATTTTTAACATGAAATAAGGCAAAAATTCACGGTTTATGGTTTTGCATATAGATATCTAGTTTTCCAGTTTCTATTTGCTGGAATGACATCCTTGGCAACCCTACTTTAAGACATGGGATTTGAGGCTCAGAGAACGTCAGTGCTTGTGCCCAAAAGACACTGCAGATTAGGAACAGTAAAGCCTGGGCCCAACAAAACGCCCAGTTCTGTAACGGCCCCTGGGGTGTAGCCCTTGCTAGGTTTTGTCCCCCTCCTTTCAGACTTTCTAGAGGCTGAGTTCTGTCATTTGGTTTGCTTTGTTTGTTTTATTGTTTGTTTGTTTTTTTTTTTTTGGTTTTTCGAGACAGGGTTTCTCTGTGTAGCTTTGCGTCTTTTCCTGGAACTCACTTGGTAGCCCAGGCTGACCTCGAACTCACAGAGATCCGCCTGGCTCTGCCTCCCGAGTGCTGGGATTAAAGGCGTGCGCCACCACCGCCCGGCCTGTTCTACTGTTTTTTAAAAGAGGAAAAAAACCAAACAAACAAAACCCTCCACATTTAACAAAAGAGTTGCCTTCCATCCTGCCTGCAATCATGTGTGTGTGTGTGTGTGTGTGTGTGTGTGTGTGCTGGGGGGTTGATGTCACGTCTGGCTCTTATGTGGGTACTGAGGATGAACTCAGGTCCTCGTGTCTGAGCAGCAAGAGCATCACTGATTGCACCTTCTCCCCGGCCCTCAGCTCGTAGAATATGAATGCAAAGCTATTCGCTCTACTTCTGACTTCTCTTTGGAGTTCATAGTCATCCCTCTAACTTCCTTTTTCTGTTCCAGGATGCAATCCAAGACTGTGTTCAGTTTGCTCGCGTCCTTAGTCTCTTCTAACCTGTGATGCTTTCTCAGCTTTGTCTTATGTTACTCTGGCATTAAGCTGTTCTTAAAAATTACATGTATTTATTATGTATATGGAGGAAGACAACTTGTAGGAGACGGCTCTTTCTCTTTACCGTAGGGGTCCCAGATCATCAGGCTTGGTGGCAGGCACCTTTACTCACTAAACCATGTAGCCAGCTCTAAATCGACATTTTTGAAGGGTACTGGTACTTGTATATTTTCCTTCAGTTTGGGCTTTTCTGAGGTTCCCTCATGATTAGACTGAAGCAGGACAGTTTCAGCAAGAGCGCCACAAAGAGAAGATGCCTTCTCATGGCAGCACATCTTGAGGTACATTACATTAATGCGACATCACTGGCGCCCTCATGTGTGTGCACATTCCTGTGTGTGTTGGGCAAAGACTGAGGTGGGATGCCTTCTTCAATCACGCTCCATGCCATTTTTTGAGAGAAGTCTCTTGCTGAACCTGAAGCTTGCCGATTTGCTTGGCTGGCTAGCCAGGAAGCCCAGGGACCCTCCTGTCTCCATTCCCTCAGTACCGGCATTAGAGGTGTACCACTGCACAGCTTTTAAAATGTGGATGTTGGAGATCTGCACTCCTGGTGCTTGCCTGGTCAGAACTCTACTGATGAACCATTTCACCAGCCACCTATGTGTTTGAAACTAGGCCACCATACTTTTTGAAGTTCCTGCCCTGGGGCTGCCAGGCATCTGCATTCACGTCATCCCCAAACCATGTGTTTGCATGCAGATCTAAAATGACCTTTGTTTATTTATTATCAAGTTCAAGCTTGCTGACCTGGCCTTTAAAAGATTCAGCCTACCCAGCCACCTTTACCTTTCATGGACCTCCCTGGAGTCATTCCTTCTCTCCAACCTACTCTCGCCTGCCTGGAGTCAAGCCCCAGGCTGCCTTATATTCTCCTTCAAGTCAACAGATAATTTCTGTACTGCCCCAGACAGCAGTCACAGTCTCTTCTTTAAATTCCCAGACTGGTCCCACAATTCCACTTTAATGTGGTCTTTTCTTTCGCCAAGTGTGTAAAATATCTTTTGTCTTCCCTCTAGGCCATGCAGACAGATGGAGGACAGCAATCACAACCCTCACCCGTAGTATCCTATAGAGGCTGTGAGGGACCCTCAGAGAGCAGGGGGTGCTGCAGATGAGTTAAGCTATGTGCGTGCAAGACTGCAGGCCACAGATTTCCCAAGTCCAGTAAGCAAAATATTCTCGGTAGATTTCTCCATGGCCAGTGGCTCAACCTACAACTTGTGGCTTGCCTTGCTGCTCATTGATTGGGACTGGTTAGACTTAACCAACTAATGGACAGAATGTTAATAAAGCGAATCATGAATTGATAGTGTCAACAACCATAACATTGATAATAACACAAACATTTTAGCTCTAGTATTTTTTTTTTTTGAGTCAAAGTCTTCTGTTAGTCTAGGTTGGTCTCAGGCTCACCATGTATCTGAAGATGACCTTGAACTCTTGATCCTCTTTCTTCTACTTCCCAGCTGCTATTATAGACATATCCTGGCTCTTTGCCCTGTGATTTCTTTCTTAGATTTATGTTTTAATTATTAACACTGGGGGATTGAGCATAGACCCTCATGCACACTAGGCAAGCTCTCTACCACTGTCCTGCATCTGCCTGAGTCTTCCTCCCGTACTTGAAAACTATGATCTGATTCAGCAAAGTCTCATTTGCATACTAAGGAATAACACATGTAATGTTAAGACTAAAGAAGGTTTTAATTTAATGAGTACAGCTTTAATTTAATACAAATGATACCATATGTGTGTGTGCTTGTGAGTGCTTGCCTGTGCGTGCCTGTCTGGAGGCCAGGGGTCAGTGTTCATTGTCTCCTATCACTCTCTACCTTAGTTTTTGAGGCAGGGTCTCTCACTGAACCTGGAGCTCACTATTTTACCTAGACAGGCTGGCCAGTGAAACCTCATGATGTGTTGGTCACCCCAGATGACTTTTACATGGGTCCTGGTGATCAGATCTAAGATTCTTGTGTTCAAGCATTTTTACCCACTAAGCAATCCCCTCAGCTCCAAAGATGACAAACTTAGATAACAGATCACAGATTTCCATGAAAAGACAACAAGGATTAAAAAAAAAAAAAAAAAAAGGTGGATCCTGTCCTGTTAGGAACACCAGAGTGTAGGTGGAGTCATGGCCTAATAACAGATTAGGTCATTTGTACTAAAACAAGCAGCAGCAGGTAGTCTTCAGAATGCTGTGATGAGAAACTCAGAGCACAAAGAAACTTGTGAGATTGCCCGAGCTGGCTCCAACCTTTGGAGGGCATACAGCTGCTGTGGCCAAAGGCTCAGTTGTTCCAAGTGCCTTCTCAGGCAAACAGTGAGCCGTCAGACTTCGCTGGTTTCTGCACCCACAACCCCTTCCAGCTCAGAGGTTTTGAAGGTTTTCCATGAAGTGTTCCTTTTGGCAGTCTGAAGTCTGAGGAAGCCTTTCAGAATACTGTTTTAAATAAATAAAGTGAAATAAATCTGATTACAAAGGAAACTAGAGTGAAGTACCATTATCAGGACATTTTGAAAACTCGTGATAGACATTTATGACATGATTGTACACATATTCTTTATTAGTGTAAATAGTAACATTTCTCTTATTGGCAAAGTGAGCTAATCTCATTTGGAAAAGGCTAGTGTGAGTGCAGCAGATGCTTGACTTACACTACAAGTTAGACTATGGCCACACACAGGGCGTGTTGGTTAGCCAGTTACTTTTGAGGCTTCTTCCTCAGTAAGGCCGGAAGTGTTGACAACCGCAATCTGCACAATGTACTGTGAATGGATTAATTTATAGAGTTGATGTGGGTGGACTTCTCTCAAGGAATACCACATTTGAGTGGTGGGTGCAGCTCAGAGGTGGAGTGCTCACCTAGTAGGTGTGATCCAGGGCTTAAAAGACACCACCACTTTCTTTAAACTAAACTTCAACTCTAGCCATGTTTTGTCTAAATGTCAACGAACTGGTTTTTGGTTAATGTGGTGGAAGGAAGCTATCCCTCAAACTTCACGTGTTACCAGTACAACTGCCGATGACAACTGCATTGATACAGTAGGCCTTGGGGAACTGTTCGGGTCATGTGAATGCTACTGTCATGAATGAAGTAGCATAATGAAGGATGTTTTGCCTTTTTTTTTGTCTTTTAGTCTCTTCTTCCATATGAGAATACACTGTTCCTCCCCTCTATACAGTAAGAGGTACCATCTTAGAAGCAGAGACTGCACCCTTATCCAACACCAAACCTGCCAATGCCTTCAGTGGGTTCTCCATCTTCCAGAATTATGAGATATAAAATTTTGTTCTTTATAAATTAACCAGTCTCTGGTATTTTGTTATATCTATACAAATTGACTAAGACAGATAGGTTATTGTTTTCAACATAGTTTACCAGTGTTCTTTATTATATGCTTTTTATATCCTGTAAATGATGTAGGATAGGTAACTATTTCTTCTACAATAAATTTCTAGTGTAATATTGACTAGAAGTGATTGATAGCAGGTCTCATTATGTTGTCCTCAAGATTAGGTGGGAAGTATTAATTATTTAAGTATTCAATTATTATTAATTATTTCACTGTGAAGTATAATATTTTATATGGGTACTTGTAAAATTAAGAAAATTCCCTTCTATTATTATTAATTTTTTTTAGCATTTTGGAGGTTTTCATAGTGTCAGTTTTTTTTTCTTTTCATGTGTGTACGTGCAAAGTGTGCAAGTGCATGTAGAGGTCTGGGGTTGATGCCAGGATTCTTTTTGATTATTTTTCTAACTTATCCCTTGATGCAGATTCTCTCGATTTTTTTTTTAAAGAAAAACCTGAAAAACATCCAGAACATTTCAAAAGCCTATCACATATTGTTATTTAGACATTAAAACTGAAAAAAAAAAAGATTCCTGAGCTTTTTCTTTAATAGGTACAACATATCCTCTAGCACTTAGAAGTCAAGAGGATTGAACTGGTGTGATGACGTTCACCTGTTACCCCTGTCCTCAGAGACTGAGGCAGGGGGATCTTGAGTTTGAAGCCAGTCTCAACAGCTGAAATATAGCCCCTCTCTGTTTTCAGAGTGGGGTAGTAAGGAGAATAGAAGCATGCATGCATCTGTCTCTAGTAAGAAGAATAAAAGCAAGGTATATATAAAAAAATGTCATAGCCGGGCGGTGGTGGCGCACGCCTTTAATCCCAGCACTCGGGAGGCAGAGGCCGGCGGATCTCTGTGAGTTCGAGGCCAGCCTGGGCTACAGAGTGAGTTCCAGGAAAGGCGCAAAGCTACACTGAGAAACCCTGTCTCGAAAAACCAAAAAAAAAAAAAAAAAAAAAAAAATGTCATAATGAAGCCTGTAATAGTGTTCACTAAAGGAACAGAAATATCAGATATGTATATATATATATATATATATATATATATATATATTTTTTTTTTTTTTTCACAGAAACAAGAAAGAAAAAGTTTAAAAGTTGCCAGAAATTAAAATTACTACAAGGCCCAGTTAATTTAATGACACAAGAAAAAGACACAAAGGCATACTTACTGGGAATAAAGAAGTAAAACTGTTTTGTTAATAGAAGGGCTGATTATGTAGAAAATATGAAACAATTATTTTTGAAACAATTTTTAAAAACACACCTCTCACTACAAAAATAACTATAGTAGACTTATAGGATATAAAGTTAATATGCAAAAATCAATCACTTTTCCTTATACCATCAATGAACAAGTCGATTTTGAAATAAAAAGCCCAGTATCATTTACATTAGCACTTTCCCAAAATAAAATCCTTACATATAAATTCAAGACTTGCATGAAGAAAAGCACAAAACATGATGTAAGAAATTAAAGAATGGACTAAGTAAGAAACTGTCCTGGGAAACATTGTTATAAAATACTATTTTAAGGTGTGTTACTTTTGTTTATGTTTGCATTTGTTTAACTCTGTGAAGCTATGATACTTTACCTGTCTAAAATACCTGGTTGTCTAATAAAGAACTAAACTGCCAATAGCAAGGCAGGAGAAAGGATAGACAGGGCTGGCAGGCAGAGAGAATATATAGAAGGAGAAATCTGGGAAGAAGGAAGAGTAGCCAGAGGAGGAGGACTCCAAGGGCCAGCCACCCAGCTACACAGCAAGCCACAGTAAGATTTCAGAAGTAAGAGAACAGGAAAAGCCCAGAGACAAAAGATAGACAGGATAATTAGTTAAGGAAAGCTGACAAGAAACAAGCCAAGCTAAATCCAGGCATTTATAACTAAGAATAAGCCTCCGTGTGTGATTTATTTGGGAGCTGGGTGGTGGGCCCCCAAAAGAGTAAAAAACAAACAACAACAGAACATGGTCACCAAATCAACTAAGGAGGGTTCACATGGGCTCACAGAGTCTGAAGCCTCAAGCATGGGGGCTGCCTGGGTCTGCACCAGGTCCTCTGCATACATGTTATGGCTTTAGCTTGGTATTTTATGGGACTCCTAAGAGTGGAAAAGGGTGCGTTCCTGACTTTTTTGCCTGCTCTTGGGACTCTTTTCCTCTTATTGGGTTGCCTTGTCCAGCGTCTACATGAGGGTTTTTACCTTGTCTTATTGTATTTTGTTTTGTCGTGTTTGGTTGTTGTCTCTTGGAGGCCTGCTCTTTTCTGAAGGGAAATGGAGGGGGAATGGACCTGAGGGAAAAGAGAGGTGGGGGGATCTAGGAGGAGTGGGAGGAAGGGAAACCGTGGTTGGGATGTATTGTATGAGAGAAGAATCTATTTTCAATTAAAAAAATAAAAAAAAAAAAGAGAAGCTATCCCATTGTCTTAGTTAGGGTTTCTATTGCTGTGACAAAAACATCATGACCAAAAAGCAAGTTGGGGAGTGTGGTAGTTTGAACATAATTCTCATAGGAAGTGGTACTTTTAGGAGGTGTGGCCTCGTTAGAGGAACTGTGTCACTGTGGGGGTGGGCTTTGAGAGCTCCTTTGTTCAAGTTATGCTCATTGTGACACACAGTTCACTTCTTGTTGCCTTCAGATCAAGATATAGGACTCTCAGCTCCTTCTCCAGCACCATGTCTGCCTGCACACCACCATGTTCCACCATGATAATAATGGACTGAACCTCTGATACTGTAAGCCAGCCCCAATTAAATGCTTTCTTTATAAGAGCTTGTGTGTAGTTGACATACGGCTAGCTAGCACACTCACATTTATGGACAGGAAGACAATATTTTCAGGGTGTCAAGTTTTCTCAGCTTGTTCTACAGATTCAGTAGAATTCTAGTCAAAATCCCCACTTACATTATTATTTTGGACATTGATAAACTGATTCTAAAGTTATACAGAGAGGCAAAAGACCCCAACAGACAAGTCAATGTTGAATTAGAGCAACAAAATCAGAGGACTGATTCTTATATACTCGTTATCCTAGCACTTGGGAAGTTGAGGCAAGAGGATCATGAAATCAGCTGGGGGCGGGGGTTGGGTCATAGTAATAACTTGTCTCAACAAAACAAAAAACAAAAACAAAACAACTAAAACCCTATGCAAACCAAATAAAAAAGAAGCTAGTACTCTCCCTAAGATTACTATAAAGCTACTTCTTTGGTTCGAGTGTGGCTTTTCCCTTAGAAGTCCATGTGCTAGAAGCTTGGTCATGAGTGTAACAGGGTTGAGGTAGAATTGATAACAGATGGGGCAGGTAGCACAAAGCAATTAGCACACGGAGGCTCTATGCTCACCAGTGGATGCCTTGTGGAACTGGGTCTTGGGGGATTGGGTTAGTCCCAGTGATCATTAAATTAATACTTTTTTTTCCTATTGGAGACTGAACCTAGGAACTCCATAATTTTTCTTCCTTCTCTCCTCGCTCCCTCCCTCCCTCCCTCCCTCCCTCCCTCCCTCCCTCCCTTCCTTCCTTCCTTCCTTCCTCCCTCCCTCCCTTCATTTTTCTTTCTTTCTTTTTTTTTTTTCAAAATTTTGAGGCTTGCAGTCTTCCTTCACTGTCTCCCAAGTAGGTGGGATTATAGACATGCACCGTTGCTGTGCTGAGAAGGGTGAAGTGCAAACCCAATTAGTCCTAATCAATAAAAACCCAGTCAGATGTTAGGGTGAAAGCCGAAAGATCAGAGAAGCAAAGGAGCAGCTGCAGCCACTTCTTACCTCTAGGAATCCTCTGACCTAGTTGGGGAGGGGGCGAGAGCCTATCTTTACCTACCTTATATATTCCTGTCTCCACTTCCCTTGTGCTGGGATTAAAGGCATGCACCACCACCACCTGGCTCTGTTTCTCTTTTAGACTGGTTCAATCTTGTGTAGCCTAGGGTGGACTTGAATGCCTGATTGTTCTGCTCCCTCCTCCCAAGTGCTGGATTAAAGGTGTGTGCCACTTCTGCCTGGCCTCTATGGTTAACTCATGGCTAGCTCCGTCCTCTGATCTCCAGGCAAGCTTTATTTGTCAGAACACAAACAAAATATCATACAACAAAAGGGTTGCCGTAAGCAAACCTGATGCCTCTCCTGAATCTTCCTTCCTTGTGTCCTCCTAGAATTGTGATGCTATTCACCATTAAACTTTCACCAAGTCCATGTAGATGTAGTCCATCATGCTCTTAAGTCTTCAGAATTGTGACCTAGTTAACTTTCTCTGCTTTATAAATCAAATTGACTGAGGTATTGTGTTATGGTAACAAAAATGAAGTAAGACAGTCACACTAATAAAGAAAGCATGATATAGGCAAAAGAATAAACAGATCAACAGAATGGAATAATCAGCCCAGAAACAGGCCTAGACATATGTAGATGGTTCCTGACTTACTTAAACTTTTCAATTTTATAGTGATGAGAAGGCAGTGCCCATTCATTCAGTAGAGTCTATCCCTAAACTTTGATATTTTCCTACTGTATGTGGCAGTATACTTTTTCAAGGTCCTGGACAGTTGTGGCAAGATAGCTTCTGATGAGGTCGTGGGGGTTCACAGGGGATGCTGAACAGTGAGCTAAACTGTTAAGCTGTGATATTTGGTAGATTGGGTATATTAGGTGCATTTCTAAAATTTACAACGGCATTATCAGGAGTCACAGAACATCTGTCTAGTCGACTAAATTTTACAAAGGGACAAAGGCAAACAACCCAGAAAAGGTAGATTTCATTGAAGCAACTAGATACTTGCTCACAAGCAAAACCCAACCCAGATGCTGTGTTCTTTACTGAAAAGTAACTCAAAGTGGGAGGAAGACCTAAATGTAGAATGCAAAACTATAGGCTTGTAGAAGATAATGGCAGAGCATCTAGATGACTAGGGATGTGATAATGAAAGGCTCAGTCCATTGTTTCTGGACTTCATGAAAATGGGAACTTCTATCTTAAAAGATACATTGCCAACAGACTGAACAGATGAGTCTCAGACTAAGGAGAAATTATTTGTAAAAGACGTTTTTAAAGGTCCAGTACTCAAAATATACAAAGGACCCTTAAAACTTTTTTTTTTTTTTTTTTTTTTTTGGTTTTTTGAGACAGGGTTTCTCTGTGTAATTTTGCGTCTTTCCTGGATCTCACTCTGTAGCCCAGGCTGGCCTCGAACTGACAGAGATCCGCCTGACTCTGCCTCCCGAGTGCTGGGATTAAAGGTGTGCACCACCACTGCCCGGCAGGACCCCCAAAACTTAACCGTAGAGCCGGGCGGTGGTGGCGCACTCTTTTAATTCCAGCACCCGGGAGGCAGAAGCCAGGCGGATCTCTGTGAGTTCGAGGCCAGCCTGGGCTACCAAGTGAGTTCCAGGAAAGGTGCAAAGCTACAAACCTAACAGTAGAAAAACAGCTTTATTCAAAAGATCTGATAGACATCTCAAAAGAAGACACTCAGAGCATGAGGGTCCACTTCACTTCCCAGCAGCATGGAGGCAGAGGAAAAGCCGTTAGAAGTATGTCACATCCTGGGACACTGATGTCATAGCTGGAAGCTCTCTGTGTGAGGCGGGGTGGATATGCCGATAGGAAATGGCCCTCTGTACAGAGAGTGTGGGCTGCTTTCTCTAGCCTCCACTCACCTTTGCCAGGAGTCTAACATTGCTGTGAAAAGCCCCCTTTAAAAAGTTTGAGGCAGAAGCCGCCTGAGGTACAGCATGGCTGAGGCTATGAAAAACCTCAAGGAATCAGGAATGGATCTTTGTCCGTCGTCTGGAGATGGCTTGGAGTGGGACTGAGTCTTGGAAGCCAGGCTTCTCAGGGACTGAGAAATGAGCAGGCATGGGAAGGGAACCAAGGAGGTTCAGGCTGGCAAGACCTGAGGAAGAGAGGGAGTTGAAGCGTGAACAACAATGTGTTAAGATGAATCCCTTATCCGTGAAGGTGAAGTCTTGGAGGTGGGGGTGGATGCAGCGGCACTCAAGAGGTGAATGAAAGGGCACAAAATGCCGTGGACTTTCCTGTCCTTGTTACCACATCTGTTATTGTCCTTGTTCAGCTCATGTGCAGGCAGTCATGTTGGGAGACTCTATGGTTCTGACATTCCTAGGAGACACAATCTCACAGCAAACTCCCTGGTCCTCTGTGTAACAACAATTAATGAAAAAAGAGGCCATAAATTTGAAAGAGAGCAAAGAGGGGTATATAGGAGGGCTGGAGGGGAGAGAAGGGAGAAATGTTTTAATTATATTATAATCTCAAAAAATAAAAGAAATGAATTTTTAGAGGATACAAAAAAATGTTTAAAAGAGTGCCAACTCCCTGCCCTTCTTTTAATCTTAATGTTACCCAAGAAGGCACCTATTTCTTACTAGCAACTAAAAATTTTTTTAATAAAGTTTATTTTATGCATGCAATTTCAAACAACTGGCAGGCAATCCAACTAAAACCCCCCTTTTTAAAAAAGCAAAATAAATTTTTACTTAGAAAAATAATTCCAAGCAATCGCTGGCCTTTGGGTCCTGACCCTCAGAGCTGTGCTGAGGCTCTGGATTGCTACCAGTGGGTCTGCTTCTGATAAGCTGATGCCTCTGGCTGTGGAAAGACTTTCTTAGGGCACAGCTGGGAGTCTATCAGTGCTTGTCTGTGCTGCAGCCAGGAAAGGTAAGTACCAGTCCCTTACCAGAGAACAGTATTCCAAGATGCTCAGCAGGGCCTCAGAGTCCCATCAGTGCCTGGACCACAAAGGATTTCCAGTCTCTGTCTCTGTCTCTGTTTCTCCCCCTCCCTCCTCTCTGTCCTGTTTGTCTGTCTCCCTCCCTCTCCCCCACACCCCTCTTTCTCCGTCTCCCCCCATTTCTGTCTCTGTCTTTCTGTCTCTACCCTTCCTCCATCCCCCTTCTCTCTCCTCTCTTCTTTTCTTCCTTTTTATGTTACCATTGATATTATTTGTAATTTCTAAAAATGACTAAAAAAATAAGATTTTTCTTTGATGGCAGGATCTACTAAAAAAGATGTGGGCTACTTTACAGAGATGGCCTGCCATTTCAACCAGATGAAATTAAAGGTGAACCTTGACTTCTCCAACTCTTCAATGATGTGCTTCCAATCTATCACGCAATTGACAAAGAGATGTTTCTAGCCTGCTCTCCAGTAGAAATTAGAGAGTTTTAAACCTTTCCTCATGAGGCTGGGATATCAGAGAACCACAGTGTACTTTACTATCTATCTTAAGAATGCAGATGGGCCATGATGCCTATTTTTTTTTCAAGACAGAGTTTCAACATAGCTCAGGCTAGCCTCAAACTTGCTATGCAGCTGGGGATTGCCATTTCTGATCCTGCCTCTGCCTCTGCCTCCCGAGTGCTAGGATTACAGGCATGGGCCACAGAACTCTGACATCACATATACAGCTGTTTGGAATAGATTCAACATTCATTGAAAAAGAAATGTGTAGGATAGGCTGCCTCAAAACTGTGTTAGAAAAATGACAGTCCTCCTGCTTTGGACAGAGGTCAGGAGACTAGCGCTCCAGACACCATCTGGCTGCAGTCCCCAAAGGCACTGTCCTCTACCTCTAGATTGCTCCTTCATACACAGGAGTTGCAAGTTGCCTTCACCTTTGACCCACTTCCTTGCCTTCTAAACTTTAGAGTCTAAAGGAAGTTCCCTGGGGATAGACATTGTTAGGCTGTAGGTATCTTCACAATGTCTCTGGTATTTGTTCACATTAATTATATTAATAATCATCAATACTTGAGTTATCCTCTCTCTCTCTCTCTCTCTCTCTCTCTCTCTCTGTGTGTGTGTGTGTGTGTGTGTGTGTGTGTGTGTGTGTGTGTGTCTGTTTTCGTGTTTGCAAACATGCACGTGGGTGCACAAGGAGGAAGAAGATGACATCAGATACCCTGGAGTTGGAGTTGGAGGCAATTGTGAGCTCTCTGACTTGGTTACTGGGACCTGAATTAGGGCCTAAACCCAGGTTCTCTGTAAGACCAGTACTCATTCTTTTCTTTGTTTTTTGATTTTGATTTTCAAGACAGGGTTTCCCTGTGTAGCTTTAGAGCCTGTCCTAGAACTCGCTTTGTAGACCAGGTTGGCCTCGAACTCACAGAGATCTGTCTGCTGCCCCCCCCCCCCCGACCAGTACTCACTCTTAAATGTTGAGCCATTTTGCAAACATCCGTATATATGGTATGTATATATGTTTATACAGCAAATCTTTTTTGTTTGTTTTTTGTTTTAGTTCCTTGAGACAAGGCCTTATTGTGTAACCTAGGCCGGCCTTAAAGTCAAGATCTTCTTGCTTCAACCTGAGGGCTGGGATTACAGGTGTGTGTCATTATGTCTGGCTATGTATTTTAAACTGTAGAAAATGTGAGATGAGCAAGCCTTATAGTCACACTTCCCTCTCATTGTCTAATTCTCACAGTAGTCTTTTCAAAGGTATGGAGAGAAAACACTATACCTAATGTGGCATATCCTGATCTGTCTGGTTTGCTAACCTCTGGCAACTCAATATGGAAAACATTTTCATCTCATTTATTTGGAAGCCAGCATAGATTAGAAGGGGCATGGTTTTGAGATCTTGAGCAAGACCCTTCCCTAGCTTGTATGAGAAGAACTAGTGTAAAGAATTAACTCTTGAAAACTTGCAAATCAGGTTTGTGATGCAATTATCTCCCTGAAGGGCAGAGAGCTGGCTTCCTTCAAGGACAGTGGAGAGCAGGGTAGGCTGACATCCCGGTCCTTAGAGTATTGACCAGGTAGGTCAGGAGTAGTGATAGACAGTGTCTGAGACAAAGAAACATTGCTGTGGGAAGGGAGCCAAACATTCTCTTCACTCCGATTAAAGGATCAGATATTAGTATGCCTTTGTTCCTCCCTTTCTTTTGCAGAATCACATATTCAACTTTTCAAGGGCAACCAACACCCATCAGTTACTTGTGTTTAAGACCTAGTACTATGTACTAGTTACGTCTCAATTAATCATCTCAACACCCTATGAGCTAAGAGCTGTTATTTCTGCTTTGTAGAAGGGGCAACTGAAGACCTGAGCTTCCATGTGTTGTTTAAGACCCCACAGTTGGTAGGCAAAGGAATCACATCACTCAGTTTACCATGTCTTCGGACAACTTCTCTAGGCATCTGCTTGTTTCTACAGAACTGAAGAGACCGGGACTTCCTCAGCTGAGAGGCATTCAGGCTGGCAAGCTTTAAAGTGGGTCAGAAATAATCCCATTTTCATGAGAATTACTAAGATAAGATTAACCTGGTTTTATTGTCTCAGCTCTGTCCCAGCTCTATCTCCAGAGAGCGATATTTCCATTTTGCCTATCAACTCAGGCCTTAAAAGGACACAGAAATGTCACCCAGCGCTCACTAGAAAATCTGCTTTTAAGTAACAACTTCACTGAGATGACACTCACAAGCCGCAAAAAATCCTCCCTTTTAAGTGTGTAGCCCAATCACTTTTTAGTACAGCCACAGAGCCAAATAGCCACTGCAAAATCAATCCCACAGCTTTTTCATGACACCAAACACTCCCAGAGGCAACCACTCCCCATTTGGAAAATTTCTTCTTGGTTATTTCAAACAGCGCTGCTAGGAACAAGCCAGGGGAGGTCTTTGTGTGGACATGTGTTTTCAGTTCTATAGGATTACTGGGTCATGTAGCAAGCTGGGCTTATCACTTTAAGGAACTGCCACATTATTTTTCAAATCTCTTTCAAGTAAGAAGTGGTTTGCAAGTGCTGACTTGCACCCAGTGGCTTATGCTGCTGACCTGACTATCGCTCCTTGTGCTTATTGAGCATGGAGAATATTCAGATCCCTCCCCTTTTTAAAATTGAATTATTTCTTCATTTTTGAGTAGTTCGAGTTCTGATGTATTCTGCATGTGAATACCCTCTAAGACATGTGGTTTGCAAATATTTTCTCTTCTGTGGATTATGTTTTTATTTTTTTTTGGTTGTTTTAAGACAAGATCTTTTGTTATACCACCTGGTGCTAACTTTAAACTCTTGATCATCTTTCCTCAGACTGCTGAGTCTGGGGACTGTGGGAGTATGACACCCCACCTGGTTCTCTGTTCATGTTCTTGATGGTATCTTTCGAGCAAAACATTTTTTTTTTTAATTTTTTTTTTTTTTGGTTTTTCAAGACAGGGTTTCTCTGTGTAGCTTTGCGCCTTTTCCTGGAACTCACTTGGTAGCCCAGGCTGGCCTTGAACTCACAGAGATCCGCCTGGCTCTGCCTCCCGAGTGCTGGGATTAAAGGCGTGCGCCACCACCGCCCGGCTCGAGCAAAACATTTTAAATAATATTGTAAGGTGGTGGTGTGGCTAAGAAGACATTGCCAGGGCCAAAATTATGAAGGTTTGTTTTTATATTTTCTTCTGAGAATTTTGTAGGTGTCATTTCTATGTTACATTACTCATTAATTTTGAGTTAATTTTTGTATGTGGTATGAAGCAGGATCCAAATTGCCTGTGGATATCTGGTTGTCTTAGCATCATGCGGTGAAGAATCTTCCTTTTCCCATTGAGTTATCTTGAGACTTATTGAAATCAATTGACCTTAAATGTTTGGGTTTATTTCTAGACTCCCAATTCCATTCATTGAACAATGTCTAGTCCTAGTCCTAATGCCATTATCAATGCTTTCATGACTATAGCTTTATTTGAATAACTGATTTTTTTTCTTTTAAGGAATTAGGATTTGTGAGACTGTCAATTTTTTGTGGGTTTTTGTTGGTGGTGGTTTTTTAAATTTAATTTTAAAGTGTATATATATGTGTATGTATGTCTGTGTGAGTTTATGTGTACTAGGTGCTTGAAGGAACACATGGAAGTCAGAGGTGTCAGAGCCCTTGAAGCTGGAGTTACAGGTGTTTGCGAGCCACCCTGTGAGAATGATGGAAACTGAATTAGAGTGCTTTGCAGGAGCAGTATGTGTTCTTAAGCCCTGAGCCACCTCTCCAGCACCTGGATGATGATGGTGGTGGTGATGATGGTGATGATGATGATGATTAGAGACAGGGTCTTGCTATATCACCCAGACTGGTTTTAAACTCACTGTCTCCTTGCTTTCACATCTCAAGTGCTGGGATGAGAGGTGTGCTCCATGACACTGGGCTTGACAGCCAGGTTTGATGTTGTGCTTTACAGATGCCTTTAAAAATTTATCTATTGAGGTAATTAGCTTGTTTTCTCCTTTGCTCCTGGAGTGTGATAGTTTGTTGATATTAAACCAAAGGTAAATTCCAAGACTGGATTGCTTTTGATATGGGGCTTAAAAAAAAGATTTATTCATTTTATGTGTGTAAGGGGTTTGCCTACTTATATGTGTATGTGTACCACATGTGTGCCTGGTGCCTGAAGAGGTTAGAAGGCGGCATCAGATCTCCTGGAACTGGAGTTATGGATAGTTGTGAGCCATCATGTGGGTGCTGGGAACCAAACCTAGGTTGTTTGTAAGCGCAAGTGCTCTTAACTGCTGAGCCCTTTCTCTAGCCCCTTTGTCAAAGGTCTTTAAAAATACTGTTTATTTCTTATCACTCAAGTTTGATTTAGGATTCTTGTATCAAGGTTTAGAAGTAAAATTGGGATGCAGCTTCCTATTGTTCCCACATTCATCTTCTGGGAAGTTTTGGAGTCAGTGTTTAGGTGGTATAAGGATTATGTCCTTAATTACATCACTAGCCTTCGACAGTGTCCCAGCCTAAAAAGCGGGCATGCTCTCTGTGCCCTCCCTCTCTTTCTGCACTCTCCTCTCCTTCCGTATTCTCTCTCTCTCTCTCTCTCTCTCTCTCTCTCTCTCTCTCTCTCTCTCTCTCTCCCTCTCCTAAAAAAGCTCTAGAAAGGTAACCATGGCTCGTGATTCTTCCGCCACCGCAACATCTGTCGCAGCGGCCATACCACGAGCACCGCCACTTAACCAACAGGTGGTTTTGTGCAAACCGCTGGAAGTTTTCATTCCTTTTTTGGAAAGTTTAATAAACACTTAAATACGAATTCTTTGAAGATTCCAAAGACCTCACCTGTAATACTCTCTAGTCCTTGAGTTTGGGAGATATATTTGGGTCTACACAACTTTAAAAATATTTTTCAGAGTTACAAGTTGTCTCTCCTATGTCTTAATTTAGTAGTATATACCCTTTTTACAAAGGAGTGGATTTTGTCTGGCTTTTCAAACTTATTTATAAGGAAGTAAAATTATTTGTTGTTCAATATTTTTACTTTGTCATTTAAAATGTTATGTGTTTGTGACTTTATTTTATACTTCAGCAATTTTATCATATAGATTAACAGATAATGTTTACATTATTTTTATTTTTAGAATTGGTTGAACTTTTTATTTGGAACCAATGGAGGACTGATTTCTGCCCCTTCTCCCAATATTTCAGGATGGTGTGGTTTAAAGCTTTTGTTGCAGCCTGTTCCTGTTTGGCACTAAGTCCACTGAATGCTTCCTGGAGTAGGCCATGTTCTTTCAGAGTCACACGCCTTCATCAACACAGCTCTGGGCTTGCTTAAAATTATAGCCTCAGGGGCTGGAACAATACGTGCAGGAATGTTTACTGTTCTCACAGAGGACCCAAGTGTGGTTCTTATACCTAAGTCACAGTTGCCTCTAACTCCAGCCCTAAGTCCAGAATCTGATGTCCTCTTCTGTACTCCATGGACACCTGCACTTGTGTGTAATGATACCCAGACAAAGACACACATTTGTAAATAACATTAATACTGATGCTCAAAAAGTATGGTCTCAAACCAGCTACACTCACCGGTCTGGGGAGTTGATGAAAAATGCAGATTCTTAGGCTTTACCCCAGACTAATTGAGTCCCAATCTGCATATTCATCAAGATCCATTAAAGATCCCCAAATCCTAAAGAATATCATATTTTAAACAATAACATTTAATTTAGTGCTGAGTGCCTGTCTTAGACTACACCATGAACAGAGCAATTTAGGGAGAAAGGGGTTTATTTGCCTTACACTTCTACATCATAGTCCAATTGAAGGCAGTCTGGTCCGGAACTCAAACAGAGCGGGAACCCGGAGCTAGTGCAGAGGCTGTGGGGGAGTACTGTGACTAGCTTGCTCCCCATGCTTGCTCAGCGGCTTTCTTATAGAACCCAGGATCACCTGCCCAGGGGTGGCCCCACCCACAATGGCCTGGGCCCTCCTGCATCACTCACTAAGTAGGAAAATGCTCTACAGGCTTGCCTACAACCCCATATTATAGAGGCATTTTCTTAATTGAGGCTCCCCTCTCTTAGATGACTTTAACTTATGTGAAGCTGACATAAAACTATCCATCACAGTGCCCTTGGAATCGTATGTGACTATTACTACTGCTCCTCCTAAGTGGGTTGATTCTTTTGTTGGAATCTAACAGAGTAAGCTTTAGAAGGCACCAATGTGGGTGTAAACTTGCCATTTCTCTGACACAGGAATACAGCAGGGGCTGACTCGTGGCCACACTCTGATGTCATCCTTTCCTCCACATCCCCCTCCCTCTTATTGCTAGGGTACTCATTAGGAGCCAGGGATTTGGGCTCTCTGGACCCTGTGGACATGGTCACACCCCCACACAATGGCAGGATCACATGTAATAATGTTTTTGTCTGTGTCTTTCTGTCAGGCTCAGGTTTGAGTTCAGGCAAGCGCTGCCAACTGCGTATGAACAGAAAGAAACTAGCCGAGTATTCTCTCCTCACGGCCCAGCGACCCCAGGTAACCACAGCAAAGGGAGGGCAAGAGAGAACAGCTGTCTGGGGGGCACAGAGGAGTCCACAGACTAGGACTGTACAAGCAAGTCATGTCACTGTGTACCTCAGGATTGGGGCGTTACAGGACCAGTTTATGGAACTGTATTCCATTCATCCTGTGTCTGGTCAAGTTCCTTTTCCAGGAAGTTGTCTTGTGTCTAGAAACTTTGCAAGCACATTAGCTTTTCTACACTGCCCTGTTGTCCTCCCTCCTTCCCTCTCTTCCCCTCTCCTTCCCTCCCTCCCTCCCTCCCTCCTTCCACTTATTTATTTATTTATTTGGTGTATGTGTGTGTGTGGGGCACTAACAACTCTGAGGATTACAGGCAGCAGGGATTCCAGATGAAGGCGGCATGAAGGGGGAAACTGACCACAGCCACACTCTCTCGGTGTTTTCAGGTTATTGCTCCCAGTCAGTTTAATTACATGGAGGATTAGGAGCATGTTTAGCAAAAGTGAGAAACTCTAGTTTATCTCAGAACAGAATATTGATTTTTTGACAACCAGCACCCTGGTTGAAAGTGAACTCCCACACCAATGAAGCTTGGCGGAGAAAGTTCTCGATTAACATGTGTGAGGAATTGACAGTGCCTTGTCCACACATATTTGAGACGTTCTGAGAGTAGATTTTGATTAATTTAACTCCTTAAAGTTTCTATCCTCTAGGTGTTCATTAGGCTGTTTGGTTTTAATTTTAATGAAGATGAATTAATTGAACTGTCTGCTTTCCATATAGCTCTAGCTAGTCTGCATGTCACTATGTAGCCC
Source organism: Peromyscus californicus insignis (assembly GCF_007827085.1). Classification (NCBI taxonomy): domain Eukaryota; kingdom Metazoa; phylum Chordata; class Mammalia; order Rodentia; family Cricetidae; genus Peromyscus; species Peromyscus californicus. Next base: position 82,790,422 of record NW_026294402.1, on the reverse strand, counting down.
AAGTGCTGTGATTACAGGTGTGCAATTTAGGTGAGTTATCTTGGAAGTTCCTTGAATCAGGGAATTGCTTTGTTCTGTAATTAGTCTCCTGTACTACAGATGCCCTCAGATGGACCCTTGAGTAGGCATCTGAATCCCACCACAGGCAGTCCTTCTCCGTCCTCTTTCCGTCTTCTCTCTGGGTCTTCCATCTCTCTCTCCATTTTCTTCCCCGTGGCCTATCTGGGAACCATGGTAGCTTTAAACACTCATACAGGTGCTTTGGAGAATGCTGAGATCAATACGGCATGTCTCTGTCTTCAGTCACCCTCTCCCTTAGCTAGAGAAACAAAACTCTAGAGGTGACTGCACATAGGCATAACGATGACAGACAGAAAGCCCTATAAGAATTCAGGAAGCCATCACTATAACCTTGGATGCTCAGAAAAAGACTTTCCAAAGCAGGTGGCCCGGTTAAGACTGGGAACCCATAGATAAGACATTGATGTTCTTGAGGCAAAACAAATGAACATTGCCGAGCCTGGGACTAGCTCTTCCTGTGCTGATTCTTCAAGCTCTTTCCAGTCAAGTAAGACATTGACTGTATCAAACAGATTTTGACAACATTTAGAATTTTTCTCATTATATTGTCTATAGGTTCAGTGAGTCATCCTGTCTCAAGAGAATAAGGCAGAGGATGATAGAGCTGGACACTGACATCCTCCTCTGGCCTCAACATATGTATGCCTGTGTGATGACCCATGAACACACACACTTGCACGTATCATACATTAAATAAAAATACTTGGGAAATTTCTTTTTGTGGGTACTACTAATTCTTCAAATTGCAAGTTGGGAGCTTTATTGAATTTATTAATATTTTGCTATATTAAAATACTAGGATAAGTAGTATGTATTAGCAGAACATCCTTTTATAAGAAACAGGTATAGGGAGTAGTTTCACCCTTCCTAATATGTGAGGGGTACATCAAGAAGGCGCTGTCTATCAAATGGAAGAAAAGTCCTCCCAGACACTGAATCTGCTGGCACCTTGAACTTGGACTTCAGACCCCACTGAACAGTGAACAACCAATTTCTGTTGTCTGTGAAACACCCAACCAGAGGCATTTTTGTGATAGAAGTCCAAATGGACCAATGTATCCATCCTGGTGGAAGAGAATAGAGTCTAGAGACAATTGGGTCACTCCCTTTACCTATCAGAGTATTGAAATGACCATCCCTCAGAACTGGAATTTCTTCAGGAGTCTCATGCCTTAGGGGGAAAAGGATAGGGCTGAGGGGTTGGTCTCCCAGGTAGAGATTTCCACAGTTTTAACAATTTACTGGATAGACTGGAACTGAGACAGTGATTGGCTGATGATGAGCGGGGATCCCATGTCAACCAGGACTACTTAGTTATGCACAGCTTTTTCTTCTCTAAATCCTCTCATCGGTACCCTGGAGTCAGACTGGGCTAGCACTAGACCTTTCTATTTGTCCTTCTTCCTAATGTGGCCATAGCGAATAAATCTCTTGCCATTTTTACTTGTTATTTTACCTGGCATATTGGGGACAGGTGGCCTAGCTAGGTTGTGAAGGCTAAAGGAGCCCAGGCCTTAGCCTTTTAAAAACTCCAATAATGCTAAATCACAGAAGTTAGTGTTTTCACTCATTCAGAGTTTCTGGGTCCCGTGCTTATCTTGGATTGTGTTCTGCGGGGACTGGGCTTCTGAAAGTTTCTGGGTTTGAAACAGTATGTCCATCTTAAGTCTATAGAGATCATCCTCTGGTTAAATTGCCCATGAATTACTCACCAGCAACACAATAAAGCTCCTCATTAATTCTAATTGGGAAACAAGACTAAGAGTGTTTTCCAAAGTGAACACCTTTTCCTGTTGGTCACACCATGGTTTCTTGTTCTTGGCAGCGACTGAGTAAGGGGTCAAGCCGATGGTGTTGGTCACCTAGGCTCTGCTGACCTCAGACAGAGACTGCTGACCTCAGACAGGGACTTTTCTGGATATCCTGGAATGGAAGTCCCAGGGAGAGAATTCTACTGAATAATAATATTGTTTGTCTTTGGTGCTCTCCTCCCTAATTTGGCCAGTTTCCCCTCTGCTTGACGAGTAATGCTTCACATTTTCCTGAGCTCAGCTCCTGGCAACCGGGGCGGGCAGCTCACCAGGAGAAAACACCGCCCCGAGAGCCTTTTCATGAAAAGTTCTTAAACACAGCTTAGGGAATGAAGCTCTAAAGTCAAGAAGTCAGAGGCTGACCACAGATTCTTGTTACTATGAATTGAGACTTCATCTGCTTTGCAGAGAAAGAGGGAGAGAGAGGGGAGAGGGGGGAGGGAGAGAGAGAATGATACACGTAGTCTTTTATGCTCTGTTGGCATTCACTCATTCATTCCTTTTTATTCTCTCTCTCCAACATGGTTTCGAAGTAAGTATTTTAAAAATGATGATTCCTGCCATTAAAATACAACCAGAACCGAGGGTCCCTTGGTTTACAGTGTAGCTGTAGAGATCGCCAAGTGTGAAATACTTCTGGACCTAACGGCAGATGGCAGCTGTCAGTGCAGATGACAGCTGCCACAAGCTCCATCTGAGAGCTTCTCTCTTGCCAAGGGAATCCCCAGACTGCCTCAGGACCCACAGCAAGTGGCATGCCTGGCCTAACAAGAGCGTGCGTTCTGGGCTGTGCTTCAGCCCACCCTCTATCTACACCCACTGTCTCTGCTTAGCTGGTGCCCTCTGTCCCATACCAGTTATTACAGATTTCGATGATCACTTTCTAAAAATTAATCATATTTATCCCAGAGTATATAGTTATTCAGCCAATGGTTAGTTCTGGAATTAAACCATGATTTGAGAAGGTCGTACAAGACCCCCCTGCTCAGTGACAAGAGAGTGTATGAAGTTCAGACACCATGACAACACACATTTCTCTCAAGGGAGGACTGTAGGATAGCTCAGGTGGTCACAATACAGACCCAGCTATATTGCCAAAGTGCAAGCTTCCTGTCCCTAAATATAATCTTAAACAAACTTGAAGGCTCCTTCCAGCCAAATTATATGTAAAAAACAAACAAACAAACAAAAACAGCATTGTAAATGCACACATGGTGTGTATCTAGCATGTTACTTGTGACACAGAGAGAGAAATGAGCAAAGAACTGGGTGCTATAACAGGGGCTCTGCCTGTATGGGCTTTACACATGGGGTGGTTGCAGGAGCAGGAAAGAGCAGAAACCCATCATTATGAATGTTTGCTTAGAAGCATGGCTCATGCATAGCAACCAAGCGGATGTGGGATGAAACATTAAGCATGTGTGTGGATTATCAGGATGTTGAGGAGGGAAGTGGTTTGATTTTGGGAATAAGGGAGAACTTCTTTTCTGTGACTTAACTGACGTGGAAGGAATGCTTGGCCTCCTGAGGTGCGCGGGGCAGCCATTGCTATGAGTTACTGAGGTTGTAAGTCCTGCACACTTGGGCTCACCCTCTTGAGTTTGGAGTCTGGGTGAAGTGTCTTCTGCAATCCTAGGTTAGCCCTCTGAAGAGGGTGGCAGGCTAGAGCCACTGGGAGTAAAAAAATACAGAAGCTGGTGGGTGGGTATGGAGATTTGGTTGGAGGGACTCAAGGAGAGCTCAGTAGATCAACACGGCTCCTGTACAGGTTCCTGGACAGTTAGCTAATAAGTGTGCTTCAACTTTTCTCCCATAGATGTGCAACAAAATAATACCCTCCTGTGCCTTTTCTTAGCAATTAAGTTATATGATTGGTCTTTATAAGGGTCAATAATAGGTTTTGGTTGGAGAATCAGAAGTAACATGGGCAAGGGAAACATCCACAGGGTCTCAACCTGGGAATGCACCAGCCTTTTGACCAATCCTGCTGGTTTATATACCTTTGTTACATAAAGCAAAATGAAACTCTAGGGAAATAGAAAAACAAGATAGCAAGCTGGGAGAATAATTTACCCCTGTATACCACCTTCCCAAATGTATCTTCTTTTAGCATTGCCTGATCCTACCCCCAGCACATACAGACACACATGCCACTCCTTCCTAAGGCATTTGAAAATAGTGTGATGGATAGCATTGTTGCCTGTTTTCTGAGTTGGAGTTGAGTTCCTTGCTTCATGATCTCAAAGAATGCTGAGCAAGGACAAGAGAAGAAGGGCACACGAGCAAGGCATTATTGGAAAGTAAAATGGTGGTTCCCAGCAGCATCAGGAAGGGTTTGGAAAGTGGGCTGCCAAGTAGTATTTTGAAGCAGGGATTTTGATATCCTTGGAATGGACAAATTTGATCCCACTCATATGTAAATTATGCATCTAGTAGGGATGAATCCGATTGGTTAATTTGATTGTATGTGGTGAATTCTGATTGGTTGATGAGTCAGGTGAAGGGGAGGAGCTGCTAAAAAGTCCTTCCTGCCTTTGACAAGGAGCAGGAAGTTAAAAAAAACAAAAAACAAAGGTTGGTGGTTAGTCTATAGCTTGATGAGTCAGAAAATTTTGGATTTTAATACTTCAGCTTGCAGCATCAAATTCCTTGTGAAATCTCTGGTGTTTTGGGAGCTGACTGCTGGTTCCATCATACATATAGATAGTGTGTTTTCCTTGGACTTGTAACCCTGACTGTCTACTTGTTCCTAATTCTTACCAGCCTCATGGCACTACACCCTCTGTGATCCCAAATAATGCATTTCTTCTATACAAAGACATCTTCACCATCCTATTTAGCAAGCACAGTGTCATTTCTACTCATAAGGAACATTAATGCAGTGCTATTCAGAGTCAAGGACCAACTCCCTAAATGGTGTAAGGAGTGGTGGTGAAGTCAAGCTGTTTGTCTTGCTGGTGGTAGCTCCTCCTCCCCTTCTGTTCTTGCTCGTGGGATCCTTGAAGCATGCAGGTAGATGTCTTAAAAAGCTTGTCATGGAATTCTGCCGCTGGGTCTTTGTTGGGTTGTGTTTCAGAGCCGGCACATCTATCTCTGGTCTTATGAGTCATGGCTTGGATGCTAGATGTTTGGAGTAAGTGCTTGAAGAACAGGAGCAGAGCTTTGTACACATGTGAAGACAAACCCTACTACATGCCTTGGAAAGACTCCACGCACATCCAGTCCCTAGTCACTCCCTCCTTACTCCATGCTTACTAGTCATTGTCTCCGAGGTGATTTCTGAAATGCAAAGAAGAAAGAAAACATTGGTGTTGGCTTCACTTTTCTTTTGCGTTGGTGCTATGGGCTCACTGTCAAGTCATCAGAAGTTAACGAGGAGATTGATAGCAGATTTAGGAGAGGATAGTTTGTTCTTTCTGTTTGGGGTATCTAAGAGGAAACCTCCACATTCTCCAGCTGCCCTATGATAGACAGACCCTGTTGGCAATAAATTGAGTTAGAATGTTGAGTTGTGCAATGTTGGATGGGTGGGGTAGCTGAAAAAATGAAAAATGAGTAATCATTGATAAAAGCCATCCCAGCACCCAATATTTAGACAATTCCTTCCCTCTCCTTTCTCTTTCTCTCCCCTTCCATCTCCCTTTCTCTTCCTTCCTTTGACAGTGTCTAGTCTAAACTAGTCTGGAACTGAACTCATGGTTCCTCTGCTCAGCCTCCCAAGTTCATGCACCATCACACTTGGCTAGCTACTAGCTATTTTCATTCCTCCAATGACCTATAATCATCAAGACTGGGGGATGAGACAATGAAGGCCCACAGAGAGAAGTGATTTTCACAATACCACCCAACTTGCTGGCAGGCACATCTGGGATTAAGGCTTGCCTCATACTTCTAACCCTGCATTTTGTCTCTTGTCATTGGCTATAATAGAATCCTTGAATTTTGTGTTTGGATGCTCAAGGAAGCAGGTCTGAGATGCCCAGATCCTGGGGAAGAAGAAAGCATTGATCCTCTGTACGGACATAAGAGACACTTAGTTACACACAGTACGGTACGTCTATCTGTCCTTCCTGAGGCCTGGATAATGTGCTCTTTTTTCTCTATGAAAGGACAGAACTTATTATTTATTGAAAACGCTTTCCTTTCTGACCCGATGAAGTCACACTTTGTGACCTTCAGAATTTTCATTAAGATACAGTGTGTAGGGTTAGGAACTCTGTGGGAGTCACGGTGACCACTATGGTCAGCGGAGTAATGATCCACAGGAGACAAGAAGGCAGTACAGTTCAATACAACTAAGTAGCATGTGTTGGTTCAAACTTCAGGAGTCTGACCCTCAGTAGTTTATTTTAGGCATATTTAAGCACAACACAACTCGGTGAAAATTTTCCTAGTGATAACTCAATCCTGTGGGCACAATAAAGCTTATGATGTCACTATATTGAAATTCTTTGTGCAGTACCTGTGACATCTCCCATAAAGATAAGTTTTATCGATTGAGAGGCTCATGACAAGGGTCTGGGAGAGGACCTGGTGTGGTCACTACCACACAGTGCAAAGATCACCAGACTATTGACCACATCTGTTCATGGCCTTCTGGGTGGATAACAAGTTGTGGATTCTTCCCTTTGAAGAGACAACCCTGTGTGTTTAACATTCCTGGTCCCCTAGTGCTTATCTGTGAGCACAGGAACCTCCATGCCTCCCACACAAAGCTTTCTTGAGTTACAGTGGACTCTTTGTTCTTTAAGCTGTGCCCTGAATCACATTTGGAAATATGCAGGCATTTTCCTTTTCTGGTAGTGTGGTGGAAGTCTCTCTTCTTCCTCCAAAAGCATATAAATATCCTAGCAACCGTCAGCTGTCTGACTTCACCTGACTATTACAGGGGGCGTTTTCAGAAGTACCAATTATATATCAAACCCATGACTTACACTGTACTTTGAGCTTAAAAATAGAGTTTAAGGTAAATTTTCTCAGCCCCGTTGCAAACATTGATATGGTCTTAGGTTTCTTTTGTAATCCTAATGTGTTTTATTTAAATTTCATCTTTTCTTTATTCTGTTATTTACTTTCTTTCTTTCCTTTTTTCCTTCTTTCTTTTTAAAAAAGTCATTATTACTCATGAAAGAAAGAGAAAAAGAAAGAAGGGAAGAAAGGAAAAATGGAAGGAAGGACAGAAATTTCCCACTAGCCGCCTGCACTTACAATTCAGTTTTTGACCAATCATCTAGGTTGTGAGCTAGCCAAGCTCTTAAAAAACAAAAAGTATGGGCACCATAAAGATGGCTCAGTGGTTAAGAGCACTTGTTTCTCTTGTAAAGGACTTGGGTTCAGTTTCCAGCATTCACATGGTGGCTTATAAACATCATAACTCTAGTGCAAGGGGGACCTGATGCCTTCTTCTGGTGTGCTACACACACACACACACACACACACGCACACACACACACACACACCGCTCATACACATGAAATGAAAATAAAAAATTCTAAGCTTCCCAAATATATATATGGAGATCGGGGGTCAACTTATGGGAACTGGTTCTCTCCTTCTGTGAAGGTCCCAGGAGTCAAACTCAGGTTGGCAGGCTTGGTGGCAAGTGCTTCTTTACTCTCTGAGAATCTCCCCAGTTCCCTCAGGCTCTTTCCAATGTGTATGAGCTCTTAGAAACAGTGGAGGAAAGGAAGCTCAGCTAGATGCTCATCCATATCAACCAGAGTGGCTAGAAGGAACAAAGAGACAAGAAACCCTCAAGCTGCCTTGAATAGCAAAGAAATGATCGGCTGGTAGAGGCAGAGTGTGACCTGGGCTGTGCTGCTGGGAACTCAGCTGGTCAAGGCTTGAGTTCTTTCCATCTCAGGTTTTTTGCCAACCACAGAATAAAACTTGGTCTGAGGATGGATGTTCTTAGCTTCAAAATAGATGCATTGGTAACAATTGGAGCTACAGGAGTCCCTGTTTGGGGTTAGTTTCAAAGAAACCACCCTACCTGTGGTTCTCTTGATAGCCAGGAAAGTTTCCCAGAAGACCCTAGAACAAGTTTTCTTACAACACATTAACCCAAATGAATGAGTCACCTGTCATTTCCTCTCATAACTAGTTTCTGTCACAAGAGGACACCACATTTAGACCCAGAAGCAAACTCTATAAAAGTCTGGTTCGAACCTTCACCAAGGAAGCTGCTATTGATATCTAGGAGTGGGGTGGGATGGGTAGAACAGGTAGGAATGAGCTAAGGAAGGGTTAAACAGGAGACCAGGCCTGTTTCATGGGGATTCTGGCGCTCAGGACTGTCTTTGCATTAATAACTGTTCCAGCCTTACACACCCACTTTGTCTTGATCTGTCACCAAGGGGTACTGACTCCAAGCATTCATGTTGCCTTGAGCAAGATGGCCTCTCTGACTTGTCTCTCCAGGGAAACCAGGGAACCACAAAGTGCTAGGGAAATACACAGAAGGCAGAACTTGGGAGACAGATCCATCATCTTTGTATGGCTGTTTAGGAATGCCTGGTCTGAGCTAGAACCTGTGCTTGAACTATCTGTTTCACATTATACTTCAAAGTTTATGATGGCTGAGATAAACTGGGCGTTATGGCATCCATCTGTGATCCCAGTGCTTGGAAGGATGAGGCAGGAGAATCATGAACTCCAGGCTAGCCTAGGCTTCAGAGTAAATTGCTGTCAAAAGAATTCAAAACAAACAAACAAACAAATAACCAAACATAGATCTCATAAGAAAACCCAGATTCCCATGAATTAACACACAAAATATCTGAGACACAGTCCAGAGTTTCTCAGCATACAAAGAACATGATATTCTTAACTTGTGGGAAAAGACCATCAATGAAGCCAGTGACAAGATGATGCAGATGCTAGAGTGAAGCCTGGATGTCATAAAAATGTTCAAAGGAGCAGCCATGAGCACTTCTCAAAGCCAGAACACAAATAGAAACCCTGAAGATGAGCAAGCGGAAACTTCAGAGTGGAAAAACAACCCAAAGTTAAAAACACGCTGAAAGACTTGGCCACAGAACGGCGAGGACAGGGGAGAACAGAATCAACTGAAATGAAAAACATTACTCAGTCAGTTAACAAGAAGAAAATACTAAAACCAGAACCCAAAGAGAACTTTAGGGACTGGTGGAACAACGGAAAACATGTGACGTTTTTGTCAGTAGAGTTTTCATAAGGTGAGAAGGAAGAAAGCGGTGCAGGAAAATGATTTGGAGAAGTGGAGGCTGAAACTCCACCCGTTCTGAGGGAGCCATGTATGCGTCCAAGTGGAGCAAAGTCTAAATGGGACCAAGTCAAAGAAATGTTCCTCAACCACAGCACGTACGAAGTTCTGGAATACTGGAGAGAAAAGCTTTTAAACAGCTAGAAAGAAACTGTCTGAAGGACAGCACACTGGTGACTGATCCTCTTGTGGCCACCACACAGGTAAACAGGAAAAGCATGACATTTGCAAGTGTGAACAATAAAGAACTGTTGGGTTGATACAGTTCTTGTCACACAAATACGAGGACCTCAGTTTGGTCCCCAGCATACATGGAAAAAGCCAGCTGGGGGGGCGGCATGTGTGTGTAATAATTCCAGCAATGGGGAAGCAAACCCAGAAGGATGCTTGGGGCTTGCTCATCAGTCAGTCTAGCCTAATTAATGAGATCCAGGTACCAGTGAGAGACCCTGTCTCAAGAAAGGTTGTTGACTTCTGAGGAACAACACTCAAGGTTGACTTCTGGTCTTTGCACTGCACACACTTGAACATGAAAATGCACCCACACAAAACTACAGAATTCCATACCTAGAATAGCTTTCAACAGTGGCAGTAAAACAATAACATCCTCAGTTCACCCCCTCTACCCATTTTTAACAGAGTATTTACAGGGAGTTTTCAGATGGAAGAGAACACCAGAACACCAAAGAGCTTCATGAATGGAGAAGGCGATGGAGCTGGTGACTATTTGGGCTAACATCACAGCCTGTTACCCTAGGTTAAAGTGTGTGATGTTGATGGTGTTTAGGGCATATATAGATGTACTGTTTAGAGGGAAGGAGAAAGGGAACTTTAGAGCTTCAGGATTTATGATTCAAAATCGACTGTGAAGATGGCAGTGTATATATTTTAAATTCCTAGGGCAACCACTAAAGAAGTTACTGAAAGGGATCCTGCCATGATCATGGTAAGTAGGATAGGATAATAAAAGATGGTCAAATGATCACATTCCCAAAGACAAGTAGGGGGGAAATAGATAAGACAACAGCAATAACAACAAAACCAGGGAGGCCCAACAGAAGACAACAACAGAGGGAATATGTAAGTGTATTGATAATTTCACTAAGTGATTTTAGGACACTAGCAAACATGGTTCAAATAGGTGAAACATACTACAATACACTATGTGCAAGAAAGTTATTTCAAATATAATGACATTATTAATAGGTTTCAAGCTAGAATATAGAAAAAGGTACTCCAAGTGAAAACGAAGAGCTGGATAGGTTTATATTAATGGCAGCATAGACCTCAGAAGGAAGAAAATGACTAAGGTTGAAAAAGCGCATTACATATCCATTAGATAAGGGTAAAAAAAATCAGTTCATCAATAAGACATAACATTTCTAAATGTGTACCTACATAGCACAATACAAAATACATGACAGCAGAATATACACTATTAAGTAGACATAGAATATTCTCCAAGAAAGACTGTACCTTTGGATGCTAAGCTTAATCCTAGTACTCAGGAGGCAGAGGCAGGTGAATCTCTGTGAGTTAAAGGCCAGCCTGGTCTGCATAGTGAGTTGTATTCTTTGTCAAATAGAATTTAAAAAGAATTAAAATAATACAAATAAAAATAAAGTGAAGAGACACAATGTGTTCATGGATTGGAAGATTTGACATAGAAACGATATAATTTCTCCATAAATTTATCTATGGACATTTAATCAAAGAACTGTAAGGATAGAGATAAGTATATACAGGGGTGTTCAACTTCATGAGTCGTTAGGAACTGCAAACCAAGCTACCACAGATTGTGTTACATACCCAGGGGAAATGTTGACATTAAAAACATTGCTAAAAACTAAAACCAGGAAGAGTGGGAGCAACTGGGATGCTTACACATTAGGGGCAGAAAATGGTTTGGGCAATTTCTCATAAAGTTAAAAATTCCTGTCCTGTTTGTTTATACGAAAGAGAAGAAGCTGTCCTCAAGTGTGCATAGAAACTCCTATTCATAATTGTAAAAGTCTGGAAGCTGCTCAACTGTCCTTGAGTGGGTTAGTGGATAAACTGTAGGTATGTGCACAATGGAAACCACAAAGAACAGACTGTTGACAGAAGCAGGGATTTGGAAAGACTTCAAAACGTTAGCCAGTACAAGATGCTGCACCCAAAATATTACACACCGAAGGATTCCATCTATGGGGCATTCCTCCCCTAAGGGCTCAAGTAGCACAGGCTGGCCTACAACTCACTGTGTAGTGGACGATGATCTTGAAATCCTGATCCTCTTGCTTCCGCCCCAGGAAAACTGGGGTTGCAGGCTGCACCCATCACCTAGTTTATGAGGTGCTGGAGACAGAACATGCATGCCAGGCAAACACTTTACCAGCCAAGCTACACCCCAGCCTCAAGATTATTTTCTCTTAGAAAAAAAGAAAAAAAGAAAAGAAAACCAGAACACCCTCAGCATAGCCACAGGGGGACAACCTGAGGACACTGCTGTTGCCCTCTGGAGTGGCAGTATAGTGAACTGCATTTTCCGCTCATTCTTAGTTTCCAGGAGTCTATTTCCTGAAACACCTGTTCTCCTGTGTGTGTTCTGGAAAAATCCAATATGCCTATTAGATGTGCCAAAATTATTATATGCTTTAATTTTTGTTTGTTTATTATTATTCTGTGGGGTGTGTGTGTGTGTGTGTGTGTGTGTGTGTGTGTGTGTGTGTGTGTATACGTGTGTACTCCCATGTGCACATGTGGAGGTCAGAGGACAACTTTTGGGAGTTGGTTCTCATGCTCCACCCTGTGGGTTCTGGGGGACTGACCTCAGTTGGTCAGGCTTGTGTGTCAGGCACCTTTACCTGCTGAGCCATCTCCAGCCCAGGACACTTTGAATCATTGTAGTAGTCCCAGTAATTTACTGTCTCCTCCTTCTTTTCTTTTGTTCATTTGTTTCCTTCCTATTTTCAAGAGTTCCATGATGAACTTTGCCTTCCAACTTGAAAAATCCTCAATAGTTAGAGAAGTGTCTTTAGTTCTTTTCATGTTTCCTCTCCCTCTGTGGTGTTTTATATGCTTTATTATTTCCTTTAGTTACTTCTTTTCTCTTTTTTTCTTCAGATAGGGTCTTGCCACATATATATAGAACTCATTATATAGCTAGGGTTTGTCCCTTGAGACAAGGTCTTTCATTGTTCCCAGAGCTAGACTGGCAGACAACAAGCCCCAGCAATCCTCCAGTCTCGGCACACCATAGCATGGGATCACAATCACACATGTGGCCATAACCACCTTTTTACATGCTGGAGATTCAAACTCTAGCCCACACTTGTGCATCAAACGGTCTTACACATCTCCTATCTCCTGGAAAATCATTTTATTTTTTCTTGTGTGCGTACTTGAGAGCATTTTGTCTTGTCTTCCAGCCTTAGATGCTACAGAATGGTAAAGAGCAGGATGCTGCTAGGTGAAACACTGTTGGAGGACAGGGAGACAGAGTAGTTCTTTTATATTTCAGAAGGACAGTTGTCAAGAGGGAGGCAGTTGGACAAGCTGCAAGAGTAAGGTGGAACAGACTCCAGCGTGTCTAGATTGATACAATGTTTCCTGGTATTAGTTATCATCACCGCCTTTTCTGGGGCCCATGACTCACCAGACTTGGACTGTCCAAGCTGGAGACATGAGTGTGACTATATCATGCTATCAGTCCTCAATCCTGCTTATGACTTGAATTCTGTACACGTAGTGCTTTGATTTCATTTTTAAATATGACATAAAACAGAACTGTTATCGTTGTTTTCCAGACTCTTTCATAACTCATCAAATGAGAAGTAAGGAAATAGAACTTTGTCTGCTTTTTTATTGTCGTGAGCATTCTGGACATACCTAGCAAGAACACTCTGCAGTTGAGATTGACCTTCCTAGTCTAGCCACACAAGTTTTATTGCTTGATTCATTTGCAGTTGCCAATATGTTGGTTTGCAAACATATTTTTAAAATTTTTATTTTTATTTTATGTGTACTAGTGTTTTTGCCTATATATATATGCAAATGTATATGTATATATATGTATGTATGGTGTATCTATGTGCATCATATGTATGTAGTATCTGTGAATACCACAAGAGGGTGTTGGATCCTTTGGGCCTGGAATTACATATGGTTGTTAGCTGCCATGTGGGTCCTGGGAATCAAACCCATGTCCTCTGGAAGAGCAATCAGTGCTCTTAACCTCTAAGTCAATTCTCCAACCCCTGCAAACATTTTTCATATTGCTTCCAGAATGAATCTGCTTGGACAATTAGATGAGCTGATTGATTGAAACTTAATCTGTACCTGCCATTTTCTCTCTGTGTAGCAGCATGTTAGGTAAATGCTGTCAGGCCAAACATATAAAGGCTGGGGTAGAATTGCTCTGCCTGGCTCCTCCCCCAACTGCTGTCTTTTTATTTTAATGGGGAGGTAAGAAAAGACTGAGGAGCGAGGAATGTGATAATTTAAAGGATTCAAGGCCAGCAGCTCAGGTCAGCACATTTAATGATGTTAAGGAGTCAGGTAGGGAAGGGCAATTGACATGCCCCCAAGAAATGTGAGTAAGTGGAGTCCCCGAGGTTGTATGAGCCTCTCAATTTGGTAGATTCCTAAACCAACTTTCTAGTGGATCCCAAGCTTGACCTGTTATATCTAAGAGATTATACATAAACCAGAAAATGTCTTTAAGCATAGTAGAGTATGCTTTCTAACCTGAATTCTTACATCTATGCCCAGGCCTCTGAGGATGACAGGTGCTTCTAGAATCAGAATGAATAAAAATACCTGCTTGATGAGCTTGGAACTCAAAGCGAAGAGAGGCCCCTGGTCTTCAGGAGCTAGCCTGTTCTTTATGCTAGCTGACGGTCTAGTTGGTCTTATGTCCATGCTCTGACTGAAGGTCATTGTATAGTAAGTTGCTAGCACCAAACACCCAACCCCAGCTAAGTTTAGGAGCCAGACAGTGATTGCACCTCTTTCTATGAAGGACCTAAGAGAGGTCATGAATCTTAGGTTCCAAACTCCATAATAGTACTTGAGGTTTTGCAGCAAACATCTGGTAAGTATGAAATAGATGTTAATCACAAAGAGGAAGGCACCCTGCCTCAGGACTCCTCTGATTGTTCAAACAGGGATTTTCTTAGTGGCTAAACCTATTATGCTTTCATACCTGATTTATCACATCTGACTTTTCTAGCTCTCCAGAGCTTCTCCCAAGACCTGGAGCATATTTCTAAATTTGATGAGGACGAAGGAGGAGGGAGAATTGTTAGAAGAGATAGGATTGACTAAACACTCAAAGGACAACTAGGTCTGAGAGATCAGAAAGGACAAGGATAAGTATAGAATGGACCTTGTGTGCAGAGCATGGAGGGAGGGGCGTGGGGTGTGCGTGGAAGCACACAGTGCTCTGGAGGGGGAAGTGAGAGACCAGACCAGGAGGGCAAGCAGGGGCTAGTCAAGAACTCCCTGTCCCTTGTCAGGTTATAAGGTTTATTTTTCAACATTTACAATATTGTCAGTGGAAGTCTGGAAGCATCTGGAACATCTGAGAAGCAAAGCAGCATGGTCAGGTTTGAGTTTTATCTATGGAATCTGCATTTCCCTGATTTTTCCAGCCTGGACAACAGATGGCAGTGATCATGGGAAGGGATGGGAGGCTTCCTGCCTGCTTTATACACGCAATACTGACAGAGCCTCCAAGTTCCTGGAAATGCTCTAGGTACAGTATGCAGATTACGATGGTCAAAGTCTCTGCTCTAGTAGGGAAAGCAGGTAAGTCCAGCAGGTATTGTTAGGTAGAGTGGTTGTCCTAATACACGGTGAGCACTGGTGGATAGGAGCAGGAATGCAGCTCTCCCTGCCATCCTCACATCTTGTTAAGCTGTGCTAGCTAGAGGCATATTCTCCCATCTGTCACATACATTTCTGGAAGACTTCATCCCCACAGGAGCAGTATTATACCACACAGTAAAGTCCCCACTAAATACGCCCTTCAATCATTTTCTCTTAAAGGATGGTCTTATGTAGCCAGGCTAGTCCTCATATGCAGCTAAGAATGACCTTGGCCCCATCTTTTTGTCTTCACTTCCTGAGTGCTGGGATTATAGGCTTGTGCCTCCACACCTGAGTTCTTTTTAAACCTCACCACAAGATGAGGAGGTGAGAACAGACTTGGAATCTGTGTTAAATTCCCAAGACAGGGTGAAAATGAAATGGGACAGAATAACACATGTGAGCTGTGCTGTGTAGCTACAGCCTCTGAACAGAAGCTTTTTGCAACTCAAAAGGTTCTAAATGGAGGCTCATTAGTCTCAGATAGCAAACAACTCAGGAGTCTCAGGAAGTCCCTCAAGTTTACCAGATGCACAAAGCCTTTTCTTCCTCAAGGTTGTATAAGCAGTAAAGACTCCAAGTTTTCCAGAGATCTCCAGGGTTCCAGCTTCCATGAGCTATCACCCGTTTGGTGATTGAGCAGCCCATGTTCCTATAAGTAACTTCTCACCTTCATTCCTGTAAGTAAGCCCTCACCTCCATTCCTGTAAGTAACCCCTCACCTCTATTCCTGTAAGTAACCCCCAAGAACTCATTTAATTGCCAAGTTGGACTTAAGTGTAATCATTATTTTGGTCTGTTATCAGTTACCTATCTGGGACACAATAGATGTTTTGTGTTGTACCATGTGTCCTCAGGGAAAACATACAACACAAGCCAATATGTGTGAGGCTATTGGGTGAGATTTAAATAGAGGAAGAAAGAGTTCAAGATGTTCACATTTTAATAGGATTTTGGAATGACATGAACAGAATATTATAGATACATCTAAAGGCAGGCAAGAGATGATGATGGTTCTACGTGTGTGTGTGTGTGTGTGTGTGTGTGTGTGTGTGTGTGTGTGTGTGTGTGTCTGTGTCTGTGTGTCTGCTTGCCTGCCTGCCTGCCTGCTTGTTTTATCTTCAGTTTCATGACCAAGGTAAAATGCATGCTTAGAAATGAGATAGTCACTTAGAACACACAGAGACTATTGATAAATATTTATCAAATGAATGAAGGTATGCAGAGCTGTTGGCATGAATTGTTTTGTAGCCAGATCAAGCAGGGATGGCAGACAATGTGTAGTCTGGCTGAATAGGGACTGAAGGCTCTGAGCCCTTAAAGTCTTCCTCACCCTCAGTCTGGGCCCCAAGGCCTCTCCTGTAGAATTCCTCAGGGTGCTCTCTCCTTCCTCAGCATAGGAAGATAACATTGTTTGCTTCCAGGCTGGCCAGGCTCTGGTGTGTTTTTGATGAATTTAGCCACTTTGGTTCCTACTGCATCCAGGACTAAGAGGAGCAAAAACGGTCTGTGAGATTGCAACTGGCTCCTTGTAGGAGGACCCTCCCTCCAGTCCTGCTGTGGTTTAGGGTCAGTTGTGGTTCATGGTTCTGTTGTACTGTTGGTGCTGGGGAAGGAAACTAAATAGGATAACTTCATAATACTTAATCAAGACACAAGATACAGGGGAATGGGCAGGGGCTGGGAAACACTGGGGAAGGCTGGGGGCTAGAAAGAGCCTGGATCTACAGGGAGCAGGGCGAGCTCCACAGAGTCTTCTGGAGATGCTATCGTGAGAGAAGCTGGAGCAGGAGGCCATCCCATAAGCAGGAAGTTGGGAGAATGAGTGTCTCTACCTACCTAACCTGACATCCACTGGTTCTATCAGTGCCCCGTTTGCCAAGTTCACTGCAAGTTCAGCAGGGAACAAGTAGGACCTTTGATGGGCAGAGGAGCCGAGTCCATGGCAGCCAGGGGAGCTGTTGGTGCTCGCACTGAGCTGCTTCCTGTTGGCTTTTCAGTACAAGTAAAACCTCCTGACTCATCTGGAAGATGTGGTTATCCCCAAAAGAGCATGTTAAACCATGTCAAGGGTGGGAAAGGGCTGGTCCCAATTTGTTTATATCCACCTTGCCATGTTCCATAATGGGTAATGCATAAATGAACACATTATATACAGACCTTCTGTGATGAATGCTTAAGACACTTCCATACAAGGGAATGTTATGCAGCCATTAGATGTTTCAAAGGGTTTGTCCTTGTGGGGAAATAAATGTAGTCTACCACACAAAAGAGTGCAACACTTATATTCAGTTTTGATCCCAAATTTGGGAGACACACACACACACACACACACACACACGCACACGCACACGCACACGCACACGCACACGCACACGCACACGCACACGCACACACACACACACACACGGGGTAAGGAGAGAGTTTTTGGGACATTCAGACTTTCTATAACAGATTGTCATTTTAGAATCAACATTCAGCATAAACAGCAAGACCCTGGATAGCCCCTTTTTATTAGCATTGTAACAAGAGTGAGATTAGACAAGTGTCACCTGCAGCACTCTGGAGGTAATAACGTTCCAGATGATGAGGGACATGCTTATGATGTTCACGTGTTGAGGTGTAAATTCATGAGGAGAACAACAAGGCCACAATTCTTATCACTGGGCTAGTACGCAACCTTCTAATGTGAGGTGAGCCTTTCTGGGCTTGCCAAAACCATACTCTCTTAGAGACATCATCACAGCAGTGCTATGAGAGATCTTTTATGTTTTCTAAAACAGGGCCAAATAGCTGGTACTTTCCCCATGAAGGATCTGTTTCTTCTTCCTCTCCTTCTTCATTTCCCTCTTTCTCCTCTTCTTTTTTCTTCTGTTACTATTGTGGCATTTTATTGGATAGAATTTCCTTCCAGTAGTGGCACAATTCTAAGTATTCCTGTATTCATGAGTATCAGCTAAAACTTGTTATAAACACACAGACACAGATACAGACAGACACAGATGACACACACACACACACACACACACACACACACACACACACACACACACACACAAAGAATTCCTCTAAAATAAAACACCAGAACCTCTGGATTCATCCAACAGTGCTTAAAAGTAGGCAAGCAAGCCTCTACCTATAACACTTTACTAACTCAGTTGTGTTTGAATGTTTCTAACCACAATCAAAACACAGCATCATTTGAACAGAGGCAGTAGCTAAACATTGCTCATTTGAGTGTGCTCAAGGATGCTGACGTGGGTGTTTGATAATCTACTTACTCACCCAGGAATAAAGGGATATCAGCTATGACTGTACTTCGATTATGTTCAACCCAATCATTATCTTCCCAGAATAACAAGCTGCCATAATAAAAATCTCAGGCTCCTCTGTCCAGCACCAGTTATCATCACTTCATCTTTGTCTAGAAATGCCACAGCTGTAGTTGAAGATCATAAGAGCAAAGAGACTAAGGCTGATGTGTTAGCTGGAACCACCCATTGTTCTGGCTGACCTATTCCTAGCATTTTCTTCCTATTTCTGGTGTTTCATCTGATCATAAAGATCTTTTTAAAAAGATTATTTTCCTTATATGTAAGAGCTCTGTCTTAGTTACTCTTCTACTGCTGTGATAAAACACCATGACCAAGGCAACTTATAGTAGGAAGTGTTTGTTGCTAACAGTTTCAGAGCATGAGAATCCATGACCATCATGGCTGCAAGCAGGCAAGAATGGTGCTGGAGTGCTCATGTCTTGAGACACAACCATGAGGTATAGAGATCTAACTCTGAATGGTGTGGGCTTTTTGAAACATCCAAGTCAATTACCAGTGACACACTTCCTCCAACATGGCCACACCTCCAAATCCTTCCCAAACAGTTCCACCAACTGGGGACCAAAGATCCAAATATATGAGCCTTTAAGCGGAGGCATTCTCATTAAAATCACCACAGGTGTTTTGCCTGCATGTATGTCTGTGTACCACATGTGTACCTGGTGCCCATGGAGGCCAGAAGAAGGCATTAGATACCCTGAAACTAGAGTAACAGACAGTTATGAGCCACCATGTGGTTCTTGGGAATTGAACCTGGATTCTCTGGAAGAGTAACTTGTAGATGTAACAGTCTTATTATTAAATAAGAAACACAGAGCCAAATGCAGAGTTAAAAGCCCAAGAAGTCAGAGCAGTAGTAAGAGCTGAGACTTGAAACCTCCTTCTTACCCTTCCTGCCACTGCCATGCTTCCCCTCAGAAAGAGACCTACTTCCTGTGTATCTTC
Organism: Peromyscus californicus insignis; assembly: GCF_007827085.1. NCBI lineage: Eukaryota > Metazoa > Chordata > Mammalia > Rodentia > Cricetidae > Peromyscus > Peromyscus californicus. Next base: position 82,771,157 of record NW_026294402.1, on the reverse strand, counting down.
TTTTTATTGATTTTCTGTTCTTTCTTCTCATTGGTTGTAAACCCAACCACATGACCTCCTCATCACGGCCTGTCTGTACAGACCTCCAGGTCTTCTATGGTTGGTATTGAGATTAAAGGCGTGTGTCTCCATGCTGGCTGTATCCTTGAACACAAAGAGATCTGTCTGTCACGTGATCTGGATTAAAGGTGTGCACGGCGACGGTGACGACCACCACCACCACCACCACCACCACTACCCGGCTTCTGCTATGGCTTGCGATTAGCTCTGACCCCCAGGCAACTTTATTTATTAACATACAAATAAAATCACATTTCAGTACAAATAAAGTATCACCATAGTAACTGGAATTCTTCCTTAATCATTGACCCATTTCTCCACCCCCTAAAGGTTTATTTTATTATTTTAATTACATGTATGTGTGTGCAAGTGAGTGCTCATGTTCTTAGAGGTCAGAGGCACCAGATCCCCCTCAGGGTATAGGCAGTTGTGATCTACTCAACATGGTTGCTGGGAACTGAACTCAAGTCCTCTGGAAGAGCAGTATGTGGTCTGAACCATTGATCAATCTCTCTAGCCCCTGAGTATAAAAGTCTTTAGATCTAAACTGCATGCACTTAAGGATGCACTCTCAAGGATGTGCACATACTTGTATTAAAACATGGAAGATGCATGACTGCCACTGAAGCCTAGTACCATATAGGTAGAAGATACATGTTTGCAAAGCCTCAGTTTACCTGGAACAGTAGCCATGTCCATGTAAAGCGCCCTTATGTCCTTTGTGCTGTCCCTTCCTCTGTTACAGCTTGAAGATGAACAAGGGACACTCTCACAGAAGAGAAGAGGCAACTAAAGGGGTCTGAAAGTGGGTGGCTCAAGCAGAGAATGACAGGAAAGAGCAGGGTGGCTAGGGGCTGTCTCCGAAGGTAGGGCTGCAAGGGTCTTAGGAGCTACGAATGCCTACAGGTGGACTAGCCATGTACTCTGGACTTTGCACAAGTATGTTAAACATTAACGTAGTAAGAGCAGCCTGTCCTTAGAAAGGAAGTTTTCAGATTTAAATCACTTGGCTTCTAGTTCACCTTTCTTCCGATTTGAGTCAAAGATGTGTATCGTTTTCCCCTTGACAGTAACAGGAGTTTCCCAGTTTTCTCTGTAAAGCTTCAGTGGCTCACTAGATCCACTCTCTTTATTTTTAATTCACAGTCACGGGTTTGTATCAGACGCAAAGGAAATAGTCTGGAATGAAATTTTTTGGGATTGTGGCCTGGAAGGATGGACTGTTTTAGCTTGGAGAAACAAATGAATGTTTCTACCTGGACTTGGCTTGAGGGCTTCCTGTGCCCTGTTGGGGCTGACACCTGGGATTCCCTTGGGAAGGCTTGAGTGGGAAGCCCCAGTGAACCGTCCTTATGCTCTGCTTCCTGAGAGTCCTTCCTGGAATTTGTTGCCAAACTTCTTTTGCCTGGTGCAAACAAAAGGCTAAGGGGGGGTGACTGGTTAATGTGACCTACTTCCGATCACACTGTGATTCCACTTGGCTCCCTACAGGTCTTAGGTCTCAGGATTCATTCCAACTTAGAAGATAAACAAAAACCCTGGCCTGTGCCGGAGAGTGTTGCTTATGTGCACAGTGCAGACAGGCCTCATCCAGGTTCCCTGAACCATCGCCAGCCACATTGACTCAGCTCTCCCAGCGATGCTCACTCAATTTCCCACCCATGCTGGCCCACAGGGGCGAACCGTGCAAACACGGGAGCACTACCTTGTTCTCTCGCCTTATCCCTAGACTTGTGTTCTGAATCTCCAGTCTTCCTGCTACATGAATCAAGTGCACTAAGGATAAACTTTGATATGTAAGGTTCTAGAAAATATTTTAAATGGTTCAAATTTAAATATTTAAATTTTAAGTGATTAGGAATGGGACCCATGACAGGAAGCTCATAATTGCCTATAGCTCCAGCTTCAGGGATCCACTTCCCTTTTCTGGACTTCTCACACACAGAGACACACACACCTACACATAAATGAAAACATTGAATAATTTTTTTTTTCTTTTAAAATGGGACGTGTGATATCAGGTATGCTCCCTCCTAAAGCTGGGTTCCCGCCTTGCAGTTTTACTGACTTGCCTCAGAAGCATTCCTCAAGATTGGTTTATTGAAGTAAAAAATAAGAAGCTGTCAACCCGGTGAACAGGGCTCTGCATTAGGCAGGGTTGCCCCTTGCTTGAACAGATGCCTGGGCACCGCTGTTGCCCATGATGAGCCATGCCTGGCACTTCTCTTTCAAGGCTTTGTATAAGAATGTGGTTTAGAGCTGCGTTGATCCAGTGGGCCAGCTTCATTTCTTCAGACTTTCCAGAGACTGACCTAGGCAGACAGCTGTTATTTCCTGAGGGTGTGACTCACTCAAATCCAATTGAAGGCTGTGTCCCCTGCAGAGCTGAGAATCTGAGACCAAAGTTACATCTCTGTGCCTTGCTCCAAGACTGGTCCTGGGGATCTATGATATACCAAGGAGACTCATTGTAGGGATAGAGATCCAGTCCCCTGGCTGTCTCCCTTCTTGTAGAAGTCCATCCACTCTTGTTTTATTATTATTGCTGATATTATTATTATTATTATTATTATTATTATTATTATTCTGAAGCTTCTTCAGTTCCTGGTACCTCACTTAAGTGGTATCTCTAGTCTTTTGCTTAGAAAGCATGCCAGCTTGTTGAGGAGCCTCCGTGCCAGAGAGTCTTATTTCTTCAGCTCAGGAACATTGCTGGGAGACACATGACTTGTGTTGACTTGCCGATCTCAGTGCTTTTTGTGAGAAAGCATGATTCAACCCAGCCTGAACCCCAGCTTTATCTGACAGCTCACCCAACTGCATTCTGTTCCCTCATCTACTCATTTCCTTCTTTATGTCTTCCACTAGTATGCTAAGCACCAACTATGTGCCAAATATTTGCTCAGCTATTCAACTGTGTGGAGATATTTTACTCACTATAGTTCTGGACAGGAGTGGGCATGGCAGGGGCTGGTCCCCAGTGTAGAAGCAGGTACTGGACAATAGGCTGGAGTGCCCCTCCTGATGTGTGTGCTGTGTGGCTGCTAAAACTGGACCTTCTCAATACTGGAGCCTGAACTTGGGGCTCAATCTTTAAGGAAGCGAATTATGGGAACATGTTGTAAAAACATCCCTGAGACAGACAGGCAAGCCTAGGGAACAGTTTAGAGGCCAGGACTCCTCTTGGTTAGGGCTGTATGCACACCTGTTTCCTAATAGTAACAGACTTGGTAACCCGAGACTCTTATCTGTATGCACTATAAACACACCCCACTCTGAATAATGTGCCTGGTAAGCTGCTAGCAAAACAGGGACCCCACTTGTTTCTAGATGAACACACATCCCTCTCTGAACAATGGAATAGATTTCTCCCCCCCTTAATGGCCATCAAACTTACACAGTTTCCATTCAATCACACTTTCCTTATGTCCAAATAGGAGACCAGAAAGGCTGATCTGCCCTGAACTGGTTTTAGATCAACCAAAACTTTGTGAAACAAAGCAAAATTGTGGCCCCAAGTAAAATTTTATGGAGAACCTCCTATTTACCACTTTATGTCTATGTATAACTGTGTGTACATATGATTAAAATCAGATGCATTATAGGAGGAGACGTGTACACTCGAGAGATGGATACATAACCTAATCTATCAGTCAGAAAAGGGAACCTCCCAAGATATGACCATTAGTAACCAATCCTTCCCTCTTTTAGACTCTATATCTAGGGTCATTGAGTGTTTTCAGTCTTGTGGTCTGCTGTTCTCCTGTGTATTTTGACCTGTTCTACATCTTTGTTTTGAGTGAAGTTCCCTTGCTACTTTGCAAACTGTGTGGGTTTTTTAATTCCATTCTTGGATTAGAGGCTAAGAACCCAGAAACACCCAGCCCAGATTCTGACCACTGCTAACTCATAAGGTCCTTACTCAACATCTACCCCACAACCATTATCACAATGTGCCCATGTGCCTAGGTTTCTTACAAAAACAGAGAGAGGAAAGTTCTAGATCTATATTGGCCCAGATACTACCTATTTGAAGAAACAGGCCCAGAGAGGAAGTTTCCCTAAGGATGCCATAGCTCTTCTCAGAAGATACAGTACTCATCCAAAGTGATGCAAATGGGAAGTTTGAGCCAGGCAGAAGAATTAGAAGGTCTTTGGCTGCAAAAAGAAAACTAGGGCTGTAGTGGTAGAGCAAGGTCTTGCCTTGGGACTACTGTGAGCCTGGACTTGAGCCCCCGTCTGTCCCCTCTGTTAGTAACGACAACTCTGACTTCAGCATGCATGTTTACTTCACCAATCTGCTTCTCATCTGCTGTTAGACGTGCAGTAAGTAATAAAGGAGATGGCTCCAGGGTTTCTTGGTTATCAGCCAATGCTCTGCAAAGTTGTCCATGTTGGGAGCCAAGGTTTCAGAGAGCATTCTCTGTGGCCGTTGCAGCCTGACAGCAAATAATAAACATCTAACTCGTGAAGCAGTGTGTGCCTGGAGTGCTGTTTATAAGGGAAAGATTGTAGCTGGGTTCCAGGTGGGAGGAGTCACAGGGCATTCCCCTACACACCAGAAAGTTCTTGTAGGAAGATAACTCCCAAGGAAGGAAGCTGGTAACAGTGTAATAAGGAACAAAGGTAACCGTTTAGCATGTATCCATCACTGTCAACTTTACAAATAAAAGTCTTACACTAGGGTCCTAGTTGGTGAGGACAGGAAGCCCACAGGAGCTGCTCCTCAGAGGCTGGGAAAAGACTGTGAGTCCTTGGCCCTCTCCTCAGGCCATGGTCAGTCTGAAAGTTCCACAGGTTGGGGTTGCTTGAGGGGTTCCTTTGGCTTTCTGAGAATTCAGAAGAGTCTCTAGATGGGTAGTTGAGCCATTAATAGGTTGAGGGTTAGTGACTTCTCACTTGTTATCTATCTCCTAAGCAGAAATGTCCCTCTGATATACAAGTTGCTAGTATAAGACTCCAAGTCTGACTTTGCACAGCCTTGGTGCAGGGAGGAGGGGCTTGGACCTGCCTCAACTGAATGTACCAGGCTCTGCTGACTCCCCTTGGGAGACCTTGCCTTGGAGGAGGTGGGAATGGGAGGTGGTTTGGGGGGAAGGCTGGGGGGTGGGAGGAGGGAGGACAGGGGAATCTGCGGTTGGTATGTAAAATGAATAGAAAATCTCTTAATAATAATAATAAGACTCCAAGTTTGTTCAATGTAATCTTTTCTTTCAGTGACCACAACTTTTATGAGTGGAGGGTGGTGCTAGCAATCCAACCCATAGCCCCCTACATTGTAAGCACGTGTTCTACCACTGAACTCCATCCCCAGTCCACATACCTGTTTTCAAATTCTCCCAGTGGCATTTCCTGTGGACTGTTCCAAACCTCACCTGGATAGTGTTAGGGCCTTTGTCAACTGTGTGTTTTCATTTTCTTCTCAACATTCTTGGGTCCTCCTCCCTCCCACCTCTGTTTCTTACCAACGGAGCCAAGCAAAGACACAGCTTTCCTCTGTGTTTTGCCTTAGACTGCCAGGTTGTCTGCTGGCTTTGAACGTTCTGTCCTTTATAGGTAGCTGTAAAACTTGGGTACTGAGACTATTTGGAATTATGTAGGTCATTTTATATTTGTGAATTATAGTGGTAGTAGATCATAATTTACCTCAGTCAAACAATCTTCTAGTTTAGCACCATACTCAAGACAGAGGAAAGAAGGACGTCAAGGTAGAAGAAAAGAGGGAGAGATGTTGATAGGGAGGGAGGAAGTTCAGGCAGAAATGATTTTATAGTTCTAATATTGAGCAAACTTTTGACATTTTTATTTGGGTTTGGAATACTCACTCCCGAAGATTGCTATTTTTGGTTGAGACATCTGCTTTAAGACTATCCACAGAGTCCTCTGGACAGCTCATGCTCGCTAGAGGCTTCCTTCCTTGCTAAGCTTGTCAAATTTTAATGAATCGTTAAAGGCTCTGAGTATGATCTGAGAATCTTTGTTCTAAGTTTAGGTGTTAAAGATATTATAGAACAAGAGAACAGGAATTGGTAGGAATTAATAAGCAACTCTGGTTTACCAATGCACTCATATTTCTTTGTTGATTTTAAGTGAATCTTATTATTAACGTGGGGAAATGTAAGATGTGGAGCTTGACACCACCCTCAAGAAATTCCTGTGTGAATTCTTTAGCCTGATTAGAAATGGTAGCTGTTGACTTTCAACTGCCACTCTTTTTTTTTTTTTTTAACCACCCGTGGTGCTTGGGGGAAGGTATGAAGGATTGAGAAGAGTTATGTTCTGCCTGGGATCTCAGAGTGATGTCTCTCTGGAAACATGCCATCGTGGCACCCATAGGGAGGAGCTCCATCTTGGTGGAGGCACTTCAGAATGGCAGTTGGGTGGGGCACCTGGCTTTTGAAAAACTTGGGAAATTCCAAGTTGCTTATCCAGGCTGAACACTGACTTACTACTCTTTGACCTTGGATAAATCACGGTATGACTTCTAAAAAATACGTGGGAATGGCTGGGTAGGGCTGTGGGCAGCCATTACAGTTTACAGTCCCTTTTGCCTTTTACTGCAATGCACAAGCATCCGCAGTGTCCCAAACGACCAAACAATAAAAGGAGCATGATTTGTGTTCAAGAACACCTTGTGTTGCAGTGTAGGCAGTGGTTCTGGCTACAGACTTTCCTGCCTCAGACTCATGGATGCTAGGATAATAGGCATATGCCACTGTGCCTTTCTGTCTCACTAGCACACACACCCCCCTTTTTAAAAAACTCCGTAGCAGATGGGATGGGTAGCCCAATGTTAAGACCTGCAGCAGAGGGTTCTAGTGCAGACTTATTTCATTTCTAACTTCATGTCTTCTCAGCTCTCTGTTTCCTTCTCTGCAACCTAAAGGGTGAGCTTAGCCGTGAGCAGGGCTACCAGAAGCACTGGAGATTGGCGTTGCAGGGGCAGCCATTACAGAGTGCCATCCTCAGAGTTAAGCATCAGCTCTCTTCATCAGGTCAGCTGTACCTCCTTGAAAGACTCCATAATGAGCCAGCCTGTGGACTGCTGACATTTCCTCAGAGAAAGAGGGTCGGGAGAGATACTGTAAACTCATTTGAGTTCCAAGCCACTTTCCTAGCCATTTATAGGCAATTCTACCCTAACTGTACACAGACAGGTGTGTGTGTTTGTGTGTGTGTGTGTGTGTGTGTGTGTGTGTGTGTGTGTGTGTGTGTGTGATGCTTTCTGAAGGAGCTGGTGTATATGGATTGGGAAGGTTAGGGTAAGGGGGCTCCACCTATATACCCATGAGGAAGCTATAATCCATGTTGGGCACAGACCTTCTAGTGAAGCTGCCATAGGGTCATCCACACTCCTACCCAGAATGCCTCACCCATACATACTCTGTGACTAAACTCAATAAACGTGTTGGTTCCTCGGGGTGAATTGCGGTAGAAATGTACTTTGGTTTGTTTTGGAGACTTTATGAATCGGGGTAGACATTGTTTATAGCTCCTTAGGGAAGAAATTTTCACATCAGCTCTTAGTCGATGAGTCTGAGGCAGGAAAGTCAGTGCGTACTCCAACCTTCTCCGTGCCTTGCTGAGACAGTTGAACAGGGTGATTCTGGGGACTCCTCCCGGAACTGAGCTCTGCGGCACTCACTGGCAACCAGAGCACTCCTATACTCTTCATCACAATAGTCCCACCCTCACTTGCATTTCCTGGAATCTTCACCACAAAGTCCTACAACTGGGGTTGCCTCAGGGTTTGTCTTTAGGGAAACCTAGGGGCAACTAAGCATATAGTATGTATGATTGTAGCTCCATTAGACAGAGGAACTCAAGTATCTAGAAGTAGAGACAGAGAAGGGACTAAGCAGAAATGGACCACCATCAGAGTGTGCCTATGTATGAATGAACAAAAATAACAGTCATATGAGATGAACAGGGAAACAGAGGAAGCAGATTAAAATGAGGACTTGAAGGATGGGCTGGAATTGAAACACTTTCCTACAAAGTTTGTAAGATACCATGGAATCTGTATTCTTGGGATGGCAAACACATTCATGGTTAGAGAAGGAGGGGTAGAGAGGAAAGAAGGCAAAGAAGGATGAACAGTGCTTGTAGTCCTAACGTGGGCACAGCGATTGGGAAGGAAAATCCCCACTCTCTGTTGCTTCATAAACTATACAGATGTTATCATTATCCCAAATAAATACACGAGGATGTTTTCATTATCCAAAGTTGTGGAACAGAAAATTGAAACCCAGAGAACTGAGTTGGTTGGCTCAAAGTGGAACAGGTAGAGATGGACAGGTTTAGGATGCAGAAGTATGTGGGGCCAGTCCTGGGAAAGGCCTGCAGACACAGCTGGTCCAAAACTGAAGCATGCTCCGTGGGGCTATGGCACCCCACATGAGGATTACCATCTGCCTGCTCCGCTCCTCACCTCCTGCCATGCCCTGGCTGATTGTTGTTTGACCAAATCAAGCTAGGAGACAATTCAAATCCGGATTCTACAGCAGATGAAGAGTCCAGACTGAGAATTGAGGTTACCAGTTCTAGGATGCTGTGCTCCTATTGAGATGGGGGAATGGTTCATTCATGTCTTAATGGGTGCATAGCGAAGTAGAACTTTGATTTATCTTAGTTTCAATGGAAATAACAGCTAGCACTCACCAGTTCATGCCTGTGTTCACAAGAATTCTTCTGCTAATATTCCGTTTTATCACTGGGTACCGTGGATTTGCTGGGGCTGATTTATTCAATGAACTTGGCCCTTGGGTCTCATGTTAGCCCTCTAACAGAAAAGACTGATGACTGTGACATATTTGCAGAACTATTAGAATAACCCGCCCCCAGGGGGGATATAGCTAGTGCTGTTCAGATTAGCACAAATTGTTTAATAGGTATTAAATAAACATGAAAGCTAAGCTTTCCTCTGTTAATTTAGAAGCTGCAAAGAAAAGGAAGAAAAAAAAAAGAAAAAGAAAAAGAAAAGGAAGACAGTAAATATTAAAGAGGGAAGGAAGCCAGAGGCTGTCTCTCTCCCGGCTGTTGGAAATTTTATGCTTCTTTGGGTTTTCAAATTATTTCCATTTGTTTTTAAATGAGCTTAATAGCGATCATTATTCAACTAGAGGCTTTGCAATTCAAAGGATTCTACCTAATTGAGAGTGAAAGCAATCACTTGAGAGAGTGAGAATATTAGCTCTCCCTGGCTCTCCAGCCCCCATGGGAAGGGGCGTGAAGGGAAAGGGAACAGGTAGGACAGGGACAGGCACAAGGCTCGCTTCAGTGTGCTGGGAACACTAAGCGAATGAAAACTAATAACCAGCAGTTCTTGAATTCCTATGTGCTGCGGGATGGTCTGTATGTCAAGTGTGTTGCTGATTGGTCAGTAAATAAATCACTGATTGGCCATTGGCTAGGCAGGAATTATAGGCGGGACAAGGAGGAGAATAAAGCCAGGAAGTGGAAGGCTGAGTCAGAGAGACACTGCCAGCCGCCACGATGACAAACAGCATGTGAAGATGCAAGTAAGCCACGAGCCACATGGCAAGGTATAGATTTATAGAAATGGATTAATTTAAGCTGTTAGAACAGTTAGCAAGAAGCCTGCCATGGCCATACAGTTTGTAACCAATATATAAGTCTCTGTGTTTACTTGGTCGGGTCTGAGCGGCTGTGGGACGGGCAGGTGAGAGAGATTTGTCCTCACTGTGGGCCAGGCAGGGAAACTCTAGCTACACCTATGTGGCCTAGAAACTCCTCTAAGGATGGTGTCTATGGTGAAACTGAGGCTAGGATCTCTGCATTAGCTTCAAGTGGTTCTGGGATGAAACCAGACAATCAGGCTTGGAGCATACATTCAAAAATCTCGATATTTGCTTGCTTCAATAATAATGACAATACGTATTAGAAAATTCTTAAATTTACTGTGTGTGGAAAGTCCAGCTCCAGTTTTTCAGGCATGGTGTCTCAGGTTTAGCAATCACAGTACTTAGGAAGGTTAAGGCAGGAGGATTACAAATTTGAGGCTAGCCTGGGCTACATAGTGAATTTAAGGCCATTTTGAGCTATTTAGGAAGGATGTCCTGTTCTTAGACAAATCCATTTTATAGACAAGAGTGCCAAGTCTTGGGAAAAAACTAGATCAGACAACACCGATGGTGAAATGTGGACTCAGCCACGAGTCTAATTTGAAAACTCTGTGCTTTAGGTACCAACAGGTCAAAGTCAAAGTGATTACTAAATTGCTTTTCCAGAAGGAGGTTTTGTTAAGTTCGCTACTCAGATATGAACAGGCTTGGAGGGCCTGTTCCCTTAGGTCCCCATCCCCTGTGATCCTGGAAACACAGTAATTTTGAAGTGAAAAACAGTGATAGGCAAAGGAAGGGGGAAACAAACGCCCTTCCTTGGGATTCAAACCATAGAAACACTGTATGGAAGGGGAAGGCGGGAGCTGGAGCGCTCTGTTAGACTTGGGTTCCCTCTACTAAAACACAGCTATGTTTAGTTCATTTTCTTTTTCTTTACTTGCTCTTAATCTATTCTGTCACATGATTTTGGTCAAAAGAATGAACTCCGAACTGTATCTCTGACCCTGAGTAGGAACATAACCCCCTGATCTGTCTGTCATGAGGTTCATGGGATTTTTATCAGGAGGCTGTCAATCACCAGACAGGAGAACACTCCTGTCCAAAGGGACCGTTTCTACTCTCTCTCTTGAGGTTTTCCCTGCACAGTGTTCTGTCTGGCCATTGCCCACTCTCACCTCCAAGAACAGTTTCCTCTATAATGGCCCTAGTGGTTGTTGACTGTCCTTGTCCTGGAAAGTGTTTCATGTTATTTTGCTATAAATTTCACCCATTTTCTACATGATGGTGTTGTGTCTTGTCTAAATTCATCTGATGGTGACCTCAAGGCCAGGGAGCCAAGGAGAGGCCAGCATGAGATCTGGTAATAGTCTCACTTTTTTGTTTGTTTGTTTGTTTCGAGACAGAGTTTCTCTGTGTAGTTTTGGTGCCTGTCCTGCATCTCTCTCTCTAGACCAGGCCGGCCTCGAACTCACAGAGATCCACCTGGCTCCGCCGCCGCCGCCACCTCCCAGCTTAGTCTCATTTTTATATCTTAAGAGTTGGCTTTAGAGTGTAGTCCTAGTCTCAGAAGACCCAATTTCTTAGCCAGCTTTCTGTTAGTATAATAAAAGACTTGAGCTAATCAATTGAAAAGAAGAAAGTTTATTTTGGCCTACAGCTTTGTAGGCGTCAACCAATGGTCAGTTGGCCTCATTGTTTTCAGACCTGGAATGAGGCAGCATATTATGATAGGAGCTAAAGAAAAGGAAGCTGGTCATCTCATTTTAGCCTGGAGACAAAGAGAGGAAGAGGAATGGGGTGAGGTCCTAGTAGCCCCTTCAAGGACATGACCCCAGTGATCCAAGTTGCTCCAAGTAGGCACCACCTCTTAAAGCTTTTACCACATCCTGTGATGGCTAAAGAAACTCCATTTTATGCTAGGCATCCATCTTGGTCCCCAATAGCCATTTGTGGGTACCATCTGGAAGACAGGTTCCCAGTAACCCTGACTCAGTGACCTCCACCCAAAAGTGTGTAACTGTGACTATCTACTTGTTATGATGACTTTTGGTTTCTGTAACCTGCTTATTCAGACATTCAAGGAATATTTTGAGGTTGCCTTGTCTACCTAATCTTGGCAGAGAAAAACAGCTCTTGACTTGCTTATGTAGATATTCAAGATCTTGTGGTTTTTGCTTTTGGGGAGAGACAGCTGGAAAAAATTCTAAAATTTAAAGAGAATTTTAAATATTAAAAAAATTAATAAAAATCCTTCTCTCACTCCCCCTTGGGTGGCAGTCTTAAGTCTGGCTCAGAGATTGTTGTTCTGCTAGCAGTTTCCATAAATTTAACTAATTATAATCTGGATTGAGGCTATGGTCTTTTCCTAGGGGTCACAAACTCCATAGCAATCTCAATGGCACCAGGCTGAAAGGCAACGTCTAACACGTGAACCTTTGACCCAGTGGTAGACAGCTGAAATCTAAAGTATAGCACCTGGCTATCTGAACAAGTGCTCATGTTCAAATAAGCAAGCCAGTCTGAGGTGACTGATGGGCACAGGGCTCTAGCAGTATAACGAGGTCACATCGAGAATACAACTCTTAACAGTCTTACAACTCAGGAATATTCTGTCATAGACCTTAAAGCCCATCCCTTTGAAGTGTTTTCATCAGAGAAAGTATGGCAGTGTTTCCCAGTTAAAGATGGGCCTGTTTTATTTGTACCTTGATATGTGTCTCGTGTGTTTTAAGAGACTGCCATGAGTGTCCTTGACATTCTGTCCTTTAGTCAGGCTGCAGCAAGGGCAGTGAAACTGAGCTAACCCTTTTCAAGGCTTCCCCAGGCATAATTCTCCGTAGATGTGATTTACTATTCAAACAAAGGGGTGCTAGCTGATTTTGTGTCAACTTGACACAAGCTAGAGTTATTTAAAAAGGGGTAACCTCAACTGAGAAAAATGCCTCCACAAGATCCAGTTGTAGGGCGTTTTCTTAGTTTGTGATTGATGGGAGAAGATCTAGCCCATGGGTGGTGCCATCCCTGGGCTCTTGGTCCTGGGTTCTATAAGAAATCAGGCTGGGTGAGTGGTGGTGGTGTACACCTTTAATCGCAGCATTGGGGAGGCAGGCAGGCAGATATCTGTGAGTTGGAGACCAGCCTGGTTTGCAGAGTGAAATACAGGGCTATGATACACAGACAAATCCTGTCTTGAAAAACAAACAAAAAGCGAAAACAAAAACAAAAGCAAAGAAAAAGAAAGAGAAAGCAGACTGAGCAAGCCATGAGGAGCAAGCCAGTAAGCAGCACCCCTCCATGGCCTTTGTATCAGCTCCTGCCTCCAGGTTTCCTCCCTGTGTGAGTCCCTGACCTCACAGCTTTTGATGATGAGTTTTATATGGAACTGTGGTTGAAATAAACCCTTTCCTCCCAAGGTTGCTTTAAGTCATGGTGTTTCATTAGAGCAATTGTAACACTAACTAAGACAAATTGATATTGCCATGACAGACTTGACCATGCTATTTTTGGGAGGATTGTGGAAGAACACTGGGACTTTGGGCTAGAAAAGCCATTGAGTGTTGAGAACTCATTGAGTTGTTCTGTAGGAACTTGGAAAATAAGAATGTTGAGAGTAGTGTAGACAATTGAGGCCTGGCTTGTGAAGTTCCAGAGGGAAACTAAGCCTCTATTGGGCCTTTGTGTGAAGAATCTGTGGTGTCTGGTCAGCTGGAGCCAGAACCACTAACCCCTTTGCTTTGCTGGACAATGGATGCTGGTCAGCTGGGGCTGAGAATCAACTGTGATTAAGAAGAGGCCAGCATCATTGAGGTGAAGTCTTCTGGGAAGTATTTCCTCAGGGTCAGCCCACAGAAGCTGTTTTCCGGAGGTGGCCGAGGTTGTACCTCAAGCTGGCAGCCAAACTTGGTAGTGTAAATTTTGAAGTACCAGGTAGTACAGGTTTTGAAGGCATGAAGGGCTTCATGGAGAAGAGCTCAAGCTTGGTACCAAAGAGATCCCAGGAGAGGCCACTGGTGAAGGTGCCGCAACTGTCGTGGAGGTTCCAGTACTATGGGATGACCACCAAGAACAGCAGCAGCTGTGGAGTGGAGCCAGCTGGAGCCTAGAAGACAAGCTGTGTGTGCTGCAGAGGGCAGAGACAATCTTACCGGAATATTTCAGGACTCCAGTAAAGTCACACTCCATTTCAGCTGAAGCAAAACCAACAGTTACTGTCAAAACAAGAGATAACATTCTTGTGTAGCCTGAGATGTTTAAACATGAAATGTAATCTCTTGATTAAAAAAAAAAAGACCTAGGAAAGTCAGGAATCTTTTAAAAGCAAAGTTACTGGTCTATATTATCTTGAGAGCAACATGAACAATGATGGTAGACTTTTTAATGTATTTTAAGTCTAGAGGAATACTAAATAGAGGAGGCAGCAGGGCCTACTGCTTTGAGTGACAGACAAAGGTGGCAGCTTGTGCTATGGCATGCTTAATGTTGCTACAAGCCAGCTCCCCCTTTTTTCTCTTTTTTTCCCATTCATTTCTTCCTTCTTTCATTTCATAAATTGCTTATTAAATATTTATTGTGGATTTGCATAGCATTATAGAGATAAGTAAGAGGTTATCTGTTTTCAGTCTCAGAAGTTCAAAGTCCTGGATGAGATAGATACATGAGCTAACGGTGATAGAAGGTGGGATGTCTGGGGAGCTCTGCCAGGACAAGGAGGAGCTGGGAGCATGGACAAGCCACGCCTGTCTGGGTTACTGTGTGGATTCAGAGAGGAAACACTAGGTTGATGTGTAGAGAATATATTAAAAGCTAGTCAGGCAGGAAGAAAAGACATTTCATTCTTAAACGGCTAGCTTGTTCAAGTGCTCCCTCACTCCTGAAAGTTGTTGTGTTTTTTGTGGCAGGGTCTTGCTATGTAGTAGCTCTGGCTGGCCTGCAACTATCTATGTAGACAAGGCTGACCTTGAACTTGTGGAGACCCAGCTGCCCCTGCCTTGTGAGTGCTTAAAACGTAAGCAGCTGCTCCTACCCTAGCATTGTGAGTGCTGAGGTTACAGGTGTGTTCTACCACACCCAACTTTGCTCAGATTGTTTCATGGGAAGGGTGGGGCAGCTGGAGTCACCTAGCCTGGTGGATATGAGTCTTGAGGTTGCAACATGAGCAGTAAGTGCTATCCTGGACCTCCAGGATATAAGTAAACCTAGGTGGGGCTGGGTCAGATACTGGAAACAAGGTACGTGTTTTCATTAGATACCATTTCTAGTCAAGGGACTATGTCCCCAAACCAAATAAGCATGATATGCACATTTTTTTTAAACTTGATTGAATTGATAGGGTTCTTTTCAATGTATGAAGGGAATAATCTATAGTGTACTGGCTGTGCTTAAATCCAATCTTATCTATGGTGTTCCTCATCGAATTCCTTCTCTTTCCTCTTTCTTCCTTCTCTCTCTCTCTCTCTCTCTGTCACAGCACCTTCTTATGGCAGTCAGAGGACAACTTGTAGGAGTTGGTTTTTGTCTCCCACCTTATTTTGAGGCAAGGTCTCTACTGTATTTCTGCCTCTGCACTTTACACTAGCTGGTCTGAAACTTCTCAGCAACCCTCCGTCTCACTGTCCGCATGCTGGAATTACAGGTGTGTACCGCCACATCCAGCTCACATGGGCTCTAACTCAGGTGGCCAGCCTTATTAGGCAGATGCGTTCACCCACTGAGCCCTTATAAGGTTAATATTCCATGCCAGTATGGAAACGACAATCTTACTGAAAACTAAAGCCCAAACCAAACCCTCTACAGCCTTCCAGGGTACACACCAGGGTTTGTGCATCACAGTAAGCCCTACCAGTCAAACTTCTGCTCTATAGAACTATTCCTTGCTCCTGGGAGAGGAAATAACCCATAAGCCTTTGCAGTTAAGGATATATATTCTTTTTTTTCCCCCTCAGGTGTTTGCTGGGTGGCTTCAAACAGTGTGGTAAATAATTTATAAATGCCCACACACTCTTGCAGTATGATTCCATCTTCTGTCACTTAGTTGATGGAGACTGTTTCTTCTCCCCCTAACTCTTGGGTGTATGACCAATAGAATGGGGTGGAGAATGAAGCTGGGATTCAAAATGCAATTCTTACAAATGCTGCGGACAAATATGCATGCTTGCTTGGCTGTTATGAGGCATGTTTATAACCCCGCAGACAGCTCCAGTATTCAGAAGTGGTACCGGGCTGTTGGGAAGCTATAGTGCAGGTGAACACATTCACAAGACCTCGGCTGGGCATTCCCAGGCCCAACCTGCAGAAGAATTTGGTATGTAAACTTGCAAAATAGTGAGCAAATAAAATGACTGTTGCTTTTTAAGACATTAGCATTTGAGGTGCTCTGTTAGCAACTGATGCTCAGACTCTCAAGGACCCTTCTGTGTGTGTGAACTCCAATCTTATTGTGGAATCAAACTAGAATTAACAACTTTCTCAGCACTTGGCTCTAGCCCAGTTGGGCTACACAGACAGCAGATGTTCATCTTCTCTCTCTTCCAAGCTCATTATCTGCATCTGGACTGAATGGAGTGCTGTTCTCTGGTCCAGAAGTGTTCTAAAGCTCTCCAGGGCAGAGGAGAAATCCGCCACACACAGGCACCTTCTGAGAACCATGGGACTTGGGAGATCAACCAGCGTCACTCCCTCATTTCCCATCTAGACCAGAGGGATAAAGGTCTGTGTGATTTCAAAACCTGATTCTTTTTGTGGTTCTGGCATCCCTGTTTATCTCTGCTGCCTTCTAGAAGGAAGTGCTATGGCCCTTTTGGAATTATTTACTTTCCCCGAAGTGTGCTTCCAATTTACTACTATATACACATTTGTTCTCCAGCCTCCAGACACATCCTCTCTAGATTTCAGTTCAACACTCATGGACTCCAAACTCCATAAATCAGGGACCAGTTTGTGCCACCGTAGGATCTGCCCAGCACACCACAGTGCTCAATTCTTACTTGTTTGACAAGTAAGTGGAGAAATGAACAGTTTGCTCTTGTGAATGGAAGAAAACATATATTAGGAAAAATTGGTTATACTATATTAAATTTCTACTAGTCCTTATATATAATTCCTAGAAAATCTGTTCCAAATATCAACAGAGAAAATAAAAAAAAAACCTCAACATCAACCCAAGCCCAGAATTTAGAATTTGTAAAAGAACTAGACAATGTTTATTACATTTATTTATTAATGTGTGCTCGAGTATGCATGTGTATGTGGGGGTCAGAGGTCAATTTGTGGGAGTTGGGTCTCTCATCATGTGGGGCCCAGGAATCAAACTCAGGTCATCAGGTTTGGCAGACAGTGCCCTTTATCCAATGAGCCATCTTGGCAACTATAGACAATGTTATAAATTCTAATTATCAATGGATCTTTGCAAGTCCACAGGAGTTTTAAGTTCTAGCTGGGCATTATTTAAGTGTATTTAATTGTGTGGCTTAGGAGATTTATATGAGATTCAAATATAACTGCTTACAGTTCCTGAAACCTAAAATTGAGGAGTTGCCAACCTATTTGTAGATTGAGGGGAGGTGTTCTTGAAGGAGAAAAGGCAAGAGACATTAGTTCAGATCTAGCTCATGAATCAATGTATGAACAAACCTAAAAACATTCTCATGTGGTTTCAAACAGTGCCTTAAAATGTCAAACCCCAGAGAGAGTGGGCCCAGAGAAACCCATGGGAGAATGGGTGAGTCGGAATAAGAGGGTTTAGGACTGCATAAAAGCAGTTCTCAAGTGGAGGAACGGGTTTTAAATTGAGCCACTAAGAGTTATTATAGCTTTGTAGTAATGAATGCTGCTACAGCTTTTTCCGGGAGTATATTTAAATGCTCAAATTAAGCAATTAGAGAGCTCACCCAGGATTATGATTCTCACATTATTTCTCCCTTACCCTCTTTGATATGGTTCCATTAAGTGTTGACCAAGGAGTGGGGCTTGCGAGAAGTGCAGGGGCTTAGGGCTGCCGGAGGAGCTGGAGGCGTCAGAGAGCAGTCTCAGCTGCAAACCGTAGTAAAGAAGTCAGGAAGCAAGCACAGGCTTAAGGAAAAATGCAACATTATATCCAGGTGGCGAAGGAGAAAACTGTGGGTTGCTGTGGTCAAGAGCCAAAGGAATGTCCAACTTAAGCAGTGTTACAGAGTTTGTCTCCTTGGGACTCAGGAAATTCTCCTCCTTGAAGTGAAGAATCCCTTACTTCCTCCTTATCCAGTGCTAAGTTGATTGCTCTGTTCTAAGAGGGTATACTTTCATTTTGTTTTCCTTCCACCAAGGAGGAACATGGGGGGACATGTGGAAGTACAGCCTGGAACAGTCCCAATGCCTACGAGTTCATGCTCCCAAGTTTCCTTTCTCTATAGACCTTCACTACGAATGGTGGTACATAGTGAGACTTCGCACACACACACACACACACACACACACACACACACACACACACACACACACACACGGGGGTGGGGAGAGAGGGAGGGGAAAGGAAGAGGGGGAGAGAGAGAGACTGTGTAAGTTGAGCATTGCAAATAAACCAATTAAACTGCCAGATGCTGCAGTGAGCTAGCGAAAATGTAAAAACATAAGGGCACTGAACCAACTTACTGGCTAGAATCTATGGAAAGCAGGCTAGTGGCATTCCAACTGCAGGATCCTGATGGCAATTGGAACCAATTAAAGTGAAATCTTGCCTTTAAACAAGCTGTTGACTTATGTAAATTGGGGCTGAGAGGCTTCATTGTAGTGAATTCATTTACTGGTGTTTCAAAGTCCTGTCAAAAATAATGGTAGCGTTGCCTGTTAGTTTTTTCCTTTGATGCCAGCTCTTACTTGCATTTAAAAATATTTTTAGTCAGTCCACAGCCGGAGGTCTAATGAGAGTCTAAATTTGGTAAGCTTCTCCTTTGTTCTCAGTCTTTTACTCTAAACTTGGGCAAAGAAAATTCATTTTTAAAGCATGTATTAAATTTCTCAAGTACTATTTATTTGAATTGTTTGGATTGAGCTAAGAATAAATGAATGAGTTGGTACAATACCAGGAACTATAAAAGTAGGTTGTTTAGAAAACTTGCTTTGTCTTTCTGGGCCACAATTCAAACACTGATAAAAAGGTAAGGACTGATTTAGATGACTCCGAGTTTCTTCTCCAAGCCATAATCTTCTGCTTAAAAAAAAAAATACTGACATTAATAAAGTGACAATTAGAATGTCTTTTAAAAATGACAAGATCAGCCTTTTGTTATATGTAAGCATATTAGACTGTATTATTTTTCAGTGTTTATAATTAATGTCTTTTAGAGATCAAAGCCCAGGGCCTTGCACATGCTGGGTAAGAACTTCACCACTGAGCTACCATTCTATCTATCATTGGACCTTGATTGATTTTTAATGTTTTTGTTTTGGAGACAGGGTCTTTCCAAGTAGCCCAGGCTGCCTTGAATCAGAATTGTCTTGTTGGTCTTACAGGCACACACCACCTTGCACAGCAGCAGCAGTACTATTCATACTAAGAGCTTTGAGAATTCAATGAAAATTATTAACGATGCCTGATATTCCCATCATCCCTCTTGCTTTTATTAGGAGACATGGAAAACTCATTTTGACTCTTCAGACTCAGGACAGAGGAGAATGTAGGAATGGCCTGTGCTTTTTGAAGAAGAAAACCACTGCTCTGCTCCAGCCACTTTGTATTATGTTAGAAGGTAGGCTTAGGATTTGTGTGTTGTCCAAGATTTTAGGAGCATGGAGGCCTGAGTTTAGATTCCTGGCGTTCACATGAGAAGCAGAACTTGGCATCATGCTGTAGTGGGTAGCCATTCCAGCTTTGATCTGGAAGTTCCAACCCCCATTGAGACTTAGGCAACTGTCATGCCTACAAGGCGGGGCCAAGGGAGGCGCCTGGAGACCCGAGATCTGGATGGGCCAGCGCTCTCTCTCCGGGACCCTGGACGGTGGAGGTGGGCCAAGCAGAGCTCCAGAGAACACCGCTGGACTGCGATACACTTTCCCCAGACCCCGAGACCTACCTATCCCTTGTTTTGTAAGTTACGCCATTAAATAAATCTTTTAACTACGTGGAGTGGCCTTAATAATTTCACCAATATCATGCATACATGATCCTCGTACTTGGGATGTGGAGACAGGAAGACTAGCCTGGCTGGATGGCCAGGAAGTCTAGCCAATTAATGAGTTCCCGTTCAATGAGAAACTGTGCCTAAAAAAAAAAAAAAAAGAGGGGAGGTGTTGATTGAAGAAGACAGTGAACATCGACCTCTGACCTCTATATGCACCACACATATGCACAAGTGCACACACACACAGAGAGAGTTGATACTGTGACTTAACTATAAAATGAAATAAAAGCCAAACACCTAAACACTTGCTAATTAAAGATATCACACTGGGGCTGGAGAGATGGCTTGGCGGTTAAGAGCACTGGCTGCTCTTCCAGAGGTCCTGAGTTCAATTCCAACAACCACATGGTGGCTCACAACCATCTGTAATGAGATCTGGCACACAGGCAGAACACTGTATATATAATGCACAATAAATAAATCTTTAAAAAAAAAGACATCACAGAGCAGAAAGGAGTAACTTCTAAGTATTAAGGCACAATTGTAGGAGAATGCAGGGTAGGAGGCCTTAATGTAGGAGGCCAGCCTTGCCTTAACTCTGAGGACATTCCACATCTGTTAAGAGAAGGACCTGAGTCAATGACTGGTGGCATCTTTTTCAGTGCTAACACATTTCAGTCCTGTGAGTCCATGAGATGACTTTATGAGCTTCTGATAGGGATATGATTTGGTTAGTGTGGGCTAATCATAACAGATGGGAAAATATTACTCACCCAGTCTGGTCCACTCCAAATAAGTGACACTGCTCTCATCA
This sequence comes from Peromyscus californicus insignis, assembly GCF_007827085.1. NCBI lineage: Eukaryota > Metazoa > Chordata > Mammalia > Rodentia > Cricetidae > Peromyscus > Peromyscus californicus. Next base: position 82,750,605 of record NW_026294402.1, on the reverse strand, counting down.
GGGCATGGGGGGAGCATGTCTGTAGAGTATCTGCTGATAAGATGTGTCTGCAGGGGATGGTGGGAGGCACATCTGGGTGTGGGTTGGGAGGGTGGGGTTCATTTGGCTTTGTAGTGCTTTGGGCTGTTTTTCCCAGTTTTTGGTGAGATAATGACTTCAGTAGATTTAGTCAAGACAGTCTGGTGTGTAGCCATGTGCCCGGCTCTTCTCCCACCAGAGCAATCAGATTAAAAAGAAAAAGAGGAGGAGGAGGAGGAGGACTAGCAATTCCAGTCAAATAATTCCTTAAGGGGATAGTTTAAGTGTCAGTAGCTTTTCTTGACCTCTAGAACAGTGTTTACCACTTACAGCTCTGACAGCTCTGCTGGGAAATAAAGTCTAGTCCTCTGCAAATGCAGTATGCGCGCTCTTAACCACTGAGTCATCATCCCTCCAGCCCCAGCTTGAATAGTTTTAACTGTAATAAATATTCATTGAAATGCTTGTTGACAAATTAAATGAATAAATGAATGCTAACCACGCTTTCAGTGACAAATCTGGGCCCTGGGTAATGAACTCTGCCTAACTGGGAAGGGTCAGCAGGCTCTCTCCTCTCTTGAGGCAAAACACTTGTTCAAAGTGTCTGGTCCAGCAATGCTGTTGGGGATGGCAGTTTTATTTACACTGGAAGAAGAAAGAAAGAAGGAAAGGAAGGAAGTTAAAATTTAAAAGTTGTAGCATCTGGCCATGCTGTGAATTTTTCTGGTAGGGACAGTCCCTGACTTGCATGGGAAAAGCTCCTTATGGTGCCCAGTGAAGTGGAAACCATCCTGTGTCAGCTTGCTGAAGAAAATCTGTAATTGGAACCACTGCTCCACTGGTCCAGATTCGGTCTTGTTACATGTTTGGTTTTATTGAAATATTGTATTATTCATCCAAAGCTACATCTTAGGGAACGGTATTTGTAAACAGCTGACTTAGCGATTTACGTTACGAGGAAAGTGTCTGAAGACCTAGAATCCTGAACCTGTCCTCCATAAAAACAACCCTCATGACCTTGCCAGTGCCCCACAGGAAGTGGGTATTTGACCTGCTTAGACGATTTCTGAATGGTCTGAGCAAGACTGCCTGAGAACTTACTTTAGAAGCTGATACTCTGACTTTGCCATTAAGGATTAAATGAAAGCCAAATGCTGAACCACCTGCTCGTTAGAAAAAGTGTCACAGAGCAGAGTGGGGCAACTTCCAAGCGAGCTATAAAGGTCACAGCTATAGATGAATGCAGGAGGAGAGGTACTGGTGTGCAAGGCCAGCCTTAACTCTGAGAGTTCGTTTTATCTCTTCCGCATCTGTATGTCAGGGACCTGGAATCAACGATGTCTAGAATCCTTTTGGTACGGAAGCTTCTCTCTTCTGTGACTCTACGAGATGGCTGGTGAAGAAGGTTTCTAGCACGACAGACAGACAACAAGTAGAAATGACTGCTGTCTGAGTCTGGCCCTCTCCAAATAAACAACGGCGCTCTCCAGTCATCACTGTTTCACGGAGTCCTCGCCCACAGGGTGTCTGTGGACGAGAAGAGATTCTTTGGCTACTGTCCATGTAACTTCAGGGGATGATGCAAGTTGGTGTCAAGGCATCCACTGGATTCTGCAATAGACGCCGGGAGTCCACTTATCTGCACTTTAATTTATCTGGTTTTTGACCTCCTGGGTGAGCAGTGAGGTCCAAACTCCGTCTCTTTTCTGTAAGTAGTTCTGCCTTAACTAGATGAAATCTACTTCCATGAAAGTTCAGTGCTGAAGAGTTGGTTGATAGCAAGACCTTGTCTCAAAAAAGAAAAAAAAATCAATTAGTCAAACTGTACACTTTTCTCATGTTAAAATAAAAAGAAAGAAAAGAAAATGGGTTAGAAGCTACAAAAATCTCACTGCAGGAAAATTATACATATATTACAATTTTAGAGATTGCTTATAAATACTTTCTGCAACTTACATTTAGGATTAACCTTTGTTAAGTGGCTGTTAAAAAGAATGAATTTTATCAACGTATGACCCATTTAAATAATACTCTTCATGAAGGGTTAACGACTTGGGTAACCCAGAGACTCCCTGCAGGAAAGGTTGACACACTGCATCACTAGGCAGGGAGGCACTGGACTAGGGGTCAACATGCCAGGATAACTCTAGGCTAGGATGCTAACATGATAAGGACCCCCACCAAAACGTATGCGCTTGGGGAAGCAGAAAACAGGCTTGTGGATGAAAATTCCCCCACCCAAAGTTCAAAGTTCCCTTTTCTGCCCCATAAAACTCCAAGCCCCAGGGCATGATCTCCTGATTGTCCTGATTAAAGAACAATTCTGCTCTCGGAAGGGGTCAGTCTCCACTGAAGTTTCCACACTGCTTCCATCGATTCTGATCTAACACTTTGTACCCCTCTTCTAGGTGGGAGGTCTCAACCATGTGGTTGTTGAACTTGAATTTCTGCCTAGCTGACTTCCAGGTACACATCAACATCGTTCGGAGCACAGACTGGCTGTGGGGCACATGCTCTGCCAGATAGCCGGTCTGATGCTCTGCCAGATAGCCGGTCTGAAGCTCTGTGGCCCTGGCCTTTCAGTCACTTGCTCTTTAACTTGCAAGGTTTGTAGTTGCACCTGCCTGCTTACTTTAGCTGTCAGGTCTGTTCAGGTGTAGGTGGGGGCCTGTAACATAACAACGCATGTTACACACCTGGGTCCCCTCTCCTGAGTGTGGCTGTGTCACTGGGGCCGTCTGTCTTTGGGTCAGACAATTCCAAGACTCTTTTGCCTGAACTTACTTTCTTTCTTTCTTTCTTTCTTTCTTTCTTTCTTTCTTTCTTTCTTTCTTTCTTTCTTTCTTTCTTTCTTTCTTCCTTCCTTCCTTCCTTCCTCCCTCCCTCCCTCTCTCTCTCTCTCTCTGTCTCTTTCTTTCTTTCTTTCTTCCTTCCTTCCTTCCTTCCTTCCTCCCTCCCTCCCTCCCTCCCTCCCTCCCTCCCTCTCTCTCTCTCTCTCTCTCTCTCTCTCTCTTTCTTTCTTTCTTTCTTTCTTTCTTTCTTTCTTTCTTTCTTTCTTTCAACGAGTACCATGTATTTTTTCAACTTTGTGCTGATTAGAAAGACAGATTAGGTTATTCATTCATAAATCTAAGACAAAATGACTCTCTTTGGCTTCTCACCTACAATATCCAATTACCATTTTCTCTCATAAAATGAGCAATGCCTGAGTCAGCCTTCTGTCTTTGCTTCCAGCTTAGACAAAGGCAAGTCCAAGCCTGGCTACCTGTCTCCTGTGGCCTGGAGACTTCTGGCCTCCTGTGGAGAGGCTGAAAAGCTGAGGGGACTCTGAATTTCTTGCATCCAGTGCCTTGTTCATAGGTGAGAAGCTTTGGGAAGAAGTGTTTTTTTTTTTTTTTTTTCCTACTGTACAGATTGGGTCAGGCTTTTGGCAGTATTCAATATCTTCGTTTTTAAAAGTTCAAATAAGCCAGGCAGTGGTGGGGCACACCTTTAATCCCAGCACTCGGGAGGTAGAGGCAGGTGGATCTTTGTGTGTTCGAGGCCAGCCTGGTCTACAGAGCGAGATCCAGGAAAAGTTCAAATATAAACAGACACAGACAGACAGACAGACAGACAGACACACACACACACACACACACACACACACACAGGTAGCCAACAGCCATTGAAAATGTGGATCTATGGGCTAGAGAGCTGGCTCAGAGAATAAAACCACTGACTGTTTTTCCAAAGGACCTGAGTCTGTATTCCCAGTACTCACATGGTGGCTTACAACCATTTGTAACTTCAGTCCTAGAGGATCGGGTACCCACCTCTGTGGGCACTGCAAGTACATGGTGCATAGTCATATAGGCAGACAAAACACACACACACACACACACACACACACACACACATATACTTTTATTTTTTCCAGAAAAAAAAATGAAAGGGTGGATCTAAGTGAGGAAGGGTTGCAGGGGCATAGGCAGACAAGGAAACAAACGTGAGCTAGCTCCCTAGACTGGTGGCTTTTTGTTTCCAGAAGACTTTTGGGGAGACAGCACAGGGATGGGAGTCCCAGTTGGGACTGGGAAGAGGGGAGTAGAGGGTTGGTGGTAGTTTCTAAACAGGACCAGTGGGAGAAAGTAGAGGACCAGCGGTATCATAGAATACCCAAGCCAGCATCCTCCTAGTGGACTTCCAGCCTCTCCCATCTTGGAGGGATAAAGCTGTCACTCTCTCTTTTGCTGTGACTTGATTTTCTATCTTTCCCAGAAGTTCAATTCTTTTTCTGTGCCAAGGAAGAAACTCTGCAAACCCCTGGACAACTACCAGTACCCTCCTTGTTCTAGAATTAATATGCCTTTGCAATGAGAAATCACTCCAAGCACTTAGAGACTAATACAGAAAACATATCTTTAATATAGCTCGTGCCAGGCTCTGGCTAACACCCAAAGAGGAGTTGGCAGAAAACAGAAGATTTTACTAACTTATGTAGACCCAAGGCTTCGGCATTCCTTCCTCATGCACTGCCCTCCTTGAATCTCCTTCAGGTCCTGTTACACTTTGAGCAATTTAAGCAGTGACAGGACGCTACAAGTTCAGCCACTTGGGCAGGTGGGACATTTGCACAGCACAGGTACTGTCAGAATCATTTCTTTAGTACACCAGTGCTGTTCGCTTCAAACAGTTGATACCAAGGGTCTTCTTGCCCACCTGGAAGAATTATGTTTTTCCTGATAAGAGCACAGGGTCTTAATGGTGGCTATGACCCTGCATGACTCCCTGAGATGCTTCTTAGAGATGTGTTCTTGGATGTGGGGTAAGCCTAAGGGCAAGTTGTAAGTCAGGGTCATCTCCTTTTGTTATGGAAATGAAGCCTGACTGGAGGTCGATCTTGGTGAACAAGCATTAGCAGAAACACAGGCCTGAACTTCAACTGTGGTACAAAACATTCATTCCTACAGTTCCTAACAAGGTCGGTTAGGGTATTACTTATTTCCCAGTCATGTTGGTGTCAGCGCTCTTTTAGCTAAACTCTACTTTGTGTAACTTACTATTTCCTAAGCAGGTTTATTAGTAAATCCTTTATAGCACCAATTTACTACTTCAAGTACCTTCTCCTGCATCACCCTCACGTAAGGTCTACGAAACTTCATCTGAGAAACGGTCCTCCTCTGTTAGCGGCACTTGCAGACTCAGAAGTTTGACATTGAATAAGTGTGATGTGGCTATCTCCCCAATATTCTAGTCTTCAAATAAAAAAACCCCAAGTCCCAGAAATGGACGGACCCAAAGCGGCACTGTTGCCAACCTTACCTTGTCACAGCCTTGTCTGTTCAGATGTCACAGTTAAGAGAGAACCTGTTTCCAGAGGATGTTGATCTGATTAGCTGGTTTTCTGTTTTTGTTTGTTTGTTTGTTTTTTGACTTAGTATCACTATGTAGTTCTCCATAGTCTGGAATGCTCTGTGTAGACTAGGCTGGTCTCAAACTAAGATGTGCCTGTCATTGTTTTCCGAGTGCTGGGATTAAAGACATGCCCCTCCTCATCTGGTCAGATAGACACTTTATTTTTTACTTTTAAAAGTTTAAAATGAAAGTATAATGAGCCTGGTAGGAGACGGCTGCTTTCCAGGGACAGTGACATGCAGCTGAAGAGCTTCTCTCCAGGTCCCACCAAGCCCCCCGCAGTCCCACAACCCACGTATAAAATAAACACACAGACGCTTATATTATTTAAACTGTTTGGCCTAATGGCTCAGGCTTCTTGTTAACTGTTCTTATATCTTAAATTAACCCATTTCTATAAATCTATACCTTGCCACGTGGCTCGTGGCTTACCAGCATCTTCACATGCTGCTTGTCATGGCGGCTGGCTGGCAGTGTCTCCCTCTCTACCTTCCTGTTCCCTCAATTCTCCTCTCTGTTAGTCCCACCTATACATCCTGTCTGGCTACTGGCCAATCAGTGTTTTATTTATACAGAGCAATATCCACAGCAGTGACATGGCTCAGGAATTAGGAAATTAGGTAGGCTATTTGTTGTGATCTCAAGCACCAAGTGGAAGTCCCTAAAGAATTCTTGTGGAGGCTGGCAGATGGTCTGTGGTGGTTCCCTAGTGGGAAGGGTGTGTGTGTGTGCGGGGATGGGGTGGTGGTGGTGGTGGTGCTCCTGGCTTCCCCAAAGCAGAGTCTGGGGAGGTAGATCAAGGACAGAGAAACACCAGAAACCACCTAGACCCAACCTTTGGAAGTCAGTGGGGTCACTAGCCATCTCTGGTCTTCTGGTTGGCATCTGTGGGGCCCCCTGCCTGGGCAGCTGCCGTCACCAACCTTGCTGCAGCCCACTCAAGCTGCTGCTGAGGGTCTGCTTGTGCCGCCACACTCAGCATTTCCCTCAGAAGGGCAAAGTTTCTGATGGATACACGAATGTATCTCAAGTGTCTTCGTCTCGCTTTCTTCCCTAGGATCTTGTAAGATGTCACAGCACAGGATACATCTCCCCTGCAGGCACAGAACTGTCTTCCTTCTCCACACAGGAGGATTCATGCCCTGACACGTGACTCACTGCCCTATCCTTGAAACAGTAGTACCTCCCTGCTAGGAGAGGTGTGCTGAGGACTTGATACAGGCCTTTGGCAACCTGTTTTCTGCCTTTAACCCCCAAACAATGGTGTACCCCAGCACTGACCAGTTGGTTCAGTTAAATTTAATCTATATTATTTATGGAATTCAAATCTGCCAGCTTACCAAGATTTGTTTATGACCTCCAAATCAATATCCATGGCACTTGGAAGTTATTCGTGAATCTGTACTTAAACTAAGTGGTAAAGCATGAGTTACCCCAAACACGGGGCTGCTAGCTGAGGTCAAACAAACTGACCCCCTGCCTTCTTTTAGCCCCCATGCTATATACGTGAAGAAACTTCTCTGGTCTGCTTAGTGCCATGTTTTCTGCTTTTCAAGTGTGATTTTTTTTTTTTTTTTCTGTCTGAAATACCCTCCAAGTACTGTGCTGAAACACTGCATAGTGCTTGACTTACAAGAACTCCATGGAATGCCTTACTGAGAAAAATACATGTGTAGTCACTCTGCTTCAGGCATGACTTCCATGATGCTGGATGAGTTCAGTGTTTTTGAATCATATAACGTGTTTTTGCACAGAGACACAGATGGAGGAAGGCGCCAGGCTGGCTGATTAATGGCAGTACTGACTAGAGGTTCCTGAGTACTTACCTCGTGTTCAGAGACTCAACGACTCAGCCTTCGCCGACAGCACTTGGGACACGTTCTAGAACATGAAAGGATTTACAATTCTTTGAACATTCCCAGTGCCAGCTTGCACCGGTGCCCGAAGGTGATCTGTTTAGTGGTTTTTTTTTTTTTTCTTCTGTCCCTCTTCATCCTTGAAGTCATAATCCATCCATTTATGTCCTTAGCTCAGAGTGTTGCCTCACCTTTAGCACAGGGCACATATCCACACAATTACTTTCATTTGACCTTTGGGCATAATTGTGAGAGGAAACCAGATCTCACCAGGACAGAATGTGCTGGTGAGGAAGAGGGGGCCTCCTCTGCTATTTATTCCCCTTTGGTGGTGAGCAGGTTGGGTGAGGTGATGGAGAGGCACAGCTCACAAGGCAGTCCGTTTCTCGGCTTCCTTTTTTTTCTTTCTTTTTTTTTTTTTTTCTGGATAGATTTTCACACATTTTCTGTCACTTTTGGAAATGACTCTGGTTTTTGTGCCTTAAATGTGCGAGTACAAGTTACACTACTACAGTTATTTGCAGAAAAACTGGCGACTGTGCCTTTCAGACGGATAGGTAACAACAATTTTTATCAGTGTATAGATTCTTCGGTGCTTGCTCTTTCCTCAAGCCTTAGTAACATCTTGGTGATAACTGAAGTGCCCAAGATGAGGGCTTGAAGCTGCCCCAGAGAATCATGGGGCATTGAATCCAACAGGCAAATGGCATCTGATTTAGGCGAGTTTCAATCCCTCCGCTATTTCATTAGCAGGACTGCTAAAAGACTGCCACAGTCCAGTACAGGGGGCAGACACGGTGACTATTAACCACCCTTGAGAGCTTGGGCAACGGAATCACGTGATCAAGCTTGTGTTTTCTAATTTTAACCTTCTAGCCTGTAAAAGCACGTCCGAGTCCCAGTGGCGCCTCGGCTGTCCAGTCACCTAGGCACGCTTACTCTTTTTACTAGACATTATCGCCCTCTGCTGGGGTGCTGATGTAGCTGCATGGTGAGCTGAATTCAGTCCAGCTACAGACCTGGCTTTCTGTCCTATCATGTCCTGAACTACGGAATTCCATCTACTGTCAGTCAAGACACAGTGTAGGGAGGGAGTTTATAAAATCGCTTCTGTTTTGGCAACAAAATAGCCACACTTTATCATAGAATTACAGTTATAAAGGGCATTAGATGTCAAATAGGCAATCATATGAGAATACAAAAGCACAAACATGACCTGTACACACCAGACTCAGGGATGAGGTATTTTCAATGTTTTACTTATTAAAGAGAAGACACTCACAGTTATATGACAAGCTATTTGGTCTTGGTGGAACAGACATCAAGAAATAAAATAAATTGTTATCTGGGAATCTTGAGATGAAATCTGCCTAGATTCAGGACTAGTGTCTTCAAGAGAGAAGAGAGGGGGATTTGACAGGATGACAGAGAGGCAACCACGTGTAGATGGATACAGGCTGGAGTGGTACAGCCACAGAAAACCAGGAGTCCCCGGGAGCCTGGAGGTGTGAAGAGGCAGGTGAGGCCGAGGGCCTTGAGTGGACCTGAATCCAGGCCCATGTGCTGACTTAGAGCTACAGACTTCTAGACTGTAGAAATCTTCTCCTCACTGCGCTGCCGTAGCTCTAGGAAATCAACAAGCGACTCATTTCTCTCCATCTCACTGGTCATTGACGACAGTGTATGGAGTCTGCCACTGGTGGACAAGTTGTGTCCCAAACCCTATTTGTAACCTAGTCTATATTTTCCAGAAATTGCTATGAAAAATTTGGCGGATGGTATGTTTTTCCCTGAGGCAATGTCTCGCTCTACAGTCCTGGCTGGCCTGGAACTCGCTGTGCAGACCAGACTGACTTCAAACTCACAGCAACACACAGTGATCATATTCTTAAGAGCCATGCACTTACTCATTGAAAATACACGACGCTGTATTTCTAAAGGTTGGGAGTCAAAACATATTTCCACAAGGACTGACTTAGCCTCTGTCACAGCACTGCATCAGACTGAATTCTGGACTGCAGTTCCTGGTGTTGGAGATGGAAGGAGAAGGAAAGTTGCTTCTTCCTTGGGATGTGGAACCAACCAGGCTCTGGCACATTATATAGTTCAAGTTCACATTCAGCACTCAGTGATGCTCATCTGTTTTAGAATCTGAGGAACCAAATCAGTCCTGATTTGTATCCCTGGATGCATACTTAAGCCTCTTATGATCCAAGGACACCAAAACTTAAAGAGAATATTTGTGTATCTGCTACCTACCCTTCTTGCCTTCAGACAAACTTGAAATAATCTCTCTCTCTCTCTCTCTCTCTCTCTCTCTCTCTCTCTCTCTCTCTCTCTCTCTCTCTCTCTCCTCTCTCTGCCCCTCCCTCCCTCTCCCTGTGTATGTGCATGTGCTGGCACATGTGAGTGCCACACTGCATGTGTGGAGCTCCGAGGACAACTTTAGGAAGTTGATTGTCCCCTGTCACCAGGCTTGGTGGCTACTGCCCTTACCTGATAGCTATCTTGCTGGCCCTGACATTTTAGAATATTTTTAATTTACGTTTTGACAAGTTCATAAATTCAGTATCTTGATCACATCCACCTCAGATCCCTGCCCCCACTCACCCTGGCCATCACATCCCTTCTTCTTCTTCTTCTTCTTCTTCTTCTTCTTCTTCTTCTTCTTCTTCTTCTTCTTCTTCTTCTTCTTCTTCTTCTTCTTCTTCTTCTTCTTCTTCTTCTACTTCTTCTACTTCTTCTTCTTCTTCTTCTCCTCCTCCTCCTCCTCCTCCTCCTCCTCCTTCCTCCTTCCTCCTTCCTCCTTTCTCCTCCTCCTCCTCCTCCTTTTTTTTTTTTTGGTTTTTTGAGACAGGGTTTCAAAAAACCTTTCCTGGAACTCACTCTGTAGCCCAGGCTGGCCTTGAACTCACAGAGATCTGCCTGGCTCTGCCTCCGGAGTGCTGGGATGAAAGGTGTGCACCACCACCGCCCCGCCACACCCTCTTCTTTAGAAATATTTATTTATTGCTTTTGCATGTGTGCATGATGAGTGTGTGGGCCCGGGCACCATAGTGCTCGTGTGGAGAACATAAGACAACATTGTGGAGTTAGTTCTCTCCTTCACCGTTACGTGGGTCTGGGGATTGAACTCAGGTCTCTAGGGTTTTGCAGCAAGTGCCAGTACACAGTAAGCTGGTTCACCAGCTCCCCTCCTCCTCTTCCCCCCTCCCCTCTCCCTCTTCCTCCCCTTCTCTCTCTCTCCTTTAATAATGCAGTGAATGCTGTCTACATGTGCATGTGTGTGGGACTATCCATCATAGCCTAGGCAACCTACCAGTGGTCACGCCCTTGAAGAAAAATACCTCCCTCTCACCCAGAAGCCAACTGTCAAAAATTCCTCAGCTAAGGGTGGGGCCTTATGAGGAATTCTCTTCTATATTTAAAAAAGCCTCAAGTATATGGGGCCTTCTCTCTTCAAGCTGGAATGTTGATTGGCTTGATCTTGAGCAAGTGTTGTGCAGGTAACCATAGCTGCCTCATCTGGGAGAGCAAGACAAAAAAAACCAAGAACCAAAAACCAAAAACCAAAAAACCAAAAAAACAACCTGGGCCTAGTGTCAGGAATTGGGGTGCAGGAGGGGTTGTGGAGGAGTAGCCCCCTCCAGGGGGGCGTGCTGAGAGGTGACTGTCCTCATTGGAGGGCAGAGTCTGAATACTGGGGATGTAGAGTGAGGTTGCAGTGATCAATCCTGCAACATTTGTTGAACTGAGGAGAGGAATAGAAAGGCTTGTGTCTTAAGCAATTAGTCACTATTACATCACTTTAAAAAAGCCTCAAGTATATGTTTAGGTCATAAAATCATGTCAAACAATCTAAATCTGTTAAAAGAACAGGTGAAAGATATTCTTTTATCCTTTTCTCTCTCATTCCCCTGAGCTAACCAAGTAAAGAGTAGCTGCTGTTTATCCTTGGCATTCACAGCTGTGTAGACAGACAGGAACAGATGGTCTTCCCTGCGGGCAGGAGGGTGATGTGTACGGATGTTTGGAAAGGAACCACAAACGTTGTCCACATGGGAAGTCACATTCACATTTGCTGTTTTTTCTATTGAGCTCTCTGGGTGTGTTTTTATTAATACTAATTATACTGTAAACAGTACATAAAAAATAGTGCTTACTCAGTTGTATTTCTTGGATGTCTGTCTGGGCAACATGAATGTGGATCACATTCACTTCATTTAATCACCACCTAATAGCCCTTTATATGAATACACTGAACCTTATTCTATCGTCCCCCCGCTACTAAATATTTAGCTTTCATACCCAGATTTTTAGTATTAAAAATCGCCGTGTATAAACATCTTTACTTATCAGTGTCTTTAGTTTTTGCAGAGGTAGATTCGCCAGAGGGACTGATTGGCAGAAGAGGCTATGCACGTGGATGACATTTCCAGTTACTTTCCAAACACGTGACTGCTTGTCTTGCCAGCCACACGAGAGAACGATCTTTCTCCTGCTGATTTCACTTGTTTTTCTCATTCGGAGCCTTTAAATTTTTTCCTCGGTCTTGGAAAAAGTCTCCTGGCCTCTAGTTTATAGGCGTAGTCTTTGGAAATGGCTGAACCCATTTTAAATCCTGCCTCTGCCCATTTCTTGCTTTGTGGTCTTGGGAACATTCATTTCTTTTCTAAGTCTTAGTTTTACCAGTTGTACAATTATTGCAATTATTAAATAAAATAACACGTAAAATGTATTATGAACTCTCGTAGCTGAAAGAACCCAGGGTAGTTATTGTTATAATTAGTAATGTTAGAAAGGGCTGGAACGAGTACTAAAGATTCGTTGTTGTATTTTTGTTCTCCACCACCAAGGGGTCACCTTTGCTTTCAAACTAAGTTTGATTAAATCACCAATGTAGTTATATTTAAAAATGTAATTAGACGTATGTGTTAGTGGGTCTCATGGTGCCATTTCCATGCATGCATAGATGTGTGCTATCCTCCCAAATGATTTTCTTATCCTTCCTTCTCCACCCCTTTTCCCATCTCCAAGACCTCCTCTGCTACTTTACTACATTTTTTTTTTTTTTTTTTTTTGACAGAGGGTCTTTCTATGTGGCCCTGGCTGGCCTGGAACAATTCACAGATTTCCTCCTTCCTCTGCCTCTTGAGTGTTGGGATTAAAATCATGTGCCCCCATGCCCAGCCTCCTTTCAGGGCTATAAAAAACTCTAGATTTCATATTTGAAAATGCAAATGTGATAAGTTACCTGTGTTTGGCTTGCTTTGCTGGACACAATAACCTTTAGTTCTACCCCTTTTCTGTGGATTGCATGGTTTTGTTCTTTGCGGCTGGAGAATACACGATTGTGTTCGAATACATCGGATTTTCTCTCTCCATTCATCTGTTGATAGAGAAGTAGGAGGATTCTATACTTGGTTATTGTGAATGGAGCTAAACAACCCGGTATTGGCAGCTTCCTCCTTGCCCCTCTCTCTCTGAGACAGGGTCTCACTCTATTATAGCCCTTTCTGGCCTGGGACTTGCTATGTAGCTATGTTAGCTTTAAACTCAGAGACACCCCCCCCCCCCCCCCCCCCCCCCCCGCCGTCTCTGCCTCCCAAATGCTGGGATTAAAGGTGTGCACCACCTGCCCATCCGCATGTATCACTTCTGTAGATTGCTTTCATTCCCTTCTGGTATTACCCAGAAATGATGTAGCTGAATCATAGGATAGTTCTGTTTTGTTTTTATGAAGGATTTCTGTACTGAGTTCCATAGAAGATATACTAATGCACATTCCCATGGTGTGTAAGGCAAGGTTCCATTTTCCTTACATCCTTACCAGCATTTTTTATTTTTTATGCTTTTGATGATATCCATGGCTAGGGTGAGATAGAATCTTAGCATATTTGATTTACATTTCCTTGTTGGCTAAAGATGTTATGTATTTATTATTCATTTGTGCATAGTCCTTTTTAAATGCAGGGTCTCATGTACCTCAGAGTGACTTTAAACTTGCTATGAATTTGGAGGAAGGTCTTGAACTCCTGACCATCTTGCCTCCATTTCCCCAGTGCTCGGACTATAGGCATGTTCCTTGACACCCCATAAAGGTTAAGTGTGGGACTGAACCCAGGGCTCTGTAAATGCTATACAAGCACTGTGCAAACTAAACTCCATCCCCAGCTCCATTTCTACATATTATTTTAAATTACATTTATTTATGTGGATATAATGCATATGTATTATGATGTGTGTGTGTGTGTGTGTGTGTGTGTGTGTGTGTGTGTGTGTGTGCGCGTGTGGTCATCAGAAGACAGCTTGGGGGAGTTGAATCTCTCCTACTATGTAGGTCCTGGGGATGGAAGCACCTTATCCACTAGCCTTCTCATATTCTTTTGAGCAATGTCTATTCAGACCATTCTCCCATTTATTAATTGGGTTACTATTCTTTTTTTGGGAGGGGGAAGGGGTACTTATTCTTTTATTGTTCAATGTTTTGAGTTCTTTATGTATTTTGAATATTAGTCCCACATCCGATAAACACCTGACAAATATTTTCTCCCATTCTGTAAGCAGTCTCTTCACTCTGCTGATCATTTCCTTGCTGTGAAGAAGCTTCTTAACTTAACGTAATCCTATACACCAATTCGGCCTTCTCTGAAGTCCCATTCGAGAAATCATCACCTCTGTCAGGCTCCTCAAGTGCTTCCCCTGTGGTTTTCATCAGTAGCTTGGAAGCTTCCATTCTTACATTAGGATCCCATTTGGAGTCCATGTTTGTGCTGGGTGAAAGATAAGGGATTCTTTTTCAGGAGCCTATTATTTCCCAGCAACTTTCATTGGAAAGGCTGTATTTAACATGCGTTTTTGCCACCTTGTCAAGGACCAGTTGACTATAAATATGTGATTTTATTTTGAGGTCTTCTATTCTATTTCACAGTCATATACACTGGCTTTGGTGCCAGTATAGCTCTGTAATAGAACTTGAAATCAGGTATTGTGACACCTTTAAAATCTATCTATTCTTTTGCTCATGACCACCTTGGCTCCTTGGGGGTCTTTTTTTTTTTTTTTTTGCTACCATATGAATTTTAGGATTTTTTTCTAATTCTATAAAAAAAAATCATGGGAAATTTGAAGAGTGTATTCAATCTGTAAGTCACTTTCAGTGAAATCATTTTAACAACAATAATCCTGCTGATCCATGAACATGGGAGTCTAGTGTCTTCTTCAATTCTTCACTGTTTTATACTTTCCATTGTAGCAGTCTTTGTACTTCCTTGGTTAGGTGTGTGTGTGTGTGTGTGTGTTTGTCTCAGTGAGGTCAGTATCTGTGTTGTTGATTTTGATATGCTGATTTTGTATCCTGTGACTTTGCTGAATTTGTCCATCAGTTTTGGTGGAAACATTGGCACCAAGATTAACTCATATTTATAAATAGTGATATGCTGATTTCTTCTGTTCTTATTTGTTTCTTTTATTCTTTCAATTGCCTGATTTCTATGACTAAAATTTCAACTGCTATATTGAACAGGAGAGGTGAGAGTGGGTACCCTTGTCTAGCACCTGATTTTAAAGACAACACTTTCAGTGTTTCCCCATTCAGTATGATATTGGCTATGGGTTGGTCATACCCAGCCTTTTCACTTTGTTGTGGTATGGTCCTTCTGTAAGTAGTTTATTCAGCACTTACCATGAAGGGATGCTGATTTTTATTGAAGGCACTTCCTGCATTTACCGAGATGGCCATGAAGTTTTTAATGCTGGATTCTATTTATGTGATGCCTTACATTTATTGATTTGTATATGTTGAATCACCTTACATTTGGGAATGAAACAAAATTTGATCGTTTTATTGGTTGTTGAATTTGTAAACTCCATCTGTTGTATTAAATCTTTTAAAGAGATTTCCTAATAGTGAAGGATCAATTAATTACTTTGGTCATTTCCTTTAGATAGATTTCCCCCCAAATAATCATCATAGCTGGAGCATTGAGCTAAGTATTAGGAAGTTGCCAGTTGGGATAGCTTAGGCAAAGCTGTAGTGACAAACAGTTCTACAACTTAGGTCATCCAAAATAAGATTTTAGCCCTTGCTGCCATTACTCACTGAAGAGTAGCTTCAATTTGACACCTAAGGCGACTGAGTAGCCACTGTTTGGCAGAGGGAAAAAGAACACATGATAGCTGATTTATATTAGCTCTCAGCAGTTGACAAGTATATATTTCTAATTGGCCAATGAAGTCCATAGTGGGGAAACACCATTTCAGTATGTGTCAAGTAGGAAAGAGTGTGATGTCTATGAACATCCTAACGACCACTGTGCAAGAAAATGGTGGAAAACACAGTATTTTGACTCTGAAGGAGCTCTCAGATGCAAGAAGAGGTGTTTCAAGTAAGTAATTTTAATTTGGTGCTAAGTATAGTATTGGCTCAGAGAAAGAAAAGATTGATTCTTGATGGTGAATAGAGTTGGGAATATCTTGATAGACATTGCTGTTTGAGTTTTTATTTCACTAAACAAATTTAAAATATGGTAAATAACAACAAATTTGTTATCTTGATTATTTTCAAGTTTTGCTATCTTGATTATTTTCAAGTGTATGTCCAGTGTCACTTACATGTCTCTTCTCACAAATGTCCTTCTCAGCTGGGTTGACTGGTGAATCTCTTCATCCTTTGAATCTCAAGCTTCATATCCAGTTACTTCATTTCTGAGTATGTATGTATGTATATATGTATGTATGTATGTATGTATGTATGCATGTATGCATGTATCTATCTATCTATCTATCTATCTATCTATCTATCTATCTATCTATCTATTTATCCATCCGTGGTGATTTGAATGATAATGGTTCATATGTTTGGTTGATTGGTGCTCATTTAGTGGAACTGTTTGGGAAGGATTAGGAAGTATGACCTTATTGGAGAGGGTGTGGCCTTGTTGGAGGAGGTGTGTCACTGGGGGTGAGCTTTGAGGTTTCAAAAGCCCACACAGGGCCCAGTCTCACTCTCTCTGCACCATCTTGCAGAACAGATGTAAGTTCTCAGCAACTACTCCAGCACCTTGCCTGCCTGCCTGCCACCATGCTACCTGCCATGATGATCATGGACTAACCCTCTGAAACTGTAAGCCAGCCTCTAATTAAATGCTTTACTTTATAAGTTGACGTGGTCACGTTGTCTCTTCACAGTAATAGAACAGTGACTAAAACACTATCTGAATTGAATTCAATAGTTCAAGCACCAATCACCACCATCTATCTACAAAACCTTTTTAATATGAAAAGTTGAAACTCTGCATCCATTAAATAAGTCACCATTTCCCCTACCCCTCCATCCTCTGGCATCCATGATTTTCCACTCTGATTCTATGACTTTAACTACCATAGGTATTTCATATAAATAGAAATGGCATAATATTGCTTTTTTTCCTGATTGGCTTATGTGACTCAGCATAATGTCCCAAAGTTTTATTCATGGCATTTCATGGTCCAGAATTTCCTCTTATTATAAGTTGGACACTATTCCATTGCATGTACATTCCATTTCTTGTTGATCTGCTATTGGACTCCTGAGCTGTTGCCATCTTTTGCCAATTGTAAATAGTATTGGTATGAGTGTGAGTATGAAAATACTTCCTTGAGCCAGTGATTTCAACTATATATATTTCATCACATATGTGTTGTAGAATATTATTTTAAGATGTGTTACATTTGTTTATGCTGTGGAACATTTGTTTAATGATACAAAGAGGTGTTGCATTCTTTTATGTTGCATTTGTTTAACTCTGTGAAACTGTGTTACTCTGCCTGTCTAAAACACCTGATTGGTCTAATAAAGAGCTGAATGTCCAGTAGCCAGGCAGGAGAAAGGATAGGCAGAATGGCAAGCAGAGAGAATAAATTAGAGAAATCTGGGAAGAAGAGATCAGGGACCAAGAAAAGAAGGAGGAGGACACCAGGGGCCAGTCATCCAGCTACACAGCAAGCCATGGAGTAAGAAGTAAAGAAAAGGTACATTGAATAGAGAAAGATAAAAGCCCAGAGTCATAAGGTAGATGGGATGATTTAAGTTAAGAAAAACTGGGTAGAAATAAGCCAAACTAAGGCCAGGCATTTACAAGTAAGAAGAAGACTCCATGTGATTATTTGGGAGCTGAGTGGCAGGCCAACAAAAGAGTAAAGAGGAAAAAAAATGACGTATATATGTATATGAATATACACATATGAATACAGACATATATTCAGAAATATGATTACTGGGTACAAAGCTTGAGTTTCAAATGTTCCCAGTTGGGAAAGACATGCAAGTAGGGAGCAGAGCCAGTGCCTAGACCAGGAACTGAGAGGGTATTGAGTACCTGGGGCGATGGTTTGCTATGCTTAAAGACAAAATGATGCTGGCTTTTTGGAATAAGACTGGGGCCAATGGGTGGAGGCTTAGGAGGTTGGCCTTAACACCACAGATCTCGGGGGAGTTCTTTAATGATAGCTGAATACAGGGCCTGGAAGGCTTACAGAGAACCCTTAAATGATTTTCCCTTAACCAGCCCATTTCAAATAACTTAAAGTACATCTACTGTTTTGTTGACACTTAAGAAATTACTTAATAATGGTTGTTTAAACATTAAAAATAGAGGAGAAAATTCCTATAATCTCTCCAAAATTTGAATTTCTTTAAAGTCTCCACAGACTTCCTGCATCCTTTTCCTATTAAGTAAAATTCAGTATTAGGTAGCTGTTGCCACAGTGGCCAAGTTGCTTTTCTTAAGTGGCTACTTTGATACACCATTTTTTAAATTTTTATTTTTTGTTGCCAGAAAGAAATTTAACAGCACCAAGTACAAGTGAGTAACAGAAGGCAGTAAATAAAACTTTTCAGTGGATGTTAACTTTAGACAGCTAAAACATAGTGGTCCCATGCCAGCTCTGTTCACCCAGAGTCCTGGGGACTCAGAGAAAATGTTATTAAAATACTTATAAAGGGAAGAATGTTCTGTGGAAACTAAATGTGCCAGTAGTTTATTAAAAACCAGATGATTTGTGCTAAATATATATTCAAGGTGCCGTAAATACCAATTGCTGGTTGGAGGAAGGGGAGAGAGGGAGATGGAGAGAGAGAGAGAGAGAGAGAGAGAGAGAGAGAGAGAGAGAGAGAGAGAGAGAGAGATATTTGTTGATTGACTGAAGCAATCTCTTTTCAGAACCTTCCAGTATTAAAGGACAATTTTAAGCTTTCTTCAGAACCTATTTTAGGAATAGACCAGTGGAGAAATCTGTTTTTGATGATGTCAAAGATGGGCTTACAGTTTTACCCCAAATGACCGAGCCAAATGGATGCAGCAGATTCACCTTTGATGGGAGCTGCACCCCAGGGACGGCTATGCTGTGCCATCTCTATATTCTCCTCACTTTTATGGAGGCAATATCAAGTCTAATGAGCATCAGAGAAAGGATGACAGAGAGAAAGAGGACACTAAAAGCTTGGCTTTATTTAGAATTTCTGTTTTGGTGGTGATGAGTGGATTTTTATGGAGCATGTACAGGTTGTACTTTTTGTTTTAATTTTTTTGTACACTTATCTATTCAGTGAAAGGAGGACCATTCTGTTTCAGTCCTGATGTGTGTTGTTTGAGGAGGAAATCTTGTTTCTTTTGTTGGAACCCCCATGAGAGGTCAAACCCCTTTGATCTGGCTTGACTGTAACGATGAGCCTTCAGGAACCTCACCTTTGCTGTCTTTCTGATGGCGGAGAATAGATCTGTGATGCTCCTTAGTATATCTATCCAGGTTCTTCAGGCACAGAGGCCAGCCCTGCAGTAATGTGGTGCAGTAGCTACAAGAACACAAAGCAGAATGCTGACCCATGAAGCTGAAGCCACTGTTTTCTGTCCATGTGTCAGGCACATGGGTATCTAGGCTTCCAAGGTCCGGTCCATAGAGGTAGTAGATGTGGCTCAGGAGACCCAGACTCCGTTCATGACCCAGCAGCTGCCTTGAGTGGTGAGGCTGTTTGTGCATCTTTGTAATCAGAATATCAAAGCCTGGCGACATCACTTTACAATGTCATTGTGTATGCCAAAGGCTTATGAAATATGGCATCCTGTGTATGAAGAATCTGCTAAGGAATTACTATTAATGTTGTTTTATAAAAGTAAAGATAAAAGCTCAGGGTGGAGAAATATCGTTGGGTACCATGAAGTGTGGGTCACTTAAGAATGGGTGTTTCTTAATTTGGTGAAGTGCCTCATCTTTCCCTTTGGTTAGATGATTTGCTGTGCTTTTTGAGTCCCAGAACTGTCTGTCTGTCTATCTATCTATCTACCTACCCACCCACCCATCATCCATCCACCCACCCATCCACCCACCCACCCACCCACCCATATATCTACCCACCCACCTATCTAACCTAATCTATCCATCCATCCACCCATCCACCCATCCATCCATCCACCCACCCATTCATCCATCCATCCATCCATCCATCCATCATCTTTCTATCTAGGCTTTAGTCTTTGTGGCAAGTTCCCTCACTCACTAAGCCATCTTCCTGGTCCCAAACCCCAGAGCACTTGGAGGTGACTGTATCGGCTCCTCTGCTTAGAACCAGGTTCCTTAACTTTGGGCCTCTTCTTTGTCCACCATGAATGCTTCACCCTTAGCTCTCTTCTGATTCTGCATCTGAGCTTCGTGTTGCTGTTTGGTGCCCAGAAGCTTGATTCTTCTTCTCCCAGGGGAATTTTCTTGGGTCACCATGGCCATTGCTTTAGCTGGGCTAGTTACAACTTTGCCTCACTCTGGGTGGAGACATTGGGCAGTTTATAGAATGCTGAAACCAGTGTTTCCTGCAGCATAAAGCAGAATTATCCTCAAAGCTCAAAGTGATTCTGAGCACTGATTTTCCAAGGTTTCCTTAATTTCAATAATTACCAATTCTCCTGTGACTCCACACAAGTTCATCAAAGGTGTGTCTTTGTGATGGAAACTAGATGCACTTGGGGCTCACATGGCTTTTGGGTGTGACTTGAAATGCCAGGCAAGTGTGGACAGATTTTTCTCTTAAGGACTGGCATATTACAGCTTCAGCCATTCATTTTACTTTAGTTATGAGCGCCTATTTAGGTCTTCCTGAGTTCTTGGCCCTTGTCATGTGGCCACCCATTTTATCGCTCTGTCTTCTGGCCTCTGTCCCCACTTCATTTTGATTTAACTCAATTCATTTGGCGTTTACTGGGCATTTCCTCTGTGCCCAGAGATGGGTAACTCCTGACAGAGGTATGTGTAAGGGATAAGCATGCTGCTGTGTGTATTGGGGTGTGTGAGGAGAGGCGGCACCTGGCTATTTACTTTTGAAAGCTTATTCTGAGGTCACAGAGCTGTTGGGACAAGCTATGTGTTCAGGAAGGCGAGAAAGGACCATACTACAGTGACAGAAGAAGACCCCGCCCAGTTCTCCTGCCTTGGGTATTCAGAGTGTGAAGCAACTGTGGAACAGGGTTTGGGATGACGGTGTGTGTGTGTGTGTGTGTGTGTGTGTGTGTGTGTGTGTGTGTGTGTGTGTGTTACCTTAGAGGCTGTTTGGAGGATGATATGGTTTACTTTCTGTCCCTACTTGCCCTATCCGGGGGTGAAAATGAAGTGGAGAACCAGATTTCCAAGAAAGAAGGAGGCCACAAGCTGGTTCAGTAATAATCCCTTTACTAGCCAGAGAACTCAGATACGAGCGCACAGGCAGGCCACACAGGGCAGCAGGGCATGTGATTTGGACCCTTGGCACAGGCTCTGAATTGGATGGGTGTCTGGGAATGAGGACCTTCAGAGAACGGCTCCAGGGCCAGGGGTGTTTGCCGTGGAGGTATCTGTTGCTTCTTATGTTCCCTTCAAAATATCTGCCATGTTATCCAGCACCCCAAGGTGGATCTTTTCTGACATTGTGGGTCTAAGAAAGGATCAGCTTTGGAAAATGGAACAGTTACTCAACAATATACCAGTGCTATTGTGGAGAGTTACTGAGTACTTAGAGGCTGGTCTGAGGACTGGAATTAATCTTAGATTTGTTGAACACTTCCTTGTCCTATCCATGGCCTCCCTTTTCTTTTAGAGATGCTAATTGCTAGAAAGTCCTCAGAACTGACTCTACCTCATGGTAGCACCATGAACAAAGGAGCAGGAAAGAGGAAGGAAGCCAACAATTCTTAGGCCTTTGTTACGAACTAGTGCCATCTCAGGGTCTCCACGATTTCCTTGGAAGTTGCTCCCCAGCCCTGTTAATTGGACATATTCCCTTTCTATTAACGAAGAAACGAGCCCCAGACCACCAGGACAACTTTGTCAAACCACATAGCTTATCAGGAGTGGAACTGGATTGCAAAGTGTATCTGTGTTTCTTCTGGTAAATAGCATGCTCTTCTCTAGACAGGGATAGACAGGAGGCACATAAAATTGACATGAAGTTGTCTGAGGAAGAGCCTGTGTATCATGGTACATGTGTTCCCATCCTGGAGTCATATGTGAGCTGCTTGGAACAAGTCCAGTGTCCCATCTTTAGAATTCACAGCAATCCTCCTGCTTCAGTCTCTGGTGCGTTGGGATAACAGGTATGTGTCACCACTTTGGAGTAGAACCAGGAAATTCTTGTCTTGGTATTTCTATACTTCATTTTTGCACCTACTTGGCCCTTGATATCCCAATGAGGCATACTCTGTGATTCCTCTGTGTAGTCCAGAGCACAGGATAAACCAGCGGGGACCCCTACTGCACCTCAGTCTAAGGCATGTGGGGATATCTGAATTTACTTTTATGATAATATGTACATATTACATCCTTCCAAAGTGAAATAAAGTATAAATGCATGCACATATTATGTAGCGGCTGAGTTGAGCTGTCCCCTTAAGCCTTTTCCCTACGTTATATTGGGGTCAAAACTCCTCAGAGTGTGACCTTACAGGAGGAGAGGCCGTGGTAGGGAGGTATTATTGAGAGAAGAATAAAGAAAAAGAAAATAAAGGAAATGGAAAAAGTGAGCTTCATTATTTGTAATCACAATCTGCATATTGAGACAGTGGATCAGGACCATGAAACCCACTTGACCTTCAAACACCCAATAGAGTTATGAAAGAACTGTCGTGTTTTTACCTCGAGGCCTTTATGAAGGCTCGAGAGAATTAGAGCATTTAAATGTTATTGATTTATTGTTACTGTGTGTGTGTGTGTGTGTGTGTCAGTGAGGGTATGGTGTGCAGATGAGAGTGTGTTTACCTGTGCCACAGTGTATGTGTGGAAGTCAGAGGGTGACTTGCTGGAGTTTGCTCTCTTCCTTCCACCAGGGAACACACTTGGTTGTCAGACTTGGAGGCAGCACCATCCACACTGGCTGAGCCATCTTGCTGGCCCAGTTGTCGAGGACATTTATTCCATGACTAAAATTCATGAACTGGCTGATTTTCCAACAACGCTGTCCAGAATGTGGGCGTTACATCTTCCTTAAACTTCCATTTCTTCTTCCAGGTTGACTCTGCATTTGCAAATTAATTCCGGCACTCCTCAAATTGGGAGGAGTGGTCTAGATGTTTTCAGTTCAGAGTTTCTTGTAAGTGCTGGGAAAGGGGACAGTTGTGGTGCTCACGAGACCATTGTTGCCATTCTGTTCTTGAGTGCTTTGCCTGATTGCAGCTACG
The DNA here is from genome assembly GCF_007827085.1 of Peromyscus californicus insignis. Taxonomy (NCBI): domain Eukaryota; kingdom Metazoa; phylum Chordata; class Mammalia; order Rodentia; family Cricetidae; genus Peromyscus; species Peromyscus californicus. The sequence goes on along the minus strand of NW_026294402.1, from coordinate 82,727,660 downwards.
CTTTAGTTGACATGAACATCCAAAATGACCATTGCTATTTACGGAAACAGGAGAGGAGGAGAAACCTCAGGAGGCAGTGGGCATCCTTAAAGGAAGGAAGGAATTTTCTAGTTATAATGTTAAGTGATCCAGCAGCTACAGCAAGAACAGATCCAAGAAAAACCTTGGTCACTGGCAAGGCGAGCTTCATTAGAGAAAGGATGCTTGGCTCGGAAGTGGGGGATAGACCCAGGAGCTCAGATCTTGGGTGTTGTGATGTTTGGTTTTACTTTAAAGATCCATCAATGTAGTGCCAGATGAACAGCTCCAGTTACTTAAGACTCTAGAAACACTGTTTTCTACTGGCATTAACTTAGAAAAAAAAAAAAATCTCAGCTTAGATGATGGGATCCAAGCTAATTTCAAATGTGAGAAGCCTATAAATCACAAGGCCAGGACCTGCAACCCAGGGGACATCGCCCACAGCCTGTGGCTGGAGGCTTCAAGCTGGTGTCAGGATTGTGACCACAAAAGAGGCATTAAGACCAGGAAACCAAACTGGGTTGGGCAATCCAGCTGGAGGTGCAGCCAGTTCTGCAAGCCAGGCGTGACCCTGCCAAGGGAGCCAGAGCAGCCTGTAGACAGGACTGTAGAGACACTGGAGTGATTCATCTGCAGGGCAGGTCCTTCCTCTGTCGTCACAGTAGCCTCTCAAGACAGTGCGTGGGGAAAGGCAGCCCAAAGTAAGTGTGGGCTGTCCCTGCTCCAGAGGACCAATAGCAAGAAGTAGACCAGCTATACTCCAACATGCTCTTTTCTGAGGTGCACCGGAGCCAGGACTTCCTAGACTGCTGCCAGCACTTTCATCAGAACCTATGTGGGTTATAGGATGGTGGAATTAAGTTAACGGGGTGTAGCTGTTTCTTCCCACTTAAAACATTGCCCCATGGAAGGACGCTGACTCAGGAAGGAAATGAAATTTAAAAGTTTTCAGGAAGCTCCTGAAAACTACAAGATCCACAAACCTCACATCCTAAGGTCATAGTAACAGGGACCCTTGCCGGGTGGAGGGGACTGTGGCACAGCAGAGTTGCCTGCAGATTGTGCGGGGAGCTCCAGGGCAAGTTTCCTGAGCCATAGCCTGTGTTGGGATAGGCCAGTCCGTGATCCAGTTACCTTTGAGTCAGAGCGCTCCTTGTAAGAAACTCCAACAGACTAGGGCAAATAGATGTTTGCTTACTCCTCCCAGTAAAAAGTCACCCAAAAGCTAGATAAAGGGAAATCTCATTTAGCTACCTTGAAACATTCCTTAGTGATGGGAAAATTGGCCATGAGCCTTTCATTCAGCAAACAAGTACTGAGCACCTCCTGTTGGCCAATGGTGGGAAAGCGGAGTGAATATGCAAACGAGAACCACCCCCCTGGGGCTCACAGACTGCAGACCCCTGAAAGGGCCACAGGCATTGATTGGAACAGCAGCCAGAGACGGTGCCTGATCGTGCTGCTGTTTAGTAGTTGTGCCAGAACGGCCAACCGTGACTGTGAGTAGACTTGCTCAGAGGCTGTGTTTGTGTACGAGGAACTTATTTTGTACTTCATTGGAAAATATTTGATACCACCAAGCCAGGGCCTGGCCTGAGCCGTGTGAATCACTTTTGCCTTGGGAGCAGACTGTAAGAGAGTGCCAACAAGGATTCAGTAATCAAGATGAAAAATATTTTAATGTAATAGTTTTACAAACCAAAGTAACTTAAAAATCCCAAAACTTTCCATAGAATGTGGATCGGTGCTAACCAGAGCCTGAGGAAAAAGGGGGGAAAAATCAGTGATTCTGATCTTGGCCTGAAATTTTTGCTCATCATGAATTTTTGGTGTTAGTTTTGATTATTAAAATGTTTATCTTAATTCTGCTGAGTGAATTATGTCAGTCACACACTCAAAAATACCGTGTGATTTTTATGTACATGGAAGGATGTAGAACAGACAAACCCAGAGACTCAAAGTAGAAAAATGGTTTTCAAGGAGAGTGAGGGCTGGTGACTTCCTGTTTAATGTGCAGAGCTTTTGTTGGGAGGTGATGAACAGTTCTGGAAAGGGATGGCAGTAGCGATTGAATAAAGTTGCGAGTAGCTAACATCTCTGCATTGTATGCTTAAAACTGTTGGAAGAATAAAGTCTATACTATATATATATATATATATATATATATATATATATATATATATATATATATATATATATATATAATTTTTTTCTCATAAGAAAAATATTACTTATTGTGGTTATTGGGTGCCTTGGATTTCCATTAAGCCGTCCTCGGTGTTGAGTACTGCATGCCACTCATACCAACCAATCTTTCCCTTGGCACCAGCACCTTGGTGCGAGGTTTAGAGGCTGCGAAAAGAAAGACCATGCCACAGGAAAGAAATGGCAAGGAGGGGTTGGCTGGACTGAGCATTGGAAAGTGAGAAGACATTCCCGGAGCAGCACCAAGCAGGTGGATTCCATGCGTGGATTAGAATGCGAGGCCTGTGGTGGTTTGAATGCAAATGGCTCCCATAGGCTTACAGGGAGTGCCATTATTTGAAAGGATTAGGACCTGTGGCCTTATTGGAGGAAGTATGTCACTGGGGGTGGGCCTTGAGGTTTCAGAAGCTCAAGCCAGGCCCAGTGGCTTGCTCTTCCTGCTGTCTGCCAATCCAGTTGTAGAACTCTCAGCTACCTCTCCAGCACCAGGTCTGCCTGTGTGCCATCATGCTTCCCACCATGACAATACTAGACTAAACCTCTGAACTATAAGCCAGCCCCAGTGAAATGTTTTCCTTTATAAGTGTTGTCATGGTCATGGCATCTCTTCACAGCAATAGAAACCCTAAGACAAGCCCCAAAGGGAAGGCAGATGAGTCAGGGTTCTGGAAGAAGCAAGTCGGAGTCTGGAGTAAAGGATGGGATGCAGCTTTCATAAATGAGACCACAAAGGGAAATCAGGACTAGCCCACCTAGGACCTGCTGTGAGGATTCATTTCACCTGCTAGGCAGTGGTGGGACAATGGAGGTGACAAACTGAACAAGTCACATTTCTAGTTACATGGTGGAGAGGACAGATGAGAAGGAGGGATCTGGATCCTGGAAATCTGTTAGCATTGTGGGGTGCACAATATGTAGAAGGAAGTGAAGAATCTGGGTGAGAAGCCAAGAGGAGTGGGGTGAGCAGGACTGGAGATGTATAGTTGGCTGTTTTATTAATAGGATTATACCTATTAATCTGACATAGATTATGCAATTACCTAAAAGGAGGCTATGGATGAACCTTTACTTGTGCTGAGAGCAGGCTGTGTGGATGAAGGGGAGTCTTCCATCACGGTTTCTGTCTGGACACACACTGTGGATTGGTCACATACAAGTTGAATCATCCCAGTAAAGTTTTTTATCCTCTTAGTGCCTCAGTTGCTTACATTGTAACAAGGGGACAATATTAGTAACTACCTCAAAGGGTTACTTTGGGACTTAAGTAAGTTACTACGTGGTAAAGCCTGGGATCTCTGCTAACACATGGTGAGGTCTAAATGCTGTTTAAACAGCAGAAATAAAACAATGCTGCAAATCACCTTTCTTTTGCTAATATTTTGAGTGCACAAAAGTATGGATTTCATTGTGACATCTTTATACATATATATCATTGTGTCCTCTCATCTCCACTCCTTTCCCACCCTCTCCCATTCTTCCCCCATCACTGGTTCCCCTTCCCCAAAATCGCTCTATTTCTGCTTCCCTGCCACTAATATACGGTATCCATATCATATATGAATTTAGAGTCTACATATAAAAGAGAACACAGAATAGTTTGTATTTCTTGCCACTATGACCCTTTCTTCTCCTCTTACCCTCCTTTCTTTAGGCTGTTTCCTCCCCTCATAGCCCCCTTCTACTTTTATTTAAAAATGTATATATTTAAATATAGGGCCTGCGAATGAGAAAGAACATGATGGTTGTCTCAGTGCAGGTCATCTTTCTGAGGCATTGTCAAAGAAAATCAGGATAAAACTCCAGGGATTTTGGTGTGGGGTCACTATTTAAGCACAGGAATGTTGATGACTAGGAGGGTAAGAGTGGTAAGGAGAGGGTGTCCGTATAACATGAAACTCTGTTTTTGGGGTCATGTAGGGCACACTGTGTTAAAAGCATGCAAGGAGGAAGCCAAGAACTCAATGGATCTGTAATTCCAGGCAGGTGGATGAAGACAGATGTCTGCCTTGTGAATGGTCTCACCACTGCTTTCTTATACTCCCTCACACAAGCTGGCAGTTCATTTTGGTGTTGGAATTTGTTCAACTCCTGGGAAAGATTTATGTAGCTTTGTAATTATTTTGCAGTCAATTAAAAAAAAAAAAGGTCATAAAGACACGGGTAGCACGAAAGTTCACACACAGTGATTCAGCCCCGCTGACTGACAATTGCCCTTCTCATCCATGGCTCTGCTCAAGTTCTGTTTCCCCTGGCACTCAAGAACCATGACCAGAGTTTTGGTACCAGTTTTAATGTCACCTCCTCAGAAAAACCTCATTTTCCTAGGCTCGGTGTCTCCCATGGCACCGTGTACTTGTCTTTCATGACATTTGTTGTAGATTGTGACAGATCATTTTCAGACTTATTTGTATGTCTCCTGCGTTCTCCCTTAGATGATAAACTCTGTTGAAAGTATTGTTTTCTGTTTACATCATCTTTGATGTCTACATGATTCCAAAACAGCCTATCTGCTAACTGCATACTTGTTGAACACAGTGAAGTCTTAGTTGAATAATACACCCATCCATCTAGAGGGGCTTTGATCATCTGGACTCAGAGAGATTCTTCTGGTAGTGAGTGACCAGGATGGTTGAGCTAGATGGCTGTTGGATTTCTTCTTGCAGCTTCAAGCTTAACTCAGTGTTCAGAACAGCATACCAAATGGTGTGTATGTGTAATAGGAGGCTCATGGCCTCAGGTGGCTGTCCTGTCCTACTGTAGTTCTGAGGGATCATCTTGAAGAATGCCCTTGGTGCTGGTCTATTGTCTATGAGTGGGACTATTAAAAAGGGTGGAAAGAGTTGACCCCTCCATTTCTATTCCAATGATTTGGCCTCATACTATTAGTGGTGGGGAACAATGCCATGGGGATGTCGTCAATTCTAATGTGACTGGCTGTATTAAATACTAGGAATAATAATGGAAGAAATTGGAGACTCGCTTTGCTGAGGTGTGTGTTCCTGAGGAAATGAAGAACGTCACATTCAAAAATCTCATTTCCCCTCTTAACTACAGGGGATTTTAGCATCAAAAGACTTCATGCCTAAATTTCCACCTTGTAAAAATTCAGCCTGCAAATGGAGCCAGCAGGGGGCGCTACTACTCTTCCTACGAAGTGTCTGGTTTTCTCCTGAAGACAGTGACATCTGGATTGTGGAAGCCAAGATGATCAAGCTGGATGTTAATGACGCTCCATCCCCGAACCTGAAAAGAGAAAGGTTTATGATAGTGTGATTTGACATGCTTTCTTAAAAAGTCACATGAAGCTAGTTTGTTTTAGCAATCTGTTTGGCCCAGGGGTGGGATGGAGGAAAGTCTCCATTTAGTTTGAGAGAATTGCCTTGGTAAAAAAAAGCATGACCTGAATTTTGACACATTGATTTAATGTGCTCCAAATTCACACATCACCTCAGGGTCATCTTCATGTTTAGAGGTCATAGGAGCTTGGCTGGGATTTCTCAGTCAGTACAGATGCAGGGGGGCTGAAAGATGCTTATGATAAATGTGTGAGGGGACCTTTGATAATGTTTACATTGAATGTTAAAGTCTGCTTTCAGCTCAAAGGAGACCTTAGAGAGAGAGCCCACGGCCAGCAGACTGCTGAGGGTAGCAAGTACCATTCTTTACCTGTGGGGCTGTTGCTGGCTCTGGGATGCTGTCCTGGATTTGATAGACCTCAGCACCACCTGAGGAGAGTTTGGCTGCAAGGGCCTCCCCATTTTTTTCACCTGTGACCTTGGTCCCACTTAGAGCTGAGTCACTATTACTGAAGTAAATAGTCATGCCAGGAAACCTTCAGGGCTTCTCTGTAGTGTGAGGCTTCTCTACTTGAGCTGCTGAAACCAAAGCAGTGGATGCATGGGGACTCAGCCCTTCACATCATCCCACCATCAGTGGTCCACCTGCTGAAGGCTGCAGGGGCTAGGTTTCTAGTTCCTCTGAGACGATCAGCTGCTGGGAACAGCTAGCTGCTGACAACTCTTCCTGAACCTCTTTAGGGACATTTGCCTTTTAACTGGTGAATACTCTCAACTCACCTTGGAGATGAGAAGGAGCCCCTCTGAGGAGGGTCAGGAGGGAAGGGAGCAGGCACACTGTGGCCATACTTATAGAGTGCTCCTCCCATGTGACCCTGGTTTCTGACCACAAACGTTTCCTGGAAAACATCATTCTTAGGAACTGTTTCTGTATCCCTGGGGCTGTCATCTCAAATTCTATTACATTACTGGAGGGAAAAAGTTTTCTCCCCTGCTATTTCAAGATAGTGGAGTGTGCATATTAGCCCTGCAAGAGATTTGTTTGATTTGAGGTAACTAATTATCAATTCACTGTTGAAAGGAAGAGGGAGGGATTTCATATTAGATGCTACTACAGCATCCCTAAGATAAGATCTATGTACTGTTTTTTCCTTGCAAAGAAGAAAATACTCTGAAGCTCCTGAGTGTTTAGGAATTTACCTTCTCTCTTTGCCGGCCTTGCAGAAGCTGCCAAGCTAAAAGTGTTTGCTCAAGGCTGATTGAGGGGCCTCAGCGGCCTGAGTCTTGGCACCTGAGTCTTGGCAGCCTTGGTCTGGAGGAGAACAGGTCCCTGCTGGCTTGGTGTCCAGAACCAGGCAAGACTCCGAATATCCCTTGCAGGCAGATGTGAGATATTTAGAGCAGAGGGAAGGGGACTGTTGCAGGAGCTGGTGGGACTCATTAAAGGGGGTAGGGCCAATGCAAATTCAACAGGCCAAGTGCAGTGCTGGCAGGAGAGCTGGCTTTTGAACACTGTGAGACTTCATGGAGGTCTTTAGCAACAGGGTAAGTCCCCACGTGACTGGAGGGTTGGTGGGAGGTCTTCCCACAGGCTTGGGTGTGGATTTGATGAACCCTCAAAGTCTTTGCAGCACCCTGATTTTGTGGCTAAGATTTGACAGACACATGTGGCTGCAGATGAAATAAAACAGGGATCTAACAGGGATCTAACCGGGAAACTTTGGGCTCTCTATCCTTACCTCCTGCCTGCTTCCAAATGCAACATAGACTCTGTTACGTGCTACAAGGTCCATCTTACTCTGTATTTTAAAAGCTGAGTAGAGTTGATTCCCTTCACCTAGGCTGTAGCGTTCTTCTTTCTGGTAGAAACTTTTTTATTTACTTATTTTTATTCTTTGACAGTTTCATGCATGCATACAATGATTCTTAGTCATTTTTGCTGATTGTCATGGCTCACAGCAGCAGGATATGCTGAAGAGGTAGGGGCAGAGAAACATTTATTGAGTCTTTTTTGAACACTCAAAGAAAAGGAGAAAATTTGCCAGTCCAGGATCTTACAGATATAATTACTGGAATTCATTTATTTAATCTCCACCCTCAATTCCACTAACTTGGTTTATTTTCTCTGTTAACACTTAAAATTCACTTCACAAGAAATATAACCACACCCCAACAAACCCCAAATCCAAGAGTCTTACAGAGCCCCCATCCCCCTTTGTAGAGACTTCTTGTTTGAAACAGGAGGAGCTTGTTGTTTGATAAAGTCTGTTTTGAGCACCCCAGGTGGGGAGAGGCTGCCTTTGAAAGCTTTACAGTGTAGTCTCTCCCAAAATGTGAGTTTACTCAGAGAGGAAAGGTGAACTGTATTTCTTGTGAGCAAAACATACATACCTGTCATTCACCAGCTCACCCCTATTCCATTCCAAACAAACACTGACCTTGTTCTGATGTGAAGCCAGAGCAGGTGTGAAATACAGCATGGAGCACAGTCTTGCAGGACTGTGAATGTGCCAAGCGGCAGGAATGCTGCATTTCGAGGGAGGAGAGAAGGTCCCAAGCTGGTCTTTCTAATTCTTTCTCTGTTGCTGACCTCAGGTAGAGTAACTCAGGTAGAGTAACTCAATGGCTATTTGCCACTTTAGGAAAATTGCCTAGGGTGTTCAGATTGCCAAATGGATTTCCTTCCTTGGAATCCCTTCTGTCTTTCTTCTAACCTTAAGAAGTTTTCTTGGGAGCTTTTTTTGGTGTGTGTGTATGAACTCCTGCCCTAAACAATAGTAACTGGTCTCCACTTAGATGCTGGGCATGCTTCCTCCTTCTATCAACACGGCAGGTTATTCTCCATCTTTCAGGAGGGATGTCTTAGGAAAAGGCTTTTGACTGGTGCAGAAACTTGGCTAACATTACAACAGGAGAAAGAAGGGGGATACAGATTAGGAAATGCTGAGAATGTGGGGTTTTGATGTTGAATGAAAAGCACACATAGTGTTCTGTCTTGTAAAAAGGCTAAGATGAGGGTTCAATGAAATGACAGTTGTTTTTCATACAGGGTAACACACACTCCTCACAGTCAAGGCATTATAGAATTTCATGCAACAAACGCGATAGGTTTGTGGGAAAAACAGAATTGGGTGGAACACTCAACACCTGTATATTGGAGCAAAACATATCCTAAAACATTAATAGAACTCCTTAAATCCCCAATAGAATAAAACAGTAATGTCAACAAAGTCATCCTTATTATGATACAAAGAGATGTTGACTTAGAGAAAGCCTAAGTTTGCTTGATGGGGTCGTATAGTGCAATGAGGGGGCTTCTACGTCGTGGAGACGGAAGTAATTGTAGGGTGGAATGTGACAGTGCCAAGGCTGCTGCTGCTGGCTCTTTCTGTTTTCCTTGTGCCTTGAAGAGGAAATCAAGCCATTGTTGCTTTTCTGTTTCTCTCTTTCTTTTAGAAGTTGCACACATGGCCCCACATGACGAAGTAGGCCATAGGCAAGAGACACCCTGCTTAGCAATGAATTCAACATTTTTTTTGTCATAAAGGTTTAACTTTATATTAGTGTGTGTGTGTGTGTGTGTGTGTGTGTGTGTGTGTGTGTGACACAAATGTGTGTGAGTACCTCAGATAGCCGGAAGAGGGGGTTGGACCCCTTGGAGTTGGAGTTACAGGCAGTTATAAACTACCCAACCCAGGTACTGGGAACCAAACCCACATCCTCTGCACAAGCAGTATGCCACCTTAATTCTGGAGTCATCTCTCCAGCCCTGTACTTCACATTTTTACATTTACTCAGTGCTACCAGAGGGCACATCATCATTACCTTATGCAAAATTATATATGACCCATCACGGCTTTGTTTGTGTTTTGATGACTGTACACATCCCTTTACTTATTTACGTTATATGAATAAATTCACGCATAACAGGTAAGCTTTGTACTCAGCCATGCCGGCCATGGAAAACAGTAAGCCCTCAATCAATTTCAACTAATGATGTATAAGCTAGCAGTTTTTTGAGTTGATGGCTCAGGTGCTCTCAGTAGAATGACTGAGGTGTGCACAGTGATGTTTGCATATTGCAGCTAGTGAAGACAATGAGGTGAGCTCAGCGGAACGGAATGTGGGGTGGGGCCAATGAGCCCTGTCTCTGAGCTATGGCTCTGTCACATACTAGCGGTGTGACTGGACATAGCTTACTTCATGTCATTAACCGTCTGTTTCCATATCTGCAAAGCGGATCTGTTAAAACCCATCTTTCCCCTCTCGGGGCTACCTGTGCCTCGAGATGCTAACCCTCTCTGCAAACTGTGAGGCGCTGTGGAAATTTGGTTTTGATACAGTCATAATCCAACAGACCACTGTACTGAAAGGTGAAAATTATTTGCAGGTGTAAAAAGGGCATTTCCCCTTGTCTCTTGGGCTTGTCTCTTTTGCTTGCTCATTTCCACCTCAGTGGGAAAGCTGACCACGTGTCCTCCATGGTTTGATAGACACTGCAAAGGTTCTGTGTACATATGTGCTCCTTTGGCTCGTATCAGGAATGCTCCAAGGAAAGCTGTAGGGCATGTCTTAAGTTGAAGCTGGGCAGAAATGGGTGAAACACTGTGAGTGGTATCCCTCACTGCCAAATCACTTCCCCACAGTGCTGAGTCTGTGGTTGCTGGTATGTTTGTTTGCAGTTCAGACAATTGCACGGAGTGGGCAAGATGGTGACAAAACCCTTCTGTACCTTAATTGTCACCGGGGACATTCATATTGGAGACAAAGACTGACTTTTGGGCTGGTGAGATGGCTCCCGGGGTAAAGGCCTGGCAACCCGAGTGTGATCTGAAACCCACAAAAAGGTGGAAGGAGAGAACCGACTCCACAAAAGTTGTCCTTTGACCTTAGTATGCACATATACCCGCACATACGCATCATGCACACACATGCACACAATTAACAATAATAACTACATAGATGGACTATCTTGAGGTGTCCATGGAGAGGCTGTCTGAGGTGGACTTGTCGACAGTCTTACCTAATGTCTGTATCCCTGTACAGGTGCCAGGATTTGAGTAGAGAAACACCCAAAGATTCACGATGCCCCAGATTTTGATTTACCCGTAGCTTGTGAGTCCTAGGTGTAAGGAGAGCATCTGTAGGTCATAAACACCACGGAAAAATGACACATGCTGTGTCCCGTGAGAATCCTTGGCCTTCGGATTCCATGAGCTTCTTTTCCCCTCCTTTTTTTCTTTCTTTTTCTTTTCTTTTTTTGACACAGAGGCTCATGTGACTCAGGCTGGCCTTGAACTCCCCATACAGCCCAGAATGACCTTGAATTCTTGATGTTCCTGTCTTCTCCTTTTCATGCTAAAATTACAGGAATGTGCTTCCACACCAACTCATATCTCTAATTTTGCAGTCCTTTGTTAGATAGCAATACTAACCAGAATGGAAAGCAACACATGAAGTTATAAAAAATGTTTACCTGATCCTACACAACAGAGCTGTATTCACAGAAAATAAGTACCTGACCTTTTGTATATAAGTGGAATGTTAATTAAATCATCCCTCAGAGCACTAATGCTCTTATTCCTAAACTTTGCTGCAAAGCAAACTCTGGGGTAACTAAGCATCCCAATCCTAATGGATATTCACATCTCAATGCCGGACAAAACATGGCTGCCATTTATAGATGCAAGCACCGCATTCCCATTAACAATATAACATATATAGGATGGGTAAGAGAAGTAAAAACGATTTCAGAGTCCAACTTCAGACCACACGCAGTTGGTCTATGAGCAAAAATGACCCAAAACTGCCACTCAGAGACACATGCCTGGCTAAGGGACATTTAGTCAGAAATTCTACATGGGCCACTAATATCAGTATGCTGTTGGTTTTGAGATAGTAAAACATTGATGTAAATGTAAGATATGAAAATATGTGAATCTTGGAATTAGCCTTGAACTTAAGCTCCTCAAAGCATGTTTCAGAAATGATAATAAAATAGCAATTCTCTGTGATTGTTTGACATCAGCTGGCTGATACGTGGCATAATATAAGCGTGTTTATTTTTCCAAAGAACTCAATGTCCTTAATGAATTGATTTTGATTGTTAAGTGTTGAAATGTAATGGGCCCACAATCATCTTGAGTAGATAGGAACCCTGGAAATATTTTGGTACTGAATAGAATAAAAGCATCAATGCACCTTTGGGTTCTTCCCAAGGATCATGCCATCCCAAACATGCAGAGCATTGCAAGTTGGCACCACTTCTAAGACCCCTAGTGGCTCCTTCATATTGAGTGTTTCCTCTCTACTGGGTTGAGCATGGCTGGTCACATGGAGGCCATTCACAACCACATGTGGTCCTCGTTAGCACCTTATTGCTCTGCATCACACAGTCTAATACCGGCTGATTAATTGGTTGCTATCAGCAGCCTTGGAGTAGCCTTACTGAGAAGGCGAGACCACCAAATGAAGGCTGAAGGTGCTGTGGTGTAGCCCGAAAGTTCTGTTTACAGTACCTCTATTTTATGATGACTAGAGTTGAATGAGCCAACTTTTCCCTAGAGTGGTAGGTGCCTGCTTAATGATTCCCTGTGCTTAACATAATTGGGAAACACCTTCTCCATTAAAAAAAAATCACTTTTTTTTGAGAGTTTTTATGGCAAGAAAGGTAAATGTTGTCTCTACTTTCTTTGAGTGGTGAGTGGGGAGCTACTGAAACATTATGTGAACTATTCTTGCCATATGCCAACAATTTGACAGTTAACAGAGATTATGAAAATATAAAGAATTACACATTTTGGCAACTTTAAGAAATTACTTTGAAGGAATAGTTCAGAGAACTGATTTACGTGTATAGTATTTATCTGTTTATTTTTATTGCTTTTTAAAGTTAGTATACAAGGTAATGAGTTTCATGACAGTATTTTCATACATAACTTTGTTCTCGTTCATTCCTGCTCCCCATATGCCTTCTTCATCCTCCTGACCCCATATTGCTGGTATCCTTCAATACCAAAACTGTTGGCTATCAGTTTCCTGGGAGATTAAGATCTTCCACCTCAGAGGGAAACTTCTTAAGAAAGAAGATGTAAAAGGAAGGTGAAACAGCAAGATATTTTAAGATAGGCTATTTATAAGGAAGTTAAGCAATATGGTGTTCTAAGGAGAGGCGAAACAATCCATCCTGTAGGGAAACTCCTTAAGAAAGGAAGCCAAGAATTCAAAATAGCTTCAGGAAGTCCATGAAACTGACTAGATTCATTAGACCACACCCTCCCAATAGTATTTAAAATAGTAAAGACCCATGGGAGTTACTCTCAGACAAGGCCAGCAGCCTCGAAGAAGCAGAGACCAGTGAGTTGCCTAGAAGAGGTTCAGACCAATAGAGCCACAGGGAATGAACACCCTCCAACCTGTTGAGCTGCCTGCAGGCTGTGCAGTGTGCTCCAGATTTCCAGCTTTTGTGAGTCACCCATGCTGGGGTAGGCTTTGCTGTCTTTGAGTTGTTTCTGCTCCTGTAAGTCACCTCCATACCGACATTCCTGTAAGTAACTCCAGTACGACTCGTTCACCAAGTTATCTATACTTTAGTCTGTTGTTGGTTGCCTGTTGGGGTTGAGGGGATGATTGCTCATATTGCTCCTGGAAGAGTGTCACATAACACTTTCCCTCTATGCCCTGACAATAACCTTACCTCTATGTAACCTTCATGATGCTGAGGTTTCTTTTCCTGTTTCTTTCGTCCTTACATCATGAAAGCACGTTGAACTTTATCAAATACATTTTCTGTGTTTATTGAGATGATCAAAAGACTTCTGTTTATTTATTTATTTATTTATTTATTTATTTATGTGTTTTATTATATTTATTGATTTGCTTATGCGAACCTATCTTTGCATCTCTGGGATGAAACAACTGGGTCATAATGTATAATATTCTTAATGTGTACTTTAATTCAGTTTGCACATTTTAATTTTTTTTATTTTATAATTTAATTTAATTTTACATATTAGCCACGGATTCCCTTGTTCTCCCCCCCTCCTGCCCCCCCATCTTCCCCCCAGCCCACCCCCCATTCCCATCTCCTCCAGGGCAAAGACTCCCCTGGGGATTAAGTTCAACCTGGTAGATTCAGTCCAGGCAGGTCCAGTCCCCTCCTCCCAGGCTGAGCCAAGTGTCCCTGTATAAGCCCCAGGTTCCAAACAGCCAACTCATGCACTGAGTACAGGATCCGATCCCACTGCCTGGATGCCTCACAGTTTGCACATATTTTATTGAGAAATTTTAAGTCAATATTCTGTAGGTGTCTCCAAACTAAAAACTCAATGAAGAAACAACTTATATCATAGACCAACTGAATTTAACCAATATCTGTAAAATAGTCCACCCAACAGATACCAAATAAACATTTTTCAGTAGCAGATGGAACATTCTCTAAAATCTGTCATTTGCATGCTGCCATAAGAGTTAAGCTAGATGTCACTTACATGCCACTGTGACAATTAAGCCTGATGGTCAACTTAGTGGGATTTAAAATCACCCTGGAGGCTAATCTCCAGTGTGTCTTTGAGGAACTTTGTAGAATGGGCCAATTGAGATGGAAAAACCCACCCTAAATTTGGGTGATGCCATTCCATGGGCTTGTTGCTCTACACTGTATAAAAGAGAGAACACAAGCTGAGTATTAGCATCCACTGTTCTCTGTTTCCTGACTATGTGGGCTCTGGGGAGGAAACTCAAGTCTTCAGGCTTAGAGGTAAGAGGTTTGACCTCATGAGCCATCTCACCTGGTCCTTCCATCCATTTTAAAAGATAACTTTTCTGAATATAGTAATCTTTCTTGGTAGGGATTTACTTTAATGACTTGAAATATGTTAAATATGTAATTCTTTGTCTTTTTTCTTCCTTCCCTCCTCCTTTCCTTTCTTCCCTTCTTCCTTTCTTCCCTCCCTCCCTCCCTCCCTCCCTCCCTCCCTCCCTTCCTCTCTCTTTTTTTTCTCTCTCTCTTTTAGTTGCCACTGAAAGATCTCATATCACCTTGATGTTTCTCTTTGTTAATTGACAGTTTTCATTAGCAGTTTTAATATTTTTTTCTTTGCTTTGTATTCTCGACATCTTGATTATATGACATGAGGACTTTTTCTCTGATCTTGTCTATTTAGGATTCTCAATACCTCTTGTACCTACTTTCCCCCCTCTAGATCTTGGAAATTCTCTACTTTAATTTAATTGAATAAATTGTCCATGTTTTTAAATTTCATTTCATTTCCTTCTTCTACCCCATGAATTCTTAAGCATGCTCTTTTGAATGTTTCCCAGTGTTCTCAGAAGGTTCAGTCATGACTATTACTTTTTCTTTCTGTTTCTGAATGTATTATTGTCTCAACCTTGACTTCCATCCATGAAATTCATTTTACTTCTCAATCTGTTGATGACACTGTCCATTATGATATTTATTTCACTGACAGGTTGATTCATTTCCAGAATTTCTGTTTGGTTCTTTTTCCTTGTTGAATTTTTTCCTCCATGTTTCTGAATTTCTCCTCTAAATTGCTTATTGTTTAATCTATTTGGATACTTTTTTTTTGTTCAGGTCCTGAATTGATTTCTTTGCTCCATTTATCTGACGATAAATGGAGTTATCTTGCAGTAGCGGGCACTTAGATACTTTGGTTGTGTGTCTAGAGGTTCAAAAACAGCCCCATAGTGTACTGACTAGGAAATATGTACTTCATAATTCTTTAGAGCTAAAGGTATTAATAATTAAAAAGTAAAGTAAGGACAGAATGGGAAAAGAGGAAAAGAGTGAAGACTTGAGTCTTCAATGAGGTCTTTGTTCCTTTTAAAATATAAGACTCTGAAATCCTTTCCTTTATCTCCATGTCTTTGCTATCCATGGAGGAGTTGTGAGCTATTGTAGTCACTGGCTTCTGATTGGTTGGTTGGTGTATATGTTTCTTTTGCTTTGAAAATGTGTCCTCTGGTTTTTATTTTCTCTTTCCCCCGTTTTCTTTTTTTTTTGTTTTTTTTTTTGTTATTGATGTGAATCTCCCTGGGAGTTATCTTCACTCGGGTTTATGTTCCTGACTGCTTTAGAGAGGAAGCTGACCACAGTAGCATTCTCTGACACTAGTCCCTGTGTTAACTTGCAGTAGAGGGCACTTGGATACTTTGGTGGTGTGTCTAGAGGTTCAGAGACAGCCTCATAGTGTACTGACCAGGAAACATGTACTTCATAATTCTTTAGAGCTAAAGGTACTAATAATTAAAAGGTAAAATAGGGACAGAATGAGAAAAGAGGAAAAGAGTGAGTGAATGAGAGAGGAAAACAGATGGGTATAGATATGAGAAGTAATAGAGGGAAGACTAGAGAACAGGTGTGGAGGAAGAAGGTGGTCATCAGCGCCTGCTCAGGAAGACACAAGCCAAAGCCAAACAGCTGGCTCCCCTGGTTGGGAAGAAGGAGGTTTCCTCCTTCCTCCCCCCACCTTTCTCTCTCTCTTACAATAACCTCTGAAGGTTGAGGGGAGGGCTGCTAGTCTTAATAATTCAAACACATTAAATTAGTTTGCCTTTTTGTCTGAGAGAGAGAGAGAGAGACTTCTGGGTGAGGACTCAACTTTCTGCCAGAATTTCCCAGTCTGAGCCTCCCCACACCAGCCAGTTATAACTTCATCTCTGGTGATTTTCTGGATCATTCTTTCCACGGGAGGGTGGCGGGTGTGTGGGTTGGGGTGTTCTATGGCTGAGGGTCTGAAGTGGGATGGAAGGCCCACCCTCTGTGCTTACCTTCGTCACTGGGGGGTCTCGTCTAGGTCCTGCCCATTGGCAAGACTGTTCCAAGTCACCCAGGCACTCCATGCTCGTGTTATTGTTCCATCAGGTAGCGGTGAGCACAGCTCCTCCTCAGGATCTTCAGTCCAGCGGGCAGCCCCAGCTTCAGGCTCCTGCACCACACTTCTGCCTGCAGGGCCTGTGCTGCTCTGGCCGCCTCTCAGCCAGTGTGCCATTGTCTCTTTAATTCACTGTTGTTGTGGTGTTCATGTCCTGGGAGGGAGATTACCTCCTGGGCAGCCACCACTTACCCTAACCCATTCTAGCAGCTCAGTGTGCTTAGACACTACTTGGCAGTTGATTATGTATGCCTCTTAGGTTTTTTTTTTTCTTTTTAAATTCCTTCTCTTATAGGAGTAGATTATTTTTAAAAATCCTGATGCTTCTTCTTTACTGGGTTACTTAGGTGGTGCTTTACTTCAAGCCTATGTTCTTTAAAAGTATGAAGTCTCTTGAGGCAGGTTAGATGGCTATGGATAAAGGTGCCTGCTGCCAAACCTGATGATCCAGGTTCCATCCCCTAGATCCACTGGTGGAAAAAGAGAGCCAATTTTCATAGTTGTCCTCTGACCTCCACAAGTCAGCTGTAACAGGCACACACACACAGACACGCACACACACAGACAGACAGACAGACAGACACACAAATGTAATAAAATAAAAAAACAAAGTTTCAAGCTCATTACTTAAAAACATGTTCAGGGATGGGTAAGATGGGTAGTGTGTAAATGTTCCTGTTGTCAAAGTCTGATGACCTGAGTTCAGTCCCCAGAACCCACATGGACACACACACACATACATGCACACAGAGTGACATGAGAACATTCACAGGTATGCAGCACACACAAATACACACTAAATAAATGTTAAAATAACACACACACACACACACACACACACACACACACACACACAGAGCCATGTCCAACATCAAAAGAAAAAAACAAGACGTTCGCATTTCTAATTCACAGGCATAAGGTGATTAGATTGTAATATCCCAAGAAGCCCATTGTGTGTCTAAACATGAATAAATATTTGTGATTACATTTGAGCAAGCATCTATAGTTTAGAAGAAAAACAAAACTGAATTTACTTTGGAGAGATCTGCCAATCAGAAGCCAGCTGGTTTGAAAATGCAGTAATCAAGTGGATCCCACTCCAGCTGTGTGTATGGGACATTTTAGACCTGTAAGGGTATACATACATGCCTCTGGTTGCAGTAGAGGAAAATCTGAACCTCAGATGGGTGCAGGCTTGCAGGGCCAAGTCCCAAGCTTCTGTGGGAGGAAAAGGAATCTAGTTATTGTACTCTCACTCCTGTGGGGTAAGAATTGCCAACCCCCCCCCCCCCCAGAGGCATGAATATTAGTTCTTAGAGGAATATAAAAAGGTTAAAAAATTCATGAAGCCCGGTGATACCTACAACTCACACATGTCTGTATGGTAAACCTATGGCATTAAAATTCCACCTGGAAAGTGATAAGAAAATGTTTAGACAATATTGCTCTAAGTTGAGAGGAAAAGTTACACTTGACACCAACATCTGAACAAGTCAAGCCATTTCCACTGTGTGCAAGGTACTCTCCCCATCTTCCGACATCCCAGTGACAGGATGTGTGTGTTTAGAAAAATGTTTATTTGGACCGTTTTTAAAGGAGGAAGAGGAAAGGGGTGGGGGTGGGGAGCTGTGCCCTTTCACCTTTCTGCTTTCCAAATCATTAGACATGTGAGAGTGAGTCTGTACTTGGGATGAGTACATGACAGAAACCCAGAGCAATGTCTTTGGGCCTTGCTTCTCCCGAGTGTACTGAGGTCATGGGAATAGTTGGAATCTTGGTCTTTGGTCTCTTGCTTGCACCTGCTCAGGTGCGATCACCACTTCCCACTTCTTTTCTGGGAAGCCCAAGGCAAGTTTCTTTCTAAGCTCCTGGGACACAAGCATCTCCTACTGCCCCCCAGAAATTCTGCTGGTGTTCTCTGATCATGAGGTAAATTAAGGAGAAAGCTATCCTTTGCTCTGTTGCCATCTACTCCAAAGGAACCACTACCATTTTCTGCAGCCCAGCACTGCCTTAGAAAAGGGGAGATTCCTTCTTCAGGGGTCTGTCTGACCAAGCAAATGCTACATCCTCTCTTCCATTGTCCTCATCTTCCCTATCCCCCTTCCACATTCTTCACATAAGATGACTTTCCTCATATGGGATCTAACATCCCTACATATATATTCTCCTTCCACTAGACAGGAGATGAGTGTATACCCCTGCGGCTCCATGTCTAGCCTCATATCAGTTTGGACTCCACAGGGATCTCCCAGTTGCACCTGCATGCCTGTTAGTAATTCACAGTCACGTGAGACTTGGTAGTGGCTCAGAGCAATGAGATGCCCTTTAACATAAAGTAAACCCAGCTCATTTAGAAAGTAGAGGAATGAGAAGGGAGCAGGAAAACAAATTTTGGGGAACTTAGCAGAGCATGAGAGGCTTTATAAAGGCGTGTCAGGGTGGAGCTGGTGTGGTGGAGGAGACACCGAAGAAGGGTCTAGCAAAGGAAAACAAGCTGTTAAGTAACAGTGCAACATCAGAAAGTTAACTCTATAGGCTAAATAAAAGCACGTCAATATCTATAATTCTAGCACTTGGGAGACGGTGGTCAGAGGACTGGAAGTTTGGAAGGCTGCTGAGATGGCTCAGTGGATAAAGGCACTTGCCACCTAGGCTGGATGACCTGACTTTAATCCATAGTCATCAGGGAGAAAGTATTTATAATGCTAGGACAATGAGTAGAACTTTGGTCTTCCCAGCTACTCTGTGTATCTTATTTTGGCAAAGTAAGCTGCAGGTCAAAGGGCAAGTTTATTAACATAATACTACTTCCTTCTCTTTGTCTTCGTGACAGTGAAAGAAGAGTTTGCACATGAAGAAAACAGGTATCTTCTGTGGAGGTCTGAATGAGAATGGCCCTCACAGGCTCATGTATTTGAATGCTTGGTCTCTGGTTAATGGAACTATTTGGGAAGGGTTAGGAGGTGTGGCCTTGTTAGAGGAGGTGTGTCACTGGAGGTAGGCTTTGATGTTTCAGAATCCCACCTGTCTCTCTGTGTCTCTGTCTCTGTCTCTCTCTCTTTCTCATTGCCTGCTGTCTGTGGATCAGTATGTAAGCTCTCAGCCCCTTGCCTGCCTGCTTGCAACTGCCCTTCCTGCCATGATAATCATGGACTAACCCTCTGGAACTGTGAACAAGCCCCCAATTAGATGTTTTCTTTTATAAGAATTGCCTTGGTCATGGTGTCTCTTCCCAGCAAGAGGGCAGTAACTGAGACAACTTCTAAATCTGAGGATGCACAGTATCCTGGGAAAAAGTCCATTTAGTAACTTTAAGAATGTCTGCTGAACCCCAATAAGGCCCCAGGATAAAAGAATGTCTGCTGAACCCCAATAAGGCCCCAGGAGTCTATTCAGTGTTTCTAGTTGGCAGAGTGAGAGCAGTTGGGGTAGAGATGAAAGCCAGTGTTAATAAACAGAATAGAAGGCTTGACCCTTTCTAAATGTGCTGTTCAATTTGCTAATAAAACCACTTATTTATTTTAGCAAAGCCATAGGTTTTAGCCAGATTTTAGTTTTACAGGTTTAATATAATTCGGCATCACTTATTATAATCTAGCTCTTAAAGTTTTTGACCTTAAGAGTCTCAAGAAGAAATTAAGTAGGAAATATATTGGGCTTATAAAAGTGGAGATGAATTTTTCAAGGGAAATTTAGCAGTAAAGAGTAAGTTGGAAGCAGATTTCAGCTTTGTTCTCAAAATAATTTTGGTCTGAGAGACTTCTTTGAGTAACACACTTCTTTGCTTGGCTATGTAAAATGTCAAACCCTAGGCAAGGAGTCAAACTACCTAATCCCATTGAATTTCTCCCTTTAATGCAAAAAAAAAAAAAAAAAGATCCAAGGTATTTGGTAAGGTTGTTCTGGAGAATAGTTTTAAATTAGTATGACTTTGAAGTGAAGCTCCTGCCGATCCCACTAAATCTCCTCTAGTGGAGAAGAACTGCCACCAGATTGCTAAGGTTTCGAGAGTTATGTGACTCAGGTGCCATTCGCTGCCGTGACTTGGGAAAATCTGCTCTTTCCATTAGAACTTCATCTTGTTTGCATAGTACTTGGCTCTCTTGTATCCCTGGCTCTAACCTGTCTTAGTGCAGGGCTTCCTTCTACTGCCTCCAGCTGGGTATCTTGCAGGCCTAGGGAATCCCAGCAGTCAATGGTTCACCTTGATTCTCGCTTAGAAACCCATTTATTGGTCTGGAAAAGCCAAGTATTTCCTCATCGCTGAGTAAAAGTAATAGAGGCCTTTCCAACGTCTTTGCAGACACAAAGCTACATTAATTAGTTTTTATGGTTTTTCATCTTTCTCAGACGTCCAGTTTTTCTCAGATGTTGAGTTTGAGAGGCACAAGGCAGTTCCTGCTGAGCTCATGGACAGGCAGTGCTGGGTCAGCACTGGTTGAAGGTGTCCCCATGGGCTCATGGCAGACTGGTGTATATGCCCCAGGGCAACTGATTTGTTCTTAGTAAGAAGCAGTGTGGGTGCTTGACAGCTGGCAAAGACTTTTGCTCCCAGCACTGAGCAAATATGGAAGCAGTGGTGTGAAAGACAGGATCATGTAAGATGTCTTAAGACATGGTACTGTGGGGGCTCATTGTTAGTCCTAAGACTTATGCCTCTTTATGTCACATTTTCCTTTTGGAATATTCATACTCTCAGAGAACTGGTTCACATATGCTTTCTTTGTGTATGTTGATGCCACTAACAGGCTAAAGATTCTGTTACATGTCAAACTATTTTCCCCAGCTTCTCTTCTGTTTATCTATGGTGATACAAATCCTCTGCAGATTTCAGATGTGATCTGTTGTGTGCTGGTTTTAACCAGTTTAATACCTGAGATTCTAGAGCTCTTCACTACTCCCCCCGTGTAATAACAGCAGCATGGGCTTACAGGTCCTAAAATAGTTGTTCTGTGCACATGTGTTTTTGCCTGCATGCGTACCATGTGTATTCCTGGTGCCCTGAGAGGCCAGAAGAAGGTGTCAGATCCCCTGGAACTGGAGTTACAAATGGTTGTGAGGCAACATGAGGGTACTTGTAATTGAACCTGGGTCCTCTGCAAGAGCAGCAAGTACTGTTAACTTCACAGCTACCTTTCTAGCTCCCATTTTGCAATTATTAACTAAAGTGAAATACAGAATATTTTGTTTTGAAAATTTTGTGACACATTGACAATACTAAGATACTGGAAACAAGCTAAAAATATCTACCTCAGAATAGTTACAAAACAATCTAAAAACTTCTCATTTGGGAAATTCAAAACAGACATTGAGACCTGATAGTAGATACAGTGCAAGAGAATACTGCATTTAGAATAGTAAAATAAGCAAGCACAGAGTGCTCAAAATTCAGATGAGAAACTGTAAAACATCCAGAAAAACACAGGAGTGGATTTGCTCAAAGGGAAACATTCAAGTTCTTGGGTAGAAAGACTAAACACCATAAAAATGTCAGTAACGTGGTTTCAACACAAATAACATCAGGTTCTTTACAGAGGAACCAAGAATCGAGGCTGTCCGAGAAAACCCCAAAGCAGGGATAAAGAGAACATCATAGCAAAGAAAACACGGTACAGGCAGCATCCGACTTCAGGAGAGGGAGACAGACTTTTACTTTGTTAATCTGAAATAATTGTATACTTACAAAGCTTTTTGCAAAAATTATACAAATAACCGCCTGCCCCATGACCTTTCCCAAGACTTGCCAGCTTTTAATATTTTTGTTACATTTATTTTATATCATCTTTCTCTCTTTCTAACACATCTACAATTTGGGTACATACTAAACCCTTTCAAAGTAATTGTATTCATTACACCCCTTTTCCTGATAGTAATAGTATCTCCATGTATGTCTGGGGAGGGAGGTGAAACGAGACTGGCCCTAAGTTGAAAATTGTTGAAGCCAAGTTGTAAAGTACCGGTAAGCCACAAGCCACGTGGCAAGGTATAGATTAATAGAAATGGATTAATTTAAACTGTAAGAACAGTTAGCAAGAAGCCTGCCACGGCCATACAGTTTGTAACCAATATAAGTCTCTGTGTTTATTTGATCGGGTTTGAGCGGCTTGGGACTGGCGGGTGAGAGAGATTTGTCCTGACTGTGGGCCAGGCAGAAAAACTCTAGCTACAAATGGCGTCCAACGTGGTGGCAAGAGTTTCCACCTAAAACCTGAAAAAAAAGATTCTAAAACGGAGCTAAAAACAGCTTCCTAATTGTCTCTCTCAAATGAGCGGCAGCTGCCGGTTTGAGCTACTGGCGGGTTCCTAGCGTGTGCGCTCGACCTGCCACCATATGGCGGGAATGAGGCCTCTGCAAGTGGCACATTAAGCTGCATTGTGGATTTAGCCTTTGCTAGTACAAAACAAAAAAAAGAGGTTTCTGGGCTACACGCTGCTTGGATAAAAGCATAGACCCACGATGGCTCCCAGAGCTGGCGGTAAGCATACTGCCGCCATGTTGGGAAGCTGAGGTGGGCGGAGCCAGCAGCCACAGCTGCTGCAGCTTAAAGCAATAGATTCACAATAAGACAGATTCAGATGTAATAGTTTAAAATATGTGTAAAATATACGTAGGCTTGAAAGAGACAAAAAAAGGTGATATATACAGTATAGAAACAAATACATGGTTTTAAAAAATAAAGTGTTTAAAGAGACAGTAAAATTAATATAAAAAATAAGCCACGTAGAGATGACTATTACACAGAGAGTCTGGATTGTGTTGTCTTTGGGATTCTTAACTACAGAGAGATGTTTGATTGTAAAGGAAGCTGAGTTAAACCAGTACGTATATTTTAAAGATACTTTGACTTCAAAATTTGGATGTAAGGATATGTTGCTTTGGAAAAGAGTCTCTTTTGTTTCCACAGAAAGCAAGAGGCTATGGATTTGTTCCAGAGTAAGATACATCAGGTTTGACCAGCCAAGACCCCCTGAAAGGTCTCCGATGACACCATGGCCCAGATGATCCAACATCCAGAACCGCTTCAAGACAACTGGCTCAGATGATACAGCCTCACGGACTACTCCATGATCCTAAAATTTTCTTTGTTTCCCCAGAAGATACAGCGCCCCCCTCCAGCAGGAAGTAGTAAGAGAAGCTACGCCCAAATTCCCAAATATACCAAGCTGACTTTGGAGATGTGTAAAGGTTAAAACCTTCCTTTTTAAGAAAAGAAAAGGGGAGGTGCTTTGGGATGGTCTGTATGTCAAATGTGTTGCTGATTGGTCAATGAATAAATCACTGATTGGCAGTGGCCAGGCAGGAAGTATAGGCGGGACTAACAGAGGAAAATTGAGAGAACAGGAAGCTGGGTGGAGGAGACACTGCCAGCCGCTATCAGGACAAGGAAGATGTAAAGTACCGGTAAGCCACAAGCCACGTGGCAAGGTATAGATTAATAGAAATGGATTAATTTAAGCTGTAAGAACAGTTAGCAAGAAGCCTGCCACGGCCATACAGTTTGTAACCAATATAAGTCTCTGTGTTTACTTGATCGGGTTTGAGCGGCTTGGGACTGGCGGGTGAGAGAGATTTGTCCTGACTGTGGGCCAGGCAGGAAAACTATAGCTACACCAAGTCATAAGTGAAAGTTAATTTTGTTAGTTAACATTTAGATCTTCTTGTCATTTTTCCATAAAAAGGGGAAGAAGGATATGGAGAGAGAGCAATTGCCTTTACCCATGGAATAAACTGACCTTTATTAAATGGAAACCTTAACTGATACTCTGGAATTTTTAGGGTATAAATAAAGAAAAGTACCAGGCTGGACATGGTGTTGCATGTCTATAATCCTACCACCTAGAAGGTGGTAGGCAGCAGGAGGATCAGGCATTCAAGGTTCTCTTCAGCGATGGAGCAAGTTGAAGACAAGCCTAGGCTGCCAAACAGATCTCCAAAATGGATAATGCTTTCCTGAAGGCCCAGGTTGCCTTGATGACCTCTAGAGTTTTCTAACCAGTGTCTTCTCTAAAGCACAGGCACAAGCAGAGAATTATGGGGCCAGGTCCAAGGTTAACTCTTACAACTTATTCCCGGGAGCTGCATCAGGCAGCAAGCAGAGCAGGGGAAACCCACCCTGCCTTGTTATGAGCAGAGAATACCCCTGTAACCCTTCTAGCTCCCTTTCTGGAGGCACTTCTGAGTCCACTATGGGCCAGCTGCCAGTGGCTCCCCAGGTGCTGGACCTCAGCTGGACCTTTTACTGGAGGCATGGTAAGATCACTATTTCACTTTGCTCAGTGGGCCTGTCAATAGAATTGGTTTCCTGGAGGGAAACGTTATGTTTCCCTCACTGTTTCTGGAGCCAATAGTTCCCACCAGTGGCATTTTAATTACATACCAAGCGGCTGCCTAATATTTTGTCTGTCTAAATATGTGTCTAAATTTGTCCTCAAGTGATTCTAATGCATTTCCTCTTTGAGCCATGGGATAGAGTATTTCAAAGGAGAGCATGGTCCATGGATACATGTCAGAGTGTGGTTCATAACTGCCTGGAATTGATAAAAGAACTTGAACCTATTTTGACATCAGGATTAAATGACATGAAATGATGCAGTCCCTTCTTTCACACATTTGGAGGCAATATTAAGATCACAAGATATAAATCATTGCTATAGCACAGTTGAGACAATTCGTCAACTTTAGACTATTTCTGTTTTGTCTATATAGTCTAGAAATAAAACTGTGTGTATTGGTCTTACCCCATTTTATTACCTATTCCCATGAGCAACTGAGGGCACATTCCCACAGACAGAGGTTCTGAAATGTCTTTGGGGCATGATTTGGCTTGAGAAATAGGCTCAAAGTTCTCAGATTATTGCTGTGTTGGGGGCAGGGATCTAGTTGCAAGCAGGAGTCCTGATCACTTCCACATATATGTTGGTTGGATATATTGGCATACCTCTGGGCTTGCCACTAGCTCTGTAATATACTCAGAACTTCTTAGCTCAGCAAGTAAGTCCAGAGAGCACAATCAATGTCAAATGCAGAACAGTGACCTCATCCAAGTGTGTGTGTGGCCCCTTCTCAACACCTTGTGTCTTGATTTGGTGTCAGAACTGAGCCAACTGAAGTGTCTGGAATTCCATTCTCAGCCAGTGTTATTGCTGGATTTTTGGTCTAGGATGCATCCTTCCATTTTGGAGCCAAAGTAAGCAGAAAACATCTTTGCTTATTCATAAGTATTGTTCACTGAAGATGAGCAACCTTACTGAAATACATAATGATTGCGATTCAAGAAGAAGCACAAAATGGAATTTCAGAGACCAAAACAATTAAATGCATGAAAGTTCAACACATTCATTTAATTTATGAACACAGTGGTGGTTTTACTTCTGTGAGGATACAGTTGGGAGATGGATTCTCTCTTCCAAGAGTTCTTAGCACAAGAAATGTGATAGCAACAAAAAAGGACATTTGATGTTCATGAATTTGATATTGTGGAATCTGGCTTTTCTCATTTCTCCAAGGCCTCACATCAACTCATTTAGAAGGGACAGGTGGATCATGGTCAGGGAGGGGTCATGAAACAGGGATTGCATCTAGAAGCCTCTCTACCCCCACACTGTGGAAACTCATGTTTTTGATAGTATCTATGCCAGTACCAACTTTAGAGAGGAGTGCTATTTTTGTGGTAGTATGGGGGCGTTTGTCAGTTCGTTAAGATATCAGGAATGTTAAGTCCAGTGTGACAGGCAAGGGCGTTTTGAAGGAGCATGTCCCAGCCTAGAGTCAGATAAAGCACCAGGAAGGCAAAGAACCCTTGTTGAGTCCTGGAGTATTAATGGGGATGGTCCAGGAAGGCACTCAGCAGTCACTGACTGAATGTCATGTCTTCTGCATTTCAGCAGAGGAGTTAGCACATTTGTAGAACTGGAGGTGGGCAGCATGGTATATTTGTGTGGGAAGTAATTGTTCAGCCATTCAACATTTGACAACTAATTATTGAGCATTTACTGCTTTCTAGGCTTTGCTGAAGCAGTAGGGGATACAGTCAGGAACAAGACAAGAAAACTCATGTTTTTCAGGTGCTTGAGGATAACAGTAATTCAATAATTAATACACAAACCAGGTAATTTCATATAGATATAATTATTATATAAGAGAGTGTGCCAGAGTGCTTATGAGTCAGGCTAATATTTTAACTATTAGACACTATTGGAGACCGGGGATTTTACACCAAAATGGATAATTATTCAGAGTATTGATTTCCTCATCATAATATCTTAGAGAGACTTTTAGGTTATGGCAGATGAGACCTTTAGACTTCCTCCAATCACCAAGCATGAGGTTGGCCCTGCTCATGAGGATGAATTGAACACAGGCAAGTGATAAAGACGACATGAAAGTGTGAGGGAAGTAGAGAGGATGGTGGAAAGAGGGGGCAGGAAGACTGAAGTGCCCATTGAGGGATGGACTGGGAACAGCTGTCGCAGGCTTTGAGCAATACCAGCCAGGTTCTGCTTAGGGTGGCAGCTCGTGTTGTTCTTCCTGGGGACTATCACTGTTTCCATCCACATTTTACACATAAGAAAACAGAAATAGAGGAAGGGTTGACACAAAGCAAGGGTAAGTTCAATTCCAGAAACCCAAATTCACAGTGTAAACTCCTAACCCGGAACCTTACTTTTGTCCCCAGAAGTCTAGAGATGCCCCCAAACATTTTTTTTTTTCTGTATTCACTGACTGTTCCCACAAGACAGGGAAAAATAGATTCTATTTTCCCAGTGCCTTAGCTTTAGGCCCAACTCATTCCATCTAGGGATGCCACACAGGTAGACTTTGAGGATCCTGGAGAGAAGTGAAACTAGGTACAGGATGGTGTCAAAACCTTTGTTCTACTGCCCAAGAGACAGATCTCTTTTGGGGGTAGTTAAGTCTCATATTTACAGTGTGTCATGGTTTGAATGAGAATCGCCCTGTCAGTTCATATGTTTGAATACTTTATCCCTAGTTGGTGGAACTATTTGGGAAGATTTAGGAGGTGTGGCCTTGTTGGAGGAGATGTGTCACCAGTGTTGGCTATGAGGCCTCCTACCATCTCCAGTGCTCTCTCTGCTTCCTGCTTGTGGTTTGAGATGTGAGCTCTCAGCTGCTGCTCCAGCTGCTGAGGTCTATTACCCCTGCCCTGCCATCATGGACTCTAATTCTTTGAAACCATAATCCCAGAATAAACTATTTGTTCTATAACAAGTTGTCATGGTGGTTTATGACAGCTATAAGAAAAGTAACTAACACGGTGTGATTTCTTTGTAAATAAAAAAAAATAATGGTTCCTAAATATGAGCCACCATGCCCAGCTTCTTCCTCTTGATAAACAAGAAAATGTTATTTTTCTTTGGGAATTTCATATGTCAGTGCTATATTTATATTATTTCCACCCACATGGAACCCTTCAACGCCTCTCATGT
This sequence comes from Peromyscus californicus insignis, assembly GCF_007827085.1. Taxonomy (NCBI): domain Eukaryota; kingdom Metazoa; phylum Chordata; class Mammalia; order Rodentia; family Cricetidae; genus Peromyscus; species Peromyscus californicus. Next base: position 82,699,792 of record NW_026294402.1, on the reverse strand, counting down.
CCCCCCCACTCCCTGTCAAACCCATGACCTCTTCTTTAGTTATTATTGTCACACACATGTCTATATAAACACAGCCTGCTGAGTCCATTTGGTGTTGCTCATAAGCACATGTGTTTAGGGTTGACCATTTGGGGTCAGATAACCTATCGGGGGGGGCTCATCTTTGGAGAAAACTGATTATCCCTCTCTTAACAGCCATTAACTGTCTGTGGCTCTTCATCTAGGCATGGGGCTTTGTGAGATTTCCACATCCACGCTGGCATGTCAACTGGTGTTATCCCCGTGCATAGCTTCTTTAGGTGATCATGTTGTTAAGATTTCATGGGTCCATCTCCTTGTTGTCTGGTAGGCACTTTCTGTTCTGGATGAGCTTTTTCTATCTTATAACTTTTACTTGTGTAGAATCACTATTCTCCTAACTTTCTCACAGATCTTATGCTAAGCACTCCATGAAAATGTGCAGTTACCTCAAACCTAAGCTGACTAGAGAGGGTTATGGGCATAGTTTTTCTGGGCCACTATGCTCAATTCACAAACTACTTCTGGAACTGTAATTTGGTGTTTGTAATAATTGCTGCAAATTGCTTTCTTCTGTATGGAAACGAGCATTGATTTGTACGACAAGACAACTCAAACCATAGCCAAATTACTAACATGGTACACTGGAGACAGCTGATTGGGGGAGCCTGGGTGCTAGCTGCCTCACCCATTACCACCATGAGCTAGTGTTTTAAACATTTCACAACACTGTTTGCCCAGCTAAAAAGGAGCATTTGGATGAACTGGCTTTTAAGTTCCTTCTGGGTTAAAGCTAGAAACTCTTAGTTCACAGAAATGGCAGGTAGAATGGGGACCCCCAGAGTTGGTGGGAGAGGTGATGGGAAGTTTATGGACTTAAAGTTTTAGTTTGCAAATTGAAAACTTCTAGAATTTCTGTTGCATCATAGCAATGTGCATATAGTTGTTACTATTGCCCTGTGCACTTTAAATGATTAAGATAGCAAATGTTGCTCAGAGTGGTGGTTCACACCTTTTATCTGAACACTTGGAAAGCAGAGTCAGGCAGAACTACATAGGTTCAAAGTCAGCCTGATCTACATAGCAAGTTCTAGGCCAGCCAGGCTACATGCATAGTAAGACCCTGTCTCAAAAAATACAGAAACAGAAAACTTGGTATTATATGTTTTTTAATCACAAGAATAGAGCATCAAGGAGTCTAGTACAATTGTGTCTTTTGTGCTTCAGTGAGAATGGTCTTTTTTTTTTAAGAAAAAATTTAATTGTATATGTGTGTGGTATGCGCTTGTTAGTGTGGGTATGTGTGCATATGCATGAAGTCCCAAGGTCAACATTGAGGGTCTATCCTTGATTGCCTTCCAGTTTTAGTTTTGGAGACTGAGTCTTTCACTAAATTGGAAGCTCATCAGTTCAGTGTGGCTGGCTGGCCAAGGAGTTTCAGAGATCTGCCTGTCTCCATACTCTGTGTGCACACTGCTCTGTCCAGCGCTTCTTTCCTGGGTTCTAGGGATCCGAACACAAGTCTTCACACTTGTGTAAGGTGTTTTACTGATCGAGCCATCTCCCCAGCTTGAGAATGCTCTTTTAAAAAACACAAGCGGTTATAAAGGAGGATATAACATTAATTTTCTAGTTCTAATTCTGCCATGGATGTTTCAGTTTCGATGGTATTTTTATGACAAGTGCATAAAAATACATCTGATTTTGAAAGTGGGAGATCTGGCGTGAAGCTCTGCAGCTTCAGAAAGGATATTCGAACTATAGAGAGTTTGGGTCTGGCTAATTGTGGTATATGATGTTTATTTTATTTTGCAGTCTTTTTAAAATAATAATTTATGAAGTTAAAATTTTATTAAAAAACACTAAATTTTAAGTCCTATTTATCTCAAGGTCCACTTGAACTTCCCAGACACATTTGTTACACACACACACACACACACACACACACACACACTTTGTTTTTGGAATCTCTGTCTCTTTAGAGAGTATTTTCTTGGCTGTCAGTGTCCCTAAAGTGAGAACTGTTCAACTAGTTTAATTTATCTTTAAGATCTCTTCTTCAGGATGGTCTGAAAGCTGGAAAAATTCATAGTTTATCTCTAGTGTGGGGAACATTATCCAGCAGTAGTTCCTCAAAGCGTATCCTCAAAGACACGGAACTGGCAAGTGCTCACATTTGGTTTCCGAGAGGAGACCTGAGAAGATTGCTGCCTCTGTTCCCAGTGTGTGCCTGAAGGAGGTCTTCCACATGGCTTTTCAACACTTGGTTGGATCCCCAGTGTCAACATGATGACTTGGAGAGCTGAGTTGCTCTGTGAACATCAGAGCATCAAGATCCAGCAAGGCTGGGGGGTCCTTCGAGGTGGGCTGAATTGAACACTGTGAGCAAGAGCAGATGTGGCTTGCTTCCCTGCAGTCCCCATCCCATTGCTTTCCCTAAACAGTCTTTATTTATTTTCTTGGATCTAATAATATTCCTACATTGTATACATTGATGCAGAATATATTAGTGCCACTGAAGCTCCAGAAAGTTTTGGGAAAGAGAATCGGAGCGTTCTTCTACTGAAAGTTTAGAAAATGAAGACCATTGTCTACCGGAAAGAAAAAAACAAAATACAGATTCCACAAAAGGACAGGCACCCTTAGCAAAGGTGAACTCCCTTGGGCTTCTGTTCCTGTTGGAATGTTGCTGTGTCTTATCTCTTGCAGGTTGTGCTAAGCTAGGGGCCAACTTGAGACACAAATTGGCTCCATGTGTGTTCCCTGTGGTGGATCCTGGCTTTCTGATCACTTCAGGGCAGGAGAAGACAGGCAGTACTTGGTGGGCATGTGGCTTTGTGCTGGTGGGGTGGGATGCATTCTCCAGCTGAAAGCAATAAAATCCACCTCAGAGACATTCTTCAGAAAGTCAGATGAGGCCTTGACAGTCCCTGAATGCTGACACAACTGCTCCAGCTGTGCAGTCCTTAAAAAAGTAACACACACACACACACACACACACACACACACACACACACCACACACACACACACACACCAACGAGACAATGGTTCTGAGTTCTCCTTGTGACCCCCACTCCATGTCTGCTCTGGCTGCTGAATCTGATGAATTTATTTCTCACTGAAGTTAATGTATCAGTTATTACAAACATCATCTCCAAAACTGCCCACAACTTTTCTTTCTTTCTTGATAGAAGTGTGGTCAGTTTTATCCCAATTGGTTTTACCTAGTAAAAGGACTCCTCACTAAGTGTTCTCAGGTGGCATCAGTCCCTGGAGTGTTTTGACTTGATATGTGGCCCAAACACCCAACACTGTGTAGGAGAGTAGATACTGAGTTGCTTCCTTTAAAACCTTCAACTTGTAGTAGCAGCAGACAAGATTCATAGCAGACAAAATGTCAGAGCAACACAAATGTTCATCAATAGATAAATGGCTGAAGAATGGAGTGTGTATGTACAGTGGAATAATCTACCCATAAGATGTATGATGTATTGATACAGTTTGAAGGAAATTTCAAGCCAGTGATGCTAACGCATGAAAATATCAAGTGAAGGAGTTGAAATTCAAAAGTTACATTGAAGATATTTATTATTTTTATATGTATGAGTGTTTTGTGTACATGTATGAACGTGTACCATGTGCCTTCAGTGTTGATGGGTACCAGAAGAGGGCATCAGATCCCTTAGAAATGGAGTTATAAACAGTTACAAACTGCCAGGTGTGTGCTGGGAACCAAATTGTGGTGTTCTGCAAGAGCAGTAAGTGCTCTTAACTGTTAAGCCACCTCTCCAGTCACCAAAGGTTCCATTTTAAATTATTCTTTTTGTTTGATAAATCTGGAGCAGGCCAATCTCCCAGGTCAGAAATCAAGGTAATAGTAGCTAGGGGCAGGGAAAAATTGTGGGAAGGGAGAATGGAGAGTGATAACTCAGAGTGGGGCCTTCTCTTGGGGTGTTGGAAAGTTTTGGGGGCAATAATGGTGGCATACCATGACAAGTGCACTAAACACCACTGGCTTGTGCACCTTGAAATGGTTGGTTGTCTATTACACAAGTTTTGTCTCAAGCAAAAGGAAAAAACAAAGGTTTTCTTCATTTGCTGTTTTAGAGATGTTACGTTTTTGTTTGGGTCTTTTCCATGTCTTCTAGTCTAGAGAGAGTCATTCTTCAATTTCCATCTAAATAATTCATTTCAGGCTTCTGAGCTCAATACACCTGCTTTTTAAATCATCTTACATTCTGCCCCCAGAAATTTAGATATAATATAAATTTATACGTACTACAGTGTTTCTCATCATGTCTCTTTTTTCTTAGTGATAAAAACACTCTTTTAAGTCTGTATATCTGTATGTAGGGACAGATTTTTTTAAAAAATTAAAAAAAATGACTTATTTTTATTTTATGTGCGCTGGCTTTTTGCCTGTATTTTTTGCTGTATTTTTATTATTATGTATGTATTATTTATGTATGTATTATGTATGTATTATTATCTTTGCCTGTATTTTTTTTTTGCTGGTTTTTTGTCTGTGTGAAGGTGTCAGATCCCTTAGAACTGGAGTTACAGATAGTTGTGAACTGTCATGTAGGTGCTGGGAATTGAACCTGGGTCCTCTGGAAGAGCAGTTAGTGCTCTTAACCGCTGAGCCATCTCTTTAGTCCTGTCAGGGACATATATTTTTAAAAATTGAAAAATATTATTTTTATGTGTGTGTGTTTTGCCTACATCTATGTCTGTGCATCATGTGCATGCAGTGCCCAGGGAAGCCAGAAGAGGGAGCCAGATCTCCTGGGAATGGAGTTACAGACACATGAGCTGCCATGTGGATACAAGGAATAGAACTTGGGTCCTCTGGAAGAGTAGCCAATGCTCTTAACCAGAGTCATCTTTCTAGCTCAGTCACAAATCTTGTTTCAAGTGAGGAAAACTCTGGAAAGCTGGTGAAATCTCTGGAATTGGCGGAGCAGGCTGAGTAAGCGCTTAGCTTTTCAAAGCCAGAGAGATGCAAAACATACAGATTAAGTGGGGGAAAGGAGTGAAACTGAACACCTCCTTTACTTTGGGTGTTTTTTTGCAATTTCCTTGGCCAGTTTCCTCTGTGGAATGTTTTAATAAAAGTTTTTTTTTTCATTATTATTTTTCTAAAACCTCAATATAACAACAGCGACTAAAATGAGCCTATTTGTAAAAGTAAAACCTTATAAATCTCATTGTCAGGCTGGAGAAATGGCTCAGTAGTTAGGAGAAGTCTCTGTTCTTTCATGGGCCCAGAGTTCAGTTCCCAGCATGAACTGGGCTGCTCACCAGCCTGCAACTCCAGCTCCAGGGAATGGATCTGATGCTCTATTCTAGCTTCTGTGGACATACACACACACACACACACACACACACACACACACACACACACACACACACACGCGCGCGCGCGCGTGCGCGGGCCACCACCCTCAACATGTGTTAGCACACATACGCGCGTGCATATAAATTTAAAAAAGTCTTGTCATTGAACTGGTATCTAGATGGGCGGAGAACATGACCCAGGGGGAGTGGCAGAAGAAAAAAACGAGAGTGCGCAGGACCAGAAGTCAGGAAGTCAAGCGCCTCTGTTAGAAACAAAAGCCACAGAACCAGATTAGAGTACTAGGGATCTTTCATGCAGTGAGACAAGACTTCGACTTAGGTCAGGCCCTCTCACCATCTCTGTAGGAGAGGTTTTCCTTGGACCAGTGGCCTTCTGTCACACAGCTTATCCGTAGGCATCCAGGGAAGCAGTTTTGTTTTTTGGTTTTTTTTTTTTTTTCATACTGAAGCCAAAGACGACTGACCTTAGGAACAAACTGTGTTGAATTTCATGGGGCTCTGTCTGTTTAGCTAGCCAGACTCAAGCTGAGGAACCCCTGGGCTCACCTTCCTTGGATGAGGCTTTTAGTTTTCAAAGAGGAAGGACTATGCTAGCTTCTCCAAAGCTCTTTGCGTTTCAGAGAACCTGGCCAGTGTTCAGATGAACTTAGTACAAACCAGTTAGAAACAGGTGCTAAATTCCTCTGGAGGCGAAAGAGTCCTAAATTTTAGTTTATTCGTGAAACGTTTGAGGAAGTTCAGCAAGTGCTTCTTGATTTAAATTTAGAGATACAGAAATGCTTTAGGAAAGAATCTTCCCATTTATAAGCATCAGTCAGTGGCATTCCTGCAAGTATATATGATTTAGAACTAAGAATATTGCTGTTTTTGCAGTAGAATAGAGAATTAAGGTAAAAGAAGATGCATTGGCTCCACTCGGGTAGGCCCCCCTCATTTTCTCTCAGCTGCGTCTTCTGATTGTGTACAGGTCAAGCGGTTGCAAAGGCATGCCATTGCTGATCGGATGAGGTGCAGACAGACGACGTGTGACGTAAGGTGGACTGTGAAATTGGGCGAGGAGACCTCATCGGTTCCTTATATCTGAGGACTCCACATGGAGAGTAAAGACCATTGCCATTTCTAAACGGATTATTAGCCTATGACCCTGGTCTGAGAAGAGAAGCGGGTGGGGAGAAAAGACCAAGGCCTGGTGACTTCCTGCTTTCACTGAAGTTCAGCTCTGGTTGCTCATTTGGCTTTGTTGATACCCCTGCAGCCTCAAACAAACTCTTTTCATTCATGCTTGCTTGAATGCTTTTCAGTTTCTCACAAATGCCAAGTGATCCCGAGTTACTCAATCCACTCCCCACTGACCAGTGCCAGCCCCTCTAGGGCAAATGGTGGTCTTCATTTTAAAAGCTTTTTGGGAATGGTGAGTCCAACTCTCATAAAAGCCTATTTCAGGGCATAGAAACCTTTCATTAGATTCTTATTCCATACCCAACTTTTATAGAAGTCAGAGCCTATTTAATCTACTTTTTGATTTTTCTCTATTTGAGATAGGTTACAAATTTATTTCTTCCTGGAAGTAGATTTGAGATCCTTCATCAGTATTTCTCAAACTTCCTTTATTATAAGACTCACTCAGGAGCCGCATGTTAAAGATTCAGATGGCCTGTCTCTCTGGATGTGGTCCAGAGGCCCGAGGTGGAGCTAGGAATCTGTATTTTTAACAAGCATCTCCAGTGATGTCTGTAATCAGGGAGGCTGAGAAACATTGTACTTAAAGATAGTTAATGTTACCCCTTGTGATTTGCTGTCTCCAAAACATTTCCTCACCTCTAATTGCCTCCCCACCTATGCCTACAAGTTCAAACTCTTCCTTCCATTCAAGGCTCAGAACACATGCCAATGTCTTCATGATCCCACGTCATGGAAAAAAAAAAAAAAAGGTTCCTTTTTGCATTTCAAATACATGAAAATAGTTAAGCAGGGCCACGTGTATGGTCCAACCTCTCCTTGACTGTCCTCTATGGCATTCTTAAGGCCTTTCTTCTATTTTTCCCTTGTGGTTATTCATCTGCTTATCTCAGACCCCCCATTAGGATGTATACCCATCCAGGAATTCTGTGTAGCACTCAGCAGAGGGTTTGTGAGAAAGTGTACTCACGGGATGTGTATAGGGACCAATGGTGATCTACCCTGGAGGCCATCCAATAGTGGCTCAGATGTTCCAAGGGGTTCCACCTTGCTGAATTCTCTAAAGCCAGTTACAAAGAGGACTTGCTTTTTAATGTGAAGGTCTCCCCCCCCCCCCCATCTAGTCACTGAGAGACTGAAGAATTTTAAGACCTGTATTAAGGAACTGTATAACAGGATACATGGACAGAAGAGATGGTTTGGGGGCACCCAGAGCTTGGAATGGTGTCTTCTATTTTTACTTTGGAGATGAATATGGCATTCAATTTGTTTCTTTGACTTTCTACAAGGTTAAGGTGCTTAGGTCATTCTCTTTATAGCTAGGAGCAGGCAATGGTCCCTTTCCTGAACATTGTTGCTTTCCTAAACCTAGGCCCATCAGAATGTGCCCATGAGGGCAGTAGGCAGGAGAGATGGCTGCGATGAGAAGGAGCTGGACTGGGGTGGGGGTGGCTGTATTCTCATTGTTTAATTTGACAAGGAGACATGGGAAATCTCTGTGGTCAAGAGAGGTTCCGGGGGACTGGCAAGAACTTTGTTTGTTTGGGTAAGGGAGACTAAGCCACAAAAGGACATAGACAGGGCTCCCTATTTTTAATGAATGATCTTAGGAAAAAGGCAGAGTCTCAGGGCTGCAGTGGATTTATATATGGGGGCACTATGCAGGGAGAAGTCCTTGCCTATCCTCTGTAGAGAAATATGCTAGCACTTGGGTGCCTGTCGGGAAGAAAAGAAATAGCGAAGAGCAGAAAAGACAATGAACTTGCTATCTGTGATCTAGAGCCATTGAAGCAAGAGGCTGACAAATACCACTCAACACCTAGGGCTGAAGCATATACTTGGGGGTGAAGAAGGAAGGCAGGAAGAGAGTCAGAGGGAACTCACAGAAGGCCGAGCACCCTCACCTCCCTGGCCCAGGCACTGGAACAATGGCCTCCAATGGCCCTGCAGCAGGTGAAAGAAAAAGAATGCTTTGAGAAGCTATGGGGTGACTTTAATAATAAAACGCACTTGAAAACGTAAGGAGCCCAGAACAGGTTTCAGTTAAGGGAAGGTGGCTGCTCAGAGGAAAGATTCTAAGAGGGTGAAATCATGATTTCTGTGCTGAAATAAGGGCAAGACTGAAATGATTATCATGGAAAGGCTATTTGTAATTCTTACATGACGATATTATGTGGCCTTTCCAACAATACCGTTTATTAGAGCTGGTTATAGATATACCAGTTCCTTTGTTATTTTGTTGATACTCTTGATTCGTAATTTTCTCCTTCACTTTTATTTTGTATATGTGCCCACATAGTTTCTATGTAATTAATTATATGTTATATGCAATTTTATAAATTTCAACAAATGTCTAAGACAGTGAAACTACCAATATAATAAAGGTAATGGACATATCCACCCCTCAATGTTTCTTTATCCTTTTTTATAATCCTTTTACCCTGGTGCCCTATCCTGTGCTTCCCATGACCCTTTTCTTCCAACCTCTGCATTCTCAGGTGACATTTAATCCATGCTTTGCCATGGTTTGATTCATTTATATTTTCTCTTTATGTAAATGAAGCTAGTCAAAGCATCCCACTCAGCTCCTTTCATTGATCATACTCATCTGACAACTCAGCCACGTTATAGCGTATGCTGGTTTCATCCCCCTTTGTTGCTTTAAGTAGTGTTTTGTTGTATGTATAGACGATTTTTTTTTTTAATTAATTCACAGGTCAGTGGACAGTTGGATTGCTTCAAATCTGTATGCTGCTACACATCTTTCCATATAACCCTTCGTACAGGCATTTGATTTTTATTTCTTTTGGGTAATGTCTAGGAAGTGGAATGATTAGAGCATAAAGGCAGATGTATGTTTAAGAAATCGTCACACTGTTTTTCACAGTGGTTACAGCCTCTCCTGCTCCCACTGGAGTTATCTGTAGGTTCAATTTTAACACCCCTTGAAGTGTCTTTGTAACTTTAGACGTCCTGATTGGTGGGTGGAGGCCTCCCACTGTTTTCAGTTGCATGCAGTAGTGAGGAATACCGTGGTCAGTTTCTTTTCATGTGCTAATTTGTCATATATGTGTCTTCTGTGGTGACGTATCTATCTTTTGCCCATTTAGAAATTGGTTTATTTGTTTTCTTGTTTAGTTCTTTTGGGAGTTCTTCACAGATTCTGAGTACGTCTTTTTTTTTTTTTTTTTTTTAACCAGAAGTTACTAAATACTGTCTCCTCATTCATGGCTTGTCTTTTCTTCTCTGAGTATGATCTTTGGGAGAGCAGTTTTCTTTTAAAGAAACATTTTGGTAAGTTCTAATTTTCTTTGTCTAATTTAACTGCTTAGCAAATCATGGGTTTGGCATTATAGTAAGGGAAACTTCCTTAGCCTTTTGCATTCTTAAAGAACATCATTTTGGGTTGTTACATGGGTACTGAGATTACCAAATTTTATTTTCTGAATTCTCCATTTTCAAAGTTCTCCTGTTTGACCAGTTTGTTGCTGAACTTTCTGGTGACACTGTATTCTCTCCTGTTCGCTAGTTGGTGGAATAGCCATTGACAGATGCCAATCATATCCTTCCATTGGAGCTGAGCATACCCACTTGAGCTCTTTTCTGCTTGCCCTCTTTTCTCATTGCTGTGATGGACTATCTGGCAGACCACAGGGAGGGAGGGTTTATTCTGGTTCCCAGGTGAAGGGGATACAGCCCACCATGACGGGGAAGGCAGGGGGGAAGGTGTGGCTTGCAGCTTTGACAGTAGGACTGTGAGGTGGCTTGGTCATATCCCAGTGGATCCAGAAGCAGGAGGCTTAGACAGGAAGCAGGACTGGCTATAGCCCAGGTCCTGTCCCCACTGTAGACTATTTATATTAACGAGGGTCTCACCTTTTAGCGGGTTCACAACTTCCCAAACAGTGCCACTTGCTCTGCCTATGGGGGCATTTCAGACCCAAACTTTATCAGAACTCTAGTTGATTGTGTATTTGCATGAGAGAAACAGGATCTGGACCTTATGTTCTTATTTATTCATAAGAATGCCAGATAAGGGGAAAATTCTCTGCAATTCTGGATCCATCTGTCAAAAGATTAAATTGACTGCACTTAGCACAATCCTCCCTTGTGGCTCCTCAAGCATTTCAATATGCTATTAATACATCTATCTTTAGGTTCCCCGTGTTAGTTAGACTGTGACAAAAATAACTGAGAAAATAGGGAAGAGTTTTGGCTCAGACCTTCAGGGGTTTCAATCCATTGCCCCATTCTGTGGGCTCATGGCAAGTCAGAATGTCATAGCAAGGAGGACATGGAGTAGTGAATCTTCTCATTTCATGACAGACAGGAGGAAGAAAGAAAGATAAATAGATAGATAGATGATAGACAGATAGACAGACAGACAGACATAAAAAGCATAAGGGGACTACTTACAGGGAGGGAGCAGACTGGTGGAAAGGGGGAGAAGAGATGGGAGAGTGATGAGAAATGAAGAGGAGCAAAGCACAATACTACACATATATGAAAAGCCCTAAAGAAACCCAATATTTTATATGCTTACTGAAAAACCATTAATTGAAAGGAAGAATAAGGGTACCTACATTTAAAGGCTGTTTCAATGACCAATTTCCTCTACCTAGGTCCAACTTCCTAAAAGTTGCCCATCTCCTGAGAGCAACACAAGTTGGCAACCAAGCCTTAGTATAACAGCTCTGGAAGACATCTGATATCCAAACAGTAACAGCATTAACCTACTCACTGATGTATACACACATGGATATAATACAATAGAATACACAGGTATAGTTTTGGCTATACGGTGACTACTAAGTGTGCTTTGAATACCTTCTAGATATCAATGGAATTGATTTCAATTTCTGGAGCATTTCTTTTTATTTTCATTGAAGAAAGCATTTCATTGCCCCCCCCCCCCCCCCCCCCCCCCCCCCCCCCCCCCCCCCCCCCCCGTCTCCTACCATTCTTCAGAGCCCTCTGCTTAATTCACGGCTCTCCTCGCCCCTCCTAATCGCCTCTCACCAGGTTTGTAGAGGACTCACTCCTTTATGAAGAATTCATCACCCACCACCTTTTCTAGTTCAAGCCCTCATAAATCTCTTATTCATGGTAACAGCCAGTCTTCTTGGGTGTCTTGCTTTAAGCCCCACAGATGGCCTGAGAACAAAATTTACCCATACTATTTCAAACTACAATTTCAGATGCTTCTCTTTTTATTTCCTGCCTGGCTGCCTTTCATTAGATTTCCAGTCTTTATCTCTCTCTTCTTTGACGTATTAGCTTTGTTAGAAAGGCTGAGGTTCAGTCTTTTCGACTGTGTAAAACAATTGAACTCACAGTTCTTCTTCCCATCTGTCAACCATCTTGCTACAAAGATGCTAATTGTCTTGGACAGGCCAACTTGTCAACATGAAATTGTAAACTATTTCATGTGAGCCTTTTTTTTTTTTTGTTGTGGCCCTTTTATAAAATGTAGCAATTTGAAAGGTTAGTATTGCATTCCACTTCTACATGATCTGGTCCTAAAAGAGTCTAAAACAGAACAAAACAAAAACAAAAACAAAAAAAACCAAACCCAAACCAACAACAGATTATCTTCACCTCCAATGGATTTGTGAAAGAATTAGCTGGGTTATGAATATTCATTGGCTTTATTCAGTGAAGACAAAAGTCTGGAGCAGGAGGAGGGACAAGAGAGGGTGAAGGGTACGTGTGAATATGATTGCAGCACATTAGGTGCAGGTATGAAACTGCAACCAGGAAGCCCATTATTATGTGTAATTAGTATATGCTAGTGATACTTAAACACCCTGATGTTTGACAGTTACCAGGCCAGCATGTTTGGGGCTCTTCTTCCACTTTCTTTTCCTGAGTTCAATGTTATATTAGCATTCAGGAGAGGATTTGCATTGATCTGAAGTCCCATATGAACTGTGTTCAAGGGTTCCTTGCAGTCTCCACATCAGAGAACCTCTGCGTGAGGGGCTCAGCTTTGTGTTCCAGGGAGGCCTCGTATTTGACAAGCTGGGAATGTTTTGGATTAAAATGGAAGCACGTTGGCAGAATGCTGTGGGGAAGCTTGCATAATGTATAATGCCTGTCAGCACCCTGCCTTGATCGAGCCAGTGCTTACAAGTACCCTCAATTTAATGAGTCCAATATACACCTATGAGTTTTTATAAGCTAACACCAAAGCAAGTAAAAGGAGTTGAAACACATATGCTTTTTGACCAACTGTGATATTTCAGGTACTCACCCATGAGATTTTCAATACCCATAAAATTTCCATTGTGAGTACTTTCTGGAAGCAGTAGTCTGTGCTTGAAGTCTAGGTTTACACAGCCCTCTGAAGGGGCATCATGTCCGTGGAATGAAAATCTGCCTTGAAGCAACTCCTTTCCCTATTCTCCTATAGTCTCGTTCTCATATATTTTGGCCAGAAACTAAAGCCTTTTGCATAATATAAGGCCTCTTGATCCATGTAGCTATTCAAATAAAAAAGTCTACCAAAGGGTCAGTAAATGTAATAATTAGAAGAACAATGCTCTTGTGATAGGATTATCTGATTAACTGGAGCTTGAGAATAAGTATAGTTCTTACCCTATTGATGACAATCTTTGGACCATTTTCTTAACCTTCATAAATTCAAAATAGTAAGCATGATAAAATTTTTCTCTAGTGAATAAGAATTCTGTTGCACTTTTGAGGTTCATGTTCTCGAACACCGACTCTCATTGGATAACATTTATAGGATGCTATGGATTGTTCCAAAGGATTGCATAGTTTCCCATTCATAAAGGTGTAAAGTAGGGCCTGCAACTTCACTGACTGCCGGGCAGTGCAGACTCATTCTATTAACGAAGAGTCAAGTTTAGGTGGTTCTGCTAACTGAACCTTAGGAAATGGTGCTTTTTCTCCTTTTCCTTTGTCCTTTGTAGAGAAAAAGCTGAAAAAGACTGACAGTGAGAGTAAGAAACAGGTTTGCTCAGATGCAGCTTAAGACATTGTAAAGCTGTCTTGAGCATTCAAGAATGTAGTGGGTTTTGTGTGTGCCAAAACCCTTTAGCTTATACCATCCCCACTCTAAGATCAGAAAGTTCAGGGATCCACGGAGTCAAAAGAAGCATCGCTCTAGCCAAAAAGAGTGACAGGATGCACAGGACATATTGTATATCACCCCCTTTTAAGAGACGCTTTTCAAAGAAGACATGAGATGAGAATTCCCCAGCCGGACTCTGCTCTCATCATTACAGCATCGTTGGCACAGCGGTTCCCTGACATCTGTACCAAAGATGTTGCTGATTGCAGAACACACAATGCGGGCAGTGGTTGTCAGCTGCTCTGGGTTAGCGCAGCTGATGTAATCACCAAAGTTTCATTCATAACAAGCACCCGTCTTATATGGCCCCTTAACCACTCGAATATGGATTTGTGCTGTGTGGGTCGAAGTTCAAGTGTGTATGCAGCACAAAACAGTCCAGAATGTTCTGGTAGATATTTTATTTGCCAACAATGTTTCTTTCAGTTGTGTCCAATAAAAATAGTTCGAGTGGATGGATGGTGTGGAGAGACAAGGTTCTCATACCTATAGGTCTCTCTGATCTTTCATCCCCCCACCCCCTGAGATCTCTACTACACTTTTCATCAAAAGCACCAGAGACACGCTTCTTCAGGATTGATTCTCATGCCTGCTTCACAGCGATTGATGATGTGTGCTTTCCTGGTGTAGCCATGTGGATAGTGTAACTGATCTTCTCTTACTGGGCAGTTAATGAGTGCTTTCCTTTGCCTGGCAAGCTTCTACTTCTCTTTTAAGCTTGGCTCAGGCAACCCCTCTGCAAAGGTTATTTCTTAACACCCTCCCCCAACACCTCTGCTGCTGCCCTTGTCACATCCTGTGTTTAGAGTTGTCAGAGCTCTCATACTACACTGACATTTTGTGCAGGGTATCTATCATCTTCTCTAATAGGTAAGCTTCTCGAGGGCAGTGACTGGATCTCTGTGTGTCTAGCCTGCCCCCCACATTGGATAGCAAAGAAATATCTCAGAGTTTGGAAACGACTTTAGCTGGTGTGTAGGAGCTGGTTTTTAGGTGTTAACTGGTCCCAACACTCAATTATATTCAACTACATATGAAAAAAGTTTTCCTTTTTATCATTTCTTTCCAACTGTTCAGTTAATGACAAGAAGAAATTCTGAGCTGGTGTTTGCATATTTTTACTGTGTTTGTATTTCTAGTATTATTTTAATTAGGAGTGATTAACTCCAAGACCCAATAACAGAATTGTTACAGAATTTTACAATATTGTATGATTGTCATTGTGTTTCTCTGTTTATGTTATCTCATACTTATGATAAATGTTGCTCTTTTTCATTTGATTGCTATGTGCAGTTTTCTGTTAAAATAGAATTTATCTCAATAAAATATGAGTTGAATTTTGAAAGAAAGAAACATGTAAGTAACATATGAGGGTGGCTCCAGAGTCAGATCATCATGAGGCTGCAGAACTTTGAATAGGTCGGGACACTTCTGTTTCCTAACCCTCCAGCAGCTGAATGGAAACGATCAAAGAATACAGAGAAATGAGATCACACAAAACACAGCACACAGACATTACAGCAGCATTATAAAACCCATTGGTGCTGTTATTGCCTTTCTGATAATGCTCAGTAAGGGCTGACCATGGCTTGCATCTCTGTCTGCAGGATCTTGACTTCCTTCCTGAACTCCTAGAGCGTAGCCTTGTAAAAGGAACTTGGTATCATATCTCTCACAAGAGCACTTTGAGGATTATCAGGATAATTCAAGCCTCCACTTTCCTACCTACTTGGGAGCAGGGGGATAAAACGAGGACATTTATGGAGGATTAACATTAATAGATGGATTCAAAAGTACTGAGACATTCAAATATGTGCATATTGTCATGGACTTAGTTATCATTCATTCCTGAGATCAACTATAAGATAGAGAAACATTGTCTTCTAGTACCTTTCTCCTGCTCTTAGGGGATGGCATTGACTTGGCAGTCTTTGTGTGGGAAAGAATGAGAGGTACCAATAGAAGGAAACGTGCTTTACTAGAAGCATAGGGTAGAGATGGCTGAACAGTCATAAAATTTGCATAATAACACATCCTAAGAGCTTTAAAAACATTGTCTCTCATCCTTATTAACATCCTCAACAGATTCTCCTAGTTCTACCCCTTGCCTGTGCAACAGAAGAAGTCGATGACTTGATGGATTTCAGTCCAACTTTTCTCCTTTGAAAATGTCCCCACTCTGTCCTTTGTTACACCTGGGTTATAGAGTGAAGCCATAAGGATCTGAAGACAGTGATCTGTGGGATCCTTGCATTAATACGCTACTTATACATTAAAAATATGAGAAATACATTATGATCAAATACTTATTTCCCTTTTCGAATTCTTCATTTTAAGATAAGCTAGTTAGTATCTGGGATTCTAGGATCCATGTACTAAAATAATTTAAGAGTTGACTGCCTGATATCTGAAATTTCTCATTGTGGCTTTCAGTGGAGAGCCTAGAAGCACATAGTCAGTCTTTTTGTTTCCCTTCTCTTTACTTCCCTTGGTTTTTGGAGGATCTGTAAGAAAGAATCTTAAGAGGTTTTAAAGTAGAAATAATGATGTTGACTCAGAAGGGACGGCAGAGATCTGGTGTTTGTAACAGAAGTTTTCGAAAGAATGTCACCTCTTTCCTGTGGTGACTGTCAGCAGTTAGTCTCATCAGAGAATGGAAGAATCCACCTCCAGGGCCTACTTAATTCCTCTTTGAAGCAGAAGTTAGGAGTTAAGGGCATTCCTAAGATTGCCGTGTGTGTGTGTGTGTGTGTGTGTGTGTGTGTGTGTGTGTGTGTGTGTGTGTGTGTAAGATAGTTAAAAACTAGATATTCACAACTTTCTACTTCCATAGTGTTCTAGAGCTAGGGAAGAAATTGTCAACTCCTTTTCCAGACAAACGCTCTGTGTTAACAAAGGTGGAGAAAGAGGGACGCCAGTTCATTTCATACACCAGTTGACTGCATTCTCCGTAAGAAATTTTTAAAAATTACCTATATTTCAGTATAAATATCTTAGTCACATTAAATTGTATTATAAAGACATAGCAGTCTCTATTTTTTCTAGAGCTCGAAGTCATCTTTGTTTGCCATCCAGATCACTATAGAAAACAAAATCTTAAGAATTTGGGAGGAAGCCGGGTGGTGGTGGCACACGCCTTTAATCCCAGCACTCAGGAGGCATGAGCCAGGCAGATCTCTGTGAGTTCCAGGCCAGCCTGGGCTACAGAGTGAGATCCAGGACAGGCACCAAAACTACACAGAGAAACCCTGTCTCGAAAAAAAAAAAAAAAAAAAAAAAAAAAGAAAAAAGAAATAAGTGATCTACTTTTAGCCGGGCGGTGGTGGTGCACGCCTTTAATCCCAGCACTCGGGAGGCAGAGCCAGGCAGATCTTTGTGAGTTTGAGGCCAGCCTGGTATACAGAGCAAGATCCAGGAAAGGCGCAAAGCTACACAGAGAAACCCTGTCTCAAAAAACCAAAAAAAAAAAAAAGAATTTGGGAGGAAGCATGTTCTCTTAGGCTAAAATGTGTTCATTTGAGGTTCTTTGAGGCCTGGAAGCTGGATACATGATGGTGCCATGGTCAGCAGGAATGTTTTCAGGGTCTGTCAGGACATGGACATGGTAATACCGAGCAGAATATGATGATGTTATTAAAACAAGATTCTATTTGCATGCACTATCAAAAATGTTAAGATGATGTTTTCATAGCTACTCAGTTTGTAAGTATAAGTGCTGAGGTAATATTCCTAAAGCAGCAAGTCATTACTAGAGAACACTAACCCACTTAAGAGAGATACTTTCTCTCGGAAATCTCTTCAAGTGAACATAATTGAATTCTGGGTAAGCTAAAGTTGACAGGCAGACAGTTGGGGCACAAGACAACTTTTTTTTTTTTTTTTTAAAGACAGGGTTTCTCTGTGTAGTTTTGGTGCCTGTCCTGGATCTCACTCTGTAGCCCAGGCTGGCCTGGAACTCACAGAGATCCGCTTGGCTCTGCCTCCCAAGTGCTGGGATCAAAGGTGTGTGCCACCACCGCCCGGCTTCAAGACGATATTTTTAAAACTGTTTAAAGGCACAGCATATCCTACTACAGCCATCACAGTAAGTAGCCTTTGGTTCATTTACTTATATTAAAATTTATTTTGTGTGTGGGTGAGAGTGCTATGGCTCAGGAGGGGAGGTCAGAGGACAACTGTGCCAAGTCAGTTCTCTCCTGAGTCAGTTTTCTCATGGAATATGCATTTATATATCCTTTGCTTGTCTTTCCTAGTGAATAGACACATCATGATGGATGAATGTTCTTGATTTCCACCAGGCAAGGTTACTATGACACATTACTATGGATAGAGGTCCTTGATTTCCACCAGGCTAGGTTACTATGATACATCACTATGGATAGAGGTCCTTGATTTCCACCAGGCTAGGTTACTATGACACATCACTACAGATGGAGGTCCTTGACTTCTACCAGGCATCACTATGGATGGAGATCCTTGGTTTCCACCCAGCTAAGGTTATTATACCCATGAAAACCATGAGTCAGAGTCTCTCTTCTCATGGAGGATTTAGATTTCATATCGATGATAGCTCATTCATCAACCTCATTTTGTCCATAGAACTCTGAGCTATGGAAGGTTTTAAACTCACCTTGAAATATACCAGCATCTGTGAAGACCTTAAAATAGGTGGTTTTTGCTTTTGTTGTTGGTTCTTTAAGGGAGGAAGGGTTCTTTTGTCTCACTACTTCACAGGGTTCAGTCCACTTTGCTTGGCTCCATGTCCTTAGGGAGATTGTTATGGCAGCCAAAGCATGAAGTGGAGGCTATTATTCACTTCCTGGTAACAAATGAATAGAGAGAAGCTGAAGAGGTCAAGGATGATACATACTCAAAGACCTGCCTGCCAGTGACCTACTCCATCCAGCTAGACCACGCCCCCTAAAGTCTTTAGAACCTCCCCAGATAGGTCCATCAGCTGGTGACAAAGTGTTAAATGCATGAACTTGTGGGGGACATTTCATACTCAAGCCAAAATGTAATATGTCTGTCCCCAAAGGATAAAACTGATTTCTTTCTTTTCTTTATTGCGTATGTTTGTGTATATGTGTGGTGTGGTGTATATGGACACAGTCAGAGGACAACCTGCAGGAGCCAGCTCTCTCCTACCATTTGGCTTCTGGGGATTCAATTCAGGATTTCAGTATGTATCCTTATCTACTGAGCAATCTCATCAGCCCCTACACTGGATCAGATTCCTCTTTCTATGTCATACTGTTTACTTTCATAACGGAACAAAAAAGCTGAAGGTTAGCTGGGTGGTGGTGGCACATGCCTTTAATCCCAAAACTCTGGAGGCAAAGTTAGGTGGATCTCTGTGAGTTCAAGGCCAGCCTGGTCTACAGAGTGAGTTCTAAGATAACTAAGTCGACACAGAGAAACCCTGTCTTGAAAAACCCCAACCAACCAACCAACCAACCAACCAACCAACCAACCAACCAACCAACTACTGAAGGTTTGAAGGTTTGGGCTTCCTGAGCCAGAGTGCCTGTCAGAAACTCACTTGTAAAGAAGATGCTAAAGCCATTTGCTTTACAGAGTCAATTCAGGGTTGGCTTATGTTCAATTAACAGATACATCCTAAAGTCATCATGGAATACCTTCAATTCCATCTTAAGCATTCTGAGCATTGATTCCAACCTATATTTTCCCTTTTCTTTTCTCATCTTTACTCTCTCTCAGTTACCCACATTTGGTATTTTTCCTTTCTGTGTAAAAAAAAAAAAAAAAACAAAAAACAACAAAAAAAAAACTTTCCCCAAGTGGTTCTGTTTTGATTCTAGCTCTTATACTCCCTTGTGATCCAGGGTGTGCTTCAGCTCAGTGCATGAAGGACCCCATGATTCTATAACCTCATCTATATGGTATTTCAGATGCTTCTTTCTTGTTACCTCTCTAGAACATGAATTTCAGTGCATTACTCTCACTTATCATAGTCAATATCACTTATAGCTTTTCATAAACCATCAGCTTATGTGTGTTAACAATAGATAACAATTAGGGAAATGACATAAATTTCAGTGGTTAAATTATGTAAATCAAGGTCTTTTATATAATTGTCTCAGTTTCTCTACTTTCAAATATACATTGAAAATGGGCATAAAACCAAGAGTAAAACCAATAAAAAGTCATTTTTTTTTTTTTTTTTTTTTTTGGTTTTTCGAGACAGGGTTTCTCTGTGTAGCTTTGCGCCTCTACTGGAACTCACTTGGTAGCCCAGGCTGGCCTCGAACTCACAGAGATCCGCCTGGCTCTGCCTCCCGAGTGCTGGGATTAAAGGCGTGCGCCACCACCGCCCAGCATAAAAAGTCATTTTTGAACTGGGCATAATAACACCTACCTGTAATCCCAGCACTTAGGAGCAAGTGGGTGGATGGCAAGTTCAAGGCTGGCCTAGGCTATATACTAAAATTCTGTTTCTCCTTCCTCTTCCTCCTTCTCCTCCTCCTCCTCTTCTTCTTCAACAACAACAACAACAAGACCCAAACAAACCCTTTTCAGAGCTTAGTATCATTAATAAAACTTAATAACAGGAATCCTGCAGTCAGTCTGCATCCTGCTGAAAGACTCTACAGAGCTAGTGTTTTTAGCAGTGTGTAATGAAAAACACTCCTGGTGTGTGGGCTGGAACTTTATCCCAAGCACCAAGGGAAGAAATCCTGACATAGCAGTGCATAGCTGTTATCCCAGTAATTGACAGGAGGATCCCCTGGGGTTTGCTGGCTGGCCAGTCTTGCTGATTTGGTGAATTCTAAGTTCAGAGAGAGATGTTGCCTCAAAGAACAAGGTGGAAAGTGATTGAGGAAGATGCCCAATGTCATCCTGTTGTCTCCACACACACGGGCACATTTGAAAACACAGAACACCTACACACATGAGTACACATACATGTATATGCGCAACACACACACAAATGGGTAACAGACACACACAACCACTCCTGGTAAATATTGTTTTGTTAAACATAGTCTGGATTTCCGAGTCTCTCTTTCCACATTTATTTCATATGTTGATTAAAGATTTCAAAGTCTCTTAGTTACTAAAAGTTTCATTCAAATGCAAATTGATATAGGGTTTGAGTAATTAAAATTCCCACTGACGTGTAAACTACTAGCACCTGAGTCTTTCCACAAGTCAGCAGTCCTCTGCTCTTCACCCAGAGGCCTTGTGGCCAG
The DNA here is from genome assembly GCF_007827085.1 of Peromyscus californicus insignis. Taxonomy (NCBI): domain Eukaryota; kingdom Metazoa; phylum Chordata; class Mammalia; order Rodentia; family Cricetidae; genus Peromyscus; species Peromyscus californicus. The sequence goes on along the minus strand of NW_026294402.1, from coordinate 82,678,925 downwards.
TCTCTTTTCTGAGAAAGTACAATTCAAATTGAATCTGTTGTTCAGCATTCCTTCTCTTTTGGGGTGATTCTGTTTACATCTTAAATCAGCAGATTGACTCAATATATTGACTCAATATATCACTGATACCACATTCATCACTTTGCTTACTATCTCTTAGCTTTTGCATAATGGGTGGAATTGAAATAATTATAACGCTGGCTGTTTTGTCCTAGATTAAAAACATATGATTTGAAACAAACATACCTTTAAAAAGAAAGACAACATTTGGAACTTGTTATCTTCGTATGCATAGTTTTTTTTTTTTCTTTTCTAAAGACAATTGTATGGGATTCAAATGCTCTGACTGACCTAGAGACAGCAGTAAGAGGCTTAATGCTTTTCTTCCCTCACACAGCTTTCCTGGCCAGAGCTTAAGTGAGTTCATGGGAAAACAAATGACCTCATAGATGGAGCCGCTCCACATTAGGAAGTGCAACACAAGTTATGAGATGCAGTCACAGGGTGAGGGTGGGGTAAAATTTGTTTGCATTTGCATGGAAAACCTTTGTCCCTAAGGTGCAATGGGATTGGTCACCCTCTATCGTGGTCCTAGGGGTAAATGCTGCTCTTTCTTTACCCTCTTCCTTTTTATTTTTCTCTAAATTTCTGATTTTGGCAGGCCCTTCACCTGCCAGAGGCTACCAGGTGAATATGATTTTGGCCCTCATCTGATTCCAGGAAGCAGTGCTTCCTGGTGCCTGGCTCTTTCAGAACATTTGCTCCTGTAGTTTGCCTCACTGGCATTCAGCCATTTGTTTGTGTCAAATTGATGTGTGCTGTTTCTGATATTGCTAGAGGAATTCAGCAAGAGTTTAGCTAGTATACCGTCTTCATCTTTCTTGTGTGCATTCAAGAAGCCATAGGCAAAGGGGGAGAGATGAAAACCATGCTTCTAGAGCTGTGATTTTCAACCTTCCTAATGCTATGCCTCTTTAATACAGTTCCTCATGTTGTGGTCACCCCCAACCATAGAATTATTTTGTTGCTACTTCAAAACTGTAAATTTGCTACTGGTTTGAACCATAATGTAAATATCTGATATGCAAATGCAAAGGGGTTTCAACCCATAGGTTGAGAACCACTGTTTTAGAAGAAGGTTTGTTCGATGAAAGGATTCAGAACCAAGGAGTCTCAGCAAGTCCCTGGGTTGCTAGGACATCTGATCAACCTAGACACTTCAGTCCTTTCCCCTAGCCTTGTCAGGGTGCTCCCTAGTAGCACCCTGGTGACCTTTCTACCTGAATCCTCTTAATATCTAGATGTCTGAAGTTTCTTTGAATTGTCTCTTGTAAGTCCCACTTTCCTGAATATTCATCCTATCTCAGCTCCAAGCCTACCTGGCTTGCCTTCATCTCTTAAACATAATCTTTTGTCCTAGAACAGTTTCAGGTTTATAGCAAGACTGAACAGAATATACAGAAACTCCTCATATAACTCTTCTTTGTATATTGCCTTTGCAATACATCTTTATCAAATGTCAACTGACCGTATGTGTGAGGGTCTATGCCTAAGTTCCTGTTTCGTTTCAGAGAACTATATATTTGGACTATTGCCATTATGAAACTGTCTTTTTCTTGTTGCTATTGTTGTTGTTTTTTAAGTCATGGTCTCACTACATAACACTGGCTGTCCTGGAATTTACTCTGTAGACCAGGCTGGCTTCAAATTCACAGAGATCCACCTGCCTCCCAAGTGCTGGGATTAAAAACTCAAGCCACTATGCCCAGCCTGAAACTGTCCTGGTTAATACAGCTTTATTAAATCTTAAATTTAGGAAGTGTCAATGTTCTAATGTAGGTTGTTTATTTCTAAAAATTGTGTTGACTACTTTGGATATTTCGCCTTGTCATATAAACTTTAAAATCAATTTATTGGTATCCACAAAATATCTGACAAAGATTTTGATTTGGGGAGTATTAATGAGGCCTCAGCCCTACACAAAGAGCTACAGGCAACTGAGGGATACTCAGAGTGGGAGAAACAGTCTTCTTCATGGAAGAGCATACCAACTGGGTAGCCAAATGGTCAGCCCTGAGAACATACATACAAGTAATAGTATGCAGACTGAGCAAGTTATATTTAGGTAGGTATATATATATATATATATATATATATATATATGTGTGTGTGTGTGTGTGTGTGTGTGTGTGTATTTAGGGATATATTTATATATTCATGTAATAGCAATTAATGTAAAAAGAGGCCATGGATTTGAAAAAGAGCAAGGAGGAGTATATGGGAAAGCTTAGAGGAAAGAAAGGGAAGAGAGAAATGATGTAATTACATTATAATTTCAAAAATAAAAGGAAAACAAGATTTTGATTAGGGATGAATTGATTTTTTTTGGTTGTTGTTTTTTTTTTTTTTTTTTGGTTTTTCGAGACAGGGTTTCTCTGTGTAGCTTTGCGCCTTTCCTGGAACTCACTTGGTAGTCCAGGCTGGCCTCGAACTCACAGAGATCCGCCTGGCTCTGCCTCCCGAGTGCTGGGATTAAAGGCGTGCGCCACCACTGCCCGGCTTGTTTTGTTTTTTAAAACAGGGTTTCCCTGTGTAGCCCTTGTAGCAAAAGTTTTCCTGCCTGGCCCACAGTCAGGACAAATCTCTGTCACCCGCCAGTCCCACAGCCACTCAGACTCAACCAAGTAAACATAGAGACTTATATTGCTTACAAACTGTACGGCCATGGCAGGCTTCTTGCTAACTGTTCTTATATCTTAAATTAATCCATTTCTATAAATCTGTACCTTGCCACATGGCTCGTGGCTTACCGGCATCTTCACATGCTGCTTGTCATGGCGGCGGCTGGCAGTGTCTCTCTCTGCCTTCCTGTTCTCTCAATTCTCCTCTCTGTTAGTCCTGCCTATACTTCCTGTATGGCTACTGGCCAATCAGTGTTTTATTTATTGACCAATCAGAGCAACACATTTAACATACAGACCATCCCACAGCAAGCCCTGGCTGTCCTGGAACTTCCTCTGTAGACTAGGCTGGCTTCAAACTCAGAAATCCACCTGCCTCTGCCTCCCGAGTGCTGATATTGAAGATATGCACCACCATGCCCGACTGGGGCTGAATTGAAATTACAGATCTAGCTGGGAAGGGTTGAGGCCTTCACAGTACTGACCCTAATTTACTTTTAAGTAAATTTGTCTGCCTAGGCACTATCTCATTTGTGCTTTATAATATCCTGTGAGGTAATCAAACTGCATAAATGGAGACTCAGAGAGCTCACGTTTACAGAGGTGGGAAATAATAGAGACAGGATTAGAATGTTGCTGGTGTGTCAGACTTTAAAGTGCTTACACTAGATCATTTCCAGGGCAGTATTATGAAGTCCTGAGCTGTGGAGTCCAACCAGCAAGGCTTAAGCCTGGCCTTGGCCTTTGCCTGGTGCTAGGAACTGAACTCAGGGCTTCATGCATGCTAGACTAGCACTTTACCCACTCAGCCACATCCTCAGCTGTATGTAAACCCATTTTTAAGTCACAGGTACTTGAATTGGTGCCCTGAGGCTCACTCTATGCTGCTAGCTCAGATGTTGTCCTCCTCTGGAAAATTTGGTTGGATGAATGAATTAGCTCTCAGCTAGGTGGATGTCTCAGTTAAAAAAAAATCTAATTTTTAATTTTTCTGAGGGAATGTCTCACTTAGACCAGACTGAGCTTCTACTTCTGTGTTGCTGAGATAATCTTGAACTTCTGATCCTTTTGTCTCTAACCCAAGAGTGCTGGGTTTACAAGCATGCACTGCTTTGCCCAGTATCATGTGCTGCTCAGGATGAAACTCAGAGCTTTGTGCATGCTCGGGAGGCACTTGACCAAGCCAGCTCTATCTCCAGCCCATGAACATTGATTTCTGAAGCACAGTTGTCACCTTGGGTTTCACTGTGAGTTATAGAAATGTTTTATTACTGTATGTAACTTTAAGTGGATTCTATAGCTATCCTATACCTGTTTATAAACACACTACTATACGTATTATATTATATATATAATTAATAATATATATATTATCTATATATAAAGCTATTAGTGGCTTCTTGTCAACCATCTACATTATTTGGTTGTGTTTTTTTTTTATTTCCAATGAAGAAAACCTTATGGATTTGTCTGAACTTTATTCTCTTTTATTACTCATTAACAGGCAATATGGCACTGTTTGAGAGGGGCCCACAATAGCCCAATATAAAGCAAATAGTGATGGCAGGTCTGAGAGAGCCATACTGAGTGGGCATGCTATCCTGACATATGCTGGCAGGGATCGTGGATCTTTTGAGGTGAGACAGAAAGTACAAGAAAATGGCAAATTGGGAGAGAACATTGTTGTATGGAACAGGCTGATCAGGACTTCACTCAGGAAGCATGTGGACATGGCCCCTGGGAGAGGTTAGAGAGGCCTCTGAAGCGCATTTAAAGCTTTTGGTTGTTTTTCTGGAGGCTCCAGTTCAGATCCCTAATGGCCCTTTACTGTCTGTGATTAGTTTCAGTCACTCTGTCTTCTCTCCTGTAAGGCTGGGGTAATAATCTTCTGGCCCGGTAAGAAGTCTTCACTGTCATTCAGGGCTAAGCTGATGAGCGTCTGCAAGCACACATGTGACCTTTAAGCTTCAAGCATACTTCATTTAGTGCTTGCCCCACTGTGGCTAATTAAAACATGCTTTAGATGGTTTAGCACATTTTCCCACACAACTCTCCCCTCAAAGCTGGTTGCTTTCTTTTTTCCCCTTCCTCTCAATTTTGTGATTCACCCAACAATCATGTCATTTGAGAAGGATGGTGCAGACTTCCATTTCTTTGGAAGTGACCAAACATAGACAATTTCATGAATGAGATGTGGAAATGGCTTGTAGCACTTAATCTCATATTCCATTGGATGGATCTTATTACAGGGCTCCGTCTGACAAAAGCGAGGATGTAAGATGAGTATTAACTGTGTGCTCGTGAAGAACAGAACATTGATGCTGGTGACAAATTGAGAAGTTTCAAGTGCCAGGTGTAATAATAGGTAGAAGAATGTTTTTATTATTATTATATTATTACCACGACTTTTTAGTTTAGTGAGTTCTAGGCTCAGAAACATTCTCTCACTTATTCACTTGTTTATTCACACCATACTTAGGGTAGTGGTTAGTTTTTTTTGTCAGCTTGATATAAGCTAGCATCATCTGGGAAGAGGGAACCTCGCCTGAGAAGATGCCTTCATCAGATTAGCCCATAGGCAAGTCTGTGGGGACATTTTCTTGCTTAGTGATTGATGGGGGAGGACCCAGCCCACTATGGATGGTGCTACCTGTAGGCAGGTGGTCTTGGGGTGTATAAAAAAAGCAGAGTGATCAAGCCACAGGGAGGAAGTAATAATGAACATTCCTCCCTGGCCTCTGCTTCAGTTCCTGCTTCCAGGTTTCTGCCCTGTTTGAGTTCTTGTCTTGGTGTCCCTCAGTGACGGACCCTGATCAGGACATGTAAGGCTTCCTCCCCAACTTGGGTTTGGTCATGGTCTTTATCACAGCAATAGAAAGCTCACTAGGGTGCTTACTGAGCATCTATGTGCTAACCTTTACACTTGACCTGATAACTAAAATGGAGGTGACTTTGGGTTTTTTTCTTTTTGTTTGGCAGTAAAAGAGAAAACCTCAAAACTTCCAAACACACATGTCTTATATTGCATCATGACCTGTAATTGGGAGCAGAACTGATGTGAGACCTTGTCTCTTTGGTATCAGTCTTATACATCTTCCAGATCTTCTTCCTGATTCCTTAGAGTTCCGACTGAATCTCAGATCTTTCTGTTTGTCAGCAGTCTGTTTGCTCATGGACCAGGTGTACCTAAAACCCATCTGTAAACGAGACACCCCATCCAACATGTTCCACGAAATGGTTTAATGCTGTGGGATGTTCTGTATGGCAGATGTGTTGCTGATTAGTCAATAAATAAAACACTGATTGGCCATTGGCTAGGCAGGAAGTGTAGGCGGGACAAGGAGGAGAATAAAGCTGGGAAGTGGAAGGCTGAGTCAGAGAGACACTGCCAGCTGCCACAATGACAAACAGCATGTGAAGATGCTGGTAAGCCACGAGCCATGTGGCAAGGTATAGATTAATGGAAATGGATTAATTTAAGTTGTAAGAACAGTTAGCAAGAAGCCTGCCACGGCCATACAGTTTGTAACCAATATAAGTCTCTGTGTTTACTTGGTCGGGTCTGAGCGGCTGTGGGACTGGCAGGTGAGAGATATTTGTCCTGACTGTGGGCCAGGCAGGAAAACTCTAGCTACAGTTTAAGTTCTAAAAGAATATTTTATTTTTGTTATTTGACAAATTTGTACACGCATATAATATATTCTGGTTACATTCTCATCCCTCTTATCCCCCTGCCCCCTCAAGTTGCTACCAATCCCTTTCCAAAATTCATACCTTTTGTTTTCTTTTTTTATTAGAGATTTGACAAAATCCATTGACTAAATACTTCATTTAGTGCGGTGCAGATGAGGCCTTTACTTCTTGGGGTAATAGATCTTATGGGACCAATTTAGTTTCATCCAAGAGAGCAAATTCTCCAGCTCTGAATGAGATCTGATTTTCATTAGATGGGCTGGCTACAGGGTTATTTCATGAAAACAATGTCCAGAAGCTTGTGACTCAACTTGAATTTAGTTTTGTCTCATCCACCTGCATCCCTGTGGTGCCTGAGTGAGGAAGTGTGCTGGGAAGCTTCAGTTCAGACTGAAAGCTTGGTTCTCTGCATATAAAAATGAAAGGACACTTGAGCCACGACTCTCCTCAGAAGAATAAATAAGGCTCAGTATTGCATTCCACCTAGATGGCTGCTGCTGACTCTGCATCATGCCCTCTGCTACCTTTCTTTTTTCTTCTCTTCTTAATGGTATGTGTGTGTATACTTGCTGTGTGTGTGTGTGTGAAGGTCAGAGGACAGTTTTACAGAATTGGATCTTTCCTTCCACCTTTATATGGCTTCTGGGGATGGAACTCGGGTTGCCAAGGTCTGGTGGCGAGCACCTCCCTCCACCCACTGAGCCATCTCAGTATCCCTGTATCATAATTTGTCAAATAATATCATTGTTGGATGAGTAGAAGAAATCAGAGGAAAGGAGGATAGAAGGGACTCTCCTCAGGGGCAAATTGCATGGGAAATGTTCTAAGCCATCTGAATCATATTTTAATTAGCCATGGAAGAGTAAGTACTAAAATGAACTACGCATTGGACTCAAGACACCCTGAAGTAGCAAGAAGGTTTTGGGGAAATAAATAGCTTAAAATTTGTCCAAAGAAAACTACTATATAGCACATCTGTTGATAGTTAGCAGATCTTCAACGTGTCTAATAGACTGAAAATATTGTATATTTAAGGAATATTATTTTGGATTCTCTACTTTTTTATGAATTCAGCTGTAGAAAGGAAAATACTGGAAATGAAGCTTCCAGATTTCCTCACAAGACTTCTAGAATGATTCTAATAATAAAAAAACTAACAACTTTCATAGAGGAAACCCATCAACCTTGGATTCCTTGGCACATGCTTCAGCCTAGGCATGGTGTGAGCCAAGGAGTATGCTTTAGTAATTGCACACTTAGCACTGCTGAGCCTTGATGAATCTCAGTTCTCTATCATACACTTTCTCATGAAGGGTAAGGGTCTTCCCGGCTGAACTTACAGAAACTGGAGCTGGGGAGAAATGTGTAATAATAGGAAACAGGAGTTGCTGACTCAGGACTATTTTGTGGGAAGCCTGGTTACTGGAACAGTGACAAATACAGAAGCAATCTTTATGGGGCTATTGGTGTTGCTCTTTTCCACTTGGAATTCTGGACATTGGGAAGTCTCTTCCAGTGAGTCAGATGTGTTTATTATTGACTCTGGCTCCATGTTAAGACATTCTAAAAGAGGTTTCCAAATGTAGCAACATGAAGACCCACTCTCAGATTTTTGATTTAATTGATTTTTGTTGGGACCTGCTCATATTTGTTAAAAAAATTGTTCTTAGACAATTATTGTGCAGCTAATGTTGAAAACCAAACAGAAAGCCCTAGGGTACAGTCACACACTAGACAATTAGATGTGACAAATCATGCTGGATGCTATTTAGGGTCCATTTAACTATTCTCTGATGATTTGAGTCACTTACTGAAAAGTGGTTTAATTGGTTTCTGTTAGTCACTGGTATGCAATATAAAGTATGGTGGATGTTGGGGTCTTCACTGGGCCTTGAACCAACCAGTGAGTCTTTGCTATGAACGCCTGTATATAAAGATGTATGGACAAAAGGGTTTACTGTGTGACTCACTGTGTCACACTGTAGCTTCCATGACAAGATTTTCCCTTTCTTCCTTTTTTTCTTTTTTCCTTTTCATCTCATTTTATTTTTTTATGGGTGTCTGTGTGCTGGGACAGAGGGTGGATGTGAGAGGATGGGAGATGGGTTGGATTAGGATGCATGATGTGAAAGACACAAAGAATAAATAAATAAAGCTAAAAAAAACCCCAAACTAATAAAAAGAGTCATGTGCAGAGACTTTTTAATCTCTTAAGAAAGAAATCTAAGGGATAATCATCATCCCAGAACAACATTTCTAGACTGGTGAAATTTACCAATTCAGCCTAATATTAATACAGCTTCAGGTAGCTGTCCCCAGGCCTGTTCCCTCAGTGAAGAGAATGGCAACTGCTGCTTGTGTGTGCACTCTTGGGGCCCCTCCTTCTACCTGCTGCTTTGTGGGGAGCCATTGTCTCATTTTGGACCTCCATGAAGTAGAAACAACAGGAAAATCCTCACCAACTTCAAAGACTCCTCACTCAGGCCAATATTAGAGACACATTCCCTAAGACCTCCTTGAGTTTGGCTTTGGTAGGGCCCAGGAGGGCCAGCTGCAGATTGGGGAAAGAAAGTCTTTGTTCTTATTTGCTTTTCCAACTTGACATCAGCCCAGAGCTATGGTCTGGACAGTTGGCACATGCTGGCACACTTGGAATCAGGTAAATTAACTTCTAGATTTGTTCTTGGTAATCTTTATGTTCAAACAGTTGGAAAAAGCTTCAAAGTAACAACGATAATTCAGGTGCTTTTGCTAAAATAATAATACGAAGATTTGGCGTCTGTTCAGATTTTAACTGTGCAGACAAGGAAGGAAATTGCTAAGTAATACTCTTCCTCTCCAACCTCTCTTCAGACACAGCCCTGTGTTCTTGCATGAAACATCCTCCAACCCAGTGTCTTTTCTTGCTGAGCCCCTCTTTCCGTAAAATTCCCCTATCACAATAATTGCTTCCAATAAATCACTCAGAGTCAGCCTCTCTAAAGAACCCTGAAAAGGGCTGGAGAGATGGCTCAGGAGCTAAGAGCACTTACTGCTCTTACAGAGGACCAGGGTTAGGTTCCCAGCACCCACCTGGCAGCTTATAGCTAGCTGTCTGTAACTCCAGGAGTAGGGGGATATGGCACCCTCTTCTGGCCTCCTTCAGCACCAGGTATGCACACAGTACACATATACAGATGCAGGCAAAACACGTACGCACATAAAACAAAAACAAATCTTAAAAAAAAAAAAGCCAAAAAACCCAAAACCAAGAATCTGGAGAAGACTCCCAAAAGCATATTCTTGTCAAAAATGAAAAAGCCAGTAATCCTTTAAAGCCATCCAGTTTAATAAGGACAATGAAAAGTGCTACCTCAAGTGGCATGGATGCTTAAGATGGTATTAAAGGATGGTCTTGATCATGAAGAAGTGATCAATGACACAAAAATACAGCATGTAAGATCTGGTAGTTGCAAGGTTGGTCAGCCCACCAACTCTCCCCTGTCTTCACCACCAGGGGGAGCTCTCCAGCATTGCCCTGGCTAGTTCAACCCTTGTAGCAATGAGCAAGAGGTGGGATCAGTTCTGCTTTCACATCCTCAGGGTTAGTTCTCCCACACCTACACCTTCAGGGCCAGCTCTACTGTGTTGTCCAGTTGAGGTGTAGGGACCACTCTCCCAAATGCTGCAGCTGATGAGGAGCAGGGACAGCTCTCCCACTCTTAGGACCTCAGGGCCAGTTCTTCCACCTGAGGGGGTGGGAGTCTCTCCCATGCCCATGCTGCCACATGACAGATGAGTAATGGAGACAGGTCTCCCAACTACCTCAGGCATTGATGGGGGGTGGGGGATCCCTCCTCCACCCATGCCACCCCATGATAGATGAGTACTGGAACAGCTATCCCACCTGCCTCAGACATTGACAAGGGGCATCTCTCCCTCACCCATGCCACCATATGGCATATAAGGGATGGGGCCAGCTTACTTGTGTCCTCATCAACAGGGTCAGCTCTGTTGTGCTGCTCAGGTGATGTGCAGGGCCTGTGTTCCCAAGTGTTGCAGCTGGTAAAGGGGTCAGCTCCCTTGCCAGCTGGAGGCAGTAGGGGGAAGGGGGAGAGTGTCCTTCCCTCACCTCACCACCACACTGCAGATGAGGGAAGCAGTACCAGGTATGCTCCTCCCATGTCCCCAGGGCTGCATCACCCACATACCTGTCTACAGGATCAGCTCTACTGTGCTGCCCAGGGGAGGTGCAGGGCCTGTTCTCCCTAGTGCGGAAGCTGGTGAGGGATTGCAAGTTTGTTTTTCTTAAAGAAAACAGTAAAGCCATGTAGATGTAGATTCTTATTAAATAAGAAACACAGAGCCGATTCAGAGAAGAAAGTCAAGAGGTCAGAGCTAAGAGCCTCACCCTTCCTGCTTCAGCGATCCTCTTCAGTCAAGAGAGCTCTCCAAAAAAAGGGACTTACTTCCTGTGTGTATGTCTTTATATACTCTAGCTGTTCTGCCTTCTCATTGGTTGTAAACCCAAACATGTGACTGCCTCGTCACTGCCTGTATATACCACCCTCCAGGTCCTTAAAGGCGTGCGCCACCGCCGCCATGCACTTGCTATGGCTCTAATAGCTCTGACCCCCAGGCAACTTTATTTATTAACATACAATTAAAATCACATTTCAGTACAAGTAAAATACCACCACATTTCCCCTTTTCTATTTTAATAAAAAGGAAAAAAAAGAAAAAGGTTATAACTAACAAAAGAAAAACTATATACAAAAGTACAATGACTACATACAATATATACAAGTAATAAATATCTAAACAATGTGTAGTCCATTTGTATTTGACAAATTCAGAGAAAATAATTTCATTATCTATCCTATTTTGTTAAGTCCAAAATATATCTAATTCACTTTCTATCCTAATTAATCTTCAACTATAACTAACCTTCAACTATAACTAACTAATCTTCAACTCTCTCAGAGACCCAAGAAGGAAATAATATTAGCTAACAAAAATAAAAACAGGAAGTGCATGCAAGCAACTTCCAAAAAATTTGTGAGTTGACAGAAACAGCCAGCTGCCTGGACAGTCACCTGAGGTTTCTCCGCAATGCTGGGGCATCATCTTCAGCCTATAGGCTTAGCATATCTGACAGACTCATTTGTGAAGTAGGATGTACACAAGGTCAACAGTTCAACCTCACATTGGGTGAGCGCAGTCCATGTACCAGAAACACCTGAATTCCACTAGTGTCATGTTATGATTCAGGATTTTAAATTCTGGAAATTGTTGATGGTTTTTTAATTCAACTGTCCATTCTTCTTGGCTGTGTATATGTGGCTTTATCTCAGCATCCCATTCTTCTCCACATCCCTCTATCAAATGCCAGTCTACTATGGAGAGGCGTGAGCTTAGTTACTCTTCAAGAATAACTGTTTCAGCTGCTGTTCCATTGCACATCAGAAGCCATCGGCCCACTGCCTGTTCAGCTGCCTTCGAAGAAAAGGGCACTGTACCTTTTCCGAATTGCGAAGGCCACTTCAGGGATGGTGCCATATTGTCCTGGCCTCAGAAGATGCCTTTTGATAAAGCCATAACCACACTTGTTTTGGCAAGAATCAGTAGTCCTTTGTTTCATGTCCTGTCTGTCCATTTTGTCAGCAGTTGTTTGGAGGATACCTTGTTGTCCAGTGGCTAACTTTTGCCACAATGAAAGTTAGCTCCATATGCAGTTTCTTCAATGCCCATATTTTCTCTGAAGTAGATTGGTACTGCCAGGAGCCAACATGTCTCATAATCATAACAAAAAAGAAAAATTTTCTAAGTTATTAAAACATTTTAAATGCCATATTCTGTAGATCTCTGAAGGGTTTGAAGATGACCTGTCTAAAATATATCTGCTCAATTTTTAAAACATATCTAATATGACTACAAGTTCTATTGTAATGTCTAACTACTAACTTTCATTTCTTTATATCCTAATAGTTGGTAATAATAACATTCAAGGATCAGAAAATTGCATTGTTAAATGAACGGTATAAGTACAATTAGAAATATACATATAGCATTTTCTAACAATACCAATTTCAATATATATAATTTGTATACAATATAAAACAATCCAATCCAATGTAAAATATTTAAAACTAGTAATTGTCTTTTTCTTCTTCTTTCTTTCTTTCTCTCTCTTTTTTTTAAACAAGAACCTTAAATCTAATCTCCTTTGCTTAGCCTTTTTCCTAACCCTTGACAACAACTTGTAACCAACCCCCCTAAACAATGAAAATTATCCCAGACCCAAAACCCATTAAAAAGACCAAAAAAACCACCCACCCCACACCACCTCTTTGGGAATGTGGGCGTCGTATTCTTAAAATTGCTTCCTGCTGGGTATGGGCAAAGTTGTCTTTATCCTAAAAGAAAAATTTTAGGTTAATTGTCAAATTCTAGGAAAGGTAACTATGTCCTTCATTATCCAGTCTGTGTATAATGCCAAAGTTCAGGGTTTATCTCAAGTCCTTATTCAAGTAGTCTTTGAGACTGGATCATCTCAGCTAGTTATCTCAAAATTGCTCTGAGCACCTTGTAGTTCAAAGCTGATCTGTAGATGATGTTTGTCAGCTTAGTGATGTTATTATTGTCCATGTGGAATTGTTGCTGTTGTGGGGCTCCAACTTCTTCCTGGAGACTTCAGTTGATGTTAGACCTGGCTGTGATTTCCTGCAGAAAACTGATAAGAGACTCGAACACAAAGACATATATATGCAGCTAATTGAAGCCTTTTTTCTAGAATTAATTAGTACTCTATATGACCATTCATATCTTAACAAAGTTTAATATATATCTATATATATATCTATATATATATCTATATATATCTATATAAATCTTGTATATTTTGATATAAAACTTATACTTTAAGAAAAGTTTTAAAGAATCAGAATAGAATCAAAGAGTTGAGATTAGTAATAGAATAGTCCCTTAATTAATTTGGCTTTTCTCCTGTCCCATTGCAGAAGATGACTCTTTTATTCTGGCATGATACAGGGAGTTTGCATTTTCCTTTTAACAACATGCTTGAGTTTAAAGAAGGAGAGAGCCATTCTCCAACTCTAAAGTCAGCTTTAAATTTTAATTGAACTGGGACTATTAAAAGACCAATAGTGTTAAATCTTTAGAGAAAAGCAGAAACAAACATTTAGGAAGACATAAAATTTTTTAGATAATATATACCCATACGCCGTTTCACTCTGTTTCCTGGGATAGATGATTTGTCCCTTTTCTTCAGTTGTCTCATTTGTCCAATGTTCTTCAGATTCCTTAACCTTCATTCTCCTAAAAGACAAAAACAAAAACCTTTCCCCAAGACTAATTTTGGGGATGTTCCTTTTGGCAAGTTATTATCTGATTAAATGAAAAGACATGTGTTACTGGTATAAGTTAGTTTAAATTGGATGTTCATGCTGGTTGATGAACTATCACCTCCTCTAAATAAGAGGTTTCTCTTGTTCAAATCGAACCTTTATCAATTTTGATGGTACCCACAACTTATCTTCTCCTGTAGAAACAAAAGCAAAGACTCGTCCCCAAAGTAACACATACCCTGGTTTCCATTCTGAGGTCAGCACATCCTTAAAGTATATAGGCTGATTTAATTCTGTAGTTTTTTCTATTATCCAATGTCTCTCTGCAGCTGTTGTTCCTTTCTCATTGGCATTAAAAAAACTCAAAATTAATAGAGCATTATGCAGTCTATTTCTGGGGGTTTTTGTTACCCCTTTCTGTTTATTTAGCATATCCTTTAGAGTTCTGTTTGATCTTTCTATAACTGCTTGACCTGTAGGATTATGTGGTATGCCTGTAACATGTTTTATATTGTAATAAGCAAAAAACTGTTTCATTTTAACAGAGACATATGATGGAGCATTATCAGTTTTGATTTGTGCAGGTATACCCATGATGGCCATAACTTCTAGCAAATGAGTGATTACAGAATCAGCTTTTTCAGAACTCAAAGCAGTTGCCCACTGAAATCCTGAATAAGTATCAATAGTGTGGTGTACATATTTCAGTTTTTCAAATTCTGCAAAGTGAAACACGTCCATCTGCCAGATTTCATTCCTTTGAGTACCCTTTGGGTTACATCCTGCTGGTAATGGCGTTTGATTGTAGAAGGAACAAGTAGGACATTTCTTTACTATTTCTTTGGCTTGTTGCCAGGTTATGGAAAAATCCTTTTTTAAACCTTTACTATTGACATGATGTTTTTTATGAAATTCTGAGGCCTCCAGCACATTTCCTATTAATAATTTATCAATCTCATTATTGCCTGGTGCTAGAGTTCCTGGCAGACCAGTATGGGATCGAATGTGAGTTATATATAAAGGATGACTCCTTTTCCTGATTGTATCTTGTAATTGAATAAATAGTGAAGTTAATTCTGAAGCATCAGGGATAAATTCTGCAGTCTCAATATGTAATACTACTCTTTCAGCATACTGAGAGTCAGTTACTATGTTGAGAGGTTCTGAAAAATCCATTAATACCAACAGAATAGCATACAATTCTGATTTCTGAACTGAATTATAAGGACTTTGAACCACTTTACTTAAATTTTCTGATTTGTAACCTGCCTTTCCTTGTTTGTTGGCATCTGTATAAAATGTATGAACTCCAGATATGGGTTTTTCCCGTACAATTCGAGGCAAGATGCAATCAGCTCTCTTTATAAGATCAATTCTATTGCTTTTTGGATATTTGCTGTTAATTTCTCCCAAAAAATTACTGCAAGATCTTTGCCAAGTTCACTTTCTGTCCATAATTTTTCAATGTCCTCCTTAGTTAAAGGTATGACAATTTCTGCTGGGTCTATTCCTGCTAATTGACGAAGTCTCAATTTTCCTTTCCAAATCAAGTCAGAGATTTTTTCCACATAAGTTTTTAATTTTTTATTTGGTTTATTTGGTAAAAATATCCATTCCAATATAATATCTTCCCTCTGCATTAATATTCCTATAGGAGAATGCCTAGAAGGTAAAATAACCAAAATGCAATCCAGCTTTGGATCAATACAATCCACGTGCCCTTCATGTACTTTCTTTTCTACCAAGGCCAATTCTTTCTCAGCTTCAGGTGATAATTCTCTTGGACTATTTAAGTCCTTGTCACCTTCTAAGGTTTTGAACAAATTATGCAGTTCATCATTTTTTACCCCAACAATAGTTTGTAGATGAGAAATATCTCCAAATAATCTTTGAAAGTCATTAAGAGTCTGTAGTCTATATCTCCTAATTTGCACCTTTTGGGGTCTAATTTTTTGTAGCTCTATTTTATATCTTAAATAATTAATAGAATCTCCTCTTTGTATCTTTTCAGGAGCAATTTGTAATCCCCAGCAAGGCAAAATTTTCTTTACTTCTTCAAACATTCTTTCTAAAATATCTGCATTTGAGTCAGCTAGTAAAATATCATCCATATAATGATAAATTATAGATTTAGGAAATTTTTTGCGTATCACTTCCAATGGCTGGTGTACAAAATATTGGCACAGAGTTGGGCTATTCAACATTCCCTGTGGGAGGACCCTCCACTGAAATCTTTTAACTGGTTGAGAATTATTATAAGTAGGCACTGTGAAAGCAAATCTTTCTCTGTCTTTTTCTTGTAAGGGTATTGAAAAGAAACAGTCTTTTAAATCAATAACTATGAGAGGCCATCCTTTTGGTAACAGAGTAGGCAAAGGAATTCCAGATTGTAGAGAGCCCATTGGCTGAATTACTTTGTTAATTGCTCTAAGGTCTGTTACCATTCTCCATTTACCAGATTTCTTCTTAAAAACAAATACAGGAGAATTCCAAGGGCTGGTTGATTCCTCAATATGCTGAGCATTTAACTGTTCTTCTACCAGCTCTTCTAAAGCCTGGAGTTTCTCTGTTGTTAAAGGCC
Organism: Peromyscus californicus insignis; assembly: GCF_007827085.1. NCBI lineage: Eukaryota > Metazoa > Chordata > Mammalia > Rodentia > Cricetidae > Peromyscus > Peromyscus californicus. Next base: position 82,662,624 of record NW_026294402.1, on the reverse strand, counting down.
ATTGCTGTACCCATACAGGCTTGTCTGTTAACCATTTTAAAGGTAGAGCTGTTGATGTCTTTGGAAGATCATCAGTTGTTGTGCCCTGTTCTTGTATAATATGGATGGCTGGTGACCACTCAGAATAATGCCTTCTAATATTTCTCTCAGAAACATGTGCTAGTTTATGATTTGTTTCTGAGATTGGAGGGATGTTAATCTGAGTATTCCATTGTTGCAACAAGTCTCGACCCCACAGGTTCATAGCTATGTTAGCCACATATGGTTTTAATTTTCCTCTCTGTCCTTCTGGACCTATACATTCGAGCCATCTTGCACTCTGTTTCACCTGAGATAATGTCAAAATTCCTAACAGTTGAACGTTTACCTCCTGAAGAGGCCAAGTTGGATGCCAAAATTCTGGTGCAATTATGGTAACGTCCGCACCTGTGTCTACCAGACCAGACAACAAAACACCATTTATTTTTATCGATAATTTTGGTTTTTGTTCATTAATAGAAGTTTGCCAAAAATTTTTCTTTATGTTTTCTCCTGAATTTTCTATTCTCTCTGTTTCATCATCCTGACCAGCATGACTTATTCCAATAGGCATTTGGTTATTTAATTGCTCTGAGTAGGGGTTTCCTCTACAACTGCAGGAAAGGTTTGAACTGGATTTGCTATTGGGGCCTGCATGAGGCCCCTCTGGGAGTTTCCTGAAGACTGAGGCAAAGGATTACCCTGTCTGTCCCTTGTTGATCTATACTCGTTGGTCCAGTGTTTTCCCTTACCACACCTTCTGCATACTCCAGAGGGAAGGGGCATTCTGTTGCCATTGTTCCTTGAAGAAACATTGTTTCTAGGAATGACCTGTGTACAGTCCCTTTTCAAATGTCCTTGTTTTCCACATCTAAAACATCTAACATTCCTCAAACCTTTTGAAATTGCTTCTCCAACCCATGTATCATCATGCTCATGAGCTTCAACATTAACCGTGTCTCTAATCCAATCTTCCAAAGGTGCAGATCTTGCCTTTAACGGCCTGATTATTGTTTTGCATGCTGCATTCGCATTCTCAAAGGCCAAAGATTCAATTATTATCTTACTAGCTTCTGAATCCAGGACCATTCTCTTTACTGCTGAAGCCAGTCTTTGTAAAAAATCTGTGAAAGATTCTTTTGGGCCTTGTACAACCTTTGTAAATGACTCAGTTATTTTTCCTGGTTCCTCAACTCTGTCCCATGCATTCAAGGCTGCTGTTTGACATAAAATTAGGGTTTGGACATCATATAAACATTGTGTTTGTGCTGAAGCATATTGACCTTCTCCAATAAGCTGATCCTGGCAGACTTGTATTCCTTTATCCCTCCACTGTTTTTCTATGTTTTTAGCTTCATCCTTGAACCAAGTTAGCCACTGAAGCCTTTGACTGGGTTCAAGAACAGTTTGTGCCAGCTCCCGCCAGTCCTGTGGTACAATCCTATTATATGTTTACCAAGAGTTTAACATTTGCTTTACATATGGGGAATGCATGCCATAAGATACTATTGCCTCCTTAAACCTTCGTAAATCTAACATTTCAATTGGAGCCCAAATATTTTGTGTAGTCATTTGATCAGGCAACTGCTGTACGGTTACTGGACAAACAAAGGGTGACTGTGTGAAAACAGGCTTTCTTTCTGTAACCCTATGATCCAATCTTGAAGCAACTTCACTGTTAGTTTCTTCTGTCTGAGTTTTTACAGGTTTAACAAGTTTTTCTAAAGCTGTCACCCTGGCACTTAAATTGACTATCTTTTTAAATAGTAAAATGAGGATAAGCATAGTAATAAAATGCATAATTTGATCAACATTAATCTTCTCATATAGCTGTTCCATTGTCAGACTGCCTAAAATTGCAAACAAAGCCCAATTTTCTTCCAATGAACCCAGAAAACCCATTTTTTTTTAATGTGGAAAAAAATTTCTCTTTTAAATAGTTTCCTTTAAAATATCTGATATGTTAAGTGACTTACCAAGTCCTCGTAGAACAGTACCTGTAGCTAGAGTTTTCCTGACTGGCCCACAGTCAGGACAAATCTTTGACACCCGCCAGTCCCACAGCCATTCAAACCCAACCAAGTAAACACAGAGACTTATATTGGTTACAAACTGTATGGCCGTGGCAGGCTTTTTGCTAGCTGTTCTTACAGCTTAAATTAATCCATTTCTATTAATCTATACCTTGCCACGTGGCTTGTGGCTTACTGGTACTTTACATCTTCCTTGTCCTGATGGCGGCTGGCAGTGTCTCTCTCACCCAGCTTCCTGTTCTCTCAATTCTCCTCTCTGTTAGTCCCGCCTATATATCCTGCCTGGCCACTGACCAATCAGTGATTTATTTATTGACCAATCAGCAACACATTTGACATAGAGACCATCCCACAGCAGTACCAATCCAAGGGAATTTCAAAACAGCCACCTAGTGTCCGAGGTGTGAATCCAGAGAGAGAGAGAGAGAGAGAGAGAGAGAGAGAGAGAGAGAGAGAACACGCAAGAACCGTAGCCACAAGTTCTGCCTAAGAGCTTGAATCCAGCCACGTGTTCCCGCTTGAGCCTAGTCAAGCCTTGGCTCTGGCTACCTTAAGCTCCAACCACGTGCGTTGGCTTTACAGGCAGGGGCCCTGTTCGGCAGGGCAGGCCTGAGTTGTTTGTAGCACCGGCTTTAAGCAAGTAGCTCAAGGTTAGTCTGGCCTGAGGCCAAGGCGACCTGGGTCTGGGCTAGGGAGCTGGCCGCCCTGGCGGGAAACCGAACCTGCCGGCTGCCCTGGCAGGAAACCGGACCTGCCGCCAAGCCAAGTTAAGCGGTTTTTAATGGATTCTTGTCACGTTGGATGCCAAATGTAGATGTAGATTCTTATTAAATAAGAAACACAGAGCCGATTCAGAGAAGAAAGCCAAGAGGTCAGAGCTAAGAGCCTCACCCTTTCTGCTTCAGCGATCCTCTTCAGTCAAGAGAGCTCTCCCAAAAAAGGGACCTACTTCCTGTGTGTATGTCTTTATATACTCTAGCTGTTCTGCCTTCTCATTGGTTGTAAACCCAAACATGTGCCTGCCTCGTCACTGCCTGTATGTACCGCCCTCCAGGTCCTTAAAGGCGTGCGCCACCGCCGCCATGCACTTGCTATGACTCTAATAGCTCTGACCCCCAGGCAACTTTATTTATTAACATACAATTAAAATCACATTTCAGTACAAGTAAAATACCACCACAAAGCCGCCAGATATGCTTACAAATTGAGGGCAGTTTGAAGAACAATTAAATTTCTGTTTATACTCTCTTCTTTTTTAAATCCCCACTCCAGGTTGCATCCATGGGCCAATAACCTTCTCTCAAGTACATAGTGGCTCTCATTGATGATGCTTTGAATGCTGTCCTGTCACTCATTCTGATCATTCCCTGAGACTATACTATTACTCACTCCCTGAGCAGTATGCTGTGCTCATGAGCTCTGTGCCACCCCATCTCAGCTTTTTTTTTTTTAAAGATTTTTATTTATTATTTATACAATGTTCTGCCTGCATGTATGCCTGCAAGCCAGAGAGGGCACCAGATCTCATTACAGATGGTTGTGAGCCACCACGTGGTTGCTGGGAATTGAACTCAGGACCTCTGGAAGAGCAGCCAATGCTCTTAACCTCTGAGCCATCTCTCCAGCCCAGCTTTTTTTTTTTAACCACACTGCACACTGGACAGTTTCTGAGAGCTTGTTACAAGGAGAATTAATCTTATAAGTTAACTTAGGATAAAGGGTTAATGAAGCACAACAGTCTAAAGCAATGGTCAGTAAGCTGTTTTGTAAAGGTCTGATAGAGAGATATTTTATACTTGGTGAACTACATGTTCTCTATTGCACCCATTGACTTCTGTCAATCGTTTGTGCATCATTATGTGCAGAACACCAGAGACATGGAAATGTGAATTTTGTACAATTTTTACTTATCACTAAAGGTTTATTTTATTTTTCATTTCAACTGTTTACAAATATGAAAACCATTCTTAGCTCAACAACCATATGGAAATAAGCAGCAGGATGGATTTAGTTTGGGGTCATGGCTTGTTGATAAAAGTGTAAAATAGAAGCTCTCTCATGTTTTTCAATGTATATACTAAGACATTAAATTGGTTTAAAATAGAAGTAGAGGTTGCAGAGATTTCTTGGTGGTTACTACTTTTGCAAATGACTCAAAGTGGGTTCCCAGCACTAACACTGTGTAGCTTATAATGGCTTCATTCCAGTTACAGGGGATTCAGTGCCCCCTTTTGGACTCCATGGGAACCTGTGCTCACATGCCCATATTTCCATACATAGTCACCCATATACACACAGCTTTAAAAATAAAATAAATTTTCATAAGAGAAATTATTATCAGTCTCAAACAATATATTTAATGGAGACAGTGGAGAAGCCCTCCCAAGTGCTCAGTTGGAGTTAAATGCCTGCCTGTTTGCTTTCTTTAATACCAGCTCTGGAAAGAGCCCCCACTTCACCAAGTGCATTTAGCTCCATATAAGCTCAGCTGTATAAAAGTAATCTGCGCTGATTGAAGCTTTAGACTATAGGTAGTTCAGATTCACAGTGAGTCAGTCATGGAACACTCCCGATTTTTCTCATGAAACACTATGAATTCTTTCCTTTGCTTGAATCTGTCTCATGTAATGTTTGTCCAGTGGTTCACTTTCCTAACTTCTCTATTTTTTTGGAGTATGCCAATATTGGATATCTATTTTGCAAGCAGACTGGCAGTGTGGGAGGTGGGCAAGAGAGTGGGGGTATGGGTTAGGAGGGATGTCTCTGCTCTCCTTGGGTCCTCAAGGACACAGACTGTTTGATTTAGTGCTTTGATCATTTCTTAGGACCTTTCAGTATTCCTCTGATCTTCTGTAACTGGACAGCAGATAGCAGAATTTGTTGAAGATCTCATGGGAACTTATTTGAAGGACAGGTAGAGAGCTCAGTTCAGGTGGCTCTGGAAGCCTTATTTGCTCTTCATAAACTTTCTGTTTGGATGTCCAGCAAGTGCTCTCCTGAACCACAAGTAGAAGCTGGCAGTCAACAGGACTCAGGACACCATCCTTTTTGTTGTGCTCTGTTGGTCAGGCAGTCACAGAGGCCATGCCCATCCATGAGAGGAGGCTGGATGGCATTTCTTCTATGTGAGTGTTTCAAAGAATTTATAGCCACAAAGTGTTATGTTTGAGAGTTGATATGAGTGATTGCATGTATATGACATAATTCTAGAATCTTTGCCTACAGTTACGCTCATTGTGAACCATGGATAAGCTATCCTAGGGGCAAGTTTGAGCTAGTAACTATTGCCTAAACTATAGCCTGTAAGTTAGAGCTGGCTTGATGTTCTTGTAAAGGAAGTTTTATTGAAACTGTCATGTTCTATCATATATGTGGCATATCGATGTTTTTGTATCACAGTATTAGGGTTGGATAATTTTGACAGATGATACGGCCTGTAAAATGTGGCATATTTACTTCTCAACCTCTCATAGAAAGAGTCTACTAACTCCTGCTCAGAAAGACTCAAGAGTCCCCCCACCCACTCACCCATCATAGGAACGAGTGTAGTCAGCGTACAGTTTGGTCTGAGGTTGGGACTGACATCAAGGACATGCCCATTACTGAAGGTAATGTGTTGCTCAGTCCTCGAGAAGTATGCAGGCTGTATATTCTGCCACCACATCATCCAGCGTTCTGCAGGATGGAATCTCCCAGGAAGCTGAGTGTGGTTGTTCTTGGCAACCCCTGCCTGGATCTTGGCAGTGAGTTGTGTTTCCCTTTCACCTTCTGCCTCTGCACCTTCCAATTTCCGAAAACGCAATTGCAGATGTCAGAACCTGGATGTGCATGTGTATGTAGCCTGGATAACTCGGATGTTGTTGCTATGGAAGCTTTCTGGTGCCAAACTGTTCTGGACTTTTCTGTGGCCTTTTGGGACGCTGCTTCATCTTCTTCTACTTTTTTCATCATTTGAAATTGATCCTTGGACTTCTTTTTCTCCTTTATACCCCTTTTCTTCCTCTTGGAAGCTATACCTTAGGCAAGTGTTCCTAGGTAATCCATATTGAAAATTCACTGTAACAAGTCTTCCTAGGGAGGTACTGATCAAAGCACATGGTGTTTCAGGCATGGAAGTTGAATGACCCTGGAGCTCTCCTGTACAGTACTGTGCATGGTTATCAAGTCTGTAGTGTTTACTTAACAATGTGCTAAGAGGGCGGAGCTTGTGTTAAATGCCCCCTTCCCTGATCATGTGTGTGCAGATACACTTGTGTGCTGTGGCCAGAGGGCAAGCTCAGCTGTCTGTCCTTAGGTGTCAGTCCTTACTCCACTTTTTTGCTTCTTTTTGAGGTGAGGTCTCTCATTGGCCTGGGATGTGCTGGGTAGTCTAGGCTGACTGGCCAGGGAGCCCTGGGGATACGCCTGTCTTTGCTTCCCCTGTGCTGGGGCTACAAGCCTACCCCATCATGCCTCGCTTTTGTTCACATGGTCCTGATGTTCAAACTCAGGTCCTCATGCATGCAAGGCAAGCACTTTACTGCCTGAGCTGCCACCCCAGCCCTCTGGAGTTAAATGCTCTTGTCCCACGAAAGCAAGGGCAGGTCATTTTAGGAGATAGGGCTTATGTACCTGCTATGGCTTGTGGGGATTGTTTTTTCAGGTATACCCTTACTTCCAAACTCAACAGGTTGTACACATTTAGTATCTACAGGTTTTAAAAAATGTTGATCATACTTTAGTTATGTAATAATAAAAGAGTCTCACTGCAGGAAGCCTCAGCACACCTTTCAGTTTCTTCCTTTCGTCCTCTGTTTCTCTCTTTGGCTATTTCTCTCTGTAACAACAAAGAAATAGACCCTATGGTCACAGCACAGAGTTGGGTTTCTGAGGAGGACACCAAGAATACGTGGGCCATGTTCCCATTTACATTGTGGCACAGATTCCACAGTTGACACTTTATCTGAAGGCATGTTCATCTATGACTTGTCAGCTCTTTGTTCAGTCTCTAAATATTTAATTTTTCTGAGGGAGCCGGGACTTGAAGGTTTCTAGGACTGGAACCATGTGTTCTCCTTTATCCCCCACCTTTCTGTTTTTTTTTTCTTTTTGGCAAATTCCAATTTTATCTATCTTCGCTATACTAATTCATAGCAGAAGAAATGTTGACCGATTTGACTACTTAGCATTTTTAAGTGCTGTCAGAGGTCACCGTCCCACAGGTAATAATGAAATGGTAGTTCCCCACCTCTACACCTATTTCTCTGCCACTCATTAGAAATAGTAGAGTGACTTTACCAGAAAAGGGAGAGAGGGATGTAGGAATGACCAGTGTCGGTATGTGAGTTTTGGTAAATATATTCACTCCAAGATAAATGAGTGTTCTTTTGCTACAGGTCATGCTGGGAAATTTATGTCAGCTATTACGTCAACTGTTGCCATTCTTGAAGTTGGGGAACTGCCCTCCTTTTTAGAGAGGGTTGCCATGGCTCCTTCACATATGAATCCAGCTTGGCCCACTGTATCGACTGGAGCTAATAATTGGCATTGGTGATATGAGTTATCTTGCTATTTACTCTCTGGAATGCTTTTTGCTACATTAGCCCAGTTGAGTTGACTAATCATGGTCTTAGTGTGGTAAAAATGTTGACACCTCTTTGAAAACTCCAAATGTATCATTCAAAATACTTTTGCCTTGGAGGTACTGGCTTTAAGGATACAGTCAAGATAAGGACATCCTTAACCACCGGTTCCTTTGTCAAGAATGAGAACCTGAACATCCATTGCATCCTGAGCTTAATATTTAAAAAAAGAAAAATTAGCGAGAAAGGTGGCGTGTGTCTTGCCTGATTCTTAGCCTCTCGTAGGCTATGAATGCTACCACACTCTTCCTCTTTCTTTCTCTTTCTTTCTCTTGCTCATCACTGTTCCTTCCTCCATCTTTGGCTGCCTCTTCTCTACTACTCACCTTCTTATTCTGGGCCAGCATTTGAGATAGTCCAGTGCCCTTGACCTCCTTCTATTTTCTTTGCTTATACAAACATCTCCTATCTTTGCAAACAATGAGGACATTTGCTCTGTCACTTCTTAAACAATGGTATTCCTTTGGAGTCCTGCTGCTGTCTGCAATCAAGACCTCAAAGGCAAGAGTGAAACTACTCTGTGAAGCAACAAGAAAGACTTTTGTTCAGCTGGCAGTTGTGGAGGAAGCAGAGAAAAGTGCCATGGGGTAATAGGATGCTGAACAACACTGAAGAGACACACCCCTTGACTGCACATCTTAGTGGAATGCTAAACTCATATAGTATCTTGCAAGGATGGATTTTTTTTTTTTTTGCTATGAACTAGAGTGGAGGCTGAGTGTCTGATGGGGTGAGTCTGGAGTGAAACAGAGACAACTTGCTTATATCAAATGGAAAACTGGAAAAGGCCTAAAGGAAGTAAGCACTAGTTGATTTTTAGAAACCCCAGGAGGGTTTTGATTGCCTTTTGGCAGAGTTTTGATTATGTTATTGACCAAGACTTAGGTGAAGTGTATGCAGGTCTTTGAGGACCAAGGAAGCCCGAGATGACATCACCTGGAGATGACATATTCAGGGTAGTTGATGTGAAACATGTAATGCTTTGATAGTTTTTGAGGTAGTCATGCATGAAGACCTTTACTTTTAGAATAGACTTGAAACAGCAATGAGAGAGACTAAAGTTTTCAGCTATTTATTTCATGGAGCCTAAGTTAGGACATGCTCAAGTGCAGTTAGCAGATATGGACATCTCTGACCACTGAGTTCTAAGGGAGGATGCAGGGAACAACATCAGGGGAACTAATAGATACTAGAAGAGCTGGGCTGTGGCCCACCGTGTGCTTGCCTATCTGTCTCATGAAGACAGTTCATTATGGAGAAAACAAAGTGGCTGTGAAGTCATGGTGTTGACTGGGCTAATATTTTCCCCGGGCAAAGGAGATGCCTATCTTTCTCATCTGCCACCTTTCTACCCACCCATCACCAGCAAACTTGAAGTCAGGTATCAAAGACTTCTGTTTTGCCTGTAAGAAATAAAGCCCCGAAACAACTTTCCAGAAAGCAACTCAACCTTTGTTCACAAATTACCCTCTAGTTCACCTATGGTGTCAGTTCTTAGAGTGGCGTGCAGTGAGGAAAGAGAACAGGGAAGGGGTGAGTGGGGGAGGCAGGGAAGCTCAGCCTACGGAATGAGACATTTGTGCATTTTAAGAACGGTAGCCACTCACAGGTACACAGCATTGTTGTTTTAATTTTATAAATGGAAAGAACAAGCCAAAGCATAGAAAGACTCAAAAGCTTGCTAGTGGCAAGCCAGGATTCGAATATTTATCAGTCCTCACAGCTCCTTGCAGGTGAGGAGCCAGGAATGGCGAAGTGAAGCAAAGAACATGGAAGAGGCACAGTGTGCAGAACAAACTCTCTTGTGTCTTGGTTGGCCTTGGGTTAGTGCTGATGGTCATTGCTAGTTGAGGGAGGTGGAGGCAGGAAAGACAGCCAGTGAGACAGCAGATCAGATCACAGGGAAGGGCCAAACCTGAGAGAGGGAAGAGGAAAACAGCAGGGGAAGACTTAGAAAAGGAAGAAAAGAAGAAAGGATCCAAATCAGGGTAGCTGCTTTGCTCCCTCAAGGAACACAGGGAAGTGGAAAGGAATAAGAAAAGACCTTAGTTTGGAGCAAGATAGGTGAACGGCTATCTATGACTTTTCCCCTGTGCTCATCCGAAAGGATAAATTCTATAGGCTGTCATAGTTGAGGATCAGCCGCAGTGCTGACTATGGTCTGGAACTGGCTTTACAGGATAGAAAGAGTCTAGCAGGGGCTTTGATTGTTCTGCTTTTAAAAAAGCTGCAACCGAATGTGCTTCTGATCAGAGGGGAAATGGAAAGAGGGCACCGGGCCAAACACATGTAGGCAGGTGCTGTGAAACTGCTCCACACAGCTCTGCCGAAGCACTCATGGGTGACCTTGGCATTTAATGGGAAAATTATGCTTCTCCATGCCTGCCTCTGGGGAGGGTGAGACCTCCTGGCTTATCTGGATTTGATATTGAGGTGATATTTGAACACATCACTCTGAAGGTGTCAGAGCAGGCAATTCCCTACTCATGTCTGGTTCTGTCCCATGCCTCTATCCGAACTCAGGCCTTTTTTATCTCTGAGAATAATGAGGCTGCTGAATACCCATGGTAATATCATCTGTGATGTTGGCATATTTTGAAAAAATAACAGAAAATAAGTCTGTCTCCTGACCTACTCTTTTATCCTTAGAGTGGGCAGGGTTTTCTGCTTTGCCTGTTAACTCTCTGTGGTTAGCAAATATACAGAAGGTAGCATCATGAGATAGAGTGGACCTATATCATCTCAGGACAGGTGTGGTGCAGCATGTGGCTTCAGCTCAGTAGGCTGCCTATGGCAGCAGTCACAAGCTAGTATAAGACTAATGTCTTCAAGCTGCAGACATTTCTTATCTCAAACTTCCGGAGGCAGGAAGTTAAAAAGCAAGGTGTCAGCTAGGCCACTGTTCCTTTGGGTGGAATCCTTCCTCGCTTGTTCTGGCTGGCAGTGACTGTGACAGTCCCTAAGCTTCTATCTTTGCAGTGGGTCTCATTTTTTCCAGCATCACTCTCCTTGTGTGTATATGTCTTTATATTGTTCTTTCTTCTTCTTATGAGGACATTAGAACTTCATTTTAACTCAAGTACACCTATAACATACTTCCAAGTAGGGTCACATTTGTAGCTCCCATGGCTCAGGACATCAACATGTCGTTTTGGGTGGTATGATTCAACTCCATAATCAATGGGGCCTATTTATAGTAGCTGATTGGAAGAATAGTTGGGAGTTGAGAAAGGAGCCCAGGCTGGGGAGAAAGGGAAGCAGGAAGGATAGGGATGTTCTAAGGTCTGTTTTACCTCTGCTTCAGTCCAAGAAAACTATCTAAGGCCTGGAGAATGCTTTAGGTTCTGTTCTCAGTGAACTCTGGGAGGCAGAGGCCACAGATGGGTTGGTCTGTCTGTCTGCCTATCACTTCACAAGGCTACCATTTTATGTGTGGTGGAAACACTTGAGATTTACCATGAACAAATTTCAAGTATGGGGTTTGTCACCATGCTTACCATTAGCTATCCGCTTGTCTAGCAAAACTGCTGTAGTCTTTGACTAATTCCTCCTCGTCTCTTACCTCCACTACCCCTGATATGCACCATTCTGTCCTTAGCACATTTGATTCGGAATAGTTTAGATTCCACATGGGAGTGGTATCAGACAGTCATTTTCCTTTTGTGTCTGGTTTATTTTAGTTAATATGTCCTCCACCTTCAACTGAGCTATCAAAAATTACAAGATTTTCTTTTAGTGGAAGGCTGAATAGTATTCCATTGTGCATATGTATTTTCTTTATCCTTTTATACTGTTTGATGGATGTGTAGGAATTTTCATGTGTTGGTGATTGGGAATAGTGAGGCCAGGAACACAGCAGATAGCTCTTAGATACAGTGATTTTATCTTCTTTGGAGAGTGACCCAGAAGAGGAAGAAAAAAATGTCATAAATCCTTACTTCCCTCCCTCCCTCCCTCCTTCCCTCCCTCCCTCCTTTCCTCCCTCCCTCCTTTCTACAACAACCATTGTACTTGTTGTCTAGCTGTGAGGTGATATTGTGCCTTTGATTGACATTTCTCTGTGTCTGTTTCTGTATCCCTTTTGGAAGAGTTCCTGTTGGAGTCTTTTGCCCAGTTTTAGCTGGGCTATTTTGGATTTTTTTTTTGTTTTGCTGTTGAGTTGTAGGAGAGTCTTAAATCATTTGGACATTAACTCCTTATCATATATTTGCAAACGTTTTCTCTCACTCCTTGGGTTACATGTTAACGTTGATACTTCTTTCTTTTTCTGTGCAAAGCTCCTTCATTTGATGTGGCCTCACTTTTTCATTGTTACTCTTATTGGCTGAGCCTTGGATGCATCTTCAGAAAATCATTGCTAAGACCAATGCTGGGGCACTTACCCGTGCTAGAGCATCTCCTACCATTATTGGCTGTGAGTTTTATGGTTTCAGACCTCATGTTTAAATATTTAAAACAGTTTACTTTTGTGTAAGATGAAGGCCCAATCCCATTTTTCTACATGTAGATGTCCATTTCTCCCTTAGTACTACCTTTTGAAGAGAAAATCCTTTTTCCAATGCATATTCTTGTCACCCTTGACAGAAATTATTTAACAATGTATGCTTGGTTTTATTTTTTTGGGCTCTCTATATGTTTGCTTTTTTTTAAACACAATTTTTCTTTATTGATTCTTTGGGAATTTTACATCATGCACCCTAATTCCACTCATCTCCCAGCTCCCACATATCCTTCCCTCATCCCGGCAGTACCCAAGGCCGGCATTACCAACCCAAGGCCCGGCTGTGGGCTTGAGTGGTAGCTGAGCTGTTTAGTCTGGGCCACTGCCTCATTCAAGGGGGATAGAGCTAGCTCCCCTATGCCCATTCCATCAGGGTCAGTTCTCCCTTGCCCACGGTGAGGGGTGGGGCTGTCTCTCCTGAGTATAGGGGCCAGCTCTCTTGCTGGAGTGTCCAGTGAGAGGCAGGGCCAGCGAAAAGTGGGCCTGGCTCAGCATAGCCCTCTGACTTCATCATGCATAGTTCATGTGGCCCCCTGAGGTGGCATAGGCCACAGACATCAACACAGACCCTAGCAGTAGCCAGACGATGGACCTAGACATGGCCCTCAACAGCAGCCGGGTCTGGACGTCACCATTGCCCCAAGTGGCAGTGCACGCCACTCAGATTGGCATTTCCCCAGTGACTGCACAGCCCATGGACACCAACATGGCCCCAGACTTCAGATGTCTGCATGGCCCTTGATGGCAACAGGAGCTCCGGACATCAACCCAGACCTTGGCTACAGCAGGGCCACGGACTCAGACATGGCCCTCAGCTGCAACTCTGGCCTGGGTGCCACTGTGGCATTGGGTAGCAGTGCGGGCCACTCAGATCAGCAGGCCCCGGCTACAGCATGGCCCTTGGACACCAACATGGTCCCAAGTGGCTGATCAGACCCCGGGTGTTTGCTTTTTTCGTAACAGCACCATATCATTCTTTTACTGTTTACTATTATAGTTTATCACTCACACACACACACACACACACACACACACACACACACACACACACATACACACACACACACACACACACACACACACACACACACACACACACACACTTCCAGTGCTGGAGCTTGAACCTAGGGCCTTGTGCATAAAGGCAAGCACTTTCTCTACTTCTAAGCTCTAATTATATATAATTTGAAATCAGAAATGGTTATGACTTTAACTTCTTTTTAAAACTTTTAATCAAGATTATTCTGGCTGTTTAATGTCTTTAGTAATTCCACACATACTTTAGGGATGTTTTCTCTGTGTTAAAGCTGCTGTTGAAATCATTACACTCTTTTGAGACCCATGTAGCTGGAGTGGTACAAACCCTTTCCATACGGAACCTCATTAAAGGCACAGTGGATTTGTAAGGGAAATAATCGTCTTTTGAATTGAAATAGCTGAGTGATAGGACTACAGGAGACAATTAAGCTTGCTCTTTTGACTTCAGATTTAACTTTTAGAAATGCTTATTTGTATGGGTTTGTTGAAATGATACTGACTTTTGCCTTTGGACTATGGGTTCCTTTAAAATGGTACCGTTTGCTGAGCTAATACAGGCTTCTAGGAAAACACATGTAACTTCTAATTTTTCTGTGGATGTGAGATGGATTTGAAGGGAAGTAATCCTTAGACTACCGATGTTGGCTGGGTTGAGTGGATAAGCAAGAGGCGATGTGTGCAAGTGCACTGAGAGAATGGGAACTGGGAAAAGAACTTCAAGTGCTTGTTCTGGTCCAATCCCAAGCTGAAGGTCAGAGAACAGATGTAGGGTGAGGACCAAGGCCTCAAGAGAACTAGTGATACATTGCTACATTCTCAGGGCCAGAAGCAACCTCTTGTACAACCAGGGGACTCTCAGAGCGAATTCAGAAACAGTCCATTTTTCTTCTTGTCTGGATAAGCATCTTTTTTCAGGCACAAGGCCAACTGCTTCCTGCAGAGATAGTAGGCTCCAGATATGAGCTTGACAGCGGATGATGTTTTCACTCCAGGGGATCGAGACCCACTGCTGTGGAAGACTATAGAGAGCTTGGTGCCCAGAGGGTGTTGGTGAGGGCAGAGACATTACTCCCCCAGTGCCAGGCAGGCTTCAGGAATCTCCAAGATTGACCCTGGTCCTGCGTTTCTCTAGTAAGCTCACACCGCCATCTATGAATGTGGCAGCTTGGAGGTAAAGGGATGAAAGGTCATTATTTGCCAATATCTTTGTTTCAGTGCCCTTTTGTTTGTTAGAAATGATAGTCATATTCTATTTCATCTGTGACTAATGGCTTTTCACTTTCAGCTTTAGTTTTGGTGACGTTCTGTAGCAGGCTTTCTTTAGGACCGTCAACCAGCTCCTAAATCATAACATGGAGACTTCTTGTTAGTTATGAGTGCTCAGCCTTATCTTATGCTTGTCCCACTAGCTCTTATAACTTAACCTGCTTCTCTTCATCTACCTTTTGCCTCAGGGCTTTTTACTTTTCTTTCCTTCTGTATATCTTACTTTCACTGCTTCTTGTGTCTGGCTGGCTGGTGGCTGCCTGGCTTCTAGCCCTGGGCGTGTCCCTCTCTTTCTCCCTTGTTCTCACCTCCTCCTTCTCTCACACCTAGATTTCTCTTTCTACTTATTCCCTCTGCCCCCCAGCTCTGCCAACCCTCTCCTGCCTAGCTATTAGCTGTTTAACTCTTTATTTGATCAATCAGGTGCCTTAGGCAGGCAAGGTGAAACAAATGCAACACATCTTTACATAATTAAACATACATCCTTACATTGTTAAACAAATGAAGCATAAACAAATGTAACACATCTTTGCCCAGTTAAAATAATGTTTCACAACAGCGTTCTAATAAAACACAGTAAGGCATTATAATGTATTTCTCTAAACTATTTTTCTGGTGGTGATCTCTATGACCTTTTAAGTTTGAAGGTCCATGAACTTATTTTAGATGTTCAATAATATTTAGCCTTTCCCATTTTATCACTTGTATCTTTCTTTTACCTTTTAAATTTTTTAAATTTCTATTTTTTTGTGTATATGCTTGTACCATGGTGTGTGTGTGTGTGTGTAGGGAACCCAACCTGGCATGGGTTTTTGAAACCTCAAAGCCCACCCCCAGTGACATGCCTCCTCCACAAGGCCACACCTCCTCCAACAAGGCCTCACCTCCTTTAGCAAGGCCATGCCTCCTAATCCTTCTCAAAGAGTTCCACTCCCTAGTAACTAAGCATTCAAATATATGAGTCTGTGGGGGCCAGTCTCATTCAATTCACCACACTGAGCCCATCTTCTGATTGATGATTTGAAGATGGTTAATGTGCTCTTCTCTTTTGTTTTTGTGAAACATTGGCCCTGTTCTAGTTAGTGTAAGGCATCCCTTTGCTTCTAGGGACACTTGGGTTTATTGCTGATCAGTGTGAAGAGACAGGATGTTTAAATTCTGTGTCAGTCAGACTCAGTTGGGGGAGCAGAGCTCCTGTGAGCATGGTATGAGGGGGAATCTATTGTTGGAATTAGGCCTAACTCTTGTTTGGGAGGAGCTGAGAAGGGAAAGCATGCAAGTAGGTTAAGGGAGGTCCAAAAGAACCACAGAGTAGCTGGCCCCAAGTGGGTATGGTGCAGGAAAGCAACTGGCCAAAGGAATCCTAAGAAGGTTGTAGAGGGAACTCATGGAAAGGTCTGTGGGAAGCTACCAACCCTATAAGCTGCTGTCCAAGTGACTGACGAGTAGGGCTAGCCCAAAGTCAGGAAGACAAGGATGCCAATCTTCATTTGTTCTTCACCTGGACAAAGTTGTATTCTATTGTCATTTCTTTTTTTTATGAACCAGGATATTTCTATATAGCGCTGGCTAGCCTAGACCTTGACATGTTTACCATGCTGGCCTTGACCTTACAGCGAGCCTCCCTGTCTCTGCTTCCCATGTTGGGTAACAGGCATGTATCACTGTGCCTGGACCATAATTTTGTTTTAGTTACTTAGAGATTTAACAGAGGCTAAAACAAGAGTCTCATGTGGATCAACTTCTGCTAAGAAGAAACTTTCATGTAAATCAGTGGTTCTCAACCTCTGGATTGTGATCCCCTTGACAAACCTTTACCTCCAAAAATGTTTACATTATGATTCATAAGAGTAGCAAAATTACAGTTATGAAGTAGCAAAAAAAATAATTTTTATGATTGGGGGTCACCATAACATGAGGAACTGTATTAAGGGTCACAGTATTAGGAAGGTTGGGAACCACTGATGTAAAGGAACAATGCAGTGAGGAAGGTAGGTGTGAGGTGGTTGGCAGTGCAGGCAGCATGGGGTGAGTTTGGCAGTTCCTACTTTGTCCACCTGTAGCCTATTCTAGGGTCACATCTGAAAGAGTTCCAGTTCACATCTACAGACATACTAATTCACCAATGCACAGAGTGAGAATTCACCATCCAAGTCAACGTCGTTTCTAAAGTGCAAACATCAGGTCTAACCTTGTCTTTTGTCATCTTCACCAAGTAAAACCAAGTATCAGGAAGGAAATGTCCTCATGACTTTCAGGTCCCAGTCTGTTGTATTATTTTTCTATTTGTAGAGCTACTGGCACCTCTATCTAATTAGTCTCCTCCCCCCGCCCCCCGAGATCCCGGGTTCATTTCAATAAAGCTTCTGTCTGCTCTTGACTTGATAGACCATTCCTTAGCACTGAGGCTGTTCAGATGGCCTACTCACAATAGTTTTATTCACCAATATGCTCTTGTGGATATTAACAGAGAAACCAACATGTACTCTCTCTTTCTCTCATACTTCAATTGACATAATATTATAATGTGATGCTACAATTGTAATCCCATAGAAATATGTGTAATGGATTCATGACCGCCTATTGACAAATGCATATATCCATGTGAAGATCCTAGCACAGAGCCCGTCTGGTTTGAAGATGTCCTTGGAGGAATTTTAATGATGGTGATTCTTGGTGATGGTGCTGGTAATAATGTCCTGATTAATATATCCGTATTAATACACACACACACACACACACACACACACACAAATGCACACATACACACAGAGGAACTTCTTGCAGGGATGTGCTTCCTTCTCCATCCCTGTTACTTAAGGCTCAACAGACATAAAGCCAAGTTTAAAATATTCCATTCCAAGCTACATCTTTCTACTTACTTCTCTATTTCTATGAGGCAAGTATTAAATTTATTTAATTGAAAAATTGTTAAATATATTTCTGGGGTCTGCTGTGCTGTTTTGCTCTACTATACACACACACAATCTAGAAAACTTTTCAAGCTAATTACATACCATCCCCTTACCAATATGTCTTTCTGTGTGGAAACATTTAAATCTTCTTTTAGCAGTTCTGAAATATGCACTATTACTATCACCAGTGGCAACCAATACTGTTTTATAGATCTTTGAAACTTTTCCCTCTCATATAACTGGAATTTGTACACTTTGACTAATATCTCCCCATTCCCCATCCTCCACCCACCCCAGGCTCTGGGAACCACCACCTACTCTTTGCTTCTCACAGTTCAACTTTTTAGATTCCTCATAAAAGTGAGATCATGTGGTACTTGGCTTTCTGTGCCTGGCTTATTTCACTTAGTTAATGTCCTCCAGGTTTGTCTACACTGTTCTAAAAGTCATTCAGTTTTAATGCTTCCCATGCCCCACCTCTCTTCTCTGTCAATGGGGGTACCGGAGTTTAGGGACCAGGTTTGCTGGCTCACTGTTGTGTCACATTTGAGAGAAGGAAAGACAGACATGGAGCACGTAGTGAATCTGGTTCCTCCAGTGCCTGTTCTTTCAACACACACTGGCTTGCAGCTGTGAAAGGAAGGATTCCGTGTGGAAACTGGCTTGGCTGTCTGAGGCCTCAGAAACGACAGCTGTAAATCTGTGTTCCAAGAGAGCACTAAGTCAGGCAAGCTAGGTTTAAACACCTTGGATCCCCATGTCCTGACAAGGAGAGCAGGCAGTTAGGAAGCATTAAGAAGCAGTCAGTGGAGTTGTGAGGTCCAAGTTCTGTAATGTTTCTGACACAAATCAATTTCCAGCTGTGGTAGGTGCACGGAGAAACACCATCCTGATGCTTCTAGCTAAGACATTTGTAAAGTTTTGAAAGGCTTTGGTAGTGGTAGTGGCTTCTGGTAGGAAGATGGAATTGTGTGTGTGTGTGTGTGTGTGTGTGTGTGTGTGTGTGTGTGTGTGTGTGTGTGTCTTGCAGTTGGACAGACCTTCCACTCTCAAACAGTTTACAGGTCTGTCTCAGTCCCCATTTCCTGCCTGTGTAGGCTCAGCATTAGGCAGGGTAGGTGACTGCTGCTTTCTCTGGTTGATCTTTTGTATGAACCCAGCTCTGAACACATGCATTGTCTTCCTGATCTCCAGGGATGTGCCAGAGCTTTGAGCTACACGCCTGCCTTGGAAGTCTTGTTCTTCAAACCATATGTATATATATATATATGTTATATTAAAAATTGCCAGGATTTTTGTGTTTCCCCTTTGGTAATGTATCCTTAGTCAGTTGGAAGTTGAAAGAATTGAGATATTGATTCTGTAACTGCTAGGTCAAGTCTTTTTCTACGAGGCTGAACTCTGGTCAGATTGACTGGATACCACTGCAAATGGGGGCAGTGCCATGGTCTGTCCTCGGGGAAGGACTTTCAGATGAGTTCCAAAGCTTCCAAAGTGTCCTTGCCACACTGGCAGATTTCAAGGCTGCTGTGGTGGAGTTGGAGACTGGGAGGACAGAGGTGACTGGAGGGAGATGAGAGAAGAAAATGATGAAAATTTGTTAGATACATATATGAAATCTTCAAAGAATAAAAAAATGAAAAAAAAAAACCCAAAATGCTGCCATGATCCTTAGTGTTCTTATCAAGACTCAGTAGTTTTTCTTAAATAGACTGTCTTCCCATAGTTAATTATACTGTTGGTTAATTTTCAGTGTTCTAGAAATTCTAGTAAATTAGAACCATGTTAACTTTTCATGGTCTTTATGGGGGAGTGAACTTATGGCCTGACTGTTATACCAGAAGTCTACCTTCTGGCCTTTCATTTTATTTTGTATGTAGATTGTTTCTGTCTACATGGGCAGAATAAATGTCATTTCTCAGCCTAATGCATTCAGATCAGAAATCATGTGCAACACCAGTCAAAAAGTTTTAATGCAGGTAAAGCTAGGAGAAAAATTCTCTATATAACATATATTCTTGGGATCAGAGATTCTTATTTTCTATGTCTCAAGTATAGATGTGGCATAAGCATTCCAGACATCCTTGATACTATTCAGCAATATCACATTTGACAGAAAGAAATTCAAGGCAAATATTATTGGCAGAGAATCTGACATTTATTGAGCATTTAGTTCATGCAATTTCATGAGAACAATATTATCTTAGTTGTCTCATGCCTTCTATCAAAACGATGACTTCTATTTGGTTTGTCTACTAGAAGTAAAGGGAAGAGGTAAATGAGGCAATAGGGAGCTCACAGAGCACTTTAAGACATCACCCCTTCCTCAGTATTGTTCTTGCTTGTGTGTAGCTGACCACATAGCATAAATATGCATGACAAGTAAGAAATGTTGAATATATTAATACGTGCACACATGTGAGTTTTACTCGTTTTTGCTTTTGCAGATGTTTTAGAAATTCATCTTTAAAAGATATATTGACTTTTACTTTATGTGTATGTATGTCTTGCCTGCATGTGTTTCTGGGCCCTGTGTATGTGTATGCATGTGCCTTGTGTTGGTGGAGGCCCTGGGAGGGCGATGTATCTTCCAGAACTGGAGTTGCAGGATGCTGCTGTGTGAGTGCTGGGAACTGAACTCTGGTCCTCTGCAAGAGCAGCTAGTACTCCTGACCACCCAGCCATTGTGGTGGCTGGAATGAATTTTCTCTCATATTCTCAGGCATTTGACAACGTGGTGCCCAGTTGGTGACATTGTTTGGGGGAGGTTTAGGGCTGTGGCTTTGCTGTAGGAAGAGTGTCACTGAGGGAGAACTTTGAGATTTCAAAGCCACCTGCCATCCCGAGTTTACGGCTCTCTCAGCTTGTTTTCACTGGAGACCTGTGATCCTAGCTGTTTCTGCCACCGTGCTGGTCTGCTGCCACGCTCTACCACCGTGATGATTCTGGAGTCTCATTCCTCTGGAACTGTGAGCCCAAAATAAACAGTTTCTTCTATAAGTTGCTTTGGACATGGTGTTTTATAACAGCAACAGGAAAGTAATGAATACAGCCATCTTTAGCCCCTGGAAATTTGTTTTCCATCCCCCTCGTTAGGTCTTATGCCATTTGCTTGTGTCTTTCCATTTGCAAAGGGACTGTGGGCATCCCTCACATGTCTGCGTGATACACATTGAGCAGTTGCTACTTTCCTCACAGACTACTCTGAAATCCAGTCTGAGCTAGGACAGGCATGGCTGTTCCCTCAGCAAGCTTTTGCTTTACCTCACAAAAAGTAAAATTCTGTTGGTCTTTTCTACAATAACAGAATTTGCATTAAAATCTGAGACAGCAGTTTGTTAGATACACAAAAAGTCCAAGTTGAAGTAAAAGATTTCTTTGCTGTGTATAATAACCAAAATTGTCTGTAAAAACTGAAGCAATACTGTCACCCAGGAGGAAGGACAGCACACACACACACACACACACACACACACACACACACACACACACACACAGCGTTTCTCTGTGTAACCCTGACTGTCCTAGATCTCACTCTGTAGACCAGGTTGGCCTCAAACTCACAGAGACCCACTTGCCTCTGCCCCCTGGGGTGTTGGGATTAAAGGGGTGTGCCACCACCGCTTGGCATGACAATTTTTTTTTTGTACATCAGACATCACTATGCATTTACCTTCCTTACTCTGGGCTTAGCTCCCATCTCCCTTCACCCTGGCTTATAGACAATGCATCTGCCTGTGGCTAGACAACTCAGAAAAGGAGGTGAATGGGAATCAGAACTGGGGACACAGTCAGAGGCAGAGGGAGAATTTTGGTGTTATTGACTTTCTCAGTTTACGCTCTTATTTACTCTGGGTGACAATCTTATGTAGTAATGCAAAGAAACCTTAAAGGAAGTGTAGGGAGAAAAGTCACTTTGCTTAATTTTTTTTTTTTGTGTGTGTGTAATTTATGCATGAACCCTGCATCTACATCACTCCCCTCCTCCTCCAATGATGCTGCCCTTTCTGCCCTCCTACCATTTAAGTAATTTTAAGGTAGCAGTAAGGGATTGTGTATGTGTGTGTGTGTACAGTGTGTGTGTATATGTGTTTGTGGTGTATGTGTATTGTGTGTATGGTGTGTGTGTGTGGTGTGTGTGTATGTGTGTGTGTGGTATGGGTATGTGTGTGTTTGCACAGTGTGTGTGTGTATGTGTATGTGTGCAGTGTGTGTGTGCACAGTGTGTGTGGTGTGTGTATATGTGTGGTGTGTATGTGATATGTGTATGTGTGTGTGGTGTGTGTATGTGTGTGTGTGGTGTGTGTATGTGTGTGTGTGGTGTGTGTATGTGTGTGATGTGTATGCATGTGTGTGTGTGGTGTATGTGTGTGTGTGGTGTGTGTGTGTGTATGTGTGTGGTGTGTGGTGTGTATGCATGTGTGTGTGGTGGGGTCAATATCTTCCAGTTTAGCTTTTGTTTTGAAATTGAATTAGTTGGAAATCTAAACTGGAGCAAAGGAAAAGTTTGATGATTGCTGCAGCCAGCGTGCCCTCAGGTGGAGCAGAAGACTTAATTGCGCCATCTGAAGCCCATGGAAATGAAGCCCGTGGAAATGAAGCCCATAGTTACCGTGTACAGCAGCTTTCCATATTATGTAGAAAACATGAGAAATATGAAAATGGCTATGAGCTGAAAACGGAATGTTTTGTGCTGACAAAATTGCGGTCTGACTACTTGTAACTTAATCTCCTGACCTCTGTTAGCCCCTGTTAATTAATGGATCACTCTTTTCTCTTGCTTCCCCCACACTTTGTTTTAACCGTCTGTGTAATATTATTACTCCAGAACCACTTACCTGCCTCTTCTTGTCTCCCTCACTTTATTCCCAGCCTCCCAGAGCAGGGCCCGGGACATGGCCAGCACACAGGGGCCGAGGGAGGGGGTGACTGCTGACTACTTAGCGAACAGGCATGAATAGCAGCGAGTGAGTGCGCATTCTGTCTCTTCTGGCTCCTTGTGTCTCAGCCCTCCTTCTGCCTTCCTGCCTGGTGACCCACAGTGCCACTGCTGCCATCCCCCCATTACAAGTCTATTTGCGGATGTTGCTTCCCTTGCTGACTTCTAACCACTGTTTTTGTTTCCATTGCAGGAGGGGACTTAGAAGGTTCCAGATTTTCTCATCTTGCTTAATCAGTCATCAGCATCTACTCCTCAATTATTTATTATGAATTATTTATAATTAGTTATTCAATTATTTATTGGAACGATACTCCTGATGTAGTTTATGTCCAGAATCAAGCATAATACACAATAAAACTGGATAGTACCTATTAAATATTTCACAGTCTATTCCCCGCTTTCCATAAACATGAAGTCATTATTTGTGAAAAATTTAAAGTAATACCTTGTGAAATTACTAAAATAGCATCATGTTTAGGTTGACCACACTCCCATGGATATATATATATACCCACAGACCCCACATCTGTGAGTATACAGGCAATACAAATTGGACTTAGTAGGTTAGAAAAAGAAAAAAAAAACCCTAAGTTGGGAGGGGATGGGGAGCTAGGGATTGGTCCTAGGAGGAGGGGTGAAGGAGTGGATATATTAAAAATAACATCGTATAAAATTCTCAAAAAATTAATCAAAATATTATATATATAATAAGGTTAGAAAAAATACTACCATGTTACATTATCTAATTTGGAATTGACTTACAAAACACTGCTAGGAGTTGACAAGTTTCTTATTTTTTTTTTAAAAAGATTCATTTATTTTTATGTGTATGCATGTTTTGCCTGCATGGATGTGCACTGCATGTGTGCCTGGTACCTGTGGAGGTCAAAGAGGGTATTGGATTCCCTGGAACTGGGATGGTTGTGAGCTATGGTGTGTACTGGGAACTGAACTCTAGTCCTCTGGAAGAGCAGAAAGTGCTCATAACTCCTGAGCCATCTCTCCAGCCTTTTATTTAGTCTTAAAAGGAGCTGTAGTCATAATTATTATTTTGATATTCTAGTTGGGTGAAATATTTTAGTAGCCAACTTTATGTTTAAATAATTCCTCTCACAAGGGTAAATTTATTCAGTTAACTATGTATGGACAGACAAATTACCCATTATAATAAAAAATGTTTTTTTTTCTCTTTTTTTCCCCCTACATTTAAGGAAAAAAGTTTTGGTGTTGACTGGGTAGACTTTTAACTATCAGAGCACTGGGGAGCTTGCAGAGTTACGTACATTCCAGCAAGGCATTCAAGCAGTCTCTCAGGATTTCAAACACTCCTGGTTATGAAAACAAATTTTCATCTTTATTTTTCCAAGCTGTCTCCTTACATACAGCACTTGAGAAAAATCACCATTACTGGTTTTACTGCCTGATTGCTTAAGAGGTAATTGGTTCAGCACCTGGGCAGGAAGCTATTTTGGCAGGAACTCTATTTTCTTCAAGTTCTAGCTGTAAAAATTCTGGATAGTGAATTGTAATCAGGGGCTCATTTTTAAAAACTACAGAGCGTACAAGGATACTAATGTGTGAGCCGGAGAAACTGCAGTGTACTACAGAAAAAGTTATGTATTTTTTAAACTGTAACTCGGTATTAAATGTTCACATTTTGTACATGGATTTAGGTCTAAGATCTGAATGCTCATTCAAAACAGATTAGTTAATCTAGGTATTTCCTTCTTACTACAAATTTCCCCCAAATAATTATTCTATACCTGTAGATAAAAATCAGCCTCTGTCTTGAATGCTCCTAAATTGTTTGGTTGCTGCTAAGATAGGAATCTCAACTGGTGTATTTTAAATAAGGTCACCCATGCTTCTCCAAACTTTGGATGCCATTGTCTTATCTTTGGTGCAATTGCTATATTAATTTGTGATGACAAATGCTATACAAGATGGCAGGGAAGATGGCCAACTTCCCTCCCACTTCTCCCAGGGAGTGAGTTCTAATGTCTAGCCCAGGAGTTGGTGAAAGCAGAGCTGTGGGAAGGGGACCTGGAGACATGGGGATTTAATGTTATCCAGGACTTGGAACTTCGATCCTCATTCTGGGCTTCTAGAAACAGGGGATGGGCTTCCTTTTAAATTCCTTTGGCTATTGAGCGGCACCCACTGAGTGCTTTACTATTTCAATACCGGGCACACAGGAGGCTGGGTTTCATGACAGCTGTGTGCTTGTACAAACAGAAGACAACCACCGGCAATATTGTCCACCCAATGTTGTCTATGGGCAAATAGTATTCTAAACTGAGCAGAGGTCGGACTGTTATCTTAGCTCATCAGGAGCACTTGCTGGAGCAGCTTAGGTGAAGACCATCATTCTCACTCCCAAAGACCCCTGTGTATAGCTTTCACACCTCCTTGCTTTCCTTTCTCGGTCCAGGGCAAGCCTCATTCTGAACTGTGATTTTCAGTCTTTGTTTCACGTTAGAGTTTTACTAAAGTCTGATTCCAAACACTGCATTTAATTTTTCACATTAGAACTTTGTGTGAATGAACTAGGCACATATTCTTCTGTGATGTGGTTTTCCTTTTTTCTATTTATTTTTGTAAACGGTTTATGTACTTAAGGTACATAACATGATGTTTGTTATACATATAGTGAATGAAATAATTGCAGAGAAGCAAATTAGCATATTCATCTCCTCCCGAGCTAACATTCTTCCCCCTTCCCCCCTCTCTTCACTCTTTTCCCTCCCTCCACCCCTCTCTTCTTCTCTATCTCACTGAAAACACTGAAGTCTGCATTGAGAAAGTTCCCGATAGATCTAGGATACCGTCCACTGTACCTGTTGCACTATGCACCTAACTTTCCACCCTTCATAACTACAATCTTATCTTTTGTTTGTTTTCCACTCAGCATCGTGTTCACACGATTCTTTCTTGCTGCTGCTATCATACCCAGAGTTCTCCAAAGACCACCAAGAGACCAAATCCGATGCAAAAGCAGAGTCTATTTACTACGCGTTAACTCGGGACTCTCCGTTCATCTGAGGCAGCAGCAGAGCAGGAGAGACCCTGAGTAGCGAGGGGGTAAGGTATTATAGGTAGTAAAGGAAGGGAGGGTGAAGCAAGGGGGTTTGGGGTCTACAGACTATGTAGGAGCAGCCTCAGGATTGATGTCTCTCCCATCTGGAGGTGCTGTCCTTGGATAGCTTGCAGCGACAAGAAAATTATTCTCTCTTTTAGCAGTTGTTGTGGCTACTACATTTTTTCTTTATCATGACCCTGCTTTCTGTAACATTTAATTGGCTTCTTTTACTGTATGAGGACATCTGGCAGGGTTTTTCTGTAACTAGAGCTAGGCCCAAGGTTGGGGGCTCAAGGGCACACTGTGCTGTGCCAGGGGCCTACATTCTGTTGAGTGTTTTCCACAGCCTGACATGGCTGCAGAATAGTCAAGGCAGGGGTCTGAGCAGGGGCCTGTGTTCCTCACTGCTTGGAGCTGAAATTCGACCACTCTTACTAATATGCATTTCTTTTCTGACTAGACCTTAATTTATCTGTTATTTTTACTAACCATGACTTTTTCTAAGAAAGGGTACATGAAAAGTAAATATTCTGAAAAGGAACTATGTGAAGGATGGCCGAAAACACCTCTCACACCTGACGGTGTTTATCTTAGTATAGAATTTATTAGTTTTTGTCAACTTGACACAAACTGGAGTCACACGGGAAGAGGGAACTTCATTTGAAAATTGCCTTCATCTGATTGGTCTGTGAGTGTATCAGTGAGATATTTTCTTTATTAATAATTAATGCAGGAGGGCCAACCCACCATGCAGGGTACATCACATGGGTAGGTTGTCCTGGGTTGTGAAAAAAAAAGCAAGCTGAGAAAACCATGAGAAGCGAGCCAGTAAACAGCATTCCTCTGCTGTATCTGCTCTTGTTCCTGCCGCTAGGCTCCCGTCAAGGTTTCTGCCTTGGTTTTCCTTGGTGACAGAAGGTAAGCCAATTAAACCTGTTCCTTCTCCAAGCTGCTTTTGGTCATATTTATCACAGCAACAGAAAGCAAGTGAAAACAGCTGGGAATACCTTTTTTCCTTTAAATTTCCAAGGCCTTGTTCTAAGGCCTTCGTACTGAGGTGATGGGATGGAGAATTTTGATGCTAATTCTTTGTCCATTGGAGGAGACCTACATCACTTGGAAGCTTGTAGGTTTCTGTTTGATCACAGGGTTCTGAGCATTTCACGATGATGCATTTGGGTGGGTTTGTTTTCATCCACTGTGGTGGGCACTTGGCTTCCTAAATGTGGGAACTTCTCTTTTGGTTCTGGAAAACTTTCTTCAATGATTCCTTTCTCTCTGTTCCCCACTTCTGAAACTGTTGTTATTTGGATGGTTGGTAGATTTTCTAGGATATTCCTTAAATTGCTTTTTCTTTATCTTTCGTCTTTTGATATTTTTGATGTACTTTCTGATTTTTCTCAAAATTCCCTATGAAGTTTTAATTTTTCATCCATATTACTAGGCTGTTAATTTCCCAAAGATATTCTCTCATTATCTGAATGTTTCTTTCAAAAATGATACCCTGTTCCTGTTTAATACTTTTAATATCTTTCCTTATCTCTTCAGTGACATCATGCTGGCTTTATCTTCACTTTCTGCCAGCTGCACTGTTCCTGTCAGCACTGGACCCTTATTTTATTTTATTTTATTTTTTTGAGACAGGAGGTCTCAAACTCCCATGTAGCTTCAGGTAATCTTGAGTTCCTGATCCTTTTTCTGCACTCACTATCCAAGAGTTGAGACTATAGGGGTGCACACTGAGCCAAGCTCAAGAGGTCCCCTCCTCCTCCCAGCATCCCCCATAGTTAACTGATATATGTCTAGTGAATGTTACAGTGGGGCTCTGGAAAGCTAAAGAACCTGTGCTCCCAGATGGGTCTTTCTTACTGATGGGCTCTGCTGTAGAGTGACTTCTGGGTTGTTAGAAACCTCCATGCTGGTGTCTTTGGGCCTTTGTTCCTGGGATGGTTAGATTACTCAGGGAGGGGAACTGAGTCTTCAGGGTAGAATTCTGTGCCTGGTAGCCGGTATCCTGGGAGCCAAGGAGGAACAGAGGATTAGGATTTTCTGCATTTAGAATTTCAGATTTTCTGGAACTCTCTATTTGTGTCCCACATTATCGGCTCTTAATTGAAGCTGGAATTTTCATGTTCAGAAATTTTAAGAACTTCTCCACACAACAAAAATCCAATATAATGTTGACATGAAGGGAGAGAAGGGTTAACCACTTTCTAAATGAACACTTAACCAAAACTTTCAGGTTTTGTACCCCATCCCCAATGTCATTTTCCAGAAACAACAGATGTCCCCAGTTCCTGAGACTTTTGGGTGTTCTACACTAGACTGGATCAGTCAAGGATTTCCAGTGCAATGACCCTTTCCTAGACCAGATAACTGACATCTGTACGAATACTATCTCTGCTTCTTGTTGATCTTATTCGTCTTCTCTCTTCTCCATCTCTCGTGTCTTCCTTCTTCCTCCCTTTATCCTTCTCTTTTGCTTCAATTTCATGTTCAGTAACAAAAAGAATCTTCAAAGGATATTCAGGAGGAGGTGAGGAAATGTTGGCTTTTGTCTGGACTACACTTCAGAACAGAGTCCCATATCGTGTTAGAGTTCCTGAATTTGAAGGGTCGAATGATATGGCATTTAACATGGTCGTTGGCGATTTTGTCTTTCATTTTTGATAATGCTGAAGAGAAAGGGGGAGAAGATGGGGGGAGGGTAAACAAACCTATAATAAGCCTGAGTCTTGGAAATAAACAAAACTCAAAGTTATTGTTCTGTGCAGTGTTTCTGACACAGAGAGTAAAAGAAATGAAACAAAGATCCCGTTCTGGGTATGAGGAATGGCATTCACTGCTCAGTGTTCGAGCCTTGAGGGCGGAGTCGTAAAGGAAGAAAGTGTTCCGAGTGTCAAAGGCACAGAGCCTGCAGAATTTCAGCTGAGGGGTGAAGTGGAGGTGGAAGAAAGCAAACTCCGAGGCTGGACAAGCAGTTCTGGATAAAAGAATAAGAAAGTCCTCTGGGGACCAAGTCCGTTGTGAGTCAGATTCTAACTTCTGTTCTTATCCAAGTGGAGAGTTGCTGCTGCGCATGCGCTCTGGACTGGCCGGTTGAAAAGCCTTTCTTTGCCTGCCAACTCACTGCCTGCCTGGTTTAAAGATCAAGCCATAGAAGAGATCCAGTTATGGGCTTTTAAAGGAAAGACAGAAAACCAGCTAAGAAAAGAGGGAGCCAGGAATGGGGGAGTTAGTTTGGCTTAACAGTTGATAGGAAATAACCTCAATCCTGGTTTGGGGCGAGCTTACAGCTGGTGAAAGGAATGGGGATAGCATTGAGACTGAGGGGTTCGTGAGGAGCACCACAGTGAGTGTGCTGGTGGAGGGCTTGCAGGCTTTCCCACAGCTTGCCTTTCTCCGTTCCCTGTTGGGGTGGAGACGGGCCCTCTACCCACAGCTTTCTCAGGTGTCTGTGTCACCCATGCAAACCAGGTGGCCATGCCACTCTGACATAGTCCAGGACATCCGGCACAACCCCAGAATAGGAAGGAACCAGCATTCAGCATTTACCCCTTTAAGGTTCCTAATCTCTTAAATTGGTTCTTTCTTTACCCCCTAACTCTGTATCACTTTCTGTATGTGTTGGCTTTGCCTTCCCATGGACATGGCTAGAAGCTTGCGATAGAAGCCACAATCACTGTTCATTTATGTAACAACATCGATAGAGAATCTGTAATATTAATATCATAGTCATCTTGCTAGTGTCAAAGGATTTAAAGATGACTACCACAGTCAAAGATCTATGACTATTTTTTTAAATTACTATTTTAAAATAAATTTCCTTTTTATTTTAAAAATTGTGTGTATGTGTGTGAGTGTGAGTTTGTGCATCTGAGTGCAGTGCCCAAAGATATAAGAAGAGGGCATTGGGCCGGGCGGTGGTGGCGCACGCCTTTAATCCCAGCACTCGGGAGGCAGAGCCAGGTGGATCTCTGTGAGTTCGAGGCCAGCCTGGGCTACCAAGTGAGTTTCAGGACAGGCGCAAAGCTACACAGAGAAACCCTGTCTCGAAAAACCAAAAAAAAAAAAAAAAAAAAAAAAAAAAAAAAAAAAAAAAAGAAGAGGGCATTGGATCCTCTGGAGCTAGAGTTACAGGCAGTTGTGAGCCACCCAACATAGTTGTTGGACGCCAAACTCCTGTCCTCTGGAAGAGCAGCAAATGCTCTTAACTGCTGAGCCATCTTTCCAGGTCTTAAAATGAATTTTATTTATGTTATGAAATGATTTAATCAACTATTAATATTCAGTATTTCATTCACCCTCATATCATTTTTTTATTTGTTAGGACATATTTGTACCCTCAAATTCTTGTGTTGTTCTGGTAGTCCTTTTTGGACATGCAAATGAATTGAACAGTGAAAAATTCCAACTTAGGTGGAACAAGTTGTTGTTGAGAGAGAGAGAGAGAGAGAGAGAGAGAGAGAGAGAGAGAGAGAGAGAGAGAGAGGAAGAGAGAGCGAGCTTTCCATTTTATTCTCTGAAAAATAAAAAAAAGAAATGACTCCCGAAGATTTTATTGATGGGCAAGTAACTCTGGTGCTTTAGTGCAAGCATTTTACTGCTTTTAGATGTCACAATGTTGTCTTAGATGATACTTTACATTCAAATGCTCCTTTTGATGCCTGACTAATTTCTTCAGTGCAGTCTCTGTGAAGCTGTAATAGACAAAGGAAGGCCTGTCATTTATCAGCATGCTAAAGTTTCTATAAAGTCACCTGCTATGGTGTTTGCTCTGTGGTACCCAAAAAGTTAGTGTTGAGATCTTCAAGTGAGAATCTAAAATGACAAGGAAAAACTCTCATTGAGCATGTGAGAGTAGATTATGGGCCAAATGAACTTGGTCTCCATGGTGACTCCTCCTATAGTTGATCAACATAGTAGAAAGTTTTTATAAAAGATTTTACCTGGTTTTCTGTACATGCCGAAATATAAGAGAGTTCCTAGACTTAGAGACTGTTTCCTTTGCATATAATTATTGAGGATGACAAAAAAAATGATAACCAGGTCTCTCACGTAATACTTTCCTCAGAGTCACAGTGTCTACTGAGAACATCTGCATGGCCTCCGGCTTGATGGTGACTCTCCTATGGGTGATTACGCTTGCACAAGGAGTCAATTGTTTGCAAACCACGGCTCACTCTTTCACTCTCTTAAATGTTCTGAAAGAGCCTTCCGCGTGACTGCTTCTTAAGTATTTTATATATTATGACTTTAAAAATGTATTGAAAATTAATTTTTGAATGTAAAGAATCTGTATTGAGAGGCAGTAAGAAAGTATTCATGGACACATCATCTTTAGTGAGTAGAAAGGCCTTTAGTTAAGTTCTATAATGAAGAAAGAGGGTTTAAATATAAAGAGGCTAGCTGTTGCTGATGGCTATGACAACTTATATCCATTAACGTTGGTTTAGCACTAGCAGGAAGGTAGAACATGTTTGCTAATGCTTCATGTATAAAGATGTATCTATGTGGATAGAAAGGCAAGGAACAGCGATACATCCCATTGCTCCATTGTCCCTTTGAGCTACTTTGATCCTGACCTTTTGTCCTGGGTAGAATCCACTTGTCTGTACCTTTCAGTCCTTGGGGCTTCTACATTTGCAGTCTGAAGCAGCAGATAGAGCTCTAACTCATAGAAAGTCAACAAACCAGGCGGGACTAAGGAGTCTAACAGGACAGTGGTCACTCATAGTGCATGATGGAGACAGATTCTCAGGGAACCAGCAATCCATCACATCCTTGATTCTAGGCAGCATAGACAGATGATGGTTAAGAAAACAATGTCTGGAATCACACTTTCTGAAATTTCAGTTTGATACTTATGCGACTATTCTTATTTGTAATTATTTGTAATCCTCAGAATTTCAGAAAATTCTAGGATTAATCTAAAAGTTTGTATATATATACACATACATACATACGTACGTACGTACATACATACATGCATAAAACACTTGCCACACATGGCTGACACTTTAGTTCATTGCCTGGCATGTGGCAAGCACCTAGTAAATGTCACATTATTTTTTTCTAGATAAAATCGATAAACTTGAGAATGCACATCTTGATAATTACAAGAGTTATTGGAGAAGATGGGAAAACCTTCTGTGATAAACTTTACACATAGCTAGCACCATTCTGGGGTAATTCAAGGTGGACCTTCCACGGTTCTTTTCAGTTTACTTTCCAATGTCTTCTCTTCCCTCTCTTGTGGACATCCCATCCACTGGTTATCTTTCCCCCTTTGTCCCCTTATTGTTTTATTGGTTACTTCTGATGGAGGAAAAAATGTTGGATTTTGAAGGAAGTATATAAGTTTTTCATTTGAATTTTTTCTGCAGAGTTCAGCCAGCTCTAACAATCGCTAAGTGCTTATAGACTTCTGTAAGACTGTGGAACAGTTTGATTTACATGGATGAAATCTAATTTATGAATAAGTTGCATTATAAAAATTCATGTACAAATTGGTTGTGGAGCCTTTACTAATTTTTCCATAAATGTTATAAATGCAGTTTTGATTTTTCTATCAGTCTGATGAAGTACACTTAATAGAAGTTCTCAGGCTGCCCACTGCCTATTACAGCACAATGTGTTCTAGGTTGTAGAAACTGAGGGTCTGTGATATAGACTGTGAGGGGGGAGAAATAGAAAGTTTTTAAACTTATATGGTATAAGACCGACTCCATCGGAATTTCCAAAACACGTCTTTTTGGGTGACAGTAGTATCATCTTTTGTGTACCCCTGAATACACCCCAGTACTCCTATCCAAGCTGCGCACCAGTAGTGGATTTCAAAATTAAGGTGTTTGGCTTCTGTAAAACTTGTGGAATGCATGTATAACTTCCTAACCACAGACAGAGTATTTTAAAGAGAGGTATTAATGTGTGTTATCAGACAAGTAAAACAATGGACTCCAAGAATTAAAATTCCTCCAGGAATCCCATGCTGGGCACCCAGAAAAGTTTAAGCCATGGTTCAAGGCACAGGAGAAACTTGCCTCTCAGGAAGCCATGTCTCACAGTCTGACAAGTCAGACCGCCTTCCGGAGAGGCTGGGGACAAGGCAATGTGCCAACAAAGGTTGAGACCACTCACTGGCCAGGACCACTTAGCTGTACCTACCTGCAGCCCTCCATTTAAACCTAAATTTCAAGGCAGTCCACCCAAAATGGACTTGGGGGTCCATGGACCCATTTATTTGTTCCTTTTCCTAAAGTGGCCACATAGAAGGAATCTTCTATCTCTGCTCTTCACAGTGACTTGTTTTTTTAAGTGCTGCACTGCAGATGGATGGCTGAGCCTCGCTTGTGACTGGCAGAGCCCAGGCTTTGACCCTAAAAACTCCAGGAATGCAGGGCTGTTTTGCAAATGTTGTAAATATTCTGTGATCTTAAATTGAGTAGGAAGAGAAGTGTGATTTGGTTCCTTTCTTCTCTTTTAAAAACAAAAATGATTAAATCTCTTAATCTAGGCTTAGTGTAGAACCCAAACCACACTGTGTAATCAAGAACAGGAAATCCGTCCTCGAGGACATCTCTCCAGGTCTTCTATTTCAATATTAAAAACACCTGCTCTCAGTGAGTCTTTAGTGGACCTTTATTAGGACAGATATTTCTAGTTTTGCTAAAGCATATCCCCATGGTACCAAGAAGCAGAAAAAAAATGAGTGCACAGATCATAGTTAATAAGAGACTGAAAAGAGAGAGAGAGAGAGAGAGAGAGAGAGAGAGAGAGAGAGAGAGAGAGAGAGAGAGAGAGAGAGAATTAACTACCTGTTTTTGTAATGTTGGAGAACTGGCCGTTTCCTGTTCCTCCTTTAGTCTGGCCATTTGTCTCTCGTTGCTTCCCCTGAAGCAGCTTCACTGCCGGAACCATTCTCAAATTGGCATGCATGAAATTCACTGCTCCTGCAGAGAAATATAGAAAAAAAGTTGATGGAAACATTCTGTGGTCTTGGCCATTAATCCACTGATCTTAGACTCACTCCCAAACTTTGCCCATTTTATGATTTTAAACTTGCAGCACTTAGTTCATTAATTTTCCCGGAACTAAAACTTAGGTATAACTTGTGAGGATTTGAACATTTATTTTTCCTCTTTTCTCTTAAGTCTTTGTGTGGTAGATGCATCTGACTGTGCAGGTGCACGTGGCCATGTTTGCCCCAGCAGAGGACACAGCAGGGCACTGGGTGGCTTTTTCTGTTATCCTCTGCCTTATGGCTTTGGGATGGAGTCTCTCACTGAACCAGAAGCTTGCTGTTAGAGCTAGCTAGGCTGATGGGCCAGAGAACTCCCAAGATCCACCTGTCTCCACCCCTGTGCTGGCGTTACAAGTATGAAGACATATGCCTGGCTTTTTAAAAGATGTGAATGCTGGGAATTTAAAAGCAGGTCCTCATGCTTACAGACCCAGCCATCTCTCCTGCCTCCAGGCATCTATTTAGACACTTAGTGATTTAAAAAAATGAAAAGAATTTCTATTGTGTTTGTTCTCTGATAAATTCATACATATATACTGTACACTGATTATTATAACCCCACCCTAATCTCCCTCTCCTATTACCGCAACAAATCCCCTTCCCACATTCATGACTTTTAAAAAAATTTGTTACTGGTTTTTTTTCCTCTCTCTTTTTAAGAGTCACTGAGTTTAACTACGATCATCTGTGTGACTATGGCTATGGGATGGGACCCATTCTCTGGAGCCTGGTGAGTTCTCAGCAGGTAGACAAGTAAAGACAGTAACTACCCCTCCCCCAGAATCTGTCAGTAGCCAATAGCCCAGCAGGGAGGGATAGGGTCCCATCAGCTTCTACCCGTTTCATGGTTGACTGTTGGTGCGTCTGTTGGAGGCAGCCACACTGCATTGGCTATTCCATGCTCAGTGAGCAGCATTTCCCATCCTTCTCCTATTCTCTGGCTCTTACACTTCTTCCCCCAGTCATTCTGGAATGTTCCTGAGCCTTAGTGGGGGTGATGTGTCTCATTAACGTCTGAGCTCTCAGCTGCCACCCATTCACAGCGCCTTCACCAACCATGTAGACACATTTTGAAGGTCTTTTTTTCCTACTCTGTAAAGGTAATTCACAAATGAGTGGGGAGAGAGTAAGGGAAGCCATGTGGAAGAGAGAAAGAACAGTCTCGGCTTGTACCAAGCTGATGCCTCAAGCAATTGAAAAGAGCTCCCAAGGCCTCCCAGTTTTCCAAATTTAATTTTCTAATTATGTTCTTAGTGAAGGAATACAGGCTACTGAATTCTCCAATTTTTATCATCTGTCTTTGTGAATTTTTTTTTTTCTGTCAGAAAATTAAATGTAAAGGCCTGTAAGGATGACAGCCTTTTAAAGATAGTATGGATGACAGACAGGGTGTGGTACATGCCTGTAATCACAGCACACTGGAAGTTGGGATAGGAGGGTCATGAATGGGACGCCATTCTGGGTTACATGGCAAGTTCAAATCCAGTCTAGACCACATAGTAAGAGTCTGTTTCTTTTTAAAAGGGAAACATTATGAATAGTAGTTATCTCACTGTTTTATTCACAGACTGAATGCTAATCCCAGCAATACCACAGATCACAGTTGGGCATCCTGACTGTGGCTCAGGCCTGTGTACCAACAAGACCGGTAGAAGTTGCTGGTCTCCTCAAGTGCATTGGCGTGCTCACGAAACTCTTAGTGCTTTATCTCAAATGAATGTCGTGGGCTGTCATTGTTGCCATATTGGAATACAAATATTCCTGGGAACAATCCAAGAAGTTTGAGTTTCCCTAGTGTGAGACTCCCTGGAACTCACATCGTGGGGCATGTATATCCCTTTGTAGCACTCTGCCCTGCAACAAAAGGCGGTTGAAAGTGTCTAAGGGGGCTGTGAACGCTGCTCACAAACGATGTGTCTAGTTCTAGTTCACGGACGTCTATGTTACATTCACATAATTTTGTGTTTTCTGTCCAGGAATACAAATGAAGTTTTCCCCGTGCTTCATCCCCAGTCAATTTCAAAGCCTTTGAAGAACAAATTTTGTTCATTTTTCCAGGCCTCAGCCTCACCTCCCTGTCGCCTTCAGGTGCATCAGCCTCATCTCAGAAGATTAGCCTCATTTCGTGCCAGGCTATCCACAGGCCACTGTATCAGCTTCTGTGCACTTGTGGGTCCAGGACGCTGCAGGCCCATCACCACAGGAGTCGCGTGGAGGGCCAAGAGGCACACACTGCCAACTCCTTTCTTTTGCTTCCAGTGTAGTTCAGTTGCTTTGTGTTGTGCAAAATGCATTCAGCATTGACCTTTCTATGTGAACTGACAGTAAAGTAGGATTTACACGGTGTGTGCTCAAGCTGAGTCTTTTTCTCCACCTGTGTATCCTGCCTGAAGTGTGAGTCAGGGTCTCTGATTCCTTTTCCTGAGATTGGAATCAGGCTCTCAGGTTCCTTTTCTCTGTTAAATTTATGTTCTGCTTGCTTCCTTGTTCCCATCCAAGGGCTATAGATCAATGGCTGGGTAGGAAATGCCTTTCCAAAGCAGTGTTGCCCAGTTACATTGCCTGCTCGATGATGCTCAAAACCAGCTTCATTTTTAAGCATAGAGGAAGGTGTATGGTGGGATGGGGAGGGCATGCAGGATTTTTACTCTTACGAGAACTCAAAAATGGCAGGAATTCTGGGAAAGGGCGCTGATTTCTGATCCATTGGGAACTATGACAAGTGCAGAGATATAAGAACTGCAGAGGACAATGTAAATGTTCCAGCCCCAGAACACTTTGGAACCCCCTGATAGAAGCACTCCCCCTTAAAAGACTTCCCCCTAGTCTCCCTCTCCAGTCTTCTTTCTGTTTGGCTTGTAGGGATGGGCACTGGAGCCTCCTTGTTCCACAGGGCTGAGTGGGTGACCATGAGGAGACCAGAGGGAAAAGAGAAGGGAATTATCCTGTCTCATGTTGTTTCAGACTAGGTGATCTTGCTTAGCATCAGGCAATTTGTCCTCTTGTCTTCTGAAGATGACCTCATAAGACTGTGTCTAGGTTTGGGGACCCTCTGTACTCCTCTGTCCCCTTGGGCCTAGGGATGGTGGCAGCCCTTCTGTTGTTACCAGCAGGAGGAGGTTCCTATTGTCCATTTGCACGGCCTTATAATTGGTCCCACTGTGAAGAACTTCTTGAGTTATCTTAAATTGAACTTATTTTTTATACCTTTATAGGACTCTGGCTAATATAATCCCTCTTGAATTTGCCAGCTAACTGAGTTATTTGGCTAGTAAGTGTAGATGAATTTCTAAACAGTCTTATTAAATAAGAAACACAGAGCCAAATACAGGGGTGAAAGCCATAGAGATCAGAGAAATAGGAATAGCCACCAGCTAACCTTAGCTCACCACGCCACCGTAGCTTCCCAAGAGAACCAGCTTCTTCCTGTCTAACCTGCGCCTTTATTGTCTTGCTGTTCTGCCCTCTCATTGGCTCTTAGCCCAGCTACCTCACTTCCTTGTCACTGCCTGTCTGTACAGACCTCTAGGTCTCTATGGTTGGTACTGGGATTAAAGGCATGTGCCACCACGCTTGGCTGTGTCCTTGAACACACAGAGACTCTGCCTGCCAAGTGATCGGATTAAGGGCGTGTGCTACCACTGCCTGACTTTTGTTTGTGGCTGGCTATCTATGTCCTCTGATCCTGGCAAACTTTATTTATTAACATACAAATAAAATAATCACCACATTTCAGCACAAATAAAGTATCACCACAAGTAAGCTTTCCCTTGACAAAGTGAAATACATCATAGAAAGGACACACCTGTGTTCACACCAAAGTAAAGTTTCACCATGTTTTAAGGTTCTGGGGTTTTTAATTCAGAGGTTTGAAGGGAGGAAAGGGAATGGGGAGGGGTGGGTTTTGAAGCAGGGGCACATAGTTAACAAGCAACAAAGTGGGGTATGAACTCAGGAAGTTTGACTCTTAACTACCCAATGTGTGTCTTTAACTTTGAATAGACATCAGTGGCCTTTACGTGTACAGGCCATAAAGTTAATGGAGAAACCATTCCTTTGGCAGGAACATTAGGACTTCAAACATTTAAACGTGGTTGGGCCTGAGAGTTCAGAAATCTATGAAAACTTTCAAGAAAACAACAAAACCCAAAATTTAGAATCTGTGATCCACATTCAAATGTTCCTTGGGGACATTTTTTTTATCATTTTGTAATTGTGATACTTCTTATAGAGGGTCCTAGGGAAGGGGCCTGAAGCTACAGGGAATCCCCAGGCCAGATAAGACCTGTGAGGAAGTCACAATGGCTTTAGTACTCAACAGCAACCAAACTATTATGCAATCAGACACCCAGAGCAGAAACCTCTTTACCCTAAGTGACCCTCTAAGCCACTTAGCATCATGTTTAAGTATTTTCCCACTGTTTTCTAGCCAGGTTGTACCAAAAAGGCTGTCTGGAAGTAGGGGTATTGAGTGTTAATGAAGGGGTGAAGCAGCACTTCTGAGCAGATCCCCAGCATACACTTCAGGTCACAACCTTGCAGATTGGTATTGCGATTTGAGTTATCAGCCAGGTAGCCCCTGCACACTTTGCTAGGGAACACAATGCTCATTCCCATGGTTTAAAAGCTGCCTGGCTTCCATGTCTGGGTCTTTTGAATGTTCAAATCATGGTGAGGTGAGCAGAGCACAGGTCTCTTATGCATCCCACAAACCTACCAGCATATTCATGCTGCAAAGAATGAGAGTGAGAGATTAAGCCACAGCTGGGGTAGACTTCTTCAGGCAGGAGTTCAAAAGGTGATGTACAAAGCATGTTTAGTTCAGCAGTGGTGAATCCGATACTTAGTTTTAGCTGAAGCTTGATGATACGTGAACTTGAAAATTTATTAGCTGTAGTCCGAAAGCAAGTCTTCCATGCAATTGAAATCTCTGACATGCTTTAAAGACAACAGCTGCTTTATTAATTTAGTCAATCTATGTGGATTTTGGTCACACAGTCCTCTAGATGATCTTAAAACTAGATGCACAAGATAAGGAATGATTACAGTGATCATTATTTTTAACTTTTAAAACACATTTGTTTATTATGGACCAGATGTCCTCTTGAGGCTTCTATACTGAGTGCCTAACTGCTCCTGAGAAAGAACCATGCTGTCCCTCCACCCCCCGCCACACACACACAATTCAGTATTACTTTTCAGACTGTGGTCTGAAAGATTTACAAATGAGTAGATAAGAAATCGATGGGAGCTGGGGAGATGGCTCAGTGGTTAAGAGCACTTGCTCTTCTCAGAGGACCTGAGTTCATAACTACCTGTAACTCTAGCTCCAGGGGACCCGAAGGCTTCTACTGGTCTCTGTGGGCTCCTGCACTAATGTGGCAATACACATAAATAAAAATAAATTTTTTTTTAAGTTCACTTTCAATTGAGAACACAAATTCTCCTTAGCAATGATTGGATAAAAAGAGTCTATGATTAACTTGATAAAATAGTTAATAGAAATACATTTTGCAATAGCAATTTTCATAAGGTTAAGAATGCAGGAAAACAGTGAAGCTTTGTCCTCACCGAAAATCATTTACTTCATTGTTCTAAACTAATTCTTTAACCAGATCTGGGAATGTTTTCTTTACCTTGCACCCAGTACAGCATGACATCACAATATTGTAAAGTTTCTTTATGGAGAACAGACCATAATAGGGTCAAATATTACCTGGTCTTCTAATGTAAACATTACTCTGTAATTCTTACCCAACACTCCCTGTCACCGTGGGTTCTCTTTGCTCATTTGGGTTTTCTACCTAGCTCTTAGAGAATTGGGGTTCTACTCATGCCCCCTTTTGATTAAATTTCTTCTTTTTAAAGTGGAGTGATATTAATTTTTTTGTGTTATTAATTTTTACTCATAGGGTTTTATATGGATTGAAATGTTCTCATAGCTAAGATTATAGTATATCGTAAGTTTTCCATTGATATCTATGGGAACAGATTAAGTCCTGAGTAAATGTGTATTGTTGACATAAGCATGGCTATGTAAACTATTCCAATGCCCCAGATCCATGATAATGGCAAGACCTTCTCCTGGTTCATATAGGGATGTAGACAGTGTGTGCAGAAAGTATCAACCATTGCTTCTTCACCCCTGATGACTATAGCCTGATAATATTTACCTATAGAGACCCCCTACCAAGGTGAGATAACCTACCTCTTTGTTCATCTGTGTATAACAAGACTGCATCCTCATTCAGCTGTGTATAGTAAATGTACTGGGTTTCCAGGCTACTGGTGCATCTCCATCAGAGTGCATGGCCCACCTAATCCCAGCCTTTCTGTAGGCGCGTGCGTGCGTGCGTGCGTGCGTGCGTGCGTGCGTGCGTGTGTGTGTGTGTGTGTGTGTGTGTGTGTGATTTCTTCATTACTCATAACCCCAGCCAGGTCAAGCCTGAAGCCATGCAAGCCAAGGTGGTTACTGTTAATGGTAATGTCTGTCTGTCTGTGTTGGTTAGTAAGTGAGCAGAACAACCTCTACCTACCATAATATGTAAGGAGAAAGGACATTTCCTACCTTGTGCAGATATTCAGTATGAAAAAGCTAGCTTCAGGCTCTACCTGAACAATCAAGGCTCCAGAAAAAGAAGAGCACCAAGGAGGCTTATTGGTCCCTAGCTCAGAGCCACAAATATTCCCTGGACCAGGCTGGTCTAAAAGTACATTCATTATCTAAGACATTGATCTATGTAGAAATAATTCTAGTGAATATGAGTGGCAGAAAGGCTTGGGCCAGAGTCCATGCTCTGAAAACTATAAATTCCATGATCACCCAACAAGTGACAGACAATATCTAGGTCCCTAGAGATGTCTGCCCTGCAGATTTTCTGAGCATTAAGAATGTGGGTTATTTTCAAGTTTCTTTGTAAACCTCAGTAGAATTATTCTGAATTCAACTAGTAATTATTTTTTGTTTCGTTTACATATATTTATATCGTTTTAACATCATGTGTGTATGTTCTTATGAGGGTATGTTTGTGTGAGTCTAGGCACCCTCAGAAGATATTGTCTTCTTCCTTTCTCTTCTGTGGACAGGCTCCTTAGGTATTTCCTGTAATCCTGGCTCAGTGGTCACTAATCCCGTAGTTCATGCTTAATTTTATTTCTCCGTAAGTTCTGAAGAGCAGTTTCCCTGGATATAGTATTTAGTGTATTAGTCAGGTTTTTCAGCACTGGGACCGAATATCTAACAGACACAGTTTAAAGGAGAAATATACTCCTTCTGGTTCATGGTTTCAGCTCATGCTCAGCTATCTTTGCTTTTTCCTAGGATGTGGTAAAATACAGCACCATTGCGAAAGGTTGTGGAGAGAAACGAAGATATTTGCTGTTGTTTTATCTTAGGCACAGTGACTGTGCTTTAATCTACTGTGACTTCAGCCAGCAATGGCAACTCCATAGTTACAAGCCTGCTTCTCTGGCAGCAGCCTGGCTGCTCAGGCCACAGCCTGGTGGGAATTCTGTTCTTGCAGGCACTGGCTCTACTGCTGCTGCTAAAGGTAGCTTTAACTAAATCTCTATTGTTCTATTTATAAATAAAACTCAAGACTTAAAGGCTGGGGTGAAAAACCTGCTAACTTAGAGAATAACTGAATAGTTCCTAGCTAACCTATTCTTGCTGGTGTCTCACAAAAAGACCTGTCCTTATGCTCTACCAAAACAGAAAAAAGCAAAAAAACCCAAAAACACCAACCCCCCCAATAAAACAAACAAACAAACAAAAAACAAAACAAAACAAAACAAAACAAAAAAACCCAAAAAATCTTGCTACTCAAAACCCTTTTCCTAGTACTTCCAGTACATCTTTCATCTCTTCTGGATCCCCTCTGGTGCCCTATGACTACTTTCTGTCAACTAGTTACTAACTCAACCTCATGACCCAAGGTTAATTTTATTTAAGTAACACAAATGCAAACTTGGGGTTCACAGTGTGACCAAATATCCCCCAACAATTTGTCTCATAGGAGCCAGGAGGGAAGGGAGACGGTGGGGGGAGAGCAGAGAAATTGCATATCCTTCCAAAGCATGACTCCAGTGATGTGTTTCTTCCTCCTACATGGCCCCACCTCTTATTTTCCATCATTTCCCAGTAATGCTGACAGACAATGAATCCAGCATTGGAATAAGAACTGTTCAGGCCAGCCCTTTCATGATCCAATCATCTTTCCAGATCTATCAGCTGACATCCAAGCTTTTAACACATGGACTTTTTGTGGGGACACTTCATATCCAAGCCAAAACATCTAGATTGTTAGTTATTATATTTCTGCTGAGAAATATGTTGTCACTCCAAGTGGTTTGCCTTATAAGTAAGTGACTCTTTTTTTGCAGCTTTCAATATTCATTCTTGTTCTGTACTCTTAGAAGAAGTTTAATGTAATGTAGCATGGAGAGGTTTTTTTCTTTTTTTCTTCCTCCTGGCTATGTCTATCTGGAGTTCTAAATGTATCCTTTACTCAGGTGTCTAATATTATTCCCAAGACGTTGGCAAGCCTTTAAAAAAATTGCTTTATTTAGTTTTTGAAAATTTTATAGATGTACAAAATGTGTTTTAATTATATCCATTCACCATGGTCTCACTCCAATTCCCCCTAGTACCCCAAACCCTGCCTCTCCTCTTTTTTGTTATAAATAACCCCTTAGTAGAGTTAGTGGTGCCCATGCTTGCATGAGCATGAGGCCGTCCACTAAGGCATGGGCAGTCTACCAGCAGTCATGTTCCCAAAGGAAATGACTCTCAATAGCTCATATTCCAATGGTAGGGCCTTGGAGGCCCTCTCATATTTGTGTTGGGATATTGTCTAGCTTGATCTTGTGCAGGTCTTGTGGAGGTAACCATGGGTGCTTAGAGTTGTGTGGAACAGCTATCCCATCCAGAAGTCAGCATTTTACAGGTTTTCTCCACATCTGATGGCTTTTAATTTTTTTCTACCCAATCTCCCTTCCTGTTCCCTGAGCCTTGGGTGGAGAGAGGTTAGAATAGGTGATTCATCTACAGAAGAGCACTTAGTAATTACATATGCTTGGCACTTTGAAGAGTTATGGGACTGTGTACCAACTGCAGAATGACCCTTCTGACGAAGTTGAGAGCAACACAAATCTCTGGGTATAAACATAAATATTTAGAGGACCACTTGACTATTTAACATAACAGAAATATGTTACCCTCTAGGGCCTGTGATCTTCCAAGTTAATGGAGTTTTGACCAGACTTACAGTACCAGATATGAAATCCCTTCTGCAGAATAGGCCACATATTTGAACAGAAACTGCTTTGTTACCTCTTTAACATTCATGCTACATTTACACCACTGGATGACAGATCCTGCCAGGTAAGTCAGTATTACAGCATTCGGAGTCCATTTCTGGGTACGATTATTAATGTCTTTTCTCCTCCATCAGCCTGCATAGCACCTTCTGGCACTATGTAAGTTAGCCAGCAGGGAGAGAGTTTCCTGCTCAGCTCAGGGTTGATTTCTCCGTGTTCTGCATCCAAAGTGAATACTGGCTCTGGCAATAGAATCTTACCATTTAGTTATGGTGGGCAACGAAGTGCAATGGCAGTCGCCTGTGTTGTTTTGGGTGCCTCTGGGGACTCCCTGATCTCACATCAATAGAGAGGTATCCCATGACTGGCACTGAAAATTTCACTTAATGTCTTCTGATAGCATCATTGTCCAATCATGCAGGACGCTTCGGTTCACACTATTTTTCAATTAGCTTAAAAACCAATGAATTTTCGGTTCCATGCAGGTTGCTTCTTTGTACATTCTCAATTTGTGGGGGGACCATCCCTCACCTCCACATTTCCCCAGAGTACTCTTGAGTAGGAGCAGCAGTAAATATTAGTTAGAAGGATAGAGGGGAGAGAAACAGATAGAAAATACAGGATAGCCTCGAGAGGGCCTGGATCCTAATCCATCGGGTCTTCCATTGTCTCTGCCCTGGGGTATTTAAAGAAACGCCAAAGGGTGGAGCTAAAGACCTCCTTCCCTGCAGCACAGCCAAGTGCAGACCATTTCAGACACCTGCCCTTAGGCCCATGGTCCAATCATCCTCTCTATATAGATCTGCTGGTTAAAGCCACTAGGAAACCTAAAAATAGGCTCACACATCAATTTTGGTTAACCTACCTCTTAGCCCCTGACTTGGAGAATTCTTTTGCCATTATTTCACTGGATAAGTTTTGTCTTCCTTTAGCCCAAACCTCTACTTCTTTATTTAGACCTATTATTATTATTATTATTAAGGTTGGTATCTTAATTGCACCATAGAGTTCCTGTATGTTTTGAGTCCATTTTTTTATTTTTTTTTTTTTTGAGACAGGGTTTCTCTGTTTAGCTTTGCGCCTTTTCCTGGAACTCACTTGGTAGCCCAGGCTGGCCTCGAACTCACAGAGATCCGCCTGGCTCTGCCTCCCGAGTGCTGG
Source organism: Peromyscus californicus insignis (assembly GCF_007827085.1). NCBI lineage: Eukaryota > Metazoa > Chordata > Mammalia > Rodentia > Cricetidae > Peromyscus > Peromyscus californicus. Next base: position 82,618,709 of record NW_026294402.1, on the reverse strand, counting down.
GATTAAAGGCACGTGCTACCACCGTTTGGCAACATTTTTTAATTTTAATTGAACCTAATTATTATATAAATGTGATAATTCATCAGAATTGCTTTCGATCTGGGAATTCTTTCTTCACCTCAAATTAATCTATTGGTGAAGCTTTCTATTGATGTTTTTACTTGATTTATTGAACTTTTATTTTCCAAGACATGTCTTGGTTCTTTTTTTTTTTTTTCACAAAGTTCAGTCTCTTTATTGAGTTTCTCGTTTGTGTCCTCTAGTGTCTCCCTTATTTTCTTCAGTTGTTTTTCTGTGTTCCTTTGGAATCATTTGTCCTTTTAAAAACCATCAGTTTTGATTCCTAACCTGGCATTTCACTGACTTGAGTCTGTTTGGAGTCAATTATTAGAGAATTACACACTTCTCTTGTTTTTTTATTTTCATATTTCTTATATTTTATGTTGAGATTAGGAAATCTGTTGGGTTGGGTGTCTCTTTTGAGTGGGGGATATCTTTATGGGGTGCCTTCTTTTGGTGATGTGCTCCCTGATGCTGGTTTATAGTATAGTTTTCATTCCAATTAGACTGTGTATTACAGTTCCCCTGTGGCTTCATAGACTGTGGTTGGTAGATTTGATTCTATCATGTCAGAATGTTAGCTCCCTGTTCTCTTATGTAATCACATGTGTGGGATTACTTTGGCAGTGTAGGCAGTTATGAAATTGACAGTAGGGTATATAAGATCTATTCTCTATTGTATTGTTACTTTTTAAGATCTTCCAGTGCTGTGTGGTATGAAAGAGTGTGGGAACAGCTTACGCTAAGGCCCCCTGTGCATGGGGTAACTGCTATAGTAGTTGTTGCTAAGTGCATGGAAGTCCAGTAGTGAGTTTTTAGACCCTCTCTACTACCTATGACTGACTGGTGAGGGGTCATCAGCTGTGAGATTTTTGTCTCTTCTATTCGTGTGTGTGTGTGTGTGTGTGTGTGTGTGTGTGTGTGTGTGTGCGCGTGTTTATACATGTGAAATCCAAAGGTCAACCTTGGATGCCATTCCTTAGAAGCCATCTACCTTATGTTTTGAGACAGAACCATTTGCTGGGACTTGGTACTCATCAATGAGGCTGGCCAGTGAGCCCTGGGGACCCACTTGTCTCTATATTCTCAGCACTGGGATTGCAAGTGCAAACTATCATGGCTAGAGTTTGACATATATCTTTTTTTTTTTTTTTTTTTTTTTTTTTTTTTTTTTTTTTTTTTGGTTTTTCGAGACAGGGTTTCTCTGTGTAGCTTTGCGCCTTTCCTGGAACTCGCTTTGGAGACCAGGCTGGCCTTGAACTCACAGAGATCCGCCTGGCTCTGCCTCCCGAGTGCTGGGATTAAAGGCGTGCGCCACCACTGCCCGGCTAAGTTTGACATATATCTTAATGGATCAAACTAAGGTTCTCATAAATGTGTGATGAGGACTTTACTGACTGGGCTATTTTCTCAGCTCTTCCCTTCCTTATTGTTCTTTGCTGAGGCATCTACCCTAAGTTTGATTAGGACTGGGTCATGGATGGAATAAGGAGCTGTTTCTTTCAGCTGGGCTACAGATCTGCCTTAGTGGCAAAGTACTCACCTTACATCCTTAAAGTTTCTGAACTTGATTCTCCATACTTTCTTGAGAGAATAACCAACATTAACATCAGCGAACTGGAAGTTGATGTAAAACAAACAGACAACAATGTTAAAATGGCGTCACTGGGCTGGGGATATGACTTCATGGTAGAGCCATTGCCTAGTATATGTAAAGCCCTGAATTTGATTCTCATTGTAAAAAAACAAATAAAACCTAGCACTACAACAGCGGTTCTCAGCCTTCCTAATGTTGTGATCTTTTAATACAGTTCCTCGTATAGTGGTGACCCCAACCATAAAATTATTTTGTTGCTACTTCATAACTGTAATTTTGCTACTGTTATGAATCTTAATGTAAATATCTGTGTTTTCCAATTGTCTTAGGTGACCCCTGTGAAAAGGTCATTTGACTCCCCAAAGGGGTCATGACCCACAGCTTGTGGAAAACCTATCTACAACAATTACTTGGAGAAGAATGGGAGATATTATGTATAATAACCAAAGAGATGCACATTAGTAAAGTAAAATTAATATTTTAAAGGGAAAATTATATGAGAAGACCCATATATAGAGTTAAGATAGATACCACTAAATAGATATAAAAAATAAGAAGAACAGAATGAAATGAAAAGTAAAAATTCCCCCTGGTGACATATTTGAGATGGAGACACAGGCTCTTCGTGTGGAAGCTTCTGTCAGTAGTGATGCTATGTGCCAGGGATGTGGGAGGCAGAGGACTTCAGGTGCTATGGCCACATGTGTACCCTTTCAGTTCCACTACAACAAGTCAATCAGAAAAGACAGAGTGTGGCGGAGTGTCACTCATTTTGTTTACTAGTAGAGCCTAAGACAATGTCCACTGCCAAGCTGCCTTCATACTAATGGCATCTTTGTATGCACATGGGGATGGGGCAATACCTCCACTCTAACTGAGAGTATATGCCCTTTGGATGAATGTAACTTTACTCCTGAGCCCCTCTGTTAGCCCATCAGAGCAAATATCCAAGCCTCAACAGCAGCTACCACTGTGTGCCTTCTCACAGAAGCTTGTTGTAGAATGGAGGAGGGAAGCCATTCTACAATGCAGTCTGAGCTGGGGGAGGAAAAGTGAATACACACAGAGCTGGTATCTCTTCTCTTCAGTGTCAAACCACACGTTCAGCAAAGTAGCAGGATACAACTTTAACACACAAATGAGTAGCCTTCCTGCACACAAATAACACACTGAGTGAGGGATCAAGAAAACAGTATCATTCATAATAACCCCAGGCATGTCTTTGAATGAACCTAGCCAGTAAGTGAAAGACTTGTACAATGAAAACTTTAAGATACTGAAAGAAGAAAGTGAAGAAGATATCAGGAGCAGGAAAGATGTACCATGTGCATGGATTGGCTGCATTAATATTGTGAAAATATCTACACTACCACAACCAACCTATAGAGTCAACTCAATCTCTATAAAATTTCCAACACAATTCATTACAGAAATTGGAAAAAAAACTCAAGTCTTATACAGAAACACACAAAAAAACCCCCAGGATAACCAAAAGAATCCTGAACAATGAGAGAGAGAGAGAGAGAGAGAGAGAGAGAGAGAGAGAGAGAGAGAGAGAGAAAAGAAACAAGAAACTGCTAGAGGTATCACTACCCCTGACTTCAAGTTAAACTACAGAGCTACAGTAGTGGCAACAGCATGGTACTGGTATAAAAACAGACCAATTAATCAATGATACAGAACTGAATACCCACTATAGAGGCCCCAACTCATTCAGCCACCTCATTTTGACAAGATTAATCATACGCATTGGAGAAAAGACAGTATCTTCAGCAAATGAATCTGGGATGGAAGTAGGTCCATATCTACCACCCTGCACAAAACTCAATTCCAAATGGACCAAAGACCTCAACATAAGACTGGAAACCCCAATTCTGATAGAGAATAAAACAGAGAATATGCTTGAGCTCATTGGCAAAGGAAAAGACTTTCTGAACAGGACTTTGATTAAACATTAATACTAACAATTAAAAAATGAAACAAAAAGCCTCTATACAGCAAAGAGCACCATCATTTGAGTGAAGAGGCAGCCTACAGAGTGAGAAAAGGAAACTTTATTGATTATACATCTGACAGAGGGCTCATATCTAAAATATATGAAGAATTAAAAAGCCGAACATCAAGAAAACAACCCAATTAAGAAGTGGGGCAAGGAACTAAATGGGATTCTTAAAAGATAACTTATAAATGGCTGAGAAGTATTTAAACTGAAGTGCAGTGGTAGAGCATGAGACTCTTAATCCAGGGTCATGGGTTCATGCCCCACGTTGGGCACCAGATATAATGAGAAATCCACAGAGTCTACTTAAAGGGCAAAAAAATTTATTAGAAGATAAAGACTCACTACTGCATGGGAGATTTATCATAGGGTCCTGGAAAGCCAAATTACTGTCCCACGTTGTTTTTCTGCCTAGTCTGTCTCAGTATCCAAACTCATGAGAGAGAGAGAAGAGCGAATCATATGATCATCTCAGGTCTTAAGGGTCGCTGAGAGGCTAAGCCCCAGGGACATGTACTTCAAGGTCATAGGCAGGTAGTACAGTAACCTGCTGCATCTCTAGGAGCAATCCTTCAAGGTCATAGAAAGAACAGCTATCCGCTACACTGAAGCATCTTCTTTGGTCAGTGATGCTGAGAGGCTGCAGCCTCTTGGTGACAGACACCAGGGGCTCTGATCTCTAAGGAAGGCCAGGTCTATAGGACCCTTCTTTGAGGGCTCCCAGCTATGGTACTGTGTGAATCTGCTAAAAAAAGGAGGCTCTCTCCTCCATTCTGGCTCACTATGAAGACTCCAGGTCTTCCATTTGGTTAGACCACAGGTTTGCCTGTTGCCAAAGTCTGTGGTTGTAAAGACAGCTCAGGCTGCCTTCCTCTCTTCTTTTTTCTCCTCCTCATTGTGGGAAAGCCCCCCTTCACTGTACTATATTCTGGGGCTTTCTGATTATTTTATAATTAAAAAAACATCTACTGTTTTGGGTTTCATGTGGTTGCTAACTATACTGTCTCTATGTCCAGGCTCACAAAGACAGAGAAATGCTGAGTATCTCTAGTCTACCTTTGCCTACCAGTTCCTCTCTGTGTCAGCCAGCTTACATCACCGTGACAAGATTACCTGTATAAAACAACTTCAAAGGAGGAAAAGGTTATTTTGTCTCATGGATTCAGAGCTTTCGCGTCTTGGTCGCTTTACTCCACGTTTCTGGGCCTGTAATGACATTTGTCATAGTCTCTCATGACAAATGTGTTTACTTGGTAGCAGATGGCATGGCAGAGCAAGGCTCCCAACATCGCGGTAACCTGGAAGAAGAGGGAGGCATGGAGAGAGAGGGAGGAGGGGGAGAAGGAAAGCAAGGAAGGGAGGGGAAGTGAAGAGGAAGAGAGGTGGGGAGAGAGGAAGAAGTGTTGACAAGATATGTCTTTAAATTTATATGACTAGCAACCTGCTTCCTCTAACCAGGCCCCATGTCCTTAACAGCCCATTCAGCTGTAAGCTCAACATGGATTACTTCATTGACAAGTTCATGTCTGATCACTTCTCAGCAGCACCACCAGCTGGGAAACAAGCCTTCAACACATGAGCCTTTTTAGAGGATGCTTCATATCCAAACCTGACAACCCTCATACTTCAAGTCATCTCAAGAGTAGCAGCAATCCCTCATCCCCAGTTTACTCATAGAGATCTCATCTGTTTCCCCTTCCCAAGGTGATCCATGCATCCCTCTTAGGATCCTCCTTTCCTAGCTTCTCTGGAGCTGTGGGTTGTAGTCTATTATCCTTTGCTTTACATCTAGTATCCACTTATAAGTGAGTACATACCATGTTTGTCCTTATGAGTCTGGGTTACCTCACTCAGGATCATATTTTCTAGTTCTATCCATTTGCCTGCAAATTTCATGATGTCATTGTTTTTTTTTTTAACTGCTGAGTAGTACTCCACTGTGTAAATATACCACATTTTCTTTATCCATTCTTTGGCTGAGGGACATCTAGTTGTTACTAGGTTCTTGCTATTACGAATAATGCTGCTATGAACATAGCTGAGCAAGTGTCCTTGTGGTATGATTGAGCATCCCTTGGATATATGCCCAAGAGTGGTATCATTGGGTCTTGAGGTAGATTGATTCCCAATTTTCTGAGAAGTCACCATACTGATTTCAAAAGTGGCTGTACAAGTCTGCACTCCCATCAACAGTGGAAGGTGATCCCCTTGCTCCACATCCTCTGGTTCATGAACTGATTTTCTGGAGTCCATTACATATGGTGGGATGCCCTGCTCACCCTTGATGCAGGGGGGAGGGGCTTGGTCCTGTCTCAACTGAATATACCAGGCTCTGCTGACTCCCCATGGGAGGCCTTACCCTCTTGGAGAAGGAGATGGGGGATGGGTCAGGAGGAGGAGGCTGCAGGAGGGGGGGAAGCGGGCGATCTGTGGTTAGTATGTAAAGTGAATAAAAAAAATTTTTAAATAAAAAAAGATAAGCAACACGATAACATAATACAAAGCAATGGACATGGTATAGTAATAGTGTGTTGTTTAGGGAATAATGCATTCACCACACATAGGATTTTTACTAATGTTTTTGATTCAATGTTGATTAAATCTTTGGATACATAGCCCACAGCTATGAATCCTGGAGAGGCAGAGGTACGACTATACAAAGTCAGCAATAGCAATAAGGGCAGGCTTCAACAAAAAATTAAAATCTAACTATTAGAAACAATATTAAAAATCTCAGTGGTTTTGGCTTAATAAAAGTTTGACATCCTTTAAACAACTGCACATATCAGTGTTAATTGATTAAAAATCAGCCAGTTCTATAGAAGTTTGTCAGAAGTAATTTCCCCTATATGGCTTGTTTGGATGAAGAACTTCCACATCTTCCTGATTTTAATTATCATTCATTCTCCTCTCTCTCTCTCTCTCTCTCTCTCTCTCTCTCTCTCTCTCTCTCTCTCTCTCTCTCTCTCTGTCATCTCTGTCATAGATCAGACTCTAATTCACCACATAGCTCAGTGGCCAAGAACACTTGGTGTGAAAGCAAGACGATCAGAGTTCAAACCCCAGCACCCACGTAAAAGATGGCTAGGAATGCCTATAACCCCAGCACTGGGGACCAGAGACAGGCAAGTATATGCCTGTAACCCCAGCACTGGGGACCAGAGACAGGCAAGTGTATACCTATAACCCCAGCACTGGGAACCAGAGGCAGGCAAGTGTATACCTATAACCCCAGCACTGGGGACCAGAGACAGGCAAGTGTATGCCTGTAACTCCAGCACTGGGGACCAGAGACAGGCAAGTGTATACCTATAACCCCAGCATTGTGGACCAGAGACAGGCAAGAATATGCCTGTAACCCCAGCACTGGGGACCAGAGACAGGCGAGCCAGCTTAGTCAAAATGACAAGCTTAAGCTTCATTGAGAGACCCTGTCTCAAAAAATAAGGTGCAGTGCAATAGAAGTAGATACCCAACATCCTCCTCAGCCTCTGCCTGGCTAGGTTATGAGTATACTTCTCCACACACATGTGTGTCGCCCCCACCCCTTCCTGATCCTTCTGTCCCCATCTCCTGTATTTTGCTATTCCAAGTGTATGCTACCATGCTGGCTTTTTTTCTGGAGTTTCCTATTCAGGGAAACATAAGGATATGTTGAATATGTTTTCTGTGCTACAGAAATGGTTCCATAGTATATGAAAACCAGGAAGACTGGAGATTTAAAAACCTCTAGTGCAGTTTTGAGTTAGTTTTCCACTCCAGCCTCTGGAGTCTTCAAAGAGGAGAGGCAAAAGACAGCACCATGGAATGAGCTAAACATAGCTTAGTGTGTGAAGGGTCTTGAGAATAAGTAACCACAATCTTTCCCAAATCATAAGGCATTTTATAAGGCATTTAAAAAATCCGGATGGATGGGGAGAGCACACGAATTATAAACCAGCTATTGCCACAAGCTGGCTTCCAAAAGCATCTCCCTAATCATTAAACCCTCAAAAATGTGCAGGAATTCTTCTCCCACTTGTCAGTGCCACATCATGTTCCTTTAGTGGACTTGTTCATGCAGAGATAGTCTCTTTTCAGATTATGATCATGATTTTATGTAAATGCTACCAACTTGTGAATTCAAAATAAACAGTGGAAAGAATAGAAAGAGATGGCTGCCATCGCCTCAATTGTTTACACATGGGTGTGTAGGCAAGGGCATCTTCCTCATGATAGCAGTGACAAGCTTTTCTTTCTTTTCTTTTTTACATTTTTTTTATTAAGAATTTTTTTTTGTTCATTCCACATACCAACCTCAGATCCCCCCTCACCCCTCCTCCCGCTCCCCCCCTGCCTTCCCCCTCAGCCCACCCCTCCCCATGCCCACCAAAAAGGTATGACCTCCTATGGGGAGTCAGCAAAGTCTGGTACATTCAACTGGGGCAGGTCCAAGCCCCTCCCCCTGAATCTAGTTGTGCAACGTGTCCCACCATAGGCAATGGGCTCCAAAAAGCCAGTTCATGCACCAGGGATAGATCCTGTTCCCACTGCCAGGGGGCCCTCAAACAGACCAAGCTACACAACTGTCTCCTCACTCATGCAGAGGGCCCAGTCCAGTCCCATGCAGGCTCCACAGCTGTCGGTCCAAAGTTCATGAGTTCCCACTGGCTTGGTTTGGTTGTATCTTTAAGTTTCCCCACCATGATCTTGATGCCCATTGCTCATAGAATCCCTCTTCCCTCTCTTTGAATGGGCTTCCAGAGCTCAGCTTGGTGCTTGGCTGTGGTTCTCTGTGTTTCCATCAGTCACTGGATGAAGGCTCTTTGATGATAGTTAGGGCATTCACCCATCTGATCACTGAGATAGGCCAACTCAGGTACCCTCTCCACCACTGCTAGTGGTCTAAGCTGGAGTCATCCCTGTAGATTCCTGGGAACTTTCCTCTTACCAGGTTTCTCCCTATTGCCATGATGTCTCCCTCTATCAAGATATCTCCCTCATTGCTCTCCCACTCTGTCCCTGTACCAGCTCGACCATCCCATTCCCCCATGTTCCCATTCCCCATCCCCTACCCTCATTGGCCCTCCTCACTCCCATTTTACTCAGGAGATCTCATCTATTTCCCCTTCCCAGAGTGATCCATGCATCCCTCTTAGGGTCTTCCTTGTTAGCTAGCTTCTCTGGAGTTGTGGGCTGTAGTCTGGTTATCCTTTGATTTACATCTAGTATCCACTTATGAGTGAGTGTATACCATGTTTGTCTTTCTGGGTCTGGGTTACCTCACTCAGTATGATTTTGTTCTAGTTCTATCTATTTGCCTGCAATTTTCATGATGTCATTGTTTTTTTTACAGCTGAGTAGTACTCCACCGTGTAAATGTACCACATTTTCTTTATCCATTCTTTGGTTGAGGGGCATCTAGCTTGTTTCCAGGTTCTAGATATTATGAATAATGCTGCTATGAACATAGTTGAGTAAGTATCCTTGTGGTATGATTGAGCATCCCTTGGGTATATGCCCAAGAGTGGAATCATTGGGTCTTGAGGTAGATTGATTCCCAATTTTCTGAGAAACCACCATACTGAGTTCCAAAGTGGCTGCACAAGTAAGTTTTTACTCCTACCAGCAATGGAGGAGTGTTCCCCTTGTTCCATATCCTCTCCAACATAAGCTGTCATCAGTGTTTTTGATCTTAGCCATTTTGACAGGTGTAAGATGGTATCTCAGAGTCATTTTGATTTGCATTTTCTTGATGACTAAGGATGTTGAGCAATTCCTTAAATGTCTTTCGGCCATTTGGGATTCTTCTGTTGAGAATTCTCTGTTTAGATCTGTGGCCCATTTTTTTGTTGGGTTGTTTGGTATTTTGCTGTCTAGTTTCTTGAGTTCTTTACATACTTTGGAGATCAGCCCTCTGTCAGATGTGGGGTTGGTGTAGCTAGAGTTTTCCTGCCTGGCCCACAGTCAGGACAAATTCTCTGACCTGCCAGTCCCACAGCACTCAGACCCGACCAAGTAAACACAGAGACTTATATTGGTTACAAACTGTATGGCCGTGGCAGGCTTCTTGCTAACTGTTCTTACAGCTTAAATTAATCCATTTCTATTAATCTATACCTTGCCACATGGCTTGTGGCTTACTGGTACTTTACATCTTCCTTGTCCTGATGGCGGCTGGCAGTGTCTCTCTCATCCAGCTTCCTGTTCTCTCCATTCTCCTCTCTGTTAGTCCCGCCTATACTTCCTGCCTGGCCACTGACCAATCAGTGATTTATTCATTGACCAATCAGCAACACATTTGACATACAGACCATCCCACAGCTCTTCCCCTTTTCTTTTCTTAAAAAGGAAGGTTTTAACCTTTACACATCTCCAAAGTCAGCTTGGTATATTTGGGAATTTGGGCGTAGCTTCTCTTACTACTTCCTGCTGGAGGGGGGCACTGTATCTTCTGGGGAAACAGAAAATTTTAGGATCATGGAGTAGTCCGTGAGGCTGTATCGTCTGAGCCAGTTGCCTTGAAACTATTCTGGATGTTGGATCATCTGGGCCTTGGTGTCACCTTTCAGGGGGTCTTGGCTGGTCAAACCTGATGTATCTTAATCTGGAACAAATCCATAGCCTCTGGCTTTCTGTGGGAACAAAAGCAGAATCTCCTTTCCAAAGCAACATATCCTTATATCCAAATTTTGAAGTCAAGGTACCTTTAAAATATACATTTTGGCATAACTCAACAGCTTTTACAATCAAATGTTTTTCTGCAGTTAAAAATCCCAAAAACAACACAATCCAGATTCTCTGTGTAATATTCATCTTCACGTGGCTTATTTTTTATATTAATTTTACTGTCTCTTTAAAGACTTTATTTTTTAAAACTATGTATTTGTTTCTATAACTCTATATATCACCTTTTTTGTCTTTTTCAAGCCTACGTATATTTTACACACATTCTAAACTATTACATCTGAATCTGTCTTATTGTGAGTCTATTGCTTTAAGCTGCAGCAGCTGTGGCTGCTGGCTCCGCCCATCTCAGCTTCCCAACATGGCGGCGGTAGAGCTGGGAGCCATCGTGGGTCCATGCCTTTATCCAAGCAGCGTGCAGCCCAGAAACCTCCCCTTTTGCTCTGCACCAGCAAAGGCTAAATCCACCATGCAGCTCAAAGTGCCACTTGCAGAGACCTCATTCCCGCCATATGGCAGGTCGAGCATGCACACACGCAGGAACCTGCACAACAGGAACCCGCCAGTAGCTCAAACCGGCAGCTGCCGCTCATTTGAGAGAGACAATTAGGAAGCTGTTTTTAGCTCCATTTTAGAATCTTTTTTCTCAGTTTTTAGGTGGAAACTCTTGCCACCACGTTGGACGCCATTTGTAGCTAGAGTTTTCCTGCCTGGTCCACAGTCAGGACAAACTCTCTGACCTGCCAGTCCCACAGCACTCAGACCCGACCAAGTAAACACAGAGACTTATATTGGTTACAAACTGTATGGCCGTGGCAGGCTTCTTGCTAACTGTTCTTACAGCTTAAATTAATCCATTTCTATTAATCTATACCTTGCCACGTGGCTTGTGGCTTACTGGTACTTTACATCTTCCTTGTCCTGATGGCGGCTGCAGTGTCTCTCTCATCCAGCTTCCTGTTCTCTCCATTCTCCTCTCTGTTAGTCCCGCCTATACTTCCTGCCTGGCCACTGACCAATCAGTGATTTATTCATTGACCAATCAGCAACACATTTGACATACAGACCATCCCACAGCAGGTTGGTGAAGATCTTTTCCCATTCTCTAGGCTGTCATTTTGTCTTATGTAAAAAAAAAAAAAAAAAAGACACAGTAATGTGTCCTTTGCCTTATAAAAACTTCACATTTTCAGGAGGTCCCATTTATTAATTGTTGCTCTTAGTGTCTATGCTCCTGGTGTTGCATTTAGGAAATGGGCTCCTGTACCAATGTGTTCAAGACTACTTCCTACTTTCTCTTATGTCAGATTCTGTGTAACTGGATTTGTGTTGAGGTCTTTGATCCACTTGGACTTGAATTTTGTGCGTGGTGACAGATATGGATCTATTTGCAATCTTCTACATGTTGACATCCAGTTGTGCCAGCACCATTTGTTGAGGATGCTTTCTTTTTTTCATTGTACAGTTTTGGCTTCTTTGTCAAAAAGCAGGTGTTCATAGATGTGTGAATTTTTCAGTATCATGCGTTTTTTCTTTCAATTTGTTTATATGATGTATTACACTGACAGATTTTTGTATGTTGATTCATCCATGCATCTTTTGGGTGAAGCCTACTTGATCATGGCAGATGATTTTTTTGATGTGTTCTTGGATTCAGTTTGCTAGTATTTTTGCATCAACATTCAAGAGGGAGATTGGTCTATATTTCTCTTCCTTTGCTGCATCTTTGTGTGGTTTGGGTATTAGGGTAACTTTAGCCTCATAAAAAGAGTTTGGCAATGTTCCTTCCATTTTGATTGTGTGGAACAGTTTGAAGAGTATTGGTATTAACTCTTCTTTGAAATTCTGGTAAAATTCTGTGTTGAAACATCTGGTCTTGGGCTTTTTTTGGTTGGGAGACTTTTAATGACTGTTTCTATTTCCTTAGAGGTTATAGGTATATTTAAATTGTTTATCTGGTCTTGATTTAATTTTGGTATGTGGTACTTATCCAGAAAATTGTCCATTTCTTTTAGATTTTCCAATTTTGTGGAGTATAGGTTTTTGAAGTATGAACTGATAATTCTTTGGATTTCCTTGTTGTCTGTTGTTATGTCTCCCTTTTCATTTCTGATTTTGTTAATTTGGCATCTACCCATCTCTTTCTCCAATAGGTTCAAGAGGTGTCTGATCCTGAGGGAGTTACTCTTGGTCTATTCTGTGCTGGCTGTGTCTGTGTCTCAGGGGGCCACTCTTGGTCCAATTGGGCTCTTGGTCCAATCAGGGTTGGCAGATTCTGTGTCTCAGGGAGCTGTTCTTGGTCCTATTAGAGCTCTTGGTCTTCTTGGTCTAATTAGAGCTGGTAGATTCTGTGTCTCAGGGAGCTGCTGAGATGACAGGGGGAGGGGTAGATTTGGGGCAGGGAGTGCGTCTTTAGATTGCAGGGTTTGGTCCAATGGGAGGTGTTGTTGGGGATGCCTGCCCACAGGAGTCTTCTCATCTGGTCTATATCTGGGGCAGTGATGTGTAGGGGCCTGTGTCCTAGAGACAGGACTCTCCGGCTGGGAGAGGAGACACTTGCCTCTTGGTCTAATCAGAGCAGGCAGATTCTGTCAGTGACAAGCTTTTCAGAGGCAGTCCCTAAAATTGCTTCATCTCCAGAGCTTGGGTATCAGCCTGGAGATTTGTCATAAAACTGGAAATAGAACTTCCCTATGGTCCAGCTACACCACCCCTGGCTATGTACCCAGTGGAATGTGTGTCCTACCACAGAGATGCTGACACATATCTGTTCATTGCTGCTCTATTCACAACAGCAAAGAAGTAGGATCAACCTAGGTGTCCATCAACAGATGAATGGGTGAGAAAAACATGGCACATATACACAATGGAATATTACTCAGCTATAAAGAAAAATGAAATCATGAATGTTGCAGGTAAATGGTAAATGAATGGAACTAAAAAAATTACGAGTGTGAAATAACTCATGTCCAGAAAGACAAATGCCACGTGTTCTCCCTCATCCATAGATCCCAGCCTCAATTTTTAAATTTTGTGTACTCAACATGGAGCACAAGCGGAAGCCAGAAAAGTAGAAAGGGGATTTTTGTGGCAGGAACGCTAAGGAAGTGGGGATTGTAGATTGTAGCTAATGTGAAAGTTGTGAAGTAGAATAATGGGGGTGGAAATGCTTACTCAGGGAGGGAGTGACAGTGTGGAAGAGATAGAGAATAAAGGGGAGGATTAAGCCAAAGTAAGGGAGTATGATAAGACATATGGATACCTACTATCTCACAACCCAAACTAAAAACAAGACAAAAAAAACCAACGACAGTGAATGAATATTAATTAGAACACATGAGAAAAGAAAGAGGGAGGGTGCAGAGAATTAAAAGATTAATCCAGGATGGAGGGTAGTGGGATGTGTGTGGGGGAAGATGGTAGTGACTGGCTTAACCAAAGTTGTGGATATTTGAAAAGCTATATTGACACCCACTAGTTAGGAAACAAATTTTAAAACATAGCTAAAAGAAAAAAAGAGTTTGAATATTATTACCCTCCATGACTAGACAAGGTTAGTCCTGGAAAATATGAGAATAAAAAGCCTTGTGCTGTGGGATAATGCTCTTGTACACTGTAAAGATTTGTCACTCCTATTGGTTTAATAAAACACTGATTGGCCAGTAGCCAGGCAGGACATATAGGTGGGGTGACCAGATTAGGAGAAGGCTCAGAAGAGGAAAAGCAGAGACAGAGTTGCCAGCCAGATGCAAGGAAAGTAAGATGAGAATATTGGACTGAGAAAAGGTACCAAGCCATGTGGCTAAACATAGACAAGAATTATGAGTTAATTTAACTGTAAGAGCTAGTTAGCTATAAGCCTGAACAATAGGCCAAACAGTTTATAATTAATATAAGCCTCTGTGTGTTTATTTGGGACTGAAACATCCATCTACAGCCTTGGATACCTCTCTCTGAGTTCTTAGTCAGGGAGACCTCAGTGGTCTCTGGAACAACACAGGCAATTGATTGCTCTTACCCTTGGTTACCCACCATAACTACATGGTAAGACCCTATTATTAAAGGTGCCACACACCTTGTCAGTGGGACATAAAGAAATCAACCTTAAACCAATCAGGAAACTTCTCTGATGTCTATCCTTCATAGTTCCAAAAAGGTACTATATAGGCTGTTAGGGAGAAAAGACATCAGTGGTCTTAGTGCTGGACTGTGCATGTTGCAATACCGACCAGCCAGATAAGATGTGCCCACTGGTACAATGGTGGCATGTCTGTTATGGAACAACTAATCATTTCCTGATTAGATTCAAGGCTTGCTTCACAGGAGGGAATCCCATGCCTGGTATTATAATCCTATGCAAAAACCCAAGGCTAGGGAGGTCATATCTCCTAAAGTAGAAGCTGCTATTTATAGTTTGATAAATGGTCTTATGTCAAATTGCCTTCTAAATATTTGTTTATATCCATAATCCCAAGCTGCTCTCAATCTTTGTCAGAGAAACTTCTTTTTGCAGTGGGCAGCAGTCAATATGGAGATATATAACTGTTCAAAGTACTGAGACTAGGAAACTGAATGTTCAGCCCTAAACAGGACATCTGTATTAAACCCCCCACCCCAGCAAAGGCTCAAGAAACATTGAGGAAGGGGAGGTGGAAAAGAGTGCAATGAAATGTTGACTTTTGGATGTGATATGGCTTTTGTAATCATGATCTCACAGCAGCCATGATTACAAGACCTCCACAAGATCAAGCCAACCCAAGTCCTGGCAAAGGTGGGGTGAGTGATCTTTGTCAATCAAATATTTTAAAAATGGAGAGGATTAGTTTTTCAGAAAAATGAGTCCCATTTCAGAAGGAAATAAATTCAAGAAAAGAATATGAACACAGAAAAGCAAATATTTTCTTTGGAGTGTAAGTAAAGCTATTTAGTATATGCCTTGAAATTAGGGGCTTTGTGAGATTAAAACACCAATTTAATGGCTGTACCTTGCTATTTATATGTCTTTAAGCCACAGATCTCAGGGTTATGCTCAGCTGAAGTCAAGGCAGCCTCTCCGGTTATGTATTACTGAGTTTTATTACAGGAAGAAGTACAGTTCAGCAACTTTCCAAACCCCAGTTATAAGTCAGGACAAGGTAACTGCTGTGGTGAATGGCCCCAAAGCTTTAATGGTTTGACACAGCGCAAATCTTATCCCTGTGTATGTCATGGTAAAATATTGGCTAGAGGGAGGGTGTGGTGACAGTGTAGTTCATGTGGTCACTGAGACCATGCTCATCGATCTGCTAGGTCCCTTCACACCAAGCTTTGGAGGCTTCTTTTGGAGCCTTTTCCTCTTACTGCTCATTTGAGAAGAGAAAGGAGGTTTCTCATGGGCCAGGATTGGAGGTGGCTAGCATTACTCTACCAGATGCTTCAGTGGGTGGCCACATCACTCCATCCTGTGAAGGAGGCTGAGAAATGTAGTCTTACCATCTGCCTGGGAAGGAAGTCAGACAGGATTTAACTTACATAGTCTCTGCCACACATTACTACATCAAATGGATAAATGTAAATGTTGTATAAGAAAAATATTAGTAGCTATAAGAGCATTTAAAAAGACCATTTATAGTTAGATTGGTTTTTCAGCCTCTGTCATCCATGAATGAATGATTGAAAAAATGCATTGTTTCCATTAGATGATGTCGATATTATTTCATCTGTATGGAAAAAAGATGTAGACAACAATCTATTATTTGTTTCATATGAACATTGTTTTTGTTTTGTGTCACCCTGTAATAAATTGTTCTAATATGCGATTTAAAAGATCAAGAGTCATTATTATCCCACAATGCAGTGCTTTGGGATTGGCATTGCTGGATGGTCCTAGGTCATCTTTACTGTGGTGCAGTCAGATGGTAGCTGGGTTTGTAACATCAGGATGCTAGGGCAGCTGGGGGAACAGAGAGTCCGTACTGAGAGA
This sequence comes from Peromyscus californicus insignis, assembly GCF_007827085.1. Lineage (NCBI taxonomy): Eukaryota > Metazoa > Chordata > Mammalia > Rodentia > Cricetidae > Peromyscus > Peromyscus californicus. The sequence goes on along the minus strand of NW_026294402.1, from coordinate 82,602,425 downwards.
TGCTAGTCATGTACTTTTACCCCTTCATGATTCCCGAAACAGTCTGACTTCAAATAGGAACTCAGGGAGGTCAGATGCTACAGTATGTGCTGAGGTCTTCAGGAGGTAGCTTTTGCCCTTGGTCCTCTGATTTTTTTTTTAATCTTGGACACATTTTCTATTTTCTGTATTGAACATTGTTTTTGTTTTGTGTCGCTCTATAATAAATTGTTCTAATATGTGAT